>NC_140033.1:30671859-32124706 GCF_963513975.1 Fringilla coelebs
TGTCTGTCTATTAGAGTGCCCTGTGGAGGTTGATTGTGGATAACAGTTTGGAAAACCCATGCAGAGTGTGAGAATGGGTCTAACTACCCCAGTCTTAGGTCTTCACCTGCAATGAAATGTTGCAATTAAAATTACTGAATAGCAAGATGCACAGAGAATCCTCAAGTATGCTTAATTATACCTTCCTATAACACAAAAATCAGGAGGCTTTAATTTCTTATAATTAAAGAGATACTTAAGAAGGCAGAAGAAAATAATGTTATGCACGTACTGGGATTGACCTTGGAAACTAGAGATATCAGCTGCCCTCTGTGAAGAGATCCTTACTTGGTATTGCTTTCCAAACTTTTGTTGCATGTGCTGAACTTTCTGAGACAGGTGCTTGCCTCAGGCTTGAATTATTAGTACTTTTTACCCTAGCATCTCCAATCATGTTTTGTACACACTGCAATATGATCTTCAGTGGTGCAGTTACATTCTTCTCATCAACTCTCCAGTTTGAAGCATGGAATTTTTGGTGTCAGGAGCTGGAGAAAGAGGATAATGCTTCTATCCTTTGTCCACTGCAAGACTGGCACTGAGAGTGTCCAGCCTTGTCCCATGCCTTCTCCACAGAGCCAGGAAAAAGCTATTGCTCTGCTGTGGCTCTCAGCAGTGTGTGTGGTGCAGCCTGCTGTCCGGCTTGGGAATGTTGTTTCCTCCTAATGGTCGTAAAATCTTTGGGCTGAACCCTCCTGTTCCCAGGCAAGCTGATGTCAATGTCAATGGTGTAACCAAAGAACAAAGATCCTCTGCTGAAGGGCATGAAGGGGAGCCAGCATCTGGCATAAAGGAATAGATAATTATGTGTTGCATACACTTACTACCAAAACACGTGTTCAACATCAGAGCATGTTGTCAGCCAAAGGCATAGCAGTCCTAGAAAACTATGCATTAACTGGCTACCCCTTGTAAAATACTCTGTGTAATGTATAGGGCATAACCTCCCACCACTATTTGGGAAAAAATACAGTAAAAATAAAAATACAAATATGGAATTGAACACATTTTTTTCAAAATTTTTTCAAAATAAAAATGTTTTTATTGTCCCTAATACGTTTTCTCCTTCAGTTTTTTCACCCACTGATTTTCCACTAAGACTGATCTCTTGGGACAAAATGTTGGTTTCATAGAGAACAGCTTTCCATTTATAGACTTCTACCCACAAAATTATGTCTGAGACTTTGCATTTTTTGGTGTGTAGAAAAACAGGTATTACACTGTTTTTCTTTTAAAATAAAGCCCAATGAAAAATGTTACAAATTGAGCTGCTCTTCAGATATGTCATTAATGCCAGGGGCCAGTACAGGAATAAAAATGAAATTTTGTGGCCTGGCTTGGGGAGGGCTGGTCTTAATCAAGCAAGAGCTCTTCCTGATTTTATCTGCAAAATGGTCTAATTGAAATCTTTGCCAGTCTGAAGTTCATTTGAATGGATTAGTAGAGACAGATTCTGAGGTTCTTTATGGAAAAGTCCATTGAAACTTTGTCATTACTTTTGAATGAAAAATGTGCTGATCAAGTGCATGAGAAAATAGAGAATTTTATTGATCAAAAGCAAGACCAACTACCCTATTTTGTCTGCAGAGATGAGAATAGTTGTGTAGTGGGAGAAGAGTAACACAACTTCACCCCCTGCCTCCCTGTTGATCACAGGATTCTGTGACTCTGTGATTCTGTCACTCTGGGATTCTGTCTCTGTGGCCACTCCAGCTCTGAATAACAAACACATGTAAGGCAAGTGGTAACCTGGTGGAGATGGGGGGAATTTAAATCCAGACCTGGTGTTGGTAATGTATGAAGAGCTTCATACTTATTAAACAAACAAACAAACAAACAAAAAAAACTTCAAAAAACCCCCAGAAACATTGTTTAATTGAAAAAAAAAAACCAAAAACAAAGCAGCTGGTTTCTCATTTGCTACTGGTAGTGCTGGCCTCTGCAAAAAGCAGTTTTAGGATTCAGCTGGGATCAACCCCTTCCTTGGAGAACACAGGAGGTGTTTTATAGTTCTGCCAAGCAAAACAGTTTTTCATAACAGCTGGCCTTCATAGGAGCCTCACAGTCAGAGGCTGTCCAGAAGAAATTTCACTGCCATGCATTTCCTCCCCATCTTGTTGAAGTTCCCCTGGCTGATCAGCCTGGGCCTGATTTCTCTCATGCAGAGACTACCTCTTTGTCTTCATTCCAGTGTTTTCCAAATTGTTGCTGCTTCCAAATGGTATTCTATACTTTAAAGCACAGTGAATAGCTAATTTTTTTTTTTTTTTTTTTCCTGGAAGGACCAATTTTTTTTTAAATCTGGCTTAAATAAAACAGTTAAATAAAACTGGCTTAAATAAAAGTGTTAGTAAGTGAAATAGTTTATTTACTTTGAAGAAAAATGGGTTTAACCATAGCCTTTTTAAAACCCAATGATGTGAAAGTAAATTTTGAAAGTTTTAAAAAAAGAGGGAGTGGGGTTTTTGATCACTGTGTATTTTTTCCTTTATTAAAATCATGTTCAGTATTCAACATGAATTGCCACATACTTTAATTGTCTAGAATCTTTATCTCTGATGAGTAAATTACCTATCTAAAAATTTTGACATCATTCTGTAAGAAAATTTCATGTTGCAAAAGCCTGATAGTATTCATTTGGATTGCCATGGTATCTGATGGCTTTGACTAAGATTTCCTCTGTTTGGCTAAAGATAAATAAAATGTTGTGTGTTCCAAAAATGAGATTTCAGATCTAGAGTCTCTTTACATGGAAGACTGTCTGGTCTGACCACATGTCACACAGCAGAATTTCTTTTTGCAAAGAAATTGGGAGCATTGTCTAAGAGAAAAATCCTTTTAACTTGGGAGGTTTACCACTTTAAACACTGGCCCTAATTTCTTTGCTCATTTTCTATGTTTTATGTTCTGGAGATTTTCTGCATATGCAGACTTATTCAGAACTTAGATGTGTTTTCAGCAAAACATAACTTTAGAGGATTTTTGAGTTTCCCTGTTTTTTTGATGACAAACCATGTCTGCACATGAACTTTGGGCATGCTCTATTTTTTTTCAGTGGCTGGTAGCACAGCTGTGCTCAGAGGAGTATTTAGCAAGTTCAGATGATAGGACAGGTCTAAATTAGTTCCTTGTGTATCACAATCTGTGTCCAGAGTTGAAATGCCCCATAACTAGGTGGGATATTGTCTTCAGACTTAATATTGACCTTTAGAACTATGTGCAAGGACAGTGTGGATTTTACAAATTATTATTATTAGTGCTACAATGAGTAGCACTAATGAGGGGTGAGCCTCAAATCTTATCTCAAGTGACACCACACGGATATTTACAGCAACACACAAAGGCAGTCTGGCCTTCTTTTGCAATTCCACATACCCACCATAGCAAAATGTCGCCCATGACCTTCTGGACATGTATGGAGTTTTGTGTTAGAATATTTGGAGAGCCCAAACATAGTTCAGACCCATCAAGTAAGCAGATGCCTGTGATATCATTATTTGGTGGATTCTCTTCTCTCCACATGGCAGGAAAAGGAGTGCCAGAAAATAAAAGATGGTTGGGGGGTTGGCATAGAACTAATCTCAGTCCATTCATCTAGAAGTAATTTGTGCACTTCTGATGTCAAGTCATTCCGATTCATTCGTCTGTTTCTTATGTATTATATTATCAGTACCAGATTTGATTAGAGCTGCTGTGCCAGATTCAGTAGCTCAGCATCATAACTGTGCTGCCTAGTAAACATAGTTTATATTTGAGATAATATTGCATTTCAGCTGATCAAATCCAAGTACATTCACAACATTAATTTTATGCTTACAGGAATTCTACCTAGCCTATTTAATATGCCACAAGGAGTTTAATTCTAATAAGATCAAAAACCTAATCGAATCATCTTTCAAGCTCAATATCGGTTTTAGAAGTTTTACAGTTACCCATAAACACAGTGAAATATTTCTCTGTTCCTATAATTGAACTGCAATAGTCTAATGTTTAATCAATTTTTAATTTAAGGTCTGTTGTCTAATTTAAATTGTGTTGTCTAATTTAATTGTGTTTTAGTTGCTGTTGGAAATGGTATATAAATGTGTCAATTGCACATATGGACTGGAGAAGTTGCCATAATAATATTTTAACCATTCTAAATTCTAAGAGTATTTGTACCTAGGGACTTCCTTCAGTCCCTTACAATGGATGCAGATGGTTGGTACTGAGGTGTGGAGCAAGGCCACAGACGAGCCATGGTTATGGGAGCAGGGGAGAAAATGAAGGGACTGTTCCTGATTAAAGACTTGGACATGGCTGTGGGAGACAGAACAAGAGCTGAGCTTCATGCAATAGTTTTTAGCAGCTGGTTTGGGAGCTGACACTGTTTATAATAACCACCTCTAGTGAACCAACTTGGACTAACACAATCCAAGTGCCTTGGGTAGTCAGGCAGACAACAAATGGGATGGAAGAGAACCTCTTTGAGGTCATGGGGAATCATGTGAATCTGCTGTCTGCTTCCATAAAATTTGCAGCAGTTTCAAGCTAGTTTGACTCTGAAACCATGCTTTTCTCGGTCTGGTCTTTGCTGAACAACATTTATCTGTTCTGTAATGAGGATCATTGAACAAACATTACAATTTACATAACAGAACCTTAACTGGAGCTAATTAAACCTAATTGACATGAAATACAAGGAATACAAAAGGCTTATTCTCCAATCAGCATTATCCTTCAACATTTATTTATTTATTTATTCATAAAATTTATTTCTTTGTTTGTAGAAGCTATGTAGGACTGTCTATACAGATCCAAGTGAGTTTTTAAGGATGTTCTAAGTATCACATATGGTTCAAAAAATCTCGGGCAGAAATGCATCCGTCGAATTCCTATTTCTGTTCATCCGTCAAAGTAAGAAAAAAAATATGTATGAAAATGTCTCTTTTTTTTTAATTATTCACTCATAAATGTATCAGTTATTGGTAGCTGAACACTACAACTGTTTTTCACAGTAAATATGCAGCTAATATGTTTTCACTTGTCAAAAACTCTTCAGAATTTTATACAAATTAGATATTGTTTAGATAGAGAAGAGGCTATCTGTAGCCAAAAATATTCATTATACTTCCCTCATTTTGATCCAAATAGAGATGTATCATGGTGAAAAATTGTGACTGAAAAATGTGTGTTGTGGACAGGGCAGTTGAACCTTGTCATGACACATTCCATGTCCGGGCTTCTCTCAGCTTTCTGAGAGTTTGATATGTGGAGGAATGATACAGCATGGCCTACAGAGGAAAAAATCATGAAAGCGTGTGGATCTGTGGGTGGATAAATAACATAACTGTTCTGTAGAAAAAAATTCATGCAATCACAGAATAATTTAGCCTGGAAGGGATCTCTGGAGCCTCTCTGCACAAGGCAGTTAAAACTCCAAAGTTTTATTAAGCTGTCCAGAGCTTTGTTCAGTTGTTTTTGGAGGATGAAGCATGGAGGTTGCTCATCAGTTCTGGCCCTCTGCTCCAATATGTGACCACCCTTATGGTGAAGGACTTAGTATTTAACTGGATTTCTCTTACTGCAAATCTTGCCTAATTGTACCCATCTTAATAAGCATTGTCTAGTTTATCTCTGTAGTGAATAGAAAGCAAGAACCCCCTCCTGAACCCCCTCCACATATCCTCAGGATGTGTTTCAGACACAGAAGAACCCATATAACACATGGAAATGGTCATTAGGCACTTCCAGACAGTCAGTGTCAGGTGAGCAGGATCCTGTCTAGTCTGACAAAGACATCTCTGCATGTCATTTGAGTGGAGTCTCATGAAGAGTATTACTGCAGTACCTTCTTACTGGATCTAAAGGAGTCTAGATAGTACTCTAAATGCAGCTGATTTTGCTGTTTGGGATTGGTTTGGTACATTGCCTTCTTCCTCACTTTGGTTATCTCCCACTGCCTAACTCCATGAGATAGGTCATCTTCTCTCCTTGGCTGACTCTGAAACATGTAGCTCTTTCAGAGTGAGTGAGAAATTTGTGAGTTTCCTCCAAATCCCAAAGTATGTAATTTGTAAGTGTAGATATTTTTTAACTAGATAATTTTTAATGAAATAATTATTTCATTATACATTCCATTTGTTACTCATCAATGCTATAAATGGTTCATTCTGTGGGTTGGTGCTATATATATTAGCATTATCTTGAAATACTTTTAATGCTTTTAAAAAAATATTTTTTAGAGCTTTTTAATTATTATAGACCCTATTGCATGAATGTTGCAAATTAAATTCCTTTTTTTACCATTTGTTGATTCCTTATACTGTATTGCATATTTATTTCTGTTTTATCTCAGTGTGAAATTGTCAAGTACTGGCATGGGAGCAGAATGATTCATGTCATGAGTGTGAAAGAACTAGGCTGAGTTTAGTATTCCTTTTTCTAACAGAGGAACACTTCTGGTTTTGTTAATTTGTTTTTCCTTTCTTTAAAAAAATTGCTTATTTTTTCGTGCTAGGAATTTAACTTAGGCCCTTAATTGGAAGAAATAAGGTTTTTTGGTTTTTTTTAATGCAGAGAACTACTGGAGGAAAAGCAGAAAAAAAGCAATCAGAGGCAGAGAGGCAAAGATTCAAGCAAAGAAGCTGTTGAGAATGAAGTGGAAGCAAAATAATTACTTCAGTCAAGGACTTACAGCCCTTGCAGGAGCACAGCAGCTTCCATGGAGGAGCAGCAGTGGCACTGCCTGCCTACACCCTCTTCTCTCTGCAAGAAACTTACTTTGGTTGTAGGAGATAGGATCACTGGTACTCTGTCTCAAGTAGGAAACACAGTCAGACTGCTAAACCTGGTTTCACATTTAAGGAGCTTGAGAGGCACTGTTCATGCCTGACATTATTAGTGATAACAATAATCAGCAGCAGAATGATAGCAACAGCATCTTTATCCAAACACCTTCAAAAAACAAAGATGGCTAAAGATCTGTGGGGGAGTGAGTCATTAAATTCAGGCAGGTTGGTGTTCAAGGGCAGTAATTACCATGTGACTCTTTCTTTTGTATATGTTGTGAATTTGACAAGGCAGTTTGCAAACCTATTTCAGAAATAAACATACAAGAGCACAGAGAAAATATTTTTGCATGTGCTTCTTTGGTAATCTGAATCTACTTATCCAATGGCAGAGGCAGTCCAGCTGAAAGCATTGCCACTGCAATTTTTAAGGAAAAGGCGTTTACCTGACTTTCATTTCCAGGTTAATGTCTTGTCACATAATGCTTTGCTTAAAATGCTACATGGATTTGTTTTGTTTTATGTGGATTTAATATACTAGTCTCTTAGGTGCAAGGAAGCTTAATTAAACAGAAACAACGAAATTTAAAATAAAGCAAGTCTGAATTTGTAAGGACAGATGCACTTGTGCTGGGAAGAGAAAGATAAATACAGTTGTTTTCCTGCTCAGAGCTCTGAAGAAGTCTGAATGGTCTTTCCACAAACACCTCTCATTAAAATTTCCCTTTCTGGAGGCAATGTCAGCTCCCTGGCTGAGTTCTGTGTTCAGTGTGCCAAACTAATACATCAAACACATCCACAGCTCACAGCTGCCATTTTCCTGGCACCAAGTGGGGAAGGAGAGTGGAGGGAGCATGGCTGAAATCTTCAGCATGCTTCATCTCCTCCAAGCACAAATTCTTGTTGCAGGTGGATGGTGCAGAGAGAAGGTACCTCTGCCTCCCTCTGTCCTTCCTCCTCAGCCTCTTCAGTCCCAGACAGCCTGGACATATCTGTCCTCAACCATGTGCCCAGGGCCCTCCCATTAAATTCAGGTCCTTTTCCCAATCTTGCAATATAATCTTCGTTCAAGATCTTTCAGTTTTTCCTGAGCCTTCCCAGTTGAGTTCCCCAGCCTTTTCACCAAAGTTCTGCAACTCCATTTTTGTTGTTCCATGAACAATTTTTTCTACTTTATGGCAGTGTCCATACCAATATTTGTAAGGGCAACACAGAAACTGGCAGAAGCAAAAATATTTTTAATTTTAAACTGTCCTTGCAGACAAGTGGATTATTAAATGCTTGCTCAGAGTGGTCTGATAACTAATAAGCTATGTCCCCACCTGCTTTGCTGGTAGAGACAAAGTACAGAATCCTTGTACTAGAATACCTCAGAGGAGGACAGTTGTTTAAAACTCTGGCTTAACTCAGTTGCTTGTCCAAAACACCTTGAAGTAGGAGCAGTTTAGAGTTTTTTTTTCATTATGTGGTCTGTTGTTCAGGGATCAGGCTGGCTCATCATAATGATTTTATTCGACCTTAGTGTATGTTAATCCTGTCTGGAGCCCTCTGCTGCTCAACAATTCTTCTGAGGTTCCTCCTTTGTGCCACGGTGTGTGCAGTCAGCAGAGACAGAGCTGGGGTGCCTCTCTATAAATAGAAGCATTTGCTTCCTTTGGTGCAGAGCTGGTGGCTCACATCTTATTTCATCAATCATTTTGCCACTCTAAACTTTAGGGCAGTTTTATCTGTAAAACAGCAATATGTGCTAATTTGTTGTGGTTTTTGGGTGTTTGTTTGTTTGTTTGTTTGTTTGTTGTGGCCATGAAGTTCTTCTTAGACACAAACAGAACTAATAGCAATTGCTAGCAAGTGATCCAGGCAGGATCAGAATAGCTCAGTAGCCTCCAGGAGTCTGGGAAACATGTCTGTCAGTCCAATGCTAACAATGTTTAGAGATAGGTTTGTAAGCTGCTTTTTTTGGTTCTATAGCAACCTATCAATAACATTAGATAAAAAATAAGGGGAGACAAAAGATGAACCCATAATTAATGAGGAAATTTCTTGATGTAAATAACCATTTTTATACAAACCAGTGAGGTTTCTGACTTTTGTGCAAGTGTGTGCAATGCCTGTTGTCATATTCTTACCCAGCCATGGAAAGGCCAATGCAGAATTTATTCTAAAGCCTGTGATTAACAAGTCTTAGTAGTCCCTTGAGCAAACATAAAATATTCTTGTTATTGGACTATAAGCAAATCTTGACTACAGTAAAAATATCTTTGGTCATATAAATCTAAATGAGGATGAAATGTGAATAAACACTGAGTTTGCGTGTATAAATCCCAGATGGCTACCAACAATTTTGCTATAAAATATTTATATTACATAAAGTCATGTTTTTATAATTTTGTTCCATTTCCAATTCCACACTCTTTTTTTTCCACTGCTGTATTCTATATTTTGAATATTGCTTGGTCAATTAAACAAACAACAATGCACAAAGTAATAAAGGGTTTGTTCCTGGCTTAACTTTTTAAGGACGTGCATCTTTTGCCATGTATAATTTTTTATATCTGTCTTCAAGTCATTCTCTTCAGTACTGAACCTGTCAGAAAATGATTAATCATCTAGAGAGGAAATTTACTGGAAATATTTAATAGCTATTGGGGCTCTGTGCAAAAGCATCCCACTGACAGTGCTGCCTGTGCATTTCTCTCTGAGATAATCCTCCTTCCACTCTTCCTACTTGTTTGTTAAAAGTAGAGACTGGCAGAGAAAGAGAAAGACAAAAATCTATGCTTCAGAAACTGAGGATTTCCCCTGGCTAGTAGTTTTCTTTATGATCTGTTGTGAGCAACTATAATGAGCCAGCTTCTAGCTGGAAAACACCTGAACATCTGTAAAACACTATAGCACTGATGCAAATGACCAACATAACATTGCTGCCTCAGGGAAGAAAAGTTACCCTACACCTGAGGAGTGACTGTCACTGGCAAACCTTGACCTCCTGTCTTGGTTTGGAAAGACAGGTGCCTGCTAAGGAAAGCAGGAGCCTCACCTGAATGGAGAATGCAAACCCTCCACACCCCTCCGAATTGCTATGAATTTTAAATTAAGGAGCTCTCAGGCAAAAATATGGGAGCGGGAAATAACAGATCTTTAATAGGGAAGGGAAAAAAAAAGGATAAAATAGAACAATGCTATACATTAGAACAACACTGACAGTCAGAACACAACCTGACACCCTGTTGGTCAGGGTGTTGGTAGCAATCTAGTTGGAAATGTGTCTGCAGTCTTCCTGAAGTGTCAGGTGTGGCTCTGTTGGAGCAGGGGTCCTGTAGAAAAGGATGTATTCTTCCTCCAAAGATCCATGGAAGAAGCAGCTGCTGTTCCTATGGGGAATCCAGTGGGAAGCTGTGTTGGTGTTTCAGAACCTCCAGGTTATATCTGGGTAGCAATGCTTGGCTCCTCCCTCTGGGCGGAGCATCTCACAATGGGATGTTATAGTTCTTATCAGCCATGCAGTGACATTCAATAGTCTGTTATCAGCAGATATCCCCTCCTGAGGGAGGGGTGATTGTGATCACTCAGAGAGAGATAAGGAGAATTGCTCACTTGACACAAGACAACTGCCATACAGAGGGTAATAGAATACATCTTGCCTTGCAGTCTGGAACACCCCCTCCTCCCTGGGCAGCCACTGCTGCATCTCCCTTTGTTTTTGCTTCCAAACCAGTGTCCTCTGGGCCATGTCACCTGCCCCAGTGCTGGGCTGAGGCAGGCCCTCTACCCTTTTGTTTTCTTCCCCTGTGATTCCAAGTAAGGAGAATACATGGGTAAATCAAAAATCTCAGAAAACAACACAAATGCAAGGAAGTTATAGTTACATTTGTTGCTTCTAATGTCCTGAAGAAAATACCAAATGGCCTTTAATTCAGAACTAGTTTTAGTTGGGCACACTCGTGTGGACAGTCTGTACAAAGCTCACTATAATGGGAAAAGTTTTCTTTTGGTTTCTATACATAGTTTCTCTTTCTTTACATTTTTTATTGCTTGTTGGTTGGGGTTTTTTCTTAGGTTGGGCTCTTTGTTTTGTTTTTGTTTGTCTGTTTTGGTTTTTTTTCTTTTGAGATGCTCTATTCTTCTATTTCCTTTGTAATATTACCTTCCTTTCCAAAGAGTATTCAGTTTGATTGTCAGTCTCAGTCATTTAATATTCTTGTATGGTTTGCCAGTATGAAAATTAGATGATAGCTTCTTTATGCTAGTTTTTGTTTTTTAACTACACTGGAAATGTAAATACTTTCAGATGTAGCCATGCAACTTCAGTATGTAAATTAAAGTGTCTTAGGGAACTCACTGCACAGCAAAGGCTTCCCTAAGCCACAAAGAAACCTGAGAAACTAATAGTTTCTGAACTACCCTCAGAAATTCTGCAAACCATACACAGAGGTCACAAGCAATTTCCCATTGCCAATTGAGATTTTATGATGATGGGGTCCTATGTAGGACTCAGCAGCTGGCAGATTGGGCTTTTTCAGTCTGAATGATTCAGCTTCTAAATAAGTGGTGGAAGCCTCCATCCAGTTCTTGTTCCATTTTAACAGGAAGACATGGTGCAGGGGATCCAGTGGTTCAATTTAAACAAGAGGACTTTTTACAGCTTTAGCAGCTTTTAGCAGAGTTCATCCCTCTTTAGTGTAATGACCTTGTCACTATTCTGTTGACACTTGCTTGAGACAATGAAGGTGTTGATCAGACTGAGTCATCACTGAGCAAAGGAATGAAGAATGCTCCTAAACAAGGCACATAAGACCTAGATAAGCACAGAGATTATAGATACTATTTCATATATATCTATTGTTTAAAGTCATCTTACCTTTCTCAAAATAATCTCCCTACAGTGATCTTTGTAGATTCAAGTAGTTTTTATGGTTTTATTCTTTATCATACATGATTAATGATAAGTACTATTATAATTTTTTATTCCTATTTAATCGATGGAGAATTAAAATCTGAGTCTTACAGTTAGGTGTGGTCTAAATGAACAAATTTTGTTTCAAGTGGATGACCACAGTTACAATTGCCCTGTCCTGAACTTGCTTGCATTTGTTTCTTTACTTTCTCTAAATAAGATAGAAGTTTCAGATGTTTGCTCTACTGAATAATTAGATTAGAGATGAATCACATTCTTGTCTGCTGTAAACTGAATGGGGAACATGCAAGAGGCTTGTTGAACTGATTATCAATATTTCCTCTTTGCAATTAAACTGTATATGTTATTGGTGGCCTTTTAGGCAATTAGAAACCTGCTTCATAAACCTCTCAGAAGAGTAGATGTGAATTATATGATGGCTTCATAAATCTGAGGATCAATAAGAGTAATAATTCTGAATCTTAATTACTAATTGGTTAATTAAATGAAATACTACAGATTCATTTAACTGTTGAGATTGAGATTATATGCTTGTACCATATACGTAAAGGGTATTACATTCAGAGATTCACAAAGTCTTTTGCTATTGTCTGTTCTAAATTATGAATTCAGAGGTCAGAAATTGAGAAATCTCTTCCTATGATGCTGTTATTAAAGGCTCATAAGCATGGACATCTAAGAAAATCTTTCAGCTGCTTATGATAATGCTTACAACTATGGAAGGATGTCTGAAACATATCCTTATATGTCAAAAATATTTTCTCTGTGTCTTTGTCATTCTTGGCTCTCTAGAGAAGAAAACACTCTCTTATTCCTCAGCACAATTTAATTTTTTTTCAGTATCAGGAATGTTTTTGAAGCACAGTAAGTGTAACAGACTTGAAAAGTTAAACTTTGTAGAGGGTGCATGAGGTATCTATGCTGATAATGGAGGGATTGTGTACTATCTCCCTCTGCGTGGTTTTTTGGGAACCATCAAGTAGTATTAAAAGGAGGTTTCAGCCCTTCTCCCATTTTGAAATTGCATGAAAAACCCCAAATTTAATTAAAAAAATAACAGTCACAGGAAGAAAAAATTATTATTTGTAAGAGAAGACTGGAGCGAAAACCAGCAGGAACATAGATGTGGCCTAGAAAGGGAGAGTTAGCTGCCACTCTTCAGACCTCATCTGTGCCACATAACACAGTTTGCACTGTGAGTTTGCTTAGTTTCTGAACACTGCAGTTCCCCACACCCTTCTTCAGTGCATGCTTAATAGTGCTACATAAACAAAGCATGGTTTCTGTCTTTTGAGCAAACATGTTTGGGATTCATAAAGAAATTATCATTATGCCTTTTTTGCCCTCCCTCTGCTGGTAGCTTAAAGCTTTCTCAGGGCTGTCTAGTTGTTCAAGCTCCAAGCCCAGTGCAAGAGCAGTTGTTTCAGTCTCAGCAGTGGGAGGGACATCTGCCTCCTAAATATGTACACTAAGCATATCTGCAGGGAGGACGTCCAGCTTCCATACTCCGATCTGGCCAAGGCCATTTTCACAGGAAGGGACAGCATCAGAAAACTGTGGATGAGCTGAGAGGCAAAATCTAGTTTCCTTGAATGAAATACATGGTCAGAAAAGTCCAGAGACTTTTCTAGGAAAGGTCTAATGTTGGGTTGCCAGTGAGACAGATGTCTAATAATTTTCCCCTGTAACTACCATGGGTTTTGGGGCTTGTATCAGTGTTTATTAGGTAATAGAGACATGCTCTTATAAAGTGTCTAAAGCCTCTGGGATAGCCTACTGACAGTGTAAGGGGATGAGCCTCAGTCTGGGGAATCTGCCTTGCTGACCATGGTGTTTTCTGCACAGATTCCACTTCAAGCTTTGACCCCTTTTTGTGGAGTCTTTAGAAGGCACGATGAGTTATAGCATTCACTTTGTCATATACAGATAGGAAGTGCCAACCTTCAAAACAGGATTTGGGTTATGAATTCCCAGAGACACCTAAGATCTCCTGTCCCTTTTTTTTCAGGGAATTTCTCTGCTGATTAGGTAGTCAGCTCCCTCTAGAGCTTTGTGTGTCCTGTCTGAGACACCGACTTGGGCTTTGGAGGACAGGAAGGCTGTGAACATTGTATGAAGGACAGAGGCCTGAAAGTCAGGTGCTGCAAAAAGTTCAGATCTTGAGTTTTGTCATACTGGAGATGAGCTCAGGGAGTTCATTAACCCAGTGGGAAGTCTGGGTGAGAATATTTACCCATGGCTGCAGGAAATTCCCATCTTTTGACTGAAGCATTTAGACATAGAGGTGGTACAAGGGGTTGTGCCCACCCAGTACTCCTTGTGCCTGTGCTCAGGTGAGCAGTTTGAGCCCTCTGAGCTCTTCTGACAGCTAAACTGAAAGCCTCTACTCCAGACATCAGAGTGAAGGGAAGAGGAATATCCCTGTCCTTTTCCTGTGGAAATGGTTTCCAGCCATGGGCATTGGTGAATTACCCAACCCACATGGATAGTCAGCTTCTCAGTTTTGAAAATTGATTTTGTTCAGTTCACTGTGTTGCAATTGGTATTCATTAACAACTGGAATGAAATAACATTAAAATTTCCTCAAACCAATAATTCTAAGTGTCAGCTGCTGGATACATGCATCCACGGTGCAAGCTTTGATTGTTAATATCATATCACATAAAATTTATTCTGGAGCAGGGTGTAAGTCTTGAAATCTCAGAGCAGGCTTTACAGGAGGGATGTATACATGCATCTCCAAATTACACATTTATCCTTATGGTTTACCCTTTTCAAGATTTACTGATTTGTACTGTGCAGAAAAAGGCTTGAGGACAAGGTCCATGAATATGCTTCTCTTGGGAAAATATATTCACCAGCTCCCTGTGTTTATAAGAATTACCATAAAATAGTAATGTATCCTCCAGACTAGAAAATCCTTTCAAGTTGCATTATTTTTCCCACTGAGAGCCTTATACTATTATCCAGTACATTATTGACCCAGCACGCTCAAAGTTTAATGGATAAAGAAAATATTCCCATTGTATTTATTTTAATATCTTTAAAAAAATATTTCATTTCTCATTACACTTTTAATAAATTTATAAAGTGTCCCCAGAGAACTTCCTTGTTGTGCTTTCTTCACACTTCTGGTGTGATGAAATTATTCAGATTACTTATCAGTGCACTTCTGGTGCAGGGTGAGAAATGATATAACAAGAGAAGTTCTCTATGTTAATAGATAAGATGGGGAGGATCAAAAAGGATGCCATTCACCCAGGTGTAATAACATAGATTCCTGGAGAATAGGTCGCTAGTATATTCCAAAGCCTCTTCCCAGGCGAAATTTAGTGGCAGAATAACATGATGATAATGAAATGCCATTTTTTGAAAAGAGATTTGAGAAAAAGGCAAAACAGAAAGAAGTTCTCCTTGTAGATTTTTCAGATTCCAAGGGCTTAATGTCAGAAGGAACCTTTTATTATAAAATTGAATATGGCCAAAAACTAAAAAATGTAATGTTTTAAGGAAAGCGGTTTGATGAATCCAAAACACATTTTTGAGATGAGGGTTTGGTCATACAATTTTGGTGGATTCCACCATTGGATTCCATTTTGGGATAGGAAAAAAAGTTTGAAAAATGAAAAAATATTCTGGTGTAGATAAGCCTTTTTCTCTCCAAGTCAGCTGAGCTGCCATGATTTGTTAGCCTCATTGCTGTCTCTGAGCTACCCTTTATTTCTATAGAAGAGAGAAGAGCCAAATCTTAAAGACTGTTTTAAGAAAACCCTTTTGAAATATCTTTGCAAAAATTAAGATGCTGAAAAATGGTATATGATTTTATCTAATTTTATAAACCTCAGCATTTTAAAATGTATTTGAATGTATTGAAAAAACCTTAATACTTCCAGAGAAACTGAAATTCTAATGCTAAGCAAACTGGTATTTTAGTTGTGAGTCAGTGCAAAATATGGTCTATTTGCTATGTATGATAATGTCTTTTCAGAGCTTTTTGGCTGTGTTGTTTTTTTTGTTTTGCTATTGGATCTTAGATGTATTCTGCAAATTTTTATGTCCTTAAGCATGTGAAAATCTGAGAACTTTGTCTATATTTTTTTTCTCTTATCTTGCACAATATTATTCGGTTTTACTCTTTAAACTTCTGAAAAATCTGAGATTTTTTTGCAGGTGTCATAGCTTGATTTGTTACAGAGTTGTTCTCCTTAACTCTTTGAGCTCTTTAGTGAAAGAAAAGAGACAAGCAGCAAAGCTGTAGATACTTTGAACGCAATTATTTTCTTCTACTATCAGCTATCAGACTCTGCTCTCTTCTGGTGATACAAATCAAATTTATGGACAGACAAACATCTCAACTTTATGTACAAAGCAGGATTTTTATAAAGCCATTGAGGATACATTCAGTGAGAAAGAAGTAAGTGCTTCTGCTGCTAATTTAGGATCACATTAGGTCTTATTCTTATCTGGGCAGGCAGAAAGCTTTTCAGCACTGCTGGCAAAATGACAAAGCCTGGTTCTGTTGGTATTGGACACTGCTCTGTGGACGTTGCTCAGGCAGAAGTGGATGGCAGGGCATAAAACAAAAGCAGAGTAAATATTTGTACTTTTCTCTCTTTGGCAGCCTAACTGGGGGTACAAAGGGGAGAGATTTGGCTCCAACCTCGTTTGAGCGTCTTCAGGATTTCTGTCCAGAGGAAGAGACCGTAAAGGGAAAAATTGTTTTCTGTTTAGCAACATGCTGTCTGCAGATATCTGGAGAAGAGCATCAGCAGCTGCTGCCTCCCCTTGCATCCTGCAGCCCGGGTGTTCAGCCTGGGGCCAGAGCTGAGGCACAGGGACTGCATGGCTCTCACACTCTGAAGAGCACTCCATCCTTCATAGCCCTTTGTCTGAAGTCAGTCTGGACTCTTTCAGTAAATTTATTTTCTTTGTAACTATTCAAAAGCTCTCTGCATCAAAGAATAAGGTGCTGTGTCCTACCTGCACTCCCCACCAGGCCAGGAGGGGAGCATTGCTGTGTTGGTGAAGAGGACACTTTCTAGCACAGAATAGGTCTTGTTCTGGAAGGCACTGAGCGCACCCATTTCTCTTTATGTAAACCCATCTCTCTTTAGAGAAGTGAGGTTTGGTTTCCAGGTCCTCAAGCACAGACATTCAGTCTGTAAACACTGAAGAAGTGGTCTGACTACTTGGCTATTGAGACAATCTCTGGATCCATCTGAAAAAGCCAAAGCTGCTGATGCATTTGACCTGCTCTGCTATGGGAGCAATATCAGAACTGCTCTTTAACCTATCTGCTAAAATGAAAGACTCAGGTTTTGTATCATGCCTTTTGTTCTTTACTGCCTTCAGCACTGGGGTTGCTTTTGGGCAATGAGCACCAAACAATGCAACAAAATTCACTGTGCACCTCGTGCTGACAGATGATGTTGCCTTTATAAAATGCCATGTGAAAAGGCAGAGAGTTGCATGCTACATAAGAATGGCAGCTCCAGAGCAGGACTGAAATTTGGTTTAACTTCTAATATATTTTGGTGGTTCTTTTTGTAGAACTTTCCTCACTTCTCTCCCAGACCATGGGTAAAAGTTCAAATGAGTCCTGAACAGGGATGACAGCCACTGTTTTCCTCTTCTTTATCTCCAAGCAGTCCAGAGTGGATGAGTAATGATTTTGTTCCAAGAAGGTACTGTGCATATCATCTCTCATATATTCTGTTCTTTTGTTTCTGCATCATACAGGCAGAGCAAGGAGCAGTGAGAGTGGGAGGACAAATTAAATGAATAGTTTGGAGATGCTAGTCCTCACATCTGAAGGATACACTTTTGGGAAGTTCACATTTTAAGGAAAAAATGATCACATTTGCTGCACCAAACTTAAATGTTGGGCTTAGGAAAAGATGGCAAACTTCCCTGTTCATTCCTGTGGTTAGGTTCTTTCCTAGGGGTAGAGGTATGTGTGACAAGGCACAAAAAACTGTTGCAATACAGAAAAATCATCAGCTAATCTAGTGATTTCAGAACATGTGTTCAGTGTTCAGAACGTGTGTAGCCTGGACACAGTCCCAGACCCACTAAAACCTTTTTGTTGGAAGCAGTAGGAGCTAATAGGTGTCATTAAAATGCTGCATAATGGCTGTCCTGCTTCCCTATAGTTACTGCATCAGTCAATATTACTCACTATGGAGACACAGCAGTGTCCTAGTTTCAGCCAGGACAGGATTAATATTTTATGGTAGCTGGGAAGTGGGCATGGCCAGGCTCTAATATTATTTGATACCATCTTGTGTCAGTTGTGAGGGGCAGGAGTAGGAGACTCTCTCATTGTGGAGCGCAAAACACTCCAGTATTGTTTTACTTTCCATGTAAATGCTTTCTTTGTCTTATACCTTTTGTTATTGATACTGCTGCTGTTACTGTTTGTTTTCTTATCTAATTGCTGTTTCCACTTCAGATCTCAGCCTGTGGTTTTCACTTCCTGCCTCCAGTTCTCAAGTCCATCCCAGGAGCAGTAAGGGGGAGGGGAAGCAGGGGGGAGAGTGAGCAGCACCTGGTTTGGGTGAGTTTCAGTGGGGAGTACTATTCCTAAACCACAAGCAGTAAAAACAAGAAACATTTATTTTCCTTAAAATGTGAACTTTCCAAAAGTGTATCCGTTTTCAAACACCAAAATGTTTGGCTAGATTGCAAAAACTCCTCAGTTTATTGTGAATTGAAAACTGTCTATTAATTTAAATGGGTACTCACTCCTGTATCTTTACCAAACCTTTGCCATAGGCAGTGAAAGTCGGTGGAAAAAACCTAAACTGAAACACAGAGAAGAAAAAAAACCCTGACAAATGCCAAAATATGCCAGGCTATATGTGTGTAAACACAAGAGGTTATTTTGTTTGTATCAGAGAATAAACATTATATTAGGGTTTGATTTGTTTTCTCAGCCTCTGTCTGCAGCTAAGGTAGAAGCTCAGTATCTACTATGGCAACAGAAATCTATGCTTGTGCTGGATAATTTCCATGAAAACTCCTGCATTTCCTCCATGGGTTGAAGCCCAGTGTGTGAAAAGGCCACTGGCTATTTGTAGCCTTGTCATGTCTTGTTCTGCTCAGAGCAAATCTGGATGTGTGTGATGCAGTGTTTTAAACCCTGACAGCTGCTGTCATTTTGTGAGAGCTCATGCAGGAAACTAGAGTTTCTGCAGGAAATTATAGAGCTCTCTAGAGAAAGGTTTACTTCTTGTAATTTTTTCCTAAGTCATTTTCAAAACCAGTTTTGCACAGAAAAAGGATTAGATTTTGATCATATTTAGTCTCATTTAATCCAGTGATGTAAACAATCCCCATAATCCAAAAAATCTATTAATGAAATGATAGCTACATGAGCAAGTTGGACATGAGCCTGACCTGCTCCTTTCTCTTTATCATCCTGCCTGGCTCCAGCCCCACAAATATGAACTTTCTGGAAGCTTCTCTGCATATTGCAATCTAGTCATCTTTTGGGGCTTTCAGAAACTTGATTCAAACCTAAACAAGAAGTAAAGACTTTCCTGCCATTTTAACACCAGAACTCTCTTTCTCCAACTGTGGTTCCCTTCCATTCCCTATATTTTTGTTTTTTGACAAGTGGACAAAACAGTTTCATTGTATTAATACTTCCATCCACGTAAATACTGGAGTAGTTCTAGCATATATATATATACACACACGTGTGTGTGTGTGTGTTTGTGTGTGTGTGTGTATGTGTGTGTGTTCATGCATATGCATATATACTGTCATGGAAAGGATAAATGGTCCTTGTGACTTTCTTAAATTTGGAAAATGACAGTTTCAGGCAAGTGAATCTCTGTTGAAGGCTTTATTTTTTAGGAAAAAAAAAGAAATGAGAAAAAGATTTTAAACTTTGCCTCTAACTTGGACTAAGGCACTACTCTTTAATTAGGTTTGTCATTCAGAATCTTTGTTTTTGAGAGCTGCTGCAACTAGTAGAAGTGGATTTTACTTTGTTTTTAATTTTAAGAAATAGTGGAGGTGATTTCCTCCATTATGTTTCCAACCTCTTATATTTCCTATCTTATAGTTTCAACTCTCACCCTAAAAACCAAAGGCACTGACTCACTGGCCATAGTCTATCCCTACAGGAGACAGAGCAGATTTAGTCTGGTTTGATCAGGGGGCACTCTCCCTCCTCTCTTCATTTCCCTTCCCCACGCCCCGAGTCATCAATGTGGCTGTTTGACCAAGAGATTCTTTTGACCTAATATAGGCTGAAAAACATATTAAGTGTGTGCCTACCCCACATTAAACAGCTTTTAAGCAAGGCAAAGGTTGGGTGCCATCACTCCTGTTTTAGCCATTGAGAAGCCATGGAATATGGCAGAGTGAGATGAAAGGCTATTCTTAATGGCAACGAGAAGAGGAAAAATGTGTTAGCGTGGGTGTAGCTGAGACTCTGGGGATCCATTTTTTAAAAATAAATGTAATTCTGTTGTTGACTTTTTTTCTTTTCTTTTTTTTTTCTTTTATTTTAGGAATTGTGAGGAGATGGAAGAGGTAAATGAGCCAGTAATAGTGACTTTATGACAGTTCTTGTCTGTGGGAGGTTATTTCTTGAGAATTATCACTGACAGGATATTTTTCTAAAGGTGCCAGGAGTAGCAGGTATACTCATGCCCATAAGCTGCAAATTGTACCTCTGGAGGTGTGTAAGCATAACATTAAAAGGAAATACTTTTGATAAGAATAATAAGAGTTTGGATTGTCCTTCACAGAAAGTGAAGAGCAACTGTAACCTGAAAAATCTTAAATCAGGAACTGTGACTAAAAATAGAAGACCCAGCAGCAACATGTCCTGGCAGCTGGAAAAGGGACTAGATAGGTCATAGAGCACGTGCTGCAAAGTTACAAACTTCACCAAAGACCATACCACCGAGTCTTTTCTAATGCTGCCAAGTCCAAGTAACCTAAATTTTGCTGTGTAGAAGACATAAAGCAATTAAAAGACTAGGATTTGTGAAGATGTTGAAATGTCATACAGCCTGTTGGTCTTTTCCTCTCAGCAGGCTCAATGACTTCAGCATCATTCTTGGCAGATGTTGACTGGTCCTGAAGACAGCTCTAGAAAAGGGCAGTGACCACCTTAGTTGATCTACCTCGGCTCCCACCTCTCCCTTTTTGTTTAACATTTAAGGCAAGTCTGCTTTTGCAGTTTTAGACCATTACATCTTCTTCTAGGCAATATGAACAGAGAGAAAAAATTGCTTTATTCTTTGGAACAGCCTTTTATGTACATTATGTTTTTTTGAGATATTCATATATTTGAAGCCAGCTAAATTTTTATTGCTCTTATAAATAACCCCAGCTCTCTCACTCTTTCCTTCTTTTCTAGACTTTGATTTCTATTGTTGCACAGCTCTGGACTTTCCTGTCTATTTGTATTTTTATTGAAAGTGCTGCCCAAAATTTGCCCCTTTTCTGGTCTTGTCTTGCTAAAAAGGAAAATGGTCTTTCCTCACTTGAATAAGTCAAAATGATTATTTAATCTCTCTTTCAGAGTCAAAAATGTTCAGTGTAAAACTGAAAGGGAAGGATTTAAGAATGCATTCAGTGGAACATAAGCCTTCATTTAATTTGCTGTATTTACTTCCTTCCTAAGAGTAAAACCTGATTAAATGTATCCTCTTCCCCATTGTGCTAAGTAACACATTTCTCTCCAAGTATTAGTAAATTCTGTAGCTTCTTTTGTTGTAAATTGGTTTTGAGAAACTGGAAATAACTTTTCATCCAGAAAATCTCTAAACAATTTATCTTGTTCAGCATATCAAAGCAAGTTGTAATTGTGGCTGCTGCTCTCAGAAAAGGTTAACAGTGGACTAACATGATGAGAAAATTATGTGCTGCCTTCAAACAAAGAATGTTTATGTATTTCCTCTGAAACACATAAGAGCCTTTAGAGCTCCTGTATGCAATACTATGGTGAAAATTTGAAACTTGCTGAAGTCTTGAATTCTTCTTTGTCATCTTAAACATTCTAGAAAATTACTAATATGATTTTTTACTGTCACAGATTAAGTACAAAGGAAAAATATGCGCAAAGAAAGAAAACATAACTGTTATTTTCATGGAAGACCAACTACTGCTGAATTTCCACACTTGCCTTATTAAAAAAAAAAAAAAAAGAGTTCCAAAAAATTATAGTGAATATCCAGAGTGAATATAAATACATGGCATGGGGACTTAGCAACCAATAATAAGGTGCCAAACTTCTTTGATTCTATTCAAAATAAAGTGGAGGACCAGTAGGAACTTTTACTGGTAGGATTGAGTAGGTGGTAACACCAAGGTTTCCATTCAATAGACTAGGTTTTCTGTAACAGAATTGCCTTGACTCCTCTCTGACACCTGTGGGAGTAGGTAGTTATTTTGTTAAAAAAATGAAAATATCATATTAATCAAGATTCAGGCACTGCTCAAGGCCCAAATCAATACCTACTTAGTGAGGTGATATATAAATAAAACCAGTACATGCATATAAAACTCCACTCTTTAGGGACATATATAACCTGAAAAGTTTTTACTTATCAATACATAGTGCAGTAAACAGCATAAAATGGTTAAATGATCTTTGAAGGAGATGATGGTGTTCTTATGTGACTTTATGCTTGTTCTTCCCACAACTAGCACTTTATTTTAACTAGAAATAATGGAGTGTGAGGAGTATGATAGCTCCAGTCTCAGAGCAGGAGATCCCTTCTCTCGGGAGGATTTGTTTTGAGGGAATTGCTTCACAGGTCTGTTCTTTGGCATGGCCTCAAAAATAAAAAAAGACCAAGCTTGGGAAGAGGGTTGGCAAACTCTGGAAAATGCAGCCATGGCTGAGGGATCACTTCAGATGGCTTCACTACTGAAAAAAAATGTGTTGTGGAGCTGCATCCTGCCATAAACTGTCCTTAGGAAGGAGGACAGAGGCAACTGTGCTTTCTCAGAGAGAAGGTTCAAATTTTCTCAGAGAGTAATGCAAATCTCAGGAAATTACAGCATATGGGAACAGAACCAGTAGGAATCCTGGGTAGCCCAGGATCCATTTTGGTATTTGTGATTTTACGTTTTATGCAGGAGTAAGTGTGGCTGACTTTGAGAGTGTTTGAAATCTCTTCAGCTGAAAGACTTGGTCCAGCTAATGCTTCTTAGTTTAAATCAGGGAGAAAAGAGATGCCAGCATCAAGCACCTGTGGCCCAGGTGAGTGCTCTGATTGTTCAGAAGTGAACCTCTCTTTGGTGATATTTTCTCCACATGAAAGTCTTCCTTCGCATCAGATTGAGAAATTTTGCCCAATAATAGAAGGAATTTCATATTTGATGGATCAGCAGTTTCTCACTTAACATTTTATTGAGCAATTATTAATCTTTAATGCCTAAATATTCCTCCATTTCTCTAACTCAATTGCATGTTTATTTCCCAACTCTTCAAGTCTGACATCTATTGGTGTCTGTTTACATCAGAGTAGCCCAAGTGAAGTCAAGGGGAATTCTCCTTGGCCTAAAATTATTCATGATTTAGACTGCTTGTAGAGCTTGCCGTAAGGAAAAAATAAGATGCATTATTGTAAACTTTGTATTTGTGCAAAATTTAGAAGGGTAATTTTTTTGTTAAATATAAATGAATGATAAATAAAGCCCTTAGAGGACCTAATTTTTGAATATGTACTCCTTTTATTCATTCAAGCATCATGCTTCCTTGTTGGAGATGAAATTAAAAAGCATTGGTAACCAGATGATGCAGAAATTAGGAAACACTATTTCATGTGAGACAATAGGAGCTTTCTGCATGGGCAATATAATATCACTACAGGATTTTTGCTCTGAAAGTGCTTTTGGAATCTGTCAGCTGCTGTGTGTGATGCTGTTAGCTGCTGCCACTGGCTGATAGTTTTAAATGATTACCTCACCCATGCATCAGGTATGTGTCTGAGCACCTTGCTGAACCAAGGACTTGAGCAGACTTGCTCTTTGAAGACAGGGTACTTCTATAAATCCATCCTCCCTCAAATCCATCCTCCCTCAATATTAATAGTTTATCTGCAAATGATGGAGATATGAGTATTACTTCCAAGTGGAGGGGATGGAGGAAACTTCCTTTGCTTTTACCACTAGCCCCTGGACAATATTTAAATCACAATGAGCTGAAATAGAAGTTCTCTCACAGCTCCTTCCTTACTGATTTTTCTCTCTCATATCTGCAGCCAGCACAGAAACCTTGAGGAGAAATAGAAGAGAATGTTTAATACCCATTTTTCTAAAAATGATGGACAAAGAGAATTATATGGTCCCTGGTGAGATCATTAACAGGTGTCTGACGAACACCTCAGGATCAAATGAAAGTGTATAATTTTAATTGTTCTCTCAGGATTGTAATTCTGCCACAAAAATTTTGCACATGGATATTTAGCTTTTATAAAGAAAGAATACATTTTTCTTTCTTTGAAATGCATTCATTATGAAATTGCTTCTAAAAGTGCTTTTAATGATCCCCTTAAAAATTGCTTTCAGCTTTTGCCTTCTATGATATTGGAAATTGAAAGTATTTTCCTTAAGTGCTTTTTTAAATTTTATTTTGGAATATAGCTTGAGATTATATCTGGGATTTTGGTTTTTTTTAAAGAACTTTTTTTTTTAACTGACAAAAACTGCTGTTCATTGAAATAGAGCTTATTATCTCAGTGCTTTTGCAAATCTGTAAGTCCCTATTATTATGGGAAATTGCCACCAGGAGACTGAAGGGATTCAGTACAGATTTCTGGAGATCATATGTTTGGAAAATGAATCTTGTACTATCAATGCACTTCGTATGAAATATGTGACATTGTCTCTCATAAGCAGAGCTAATCTTGCTAAGTCATATAACATACCTTATTTTTTCAGGTCTGCATCACTAGTTTCACATTCTTGTGCAATATCAACGTGTGAACATATCTGGACTTGTGTGTTTTTGTGACTCTGCCTTTATTAACTGAAACTATATGAAATAAACCCTTATGAAGAAGGGTAAGGAGTCTGGTTCAGGATTTGCTGGCTTTTATTAGATGCAAGATGAATCATAAATTTTCTGTTCTCTAGTCAGAAGAGTGTAATTTTAGGCTTAAGTTTCTGGTGCAAATGTGTAGTATTAGTTTTTCTTCAGTAATGTTCCTTTTAAAGCCATTCTTTTGATGATGATCTCAGTGTTTAGGTCTTTAAGTCAGAAGTGTATTTCTGTGTGTGGCGTGTGCAAAGGGGCAATGGGATGGAAGGTAGACCTGTGAAAATGGGAAAAAGACCTGCTTAGGACATTTGCCAGTATTCTTGCAGCATATTTCCTCCTGGTTTTAATCCATCTTCAATGAAAAGTAACACTGCTGATGAAAAAAAGGGGGGGGGGGGGGTAAGCTGGGTAGATTCAAGGAATCAATTCATGAGGCCTCCAGCCTCTCAAAGTCAATTCTGTGAATTTAGATTCTCTGAAGAACAGACTTTCAAATACCAAAGTTGCTCTGAAAGGTAATTTATGAAAAATCAATTTAATTAATATCTTTAAAGACAGCTTCTGTCTACTTATGCTCTTGCATGATACACAGACTCTCTGTCCAACGCTTTTTTCCTTGTATTTTTTTCCAGAACTGTTAGTGTAATAAAAAATTTGTTTATCTATTAAGAATTTGTCTGATATGCTGCAGGACTCTTAGATATCTATGTATATTTATCCTTCAATAAAAAACAATCATTGAATATATATATTAGAAGTGCCCATTCTTCTTGCTTTTGAACTGAGCAGTAATTTTAACAATGAATAAATACACCCTCGAGTTTCTTCAGCATTTTGTGGAAGCTGTGTGACTACGGGGGAGTCATTTTAATCCTATGAGCTCTTATAATTTTCCTTCTGAAGTCAATGATGGCAGGGTGTAAACTGTGGAAAAAGATGCCTCAGGAGTATTTCCCCACTTCTTGATCTGCACAAATAGCTTGTGTGAATTTGGGCTAGCTTTTTTTCTTCTCTGCTTCACTTCTCTTCCTTGATAAGCTTTAATTTCCTCAGGAAGCAAATGAATTTATTTTTGCATAAAAAGAACCCAGATTGTGCTGTAGCTAAGCTGAGAATTCAGCACCAAGTGTGGAGTTTACCAGTCTACTAGTTCAATATTTTAATGGTTAAATGTAGACATAACGTTCCAGGACAATGAAGACCTTAAGCTTGCAATGCCAAAAAAAAAAAAAAAAGAAAACCAACCAAAATCAAAAACCTAAACCTAGATTTTAGATTCTAGATTTTGTTGTTCAAAAATCTGATAGATTCACATAGAAAAAGACAATGAATCCCATAAAATTCCACCTCCTCTTTAATTCTCTTAATTCTTGCCTGTACCCTTAAGTCTGGCTGGGAGTTACACTGGTATTGTATTCTTAGATACAAATTCAGGTTGTTTGCATCAGCTGTGTTAAGGTTGTCACAGCAACCCAAGGCAAGAATTGACTTGCTTTTGCAGCTTCTAGCTTCTAACCCAGAGTTACTGCCAATAAGGAGAGGTTAAACTTTGTGGAACTTTATACAAGCCACATGCCTGTTAATTCTTCCTGTTGTTATTGACCTTCCCACTTTAAGTGCTCCAAATCAGCAATTTCACTGTAGCTAATGTAACAGCTTACTCAGTTGGCTGCAAATAATATTTACTCAGCTGGGTGAAAAGCACAGCTCAAAGACCAAATTAGTTTGTGAAACGTTATCCAAAGATACTTTCCTGTTCCCTAGATGTTTGGTACAAAAGCAGAGACTAATGAGTCCCAAGGGCCTGAATCCCAGTCTCTTATTCTTCTCTTCTTGCTCAATTAATGACTTTTTCTTCCAGTTTACTTTTAGGGCCTGTAAAATTCAGAAATGCACATGTTTATTCAAACTCCATACAGACCAGAAGAATAAATATTATAGCGCTGTGTATTCCTTTTCCAATAAAATAAAACAACTAAAAAAAATTTATCTTGCACTTTTCCATTCGGTAATCACACAGTAAAAATGTTGGGCTTAGCTTTCCTGCTCTTAGCTTTCCTTTAACCTGCCTGTCTGGGTTTCCCTCATATAGCTTTGTTCTCTGTGTGTGCAAGAACCTGATACCAATTCAGCTAAATTTGTTTCCTCCTCTAAGGCAGCAACAGAAAGATCATAGATTAAAGGGCAAAGGTTCTCCTAGCAGTGTAAAGATGCTTAGTTGTAAATGAGAGTCTTACCCTCTGTTTTGGTACAGATGACTTTATTTCACAAGGATAATCCATAGAAAGGAATTCAAAATGGTACAGCTGGAAAATTCTTCAAATGAAATCTAATTTCCTCCCAGAAAGAGGTCATGGTCTTTGTAGCCCTCATAGCTTAAAAGCAGAAACTGACTTCACCATGTTTCTTTTCAAAAAAAAGCCCCGCTGGAATTACTTTTTAAACTCACTTTGCCTTTGGTGGTTTGATTGATTTTGGGGGGTTTTTTGAGGGGTTGTACACTGGAAGTGATTGAGTCACTAACACATATGCAAGAGAAAAATGTTATATCCATACTTATGCATATACATGTGCACTTGCTTTCCCTTAAAGATGGCACATTGACATTTATTTTCATTTTAGGTTGGCTTATTGCCTGTGTTCATCTCTTCCATCTGTGATATGATCCAAAGATTGCATGTGTCCTGCACCATTCCACTGTCTAGAGCAAGTAATATGCTGATCTGAAAGATCTTAAAGCCCTTCATCTTGTAGATACTGTAGCAGAAAAGAGCTATTAGATGACAGATGGTGAGTTTTTACTTTAAAACTGTATTTTTTTAATTCTAGGATTTCTCTCTGCAGTTTAATTGTACAGAGCAAGAAATTTATTTTTTTCTTCCAGAAATATTATTATTTTTATGTAACAAAAGATTGCCCATAAGGTCTGTCTTCTGTTCAAATGTGTTCTGCAGCTGTTTTTCCACATTAAGACAGATTTGACAGTTCTCTCTTTCTTGATCAATGATGCTCATACTACAATAAGGTCACAGTGGTATCTGAAGAGATACTGAGCAGGGATCCTAATGAGATATCAGAATTTGCAGTAATTAAGAAGGAATTATTCTGTTTTCTTTGCTTTAGAAAAACAGAATATTTGAAAAATAAAATGTTCATGCACAGATTGGATGGGAATAGGTATAAATTTGCAGCCTTTAGTCTTCTGAATTTAAGTGAACAATGGAATTCTAATTTTTGATATTTTCATTTGAACAATGTAATTTACAAAATTTTAAAGAGAAAATGGATTTTTTTACAGGCACCCAAAATCTTGATCATGAGAATTCATCAGTTGGAGAAAATGAAAGGCCCACACCAGCAATGAGGCATTGGGATCAACACACCCTTGATGTAAAAATGAGAGAAAGATAAAGTAAGTACTGTGCACTGATACAAACCATGTGTGTTTCAGTCATAACAGTATATGAAACTTTCTTGATAGCAGTTTAGCCCAAGTGGAGCTATTCATTTTTGCTATTGGACTGTTGACAGTACACAAGCTTGCTGACTTAAAGCTGCTATTTCCACACAGCACTCTGACTGCATCATGTTGTTCTCTGACTGAGGTTTAGAGGTAACTTTGGCCTCCTCCCAAAACCAGCTATGTGTCTTTGAGTACCTGAATAGGCCATTCCTTGAAACCAGTCCAGTCTGGATGAGGGTTTCTTGAACATAAGTATGTGGAATGCCAAAAAACATTCTTGAGAAGTACAGCTATGATGGTATCAATATGTTCCCACTTTCACTGAAGATGCTTCTACTATAATAACATAACATTTTCATGGCTGCATCCTTATAAGACTTTTGTTCTTTCCTGGTATCAACATATTATTAAAAGAAGAAACCCTTAGCAAAATATTGAGTTTTTATCCTTGTGTTAATAAGTTTGATGATTCTTCTTGTGTTGCTATTCCTGAGGTTACTCAGATCTCTCTTATTTGTTAGTCCATTCTTTTTCTGCATTGGCATACAGCTGTGTTTTACTGGCAGATTTCCTTAGCACTTTTCCAAAATTCATGTTGCAGTCAGCAATGAAAAAATTAAGCAGTTTTAAGAACAAAATAAATACTTACTGAGCCAGACTAGAGATCTAGCCCAGTGTTATGCCTTGGGCAGTGGCAGTGGGAGATATCATTTAGGGAGTGCATGTGCACCTTAACACTACCTGCAGTCCATGACAGGACTAAAACTAATTATTCCTCTCCCTATTCTTGTCTAATAAGTCTTTCAGCTCTCACCTTAACTCTACCCCATCTGAAAGAAGAACAGTATTGACCCCCTTTTCCACACAATTTATGTCATACTGGATCCCACACTTTCCAATACATCTTCACCTTTTTTTTGTCTTTTTGATGCGTGCGCACAGATATCTTTCCTCTAGTCTATGGATCACCCCTGCAAAACCCATGGAATTCCTTTAGTTGATGACTTTGCCCTCCATATGTAATACCACTCTTTCTGGTCAGAAATGATGGAATGAGGTGTTGGATTGCGGCATGCTACAGGCAGTTCTGATTCTATCGGAATGGAATCTGGTGTGGTTGCCTGGTTTCATCAAGGTTTCAGTAATTTTTTTCATTAAATACATCTTGTGAGCTTACACCCAGATTTTTGGGTACTTAAGATGGAAATGAAGCTTGCTTTCTTGCATCACTCTTTCTTCTGTGTCTTCTCTCCTGTTGTGGGATCTTTTCATCAATTTCAATTTATCGAAAATGTACTGAGGATCTGATGTGTTTTTAAAAATCATAGCTAGGCCTTAGAGACATGACAAAACAATCTAGCCCCGCTGTAGAAGACATGCCCACGTCACTGGGGAAATCTGTGATTGTTTAAGGGTCACAGTGGTCACTAAAATAATGAAGTTTAGCTCTGTTTGCTTCGTGTTCTGCTCTAATTCACTTCTCTTTAACCCCAAAAGCCTTAGAAAATTGTAGGACATCGTCACAGGTAATAAAAATTATTGTCTACTTTATCCACAATATTTTGTGATAAAAATGGAATAGAAATTTTACATAGAGTTGAGTTCTTCATCTTCTGCAAGACCTGGCCAAATGCCCACGTGTCATGAATGGGGCTGGTCAGCAGACAGAGCAGTAGAAGACATTCCTGCTTGTATAGCCAGACTTCAGTAACACAGTCATTTGCTCTCATCGTTTTTTTCCCAGCAACTTCACTATCATGCCCAATCCTCCTACTCTAAAATATATTTTAAAAAAATCAGTAAACTCCATCCATTTATGGTACATTTCACTAGACTGTTACACAAATTTCTAGTTCTAAACCACTTTTTATTTACCAAGAATTGCTCTGCTAACTTCTATCAAACTTAAACTTTGCTTTGATTTTCTCAGCTTGGCTGCAATTCAAACTGTTGGACAGGTGGACTCAATTCAAACTGGCTTGTAGCAAGTAGTTTCCCTTAATTCCCCCAGTTAAGTGCCATTATGCAGCAGATATAATTTAAAAAAAAATTTTAGAATTGTAGAGTTTGTTGAAAATTGATTGCAAATATTCAATTTCCATCTGCCCCTAACACACGATCAGCATCTTCACATCTTCACACAGCCCCGAAAAAAACAAGAGGGATGTTAATTCTCCCCTGCTTTGGGCATGACTGTCACTGGATTTGAAACCTGAGAACTTCAGCATATACAAGTCCATGGGACCCAAACAGATGCTTTTAGGGGCCTGAGGGAACAGGCTGATGTAGTTACCCAGACATTCTCCATCATATTTGAAAAAGTTGTGACTCTCAAGCGAATTCTCCAGTGACTAGGAGTAAGTGAAACACCACAGCTATTTTTAGAAAGGGTAAAGATGGCTGTAGTGGAACATTTTACATGGGCCTATGGAGTGATGGAACAAGGAGGAATTGCCTTAATCATAGAATTGCAACATGGTTTGGGTGGAAAGGGAATTAAAATATCCTCTAATTCCAAACCCACTTCCTTGTGCAGGGACACCCCGCCTAGACCAGGGTGCTCAAAGCCCCATCCAACCCCGCTTTGAAACCTTCCAGGGATGGGGCATCTACAACCTCCCTGAGCAACCTGTTCCTGTGCCTCACAACCCTCACAGTAAAAAATTTCTTCTGTACATCTAACCTAAATTTTCTCTCTTTCAGTTTGTGCCCATTACTCCTTGTCCTGTCACAGAGTTCCTGATGAAGGGTCCTTCTCTGGCTTCCCTGTAGATCTCCCTCAGATACTGGAAGGTTGCTATGAAGTCTCCACACAACCTTCTCTTCTCCAGGCTAAACAGCCCCAGCTTGCTCAGCCTTTCTTCACAGGAGAGGTGCTCTGTTTTTATATTATCTACATATATGTTACTGTATTGGTATTTGTCTGATAATTATCTATCTATCTATCTATCTATCTATCTATCTATCTATCTATCTATAGAGATAGATAGATTCATATGGATATAAATTAATATATATTAATATGCAGTCCACTGGCTCAGTAGACTGAGTAGAAATTACTTATTAATTCACACATTTCCTTGTGGGGGCAAGTTCTAGCAGCTGGATGAATCTTTCTAAGGTCTGGTTTATAGCACAACTGGTATTTTTCAGAAAACAACTTGTTCAATATACACACAGGAAAAAAAAAAAAAGTGTCTCTTTTTATTCCACTCTTTTCACTCCAAATTTCAGAATTTGAACCTTATCATACTCAGATGTGTCACAGTCAGATAAACTGATCTGTAATGGTTTCTTTAAATCTTTATTACTTTTTCTACTCCTCCATTATGTGATTTCACTTAGCTCAGATTGTCCATCAGTTTCATAACATTTTTGTTAATAATAACCTTATGGAAAATAAGAGTTAAAAGTAACATTTGATTCACTTACCTGATATGCTTGGAAACAGACAACATTTATCAGTTCATATTACAGTTAGTTATTGGCTTTCTACAGCACAGTGGCATTTTGTGGTAGTTGCTAGAGCTGTCTTTACAAAAGCAACTTCTTTCTTTTTTTCTTGTGGAGGCTTTTTTTCCTTAATTAGTCTTCATTAATTTTAAAAAGGAGCTTAATGCAGTGTATGTGAGGCCTCAGCTGTGGTTATAGGAGACAGTTAGAAAAAGATTGGTAATTGCTTCCTTTTTCATTTCACTGCTGCTTAAGGTGAAAAGCTATAAATCTAATATTTGATCATAGGAAATTCTTGATGCATACCTTTGATTTTGCTGCATGAATCTTCCTTAACCTAGTATCTGTTGACATACTGTGAGTCTGGCACAGAAAAATTTGAACATACTTCATTATCAGGCATCTTCAGCAGTGCTCAAAATCCTCCCTGAGACAGACTAGATCTTTCCTACCTTTGTTAGCTTCCATTTGTATTCAGATTTGTAAAGGAAATTACACAGGCAAGGCATTTGAAAGACGTGAAGTGTGGGCTAGGGGTATATACATGTAGATTTAGAGTAAATTGAAATTGTCTGTGAGAAGTTAACTCGTGAACTAACAACGTTAGAATGAATGCTGCAGTTCTAGCAGGAGCACTCAGTGTTTGTCATCTTGATTTTGCCTGTGTGAGGTTTGACAAATATGTCTCTTCATCACTGCGTAGTTTCTTCTTATGTCATGGCAGGTTATCTATCTCCATTGCACCTAAATACTGGGATGCATAACTAGGAGCACCCAATTCCACTTCATAAATTAATTAACTGTCAGCTGCAATGTGAAATTGTGCAATAAAAGTGATTGAATTGCAATTTTTGATGCATTCTCTCTCTGCTTTCCACACCAGAATCTTTGTTAGGGGCTTCTAATTCTCTTTAATTTTCCTCTGGAAGGGGGAGGGAAGTGGGAGGTTGCACTTCAGTTTCTGTTTTGCCATGGGGCTCATCATACTAAAATCAAGTGGGTGATTTAAGTAGAAAACTCTTTGATTATGCAACATGAAATAATGTAACAGCACAATTGCTTCAAGTTCATGGAATTATTTTAATTAACCCACGGTAATACTAGCCTTCAATGTGTTCAAAAAACAACAATGATTTTATGCAAATTAGGCAAATGACATTGAAAATGTTGTTACATATAATCTGATTTCTCTCCCTAGGCATTCTGGAGTCCATTGCTGCCTGAAATGCTGTGACTACAGGACTAGCAGAATGAGGTTCAGGTTATTTGTGAGGATCAGCCAAAGAGTACAAGAGAGGTGCTATTGTGATTAAACTAAAAACAAGTAAAAAAAGTGTGGAAAAGGTTACATGGAAACCAGTAGCAATTTTTAGAGGTTTACAGATAATTTCTCTGATATTTGCTAACTATAGTGAGATTGGAGATATAGCTGCTCTATGTAAAGCTGAAATTTCAAGATGAAACAATGAGATTCAATTTTTTCTGGGAAAATAATAAAGAAGACAAGGACATCCCAGTAGATTAAATAAAGCAGCTGTGATACACATCCTGTGGCAAGGGAGAGCTAATTTAGTATGAAGACCCTTGTTTTTCTTACATTTCTCTCAAGGAGATCTATTCCTTTCTGGAGTGTGGTGCTACTGCTGGAGTATGAAGTGCCATGGCACTGGAATTTTTTAGAGATCCTTGGAGTAGCTGCACAAAAAATATGTATGTAGGTAAAGCTACTTCTGTGCCAGTAGTGCTATATTATACAGCTAACATCCTGACATGTAATGCAAGAGAGCACAGAAAGGTACAGAGTGAAACTACCAGCCGTTTCTAATTTGTGTTATTGTCATAAATACAGAATATTTGACAGGAAAGAAGCCAACTGAAACTACTCAGTACCCATGAGCATCGCTTTTTATTAAGTTAACACTTTTCTCATTCACTGCCATGTGTAAAAAAAAATGCATATATTAATGTCAAAAAAACATTCCATCTGTTATCAGGGATTTTTTTCCAAGCATTTGAATGCCTGTGGCATTGCAAAAATGTATTATGTTTTATCAATACTCTTACTGTTCCATGCAGAGGACTGTGGAAAGGCTACCATTTTGCTGGAGGCTACCAAATATTGCTTTCTCTGTTATAATTCACAGTAATTTGAAGTAATGATGACATTTAGCTTTGGAATATACTTTCCTTTAGGTGACCAGAATTTTTATGGTGTAGTTGGCAGATGCTACTATAAGAAAAGCAAAAGCAATGATCACCATGTGGTTTATTTTTGCTACAGGTGAACCCTGCAATTTAGCTCTTGTCAGCATGCAAATTAATGTTGTCTTATGCTATTTACCTCACTTTGATAGCACTAATGTGATTGCTTATGCACCTTCTGTTTCATGGACTTGAAGGGCTCATTTGAGGCTCATCAGCCATAAGCTATCTTTGGTGACAGCTACTGTAAATGTACTCTGGGGAAACTGATTTAAGAAACTAGAGCTTTTCAAGGTAAAGGTTTTGTGGTGTTTTATCCCAATCCTCTGAGAATTCATCAGAATCCTATTTAAAGACCACTCTGTGCAAAGTTTGTGGGCTGCTACCTCTCAAATTCTCATATTGCTGCAAACAAATATGGCCTTGGGAAGAGTGAAACAAAACATTTGCCAGAGATTCAACATCTAGCAAAAAAAACCCCAAGCCTGTGCTAGAGAAGCTCATTTAGAGAGCAACAGAAATATTCTGACATCACTTTGCACTGTGAAATCCATTACATTTAAAATTGTGTTTAAAAATTCAATTTTGGACATTCTTAGGGTTTTCTTACTGAAAGGCAATGAGCTTCTCTCAGGCTTCAGACACTCACACTTCTAATCAAAAGAAATTTCTTTTTTTTTCATTAGGATCATTCTCTCTCTCTTTGTCCCTTTTATTTTAGTTGTAATTTTAGTTCTGAAGCTATGGATGGCCAGGATCTCTGTTGGCTTAGCCCTGGTCTCTAGGAGGGATGGTATTCCACTTCTTCCTCTACATGTTGCTGATGGAATGAGTGGTGCTGAACAGTTCTGTATTTGATCCAATGTTAGTCAGTATTCAGAAGATACTGTTCATCACAAAATCCTAAAATTCTGAGTATTTCCTAAGTTTTCAGGGAAAATAAAGTGTATATTGAAGGGGTTTTTTGGTTGGTTTTTTAAAAAAATAATTTAATATTTAAATCAAATATTTAAAAGGAAAGATCACAATTTTGAGCTCACTGTTTGGAATTCCAAGGCCACTTAGGGCAGCCTACTGGTGTTGTCTGGAGCTGGAAGTCCTGATGCCATGAGGAACAACAAATGAGTGAGGGGCCTTGCAACCCCAGCTTGACCCCAAAGATATTCAGCCTTACAGTCCTTCCTCAAAATGGAAGGGGAAATCACCTTGGTCTGGGTTTTGTGCGTCTCCCAGACACCTTGCTAAACAGCTCTTCTGATATCAGGCTTCCAAACCCTGTGGCAGTTGGGGTTTTGGCACAAAGGCAGCAGAAACTTGTGATTTCCCACAGGAGGGCATGGCACATGGTGGGACTGCTCTGGAAGCAGGGAAAGCCATGCCAGCCAGTATCTGTGAAGCAATGAACTGGAAGAAGCTGTGACAGATTTCCAGCCAAACTTTGCATACAGTTCAGTGAGAGCTTTTGGGAATCATTGTTTTGAACAAACTAGCATCCTCCACACATCACAGAAACTGTGAGGAAATTCTCCACCAGCTGTTGTAGATCAGAGACCTCTCTGGGGTCCCACAGGTTTGAACTTGTCATCGCTTTTGCTTGAGGTTCACCCAGGCTATAAGGCTGTGGGAAAAACATTCAGGAGTGAAATATCATCAGTCAGTGGTGGAAAATAAGTGTTTTTATGGGAAAAAAACCAACTTCACTGAAGTGAGACTGTAGAAGATACAAGTGACTGAGCACTTTGGAAGGCTGGGGCTCTGGCATTTTGAAAATTCTGCTTTCTACCTCATTTGTCTTGGACCCAGATGGTGTGGCTGATGTTTTCCAGTTTCTAGCCAATTCAGGGACTTAGTAGAAATCTGCCATTTGTTTAAACTGTAAGGAGAGCAAATGATACATCATGTGAAGGGAGCAGCACGCTGAACACTTGGCAGGTTATTCCTCTGTCTGTTTTAATCTGGAATTTACCCGCATTGTTTTCTAAGAAAATGGTATCTTGAGGTGAAGTCAGTCCTTCCTGTTCCTGGAGCTGCAGAAGCTCAAGAATCAAAAGCGCTGCTTAGCTGAGGCATGTGGCCAAGTACGTGCTTGACCTCTCTGGGTGCACCCAAAACCAGAGCAGTGCTTATTTTGGATGTTCCACTGCATTATGGCAGCAGACAAGCATGTTTGCAAAAGAGCTGGAAACTGGATATTTCCTTTATCTACATTTCTTAAAGGAGCATGTATCATATTTATTTCCTCCCTCATACAGATAAAAATTCATGTGTAGCATTTTCATATCTAAGTTTTTCCTGATGGTAGAGCTTAACTCATTCCCTATTCATCACAAGGTGAAAGGCAGTGCATAAGATAGGTATCATCAACAAATTAATAAATCATCAGATTTGGGACATATAATATCCACAGATACTCCTAAACCACAATGATAGGATGAAATTGATGGTGTTAAATGACCTAAACTGTCTTTCCTTTTGACAACTGGGGAATGACTTACAAACTGTGGATCTTGTTAGCTTGGCTCCAGCAGTCAATGACAGCTTTACCCCTTTATGGAAGCTATGGGACAGAAGGCAATATTCAGTCTGAAATAATTTGTATATAGTTTATAAATGAGAAAAGTGTGCTTCTTAGACTCCGTCTAATCCAATCCAAGTTTGTCTTTCTAAATGTGCTTGTGGCAGACAAAGCCTGTATAAAAGACTATGGGATATTGGCTTCAGTTTAGGTAGTAAGGAAACCTGGTTGCTTAAATTTAGCCAGTCCAGTAATGTTTCAGACATTTCTTATTTTTGCAGTGAGCTATCCTAATCAAAATCTTGCAGTTTTTGTTCAGTTAAACAATCATTTTCTATGTGGTTAACTTCAGACTAGATGCTTCGATACATCCAAGCAAGAAGGTTTCCAAATAAACCACAATTGTTCCAACTGTGAATGCAGTAAAACCTTATGTAAATGATATCCAGAGTAATTTAGCATCTTTTTTTTTTAAATAAGAGGCTGTGAAGACCATACTGCCACTTAATTAGTAAAATAATTTCTTAAATGTTAGCACTGAAAACATAGAAGATATTTATGGAGCAATTTAAAGCCAGAAATACAGGCAATGTGAAGTGACCCTTTTACATGTGTTCAAGACTCTTCAAGAGCACTTCAGATTTAATTTACCTTCAGTATTAAATTTTGAGTTAAAGTTAATTAAAAACTGCCAAAAATAATACTAAACAAAGTACTTCTACATGTTCCTTTTATGGCTGCATATATTTGAAACATCAATGAAAAATCATTCAAATTTAAAAAAAACAAGTCTTCTATTGTTCAAGGACCCAAGCCTAGAAGATTTCCCTTTGACATGTTCTTTTTGGTTTTTGGGGGTTTTTAGGAGGAGCTATACTTGAAGACACTTAAAAAAACCTCAAGGTTGCTCTGAGTGTCTGTGACTGTTAAAACACTGACCTATATTGTTCCCCCTTAATCAAGTTGAGAAATATGATGTTAGTTCACTCCCTGAAGGCTTGCATTCTTCTGAGAGCCCAGCAGATGTGACTTGTGAGGGGAAGAACTTTCTGACCACAGAAGGGGTGCAGGGAGGTTACAACACATCACGGATGCCATTCCTGTTCATGTCAGCCTACTGGGAAAGCACATGATAGCCATCAAGATGTATGGATTTTAAAATGTATTTCAAACAAATTTAGGCAGAAAATAAGCAGCAACCCTGCCTAAGATTTGTGAAGTTTGAAATACATGTGGTTCTGAAGCAAAGGGTCACCCTGTAACAGCTGTAACTCCTCAATAATATAAAAGTAAGCTGGCTTGCCAGATGTAGTCAACAGAAACTGACATGAAGTCCCAATAGGCAGAATCTTTTGTCCTTTCTGTTATAGAAATCTGATTATGGCCATACCACTTGAGAACTCAAATTTCAGGGCTTGTAAGAGTATAGAAGGCTATGAGAGATTGAGCCTGAATGGGTGAAATTAACCTGCCTAGAAATTCCAGAAAATGTAATCACCCCTCGCTTCCCCGATCTTGTCCACGAGTTTTGTTACATTAATTTCCTCCAGACCAGCTTTGCAGCTAAGCTGTATGATGCTAATAAAGAATGAAGCCAGTGTAGGTGAGAGAGAGCACTGAGTGCTCCCACTTGCTCTGCAGACACTTCCCTGCTCTGAGGTGACAGACGTGGATGCCCTTGGAATACACCCTCTGAAACTCTGGTTGCACAGTGGGCTGTGGAGTAGAGGTTAATGCAGGCAGAAAGATTGATGGCTTTCACTGAAGAGACTCTTTAAAGTACCTTCCCACACACATTCCTGGTTATATCACAGTGAATTTAACTTGTGACTCTATATAAGTAACTAAGAATAATAGAGTCTGATTTACTGCTGTTTCACTCTAACTCTGGACTCAATTGAGTTACACAGGAATGAAATTCAATAGTGAAGAAATCCATAATATGTGCCTATCCATATAATTCATTTCCCAAGAAAACAAAAGCATTCCCAATATGATCTTCTCTATGAACAAAACAAAACCAAACAACTAAACAAACAAACCCCCAATAAACAAAATAAAAAAACCCCATCAAAACAAACAGAAAAATTAGTTTTCCTTATGTCAATTGTTATACATGCAGAGACACATTTTAAACTGTTTCTCCCCTGCTGCATAGATCCTACTGTACACAAGCCATGAAGTAACTCCTGTACATGGATAATGTATCAGAAAGAGAGATTGCAGGCCTATTTCCAATACTTATCTGTTTAAAGATTTCCACCCAGGACAAAGCAAACATAACCGAGCTCCTTCTCCTGGCAGTACCCATCATACTGACTTTAAGTAGATTATGGTAATTAAGATAGAAATTGCAGGAACTTGCCTTCTAATGAAAATGGAAATGGAATTTACAAAACAAATATCTAACAAACTCTGCTTTCTCCTATTAAAAAAAAAAAAAAAAGATAAAATCTGCACACTATTGCCAGATGCTATTTTTTGCTGACATCATGAGCAGGGAGGGTGAGCCCCTTCATGCTCTTTATCAGCAATGGACAGGCTGAAGAGCAACAAGCAGCTCTCCACCTGGAAGAGAGCTTAGCCAGGTACTAATGGCTTCTGCCTTTCTTTGAAATTGCAGCGTTTCTACTGGAAAGGTACTAAATGCTGCCTCATTTACAGGAACTGAAAGGAGAAAAAGCAACTGGCATTAATCGGAAAGGGTATTTTAAGCAACTGAACCAGTATGGAAGGAACAAGAAGACTGAAAGAAAGGGACCCTGCTACTGTGGGAAATGCGCAGAAAAGAAATCCAGTAATGAGCTGAAGCAAAGCTGTGAGCTGTCCTTGGATGCTTGATGATGACAATCTTAGAAAGATTTGAACAAACTGCATCTTTGCTTCGTGTTTCCTGCTACGAGAGGAGCAGAAATCTGGCTCTGACCCACCCTGGTGACGATCACTGCTGTTTGCCAAATGTAGAGAAGACATAGGGCTCTGTCTTTGGGGATGCAGGAAGAGCAAGGAAAATTGAAAAGCAAGGCCTGCCCATGCTAAGAGCTGAGCACACCCCTGCCTCTGGGTGTACCAGCAGGCATTATATTGATTTGAACTGCCACCTATCAGGCAGCCTAAGCCATGACACCATTTTCTTCATATTTGGAATTAAATTGGAGCCCATACCTTGGATTCAGAGGTTGTTGGATCACACCATAAGAGCCTGGTGCATGTACTCACAGATTGATTTGCCAGCCTTTGCCTCAGACAAATCTTCTGCACCAGTGTGAACTCCCTCCTAAAGTATTACGCAAAATAGATGGCAAAGCAGTGTTGATTTTGTTTGAACTACTTAAAATGTGAACTCACTGGGAAATTTTTTTTTAGAAAATAATTTTTCTTCATGAACTTTGAAGCCACCCTGATGTAGCTTACACTTGTCTCCTGCACTGTGATAGAAATAATAACTTTGATAGAAATAAGGGTGTTGGGCTGGATTATACTGCTTCTGGTCAGAGAGATTAGAGGGAGTTTTGAATTCTCTCAGTAGGGAGAGTAGAGAGCTTTTTCAGAAGTACCCTAATCTGAAGGCTAATAGAGAAAAATGGAGCACACTGGTGCATCCAGAAAAGGCCTCCATTTTTTGTAAAGAGTCACAATTTGAGATCCAAATACATCTAAAGAACTGATTTCTTAGGAAACCATGTTGGTATATTGAATTACTCCTTCAAAAAGGCTATACAGAACACAATCTACCCCATTCATCTGTCAACAGCACTGCCACTTCTTCTATCACTGAAGCCCAGAATTAGTGTTAGCAATGAAAAAAAAAATTGCTTGCTTTCTTGAAAACCAGCACAATGAAGTACTGAGCACATTCAGAGATAGTCTCAATTTAAAACAAATCAAAGAATCTTGATTGCACTAAATTGGGGTCCTTTTGGCTGACTACCATGCAGCACAATTTGTCTAAGTTCACTGTGACACAAATCAAATAATTTAAATTTTACTTTTGTGAGTATATATTACTTAGCAAGGTGATGTCAGACCCATACTGATCCAACTGGCTTCTCACCAGACGCAGGTGTTCACTGTCTAAAGCTTGTAATCTTTAGGACAAACCAGCTTGATTATACTAAATATATGAATCCCATTTTTTAGATCCAATTATTTTATGGATTATGAAATGTTAGATGTTTGAAATTATAACAAAAACCAGGCTTCATTCAGAAATTCCATGTTCAAAGACAAGGAACAATGGATCAGGGGACTGTTTAGTTCAGGGTTCCCATGTTAACTGGAAAATTATTTGTTTTATTGGGGAAAGGTGAAAAATTGTGTTACTCTTCATTATGCTAATTCGAGTAAGTAGTAGATAGTTAACAGTGGACTAATCAAAGTACTATGATGCTACATTTTTCTTATTAAATCTTCTATTTGCTGCCATAATTTTCATTACTTTTCTCTATTTTTCCTGAGATTTTTGTAATTTTCACAATTTTTATATATGCCTTATGATTTAGGCAGGTAATCACTCAGCATAGCAGATGACATCTTTAACTTGCTTCTGTTTGCTTAGCTTAGCACCTGATGCCCCTTTAAGAACCATTACTTTACTGTAGTTTACTTAAATCCATCTGTTTCAGTGAAAATATGTGTTAATTCTGATTTTGAAAACTGTATTTCGTATTTCATGTACTCCTGTAGTGTCCTGCATTAAAGAAAATAGATATGGACAAGAGGTGGTCTTTAAATGATAGACAATGAAAGAAAAGGGAAACTTCCTAAGTTAGGAAAGTAGACGGCCTGTAGCTATTTCCATGCAGGTACGTGGCACTAACAAGTCCTCAACTGCCCAGTACTGATAATTTCTGAGTCTGTCCTGCCAATAGCTGGGAACCCCAACCCTCTCTTTTGCCAGTATGGAGTGACCATCCACTGCTTCCTCAGCAGATTTCCTTCTTCTTGAGAATGGTGTTCTTCATCATGCCAGCTTTGCCTCTCCTCGCTTAAATCTAGTTTTCTCCAGCAATAGAGCACACATATATAAAGCCATAAGTACCAACCCATGGAAGGATCTTTTATTTAGTTTAAAAATGTATTTGCAATGTAAAAAGTAATTTAATACTTTGTTTCTTCAAGATTTTGATTATACAGGCATCACCACAGCTATGCAGAAATGGCTGTAACTTGAAGATGTACTGGGGACAATTTGGGTACCATAGCAGAAGCTCTGGCTCACAAAACATGCAGGTGTAAGCACCAGCTCCACTGCTCCTGCTCTATGCTCAGGTAGACAGAATACTCTTTCCCACCCTCAGGTGAATTGTTTCTACCTGGCTATACTGCCTATGGCTACTGGAGTGGCAACTTGAATTGCAACAGGAAGGTATTGGCAAAAGCCTCATTCTGTTGATGATTCGGGGCTTTTTCTATGAATCTTTTGTGAATTAAGGAACCACTTTGCCTTCAGATTGCCCGTACTGCTGTCATATTCTCATCTTACATTTCTAAAATTGTGAAAGCAATGAGCTGTGGCCTGAATGCCTACCCTTCTTCACATGGGGAAGCACGTGTCCTGTATCTTATCAGCTTCTTCTCCCACGGAGTTAGAGTCACAGAAGTGTTTTTGTACCTGTGCCAAGCCCTTGATGGGAAATGAGGACACTCACAGCATCCTATTCTGTAGTACACAGAAAGGAAGTGAGGAGAGATGACAGGTCGCATGTAGAGCTCCTTAAGTACAAAAGATTGTACCTGCAAGGAATACTGCCAAGATGTGTCAGTCAAAATGCCACTCTTCTCCATTTTACCTCCGTGGCTCAGCCCCCACCCTGCAGGCACAAACATGCAGCCTTAGGTGGGGTTCCCCAGCACCAGAAATGCAAAGAGACTTCTGTCAGCTTTGCTTCTAAAAATAGATGTTGGGAATCCACCTGGGCTCAGTTCGTTGGTTTTTTTGTTTTGTTTTTTTATTTCCTCTTGGATTCCCTTTACTATAAGGCAGAAATAGCAGCAGATGATGTGGAAAGACAAGATATGAAAAGTCAGTGGCAAGTCCTGCACACACAGCAACACTAGGAGCACAGAAAGGTCTGGAAATGCCCCCATCAAAATCTCTCCCCAGAAGTGCATTCAGTTAGGCTATTGAAAAACAAAAACCTCACTTTGACAAATAATCTCCTGAAATGTCTGTGGTCTTGCCATCTTAAAAAATAGAATAGTTGTGCTTGTGTGCAGCAAACGTGATTTTTTAAAAAAAATTATTTTGTAAATACAATAGAATTTGTTTGTAAAAAATCTTAGTGAAGTTTTTTTATTTTTGTGATTTTTGAATGCTGGATGTGCAGCCATTCAGTCTTGTGAATTTGTGTTCCTCCCACTGCAGTGATAATACAGTCTGTATATGCCGTTAGCAGATAATTTATTTTTAATCATTCACTCAAGGACAATTTCTGCTTTCATTAGAGTAAAACTGTATAATTTAAATAAATGTAGTCCTTGCAGCATTAGGCTCCCAATTCAGACTTTAAAAAATATATTTTTGTTTTGGTCATTCAAAAAAAAAAAAAAAACCAAAACGGTATTTTAAATAACTTTCAAAAACCAAGTCCCTTGTGACATTCCTGAAGAATGCTCACAGTGGAATCATGTCCCTTAGCCAAGTAATAGTTGTGAGTATGTGAAAATGCAGCATGATACAAATGGGTAAAATGGGGGGCCTGGTCTTTAATTTTAGCTTATGCCCCAATGATTAAATGCACAAATGCTCTAACAAATATAAACTATCTTGGAGCTGGGCCTTCACTCAATTATTTTGCAGCATCCCAGCTCTCTTCTCACTCCCTTCCTATCTCATTTTCATTGACATGTCTGACTGGACCTGCTTCCACTCATCGTGAAGGTGGTTCTGCAGAAAGCTCCTCCCTTGCTGCTGCCTTCTTGGAGCAGGGTCAGCCAGAGCTGCCCTCTTTTTTGCTTGGCTTAGATGAAGAGCATTGAGTTGATTGGAACATTTTCAGAGAAATGTATTTCTGCTGGAACATGAGGCTTAGCTAAAGCTTTTCATGAAGACACAATAAATTCACCTTTTCTCTTTTGTGAGACTTCTCAGAGCAGCAGTCTATTATCAATTTTTGTTTGAAAGTAGGAGAGAGAGAAAGAAGCAAAGGCTGGGGGAAAGAAGGAAAATGATAAAAACCCTTTATCTTTTCAATCAAAAGATGGATATTTCATGAAAGCACTGGAAAGTATCTGGGTTTTGTTTTGATGTGGAAAACACCCATGAAGTGAAACGGTGTTGTCCTGGCTCTCCCGCATTGTGAGGAATACAGCTGATGAAGAAAACATGCAGACTCTTCTCAGGAGCATTTATTTGGTTACTGTTATTCTCAGAACTGTTTTACCTCAGCTCCTCACCTTTGTGCCTCTGTTGTGCATCTCTCTGCAGGCCCTTAATACTGTGTGGCTTTTTGCCTTTAGAGTAAGCTAAAATTGGTCATTTAATGAAGCTCACCAATCTCTACCACGCCAGCCAGATGCAGTGTCTAGAGGCTTTAACCTTTCCCATTGCTTGTACTTCCCATTATCTGATTTATCACTCATCACTGGCAGAATTCACTCACAGCTGGAGCATGCTGGCTGTTCATCAGCTGTGTGAGCAGGGAGAGCCCACTGGCTGCTGTGCAGCTGCCCTGTGCTGAGAGCCCCACAGTCCCTGCCTGCAGACCTCAGGGGACTTTTGCTCTTCCATTTCAGGCTACATTTTACTCTGTTTTTCTCATTCTAAGAGACTGGGAGCTTAATTTTGATATTTAACTTCTGTTCCCTTTGCTTTATCCTAGTGTGTTTTCAGGCCCTGATTTTGCATTTTCTCTAGTGAAAAGATTAGCCTAGATTTGTATTTACATGGATTAGCAGCCAGGAAAAGGATCCACTTGCACAGGTTTATGACATCTCCCTTTTACTTTTAATATGCAGCTTTCTCAGGGCCTTCCCAAATGACCTGCTGTAGAGGCAATACCAGATACTGTGCAAAATGTTCCTGCCAAGTGCTCCATGTGCTCCATAGAGCTAGGAAATTATGTCAGAGAGAGGAATGAAAGTTGTGCTGAATGATTTGTTGGAGCTATTTGCCTTTTGTTCAAAAAGGTCAGAAAGGAAAAATCTAAAAATGGTGTGTCTATTTTTAAACTGTCTTATCTCCTGGGATTATATAAAAAACTTAGGTTTTCTGTGGTAGGAGGTGATTAAATGAGCACTGAGGTGGTAAATGAATAATAACGCTTCCTTGGTTGCAGTGAGCTGTTGTGCCCGTTGAACAAATACTGACATGAAAAGAAACTCAAAGGTTTGTGTGCAACTGGATTCTATTTGTAGCCTGGTTTCCTAGGAAAATGAGAGTAAAAAGGAATGTATTAATGTATCCAGTCATTCATCTGTACCTCAGTCCTTCTCATAAAAGGTTTTGAAACAGTTAATGGAATGTCTGCAGTCTTGTTTGAAAAGAGGATTTGGATATTGAAAGTCTTTTAAGTTTTAGTTGAAAATCATCACCTGGAAAAGCACAGGGAGAGACATCCCAGCCTGCCTCAAACAAAGGAAGGCAGAAATGCTGCCTTTATGCACGGTGGGTCACTGTGGATGAAGTTCTGTGCCAGCCTCAGCATGGCTGCTTCCAGTAGCATCAGTGATGTGTCTGCATGCCAGTATAGGGATGAGCTAAGGTGTTTGTGCTGTGGGATTGGGACTCAGGAGAAATGCTCATTCAGTGCTGCCTTGTGGACATCCTAAACCAAAATAAGGGGATTTCCATTTAAATAGTTCATTAAAACTTTTATTCATGTGTTTTCTCCCAGAGGTGAAGTCTAAATCATGAAATTCTTTAAACCTTTGAGATTCTCTCTAAGGTTTTCCTTGACTAGCTATTCCCCTCAAACAGATGCTGCTCACAGGAGGATGGTGTGATATATTTTGTGTGGAGGATTTAGTCTTTTTTGTCTTGAAGGCATGGAATTTGCCAGAAAATGGACCTGTTTAAAATTGACCCATTAAGCAACTTTCTAAAATTAATGATTACATTTAAAATAATTACACTGTAGTTCTTCAGGTCTCCACAGCATTTCCATAATACTGCAGTGCTGCCATAATTCTGAAATGGTTATCCTCCAAAAATGTAACTCTGGGATACCACATTACCAAATACTGGCAACACTTAGTGGTCTGTTAACTCCTTAATAGTTAATCACTTCAGAAAATAAACTTTACATTTATTTATAAAATACATTTATTTGACAATTTGTTGTTCCTGAAGTTTCTACATGGCACCTCTGAGGATGTCAAAATATTTACCCTACCATATACACTCCCTGACAATATACATGCTTCCCTTACCTCTTTCAACAATAAAGAGTGCAGTGCATCTCTCTGGAAAAAACCTCAGCTCCAATCAGAAAATATGTCATACAACAGTAATTTAAGTAAGTGGAGAAATATCCTGGATCTTATTTAGTGGTTGGATGGTTCCTGGGTACTTGTCTTGGAGCTTTAGAAATGCCTTCTTATACATACGATGACCCAGATATTCAACAATTTTTTCTAAGGATAATTGTAAGATACATGAATTTGTGTAAAGGAAATACATTTGGTCAAGAAATAGAAAAAACAAATCTGAATCCTAAATGTTTATTTTTCAAGTCTTGTTGCTCCAGTCCTGATCTGTCTCTTGCAATGTCACAAAGACAGTTACTGGGAGCAGCAGTAAGTAGCAGACTGATATAGAAAAATGTTGCTTTTGTGGCACCACACTGCTTTTGTTTCTTTTCAGGAGTATGGGAAATGGGTCTGAAAAGGCATGTTAAAAATAAATAAATGTTTTTCATCTTTATAATCATATTGAAATAACCCTGAAAGTATTACTACCACCCTCACTAGTCCTCTAGCAGACTACAACTGAGCCTCCCTTTCAAAAAATCCCAACCCAAACACCCCCCTCCCCTTTAAAAAAACCCCAAATCCAACTCAAAAACAAACAAACAAACAAACAAACAAACAAAACAAAACCCCAAAACCCTCAAAAAAACCCCCCACACCCAAAACAAACAAAAATAACTTAAAAAAAATAAAACTAAAGCCCCCAGACAAACATGACAAACAAGAGACAGCACTTAGGGATAAAAACATTTTTCCCATAACAAGACACTTGCAGCAAATACCAGAGCAGTAACAATAAAAATGATTTATTAAAATTCTCATTTAGTGGCAAAGCTATTGAGAAGAAGAAATTGCCATATTTTGAATGTATAATTGCATTTTAGAAGGAGACCATAAATAAAATAAGAGTACTGATCCTTCAGTCAGTGCATGAGCACATGCCTATAATGAGTGAAGAATATCGATCAGTGGAGCACTGAATGTGCTCAGTGCTTTTAAGGTTTGTGTTCTCCCAGAAAACCTCTGTGTGCATTCAGGAAACACATATTGCCATTGGCACAGAAAACTCACGGTTACTGACAAGTACTTATGAAAATCAGTCTATTAATCTTTACTTCAAATCGTTATCAGATGTGAAGGAATGTCTTATGATGTCTACAAAAGTGTGTGAAGTTGTCAGAAAGGTTAGCTTAACATTTGGAGAAGGAATGCAGTTAGCACTGACAGCTAGGATGCCCAGCTAGGATGGAAAAAAACATTTGCCTTGGTAGTGTGCTGGAGAGACAGTCAGGCTGCTTCTCTGAAGGTGCCTAGCTATGCCATAGCCCCTAATTTTTGTGGAATGAGATTTGGGGTGCAGTGTTACTGGAGGTAACTCTGTGTGCTGTATTTTCTAGTGATTAACTCCGGCTTTTGTGCTACCTGCAAAACAGATAAAAGGTTCTTAGTCACACTCTGGCTCAGAAAACTCAGCAACAATTTTGATTCTCTGCAGATAATGATGCAAAAAGCCAAGAGCCTCAGGGCAGAATGTCTCCCTGCTCCCAGTAAATTCTTAAGAGTTTATTGAGAGCTGGCTGTGAGCATCAGGTTATTACTGAGGCTTTCTAATCAGTAGCTGTGCTTCAGAGTGGATGTGCTTGAATTTGCTGTTTTGGGAAACTATCAAGGAAAGGAAAACAATGGAAATCATGTTGCAGAGGATGAGGGTTTTGCTAATTTAAACGATTGCTGTGTCATTACCTCCTACACAGCCTATCATGGGCTGCATTCTCCTGGGAAGGGGCACAGCATTTCAGCAGTGCTTCAAGGACCCTGAACATCCTCATGTCAGAGGATCCTTCAAGGACAGCTGAGGCTTGCTCAGCTTTCTGAGCAAACTGAAATGTCTTCTGTCAGTGTCCAGGGCTGGCAGACAGAGTCCCTGTCCTGGAGAAGCCATGTTGAAAGCCAGAAGATAACTCACAGCAAGCTTGTGTGGAAATCAAGGACACTGAAGTAGATGTTTGAGAGCACAGCATTGGTTTTGTTTTATGGCTGGGGACTGGAGTCTAATGAATTTCGTAATACGTGGGGAAGACTGGGGTGACTCACATTAGGATTGTGCATTTGTGCCTAAACTACACAAACACAGTAAGATGTCCATAAGACTGCACAGAAAGAGCTATTTGTAACTGAATGCACAAACAAGGTACCCTGATGGCAATCTCCATAGATTATTGCTCTCATCTGATGACTGATGTCTTCACTGGATCTCCTATATTGCAACAAGACCAAAAGGGAAACATTACATTCAATCCTTTCTTTTTTCTATCTCCAAGATACAGCACAAACAATGTTAACATTTTCTTTATGAAAAGCACCATTTTTCAAGACCTTGTCCATTCTCTAGCATATCCCCTGGCCAGTGGATGTGGTTCTCATTTCTCCTAGTGCCTGAGTTTGAGATCAGAAAACACTCAGAAAGCACTCAGAGTGCTTTGGTGGGTGCTGGGCAGTTGTGAAACTTCCAGGTCTTGGGAAAAGTTGTCTAATGAATATTGACCCCCTTGCACTCTTCCATTTTCTAGTCTGATCTATGATGCATGCAAAGCATTACATATAAATGGTTATCAACATAATGAACAAAAGACTAGCAAAAGATTATTGTTAGGACCATTAGAGGTGTTGCTTGGGGACATTATGTCCTCAGCTTCTGTCTCCTGCACTGCTGAGCATCAGTGTTTACACAGTTTACTAAGGTATCATATTTATGTTGCACCTGGCTAGTCATTTATTCTAATGATTTGTTTGCTCTTTAGAAATGATGGTTAAAGTAGATTACCCTTTCATTTTGCCACTAAAAAATTAATATTAAACTTAATGTAAAAGTGTCATGAGAAATTCAAGCTCCAAATAGTTCCCTTTTATTTTTCAAGTGACTCGTCTGGTGAATGTGCCCACATACTAAAGATGCAAAAGCATGTGGAAGGTTGACATTTTGTACCTTTGCTTCGGTGTAAGCTATTTATTTTAAATGGAAATGTAATTTACTCTCTGGCTGTAATCTTCACTTTCTTAAAAAATAGTATTTCTATTGGGTTTTTTCCCAATGAAGCTGGTATTTACTTTCATTGTGATAATAATTAAAGAATTAATTAAAGAAATAATTAAAAATTAAAGATTGGGTAGAAAGCTGCTTAAAGGGTTATTTTTGTGTTGTCTCTCTGTAGTAAATTGATGTCCAGAATTCAACCACCACAGTATCCTTTGCACATACCAGCTGTTGGAAGATAGTCCTGCCCTTTAAATTCATTGAAGATGTCACTATCAAACCATTCTTTTCTGATGAAAAAATGGATGGATTTCTGATGTGAATGGTAGTATTTGACAGAAAGCAAACTCAGAAATGACGCTGAAAAGTAAAAAAATGTATTTGTATTTCCTGACTTTCCAACTAAAAACCTGCCTTTAAAATAGGATTTTTCACAGATTTCACATAATTTGAACTGCAGTGACATTTACCACATCACTTCCTCAGCTCTTCTGAAGTCTCTGCAGCAAATGTTCATGCCGAAAAGTGTCCTTGAAGGTAATTTAACAGCTGGAAAAATAGAGGAAGAACCATTCCCTTGTGAGCAATAAGCTCTCAGCAAAGAGAATTTAAAGCAATTTTCCAGTTCTTCAGTGGTTCAGCTATGAGCATGTTCTAAGGGAGTAATGGGATAGTTATATTCATATTATCTAAATGACAGTCATAATGCTTGAGAGTGCCAGGCTCCCCTGTGGCTGCAGGGAGCTCTGCTGGTCACATCATGCTGCCAGTCAATCTCCCTGGGAAGCACAATGCCCACCATCATCTGGGCTTTCTCCTTAGGGACAGACCAGCTGTGGGTCACCTTTCCCTATGGAAACCTATCTGTCCCCAAACCAGCACCAGCTATTTGCTGCATAAAGTGAAGAGTCTGAAATAATTTTCCCTTTTTATCTGGGCTTCATTTTATTTTTCTTGAAATAGTCCCTTAAATTTTGTTGAAAAACTTTCCTTTTTCAGTCTTTTTTGTGGACTATTTGCAATGTGATTGCTGATGTAGGGATTTCCAACTAGCAAAATGCTTTTTTGTTGTTGTTGTTGTTTTCATTTTGAACTAGAAGGACTTGCATTTCCTGTTAATTAAGGCTTTTTGTTTTTATAAATAATAGGTTTTTATTTTTGATGTTTGAAAATGAGATTACTTCCATGTAGGTATGAGCCTGTGTTTGTATTCCTTATACAAAAAAAAGTGTTGAGTTTGGTGGTACAACACAGAGAGAGAAGGAGTTGCCAAAATTAGGAGCATAGCAGAATTATAATAAAAAAATAAAGTTAGGAGTCACTGAGGAAGTATATTGACTAACCCCTAAATTGGTGAAGTCCTTCTGAATTGCCTTGTGTTGATGTGGAAAGCTCTGTACACCCCACACTGCCCTGGTTAATTACTGTCTGTGACTGAAAGTGCCCACACTACTCCAGAGGGGTTGCACTGCTGGTTTGAGACAGTAGGAATCATTATAGCCATGCTATTCTAAATGGAAGAATTTGATTTATGTAATTTGGTCTGACATTCAGTGATGCTGGTTCGTGCATTGTCTGTGGTTTGGGAAGTCTGAATGAAGGCACAGGTTTAAAAGAAAGGCTCCATGTTCTGCAGCAGACTTTACAATATTTTCTGAGTTGATTTGGTTTCAGGCAGGGCAGTAAGACCTATGTCAAGGCAAGTGAAGATCAAAGAGAATGATGTAACAGAAGCCCCTTCACTTAGATCCCACCGTGAGCTGAAGCTGGGGTTCCTTGGCCTCAAAGGAGGTCCCTTCTGCTCCTCTGTGCTTTTCAGTGTAAAAAGCAGTAGCTGTCCTGGGGGGAGAAATAGAAGGACTGGGGAATGAGAGGCTCTGCTACCTGTCCTGTGGAATTTTGTGTCATTTATGTCAGATAGGCATTGGGAAAATGACAGAAGCATCAGGGAGGGGAGGAGCAATTCCTGTGTAAGAGCCCATTCATCAATTATGCTTCTGCTGAGATGTCCCCTCTGCTTCTGGGTTCCTTTGCATCCCTGTCTGTCAAGTGCTGCAGTTGCAAACCAAGAGCATTAGAAAGGTGCCCCACTGTCTATTGCACCTCTGAATATTCAGGAGAGTCTCTGGAAACTGACTGGGGAGAGAGGAACTAACTCCCACTTTATGTCTGACACCATTAAACATCACCTACTGTTTCATTTCAATGTTGAGTGGGAATGCTGAATCCTCTGCTCCTGCATCAGAATTCGGTATACACCTAGCAATTCTGGACATTCCAGGGACATAGCTCTAAGAAATGTTTAGTTTGTGAATCACAAAATGTCACATAGGAGAAAAGTTTCATCAGCATAAGCAACAGATTCTTTCAGTATGTGCAAAAGCGCAGCTTCACAGACAGGCAGAAGTTTTCACTGAAAAATGCAAATACGCATATTGATTCAAGCGTCTGAAAGAGTAAAGTAGAGATTTTTAGTTTGTTTCTCTAAATTTAGTAATTCAGCAGTAGATTAAGCACATAAGTTATATTTTGGATGCTGCAAGGTGTCTTTGGGCTCTTAAAAAAATATTACATTATTCATAAAGGTTATTTACCTGCTGTGAACCACTTCTACTCAGTTCTCAAGCTGTCTGCAAGATGAACAGTTGAGAGCTCTCTATTGTCAATAAATAGGCATTCATGTTGTTGTTTGATGTAAGAAACAAGTAGAAAGGAAATCATTATTGCAAAACCAGGTTTTGCAATATTGCAAAATTGCATTATTGCATTATTGCAATCACAGGTTTTAAAATTATATCCAAAGAGGTAGGAAGGAAGAATGGGTTAAAAATGGAAGACTTCTGAGAAAAAAAGTCGGGATTTGAATTGTTTTCTCTCAATATGACCTTGCAGCTGGAGGGTGCTAAGAATTTTGAGTCTGGGAGAATTCACATTGTTTTCTGTCTCTTTCAAGAATTCAGCTAAGAGAATGCTGTAATGGATTTAAAAAGCATTCTTCATGGGTCTAGAAGAAAGGGGGGAAGGCGGATGAGAGGATTGCCAGCTGTAGAACACAGCCTTGTGAAGATTTGTGCCTGCACCAGGCCTTTGCTATAGAACAGGCAGGGTTCAGGCCTCTCTGCTTTTTGCCCCTGCTAAGATGAAATAAACTTAGCAGCGTATGTGTCCCTGTTTTGACAGAATAATAATGGAATAAGTATTTTCTTTGCACTTCAGCTGTGCATTGTGGCTGTCTTGGTGCTACCTGTGTGTATTTGGTTCACACAAGGTAACAGCTCAAATAGTAATTCACAGCACAAATTGCATTTTGTGTAGTATGCTCAGGTTTTACTGGCTTCTGAGATCTTAACAGTTATAACTAGGTAAGAAATAATAGTGCTATTCATTTATGGTACTTTTATTAAGGAACAGGCATGAAAAATATAGCATTTTAAACTTCTAGATTAAAAATAGTCTAGGGCATTTTTAATAACATAAATTTTATGGCTGCAAGTATAAACTATAATGAGGTGACAGAAATATCTTGGTTTTGACTAGATAATGGTAGCAAATTTATATTTTATTTGGCATGCACTTAGGACACCCAAAGCCTTTTTCTGGGAACAAAACATTTTTTTATAATCTTGTACTAATCTTAGGTTTTAAAGGTGAACAAAGTACTTTAAAAATAAACACTCATTGTTACTTGGCAGCAGCTGAGAGAAAATAATTGGTATCATAATTCTGTGCTGTGCTTTGCTTTGCATTAGCGTGATATGACTTGAAAGAAAAGTCACAGATATTTTTTGGAAGAGACAAATATGAATGGTGAGAAATATTTAGGCATGGTATTTAAAAATTTACTTTATAAGAAACAACTCTGCATTCAGGAGATAGTTTAGTGGGATCATATTCTTTCTTAAATCCACAAAGTCATATAAAATGTTCGTAGAGGAATGGTTATGTTTACGTCTGTCACTATTGTTGAAATTTCAGTTGGTATTTTACCATCCCATAATTTCAATTACAAATACAGGGATATCTTTTACAGCTTATGTAAAAGGTCATTACTAAATAAGCAGAACATGGTGGTATAAGTTTAGAGAATGAATTCAGAAATTCTTATATTTCACTAAGATTTATGAGGTTGTGGTTTATAAAAGTATAAAGGAGATTAAAAAAACCCAAAAAGCATGGATGTCTTTGTATGTGTGATGATGTTTAACCTTGGATTTTAGACCACCAGGCTATCTCCCTTTCATGGCTACTTTAGAGTTTTGAAATTTTTTTCCGTGACTGTTAAGCAGTGAAAAATTAGGGTTATATAAAATTAAGACAATTTTGGTATTATCATAAAATAGTATTTTTGGAAACACTCATGAATCTTATGCCAGAGAAGAGAGGTTGCTCTTATTTCTCACACAGTATTAGTATGCAGGAAAAAAACATCACCAAAATAGAATAAAAGATCATATGCACAGGAAAAGTCCTGCAAAAGGAAAACATTTGCATGCCCTTTAAACACTAGGATATATATATTACATACATAGATTAAAAATAAACCATTAATAAAATATAAGCAAAGCCACATCTCTTAAAATATACATCTAAAGAACAAACCAGAAAAAAGTAAAATGGTAGTGAAGAGAAAAAGAGAAAAAAAATGAAAATATTCTGTTTCCTTTTTTTTTCTCCTTCTCCTATGGCTATATACTGTAGATCCTTTATACTTGTCTCAGTTTCTCAGCTTCCTGAGAGTCTTAGTTGAATCTGGAACAAGAAATTTGTGCTCAGTTTTCCATCAACAGCCTGACAGAACCTATGTTTGCCATTTAAATATCTCCAACACATGTTGACAGTGGAAAGAAATTAATCTTTTGGATAGCATTGTGTAGTTCAACTAGACACTGGAGGGAGAGAACAGCACCTCCCTTGGAAAAAAATTATAATTTATATAGTACCAGAGGTGCACATGATCTTATGCATTAAATCAGCAGCTCTAGCCCATCGTGTCTTGCCTCAGAGAGTTGCTAAGCCCATGTGTCTCCACACAGCAACTGAAAAAGGGAGGGGGAAATTCATCAGTGCCTGGAGGGATCAGGAAATTGCTGATTGGGGTGGCAGAGGAGGTGGCAGAGGAGGCAGGAGGCGGGGGCACAGGAGGTTCTGGTTAGTGAAATATGTGCAAACACAGCTCCTACTTCTGTGTTCACACATCTCTTCTGAAATCTGGAGAAAGCTCAAGAAGAAGAGGATATCTGCTGGTATTTCCCCCCTGTAGCTATTGCCAGCTTAGTAGTAATTCACTTAATCCATGACAGCAACCTGGCTTGAAATGCAGGCTACAAATGTTCATCTACAGCAGAGTAAGGGAGCAGCTAAGAACTAAATAATGAACTGGTTATTCTGAATGGGAAGGGTAAAGTCAGTGTGGTTCTACTCAAGGGAATATAGCTGGATTACCCATATACTTCCAGCAGATTCCCAGCCTCTGAGAGTGGTGATACTTTTGTGATCCTTCATCATTTGCACAGGTCCTCATTAAGATCTGAATAGTGAGGGATGCTTCTGCCCAGAAGGTGTGAACAAGATCATGTGCTGAAGTTAATAATATGGGTTTTACTTAACAAGGAATGTGAGGCAGAGAGATAAAAAGAAATATAAAAGGTGGGGGGAAGTGGGCTGTAGGGACAGAGAGAATGATCAAGCTGAAAAAAGTCACCATCCATGGATGCAGTGACATCCTGCTGGTCACCCTGGGCTTTTTGGTGGTGAGGGTCCCTACGTCACTGAAAACTTTTCACTATTTATAGATCTTAGCAAACAAAAGAATTAATGCTCATTGGCTACACAGTTCTCTTGTTCTATTGGTTAAATTATTGCCTCACTTCTAATGTTAATTAGTCTACATGCTCAGTCTTTCTCATGAGTTGGTGGGTTTCTTGAGTTGGTGGGTTGTGAGTCAGTGTTCATGACCTTCCCCCTGCTGGAATTACCTTTTATCCAGTTAGAGCTGATTTCTGCACAGATGCCACAGATGCATAGTACCGCCTTTATCTTATCTCAAGCTCCTGCTGTGGTGGCTTATCTTACAGTCCAGCTTCCAGGTATCCATGGAGGCAGATTTGTGCAGGCTTCTGTGCTTGTTGATGGTCACAGATGCCATCTGTTCCATAGCTTGGGGGGATCTTTTCTTGGTTGATGATATGTGTATTTGCAGTAGCTTCTTTACACTGTTTGCCACAGCGGGAATTTTTTGTCATGTTAACTAGGATGTGCTAACCAGCTCTCCCCTCCACCAGGCCTGGGGACAGTGCTATCCTGTTGCTCCATTCCGTTCTTATCTCGTGCAAAGTCCTTCTGTGCCCTTGTTTGAGACAGGCAACTGTGCTCTTTAGGTCCTTACACTTGTCATTTAGCAGAGGTTGATCAACCATGATTTGGATTCTTGCAGTGTATTTGGAGAATATGCCCTTCACCTGAAAATTCTCACTGGGGCAGATGATATTAAGTGGTGGTGGGTGTAAATAGATAGACCCAACTGGTGCAGACTGAGTGGTAAATGTCCCCATATTAGGATGAACAGTGCAGATCTACTCTTCTAGCTGTGCAGTAGTTCATCTATACTCATTCCAGTTAATCTTTCCTCTGAGTCATTTAGAGTTGTAAATAACCTGTCTAGCCAGGAATACCTGCCCTTTTAACCTGGCTTAGTGGCTGATCTTCTGAAAGGTACCTGTAAAATCCCTAGACACTGCCCTTTTAGAGTCCTTGAGCAGACTACAATTCCCATCAGCCTGACTGCATAGTATTGAGTTTGCCAAAATGGTCACTTTCTTCCAAGTGCTGTTTTCTATACACAGTGACTGAAATAGGTTGATGCGTAGTAAGATATTGTACAGGTGTTTTTCAGACCGTGGTAGAAGAAAAAATGGTTTCCCCAACAGGAACTAAAAGTCCTTTATATTTCATCCATCCTCTGAAGTCAGAAGTATAAATCTTTGCATCTGTTTTAGAAGGGCTGGTGACCAGCACCTCCACTGAATTCAGGAAGGACTACAGATGCTTGTACCTTTTGAAACAGGATTGAGATATTGTATGTTAGGCAAGAAAACCCAGCTGCTCTGAAAACACATTTTTATAGATTTTTGCTGAATTTTTCTCGATTCACAATATACTTTGTTACACAGGTATAATTGTACTTAGTTATACATTTTCTTCTTCTTCTTCTTCTTCTTCTTCTTCTTCTTCTTCTTCTTCTTCTTCTTCTTCTTCTTTTTTTCCTGCAGTTACTGCTAGTGTAACTGTTTTGATTTCAAGTTGCATAAACTAAAGTGTTTGAAAATTATTTAAAGGCTCTTAAATTATCACTGTATGAAGCTCAATTTTTATTTTCTTCACATGACAAAAATAGTAGAAAATATGTAATTATTTTCCTCCAGATATACCTTTGGAAATTCCAGCAGCTTGAGATCTCAGTGATATTATACCAAAGGAGCAAGCATCTAGTTTGTGTCCCTATGAAGAAAGCATTTTTGTAACAGTTAGCTTTCACAGCTGAAATGTAATTAGACGCTTGATATCCATCGCATAATGCAGAAAGCTCTTATCACTCGTGTATTTACAATCCTGCAAATGAGTTGCAAAAATCAGCTGGAAAACAAAATATAGCCAAGGTTTTATCTTGTTTTGAGTGTTTAAGAGGACAATTATCTTGATTCCATAGGGAGTCCTTAATAAGGCAGGATTTTGTTCAAAGGCAGAACTAAATGGAGGGCAGCTAGAAGCAGCAGTGTACGGGCTGGCACCTCACCCTGGCATCGTGTGCTGGGGCTTCACCTTTGCAATCAACTGTACTCCACATGTTTAAGTCCCTGCCAACTCTTCTTGAGGCTCAGTTAGTTCCTGATGTCCAAAACAGCATTATGGCTATGCTCTATTGTGATTTCTTGATGGTTTTACAGGTCTCTGGTGTTACAATTAATTCCACATTACGTAGTGGAATTGAGGCTAGGAGCATCAAGATTTGCAAGTAGCCTGTATTTCAATAGTACTTTTAAATTTACCAGTAGCTAGGAAAATATACAAACTTTGTGTTCAGAGGGAATTTGAAGCCTGAGTCACATCTGTTCTTAAAGCAGAAGGGAGACACAGTGATGGATCCTAACAAAACACCTCTTCCATATTCTGTTTCACTGCTGGCAGTGGAGAAACCTAGTGCCCAAATAGAGAGAATGTATAGCCATCAGCTTGTTCTCTGAGCTCCTAGGAGTTTGCCATTGTGTAGGAGAGTAGTCCACTTTGAATTGCCTTAGTAGTGCTAATTTGGACGTCAACCTTCATATGCTTCCCCTTCACCAGAGGCTGAACAGGTAAATTGCAAGTACTCCTGAATACCTGCCAACACGGCAAGCATACTCTTTAAGAGATCTTTAAGAGTTTGTTTGAACATGGTTCGAGGATTTCACCATGTACTTGCATCTAGAAGTAATAAAGTTAGGAAAGGAAAATTCCTGCAGTATCAAAGAGTAGACACGTACTACATCTGGGATTTCGATGAAGGGAATAAGGCATTTGTGAGACCCAAGAGAGGATTTATTACTCAGGGGTCTACTACTACATGTGGAAGTGGCCATTGGAGATTGCAGCCTAGAGTTAAGGAAACAGTGCCTGAAAGGCAAGAAATCAACATCTATCCCATGATTAGTTCAGTATTGCATGAAGAGAGGTGGTAGTAGAAAAGAGCACTGGTGCTATCTGTATTCCAACTGTCAAGAGCACATTTAGTCTTCTGAGATGAAATTTCCAAGCTGCACAAATACACTCATCAAGGGCTGGGGCACATTTGTTTGCCGTTCCCATCAATCTGAAATCAGTTAGATGTGTTTTTGTAAAGCGAAGCTGCTCATTATAATTTCCACAGGTGAAAACTGACAGTGTGTGACAGTTTGTTGTGATTAAGAGATACAGTTTGGAGAGAAACCAAGGCTGTAAAATATTTCAAGTCAGCGCTAGAACCGTAAAAATGCCTTTAAATTATTTTCAAGAAATAATATTGGAGAGTCTCAGACTTTCTTCTGGATTTCAGCACCTGAAGAACTTATCACTGAGGGGAAATTCAAATTTGGACTTACATTTTGTAGTATCACAGGTTGTGTTGCTCATTTGTCTTTGTTTTCCTTAAAGCTATCCTTCAAAGAAAATACTAGCATCATCTAATGCTTTCTGATGTAAAAGGACACAATCTCCAAGGCTCCCAGGTTCTGCCAAATTTGCTATAGGAAGGACTGAGAAAATGGGTGTAAACTTCACACTGCAGAACTGTGTGAGACCACGTGTCAGGGTCATACCAGTTTCCAAAACCCAAACATACTATAAAAAATTGATACTATAGTATGGATTTTAATATGGGATTCCATGTTAAAAATACTGTTGGTTGCTTCTTTGGGATCAAGCACATGGATTTTCCTGGTGATTGTTATACAATATCTACTACTTTATCGGATTTTTTATTAATACATTGATATTTTCCTTTTATTTCAGGTTGTTGTCTTTCATTTACCAGTTTCTTCAGCTGAAATGCTGAAAAAGTCCCCTTTATGTCTTCCTGTAGGTAAAGGACTGTTCAAGTCTTTGATATGTCTTCAGAATTCTCCATTGCCCTGATGCTGTGCTATTTGACCTTGCCTTCAAAGGAATAGCGCCAGTTTTCTTTGTCTTTGACTTAATGAATTTGTAATATAGGCCTGGAAGAGCTCAGGATTCCATCATACAGCAGAGACCACAGTCAGCTGCCCTGACAAAAGAAGATACAAAGATGAGTGCAGTCTCAAGATTCAATTTTAGGTAAGTCAGGAGTTCCTTTTTAAGGCAATGTACTCTTAAATTTCCCCTAATTTCCTGCTGTCTTTCTGGGAAGTTATGCCAGGCTGCTTTAGGAAGGCTTCCAGTTGGTTTTGTCTGTTGGTGTTGGCCATGAGTCATCATAGCTATGTGAAAAGTCTACTTGGGGCAGTCAGTGCTGGCAAGGAAAACCTGGTTTCATCCACACTGGCATAAAAGAATATTTAAGTGAATGGCAAAGCAAACAAAACTGAAGAATATTCTCCTTGACATTCAGCTGTTTTCTTTAAGCTGGGCCCTGAATTAACTCCTGAATGTAGTAGGTGAAATAGGGTTTACCCACAAAACTACTGATGCCAAGGATTCTATGTTAATCACTTATTCATGATGGTGCTAATAATGGTTATGTCTGCTGAATCAGGATCTGGGAAATTAACTAATAGGGTTTACTCAGCTCCTGCAGGAGTATTTGCATTCTTTCCCAGACTCTTTGTTCAGACCTCAGTGTTAAACTCTATGAAACTGAGAGATGGTGTGAAGAAAAGCATATAGAAACACCTTGGATATAAACATTAATATTTTAGAAAATATATAGCATTAGGAATAAACTGTTTAGAACCCTGCAGCTGAATCAAGTTCCCTGCGGAGTTAGAGAGATGGCTGATGTCTTCAGTCCCCAGTTTATTACTAATTAATCCCACTTCATTTAACTCAGGTGGGAGTCTAGTCATCCTATGTTTGTTTTCTAGCCATTTCTTTTCTGTAAAGTCAATGGAGGAGACAGATTTTCTGAAAGTGATTCAGCCTTCCTAAACAAAACTTTGCAAATTCAGGGGACAAGGTCTTTTTGAACTAGAAGTTTCTAACAATAATATATGATTATTACACCATTAAAATATAATTCACACAACCATGATTTGATACAAGAGGTCACCTCAGTATTCTGTTAATACACATGGGTTTATATTTTCAGATCAACCAATGGGCGTTCTACTTGTGAATTAAAGACATCATCCCACATTAATTTATGACCAGATGTTTAAAGGTGTTTAAATCTCTCACTGCTGTTGGAATCAATAACTTCTGAAGTTCTGGACCCTTATGGTAAAGAAGTTCTACAAAAGTCAATCTTTATTTGATGGCCTATTGCACCTTATGCTCATATGGGTTATTGTAAAAGTCTCCATTGTATAATTTGTATCCTTCCTCTAGGACTATAAATCAAATACAATCAGCACAACCATGTTTCTTATCCTTCTGTATTATATTAGAGACAGGGTTATTGCTCTGAATTATGCCAGCTGAGCAGTCCAGCTATCATCATAGAATATATTTCAACTTGACAAGGTTCTTGTGAAAGCCTCAGCAGGTTGTTTGGAGGCAGGCAAACACAATTTTCAAAGAATGACTTAGACTGGAAAAGACTTCCAAGGTCATTAGGTCTGTCTGTTAACTCAGCACTGCCAAATCCACAACTAAACCATGTCCCCAGATGCCACAACTACATATCTTTTAAATTCTTCCTGGGCTGCCACTCCAGTGCTTGACAACAGTTTCTGAGAAGAAATTTTTTCTAATAGCCAATCTAAGCCTTCTTTGGTCCAACCTGGGGCCATTTCCTCTTGTCCTGCTGCTGTTACTTGAGAGAGGAGACTGACACACCTCACTGCTGAGTTCCATTTAGACAGGGTGGATGGCATCTCCTTGACTTTTGAGTTTAACTTGCTTATTTTTTTGACTAATCTCCCCACTTTTTAGGTTGAAGGGATCACCAGAAAACCTTGTGCCTGTCAGCTGCCTTACACTTGAATATCTTTAGAAAGAAGTGACTCTGGGAATTTACCCAATATATAGAGCTTTTCTGTTATAAAATCTTAGTGGGAATAGAGAAAGAATAATGGCTCTTTTTTCTGTAGACAAAAATCCTTGATGTATATTTCCTTACAAGGCAAAAGTAATTCTCACCAGGCTTAGTTAAGAGCAAAATAACAAGGAAAAAAAAACCAAACAAAAACCAACAAACCCCAATAAGTAAAGTAATCCTAATAATTATTTATCTCTTATGCCTTTCCTGTACAGGGTAAATAATGCTCTTCAAGAAGAAAACCACTCTAGAAAACCAGTGTTTTACTGGCACAGTGAAATGCTTTATTTTTAAGCTTCACAACTCTCTGGCTCATATCATTCCTTTAAGTCACCTCACACATATCTTCATTGCTTTACCTCAAAGCCACTACAATAAAACTGATGAGCCTGCAGTTGGGAGAGAGTAAGGAACAGCAGAAAGGAATAATTTTTTTTTTACCAATTATCAATCCAAGAATTTGCCTGAATATGGAGGATATTCTTTTGCTTTTCGCTCAAAAGTGTCTTTAGATTTACACTTATGCTGCAAAATGAGGGGAAGAACCAGCAGCATCAGTTTTCTGAGGTTTTTTTTCTGTATGACATTCATTCAAGCTTCTCTTACTTTTCTCTACCATAAATCTGCAAGATTATTAGAAAATAAAGCATTCCAATAGTTCACGGTCATTCGCATATCCACTAAAAGCCCAGTTTCCCTTTCAATCATTTATGTAACTCTAACTTAATGTTTCTTACATATTCATTATGTTTATTGTGGTCATAGTGGTCAGTTTTTTGTGTCTCTTCCTGAAAGATGTCAAGAACTGCTTTTATCATACCAGTTCTATTCTCAGCAAAATAATGCCTATATACTGTATTTTCTTCACATGTTCTCTTCCTATCCATGAATTATGACTATTCAAGAAACAAATGTAAGAGGAAATAATTTGTGTTTTATTTTCTTGTGTGTCTTTCCACAAGATTGATTTCCTATTATGTTCTGGGTTGCTATGCGTTATTCAGACTCCAAGATCTATCAGTAAATCTAAATTCCTCAGTGACTCTGTGCTTCACTTTGACTTGGCTGAGCTGTTAACATACAGTCCTGTCATATATATTCTGCAGCTTTGCCAACTTAATCAAAGGCAGCTTGACTACTTAGTGGGAACTGTTCTAAATGTGTCTCATCTGAAACTTGCTTGCTCTGAAAAGAGAAAATGTCTGAGATGTAATATCAAAATTTAGTAAAGATTAATAATTCAGTTTGCATTTAGTTTTATTGCAAAATCTATTTTTGCTATTCAGAAGTTTTCTGTAAAGGAGCTTTATGTTTTGTAGAATCATAACCTAAATAAATTCTCAAAATGGGAAAAATGTATGTCACACAGACATGTTCCTTTTTTTTTTAACATTCTAGTTTTTCTAGTAATGTAAAAAGTATTCAAAAATGACTTATGTAAAAAGAGTGAATTAAATTAACAACTCAAATCCCCCGTGTTTTACCCAAACAGTAGAAAATGGGATCAGAATATTTAAGATTCAAACTCAATATTTTTTATGAAAACTGGTGCTGGTTTTATTTATTCTTTTAGGTTTCATGTAAAGCTATATTTCAGCAGTTGATGGCATTTGGAGTAATTATTATTCTAAATAGAAGCAGTTAATTTTTCTATTAAAATAATTTCTTGTTGGGATATGACTGCATAGATGAGGCAGTAGGGTGTAAGATTAATCTGTTTTATTTTTATTACATTTTAATTTAACACATTTCCAAGACACACAGAGAACACAAACATGGTGAGTCCTCAGTGAAGTCAAAAACTTCAACCATTTGAAAGTCTTATGTTTCAAAATAGAAAGTAAAGTTAATTTTCAAAGTTCCTCATGATTAGAATTCTAATATGTTTACAAAATCTCAATTTCACAGCTGAAATATTTTTCTCCTCCTGAATGATATTCACAAAAGCTTAGCCTGCTCCTGTCAGAATATAATGTTTAACTAACACTCACATGGAGTGAAAATCATGTTCTACTTGAAAAGAAGAACATTGAAGACTGGAATGAGTTCAAGTAAAAGCAAAACATCTTCAGGGAGGTTGAAATGATTCTCATGAACAGCACCTGATTTGTAGTTATAATTTATCTTTTTTTTTATTTTCTGGAGACTTACTGCATTGATTGGAGATCAACAAAATGCTTGTTTTTTGATAAAATAAAATTACTTATCTGAAAGCATAGCTGACATGAATCTAAACTGCCAGTTTCAGAAGCAAACTTGGTTCACCAATTGGATCTCCTCATTTCACCCCCAGAAGGGCCTGTAATATGTGCATGGATGGAAAAAATAGGACCATGGATGGAAAAAATATACATTTTAGACTGGAGGTACAGCCACCTGAGTTAGGCCATGGCCCCCATGGTCCCATCTCTCTCTTCCTCTTCAGGCAAAATCTTGTTAAGCTGAAGTTTGACCACATATGTGCAGCAGTACATCCATGCCATCATTAGTTACATTCACATTATCCTCATGTCAAAAGGCCAAACATTCCCAAGAGAATGGGAAGAAAATCATGTGGAGGAAAAAACCAAATTAATATAATATTATTTCTTTCTTTTTCTTTTTTCAGAAAGTCTCAACAGAAACCTGAAGATATCCTTAGTCCGTATTTTGCCATTGGAAGCTGTATCCTACACTGAGAGATTTCATCTCATCTCAGTTGGGTGCTGAAGTACCCAGGATGTGAAGTATTCTGGCAGCAGCAATAGGATCCTTACAGGTGAGGGGTTTTCCATGAACTCCTTATCAGGAAATGTATTTCAGCAACCCCAGATTTCATACATACCTAGAGGACACTCAAGTGAATTCAGATGGACTCTTCATTGTCTCACAAATATAACCCAAAGAGGAAAAACTGCTTGAGGATGTATGTAAATACACAGACATTTGCACATTCCAACCAGTTAGTGTAGAACATTAATGTTAAGTAGGACAAAATGTGAACCTGAGCAAGGTCAGGGTGTGACAGTGATCACAAGGGTCCCAGGATGAGGGAAGAGAGACTCCATGTTCAGAAGGCTGATTTATTATTTTATGATATATATATTATATTAAAAACTATACAAAAAGAATAGAAGAAAGGATTTCATCAGAAGACTTCGCTAAGAATAGAAAAGGAATGAATAATAAAGGTGTGTCTCTGTCCGAGACAGTCTGAATAGCCAGACTGATTGGCCATTAATTAGAAACAACCACATGAGAGCAATCACAGACCCACCTGTTGCATTCCACTGCAGCAGATAATCATTGATTACATTTTTTTTCTGAGGCCTCTCAGCTTCTCAGGAGGAAAAATCCTAAATAACATATCATGGCTACATCAGGGTTGTGTCTGTGTCAATGAACCTCACAGTGCTGGAGGAGAAGAGGTTCTGGGACACAGCTGGGGTTGTATCTCTGGGACACCTCCTGCAAGCTGGCCCCACTCTGGCCCCATGGACTGGGCTCCCATCAGCAGTGGAAGCACAGGGGGTGATCACTCCTGGTGTGTGTCCCCCCAGCTCATCCTGGTGGAATCTCATTCCTGTGCTCCCCCTCAGAGCATCCCCCACAATGAACTGGAACACAGTAAATGTGTTCCCTGAAAATCAATTTCTCACACTGCTATAGGTTCTCCCAAAGTCTACCACAGCATTAGATGGGGCTTGCTAATCAAAGTAGCAGACAGAAGCATTACATGAAAAATGTGGCACTTTTACTACAAGCCTTTCTGCACCAAACAGTGACCACAATACTTTCCAAAATACTTTTCAATGCCACAATTAATTTCTAAAGAGATCTGTCTTTTCACTCAGACTGTAGCTCATCTTAAGCAGGTTTGACTTGACAACACTGCTTTGGATTGCCGTAAATGCTTGTACCAATGCCTCGAGTACCAATGCAGAGATAAGTGCCAACCATAGCTTATGTGTGAGTGCAGTTGCACCTTATACACTCTAATTGCCCCTGGGGGCTTGTTGCAGTCCAGTAAATGCTAGTTCTGTGCTAGTCCACAAGGACTGATCTTATATCTCAACGAGATCACACTAAAGTAAACAGATTTTTATGCAAGAATCTGGTCTTTGGGCTCTCACCTGCCCACTGACCTCTCATTTTCAATTCTCTCCTTAATCAGAGGTGTCAAGAAAACCCACAAAAATGAAACCCAAAACCAAATTGTGACTGGGACAACTAAGACAATTCTCTCCTTAATCAGAGCTGTCAATTTCTGGGCATTTTGGCATGGGAGAGGAGGCTCTCAGTGATTCTATCTGCCTAACTGCAAGGAGAATAAATATTCCTTCATATTGAGCTTAACAGAAATTTGAACTACAGCTGCATAAAATTACAGGAGTCCTATTAAATAATTATTCCCAAATTCTACAGCCTTTCCAGAGTTTTTAATTTCTTCTCTTGGAGTTCTTCCTTCCTTGTCAGGACTCAGGACATCCCTCCTGGCACAGAGCCCGAGATGCCTGTGATTTTGATTATGACCCGTGGAGCGAATTACCAACCTTAGATGAAGATCTGCAAGCCACGAAAGTTTAAGTAGAATGATAGTGAATTTATCACAAGGTGAAAAAGTAGATTGTGAAGTTTTTAGAATGGAGATTCAGGTGGGCAAGATGGAGGGATCTGGGCATGTCCAGCCTTTCTCCTTCTTCTTCTTGGCCTCCATCTTCTGCTCTGATGTTGGCACTTCCAGATTGGTTTAGAGTAGAAGCTCACTGTCTAACATAGGTGATAGGTATTGGAAAATAATTGTAAATATTGTACACATAGTTTTTAGTATAAAGACATAACACTGCCCCGGGGGCAGGCAGAGTGCCTCTGACTGTCCTGCTGTGCTGAGCAGACCTCAGCAGGACAGGAGAAAGAATTTTATAGATAAGATACAATAAACAACCTTGAACTGAGAAATGAAGAGCCCTGACTCCTTCTTTGAGCACCGGGCTGGGAAAAGAGACTTTCCAACTTTTCTCAGCGTCAGTCTGACCAGCTAGAGACCCCAACACTCCCTTTAAAATGTAGAACATTACAATCTAGTCAATGCTGTCTCTGCTAGGGGTAGGTAACAGGAATGAAACTTCATTTATTTCTAAAAAGCAGAATCTTTAAAATGAACTTTATCTTTGTTGAAACTTTCTGGTGTCTGCCAATGTGAGTTGAATCAGATTACCAAAGATCATTTTTGATCTTGAGTATTTAGGAAATAAATAAATAAGTATATAAAAATCAATAACGTTTTCCTTCTTGCTATAAATCCTTAGGAATTCTGTTCCTCCTCCTTTCCATTCTGTCTTTCTTCCTGAACTAGGCAGATTTCCAGTCCATATCTTGGCTTCAAACACCCAGTGCCTCATAATTAATGAGTGAAGAGAATATTTTTATAGAATTGAGTATTTGTAGGGTTCTAGTTATAAATTCTGTGAATTCCTTCTAAATTATTGAGTTTAATCCTTTTTCTTATTAACTTTATAAACATTATTTCAACTGCAATACATGTTGCATTAACTGCCAGTTGCCTGAAAAAGATTGTGACTTCTAAGAAATGCTTAATGATAGCCAGACACAGAGAATACCACAGTATGTAGCTACAGAAGGAATTTCTGAAATTTAAAAAAAATAGCTTTTTCATTTTACAGCAGCTTTTACTTTTTTAGGAAAAATAAATTTTTCAGTCAGTCCTTGATAAACAAATTCTTTTATGAGAACCTGAGAGAAAAAATAGCTTCTACTGAAATTTGATCTGATTCTTCAAAGATTTTCACTATAACAGAAATTATTTTCAGCAGGCTTTTATAATACACTCACTGTATATGACCTATAAAAATTTGCATTTATTGATAGCTTTTGGTTTAAATTACATAAATATTTTCTAAATTATTTTCTTAAACAGCCAAAATTATTTTTATGTAATTTCTTGCCATCCTAATTTAGGAAGATTTACCTGTAATTGAATGTCCATGATCTTTCTGGATCTAGATTTCTAATATTTTATTTCTTATTTTAAATCTTTCCCCTTTAGTAAGCTTGACCCTTTTAAGCCTTTGTATTTTCTCAGTCTTCAATAAAGTTTAGGCTTTCTTTTTCTTTCTTTCTTTTCTTTCTTTCTTTCTTTCTTTCTTTCTTTCTTTCTTTCTTTCTTTCTTTCTTTCTTTCTTTCTTTCTTTCTTTCTTTCTTTCTTTCTTTCTTTCTTTCTTTCTTTCTTTCTTTCTTTCTTTCTTTCTTTCTCTTTCTTTCTTTCTTTCTTTCTTTCTTTCTTTCTTTCTTTCTTTCTTTCTTTCTTTCTTTCTTTCTTTCTTTCTTTCTTTCTTTCTTTCTTTCTTTCTTTCCCTCTTTCTCTCTTTCTTTCTCTCTTTCTTTCTCTCTTTCTCTCTTTCTTTCTCTTTCTCTCTCTCTTTCTCTCTCTCTTTCTCTCTCTCTCTTTCTCTCTCTCTTGTGCTTGTGTTTCCTCTTTTAAAAGCTCTCTTTTAGTCCAAAGCACAGCTGGATGAATTCCCCACTAGGTCAATCTCTGTATATAGGTTAAAATTACTCACAGCAAATCTTGACCAGCAAAGAATGATACTGACTTCTTGCTTTGGGCAAAATAATATCTATTATTCAGCCATGTATTTCTGTATTTAGAATCTCTTCTGAGGTGCTGGCCCTTTGGAGTTCATTTAGCCTACTGACAACAAGCTTCCTTCTTCAGATGCCTTTTACTGACCAGCTACTGTTTTTCCATTGCTCATGGATTACAATTTGCATGTCTCTGACTGTTACAGTACTTTTCACATATTAAAATAGTAAACTCTGCACATATTCATGGTTTCATTTTTTTTCTACAATTACAACAGCACTGGTTTAGAAATAGATTTTGATAAACTACCATTGTTGCAGATCCTACACAAACTTCCATATTGCACAGGCTTACAAAAACAACAGAAGAGCATGAGTGACCTGAAGAACAATTCATGCAGAAATGGTTAGGGTATTGTTATTCTACCTTGCAATATTCTTTTAAGGAATTTTTGTTACATTCCTTTGTGCTGAACAAAAATAAATTGCAAAATTATTTACAAATTAAGTCTTAATTACTTAACAGATCACTGCTTTTTTCTGCTGGCCTGGAAAAAAAAGTTAATAAAGCCATTCATGGAATTATTACCTATATGCATATATGTATAAATTTAATGTGCTTACATATATCTACCTATGTGCACATATATGTTCATGTGCATGGTCATATTCATGTGCATGTACCTATATGCACATATATGTTCATATATACATGAACATCTGTGTGCATATGTGCATGGGTATTTTAGATATGATAATTGTTTCATTTAGGGAAGGAGCATCTGAAGTGTCATTGCCCAGAGGGCATACTGGTAATAGCAAAGATAAGAGACTTCATGGCCTGGAGCAGATAAACCCACGTGATGGGCAAATAAGACAACTAATGTAGACCAGAAAGAATGTCCCTGAGACACTATTTATTCTTGATTCTGAGCTAAATGTAACCCATCAGGTAAAAAAGCCTTGAAATCATTCTGAAAATCTCTACTGACAAAAGCAAAATTCTTCAGATACAAATGACCTTTTTTTTATTCTTCTTTTTGAGAAGTGTTAACATGTCCACTGTTTGAAGCAAAGCTTTGAAATTTTGCTGAAAGGAAAAAAATAATCTTTCTTCCAGGAAATTCTCTTTCAGCTCCATGGAGCTACCACCTGTTAAACCAAATCACTGGCCCCTGCAAAACAGGCTGTGCTAAGAACCTCTCAGCAGTGTGAGATCAGCAAAGGAAAAGAGTCAGTCCTGTTAGTGACCTTTAGCCTTTAGGCCATGCAATGAGCCATGGTTTTCCTCCTTATTCCTGCCCCCACTGTGCCTACATATTATGGTACAGACTTCAGCCGCAGGATTGCCTTTTCTTTTTTTTCCCCGAGTGACTTTCCATTCACAGAGCAAGATACACACAAGCTGGAGTTAAATTAGTATTGCTCCTACATGCTACATAAAACTTTGGCTGACTCTAATTCTGAATGTCTGACTTTACAATATACATAACTTGTAATTGTTTCCTTGTAGACATAGGTAAACAGGAGGATGCAAGAAAATATGAAATAAAATCTGGTATCTTTATAGACTTTGCTGTGGTGATGGCATAAGGTACCAAGGATATTCAGTTCTCATTATTCTGTTTCAAAAACAACAAAAAGACTGCAGGAGCAGAAGTTCTAAAAGACAGCTTGTTAAAGTCTGCTACTTTTCTTTCTGCTATCAAGTCTCTGAACTAGCAGCAGGTTATTTTATATTTATATGCCCTAAAAATTCTTTGACTTTTTTCAAATTATGAGCAGTTGCTGAGGCTGCTCTCAGGACTGGAGAGACAATTGCATTTTGTAGGTTTAAGAAGTCATTTATTATTCAACTGGATTCAAAACATGGTGACATGGCTGATTATAAAGATACAGTTTAATAGGATAATTTTCAGTAACATAACTAAAACTTTTATGATAGTTAATCGCATAAATCTGATGTAAATTTTAATCAGTTTAGACTTTCTGCTGTAAGCTGATTCAGAGGTCCTTGGCCATCTGCACAGTTCACTGTAATACAGTAGGTTATACATTTGCATGCACAGGCTGCAGTATCCATGATTTACACTCATTACTTTTCCCCTAGATATTTGAGTACTTGGGTAATACTTCCAGTGGAAAGGGGTTCAGAGGTTTTCCCTCAGAGGAGAGATGCATGAAACTGAGAGCTATGGAGGGCTTCAGAGAAGCAGGATGATACCCCAGAGGATGATAAAATCCTGCAAAGAAATCTCTACTAATTGTGGTAAAGGTAGTGATATACAGGGTGAAAACTGGTCTGTCTCCTTCATTGCCTATGCATTCTATAGCCTAAAAGACTTGAGACAGGCATTTGCATTGTGCAGATCCCTATAATCCATCCTTTTAATGATGACTTCTTAATGAGACAAATTGGTTTATGATTTATGAGAGGACTTTGGTGTGTAATTCAAGATGCAGGTAAACTATAGGCACCTAAATCCTAAACTGGCAAACACACTCCAGTGTTCCATCCAGCTGCACTCTTATGAGGGAAACATCTGGCACTCTGTGTGCTGAGCACCCCACTTCTTACATGCTGTCCCAGCCTGAATGCCCTGGAGATTCCTCTGAAGTGTCATTTGATATACTCAGTCTCAAGGAGTGAAACAGATATTTCCCAACTGAGAGGTCAAATTTCCTAAGAATTAGATCCCACAGAAAGGGGTTTATAACATCAGTTGAATGATGGGGAACACCATGTGCCCATCACTAGAAAAAGCTTGTCTGTTTTCTAGGTTTAAACATTGAACCATAAATTATATTCCAGACTTAAGTACCAAGTATTCCAGGAAAAGCAGAGCTGGTGCAGAAAGCCTAAATTACCCATCCTTGGCCTTCATGCATGAGCAAGTAGTCATGGTTGTATTATTAAAGATTTTCAATTCCTCTTTCTCATCAAATTTAACTTGAGAAGACCCAAATCTGACAGATTATTTGCAAAAAATCAGAAACCCATTTTGTATTTGGCAGTGCTGGCTTTGAGGAGATAGTGTCTAACAATGTCTCTAGGGCTTATTCCAGTCTACATCACAGCTCTCCATGGTTTTATAGCATAAGCAAAAGGAAAACCTGAGGTTTAGGGGACAGGATTTCCAATCTGACCTTAACATTCTTGGTGTTCTTTCTCACGAGTTTATGGTGAGTGTATGTAGGTTTTACCATACGCTTGATGTCACTGGTTTTGATAGGAGTAAACACTGGCAAATTTAATTTATCACCTTATAAAACTGGGTTTGCAGTCAGGAGCATTTCTATTGATTTCCACTCTCTTCCTTCTATGCCGTGTTAAAGAAGTACATCGGTTTTCTTCACAAAGTCTTGCCCTGCCTTGCCTACCTTCTGCTGAAGCAAATGACCTCAATTCCTTTTCTGTCCTAATCCTAACACAGGGGAGGGGAGAAATGATCTTTGCAAGAGAGCTGTGATCCGTTGGTTTGCCAGCCTTCAGATCTCTGGAAAACAGATTGTTACTGCAGATTCCCTCCGAGAGGATTATTCTTTAGAAACGCTTTTCATCCAGCTGCAAAAACATTCACTTTTGGTTTCCTTAGATAAGAAAGAGGTTGTCTGAGGTTAAAAATCAGAGTGTAATAAAATAAACCATGTATGGCACACAAATTCCTCCCCTCTTGGAGAAAGATGGAGATTGCAGAATGTGTGCACCCAAATTTCAGCGCTTATTTACTCTCTAGATCCATCTGGAACTTTCCACTTTGTTTACAATGAGTTTACAAGCCTTGGCAGTTATAATTGAAAGTTTTAAGACTGATTTTTTCAAAATGATGATAATTTGGAAGTACAGGCAATGTCAGTGGAAAGTGATAAGTTCACAACAAACTTGTTCAGTCCTGCAATGAACCAATTCTTTATTGCTAATTTTTTCCTGTTACCAATGTGTCCTTATGAGGCTTTGTGAAGGTGAATGGGATCCTGGCCCTACTTTCTCATTTATGTCAATCTCACTGTAGTGTAAATCCCTTGACTTTCACTGGGTTGCTCTTGACTTATATCAGGGCAATGGAACTTTAAATTTAACACTATGTCTGTTACCTGCACAAGGCCTTCAGAAGTGATGTTTGTCTTTTCTGCTGTCTTAGTTGATAGGCAGGAAGCAAAGAAAAAATATTTCAATTATCAATTATTCCATGGTAATTATTCCATGGTAATTGTCCTTGATCTTGATCAGAATTATATTCATGTTAAATGGGGACACCAGATTTGACAATATTCTGTAAAATTATGTGTCTGTGTTAAGTTGACAAAGAGCAAAGTCAATAGCAGTCATAAATGAATATAGGTCTGATTGTTTAGATGCCTTTTGCAATGATTTAAATTCAGTACGGGGTGCACAGAAGCATCTCAATAGGCAAATAATGCATACACTTTCCACCTAGCTACACTAATTATTGATATGACACTAATATGAAGTGTCAAGCTTTATCTTTTCTTTCACTTGATAGTCAAAGGACACCTACACCATGCTCATTTTATTTATTTCCAAGAGGCTGACAAAAGTTAACACTGGCATTGTGATTTAGGTGCTTTTTGCATTTAGGCATAATGTATACAGTATTGCAATCACATGGAAGAAAAGTAACATATCCCAAAAGCTCTTGACCATGGAACTAATTGAAACTTAGATTCTTGCAGTGAGAAAGAATCAAAGAGGCAAAACTTGTGGAAATCCAAAGATCAGGCAGCCTTCTGGGAAAACTTCCAATCATGTGGAGAAAAATATGCTTATTAACACTGAATGCTGAGCCAGGATAAACTTGCTCATAGTGCTCTCACTCAGCAGTGCACAAGCACTTCCCCTGGTTGACCTTAAGAGAGCTGCTGGGACATAAAGCATTTCATTATCTTTGAGCTCCAGTTATTTGCAATGAAACTCAGGGAAGGCTGATATCACAATCATCTGTCACAAAGATTTATATTCCAAATTAGAGTTAACTACAAGATATGTATGATTTAACAGATTGTCTTTACTATATTATAATGTCAATGCTGGACATTCCATGCTTCATTTGTCTCTAGCTGGAAGATTTAAGGAGTAATATTGGCTGTAGAGGTCTATAAATCATGCCCTTCTTTAATTGGCATTTTCTTCCATCCTGAGGTAAAACAGAGCTGAAAATGTACTGTGGATCACCTGGCCTGACTTCATTCCCCTGTTAAAGGGCATATACTCCTCTTCCCTTACTATGGTCTGTATCAAGTGAAAAATGTAGCTGTACATTATGAATCAAATATATTTAAATAATCATGGAACCACAATCTTCCCTTGGTGATTTCCCTCATTTTAAAATATTATTTATAAGGAGAATATATCAATCACTGTTATTGATGGTTATTAAAAAAATACATCAATAACCCAAGTGATCATTCTCTTCTGGTAAATATGATTTTGCTTGAAAGGTGTTCAGAAACTGTATAATGTCTGGCACAAAATAAGCTATTCTACTGAGGAACTTAAAACTATATCTCACTTTTGTGTGACACACCAATCCCATCAGTCTTGCTCTTTGCTCAGCTGGTTTTCATTGCTTCCATCTGAGCCACTCCATAAAAAAACAGATATCTTAACTCAGCAGTTGTCTGTCTAGAAAATAGACTAATTCTCCTGAGGCTGAGAGAGAAAGGGGTTACTGAAAATTTTTTTTATCTGGCAAAGAAGCACATAGTGCCTGTAAAGAATGCAAAATCTGCACCATGTCTGCAGAAGAAAAATCTTCACTGAAAAACTAATTTGAACAGGTTTTGGTAGAAACATTGATTTCCAGCAAAGTCTTTATTGGAATACAAGTGGCAGGTGAAGATCACCCCTTTCAGGTGTGGAAAGACATAAAGGATTGGGTTATGCCAGGATTCATTGAAATTTTTTTAAGGTGATCTGGTAGACTCAATTAATTCAGTAATTGTATCAACATTACATGGACTCTTGTATCCATAAACTGTCTAATGGTGCATGCACAAGTCACTGCCACAAGCCATTGGTGAATTTCCAAGATTTCAGGAAGAATGGAGCCAGGGAAATGTCTAAAATTTTTGGAACACTGACCAGCTATTTTAGAAAGATCTTTTTCCAAGGGAAATTTTCTTTATCTTTATTGTCCAGGATGGAATTTTTCATACTTATGCCCGAGGCTTTCATCAGTGTGCTGGAGAGAGGAAAATATCCAAGACAAACCACCAGTCTTCTTACTTGTGCAAACTAATTTGGGCTATGGGCAGGGAATAGAAAAACAAAATCTATTTTTCTTGGGGGAGAGTTTTCCCAAAGTATTTATTCTACAGCAGAAAATAATTTGGAAAGGCACTAGGGTAGGCATATTGTAATGATCCAGAGCCATTGTTTTCTACAATAAAGTCATGTCATCCAGAATAGACATATTATATTGAAATGCCTTTCAAGTTATTGATTATCCACTCCCTTTCAAGGTCCAGAGTGACATTTAGAAAGATAAGTTGTGTAGTTACTCCAAAATGTTAACACTCAGAACAAATAAAAATTATTCATTACTCAGGGAGGTATAATAGCACATATTCACAGAAAATTAAGTGAAAACATTAAGCTTAGTCTAACCACTGCTTAGTGGTTAGTGAGATCCAGTTAGCCAGTGGAAATAAACAGCCTTTCTTAAAATTAAAATTTCCCATTTCGAATATAGAAAAATATGACTCACTGGATACTTCCTAAGCCTTCACAGTAAAGAACATGGTATTTAACCCCCCAGTAAATTCAAGTGAGTAATCATAAGCCAATAGCATTTCAAGTTCTATCTCACTCTTCAAATAACTACTGCTAAAATCTCTAACCTGCAGCACATAGATAAGGTGTAGAGTAGATTAATAAAAGCCTTCACATGGCAGTAATAGATGATAACTATCTAGGTGAAAGTGCTCATAAATGAAAATTCACTCCAAATTAATTCCCATACCTGTGGCTAGGATAGGATGATGGCATGTGTCATGTTAGGTAAGCTGGTCCTTGGCCAAGGCTTGGCACTGTTATCAGATCTTTGTATTCATTTCCATAGGGTGAGGTTTCTAATTATGATCTGTGGTGATAAGAAAATTATCATTGACAGTGTCTCCAGTGAAGTGCTTTGATTTTTATGTTCAAGGAGGTATAGTGCCAGTCTCCATTTATAAAGAAATAAGACATACAGAAATCTAAGAAAAGATGCTGTTTTCTGCAGTCTTGCCTGTATTGTTTCAGCAAAGAGCAACTGAAACATTCAGATGGCAAATAAATCATATTTTGGTCTTGTGGATTTGTGATAGATATATTCAAATTTGCAGCTTAATAGCTAGGAAGGAGAAAAATGTAATTAATTATCTTAAATTCTCTAGAATGAAGGATTCCTTATTGTTTTTTGTTTAGTTGAAGTATTGAGCTATGCTGTTTCTAATACTCACTAGCATGTCCATTTGTTTTTGTACAGTTGAAGTCTGAACAGCAAGAGTAACTGTTAACGCTGAACTCTCAAATGGAGTGATTTATTCAAGTGAAACAAAATTCTACTGGTTTTGTTACAAATTAAATGATGACTCTGGACAGATATCCTAAACCAGGTGCATTTTCTTTGTGTCTTTGTTTTTTCTCTCAAGATCCTGCTTTTCCTTTTGAAGACACTTATGAAATAGAAATTGCACTAGAACATGCTAACAGCTGCTCCCACAAAATTGCAGCTGGGGCCTGGAGAGAGGGAGAGCCCATGTGGTGATGAGGAGCAGGCACCTGTCTGCCTGAGATGTGGTAGATGCATCCCTGTGGAATCTACTGTGGTAAGGTTATTTTAAAAATCCCCAAAAATCCCAAAAAAGGATGCTTTCCTGTGCTCACAAGAGACTGTGCCTTTTCTCTGCAGTCCTCCATTCAGGGTGTGCCAAAGTAAAAATCACTCCTCTCAAAAGCCTGGGAGACTCTTCTGTGGTCAACAAAGGCCGAGTGGCAGCTGGAAAGTGATGCCACAGCCTGGGTTTTGGTGCTTAAATAAGACTAGATGAATATCAGCATGTGTAAATGAATCTGGGACATAAGTCTGGTTTTATTAAAAGGATTCAGCCTGAACCTTATCAATGAGGTGATGGTACCTATTTTCCACTTCAGGGGTCCTTCCTCTGTCAGTTCTAAGAGATTTCTCTGTAAGATCCTATTCCCCATGTTCCCTTGCTGGAAATTGGTGCAGTGCCCAAAGCACACAACTGCAGAAAGGAATGGCATTACAGTAGAGTGTCATCTGGAGACCAGGTTTGCCTGAATATTTGTAACAGGATGAGAAATTATCACAGTAGTTTTCACTTCTTCAGAACTCTCATTAAGCACAATTCTGAGGGCAGGTACCATTAGTTTTAATAGCAAATAAGACAAGTGAACACTACAAGTCTTCAGTATTATTGATGTAGAACTCCTTGCAGCATTTAAAATCCTTATTTTTGCCTCCACAGAAAAATGCTGATATTTTATTTCTAAAATATACAACACTGACTTCAGCTATTTAACAATTTACCATGTAAATTTTTTATTTTGCATACCAGATGCTTAAGAAGGCCAGTGGAAGCATACTGGTTGTGGTTTTGGTCCACAATGATGTCACTAAACTTTTTTTCAAATTAGGTTGTGTAATAAAACAATGTTTTAACACATAGGTCAGAATTCATGTCTGGATAACTGGCTATTGCTGATTAGTCAAGAATTAGTGGAGACAGAAGCAAAGAGTCCCTGGTCTTTTTGGAAAAATTATTTACTGGCTGCTTCCACACTGGTAGTGTCTTTTCTGCTGTTGGAGAGCATTTTGGGTCTTTGGGTGCCTTGGGCTGCTCAGACACCATGTATGGCCTCAAAATCATTTTTAAATCTGTACTGTGTAAACACTGTGAAGACATTTTTTATTCAAAGTAGTCAAAGACAGAAAATCTCTCAAAAAATAATTCTATCTGCTGTGCCTAAAACTGTATTTTAAGAATATACAGAATAATTAGCAATGGCATATTTAGTTCATTTCCAGAAACAATTCAACAATTCACAGTTTCAACCAATCAATTTTTACAGCCAGCTGCTAACTTTTGAGATGTCACTGTTTGCTTTTGTGTCATGCCAAGTAAACTCAAGAGTGCCAGAACCTGAGTTGGTAGTCACGTCTTCAACATGGGAAATATTTGTTCTAAATATTTCCCTCAGTTTTTGTTCTACACTTTACTCTCACTTTGGTTACACACACATGTTCATTGATGTGAAAGTAAATCACAAGGCTTATTTTTTCAAGGTGATATTTTTTCAGAGGAATATCAATATAGTAACATTTTGAAATGGGCTGAGAGATGTCTAGGAATTAAACACCTATTGGCTTTTAAGTGCACTCTTGAAAATAAGAGTGAAGATTCTAGTTAAATTTAGTGATTTGGTAAATCTTACCATGGGTTCTGTGTTTATGCATACCTCTTATCACCTCTGACAGACCTAACAGACTGTTCATGGCTCTGGCACTGGATTCTATTTGCATGAGGCAGTTTTCTGAGGCTCCACTTCCCTCCAAATAAAGAAGAAATACCTGTGGAGAGTGATTCAGAGCAGCAGCCTAACTGTGCATGCTGTGATTCATTGCTGGAGGAGTGCATCTCTCTTGGGTGACTCCAGATGGAATTCATGGACTTGCCTCCCCAGTCTAAAGTTAGCCTGCATGGATCTCACCTACTTACTTTTCTTGTTCAGTTCTTCTGGGTTCATAAAGTATTTAAAACTTTTTTTTTTTTTGAGAATTTCTAGTAAATTAACTAACATGGATCTCTCCTTTTATTGCAGAAAACACAGTAGTCACCTCCCAGACTTGAGCATGCAAATAAAAAAATGAAGGTTATTGTGTGAAGGCAATGAAACTGTCATATCCAGCTCTACAAGAAACTAAAATATTATACAGACTTGACAAGAAAACATACCTTTATTTTCAAATAAGTTAAAATTTTGGAGGAAGATGATAAAATAGTTTTAGAGAAAGAAGGGGAAAACAACCTTACAAATTACCAAAATAGGATTTAGCTCTTCAGATTCCTTAATTAGGATGCCTGGCTGGTTTTGTTTTCAGTTCTCTTGTTTCTTGTTCTATGATATATCTTCACTACTGGTAGCAAGGAAATTAATTGCTCCTGAAGCTTATACAGCAGAAGTTAGAGACAATTCATTAAAATTTAATGAATCTGTCACTCAGTTGCTTCCTGTTTTCACTTATAGTTTTTAATGAATATTTACTCTCCCCATGGTTTATCTGGGCTTTTTTGGTATGTAGTCTTCCCTGAAATAATGAACTTTTCAAAATAAAATTTTAGTCTAAAATATTCAGCTTCCTAATTGGTATCTTTTACTGTGTTTTGTCTAAACAACTTTATTGTTCTCAGCAAACCACTCTGAATTGTTTTGAAGGGTGCACTGTGAAGAACAAGCTTTATTCAGGAAAAAAAAATCCAAACAGTATGTAAGAAATAACTGTGGCTTATCTAAAATGATCTCTCTAATTGCATATTCTCAAAATAAATGGAAGTTCTAGGAAATTATGGTACAAAGAAAAATAGAGGTCAGAACAACAGGTGAAGCTGCCACATTCCATCTCCTGCAGTACTAATATATTAACTATGCCTGCCAGGGTGCTTCTCGTGTGTTGATAAATCATTAGGTTTGACTCTGGTGAAGTATTCCTGTATAACAAAACAGACCATGTCCTCAGAGGATGACATCATTCTCATTCAAATCAATGTATAGTCACAATTCCTTGGTTTGTCTTAAACATATTTCATACAGAACAATTTGCTATTGTCAGGTATTGGATGGAAATTAATTACTCTGACAGTTCAGTGGCAGAAGCCTCTGACAGTGTTACACTGAATTCAATTGACTTTCCACAGGATAAGTTGTTTTCTGCATTGTTCTTCTTAGCACCACAAGTCCCAAAGATCAAATTGCCATCTAAAATTGCCAGTTTACTAATTTGATTTCTTTTCCTTTTGCTGCTAAGATAATTGATCTCTTCATTGTTAGATCATTTCCTTCCTGAGCTCAAATTGATGATAATTAGATGCAAGAACTATAGAGAAAAGACCGGCTTTAGAGGAAAATCAATTGCAAGTGTATGGGTGGATGATAATTTTAGTTACATTATCTCTATAATATGTATCTATTCAAAATCTCTTTCTAGATGCAGAAAAAAAATTTTAACAGGACATTCTAGAGAAAACTGAAGCACTAGGGCTTTGTGGGGTATCTGCTAGAAGAAAACAATCTGAATAGAGAGCAACATTTTTCATAACTCCATTTCAAAGGCAGGTAGAAATGTTTTTGTTTAGCATCCATAAGACCATTTCCATATGGTCACTTCTATATGACCATTAAAATTTTGACATCTGCCCCTAATTCCTCAGAGTTGCTGGACTTATGCCCCATTTTAGAAGGCACTTCTGTCAGCAGATTCCCAGAATCCGTTGTCATGTCTTGCACGCCTAATGTGAGACTCAATACGATTTACTCCTTTTCACACTCCTCAGCAGCAGCACATAGATCAAGCGTGTTTCCCATGCAGGTTCCTGGTGTCTGCCCTTCCTCAGGACCTCACAGATCAGACAGGAATATTCAGCACCTCCCTGTCTGCCGGACCCTGATGCCCAAATGGGAGTGATTGAACAGGGCTGTGCTAGAACCAGGACAAAGTACAGGTAGGTAGGTAGGTAGGTAGGTAGGTAGGTAGGTAGGTAGGTAGGTAGGTAGGTAGGTAGGTAGGTAGAAAGAAGAAGTCAGATGCTGCAAAAACACTCCCTCCCCTGTGCCTCAAGCCCTTCCCATGTTTAGCAGCCATTCAACAACTGATGAGATATCCTTCCCATGGTCTTGCAGCAAGGGAGTTTCCTGCATCAGGATCTTTTTCATCTGAGAAGTCTGAATTCAGACTTCTGCTTGAAACCTCTTTTACTTGTATAGGCTGACTAGAAGGAGCCAGGTCTAAACTGAGTTTGAGAAGAAAATCAACGTTTTGTCATATTTCATATTATGGAGCAGGTGAAATAGCTCCTTCAGATCATTGTAATGTGATATTTTTGAGAGCTAAAAATAGTTTTAATCATATTTCTGAAAGATAGAGCCATTTTAGGACATTTAAAAATAGGCCAAGTTAGTTTCAGATTAAGTGCCTATATCTAAGAACTTTAAGGACAGATTAGGAAAAACCCTCTTTTCTTATTGCCTTTTCTGAAGTATCTGTGCTAGCTAATCTCAGAAGGATGTGGGCCTAGATGGTTCTTTTATGGTTCTGACACAGTATAGCAGCTCTTGTGCACCCAAGATGGAATGGGATTCACTGTACTCAGTGAAAATTTTCTCTACTCCTTCCCCCATTCCCTGGTTAAACTTCTAGAAATGACATTATGCCCCAAAATCTTGAAATAGATGAACACTAGCTCTAAGGAAGGTGCAACAGAGAGCCAGCTACTTTCACACACACAATGAAATACATCCTTTCTTCTAAGAACTTGGAATTGGAATGACTCAAGGAGTTATAGAAATTTTATCTTTCTGCAGGTAATGTTAAATTCAGTCAATGGCCTTATTTATTCCACAGGCCTTTCCCATTAATTTTAATTATAATTATAGTTCCTCAAAGGAAAAACAGCTGTTTAATAATGTCCAGTGCTACACCAATTTCAATGAAAACATAGAAAACAAGCAGCACAGTATATTTAGAAGGGGATTCCAAAATGCTGGATTTTGGTAGCTCACATTGTTAGTGATAACAAATTCAAAAGTCAGAGTAAAAGTTACCTCCTTGCTGCATGAATCCTTTTCTTCCTCCGGTAAATGACAAGGTTTCTTCTCCTCTTTGTGAAGAAAAAATTCTAATATGGATCTAATTTGGAGGCATCTCCTTTGGCTCAGTTTATTACAGTGTCCTCACCACTGTCAGCACAACACTGCACATTGGGACTGATAAAATAGATTCCCTCTTCTGGCTGGCATACTGCATCCTGAAAATAGAACCAAATAGATCACAAATTGCTAGGGAGTATCTTTTACAATAAAATTTGTTATAATGCACGTGTATACCACTAAGGATATGTAATTTAGGCTAGCTCTGATTATTCTTCTTGTGCTTTTTGTCTTCGAAAGATATCTGAATACGATATTTTAAAATGAAGTACTTTCTTCTCCTTCTTTCAGGCAGGGAATATTGTATTAAATAGCTGACAGATCCTGGTCACAGCAGCACTACCATGATTCCCTGTAATTTCAGCTTTGATGTATTTTTTTAATTAGGAAAGCACCTTTGTTTTGAAGAAGATCCTAAAGTCTTTAAAAAACTGTTACATATTAAAACACAAACCGTATGTAAAGATATCAATTCTCATGCAGAAACATCTTTCTGTGGATGAGGAGATGGGGGGGAATTGGAGACTAGTTGTTTGGTTTTAAAAGAAGATTGCAAAAGAAAAAAAGGATAGGAAAGGATATGAGGATTTAAGGGAGCTTTAAGTAGCAAGCTGGAATCTCAACATAATTGTGTTTGGCACTTTACCAATGACAATTGGGAGTTTATGCTTTAGGAAGAATGGGAGTGAACAGCTGTCAGCAGGTCCTTACATGAAAAGATAAGCCAAAGCTATACATTTTCTAGGTAGTTCTCAAATGCTCCCTTGAAATTACACGGTCACCATAGTAACTTTATTGTGGCTAAATGGTGCCTAAGTGCTCCACATTATCAGAGCATCTTCTTGATCCCAAAATCTTGGCTTTCTCAGTTATTGAGTTTTCTGGCTTAAGGGAAATTTGATTATTCTCTGAAATGAACATATATGAGTAAACATTAGAAAACAGAAAGAAGCAATCAAGGTAAAGTAAAAGGTTTTACATAACTGATTAAAATAAACTGTCCAGAAAAGGTACAGATATGGAGAGGTTTATAAAATACAGCCACAATTTACCAGAACAATTTCCAGTAAGTACTGCGAATCCAAAGAGTTTTATGGTGAAGTACATGGTATGGTTACCTGCCAAAAAGGTAATTTGCCTCCTCCTTGTCCAAGGTTACCAAGCACAGTCTACATGATGCAAACTGAAGGCTGCCAGGAGAAAAACCAAATTAAATTAATTCTGCATGTTATTTCTCAGAAACCTCTTGGGACATTCAGAGTACAAGCCCTGTAAACCCAGCAGGCAAATTTCTCCTGCCAGTTTTTCCTAAAGACTTCACAGCTGCTGCTGCCTTGCTGGAAACGGCTGGACAGCGCTCCACCAAAATGCAAGCCCTGCGTAACGGGGTGCTTGAGGCTGGTCTGGCACACAGACACACAGAGACAGACACACAGACACACAGACACACAGACACACAGACACACAGACACACAGACACACAGACACACAGACACAGACACACATGTGCCAGCGCACATGCACACAAGGGGTCAGGCGAGGAGACATCGCAGCCAAAGCTCCAGCCTGTGCACTTGGATGCAGCTTCTGGTGGGAATGACAGCCTGACACAGAGGCACAGCCCCCTGAGGGACTGGATGCATTTTTCAGGTCATGTGCCAGTGCTCATTTCATAGTGCTCATGTAGCTGCCTCTTGTTCAGTGAAGGGACAGGGAGGTAGCCAAAACACTGAATGTCTCTTTCATATGCCATATCTGCAACATGACTTGCTTTAGTATTTCTGTCTTACTGAACTCCAGCAAATAGACACTCAAAAGGAAAGTGAATCTTTCCTCCTTCCCCTTCAATCAGAATAAGGAAATATTTCACTACAGTTTTGAGAGTTTCATCAAGCCTTTGAACAAAATTGAGCCTAGACTGGATGGTATTTCAAAATTTAAAACGCAGAAGAAGACCCTTTGAAATTTTGCTGATCAAAAACATTTAAAGGCCACAAAACCTCTTAAAATTTTTATTTACAGTTCACATTTAATTCAGGTTGTTAGGAAAGTTATAGATTAGTATACCCTGCTGTTATAAAATACATATTTATAAGGTTTAGATGAATAATTTACAGAACTAATGTACTGCTCTGCTCCTGAAAAAATATTTGCAATCAGATCATATTTTGGAGGACTGTTTTGTTCCTTGAGATTCCTCAATCCATGTATTGGTGATAATAATTTTTATTCTGTGGCTTGCCTGTGACTGGTTCTCTGATTATTTTATATTCTGGTTGTAGTTATAGGTCAGATAAGTCCTGTGCTGCTATTTCCTTACTCTGATTAGACGGAGAAAAGAACTTTTCTGAAATAAATTGCAATGTAGGAGGACAGAATATTCAGTTTCTGTGAATGCTTGTGCATGTGATTTTGAAAAAGATTTCTACTAGTGTAATTTGATAGTATAAATATTTGAACAAAAGAAATATAAGCCAATACTAAACATGCCAAATCAAAATCTGAACAAATATTTCTTAAAAAGTTTTTTCCTCTATGTTGTCTCAACTTGAAATCATTAGGATGAAACTAGAGAATTTTTTGTATCCTTTTCCATGTAATGAGACTAGAAGCCAGCTTCTGTTCTGCTCTGACAGACCTATCTGCTAGTCTTTATTTCTTTGGAAAACTAAATGAAGTGTTTGCATCTGTATGCACCTCACTTCAGAAAAATGAGCACATTTTTCTTTGCTGTACTTAGGATGGGTCCGAGAGTATGACTTACCCCAGTTATTTCTCAAGGAGGAAAAGAGCCATTAATAGCATCTCTTCCAAATGAATAGTTAAGCCAGGACTGCCAATAATTTTTTAATCTCTTATTGCTGAAACTTAGGGAACATACTTCTGTTGATGATAATTGACAAGATCAATAATATTTCTTCAATTTTATTGCCCAAAGGATAATATAACATGGCACTCAAACAGAATTATTTTCTGAGTTTGAGGGTGTTGTTCTGCAGGTCCTGCTCTGTCTTTTCTGTTTGTGCCTCTTTTTTTCCCCTTGTTGTGAGCTCTGACAACTGGTTACAGACCACTGGAAGGTGGTATGTTCAGCTTTCCAAAGAGTGGAACATCATTCTAAGATGGAGAATGAATGTCCAACAGATGAGACACTGAGCCAGGGTTCAGCTTCTCTGATTTCTGTCCGTAGCCCTACCTCAAATCTCTATGTTAATTTAGGAATATCACTTTCTCTACTTTTGTTTGTCTGTAAAGCAATTAAAATAATCCTTCCCTATTTTTTTGCAAGAACAACATCATGTTAATGTCTTGGTTTTCTGAGTGATAGAAAAGGGACTGTAGGATGGATCCAGATGATAAAGACAAACAAAACCTTCTGCGCAGATGTCATTGTCTGATTCGAAGAATCAGCTGTACCATCAATCTCTAAATGTCAAACTGTCAGTATTGCATGAAACAAGAATTTCAGAGTGTTGTAGAGTGTGATACATTTTTCTAACTCATAAAAACATTTTATGAAATTTTCCTTTATACTAGCTGACATTCTAATGAAAGCCACTTCAACATGAAGGATCATGCTCTAGTCATGAAACAAAGGCAGGTGTGCAAAGAGCCATTTCTCTCTTTTGTGACTCTTCTTTACAAATTTTTCTTCTGCCTTTGAATGATAAACATCCATTGTGAACTTTCAGGAGGAAGATCAGCCTTCCTCAGGTGACCTAGGCTTGGAGTACTGCAGAGAACTCTACATATGGGAAGACACACAGAAAACATTTGCAAAGGGCAGCAGAGTGGTTGTCCTCCCCAAGACTCTGCAAATGGCTGTGGGAAGGATGAGAGAGAGACACTTTCTGACACCCCCTCTGTACAATAACCTTCTCTGTGACAGTCACCTAGCTAAGAAAATTAGATGAAACTTGATGAGCTGGATCTGTCATGAAGTTGCATAAAGTACCAGGCTGTTTTCATGAAAACTGGTTTCAGCTGCTTACCTGAAAGAAATTGACAGGATGGGAGCATTAAAAATGGGCATTTTTTAGAAAAGATAATGATAGTAAGAGCCTTATATTTTATATTTGACTATGAAGGTGGCAATAACAATAACTGATAGCAGGTAGCATTTTTCATAACAGGTTCATGAGATCGTTTACTACTGGAAATCACCACTATATTCAAAATCAAGCGTGTGCATGTCTTTACCCTTATGACTTTGACCACTTTAATGAAATGCATTGATGTGTGTACACACACACATGCACACACACACAAACACACCCATTTATCTATGATGTGCATGTATATGTCTATATGTGTGAAGATGACATGCATATTTGGTGACTAAAACAGAAATGTAGAAACCCTGATGTGTGCTGATTTTCATCCATTTTCTCTTTGGAAAAGAGACAGTATATACCTGGGAGGTAAATAGAGTGTAGTGGTCTATTTTTGCATGTGTGCGTACGTGTATGTGGACTACATCAAAATAATCATCCTCAGATTCATTCCTATATATGTGTGGGAACACACCCCAGATGTTCCCCTCTTCAGCCTTTAGGCTGACTGTTCCCACTCCGTGGGTGAAAGGATGATGGAATATGTATGAGCTTTTTCCTCCATTATGTTTGTTACAATGTCAAAGTACTGGCAGCTGTCCTAGTGGAGATAGGAGTAAATCTGGCAGACCGTAGTCTAAAATTAGTTCTCCCTGCACATAATTGTCCTATTTTAATTTTTTTTTTAAATATTTTTTTGCATTCATCCCAGCCACATCGAGCTTGCACATGAGTCATGTAACCACCACTGCTTTGCAGACTGCTGAACTTATTTTCTTTGGTGAGGTGGACACTTAGAAGTCCATAGTTTGGACTTACAAAGATATATTTAGAATTACAAAGATATGTTCCTAGGCAAGTACTTCTATTTTTGAATAAGTTTAAGGTTAGTCATTATATTAGCACAAAAAAATATGTTGCGCTCAATGAACTCTGAAATTTTGTTTCTGTATTTAGTGACTTAAAAAAGAATGAAGGTTGTGAGGGATGTTGGCTCTCATTCCATCACTGGTACAACAGATTGATTCAGGTCAGACTACAGCATTATACTTATAAATCATTCTTGCCCCTCTGTACTTCTGGGCTTCTACTTGTTATTCCTCTACCTGAAAAAGAGCTTTCAAATTGAAATTATTTGTTCTTCCAGTAACTGTAAACCTTGCTGTTTTCAGACTGTTTGGAACCTAAAAAATGTCTGCTTCTTTTTCTGTATATTTTCTACTACTCTGCAGAGACTACCTGCTAAAAAATCATGGATTAGACTTTAGAATGATTGTATTTCAGAGGAGAAAGGAAATATCACATTGGTTTTCTTTTGCCGTGTCTTTATATGATTTCTCAGGGTAAACCTCCTATTTGCAAGAGCATCCAGCCCATCATTAACTGCATGTGCACGAGCTCACCCCTACACATATCTCAAGCCTACCTCTTTTGTAGCTAGTGGAGGTTCCAGTGGGACAGCAGTAAGGCTCCCTACAGTCTTGCACATTTGAGACCCGAAACCACTTAATTAAATTTGGTCTGTAAGTGAATCTTACAGAAAATGGAAAATAGGAGGGACTGAATAATAGCTTTCCTAGTGCCTGTACAATGAGAAGTTAGGACCTCCCATCTAGTAGTTATGCTTGCAGTCTTTAAAGGGTCACCTGAGACTCTCCATTTCCACAGAACACTGCTTGCCAGAGAATGGCCATAGATGTTGGACTTCTGTGCAAAATATCTCAGGAACCTCCAGACAGTCCACATATCCAGTGAGTATCTGTGGACTGTCAAGAGAAGTTTGGGTTGTCTTTGCTCATCTGTTACAGTTTGTATGGAACTTCAAGTGGTGTATTTCACTCTCACAGCTTTAGGTCAATGAAGTATCCTGAAGTCCTGAAAAGTTGATGAAATAATCAAAGGTAAAGCAAGGCAAATAATTCTCTTCCCCAGCAGGGAAGATTTGCAGAACAAAAAACATTAAAACCTAGTAAATGTTGTTTAGATGGTATTACAATAATGAAAGAATAATATAGGAACACAAACTGCTTTCATTAATGATACATTTTAGAGTTAATTCAAAACCAGTTCACCTGGATTTATGATCAGCTAGTTTTAACAAGCAACATGAAACCAAATTAACAAGGAAATATGTAGCTAAGAAAATTGGTGGGTCATATTTGCACATGCAGTTTTTCCAACTGTGTTTTCCAACTGAAGTTTTCACTTATTGACAGAGAACATGTGAGCTCTATGCCATTTAATCATTTATCCTTTTGCTCAGTGTAAACTTAACTATTATAAGTAGCTACGCCAATACATCTTTATTCTCCAAAGAGCTTAAGTGTGTGCTAGTTTAGTGAGGTTCAGAATGTACTTAATTGCTTTGGTTTATAGCGAGGGTTGTACCTCCTGCTAATGTTTAAAACCATGCAAATTTTTCATTGCATTAAGGAATTGGTACCAAAAAGCCATTTGTGATTGCGGTGCTTCCTTTCCTTAATACCAAATTTCTGTTGTTACTTAGTTGTTCATTATGAAAAGTAAATCATGACTGTGAGAAAGTAAGCAGCTTCATTTTTCTACAATTAGAAAAGAGTAACTGTGTAGGCTGGCTTAATTTGCAGGCAGGTGCATTAATAATAGCATAATACTCAGATTTTTGTCTTTATGTTTTCCATACTCAGAAACCAAATGTCTCCACTCTGTTTATTTCTACTTCTGAGCAACTCTCATTCTAGTATTTCACACCAGATCTTCCCACACTCTAACACATTCTATGTAAGGATTTAAGGTCCAAAATATTGCAGAATGGCAGAAAATAAGATCATTATCTGTCTGTTTGATATATATGCAACAAATTTCACGAGGAAGAGTTGCCACTGTCTAGCCAGGTAAAAGTTTTGAGCTCTGTTTCCTTTTATCTGGATTAATTTTAGCTGAACTTATTAATTCAGAAGATAAGCTTTGCACAAGAATTCAAAGTTTTTATCTGTATGATAATGTAATAATAAAGGCTGAGATTTCCTTAGGTTTACGCAGAGATGCGTCAAGGTTCTGCCTCCCCTAAACCTAGGGGTACTGAAGGATCATTATTTTAACTGTCAAACATTGAAAGGTGATATTATTATCTCTGTCAGGTCTCTGGCCAGGGGGCTTTTGAGTTCAAAAGGCACCAACAGCTGCATAATTTTTTTTTTTTTTCTCTCACAGGTGGTGACCATCATGTTGTTTTTGACTCTTGTTGTTTTCTTGTTTTGTTTAGGTTTTTTTTTCCCTTTTCTTTTTCTTCTTCTTCCTTTTTTTTTTTTTTTTAATTTATGCTGTGAACTACTAAATATACACTGCTGTGCACAGCCTGCTTGGCTCAGCACTCAATCCAGCGGCTGATGGATGCTTGGGTGGTTTGCTTAAAGCAAAAATAGAAACAAGAATTTACTACAATCTAAATAAAACTAACCTGCCTGCCTCCCACTGCGCAGCCCATTCCAGCCCCTCGCTGCGGGAATTGAGGGTGATTTGGGGGTGCCCTGTAGCCGGGGGTGGAGCGGCAGTCCTGGGTGCCGCAGGGAGGTCCGAGGATGTTCAGCACCACGGACAGCGCCTCGTACCTCGGCTCCTCCCGCCGGGCCGCAGCTGGCCAGCTGTGAGAGGGGATCTGAACCTGGAGAGGTGTCCTTCTCCCTCCACCAGCTCTGACCATCACTGTCCGCTCTGATTCATGGCTTCGACCGATAAAACACGTTTGGAGGGACGAGAAAAAGAGATTCCTGTCTCTCTGAGTCTCTTTGATAAAGGCTTTATGTTTGTTTTCAAAATTAGAAGGTTAGAAATTTGAGGTTGAGGGACACTGGACTTCTTGACCATAAGCTTTCCCTGAAAATTCAATTTTTCAAATAAATATTAGGCTTTTATAAGTCTGATAGCACTGTCAGCAAGGACCATTCCTTCTTGTGATAGTAGTGTTGGCATTCAGGAACACATAATCACAGAATGATTATATGCAGGTGCTTTTATTGAAGAGCTCTGGGTGTCAGGGGTACAGACCCAAATCTCACTCCAACATGGGCTCAGGATGAACATGTTTTTATACCCTTATCATTATATAACTACATATTATTTATTAAATTTATATTGTTCTATCGTATACATTGATTTCATCCAAGCATGGATTTTTGTAATTTCCATCAAATCCCCAACATTGTTTCTCATTATTCTTGCTCTGATTAAACAATAATTATATCCAATTACCAAAAAATCGTCACATGTAACAATTATATCATTTATCATAGTCATTAAATGATTATACAGGTGCAGCCTAACATTTTCCCAGGGCCCACCAGGCCTATCCCTACTTTCTAACTCCCCTGAATATTCCATGATTTTAGAAACATTTTATCCCTATACTATCAGTAGGACAATAATTAGGCATTGCAATGGATTGTACACTTGGATCTCAAAATAACAGGGAGAAATTTGGCCTTACAGTGTTTTTCCTGATGTATTGCCAATGTTGAGTGCATAGCTTAATGGAATTAGCCTATGGTCTCACAGTGTTTTAAAAATGAGATCTGACTACAACTTATGTATAATGCAAACCTATAAGACTATACAGTACATACAGTACAGACTATCTAGCCTTTTTGTCTGTTGGTGGCTTGAGACAGTTTGGGGGGTTGTTTTTGTTTTTTTGGTTTTTGGGGTTTTTTTGGTTTTTTGGGTTTTTTTGGTTTTTTGGTTTTTTTTTTTTGGTTGTGGTTTCTTTTGTGGTTTTTTTGCATTTTTTTCTCTGTCCTTTTTGTTTAACCCCCTGTTTCATTAAAAGTAACTATAGATGTGCATCAAACTGGATGCAATACCATTTGAAGAGGATAAGCATATTTCTTAAGTAAGAAAGCTCTCCTTTGATATTTCTAGAATCCAAGTTTCACTTTTGCATTCTCTGCTTCCACCCCTTCAGGCTTTGATGCTGCCAACAGCAGACTCTCTTCCTGGCCACTTCTAACAGGAGAAGGTGGAGGAGAAGAAATGCTTCCAGCACACTCTTTCCCCTCATGGCAGCAGAAGCTTCTCATTGATTTAACTGTTAAATAATTCAGAGGCAACAACCATCTGTTTAAGTGAATGTCCTGTTTCATGTCTACCCAGGGAAAAGGCAGCAATCTGGAAAGAAACATCAAATGTGACTTGCTGACTTTCCTACATAAAGACTAACAATTAAGATATTTCGCTCCAACATTTTCTTTCCCTTGAGCTGGAACTTGCTAAATCAGACTTTGGTACACCAGAGACTAATTATAATTAGGAGACAGTGGTCTTTCCAGGAACCTGCTTCTAGGAAAAACAACTGTAAAGATCAAAAAGGTTCAGTTCCTTAAACATTCTTGAGAATTTAAAGAAAAAAAGCAGACATGGGAGATTTGGTTTCAGGGGTTTTCACATGCACTTCGGATTTTCCACATCTGCTGGTTTCATGCTTCTGTATCTGTGCCAAATTTAAACCACTTGGACATCTGATTCACTCTCACTATTAGAAAGCAGCTTTTTAAAGCTAATTAATTATTAATGATCCAAAAATTCATAGAATAATAGCAATCTGAATACACACTCAGATTAGTTACTCAGTTTAGTAATTCTGGATCCTTTAAAACAGAGGAGTGTGCGAAGGGATGACTTTGTGTGTTCTTTAGGGCTAACAATAGACATCTGTATAATCTGATACGAAAACTTGTAAAATGTGTCTGCACCTCTGATAGTCAAGTTGCTTTCTATTTGGTTTTGGTAGGACTGTTGCTTAATTAAGAGATGGATCCATGTCAGGGCTGTCCTCTCTTTCTTTGGAATAGATACTTCAGATAATTTTTTTCCCATGCTGGTGTAGGGAATTTCTCTATGTCAAAACAATTTTGAAAGAGTAGGAGGCAGAAGAAATTTTGCCTGTGCTCAAATACATTTTTCAATAATGAGAAGGGAGAGATAAGGAGAAGCATGTGTGAGAAATATAATTGGAAGACAAATAAAAAAACATTACCACCATTATGATAACATTTTATAGTTTATAGTGTATGTAATGTACTCTTTCCTTGCTAGACCCTTAGTCAGAGGACTATGGGTCACACATGGGGAACTTCTAGTCTTTCAAGTTCTCCAAGTGTCAGCAATCCCAAAATACTGCATTTCAGTCTAGGATTCACCTCACCTAAGTGAATTTGTTTAATTGGAAGGTATTAAAACTTATCTAGTTGCTTTCCATCAGTATTTAATGAGGAGAGACAGACACTTTCAGCAGGGGACCCATCACATCCTACACCCAAAGGCCCAATGTAGAAGAGCCAAGTTTTATTTAAGAGTTGCCTGTTTCTCTAAACTGGAGGCTTTCCAGAACATGTATGACTGTCTTAACCTAGACAACTCAGTTTTAGAACTGTAGCATTATACAGGGTCCATGTTTGGCATGCGAGTCAGCAGGCTGAAAAGGGTGGTACTGGAATTAGTGAGGCATTAAACTTCAAACTGATTCCTTCCATTTTCTCATAGCTTAAACTCAGATTTTCTCAGAGCTTCAGTGTTATGGGTTATACAGGGTTAAACAGATACAAACAAATTCACACATCAGCACCTACTGCTTTCTTTATAGCACTGCTCCTATGGCCATGTGCTAATGTCCATTCAGGTTTCTAAACCATTTATTTTGGGTTCTTCCCTCATGGCAACTACTTTGAAAGCTTTGTTATCTCCCTACCTTTCTACCAGCTTGTCTTCACCTTGTCACATGATCCAACAGAATATCTCTATTTTGAAAAGTTTTCAGATTTCTTCTCCATTTCTCTGTGGGGTTGTCTCCACGGGCTGCATTTTCCTTTAGGGTGTATCTGCCTGCTGCAGTGTAGGGTCCTCCACAGGCTGCAATGGAGAAATCATCATGGGCTGCAGGAAGACAGCCTGCATCATCCACAGTCTTCTCCATGGGCTGCAGGGGAATCTCTGCTCTGGTACCTGGAGCACCTCTTTTTTCACTGACCTTGGTGCCTGCAAGGGTTGTTTCTCTTGCACTTTCTCATTCCTCTCTCTCACAACTGCTGCACAGCAGTTTTAGTCTTTCTTAAATGTGCCCCTGACATTATTGGTGGACATCTTTGGCCAGCAGTGGGCCTATCTTGGAGGTGCCTGGAATTGGCTCTGTCTGACATAAGGAAAGCCACTGGTCTTGACCAAACTCACTTCTGCTGTTCTCCTCCACCCTCCTCCCCTGCTAACACCAGGACAAGTAAATCCAATATAACTTCTCCTATTATAAATCTCTTGTGCTGGAAGATAAGAGCAGCTGAGTATCTCTAAGATGTGAGATGGAAACACTTTTCTGTATTAGAACGGCACAAGGATTGATTGTACCAGTTCTCACACTGTATGCTGAAGAATATAGGTGAGCGTTTGGTGTCTGCTTTGAGAAACTTCAATATTTACATTGCCCACGGATTATTTTGCATATAGAAAATTGTTTTCAACAGGTCTGAATAAGTATTGTAAAATGATTTATTGCCTTCTATCTGCACAAAAAACCCAAAGTCTCTCTTCTCTGGAAATCATCCCTGTCTTCTTCATTGGCAGAAAGTTTCACAACTAAACTTTGAGAAGGTGATAAGTGCTATGCTCTGGACTGCCATACAGTAGTACTGGTAGATATGAGCTGATGCCCATGTGTAACCTTATATTTACCATCCCTCAACGATAAGAACTTTCAGTTCAGTTGAAACAAATCTTTAAAGAGTTCAAAGTAAGGGTCAGCAGCTTATTATATAGTATATCTAAGCATGAGCTTGAACAAATGTGTAATTTGGGTCAAAATGATATCGGGATTTTTTATTTTAAAAAAGCCTTTTTACAAAAGGAAAATTTGTCTTTTACATTTTTTGACTGATCTTCTCAAAAAATACAAATTTTAAATGCATGCTGGATTATAACACAGCTAATGAGCATCATAGCTAATGAGCATACAGTGCTCTGTAAACTCAATGAAAAGAAGTTCATTTGAGGTTAGCACAGAATCTTTTTTATCTTCTTTCTGCAGCATGTTTTATAATTCCCATACTTGCAAATAATTTCATTAGTAATAAAATCATCAGATTCTCATTAGTAATAAAATCATCAGATTCTTACACAATCCATTCATGTTAATTCCACTCTTATTTTTTCATCTCAAATTTTCATAACAATTTATAGCTAAATCTAAGTATATAAAATTATCTTTATTCCCTCTCTTCTCTGCTGTGTAAGTTTTGATGTATTACATAGCTTAATCTCCTTCTGGGAAGGTTTTGCTTACTGTGGGCATGTCAGAGGTAGAAAGATCCATGAGTCAATGGAAGACACCCATATAGAGAGGAGTGTTCAGTATAAGAAAGGGTAGCAAACTATTAGCAAAAGTTAGGAAAAACCACAAATAACTTGAATTTTTATTCTGCAAGAATAAAAGAGACTTCTCAGCTTTCATGGAATTGAAATAACCCTATTATAAATTACTCTGAAACACAAGGATTCATAGAGAAAACATTTTCTTTGTGTGGTATTTATAACCATTTCAGAGAATGTTGCAAGAGGAACTTCCTGGGATTTGTTATAATTCGCGAGGTCCAAACTAGCTCTGGAATCAACATGATTTTAATAGAAAGAGGATATAGTGGATGAATGGAAGTTTGCATTTGCAGGCCAGAATAACAAAATCAAAATACTGGGAGAAAGGAGATGCCAAACACCTCTTCTAGAGAATATGCACCTTACAGCTTAATGAGAATGAAGGTTAATCTGAAATTTATGTAGTTTAGTTTCTACTACCTATAGAGTTTGATGAATGTTATTGGAAAATACAGGCTGCTCGAGTTACATTTAAGGCTACTGTGTATGAAGACACAGAAAGAGGTACACTAATTGAAAAGGTCTCTCAGAAGACTTTGCATGATTACAAATGATGTATTGAAAGACAAAAAGAGGGAACAAGAAGAAAAAAAAACTTTAGGAAGAAGGAAAGAGTTGGATAAAAGCTAAAGAAATGCACCATCAGTTTAGTTCTTTCTGTCTCTTAAATCTAAAATTGAAGGTACACTATTACCCTGTCAATGCTGCAGAGCATCTGTTTTCATATCCTTCATAGGATTTTTCTAATCAGAACTGAATTATTTCAGCTGTACCTGAATTTTCAGTTCCCAAGCAAATTTATTTACGGAGAGCTGAAGTTTCATTTCTAGATTTGTCCCTTTCCCACAAGATTAGTCAGTCTGTGCTAAGGAAACAGAGCCACAGAGCCATACCCCTTGTACTGAAAGGTGATACACTTCTCTCTTTTTAACTAATATAGGAAGCTCTGAAAGACCTCAGAAAATCTCTGATTGACCATGGCACAACATTTTCCGTGCCACAGCTACTTTCTCTGACTGAAAGCAACCAGTATTGGTTCTAGATAAGGCTGTGGAACTAGATGGAAAAATTAATCTAGTTTAATCTAATGCAATTTGAAAAACTATGGTTGATGTACATTAAAATTGCTGTAAAATGATGGGTTAATTACAAAGATATGGGATATTTTACTTTATGGAATTTTCAAGAAAGACATTATTTTTAGTGAATTCAAAGGTATAGCTCAAAAATTATTTCCTAATGTAAAGCTGTATAGGATGTTTTCATAATCTTCTGTGACAAATAAAATACATCTTCCAGGTCAATCAGACATAATGCTGTGTAAAAGCCAGAATATATTATCGTTTATTATTGCTTGTCTGGCTAAGTTGTGTATTCAAAGATGCTGAATATATACTTAGACTGAACTCCTCTATCAAATATAAGTGAAAGTCATGCATGTAGTTTTGTTTTGTTACGTGCTCTCTTTGTCATTACTAGCAAAGTAGTGTTTATTTTTTTAGATTTGAATGAATAAACACTTATATTCAGGTTTCTCTATTTCACTGATATGCCACTAAAATGCATAAAGTATATACAGCATGAATTATCATCTGTATTTGAGTGGGAGATGTTTTATGATATTAATCTACTTTCTTTGAGTAAGAAGCCTTGCAGTGTATACTATGCATAATCAGGCAAGTGTTTATCCTGCTGTGCATATCACCAGCAGTTTTAGAAGTTGCCAGTCAAGAGGGTTTTCATTTGCCTCAAATATTTAATCTGTCTATGTAGCCAGGAAACAGAAGTAAAGAAATATTTTGAGCATCTCCCTGTGTTTCCCTCTTCTTCTCACCCCACTTTTCAGCAGATAGATGGAACAGAAATATTCTTTGCCTAGTTATATTGTAGAAAAAGGCAGGACAGACTTGGGCTGAGGGACCTATGCTTGTGAATGGATTATGGTGGCAGGGAGTAGAAAAGAGTTAGCATTCCCACACTTCACATTTTACTGTCAGAGGAATGGTTCACAGCTCTCACCACTGTTCACAACGCACTGAGGCTTGCAGCTCCAGATTGAAAATATTAGGGGGTTTTATGCATCTAGATGGTTCCATGAATCTTCTTGGGATTTCATTTGCATGAAAATTCTAAAGAACAATCTAAGTGATTCGTTATCAAATGTTTCCTGCTTCACTCTGCTGATGTGAATTTTGTGCTGTCACTCCAAGGTGAAGTCACCAGCCCCAGCATCCCTGCAGCCAAGCATTCCTGCAAAGATCACCAGCTCCTGGTTTCTACCAGGAGGCCAAGGGTGCACATGGACACAGCACACCACTGAGGCACTGACTCCAGGGATGAACCCATCAGTAAGTGTTACTGAGTCAGATTATGACAGAGTAGTTGCACCAGAAGACAACAGCAGTTTGTGTTCAGAATTCAGAGGATCAGCACACAGCTGGATGATGTTTCTGTCCTGGATATCTGAATACTTATTTTGTACATAAGAATTTCAGTATTTTTGTTTCATTTCCACTTAGTGCATACTTATCATCCTTAAAAATACTGTGAATAAGTGATTTGCCTTTAATAGAAATAAATGCTGGAGCTGAGGCATTTAGGAGTTCTGCCAGGAGTGTAGCTGCAAGAATAACACTGTTCTAGCCTGTATATTTGTGATAATTACGGTTATGCTCCTACAATCCTATACCATGTAATTCTCTATGGAAAGTTCTTGATGAAATATTGTCTGTTTAAATTTTACTCATTTCTCTAAAAAGAAAAAAATCTTCCCCGTGAGAAAATTTTGAATTTCTGCAGATGTGAAATAAATCCCAAACTCTTTGTAACAGTAAGCCTCTATTTTATATTCCTCAAGAGCATCAGCACTTTCTGGCCCCTTTTAAAGTTAATATTTAAAATGGTACTAAATTTTCTTTTCTTTGGACGTTTTTTTCAGCCTGGATGTAGATAAACAACAGGTTTTATCTTCTTTATCAGTAACTACATATCCTGGTAGATTTGGCCCTTCTGCCATGTGTGTTCCCTGGTGTAGAAAATTCTGTTTATTTGTACCATTACAATAGCCAGGAAATTAATGGAATTCAGATCTCCTATGTTCATCTTCTAAGCCTACAATACTACCTGTACCATACTCAATAATAATACAAAAAAGACAACCTATTTATCATCCTCTGAGATTTCTTTTTAGCAGCTAAGTCCCTGTATTAATAAATACAGCAAAATTCATTTGTTTCATGCCAGTGCTTCCATAATGCAATTGTTTTTCTGAGCACATAGTGCAGCTTGCATGCTGACTGGGCCTTGTCTGTCTCCATTGTTATCCAATGCTGAGCTCTATAGACAAACATGCTGTTTCCTCCAAAGGAAAAATGCTCTAAGAACTGAAATGGTAAGCCAAAGTTTGCTGTCAAATTATTTCTTCATATTCCATCTCTATTTTAGATGTACATGGTGAAGATTCAGTCTTAGCTCTGATTGCCCCTGGAGTCCTAGTGCAGGTCCAAGTGCCTGTTCAGGGAGAAGGTCACTCTGATCAGGTCACTTACCAGTGGAGACAAACCTGCACAAATTTGTCCTGGAGCACCTATCCTGTCCTGGGGTTTTCCTCAGCCAAACACACCGAAAATCAATTCCAGCAAACAGGTAGTAAAAGTGATGGAAAACGACTGAGGGATCATGTTACACTCTCGTGACTGTTTTTAATTTTGTGCAGACAAGGCCAGCTTGTGACTGCAGTCAGTGCTTCAAAACATAATTGAATATAAAGTTCTTGATATTCAGCACTCCTCCCTCTATCATGATGAGACAAAACAAGGGAATTTTGCACACCAAGGTCTTAGATTCAGAGAATGATTTTCATTCTTTTTCAGGAACTCCAGGTTTGAATCATCTGCTTGGAAAGCTCTCGTGAGCTCTTATGATAATTTTAGTGATGCTACTGAAGGTAAATCATTCATGAGGACTGTTAAATTGACCTTTCTTATTAAGAAGAGGTATGCTGGGAAGTGCCCACTGATTGCTGAGTAGTGTTACAGTGAGATTCTGCCTGAGAAAGTGAGTACATTTTGGGCTGGCTAAAGTTTTTGGAAGGTTAGAGTACCCACTCTCAAATTCAAAAACTCCAGTAATTCAGGTGTCGATCATAGTATTCCAATTTGGCAAAAATTATGCCTGGTCCATTATGGAAACAAAACCAATTTTTTTGAAAGGTGAAAAACTATTCATGATTTATACCCTACAAAATGAACCATTGAAAAGCTGTCATGACAAAAAGCAGCCTGCCCTTTTTCTACCTAGCAAGGGGTAGAGGCTATGTTTAATGATGTGGAAAGTAGTTCTTAGTATCTCAGCATCACTGCATTGGCTGTCAAAATAACCATTCATTTCTGTAGCTCGAAATGGACTATATACAGCTTTTTATGAAAATGCTTTGAAAGCCAAGCATTGTTGCCTTGTGAGTTTATGGAATTCGCGTGGTACCTTCAAAGAATTATATGAATTTGAGCTGCATGAAGCCCTAATGGGAATGAACATGATGATTCAGATAATTCCTGATGATGTTCTCCTATAGAAAATAGGGCATTGCATACATTCTTGTACAACAGTTACTTCTATTCTTCAAGCATTAATCTGCAGCAGAGCAGGTTTTGCTCTAAGCACTGCTGTACTCCAGGGCTGACAATTTGGATGTGATTGCAGTGTATGGGTCTTTAACACTATAATTGTCATATGGTACTTTGTGCTCCTGCATGATATTGGCAGTGAATATAGACAATGGATATCCCATGGAAACTGAGTAACCAACCTGTGCAATGCTGCACCCACCGAATTCAGTGGCAGTGTTTTCAATTATATCACTGTGAGCAGCATTGTGCCTGTCTGTGTGGGAATAGAAATGAGAGGCAAAGAATAAAAGATCTGCATGAATCACAGACAAATTAGCTTCTCAGTGTTTGATTTTAATAAAAGGTTGTTGGAAAAAGGGAAGAAAGGTAAGACTAGGGATGTAATTTAACTGTGGATAAACTATTCTTATCAATATAACTTCATCCCATGAACTTCCTTTTGTGTAAAAACATTAACGACTGTCCTGCCTGAGGTCTGCCTTCCTCTCCCTCTGGAGCATCTGGCTCATCAGCTTAGGGATTGTGGTCTTTACTGTCTGTCTTTGTGAAAAGCTGTCTGGTGCTTCTACTCTTCAAACTTTCCTCAGATTTACAAATCCATGCACTCTCTCACACAGATTTTTTTTTATTTTTTCATACTTTGGTTCTTATTCTTTTACTGCAGTGATCTGCTGTCTGCTCTTTGGCATCCGCCTCCCAGGTGGGTGAACTGCTATCTTTAATGTAGCACCTTTCAGGAATACAGAAGAGCTTACCTGTAGGACAGAACCATTTGTAAACCTGTAGTTTTCCATATTTATGATAAGGTGCTCTATATAATACGTGTCAAATTCTTACCTCATGCTAAATTGATGCAAAATGTAACTAAAAGGTAGAAATCAAGTCAGCGTTAGCATTCAAGGCACACGTATGTTTTTACATCTTTACTTTCAGAATTCCTTAAAAGCAAAATGTCATGAAGGGAAGTTCAAAAGTCAGAGAAGGCAGAAGTAAAAGATGTGGGGACTCAGAACAGATGAGATTTTAAAGAAGAAGAAGGTGCAATTCAAATGTGATTCTAATTCATCAAAATGGAAATTGCAACTCAAAAAGAATATGCCAAAAGATCAGCAATTCATGGAGTTTACTTACTTACCTTCCTAGCTGTTGAGGTGTAGTACTTAAAAAATTTCTAAACCTTTTGGATATGAAGTATTATGAAAGATCAAAACAAGAGTTTAATTTAATTAACTTTGAAGTGTTGATGAGGTACTGTAGACTCAAGGACTTACTGAATATGAAATATGGGATAATATTTTTAAAAGGCAATGTAATATGTGTAATTATTTTCTTTTATTTCATAATAGATTCCTAAATTTTATTATAAGTTTTATATAGTCTACTTAATAATTCAAATATATGGCTATTAAACTGGAAAAAGGAAGAAAAAAGAAGGGGAGAAATGGGAATGATTTATTCTATCTGAACTGTGTGAAACTTCCATTTTAAAATATTAATTATAATAAAAATGTGATGTTAGAGATTTTTCGTGCTTATTAAAAATAGAGATTAAGTCAGGTTCAGTAAATTCACTACGTTTAACATCATTTGTGCAACACTGTTTTATATTGAAACCAGTTATGTTTCTTTATGAAATTAAATTAAAAGAAACATTCACCAAAACCACGAAGGTGCATGCTCCTGTTCAAACCAGTCATGCACAGACAAAGGATTTTCCTGCAGACTTGTTTTGGAGGGTTTTGCCTTATTTTAGTAGCGTCCATTATTGCAGCTACGTAATTGAACTCTGGGATTAAATTATTTCTCATTTTTTTTCTGAATTTCCTGGAATGGCCTTTTCTGTTGAAGACAAGTAGAAATGGCAACAAAGGCGTGTTTGCAGTAGTAGAAGTCAAATGGGAGTTTGGAGCTAGGTGAAAGTAGTGAACAAAGAGCTGTGTAAGTCCGGTAGGCGATGCTGTGAGGGACACAACAATGCAAAATGAAACACAAAAAGGGCAGAGGTGCTAACAGGGACAATGAATGAAAAAAACAGGAGTGTCAGGGCTGGGGCCTCAGACATGGGTGTCAGAGGTGCTGGTGAGTGATACTCAGCAAAACTCATCTGAAAACACCCACTTGTCCTGGAAGGCATCTATGGAGCTGGGGACATAGCAATGCTTTGTGTTTCCTCCTCCAGGTGGCACGAATGGACAGCATAGACAGATCCAGGATGAGAAGGTGGGTTGTGTTGGTTGGACAGCATAGACAGATCCAGGATGAGAAGGTGGATTGTGTTGGTTGGACAGCATAGACAGATCCAGGATGAGAAGATGGATTGTGTTGGTTGGGCCTCTGGCAGAGGAACAAAGGGGTGAGAAGATGTGCAGCCAAAGTCTCAGCAAGAGGATCTGGAGCAGCTAGGAGAGTGGCTGTGAACTGTAGCACTTGGATTACAAGTCTGTCATGGTCTACCTTCTGCCACAGAAGGCTGATGAGTCTATGGAGAGGGGGATGTGCCCATGGCCACCCCCTATGAAAGAAATTACTGTATGTGCCACCCATAGCCCGAGGGGCAAGTAGAGGACAGCTCAAGTAGAGGACAGCTCAAGTAGAGGACAGCTCTGACGGGTTCATCAGCCCTGCCCCACGAGTCTCCTCTCCTTCTCAGATGACAGGCTGTCCCATCTCTTGGTGACTGGCAAAATATAAGGGTGAGAAAATGGAGGGACTGAGGGCAGACATGAACAGATGATTATGGAGCCCAGTTTTGGGATGGTTGGGCTCTAAGTGAGACTGACAAATTGAGGGCTATGCAGGGACAGTGGACTGAGGAGAGGCTCTGGAGAACAGGGGATGGACGGTCAGGGACTGCCCTAAGGCTGAGCACCCAGGACAGGAGGAAGCACTGGAGGCTCCTACAGCAGCAAACAAGGCGGCTGGGCTACTGTGTGCACAGGTGGGAGGGAGAGAAAGAAAATGCACTCTTTATCAAGATGAAAGAAGAGATGAGGTCATTTGGAAGACAAGGCTGCCAAAGCTGTAAAAAAATGTAGGATAGAGAGAAATGGAAACTCAGGATGGGTCTAGTGGGGATCTTTCAAGTTTCACAACTTTCATCCTGACCAAGGGTTGTGACTGAGCAAGACTTGGCTGATTTTTGTTGTGAGGGAAAATCAAGTGAGCCCAGTGGTGTAACCTGAGATCAAAACAGTCAGATGAGCCTTGAGTCTTACAGATGGGTTGCCTTTGTTCCAATGTTTTGCCTGAACATGAAACACAATCAAAATTCAAATTAAGCAGAGTCCCAAAAGCCTGCAAGGCTAATCCCAGGCTTTCACAATGTCCAGAGCAAATTCTCCCCAGACAATTCACATTACCTCTCTGATTTAGTGACAAGACATGTTCAGCAGGATCCCCTCTGCTCCAAAATTAAACACAAACAGTGCAAAGATCTTTCTTCCATCCCCTGCAAGGTTCAGAGAATTGGCTGATGGCAAAATCCCTTTGAAGCAGGAGCTGCATGCAGCTACACTGTGGACCAAGGAAGAGAAATTGCAGTGATACAGCATGTTCATTAGCTTGTGAAGGAAAATGTAGGCCATGTTCTGAAACACTGTGGTAAAGTCCAAGTATTCTCCATATCAGGGTTTCAAATTTTCAGACCTACTCATGACTCACTGGTGTAACACTGCCAGATAGGTGCTTCTAAAAAGAGGCTGCATCTGCATCTGCATCTGTTTGCTCTCCCATTAATACATCTAGCAGCCACCACATACTTCCTACATCCACTTTCCCTATGTCTTCATTACACTGAGAACATAAAATTATACAGAGAATACTCTGTCACTGAGAAGTGCTTTTCAACCTTCACTTGACAAAGCTTGACAGTTATTTCCCACAAAAAACAGTCTTGTAAAATAACAAGCAGGCCTAGAAACCGTGACATTTTGTTTTGGTTATTAGTGGAACTGCAGTATTTTGGAAACACAGACCCTGGAACATGATGTGCCTGGCACTTACTCTTTTGTACTGAACTGGACCTTCCATGGGATCAGTTTTAGGTCACATGTCAAACTGACTGGAAACTGGGTGCCTCATTTGCTCAGTGGGAGCTGTCCTACCCTCAAAATGCCCAGTGAGCTTCTGGGTGCAAGGAGAAGTTCCCAGTGTCTTTAGGCAGGACACTGAGGACTGCTTTTTTCAATCTAGTATCTGACATGGGATTGAAATTTTGGAGTTGATATCCAAGTTGTGATAAATTCTACCTTAACTTTAGCCATCTAAAAGTTAACTGTATAGTCTAATGTTTCTTAAGACTCACTTTTCCTGGGCCCAGTTCTTCATGCACAGCACACACTGTGTAATGCAGTTTAACTGCTTGGCTACAGCTCTGTTATTTCTAACTTTAAATTATTGTATGTTTCTCTGGCTGTTATTTCTCTGTGGTCAGGTTCTGCACAATCTGGAATAAAAATGCTCTGCAGGGAAGGATCAAGCTAACATCAAAAATTCAAATGAAAAGTCTCACATAAAAACTAGATAGGAGTCTTGCAATGCTTTGTAGAGAATATATTGACAACCATTCTTAGCCCCCTGATTTTATCTGTGTGGTAGCTCAAGGAATCTAGAAACCTCACTTCAGGCTCCAGATGATGAAAGATGTTATATTTATGTGGATTCATTTCATTGATTTACAGCCTTATTTTTTAATCTCAAAGTTAATGTTGAAACAATTCCTCATGCTCCCTTAATATCTAGAGTCTGAGAAAAGCAATAATGAAAGTTTGATGGGGTCTTAATGAACTAAATTGACCAAGGTTCTTGATGAGACAGCTCTACAACCCATTTTATCTTCAGCTTGTAGAGGGTTATTAAACTAACTTAAAGACAGAGAAGACAGCTCCAAAAAGCAAAGACAGGCGTGATTGTTCCCAGAAGAGAAGAGAGAAAATTCACAATATCTTCAGCCAAAATTTGGTGATATTCATAGTTAGGCTTTGATTCAGACCCACCTAGTTATTTTCAGAAAGTCTTTGCTGGAATACTGATGAAGGTATTCCTTTGTAAAAAGCCCAGTATTTTTCACTTAATTCCTTAGCAATTGATTAGCATGGTAGAAACTGTACACATAGTAAGAATGGCTTCACAGAAGGGTAATTTCTTTTATTGTGTATTACTTCCTTGAATCAAATGTTCCAGTTGTGTGTGCCACACCAAGCTAACAATACCTCCATTTTCTGAATTCAGGATTTTTTATTTGCCATAATTGCCTTACAAGTAATTGATTTCTGTCAAGAACAGACGTCAGCTTCAGAAATTCTCCAGTTGTCACTGGTAGCCATTTCCTCAAAGTAGTCATTAATTTAGCAATAATAATGCTTAGCCCTTGGAAGAAAATGGAAATCTTTCTATGCACGTCAGTAAACTCATCAGACCCTTTTGTGAGTGATGAATAGTGTGGCTATTAAAGCAACAGTTTTGCATAATATTGAAAATTTCACATGTCGACATTTTGAGGAAATTACCTCAGCTCATTCAGTTACATAAAAAGGAAAGAACATTTGGATGGCTTCAGAGTGTTTCTATTTGGCACATACGTGACACCACATGCAAAGGCAGTGATGGATTCCTTTGCTTTCTGTCTGTTAGAGATCCCAGAGCCATTAAAATGCTAACATAATATATGTTTATTCTCTACTCCTATGCACAGAACACAGTAAACTTAAATGCTGAGTAGGTGGGAAGGGAAGGTGTTATTTTGGATCCACCTCAAGCAGTCTTCCATGACTGACACAAAGCCCTGTGATTAGCCTGAATAAGAAAATGCACCAGCACTTTTGTCCTTATAAAACAAGTAACCACAGCTTTCTCCAGTGAGAAAATGCACTCTGAATTTTTGCACATCTTGCTTGCTGGGTCTCTGCACACTCTTTAGCTGGCTTCTTTGGCATCCTTTGAGCCTGAGCAAAGCTACCCAAGAGAGAGGTGCAAAGTGCAAAGTGAAAGACTTGAGCCAAGTCATCAAATCTAGCTCATCACTTGAAAGGATGTAAACAAGGAGAAGACAAACATTTTTGGGTTAATAGGTTGCTTCAGGTTTCTGCCATCACTCTTTGCCTCTTCTTTATTATGATTGACTGCTCCCCAGAAATGTTTGCTTCAAACATTTTTCTCCCCCCAGATATGCATAAGAAGGACTTAAGCTATGAGACCTGGTAATGGCTCGGTAATTTAAATTGGAGAATTAGGAATACTTGTGAATGTAGGTGCAAAAATGCTGCAGGACAAAATGTCAAATCAGTTTGCTCCTGTTTTGACTGGGTCTTAGACACTTCAGGCTCCTCCTGATGTAGTTCTTACACAGGAGACACCTGCCAGTATGAGATTAACGGAGCACAAAAGCCCTTATACACAAAGACGTGACAGCATGGATTTCAGAAGCACAGAGGCAGTAAAGCAGGGATCTTCCCCTCTCTTTCTCTTCAGGAGTACTCCTAGGTATTTCCACAGCACCAACACAGAAGACAAGGCAAAATCTGCAAGCAAAGGCATGTTGTTTTCCAATCACTGAAAATATTCATGCTTTTCATTTTTTTAGTACCATTAAGAATATGACAGCCGCATCCAGAAAGTCTCTTGCTAATTATTCATATTTTTTGCTGTTCCAATTACATAAATTAAACGCATGACATGACAAAGTCATATTTTGGAAGGTCTTTCAAATTAAATATTGTTACCAATAGGAGGTTGTTGATTATATTCCCACAGCTCAGCTAGGTCTAATTAGAGGGTTTTTCTGTTATGAGTATTCAGTCATATGTCATTTGGTGAACCTCTGCTATGTCTTGAACATTTCTCAACTTCCACTAGCTGAAGAGCTTCTGATTTTTCACTTATTATTTATTAATTTCTATGAGATTGCAAATGACATTCATTGGCAATTAGAAGAAGCTCATGGATCAAAAATTATGACAAATGTAGACAAATTAGACATTGTGTAGAGTTTTAAAAATAAAACCCACCAATATTAGTCTAGTCAATATTGTTTATAGAAAAAATACTTGCACAGTACAAAAATCCCAACTTACAATAAGAGATGTTTTCCTGGGGCAAATGTGTTCTATATAAATAGACAAAATAATTGCATATAAAATACCTCACCAAACAGCATTTTCAACATGTGAGAATAATTCAAGAGCAAACAATTCTCACAGAAGTCTAACAGCAGTGGTTCATTGTAATCAGCAAGTCAATCACTCAATTAGCATCACTGAAGCTGACAATTAGTCTTTTGTCTTTTTTGCATCTGGTGTTTTTAGCAAGATTCATTTAATCAAGAAGTTTATCTAAATACTAATTTATTTACCCTCTTGCTTTATTTTGTAACTTACATTCATGGTCAAAAGATCCTAATTCTTTCATTTTTAAGGAACTCTAATTAAGACGGTATGATAAATAAGTACATGGATATATTAAAAATATACATAAATAAAAATTATATGTTTCTTTACACTTACTTTAAAAAAGCTGATATTACAAATATATCCCAGGATGTGATTTTTTAATTATTTTTGCCATAGATCAGAGTAAATGCAGATTTGCATGAACAAAATGAGGTAGCTCTTGATTAAGTACCACATGTTGCTCTCCTTTTTTATTCTGGGAAATAGCATGACAATGGGTGACAGAGTTAGACTCATTATCAATCCCAGTATTGTAAAATTTTATTTTCATTCTAATCAATGGCAAAACAGAAGAACAATCCTTTATCATAAAGAGGTTTCTTCTCTTTTGTTTATTTTTATATATATATATCTATCTTTTCTCCCTAATCTTTGAAAAATGATGATCACTTTGAAAATTAGTTGTCCACGGTAGATTAATCAAAATATCTTTTGAATTTTTCATGGTTGAATCTAATTATATTTAATTAAGCATGATTTTTTAAATTCAGTATCAAAAGCATTGAATAAAATATTTTGACTCTAATTTTTTCCTATGGATTAAGAGAACTCAATTTTTGATTCTGTTGTATTATTGGACAAGCAAACTGTTTGTCCAGTGCATTTTGCCAGTTCATAATCAGCAACACTTTTTAAAATAGCTGTTATTCTTCTAGAACTGCTCCCTCAGTGTCACATGGCCATCACCTCTTCAGTAAAGCTGTAAAAACATTTTCTGCACTTGGCCAAATTGCTTACAGTAGATGTCCAACAATGGCTGTAACCTGTTTCTCTCAAAATGTAACTTTTGTGTTTATATTGATCTTCACACAAATAACTATCTTTCATGATCAAAAGTGTTTGTGGTTTCCTTTGTAAGAAAGCAGTTTATGCAATTCGAGGAGCTCAAGTAAAAATAAGCTTCTTTTAAAAGAAACATATTGTTTGTAGACCACAAAAGAAATAGAAATTGAAAGTCAATCTTCTTTTTTTCTGCGAAATATCCTTGATGCCTCTTTTGCTAGCAACTGGAATTGTGGACTGAGATAGGAAATTAAAAAAGTGAAAAGAAATAGTTTCTGAACAAGTCATGTGCCTCCAAATCCTTCTGTTTCTGTGGCAGAAATAACTTTTCCAGGCACACCCCATCCTTCTTCTGTGGTGTGATTCTTATGCATATTGAACAGGATAGGTGATATTTTGTCAAGAGATAAGACTCATTTGCAGAAAAGAAATTAGAATGGAAAACAAAGAGGTGGACAACAAGTCTTGTTACTTGACATTTTCCCAGCCCATCACCTAGCAGAATTCCCAGTAAGATGCTGTGCTGGTTTCAGACAGTAGGGCTTGAATTACCGCGGGAAGAGCTTAGGGCCAGTCCTGCTGCTTGGGTCTGTAGGACTACACCTAAAAATCTGCTCTAGTAAAATACCAGCAAGGAGGAAGTGCTGTTGGACAGTGCCCCTGGCATGGTTTTGGAGTAGACATGGTGACATATATTGTCCCAGGACACCATCAGATGGAGCTGGCAATGGCAGCCTGTCAATAGGCAGGCTACTGGGGAGGCAGCAAATTTAGCGGTCACATCCCAAAATCACCTAGCTGCATAGCAAACAACAGTCTGCTCCAGACTATACTGTAGCAACATAACCATAACTTCCACCCCTGGTTTACACCTGGAGTTTTAAAGTGATAGGCTCTGCCCAGCTGCCATTTAAGTTTCTGAATTCTACTCAATGTAAACGGACATTTCTTATCCTTCACCACCTCTCAAACACAGCAAAGTGAATCTTGTTTTATTTTCACCTGAAGAGGTATACAGTTCTCAAAGGACAGAACAAAACCCATAAAGGGGAAAAAAACAAACAAAAAACCAGCAACAGCAACAACAAAAATACAACCACCACCACAAAAAAAACCACCCCCCCCCGCAAAAAAAACCCAAAACCCCCCAAAAACCCCAAACAAAAAAATGAACAAAAACCCTGAACCAAAAAAAACAAAAAACCAACTCACTTTAGAAATGGTATACTTGATTACACTCCCCAGCCATGAAGAAAAGTAGATGGAAAGTATATTTCTTTTCCTTTCAGTGCTAGAAGTCCCTGTTGGGAGTTCTAACCACAAAAGTATTATTGGGAAACCAACTCATATAACAACTGGTATTTTTAAGGGTCCAGAACATAGAGCCTTGTCTCTTTTCTTAAAAAGATAAAAAAAGGCAAAATAATATTAGTTTTCAACTGACTAGCAGCTGTCAGCTCAAGGGTAACTTCTCATTACTATCTAATGTAACTTACTCTTTAAAAACAAATAGAGTAGCCATCTAACTTTTGGGTCTGTGAGTTTGCATTTGATATTTCATGGCATTCATTTCTCAGGCATGTTTTTTATGTCAAAGAGGAAATACCTTATGGATCTTGTGGCTATGGAAATATGTGCTACTTCTTAGTCATGTTTAGACTAGACACATATCTCACATTAAAAATTTGATTCTGACAACATTGGCATAAACAAATGTGAGAAGCATATTCTGGGTGATTTAAGGAGATATTTTCAGGATTATTCCCTTAAGGAGCTAATATGTGTTACATGAGACAGAAGAGGGTGTATGAAATGACTCATTTTCAGAGTTTAAAGGTTTAAAAATAAAACTACCTGGGTATTCGCAGGCTTCATGAATAAAGACAAATACCCTGTAAAGTAGGAAAGTTTCGGAAGAGTGACTCCATTACTTTAAAGAGTTCAGTGGACTGCAATGAACTGACTTCACAATAAATAGAATTTGTAAATTGCAACCTGATAAATGCGCTTATAGAAGGTAGAGGAAGATTTAAACACCATCTAAAGAAATAATGTCTATGTTACGGTATCTCATATTGTAAGAAAGCAATAGCCCAACATTTATAATTTTTTAGGTAATGACAGCTTATTAGGGGAAAAACTGGCATTCTCTTTATCTTCACTTGCTCCAACAGTTTTAAACAAGAAGCTTGTTTAATATGGAGACAAAGCAGCAAAAATAAATCACAGGAGATGAGCATATCTTTGGCTGCATAGGACTGGGATTTTGAATGAACCTTTCTTGCATATCTGATACGTATCGTGGGAGTACAAGAATTAATAACCACAATTTTAGACAAAGAATCTTCCATTAGATCAATCCCTCTATTATGTAATGCCTCTTGATTGCCTTTTTCAGTAGTTTATGTCATGATATACCAGAATAAATTCAGTCCAACCTGCATGCTGATTTAACTCACTGTAAGAGCTACCAGCAAGTTGCACTGGAGTGATGGAGGGTTTCCTCCTCCTCTGCTGCCAGCAGGTCTACCACGGTGTCAGGCATTTCCTACCAGATGGGAAATAACTAGGGATCTCACTGCTATTTTTCTTCTTTTTCCCCTCACTCTGTGAGTGTGGGTGGTGATTTGCACACACTGAAGCAGGTTAAAATGAGGTGGCTGTGTGCTGTGCCTATTTACCCACCAGCCCCTCTCGTGGCCCTGCCACCTCTGTGGCTATGAGTGAACCGTGTGTGTGGCTCCTGGCTGTCAGCCCACACAGCCGAAGCACAGCTCCTCATGGGCTGTGTGAACGTGCCATTCTGCAGGCTGAAGAGCTTCAGGACCTGCTCTGCATGTGATGAGATGCTGCTGCTGGAAGATAACCAAGTCTAATATCTCCTGGACAGCTTGAAGCCTCCCAGCATTATCTGAAGCCCTTTAGAAATAAGCTCTCCATCCTATTGGTACTCACAGGGGTATCACAAATGTTGGTGACATTTGTTCAACAGTTTGTCAGGTCTGGTGGTCTGACTGGAAGAAGTTTGGTAGCACATATAAGTTTTCTGGCTTGATTTCTCACATTTTACAAGACTGACATCCAAATATATTTTGTGTTGGCACAGCAATACATTACTTGAGAGCAAACCTGCTCCCACTGAGACCATTAAAAATTGTGAGTTGTGAGGAATAACTCAGGAATGACATTTACTCCTTCAATAGTGTGCTAAAGAAGTTGCAATGTGAGGACTGAAAATAACTTTCAAAAAGTCAAAGAATGGCTATGCAGTTGCTTAGGGTTTTTGGTCAATGTTGCAGATTCTCCATCTAGAAAAAATACTAATCTTGCAGATAGTTTAAAGAAATAAGGTTTCATTTTTAACAGGATAATATTTCAGAATAATTTCTGTAAGGCTCTCTTCACAATTTATTTTTACAAAAATTTTGACATGAAAATAATATACAGGGAACGTGTCTCTGATATGTTTTGGGAGCTCTTTATTTTACTCTGTTATGTGAAAATTGCTCAGGAAGTGATCTGACAACATCGCATATAACAGAAATGCAAAAACACTTCAAATGGGAAAACTATGTGTTGGTGAAGGGTTAGAGTAAAAAATCAGATCTGGTGATAAATATAAGCTTACTCTCTTGTTTTGTGGTCTGGTTTATTTTTATGTCATTTTATCTGTGTCTCTGCTTCCAAATTACGGTACTTTAATTAAGCAGAACTCGTCTGTCAGAAAGCAGAGGGTTCTTAGCCTGTCTCACAGTCCTCAGACCCAAAATAATTGAGGATACCACGAGGACAGCAGGATGCTCTTCTAAGAATACTCTTATGATTGACTTTTCTTCAGTGAGATTTTTCAATAATTACTATATTACAGCACTAAGCATATGGAGATGTCTTAGTGAGAAATTTGCTCTTGTGAAGAAGACTCGAACAAAAATATCCAGTTTCAGGTCTGGTCAGGGGGTAATGAATCATCTGAGTGGAAAAAAGCTCCAGCCAGGATGGGAAGCAAGCAAAGATGACCTTATCTTTTCGAGGTTTTTCCCTTTTTTTCTTTTACGCAATTTTTCTGAAGTGAGAGGAGTCCCACATCATATGAAATCTCCAGACTACTCCCTTTTTCCTCTGAGGAAATTCAGTTTCCATATCTCATCTGATCACTGATCTATGAACCACCCTGACAAACAGGGCAGAGAAGGAGGTTCATCATCTCTTCTGTTAACTGCATCTCATTTCAGAGTAATTGAAGCTTTATTAAATGGAAGGAGGAGACAACAGTTAGACAACAAGTAGGACACTGACCTGGAAATTATGAGAGATTATTTTCAATCCCTACCTTCCAGCCAGAGGAAAGAGTCTGGCTTCTTTTCTACACTCCATCCATAGAAGATGATGTGCTTGTCTTTGGCACTGCTGGGGGAAAACTGCTGTAGGCATCCAAGTCTGAATGAGGCTCATGGTGAGGAAACCAAACCCAGAAATGGGAGGAGAAGGAGTGAGGACAGAAAGGTCTTCTTGGTCTTTTCTGTGGTTCCTGAGGATCCCTACCAACCCTTGGCAAGGCACTGAACAACAAACCCCGACTGGAAAAACCCCTGTAGTTTTTCTGATGCTAGCAGAGAACCCCAGTAAAGGATTGTCTTTTTCTGAGTTGACTCCTGGTGTGTCATTTAATTGAAACAAAATGGCTTTCCAGTGTGTCTTTCCAGTGCTATTTTTCAAAAAGAGAGACTGAAAACAAAACTTTTTGTTATACTGCTTTTTTTATGGATAGGCAGAGTTAGGGTTACTAGACCTGTGCCTGCAGTGTGTCATTTTTGTGCCACACTTAGTTTCCAAAAGATCAAGGAGACTGCCAAGGACAAACACAGCTATGTAAACACAACTTTGGCTTTTGCAGTGCCCCCAAGAAAGATACAGAAAGGAGCCAAACAAGTCAAGGGTGATAACAGATTTCTTGCAACAACTTTTCTTTCCACTTGCCAAGAGCCCTCCAAACTGAGCTCTTGCCTGAGCATAGCTGCTGCTATGGACCATCTCCTGAATCCAGGAGCAGCTATTCAGAAACACCCCAGCCAGCCCCAGCCCAGCTCAACACAATCCACACCCACACCAGCATGGCACTGTGCAGTCAGGTGGATTTGAGTCAGAAGACTGTGCCCACGCCAGCTGGCTGTTCCATCAGTGAGGATGATGGTCTGGGATGCAGAGCCAGTGCTACACATTTTTGGTGTTTGCCTGGTCTCTGCTAACACCCAGCTTGGTGTGGGCAAGGACACCAAGAGGCGGTGCTGGGAGCTAACCCCACCTGAAGAGACACAGTGATGGCTCAGTGTGGGGACAAGCCCAACACAATTTAGATTAAAGGCATACTGTCCCATGATATATGTCAGCTGTGCATGTTGGGAACTAAGAGAGGTGTTTAAGAGATAGGTCTCACACTAGTCCTGAGACTTTTAAGATTGAATGCAATCAAATATGCTTTAAACTTTATACCTTACTTAATTTCTCATCTTATATTCTCATACAATAAACTTAGTCATCTCAATGGTCTTTTTCAACCTAAATGATTCTGTGATTCTATGCTCCCTGACAAGTAAATCCATATGTTAAATATCAAAATACTGTGGTGAAATAAACCTTGTATAGAAACACTGTAGAGTGCTGTGAAGCCCTCCACACTTGCCAAGATAGTTTAAAAATCACCAACAAACATTTTGGGGAGATGAAAATAACAGGCACTTAAGAGTTCATGAACCTACCCCAATAAAAATATATATCTGTAAGTTAAGCTGTACTCCAGCAAGAGCTTAAGTACTGCTAGAGCTTAGGAAGTCATTTTAATAATGAACTGGAATTTAGAAACCACAACCAAAGAGAAGGCAGTTCTCCCTCTCCTGCCATCTCCAGAGCACATCCAGATGCTGTCATCTGCTCTGTCTGAATGTAATTATTGGTCTTCATACAGAGACAGGAAAGATAAATCAAGTTTCCTGCATATGGGATGTCTCACGGGGTGATAGGAAAAACAAGAGCAGTTCTGAGGCACACAGCTGCAGCCTCAGTGGCTGAGATTACTGGAATGAGGTGCAACTGTGGGAGGAAACGGTGAAGCAACTCCAGCCAGGAGTGGTGATGGGCATGGTTATGTAATGGTGCACAACACAGAGATAGACACTCAAGCCTACAGTCAGACTTGCTGAGAGAAATTTGGCAGCTGCCTCCAACTCCCTCGGTCAGGGTGCTGTACTTACACAGCTTCAGGAGTCAAGGTAGCACTTTTGGAAAATACTCGTGTGGCTGGTGACTGGCTTCTTTAAAAAGGTCTCAAAATTCCCCTTATAGTGCAAAAAAATAGATAAAACGAATCCTGAATTCATATATTGTTTATCACATGTAAATAGAGATTAGAAATCCAATTTATGTAGCAGTAAGTGAAAGTCCTCTGATTCCTTTTCATACTCAGTTGAAGACTGAATTTCACCCACAATTCTATATGCATTTTTAGAGGTGTGACAAGTAATGGTGGGCAAGGGGAGAAAGAGGCTGGGTGTTTTTGCTACAGGTGCTGTTTAGGACCATTCTCCTCTTTTCACAATGGATAAACACTGAACAGAGCATGCATTTTAACTAGGAGGGATGTATTCTTGCCTTAATACATTTGTATGTGATTTTTTTTTTCAATGCAAACTGCATTGTATGCCTATGAGATTAATTACAAAGATGAAGCAATTTTAGCATCCATTCAGGAAATGGTATATTGATCACATATTTTGATTTACATTACAAAAAATATTGTCTGAGATCTGACTTCAGGCAGTCAGAATTTCATATATTTGTTGCCAACAATCTAATAAAAAGATCAAAATTGCTTTTTTTTTTGCTGTGGTTCCACACCAATTTATTTCCTCAAGGCAGTACCTGGTTCATATACTTAATACTTTGTATTTAAATCAATATTTTTGTTCCACTTACATTTGAAATCAAATATTAGAAGACTTGACCTATTCTTCTGTGAAATGACTGCTTCAGATGTCTCTATTAAAATATTAATGAAAATATAACATTTTCTTATGACTATGACTTTTGTCTGCACTTTTGATTCTAATTAAAAACAGTAAATCTGCCAGAAAATTCTTATTGTATAACTCTAGAATCGTCATAAATGGGAACATTTCATACCTCAATATTGTCTTCCAGAAATTCAGCTTTAAAATAGGAAATAAAATAGTTTTAAAAGACATCATCATAAAGAATTCATGTTAGTCCTGTTCTTAAGAGTTCATTGATAGTAGTTTAGCATACTAAATCACCCATGGGTTTTATTTTAAACTTTTTCCATTAAGTTTGTCTATCCAGGGGTCTAATGAATTTAGGCAAAGTGAAAAAGCCCAATACTGTCCTCAGTAGCCACACTCAGTGAGACTTTAGATAATATTTACAACAAACCTTGAAGTAAACCATTCACTGTAAACAACTTCTCCTATGATGTTTGACAGGAAAGGTGCTTGGAGGGATAGTTGCTTCTCCTGCTACCTTGTTTTGTTGCTGCTATGTATTTATCATCTCTGCCTCTGGAGTTTTTCAGAGCCAGAGGGGTAGATGTGAAGCAATACTTTCCAGAAATTTGACATAGAATCATACAATCATAGAATTATTATGGTTGGAAAAGAACTCCAAGACAATCAAGTCCAACCTTAGACAGAGCACCACCATGTAAACTAAACCATAGCACTAAGTGCCACATCCAGTCATTCCTTGAATACCTCCAGGGTGGCCACTTCACCACTTCTTTTCCAATGGGCATCCCTTTCCAATGCTTAATCAGCTTTTCAGTGAAAAAAACTTGTCTTGATGAGTTCAAGTGGGCTATATCTACTTTTGAGGCACATCCCACTTTTGAGGCACATCCACTTATCGTGGCTTTACCATTCAGACTACACCTCCTGAGTTTGGCTACAAGGAATTTTGCATTCTCCACACAAGAAAGTCTGGCTTCAAGAGGAAAAATTGAAATTCCATCTTGCCTCCATTAATTTCTCCTGTTTCTTTTTGCCTTCAGTGAAGATGTCTTCCTGTAGGTGAGTGTTGTAGCCTCATAGCCTGATATAAAAGGTGACTGGCAACATAGATTTTTCTATAATTTTTGAATGAAAGAGACTGTGATTCTCTGCTGTTGCTGTAAATGCAGGGAGGTCTAAGTACACTTATGGTAGTAAAGACATCTGCTCACTGTGCTATATTTGAGCTTTATTGAGGCTCTCCCACGCATTCAACATGGCTTTGATGCTGAGGTATTTTCTCTCTCTGATAGTTTATGTCTGTGCATGGATTTCTACCGTGCCTACAAACACATTGGACAATCTATACTCTTTCCTTCCAGCATCTTTCAGCTTTTCATCAATCCTCTTCCTTCCTTTTTTCAGAGATAAATGGGGGAATCTACCCTGAGAAGGTGGACTTCATGCTACAATGCAAATGGAGACCTCAGTGATTTCTGTAAGAAAATTATTTAACAGGTTTTCCAGCAGAGGACCACCACACCTAGTAATTTGGGATTTGACCATCCAGATTGGAGGTCTGCCTGGAGCCTATTGCATGTTCCTTTTCCCCTGAATCTGGGTTTTATTTTCACAGTAGAAAGGAGTAAGATGAAAGGGAAAGATCATGATACACACTTAAGTCAAAAGGCCAGTATGCACACAAAGACTGACTGCTACAAGTACAACTAATATTAAGGCAAGGGAATGTTCTGCAAATAACACCACGTTTTGTTTTCCTCAGTTTTAGCATGGAATTTTACACAAGATATGTGTAAAGATATTGCTCCTGTGGCAATCAATCCAGTATTTATGCAGTTATAAACTAGCTATAAAACTTCCCAGTAGCTGAAGAGAGGTCAAGGTTTGTATGTTTATATTCTACCATATTCCTTCATATTTTTTTCAAGCAGACATTTATCCAGGTCATTCAAAGCTGAATTTTCAGAATATCCTGCCCAAGATGTTCTAGGGCACTGGCTCGTGCTGTAAGGATGAGAAAGGTATTTGAACCAGGATTTTTCCTTCTGATGTTCATCCACTGTGATCTTAGGGAGTGTGTAGGGGCACCAAATTTTCTCTTGAGGTTTGGTTAAACTAAAGGATTAAGCCCTGTTGGTAGGGAAGATAAACCCCAAACTGGTTTCAGTGTCTGCTAGGGGTTGTGCAGCTCTGTCCTCTCTGGGTTTTGGTGGTCAGATGTACCCACTGTGAGAACTTCAGCTGACTGTGAAAATTCAGCAGTGAAATTGATGTGCTGAAGACATTTTACCTGATAGGTTAGAAGAGAAGGTCTGCTACAGTAATTTGGGTCCTAAATCCTCTTTGTGTTTTTGAACCTCCAAGCCTCTCTTCTCATCATTATTTTATGAGGAAAACCCAACAAGACTGAAAACTGTTTGTATTTTTTCTACTGCTGAGAATATACACGTATCGTATCCTTCGAATCTCCAACATGCTGCTGGACTTGCTGGATGCAAATTGCAATCACTTAAATAATTAAACCACAGAATTATTAAACAACTTGAAATACTCCAGCAGGAATTTTAATGCCTCAGGATAAAAAGCCCTTTTAAATAAGAATGTGAAATAGCAAGAGTTGTACTCCTGAATGCAAGTTGTACAAGTCAACAGTGTAGAACAGTTTGAAAAGGAAAATGCCAGACTTTATTTTTACCTTAATTTGCATTCAAAGTCTGGGTTTTTGGGCACACTGTACTGTGCTCAGCCTGTTTTATTGGTTTTATTGCTGTTTTCATTATGCCAGTTTTTCTGCTGGTGCTTTTTTTCTTTTTTTTCAAGATCAGCTTTTATTTGAAATTTTAATTTATTCTATTTATCTTCTTATCTATTTCTTGAAGAAGATTTAGAAAAAAGATAAAAGCTGCAAATGTATTTATGAGGCTGGCAGTCAGGTTGTTCTGGCTGGACAGTCCTCTCTGTATGTTTATTTTCTACACCAGGTTTTATGTTGGCTTTTCCAGCACAGCATAACAACCAAATAGAAAGTCACAGTGCACTTGGTATGATTACACACACTTAATCTCATCTTCCTCTTTTAATTTCCCTTTGGTGGAAGCTTTTCTATAAAGCTATTCATTGCTTTGCTTTTCTTCCATTAATGTTCACACATAAAAGAGCATTATGAGAAAAAAATCAGTGTTGCTCTAACCTTGTTTTCCTTTGTGTCATGAATAAGACTGTAGTGTGAAGTCCAAGGCAGCACCAAAGAATCGTGAAATATTCATATTTGTCATGTTTTCACATGGTGTCTTTAACTGAGGAAAAGTGATGTTAAAGCCAGAAGGAAAATATGTGTGTTGCATATGCTATTGGAAGCTCTCAGCTGGTGAGGGGAAAGGGTGACACAGCGCTATCTATGCCTGAAAGCAGGGTTTTCATTCAGTGTTTCACAAACTCACCTTTGCACAGGAAGAATTGCTATGATTTCAACAAGTTGTGGGGTAGAAAAGGCTGGACACTGGTCTGACTGCCGAAGAGAGGGTCCTCATCCTTCTTTTATCCCCCACCATTCCTTGCCTTCTGTTCTCACTGCTCCATGAGACGTTCTCCATACAGAAGAGAAGCACAGCCTGAGAAATGCTGTTTATGGCTTTCTTCCAGGCTCTGTTCCATGGACAATGTGCAAGAAGTGCAGAAATTTGGGAAAGGCATTTTTCAGCCCCATGCAGCTTCATTCTTGCAGCTTTCCATCAGCTTTTGCCTATTTTCCATAACATTCATTCTTGTGGCATGTGTGCTCTAAATGAATAGCTGAAGCCAGCTGAAGAAAACTCCTTCGTGCAATAGACCTGCATGTGCTTATTTGCCTTGAATGAAAAGCAGGGACTTCTGCAAATCAAACATCCTTTTTTTTTTTTTTTTTGTCTCTGCTACAAAATGACTCACAACAACAATTTCATTTGGTATTATATTCAAAGATTTTAATTTCTCCAAATGAAGGTCCATTTCTATTCTTTCTTTTCCATTCCTTTTATGTTAACACTGTAAAGAGTTCAGTGTGGGATCTTTCACTGAAAATGCATAAAAAATAAGGAAAGAGTGTGAATTATATTTTTTTTTTCACAGTGCTCTCTTTTGCCCATTATGTTGCAGAACTTAAAAGCACTGAAGAGCTATTTTGTTTTTGTATATGCCTGAAAAAGAAGGGATGGAGATACAGATGCATCTCATTTTCAGTTATCATAGAGGCATCAAATCAACCCATTTCTCCCATTTTGCCGTTTTCCAGAAAGGACTGATCCTTCCTCTCCATTTATAGTGCCTTTCCTGTGAAGCTGCGTGAACCTCTCCTGCACCTCCAATTACACTAGCTCCACATCTTCCTGCTGAGCTGGCTCTTCCCTGAAACATTTTCCCTTTACTCTGTCCTCCTTTTTTCTTAAATGTGGTGAATTTTTAGGGCAGTTTGGAGGGCCATGTCACAAGTCAGAGTAGGCACAGCCTCAGGAGGCCCCCAGGAAGCCCCTCTCCTCCGGGCACAGTCTCCCCTGTGCTTCTCCTAGCGGGTGTCTGAGCACTGCTGCTCTGGCTGCTTCCAGGCTTGACTTTAATTGCACAGCTCCAGCCACTCTCCAAAGGGCTACTCAGTGGAGCTGCTCTCCAGCCGGCTGACACAAGGAGATGTGCTGCATTTGGCCCAGCTGGAAGTGGTTTTTTTCCCATGTCTTTTAAGGTGCTTTCACAAAGCTCATGGCTTGTTCATTAGAAAAGTGTTATGGCTCATAGGCACAGTTAATTAGTACTTATGAATAAAAGAAAAGTAGGAAAGAAAATTAGACTAGTAAGAACAACAAAAAATTAAATTAAAAAACCGAAAAACAATGAAGGTCTATTGGAGCAAGGCACTCAAAAATTAATAAAAAATACATTGATGATGTAGATTTTACAGTGATTTTTCATTTCCAGTCTAACATAAAGCAAATACACATTGGCATGTGGTTCAGCTGAACTGGCGCACACACATACCTGTGTGCATGTCTGTCTGTCAGACAGGTGATTCTCAGGTGCCAGGAAACAGGGGAGTACTTAAACAGGGAGAACAGGGCAACTGTGCATGGCTGGGTTTTACAAGTTTCTTGATAGCATCATGTCACCGATGCTATCAAGAAACTTATAAAACCCAGCTGAGGAAGGACCCCTAGTTTCATTTTACTTTGCTCCCTGTGGCTGCAACTCAGCTAGATGTTTTTGAACAACTGTATTATAAAAAGCTTAAAAGCATGAACAGTGCTGCAGAGAGACTGACCTCTTGATGGTTAAATTCAGGCACCAAAAAATCTCCCTGGAAAAAAGCCAGTGTTTCAAACAAACCATCCATGTTTGTAAGATAAATACATTCTAAACGTGGCTGCTAGAAGGTAAGAAATTTGGTGAAACATGTAATTAAAGATTATACCATCATATGAAAAACACACAAATGGACTGTTATAGAGCTAAGTATTGCTTTGGGCATTATTGGCAATTTGAGCTGAGTGCTTGACTTTGCCATTCTACTTCTATTCTTTGAAGAAGAAACATTGTTTCCATGACTGTATTCAAACATGATCAGTAGGCTCAGTACAGCCAGCACATTCTATTTATCCATAAATCAACACACTCTACATTGAGAGAATGAATCAGTGACCAGAGAAATCTACATCAGCTAGTGTGGCTTCTTAAGGATTCTGGGATAATCTGGGGCAGAAAGAACAAGAAGCTGTGGCAAACTTTGCTCTTTCTGTCAGAGCAGAAAGCTGTGGCTCTCTTCTGACTTTTTTATTAGAGATAGAGCCAGTGAGTTATTTCAGGGAAAAATCTTCCCTTGAGCCAACAGCTGGACACTCCTGCCTCTTTCTATCTGTTTATCCTGGCATTCACACCCTCCCTACATGCCTAACCCTCTTGTGCTGCTCTTTAATACCAACAGCCACGTCCCAAGACACGTTACCCCTCGAAAAACAATTTCCTGTTTGTACCCTAACTGTCTGGATTTTAGGCAATTCTGTGAAGCTTCAAAATTTACTGTCACAATATATCTTGCTGGTAGGCTGTTAAGTAAGGAGAGAACTCAGGATTCTAATTTTTAGCATTAGATAGAAGAGGAAAAAGGAACCATGATCCTATATGACAAGTCAGATGATCCAGGACTGGGTGACAGGAAACAAGTGCCAGGATGGGACTGAAATAATAGAAGAGCCAAAGGTTTTCTTCACTGCCAGAAATAATTCAGTGAAGATAAAGGCCTTGTGCTCTCTTCCTCTCATAGCATTTCCTTTCTCCCAGGCTGGGTCAGATTCAGAGGTTGTCAAATAAATCAAACAAATCAAATATAGCTTTCCCTTCACAAAATTCACTTCACAAATAGTCCACAGATTTTCTTGAATCATTATGCCAGCTGTATAATTAGGAAGGAAAAAGGGTATTTCATGCAAATTTCATCAAATACAATCTTCAATTAGTCCTCTTAGCTGTAACATGAGCCCAAAGTTGCTCTAAGGTTTTTCCTTCTGATTCTTAGAGGCCAGAAGCCTCCCCCCCTGAGAAGCTCAGTGTACCTCCCCTTGCCCTGAGTCTCCTGCAGACCCAGAGTTGCCTTCCCCATCAGAAGAAAACATTTTTACCTTCTCCTGCCAGTGAGGAGAATTTAATCTCTACACTTGGCCAACAATCTCCTAATTATCTCTGAAAGCCTCAGATGTTCCCCCTGAGCTGGTCAGAGCTTGATGTAATAACACCAGGGTCTTGGGCTCAATCCCCTTATTGGCCATTTGCTTAAGAGCTGAGTTCATGATCCTTCTGAGTCCCTTCCAACTCAAACTGTGATTCTACGATAAATTTCACAGGTGACAATCTGCTTCTAATGTAGCAGTGATAGCACACAAGTACAGCTATGGTGACAAAAAAAGATCCAGGTCTTGAACTTACAGGACAAATGATTTCCAGGGAGGAACTTGCCTAAGACATGAGGCTATGCACAAAAGTGGGACAATTCTCAAAATGAGGCAATTCCCTAAAATCATGGAATATAATGATGGGCGGCTTGGTCTCATCACTCACTTCATTGCTCGCGTTCCCTTCTTTTCCCAAGGACTGATTAGTCCAAGTGTGCCAGTGGCCTGTAATAAAACTGTAAAACTGGACACAGCATTGCTCCCCCAGGGTTCATAATGCAGCTGTTTTTTTCCTGAGTTTTAGAGGCACATGGACGTTTAATTGTCACATGTCTTTGGCAATGTCCCAACAGATGCTCCTCAGTTTGGAAATATCTGTCTTAAGTTCTGAGATTTGTCAGTGTGCATTACTGTTCATGGGGGAATCTCGTACACAAGGATATTGAATGCATTGAGGTGCCGGAAAATCCTCTTTGGTCTATTATTCTGATTTAATTTCACCCATCCAAAACATCCTCCTTGCTCTGACAAACACATATTGTATTCAGTCAGGAACTGGCAGTGACAAGAGAGCACAGGCAGGCTGAAGGATGGCAAATTATCAGCACAGGGAATTAGCAGGGAAAAGTAATGAAGGCCAGAACAAACTCTGTTTTATGCATTAGGCAACTGGGAATGATAAACAAACATCCTTTATCAACCTTTTCAAGCTTGAGGTCTGAAGATGAAGTGCCATATATTGTAACCCCAGGTAGCTGAACAGGAACAAACAATCCCCCTCATCAGCCTCTGAGCACAGCAGCTGATCCCCGTGATATTTTGCACTGGCATTACTGCAGCTGGAGGAAGGAGCCTTATGAGAGGAGTTGAGGCTGGAGCTCTGGCTGTGTGGCACCATGGCTTCTTGTCTCTACCAGCACAAACCAGGTAGGAGTACAGTCAGAGCCTGGCTGTTTTATATGCAGCATGTGGGCATTCGTATTGAGCCAAATTTCTTTGTGTCCGAAGCAGCAGAGCTGTCCTGATAAAATCCACTGACTGCAGGAATCTGTCCTCAGTACAGCTGGCTTCACATAAACCCAGTATGTGAAAGGCACAAACACAAAAGGACAAAGACTAGGACAAAATGTGATTCTGAGAGGAAAGCTAGTGGAAGTTACCAAAAAAGGGTTAGTGGAGTTTGTTCTGTTCATAGCTTCAGCAAACCCTATGTTAAAAACATTAATTGATTTTTAGATTTTATTGAAGTAGAGAGAAAGGTTGAGACTGAAATTCTGAAAGCTTGAAAAAATACGCTAATCTCGAGTCTCGTGAAAGGGAAATTCACTTCTCCTTCAGCTGCCAGTCACTGAGTTCTTGGATTACATGGGGGAGTCTACATCTGCGTCCCAGATGATGTGATGTGTCAGATGATGGACCTGTCTCCATGAGAGCTCAGAGAGATGTCCATCATCTTGCCCCTCTCAGCTCAGGGGGTGTCCTGTATAATGTTTTTACCCATCTTTTGAAAAAAAACACACACACTTTCACTTAAATACTGCATTTAGTATGATGCAACCTGTAATAGCCTGGCTAATTTTCACAGCCACCAGAATCCAATCACAAAAAGCAAAGAAATCTGAACATTAAGGACAGAATTGGACTCCTCAAGTCTCACATGCTACATGGTGTTACACACAGTCTCCAGTGTACAGCAGTAGCTCATTACTTTTTATTTTAAACATCTGAACTTTGGGCTATTTTAGAAAGAGTTGGCAGCTTTTTCACGTTCCAGTGAAGGCTCTGGAGTACATTTTTCTCAAGTCAGCAAGGTGTTTACTGATTCTTCCAGAAGTGATAGCAATTCATTATAAATCACTTTCTGTTTCAACCCTGTAGATCATCCTCTGGTAGGAGGCCCCAAATATGTGTCTGGGGGCACTTCAAAGGTCTTTGATGGTTTTATAGCACTTTATAAGACGTGACAGCTGCCTCTCAAATCACGGTTTCCCATCAGTCTTTTCCCTTATCTGGCTCAAAATCCAGCTTTCTGCTAAACACAAGTTGGTTTGTCTAGTCACATTCTCTGGGGATGGATAGCACCCTCTCGGTCTGTTGCAGGTCAGAGGTTTCCCCACCACACACAAAACACTCTCCTCCTCCCTTTGGTTGGGGGATGCAAACCTGGCCTCAGCTAAGCACCCTTGAAACTGGCCAATTGTTTGAGCCATGAACCAGTAACATTTCACTCTCTCACAGGGGTTTCCATGGATCTCCTCACTTAGACTGATCTGATGCTCAGCTCATTGTGGAAGACCTGTCTAAATAGGGGGCCACAAAACAGGACTTGAATAGTTTATACAGAGCATTAATCAGGCATCAGGACAAGGAAGACTTTTGTATATTCAATTGTTGGTTAATGTAACACTATTCATGCTTCGTGGTACATTTCTGCTTTAAAAACCAGGTAGACTTACTAGGGACAAGGAACAAAGTCTATCTGTTATGCTGTCATCTTAAAGCTCACAAGTAGTGCTTGAAGAAAGCACTACTTTCTGCAATTATTAAGAAAGCAAGAGACTTTGAAGTATTCAACCACAACTGAACTCAGCAATCACTTGAATAGAAAGCAAAAGAAAAAAGAAAAAAGGAATTTGTTTGGGTTTTATGCTGTATTTGCTTCAGTTTATAAAGTAAGACTTTAGAGTGGAATACTTCTACAAAATGGAGTCTGAAGAAGCAAGGTTATTAGAAGGAGCCTTCAGAAAAAAAGAACTTTGAGCAGAAATCTTTAAAAATTAGAAGGGGCCTTCTAATGACACTTTCAGAAGCTGAGTTGCTTGCAACTAATGACAGGAAAGGGGAGGCAGTGAAGAATATAATGTTTTGAACAGAAAGGGCACAGTGAAAATGAAGATATTCAAAAAGGGAATCAGCACATAGTGACAGATAGAATAAGAAATATCTGATACAAATGGTTTGTGTGAAATGGTACAAAGAAAAAGTGACAGATGCATGAAACCCATAAAACTTTACTATTTCAATCAGTCTGAACTGCATGCTTAAGAGAAGACACAACAGTGAAAACCACACTTCCACCTTTTACCATAAAATCTGTACCTTCCCTCAGCCTAACCAGCAAAGAAAATAAAGTCAGATCAATCACTAATGCAATTCCTGGTCATTTGACAGACTTGCATGAAGATTAGATTCCAGTTTAGAATGCATTCCTTAGAGGTCAGGCTAGTTTCCTGCTCTCTCAAGGATAATCACTAACAAAGGATTTTGCAGGTCAATAGTGTCCTCTGAATAACACAACCCTTAGAAATATACCTTAAGGAAGTCAAAAAAGCCTCGTGCAAAAATAGCAAAGATAAAATGCAATTCAAAACACTAACTGCTCTCTAAGATATGAGATAGAGTGGCTTAACAGCTGCTCCAAAGAAAAACTACAGGGTGAATCTTACCTGGGCAGAAGTAAGAGACAGTAAATGTGCAGCCATATGCTATTATTAAGGTCCTTTTTGCTATTCCTAGAAAAGCATGGATTTACTGAAAACAAACAAAACCTAGTGGCAGAAGAGACTGGCACAGACTGCTTGCCTCACAGCTGCCCCTACATGGGACACAGAGACAAGAGGATGTATTTTTAATGCTCCCCACACTTGGATTCTAACACTGACAGTAGAGCAATCCCAAGCTGCCTAGATACCACAGCACCTGAACACAACTTTAAAAACTTCATTTCCTTAATCTTCTCTCTACTTCCTCTGCTGTAACATTGCTCATTAAGGTTTAATGGGAGAAAAATAAAAGGGCTGAAAAGGGTACACCAGAGTTGGCAGCTACCAAATAATATCAAGATAACAAGCTTAAATTATGCCAATGGAAAGAAAGGACAGCAAGTGTGCAAAGGGATCATCCTGAACAAAAAAGAGCTCCTCAATGATCTCAAAAGAGAAAAGCATGTAAATTATAGAAATGAGGACAGATTGTTTAATAATTATTAAGTAGCAGTAACAAGAAAACATAGAACCATGAGAGGAAAACAAAATAAGCAGTAGTTGACAGGAGTAAGAAGAGACTGCACTGTCAAGTGCACCAGCATTAAAACAAAAAACCGCCCTGAACAATGGAAATGTTAGTCATGGAAGATGGAAGAAAACAAGTGACAGTTGATGACACTGGTAATGAGCTGTTCAGTATCTGTTTCCATTTCAGTATTCCCTAGTGATGGCACCTACAAGCAATTGCATTCGTATCACTGAAAAGAAAGAAATCTGCCCAGTAAAGGAGAATAATGAGCTAGAACCTAAGTTTCCTCAAACTGGTTCTCTGGATGCTGAAGACTTATACTCTAAATATCAAAAACTGGTACATTCACCTTATACTAATATTAAAGTTATTAAAATAATATAAAAATTTATATAAATAAAATTATTTTAAAAGTAGCTTCAAAAGCAACAGTAGTTGTTGATATGAGAATTGGCAAGCTGAAATGACCATTTTAAAATAAAATGAAAAGAAAGAAGAAAAGCAGCGAGAACTTCTTGAGCAGCGTCACAATCATTAATTTTCAATCCTAGAAAAACATCCTAAAAAATCTTTGGGAACAAGTACATTCACTTATGCTTTCCACAGTAACTGACACAAGTATTGCCAAGTACAAGTTATGTTAAAACCTTTTTTTGAGAGCAGTTTAATAAAAAAGCAGTAAGTCGAATGTCTTTATCTTGATGTGTGATGGTCACCAGACATCCTTATAAGCAAGAAAAACACAGCTCAGATTAAACAATTACTTTATGAATGCAGAGCTACCCAGAGTTGCTGGAAAGCAAAAAAAGAAAATAAAATCACAGTCTACTGTCAAAGGGGAAAGCTGTAAGGATGTTCTACAGAAGTAAGTCCTAGGATAAGTTCCCTCAATATTCTAACAACTTGGGTTAAGGAATCAAGAGACAATATGGAGTTCGACTGTCTTGGAGATCTACTGGAGGACAACATCCAAATTTAAAACTTATCTTGATGAACTAAAAAGTTATCTAGAAAAACATAATTTAATACTGGTAAGTAAAAGAATAATTCAAAACTCAAGCCTGAATTCATCACTGCAGCAAACACAATCTCATATTTTTGACACCTTGAATGCTGTAACACAGCCAAGGCCTATGAAGGATTTCACAGTTTAACTGCTTCACACAATTTATGTAACCTTTCTTTTCTCCAACACAATAGGGTTATAACCACTGTAGAGTGTGTTAGATTGAAAAAAAAAAAAAAAGGAAAAATCCACTTCTCTCCCCAAAAAAGATTTTTTACTTGTTTTGCATCTGTGAATCTTCTCCATGTTTTATCAAATCCTACCATTTAGCAATTTGGCAGTCTGTAACAACTTAAAAGGGAAAAACACTGCCATCTCCTGGAGCAGGTGGAGCTGACAGATCCCAGGATACCTACATTCTGCTCTCCATCTTGCACTGTTTTCTATGCCCTGAAAAGTAACTTCAGGTGTTGCATTTAAAAATGAAAGCAAAAGTCTACAGTAGCATATCATCTGCAAGATTAATCTTGGCAGCCTAAATTCAATGGCAACATAAAATCAGGTCTACTCATCCACCTCTACATGATTGGAAAACTTCATGAGCCCTCCTCAACATGCACAAATCATGAACAGAAATCTGTAAAAGTAGCAGTTTGGCCAAAACCCAACAGCTTATTTTCTTTAGGAGCACAGCACAGCAAGGTTATAGGTGAACTCTTGGTTTACAGTTCAAGTAAAGTCCTTCTGCCATGATCTTGCTTTTACTTTTGAAGGTCCCTATTCCAATCACCTGTTTTCATACAACAGTTTTCAAAAACCAGCCTTTGAGAATGTACCAAATGGTTTATTAGTATAATGTAGTCATGCAAACACCTCTGCTGTACACTGAACAACTCGTAACAGTCCATAGGAAGGTACATTGTATCTACAAAATCTGTACCTGTAAAATTATCAGGTAACTACTCCATCCTCTACCATTTACTAGTGACAGCAGTATCACCAATACCTTATCCAAGGTGCTTTACAATAAGGGGAGTAAATAGCTGTTATCAGTAACTTGGGACACACCCAGCAGTAACAATTCTTACTGTAGGTAGTAAGCAGAGCGACATTAAGGCTCTTCCATTCCCCCAGCAGCACTGCCTGCTCTAGTGCTCAGGTCCATGGCTAATCTGAAACTACCTTAGGGGTCCGGCACTAATGTCATTTCTGTCAATTGCTACCAGGCCTGAGGATGCAGCTCAGTTTGGTTTTTTTTGTTGTTGTTATTTTTTGGTTTTTTTTCTTTTTTTTAATCTGGATTATATCTGAACTAGGACATAACATAGCTGCAAATGTTCTAAAATTATTTTTCTAGTACTGACTGCATAGAAGACAACATTTACACCTTTTCCCATTAATCCATGTTGGGACTTTGAAGTCTTTTTGAATGCTATAGCTATTTTATCATTTCTCTGAAAAAAGCACAACTACCAAACCAAAACTTTCAGAGAAGCATCAGCACAGCACAAGGGCTGAATCAGGATGAAAGCAAACTGGCTCTTCCATCAGGATGGAAGAGGCAGCAGATAAGCTTACACCACCACATGGATACTACAGTTACAGTATACTTGACAAGTGCTGCTATTTCCTCCTGGTCATGTGAGCAGTACAAGTAATTTATCATGCCTCATGCTCAATCTTATCTAAGAATTATAGTTAATTTCAGGCTTTTGCCTTCTTCTACTGTTGAAGTATTTTGCTTTGCCTCATGAGTCATCTTAAGGGGTTTACCCAGTCAGGAACAACTGACCCACAAGGATTAATTTTCACCAGATTGTATTAAAAGTACTCTTGAAAGGACACAGAGAGTGTTTTTCTTTAAACTTTTTGCTTAATTCTACAGTATTTGTTTTCCTTCTATTCTGCAATTACAGTTGGGGTCCACAGGAACAGCTTCAGAGATTCTCAGCTACTAATGCTAAAACTTCACTGTTAGATAAACTCAAGTAAAAATTCTGGAATTTTCTTGCCATCATACTTCAGATTCACTTTGCACAGTAGAAGTTCTGATGTGATGGATCTTTACAGAAGAGAGATTTAGGCATCTTAATAAAAAAAAATCCTTAAAAATATAATATCTTCAACATTCAGTTTATTTTCTAAAATAAAAACCCCATGCATAATTCTAATATACAGCATTTGATAAACAAAGACATGTTTATAAATATTTTTTTCCTTTTAACAAAGATCTTTATCTACAGTCCAGATCCTGAATGCCAATCTGCCCAACTGTTTCTCAGGCAAACAGATTCCACTGAAGAAAATGTAGATCCGTATTGTTTCAGGTACTGGAAAACAAGTGTACTTCAGAACTAAATAATGACCTCTTCAGGCACTTGCCATTTGGCTAACCCAAGCTTAGGAGTTTCATTATTTATAAAAAGCAACAAAATTGCAGTCTTTACAGCCTTCTTAGTAATTTCCACATGAAAAAAGTGCAAATCTAGACATTTACATCAGCCATCTTGCTAAGAGAAAATGCCGTATTTCTTCTCCAATTCTCCAACAGAAGCATCTTTTAATCCCATGTGGTTCACATGATTGAATAATACCTGTGTAACTGAAAAAGAAAATCCCAACATGAATTCTTATTTTTCTAACACACACTCTTTAAGTAAATTAGTCCATTTCTTTCCTTGGTTGAGAGTAAGGGGCATATAGATTATACAGTTGAAATACAAATATATTTCTGAACTACTGGGAGGATGAAAACAAGTAGCAAAGCAAAACTCTCACTTTGTTTCAATGCCCAGGAGCTGCCTAATATTGTTAAGTTTATATGTAAACTTAAGCAGGTGTATAATTCAGGCAACAGAGAGCTTTTAGTTTCTTTACTAACTTGACCCTATGCCACTACATGCAGAAGACAAACATGCCTTTTCCTTACACGAGGAAAATGCATGAATGTCATTCATAAGAAGCATTACACTTCAGTAAGTCAAGTTATTTTATTTTAAGGAGATTCCCATTTCAAAATTTTTTAGGTATAACAGTAGTGAAACTCAACTGTAGATAGTGAACTTAAATTTACATGGACCAAGAGAAATGTTTTTAAGAGTCTCACTATTACATAGTCTGTCTGGTGCACTAAATAAAGAAAAAGCTTGAGACAAAACCCACTTTTATAAACCATGAATTCAAGCCAATGTCAACACAAATTGCAAACTAACATGACTCATGCCTCTAGAACAGGACAGACAACCAGGCTGAGTGCTTTAGAGATTCTGTTTTCATTCTTCTGCCAACAGAAAAGTCAGGATTTGTCAAGAAATAGTTGTAAATTGCGGAAACTGTATAATCATCTCGATACCTTGGATCTCAGATGTAGGATTTCATACAAATTCATAAATTTGTAACATTACCAGCTACAAACTGACAAGCTGGCAAAGCTCATATTTACCAGAATAAAATGCAGTGGTATTAGTGATTAAAATAAGAGGATTTAGCTGTAGTTTTCTAGTCTAAACAATAAATAAAGAGTCAAAGGATAAAGAAAAATTACATGACATTCATATTAACTTCTAAAATAATAAAAAGCTAGACTAAATGATTATTACATAGAATAAACAAGAATAACGCTAAGTTTTACATATTTTTGCCAGATTCTACAGTATCACGAAGTATGCTTACAAAGACACTACCAAATTACTTACTTTTTTTTTCTGAACCTGACATAAACATTACTGCCATATCAAATCTTTTTAATTCAGAGAGCCTCTGGAGGATTTCAAGGATGAGTGATGGCTCCTCTTTCCTGAAGAAGATTATTACAAATATAAAAATAACCACTTTTGATTAGAAATATTCAGTAGCTGCAAGCAATATTGAAGAATTCAGGAACAAGAAATTAAAGGACAAATAAAATTCCCATCTTTCATATTCGCTATCTTTGTCTTTTCATTTGTCCATTCACAAAGCAAAAAGTCAATATCTAGAAACCTTTATGTAGGTATTATTGTTCTGCTGAGCAAGAGTGAAGAAATACAAAAACCCAGACTGATGCAAACTGACTGCTGGTCATCTACAGAATACCTACTATATAATTTAAAGCTTACACCTGGCTATAACATTGCTGTTTTTATATGTATCAGGTAGTGTGAAAAGAAGCAGCACCTGGGGCCTTAGGAAGGCCATTGAAAAGCTGAGCCAATTACAGCTGCCTTAATTTTCATCCATACAGAAAATTCCTAGATTGTTTTCATTTTACATTTTTTTGTTAACAGTAAACAGGCACTGCCTTTGTTATAAATACTAACAAATATTATTTTTCTTTCATAATTTCATATTTCTTTTGGAGAGAGACAGGACTCTCACCTTACAGCAAACAATTTCAGCTTCCTAGCTTTTTTAAGTTGTATCACCAAATGCAGGACTGTATCTCTAAGACAGCATTTTTCACCCATTTGATGGATATTTTACTTTTTAAGGAAACCAAGGGAAAGCAAAATATTGATTTATGCTTGCTTATCTCCATAAAAAAACACCGAAAAACATTGAGTGTAATTCAGAAAAGCAGTACAGTGCCTCTGACAGACAAAATGAACTTTAGGACTCAAATGGTAGCATGGATAGAAATTTCAAAAATAACTTGTCAGGTTCTGTCTTATCAGAACCTCAGTCTCCAATACACATTTGCTACAGGCAACTGCAAAATGCTAGCAGATAATTAAGTCTGAATGCATCACAGTAATCGTGGTATAAAACCGAAACCCTCTGAATTTCTCAGCTTTAGAAATTTAAAATAGAGGATAATGTGCAATTCTGTGTGCTCTCAGAATATGCACACAATACTATGAACAAAAGTTATTTCATACAAATTAATGCAAGTTTATGGTGCTCTTTTGCAAAGCACAGTTCAACAACACGACAAAAGTTTTTTTTTTTCCATTTTTCTACCTGTTTTTTCATTATGAGTTTCACTTCTTAAGAAGCAACTACTGAATAATTCCAATGATTTCATTATGCTCATGTAATGCTGTGTGCTGGGACTAGAGAGAACATAAAAAACCCCCAAACACAAACCAAAAAAAACAACCTTCCCCCACCACAAAACCCCCCCAGACCTTTCAAAACAGCAATAAGCAATGTAAAACAAAGGAGGAGTTAAACTTACTCAATATAGAAGTCATGTAGAATTTTCAGGATCTGGTTAAACAAGTCTGGATCTAAGGACTTCTGAAACAGCTTTCCATAAAGAGAGGGCTCTATTTGCTATAGAAAAATTTTAAAAGTTAAATTCAGACAAAAAATACAACTGATGTTGAAGAAACTGTTCAAACACTGCTGAGACTCTGTGTTTCATACCTTCAGGTACAAGTACATGTTTTCAGGGCAGTCTTTCAATTTCCTGAAGTCAGATTCAAGCTGGAAAGAATTTGCAGGAATGGGAGGAACTGGAGAAGCAGACATAAATGACCTTCTGATATCTTTTTCTCTCTGTTGGCTTGCAGGAAAAGATGGATGCAATGTTGATGAAACTCCTTTCACATTTACAGGCAGCCTGCAAAGATATTTCGAAACACATAAACAAATCAACTTTTAAGGAAATTCTACAGTGAGACCTAACTGGAGATCCCTCTATTCATTAAAAGCCAAAGTACTGAAAACTTTTTAGAAAAGAATGTGCTTTAGTTTAAGAAGATATTTTAAAATTCCTTCAAATTATACAAGTTTTATAGTTGATTCACCTTTCCTAAAAAAAACACATCTGCAAATACTTAAATTTACTCTGCCTCTCTCTACTTTGTTCCTGGAAATAACTGCATTTTATAGGAGGTTTCTCCCATACATACCTGCCAAAACAACAAAAAAAAAAATCATATTTTCTGCAATTTCATAATGCAAAGCAGCAACAAGATCAAATGGATAAACTAGTTTCAACACTGATAGCAGCAGATCTATTTTTTGTCCTATAATTTGTCATTTAAGTACATTGATTTTTTAGAAATTAAGAAATGGCTAAGAATATCCTTTTTTCTTCAACATTTCACAGTAAATCCATCTAACTGAGCTAGAAAAGGTGTGTGGGGCCAGTGTTTCTCATAGAAGTTCTTTGATAAGGATTCTTTATATCAACAGAATGAGGCGGTGCCAATGCAGCAGACGAGTTCTAAGACTGAGCAAGGATGAAGCTTCTGAACTTCAGCCTAGTTTTACCAAGACAGACTTCACTCTGCCTAAGTAACAGTGTGACTTACAAACTGAGCACATCTGAAGCTACCACCTGCCTCAGCAGAGGAAAGGGTGGTGACACTCATCTCCTCCTCTTCTCTCACACAAGTGGGGCACAAAGAATGCTTGAATTCTGTTCAAAATATCTTCTAAGAACAACAAATAAAAGTTTAAAAAACAGCTAGGGAAGATGGAGTGCCCAAGAAAGAAAGCATACAGCATGCAGGAAAATATGAATGCCTTTATATTTGCAATGTAATTCTGAGTTTTCCACCTGACACTAAATAGATCGTATTTGTCTGAACCACTGAGTGGCCAAAAAGGCAGATGTGCAAGAACTGCACATTTCTTTTAACAGTTCTTTTTCAATTCAGATTCTCCAAAGTATCTTCAACACCTCGCCACATGTAGACATCTGGAAATTAAGATTCTATTTCAGCTACATTTACCTTTTAAAAAGAGGATCAGAAGTATTATACTTACTGTAATAGTGATGTATCACTGATTTCTTCTATTTTCAAGTGCTTTGCTTTTGGAATATCAACTGTAGTCAACAGATCATCCTGATCTAGAGCTTCTGTTGCTTCAACACTCACTGAATTCCTCCAGTTATTGACTAAAGTAGTGCTGGGCAAGTCACCATCTGACGTATCATCATCAACTTCCTCAATATCTATTCTTTGCAATGGCTTCTAAACAGAGCACAGACCTCAGGTCACAAGTGGACTCAACATAAAAGTGTTTAAACAGACTCCAGACACAGCTGTGTAACTTAAAATAATCAAATGATAACCAGTTACCTCTGCAGTGGTGCACAGAGAAGACACTTTGCATAAAGGTAAATGGCAAAACCAGAACACCATAAAAATCTACATGAAGCCTGATATGATAATTTTATTGCTTTACCCTCATAAACCAGTATATCCTTATCCTAGAGGATCTCCGTATGCAGTCTGTTTTCCCATAATAATTCAAAATGTATACTTTTTTCACACTAAAGCTGAATAGGTAAGATCTATCATATACTTTGTCCTATTATGTGGTAAAGCTTTGTAATTTAGCAAAACAAAAAAATATCCAATAACCCAGGCCTTGGCCCACAACTTAAAATTTTGATATAATAAATATCTGTAACTCAACCCTGTTGACTGACCAAATTACATACATCCTAAGGTAATTAATTCCACCATATGCTAAAATGCTTCAGCTTATTTAATCTCTGTATGATCCCTATTATTTTTGACCATCACCTAGTACCACCATCACAGGTCTTTGTAAAAAAGCTCTCATCACTTCTTACTTTGGAACTTCATTTCCTGAACATGAACATAGTATATATTATACTGCAAATGCACATGCTTAAACACACTCAACAATTTATACTTCTTGGAATACTAAAAGCACAGATGTTTCATCTGTACTTATTCTACCTTAACAAAATAACAAGAGGAATACAACCAACCTAACATCTTCACTTAATTTATCAGCCAAAATGAACACTTAATAAATATAACTGTCTACAGTATTTCAGCTACTTCACAATATATTCATTTAGGTTTAAAGAAATAATGTTTCTAGTTATAGAGAGGACATAATACTCTCTCCCAAAGGACCAAAATAATCCCATGTTTTCTATTAAAACTATCCATCTGAATTACATCACTTATGAGGATAAACAAAGGTTTTCAAATAGCATGAGTGCATACACATACAAAGCATGAGCACTCTTTGTATTTACACAACTCGTTGATGAATGTATAAAGATTAAATGTACAAAAAGAGGAAGCCTAATACATACAGAAACCTGGTATTAAATTTTTCATCTATAACTCATTCATCTGACTATAACCACTGATAAATCACAGTCCAAATACATAGCTCACTGAAAACTAATATCTGGCCAACCTGCAGTTTACATCAATGAAAATGCATGCTTAAAGCAGCCCTATGTGACAGCAGCATAAGGCACAAGTAGGCATATGCTGCTTGTCCTACTTGTCTTTTAACCACTATGGCTGGTGTAAAAACTGTAAACAGCAGTAGAAATGAAGGAAAGTTTACCCAGAGTTTTTCAACTCTCATTTACTCTCAACTGCAGTGTTACCTATGGGCACAAGCCAGGGTTTTGGAGCTGCCTGCCTATTCCACGTTATAAATGTATGCATACACCATGTTTGCTGAGGGTGGTACTGGAGGCTAAATGCTTATCCCACCACTGCTGCGAACATTAACATTTCCATGCGTGTATATGTTCTTGAAAAATATCACAAGAGTAAATTTATATATTTTTGGCTTTCCACAGGCAAGGCTATCTATCAGGGTTAGTCTACAATATAGAAATCAGATTTTAACTCCAAACTCTACTTTTGCCACCATTGTAGAAAACAATTCATGTAACAACTTACTGTTGATTTAATCTGTAATGGATTATCAATCATTTTCACTATATTTTTGATTTCTGCTTCTTTTATCAATACTGCAGGATATTCTTGGTGAGTCTGCTGCTCTTTCTCAGCTAATTCCTGAAAAAAAAGCCAAGTTGTCCAAAAGATCAGGTGTTTCATGAATAAATACAAGGTATGTTAAAAATAATGTAATAAAGAACGAAAACTTTCCAGAACTATAGCCTTACAAAAACTCCTAAACAAACAAAACCCCACTATACCCAAATAAGCATACATACATTCCTTATTTTTGTGAGTTCGTTTATTGCTTGTTTATTTCCAGGTTCCAGCTTCAGAACAGCTTCAAAATCTGAGCGAAAAAACAACACAGAAACTGTAGATATTTCAAGTGACAATGTACACGTGGCAGATTTTTAACCTTCTATTTTCTAAAAATAGTTAAAGGCAGGTAAGTGACAGAATGGCCAAGGCTGGAAGCGGCCACGCACCAGTGGGTCATGTCGTCCAACCTCCCTACTCAAGCAGGGTCATCCTGGAGTGCAATGCACAGGATGGCATCCAGACAGTGCTTGAATATCTCCACTGAGGGAGACTCCACAACCTCTCTGGGCAATCTGTTCCAGTGCTTCATCACCTGCACAGTAAGAAGTTCTTCCTCATACTCAGGTAGAACTCCCCGTGCATCAGTTTCCACCTGTTGCCTCTTGTCCTATTGCTTGGGACCACCAAGCAGAACCTGGCTCCATCCTCTGGACACCCTCCCTTCAGATACTGACAGACTTTGCTGAGGTCATCCCTCAGTCATCTTTTCTCAAGACTGAACAGGCACAGCTCCCTCAGCCCTTCCTCATAAGAGAGATGTTCTTTCCCCTGACCATCTGTGTCACCCTCTGTGGGACCCACTCCAGGAGCTCCATGTCTCTCTTGCACTGAGGAGCCCAGAACTGGGCACAGCACTCCAGGTGTGCCTCAGCAGGGCTGAGTGGAGGGGCAGGATCACCTCCCTGGACCTGCTGGCAGTGCTCCTCATGCAGCCCAGGATTCCATCGGCCTTCTGGCCACAAGGGCACTGCTGGCTCATGGACAGCTTGTTGTCCACCAGGTCCTTCTCCCAGCAGGTCCGCCTCAGTCTCTGCTGGTGCAGGGGCTGTTCTTCCCCAGGTGCAGGACCCTACATTTGCCTTTTGGATTTCTGAAGATACCTCTCTGCCCATCTCTCCAACTTCTCGAGGTCCTTCTGGAAGGCTGACAGCAGCCTGGAGTATCAGCCACTCCTCGAAGCTACGTATCATCACTTAACTTGCTGAGGAGGCATCTGCCCTTTCATCAAGTCACTGATGAACAAGTTAAACCACAATGGGCTCAGTATTGAACCTTGAGAGACACCACTAGTGACAGGCCTCCAACTAGACCCTGTGTCACTGATTAAGACCCTCCAGGATCTGTTGTTCAGTCAGTTCTCAATCTACCTCACTGTCCCCTTATAAGTCATCCTAATGCTATATCATGACCTACTTTTAAATGAACTTTCCAAACTATTTCTTACCACTTATCATAAAGAGCAACAACTGCAATTTCACACAAAACTGTCCTCCCATTATGTGGGCACCAACACAAGAGTTTTTATACAAATTCAGTGAAATCCAAGAGAAACTGCTTAATTCTTACTGATTATCAAAGCAGAAGTTAAGTCAGAACAAAAAAAGCTCAGGATGTCCTTATATTGATCTCTTAGGCTACTCTTAGGCTAATTCAAAATCATACCTTGAATAGCTTCCTTTAGCTTCCCAAGAGCAACTCTGGCAGCTCCTCTTCTGGCAAAAGCTTTAGAATAGGAAGCATCTAGGAGCAGAGCTTGTGTGCAGTCATCTTCTGCCTCTTTGTACCTCAGCAAAAACGTAGTACAAAATTAATCATCAGTTTCAAGAGGCAGTTTCAAGTGAAATGACAGAGCTGCCCAAACCAATTAAAATATAAAGGTAGATCTTTATTACCTACATATATAAACACATCACTGAGCTAAAATGTGAATGTAAAAACTCCCATAAAATATAGTTTCTCAGCACCTTGAAATTTAAGCTGTATCTTTTGGTATTTCATAACAGAATACGGACTCTTTTTAGCATTATAAAAATTCACATCCTCTGTAAAGAAAAAAAACACATCAAAGCTTGCAGAGACATTAAAGATCAGAGTTCACTTTAAAAATTCAACAACAGCCATAAAATCAAAGTTAGCACCATGGCTTTTACTTTTAAAAACTAGAAATACCGTTATGAACAAAGAAAACGTACCAGAGAGGAGAAGCAAGTATGCATGAGAATAAATTTCTCTACATTTGGAATTCTGTGACTTGTCCTTAGCTATTTCAGAATGAGGACTCAGAATATCCTTGCATTAATGTCATTTGCTTCATTTTAAGATTAAATTTCCCCATCCCTTTTATATTGTTACATTAGATCACGATTCCACTATGTGCTTAATAAAATATTTTCATTCATTCCTCTTCTCTACGTTCAAACGATCATTAAATTTATGCAAATTAATTTTTATTTGCTGTTCTTATCAGCACTAGCAGTTTGTAAGAATACCAATGGGCTTTTGTTGCATTTTATGTTTGGTCCTCTTTCAAATGTAAAGACTCATGATACAAGATTCATCATAGGGAAACAATTTTCTTGCTTGGTCATTCAATTCAACTATTGCTTCCTCTGAATCTCACAGAAGATTATTTGCATTCTGATGTCCTTTAAATTACAAGCGTCCATGCAACCTATCTTATCCTAATTTGAGATCTACTGTCTCTAGAGATACTCAGCCAGGTCCTCTTAAAACAGATGACCAACATAAGCCTCTGCTCCATCACAGAGTCAAATGAGTTCACACCTAAAAACTGGCCAGATGGAACTTATCTAATTTGCTGGAAAGCATAAATTTCCGTACAGTTTCTGGGTTATTTGGATAAAACTTAATTAAAAATAAACACACAACACATACATGCATCTATCAGTGAAGTTAAAAAAACATTTTAAAAAGTAAAAATTTCCAGAAAAAGTTTTTATTCATTCCCCTCAAAGTCAGAAGTTATAATTCACTTTTTTACAGAGCAATGTTTAGTAGTGGACTGGGTTTCATACTCAAAGACAAAGCTTTGGGCAGTTCCTTTCAGAAAGGTGAATATCTGGATTTTGCACACATAAAAGAATAAAAATTCAACTTCAAAAACCATTATTTCATACTGGTGCTATTTTATTCTCTCAAAACTTGCTCCCTACAAATTGCATTTTGAGATCCCACATACAGATTTGTTCCCTCTCCTTCACTGCTTTCAATGTGATTTATTCTATACTGAATTCTAACAAAAATGAGAAGGCATGACAATAACTCAACTTGAGTGAAAATCTGCTGGATCATTATTCCTCCTGATTTACAACAAACAATAGAGCATGTGCAATTCCACTTACTTCTCAATCTTTAGGTAGGCCATGGCTCTGTTAGCTGGCAGTAGTGCATTGGTGCCATCTGCTGCGATACCACGGGTGTAACACTCTATTGCAGCCTCATACTTTCCCTCTTTGAAATAACCGTTACCCTGGAATATTTAGGTCCAAACAAAAAAAAAAAAAAACAAAACAAAACAAAACAAAAAAAAAAAACAAAAAAAAAACAAAACAACAAAACAAAAACAAACCAGCATTGAGAAAATCCACTGCAATTAACTTTTACTTATCCTTTTTTGCAGAGAGGGTGACAACATTATGAAGATGAACTGCAAAGTACACCCACATCAGAGCAGACAGTTACTGCATATTTCTTCCTATCTAAGTTTTGAGGCAGAAGACAAAAATTATCTTAATACTTTCTAATACTTCAAGGAGTAAAAAAAACCCCAAACTTTGCTACATGCATAGTTCAAATGCAGACTTGTAAGTCTTCAACTTGTTATTTAACTTTATGCTTGATGTGCAGGATAACCTACCCTGTACCTCATGAATTTAAACACAAGCTGAATGTTTACAATTCCCCCTTCAAGATGATTTTATGCACTTGACAAATTCATATTTATCCTGCTCCATAAAACTTATTCTCAAATATTACTTGGGTCCAAATGTTGTTATTTTTTTCTAATTAATGCTCCATACAAGAAAATTACATTACTTTTTTGTTTGTTTCTGGGGAACTAACATTACCTTTTGCTTCTCAATACTGCTTTGAAGCTACATATCTCTGCTACTAGTCTACTGACTGACAAAAACCAGAAAGGCCACAGCTCAGACTTGATCCATGTCACCAGGAACAAGCCTGCAGTGAGTCAGCTCTGCTGACAATGAACTATTGCATTGGACTGAAATTTCTCTTCTGAGACCTAGTCAAACTCTTGTTCCTTAATGCATACTTTCAATTCTTATCTAATTACTTCTTACAACCAGTATAGCAAACCTGAATAATGACAAGTTAGGAGTTACATAGCTAGGTAAGTGAGCAGAAAAATTATGGCTTAGTTGGTAATGCTATTTATTTATTGAAAGCGTGATGAGAGGGAGAAATCAATAAGCCAACTGTGAGTCAAGACTATGCATCCAGAAATACATTTTTACTGTCATTGTTGCCTGCACCCCCTAAGTCCTTTTTATAACTACTATTCATCATGGAATCAGAGGTTTGAAAAGAAGAAATAGTGCACAACTCCCCGTGGACAAGCAAGCATCAAGATGCTTATAATAATGGAGAAATGGAATCTTTGTAAAGTGAAGTTTAAGTCCTACTTGTCTTACCAAGTATTTGAAATTTTGCATATACAATCTGGGCTGTAAAAGCTACCTTTTACAAGTATTCCTCCAGACAAATCCAAACAGAACTCAGTGTCCCACTAACCTTCCTAGAGGCAAAATGGGAAACACGGTAACATCAAGGATGTTCCATGTATGAAGCTCAGGGTGGTATTGGGTTTAATTTATACATCTGAATAACTAACAGCAGCACAACTAAGGACACAACACCACCTTTTTCTCTCTGCTAGGTTTCTCCTGTTCCACCAGAACCTGTGACCTACCAGATCTTTTTCTGCAATCGCCTTCTGCTTGAGCTGCTGGTCTTCAATGCGCTGCTTCTCTTCATCTGTTAATCCTGTTCTGACTGCATCTTCAAACTCTTTCTTTTCTGAATTTTCTTTTAAGGACAGAGCCTGTAAAAACAGAATTTTTCCCTTCACTAAGTATTTTCCCACTTAAACATTTTCAGAACACAAGTTACAATGATTTCTAAACTTTTAAGAAAATCTGCCAAGCTTTTTAACAGAAGTGCCTGTGTTGTAAATTAATACAAATTGAAGAGACAATTTAAAAGCAATTTGTTTCTTGAAAATGTATTTCTTTGAGGGACTGCAAGTCAGAATAATGCCTGGTAAATAAAAAGTATGTAACTTCGAAGCACAGCGTGAAATGACTCATGGAACCTTCCTATACAGTCCAATTCACATATCATTTATTTCTTCAATTACTGGAGACTTTGCATCTTCATTCTGAAAATAAATTTTTCAAGCACTGTCAAAAACACAGCTGAAGAGGTGTAAGTAAATTCATACAGAAGTGACAGGTGAGCTTACATTTACAAAGGTCATAATAATTAACATTCTCCTTGTCATGAAAAGGATCTAACTTGCACCAGGAGTGTTTTGTTCTGTTCTTAGAACAACTTTCTGGTTTGGTTGACCACAGCAATCAGGGACTACAAGCAGGCTAGCAATGCAGTTTTATGGCCAAGAGAATGCAGTTCTCTCATGTGCTCTGCTTTCTTATACCAAACTACTAAGCACGATTAAATAAAGTATTAACATAGGAGGTAGAAAATTGGGGAAAATTAAAAATAAACCAACCAACCCACTAAAACCCAACCAACAACAAAAAGTCCAAAAGACACCAGATGGTGCACACATGCAGTCTTAGTCTGGGATTCAATATTACACTGATATTTGCATATGTGTGAGTTTCCCCAAAAGAAACTCCATTAAAGATTTTGACCTCTGTTAACTTCAGATGCCAGAAAAAGCATGTAAGAATTTATTGAATCAGTTCTTGTTATAAAAATTGACACAGATATAAACTGAACAGGGTGTATTAATTTATCTTAGGGTCTATTAATCTTTTTACCTGATCAATTTTCTTCAGTTCATTTTTTGCTTCGAAATTGTTTGCATCCAGCTCCAAAACTTTTTCATAATCTATAAGAAGACCAGAAAAGTATGTTTCAGGTAGGAAGCACAGACCAGTAAGCAGAGCATTTTTGAGATAAACATTTTTTGTAACTACTAAAGAAGCCTGACATATTTCAAGGAATACATCATTCTACAACAGTTAAAGCTAAATTATTCAAGAACTACTAACACCTACTGCTATAATCTGGATTTGCTACTTGAATTTTACCTTGCCAAAACAATATGCAACATAGTATGTAATGTCTTTGTTTATAGGAAACAAAAATTAAATTCCTACATCAAAGAAGCAGATCACAGAAGTTTGTATGTATTTTAATACAAGAATTTTAAAAAGACCCACCTTCTTTAGCACCTTGAAGATTTTTCAAAGCAAAGCGAGCAGCCCCTCTTCTCGCATAAGCCTTTACGTAATTTTTATCTAAAGCAAGTGCTAAATTGCAGTCAGATTCCGCAACAGAAAACCTACCAAAAAAAAGAATGAGTAGTTTGGACACACCTAGGTTACAAACCCCAAAATTTCAGCAGTTCATCTTACTCTGAGCCCCACCCGGTTCTTGATAACATAGGAAATCTTATGTGCTTCAGGAAGGGGCACAAGCCAAGTACTTACACATTTCTTGATTCCAAATATTCTTAAAATAAGAAAGGAAAACAGCAGTAAAGAATCTCTACTGCCACAAAAAGAATAACCAACTGCCCTGTATCCTTTCTTCACCCAAAACAAATCAAAGCCTTAGAAATAGAGGTCACTGAATGTGAAAGGCAATTTAACTTTCCCTTCCTCTTTTTTCTTCAAGTCTTACACTGTTAACACAGAAGATGGTGAATTGCTACTGTGCAAGCCAAGGAAAAATTGATGAGGGAGACTACCAGATTACTTCTCCTGGTGATTCCTATTTTACTTTGAAATTAGAAGGCAGGTTGCAACAACACAGCATGATGCACAAATCAAGAATTAAAACTAAACCAAAAATCTGAAGGTATTGAAGGCAGTGTTTCAAGTACAAAAATATTACAGATTTAACAATGCAAGTCTTACTTTTTCATTCTATAAAAAGCTGATGCTCTGTTTGTGGGCAATACAGGATTGTATGGATCAGAGTGCATCCCTCTAGTATAGCATTTTATAGCTTCATCATAGTTTCCTTGTTTAAAGTAGTTATTGCCCTGTGAATAGAAAAAAGCATTTGCAGCAAGTTACTCTACATTGGCAGCTACATTGCTAACTAAAAACTCTAAAAAAATCAAAGTATTCTAGAAATGCTTAAATATTTTTGTTCAACATTTCTCATGAAATACTGATTTACTATGATATATGCTAAATATTCTATTTTAAGTGCACCATATTAACTAATTTTCATCATATATTCTATAACAGAGATCTACAAAATAATAATTTTCACTATATCTAGGTCATTTCCAGAAACATGCAACAAGCATATGCATAGCTACTTAAATTGCTAAATTAGGTTTCTTTAAGTCTTCATTAACTAGGTTTGGCATCTTTGCTTTGCAAGTCAACATTTTCATTTCTGCCTCCTCTGGGACACAAGTTTTACCTCACACACCGTCAAGGACCTCACTGCAGCCAAGATAACAATGGCCAAAGATACCTCAGCTTCTCAGTATAGACTGCAGATTACACGTGAAGGAATTCCCACAGCAGCAGGAGTACAACACAAATATCACCCACATAGACAATTTTAAACTAACAAACAACTCACCCCACAAAAACCCAAATCAAAGCCAGAACTACTGAAGTCAATATTGACTGGCAGATGGGTTAGGTGATTGCTTACAAACAGAGAAGTTTATCAAAAATAGAACCTACTACATAACTTAGCCTCCTTCTCACGGCAACGAAGCCTGAGATAGATCTCTTTCTATATCCTACCCTATTAGGTAAAACTGAAGTGGTAGAAACTTGCCATTATTAAAGCAATGAAGTTCACCCACCATTCCCAGATGTACTGGCCTCACAAAAGGAGTATTTTTAACTTCTTGCAGATTTAGTTTGGGGCATTCAGATGTTGTGTTCAGGTAAAAACCAATTTGCTCTACATAGCAATTCTATACAGCCATTCAGCTTCTCAAAGCAAAACATCACCATCATTTGTCATCACAGGAATACATTAATTGGAATTGGCGAAGCTTGCTGCTACTGACAATGAGAAGGAATAGAACTGCAGTGAGAATTTTCTATTTTGGAATAATGGGCAGGGAAACAGACAGAAAGACTTCCAAATAGGCAATTCTTTTACCAGATGTGCAGTCTCAGTAGATGATCTTTTAAAAGGAAGTTGCAAATACTCCTATACCTAAATTTCTTCTTAACCAATAATAAACATCTATAATTCTATAACCTTTTCCTTCTCTGCAAGAGCCTTTTCAGCATCTACATGAATTCCATCTTCTTCAGAGTCTGATTCTGGAGATACAGAATCATGAGTACTATCTTCTTTATCAAGTTCTTCAAGTATTTTATCCTGGAATCAGAAACAAAAAAACAAACTGTTGTCTTCATTATAATTTAACAGCACAAAATAATACAAGTAAGATTTTATTTATGTATCCTCCAATACTGACAGTTGTGCTTACTCTTATATTTTACTATAATTATGACCTTTTAATAGGCTTATTGTTAAAACTGGTTTTTTTCCCCTTAAACTAAAATTCGATCTGCTGGATGAAAGCACACTCAATAAAAGTATTTATCAATATTCCAAATATTAAATTCGTAATCTGTTTGGGAGAAAGCTACCCTATGTTCATACAGCAACTAGCACAGTAAGATACTGACTAGTGAACTGAATTCTCAGCACTGTAACAAAATTTTATTTAACACAGAATCAGCTGGGGACAAGACTGACAACAAAGCAAATCTTAAGACTCACCACATCTAGTTTTCCCCATGCTTCATAATCGTAAGACTTGATCTTGTTTTTCTTGTTTTCCACAGAGGTTATCTTTGAAGGGACTTTATTTTTGCTTTTCTTCTTTTTCTTAAAAGTCTTGTTTCGAATTGGTGGCAAATTCTAAACAGAATTAAGTAACTTATAATAAAACAGATGTGTGGAAATCACTTGCACTGAAGAATCTACAACACCTGTATCTAGACAGAATATCTATCTAGTAGCTAGTTTTATTTTAGAAATCCATTCAGCAACCTGTTCTCATGAGCTCTACAAAACCACTAAGAACTACAAGCATAACTCTTTAAACACTTAATAGTAAATATTACATATATGATATAAAACTGAGTTTTAGAAGACAACTCTCTTCAGAGTATCACTGAAGAATCACTTCAATATGCTGAACGTCAGCAGCAAATTACCAATACTGATGCTGCAAACAGAAATATTCTCATAGCTCTACCCAGAACTGATAAAAATTTACTGGCCTCATCACCTTCAGGGGCTACTGGCCCACAGCTCTGTTGGTCATGCAGTTTACAGAGGAATCTCTCATTTACTTCAGGTGAAGAACACATCAGAGATTAGTTTATGCCTTCTATTAAGATATTTTAAGTCCAAAAATGTAATTCTGCTAACACAAAACATATTTATCAAAACCACTATCACAGTAAGAACAGCTGAGCTGATACTGGTCTTGTGTTTTCTTACCTCTTCTGGGACCCCACTTTGTTTCCTGAGTTTAGAATCCACTTCTTTAATATCTTTTTCCCAGCTCTCCAATTCTCTCATAAAATCCTGCAGCTCTTCAGCATTTTGCTTCACTTGCAGCTGCAGTTCTACTGCTTTACTTGGTGCACTCATCATAATCTGCTAAAATTCAAGGAAAAAAGCCATCTAAAAAGAACTTGGAAGTATGTAGTGAAGGAAGCTAGCTACTTCAAAATTAACAACAGCATAGCAGGAACATTAAACACCAAGAAACTAAGAAGAAACACAGTTTAAATGTCTTTGAAAAAATGAAGGGAAGCATATTATTCAGATAAAACAAAGTATATAATAACAAACAGCAATTCACGTTTTCCTAACTAAGCATAAGGTAAAGCACCTAACTAGTCAATGGTAACTCTGAAACTGCAAGCAAGTCCTTAAAACACTATTTAATAATTATTAACACTTGATTTCCTTCATAGATTTTGTTGTCTCAAATGAAAGAAGTTTTATTATCACAAAAATATCCAGTCACAATTAAAAAGTAACCTTAAAAAATTTTGGTTACAATTCAGAAAAAAAAGAAACCCCACACGTGTACAGTTTGTAGCACAAAAATCAGAAAGGATGAAGCAAACGCGTTTTGAAAACAGTCATGATTAAGTAACTCAAGATAAACTAAATACAAACTTAGACAAAGACAGTTATGAATGGTGGCTAACTATAACCTCTTGATGGCAAGTTTCTGGATCTGTTACAAGCCTCATGGAAATATAAACAAGCTATTTGTAGAGATACTACACAAAAAGCTTTTAAGGAAGAAAAAGGTCTAGGTTTTGACATGCTTTATTTAATGTTATTTTTCACACCTGTGCAATAACCTAGGAACACAACAACATAAACATTTATGAGCCAAACAAAGCTAATGATTTCTGTGCTACAACGTGCCATCCATAATTCCAGACAAGGGTCGCAAAGAGATGGAACACACCACATTATTACTACTGAACTAATGCTACCAAAGAAGAAATGCTTTTACATGCTCAGGATAAGCAGCTGAGTAGATGCCCCACTGCAGCAGTTTGTTTCTCCCTAGCTCATGCACAGGTGGTGACAAAATTATTCTGAGCAATGTATTAGGTCTATTTGAAACAAAACAGAAATAAACTTTCAGTGAAACCAACAATACACAGCTTTCATCATGTTTCCAGTTAAGGAGCTTACTATGTTTTTTTCCCACTTTCAATTGTTGTTCCATGCCGAACTACCAATTTAATATTCAGTCTGTTAATTTCGTGCAACTTGGGCATGGACACAACAAATATTCCATACAGCCTAGCATTTCTAGGTAGGTAAAACAAGATACTTAAAAATACGCAAAAAAATAATTTGTAATCTGTTGAACTTTTTTTTTTCCTATGTCTGACTAAAACAGTATTCTCTCGCAGGCGAAAACCTAACATAAAATCTGGCTGTTTGTCCTCTGCCACGCTAAAGCACCCTGCTAAAGCGTATAAAGTCAAATTACTCCGTCACCCACTAGCCGCACACAACTTAGCAACGACTTTAATCCACGCACTGACGGCAGCCTCTGCGGCGCAGCCCTTACACCCTTCAGGGCACTTTTATTCGACTCTCAACGCTGAGCGCTCCCAACACCCGAAGGCTGCTGCTCCCAGGGACTGTCCTGGAGCGGCCCGGCGGGCAGCACGGGCCCGCCCTGGAGCGGCTCCCGAGGCCGCGCCGCAGGAGGCCCCGAGGCAGAGCAGCCCCTCCGAGCCCCAACACCGCCTCTGCACCGCCCGCGAGTTGCAAGCGAGGCCTTGACTCCCCACGCCTCGCCTCGCCACCCCACGCAGCCAAGCCGCCCGTGGACCACAGGGGTGGGGATGCGGCTGCGGGACGGCGCCGTCCGAGCATCGCACGCCGCGCTCGCCCCGTCCCGCCGCGGCCTCACCTGCGCCGTACCGCGGCTCGCACCGCGGCTCCTCCCGCGCCGCCGCCCGCGCTGCCCAGCCCGCTCCCAGGATGCAGCGCGGCCCCAGGCGCCAGGCGCCAACTGCGCCTGCGCGCGGGGCCCCCCTCCCACGTGCCGGGAGCGCAGCCGGCGATTGGCGCGGGCCCGGGCCCCGCGGCCCCGGCAGGCGCGGGACGGCACGGCCGGACATGGGGCAAGGGGAGGCGGATTCGCCGCCGGCGGCAGAGAAGAAAGGGACGGAGGAGGAGGAGGATGATTTCGGCTACCGGCTCTTCCCGGACCGCAATAAGAAACCGCAGAGCTTCCTGGTCCGCAGCCTCTTCACTTTCCACAATAAGTGCCAGCTGATGCTGAGGCTGACCCTGGAAACGAGTAAGCGCTCCGCCGCCCTCTCGCGGGCCCGGCCGCGCCGCAGGAGAGGTGCCAGGCGGACCCCGGGCCGTCCGCGGCCGCTTGCGGCGGTGACCTTGTGCCGCGGGGCCCGGGGAGGGCCCTGCCCTCCTGCCGCAGCACCCCCGCGGCGGCCGGACTGGGCCCGAGCCGGGGGCCGGGTGGGGCTGCTGATTTAGGAACACGCTGGTTTTGGTTAAGACAAAACACAATTTCGAAAGTTGCTGAGAGAGGCTTTTTTCTTATAAAAAAGGTTCTCCTGTACTATTTTTTTTTCCTGAGAAATTAAGATGATTTGTCAATGTCTGTGCGTTCGTGGCCCTTGCCCTGTTTGATGTGGACTGGAGTGCTGACAGCAAACGATGGTCACTATAGGCCGCTCTATTTATGCTTATTGGTAATAGAATAATGTCAAGAATGACTTGATTCCTGAACAGCTTTTACTCTGTCTTCTGGGCTACGTCAAAAAGACCGTGGCAAATGGGTCAAGAGAGGTCATTCTCCCCCTCTGTTCTGCTCTCCTGGGACCCTGCCTGTAGTACTGCAGCCAGGTCTAGTGCTCCCAACAGAAGAAGAAGATGGAGTTGTTGGAGTGAGTCTAGAACAGGGCTGTGAAGTTGGTAAAGGGGCTGGAGCACCTCCCCCACAAAGACAGGCTGAGAAAGTTGGGGCTGTTCAGCCTGCAGAAGAGAAGGCTGCATGGAGACCTCAGAGCAACCTTCCAGTGTCTAAAGGAGCGTACGTGGAAACCAGACAGAGACTCCTTATCCAGAATTGCAGTGATAGGAAAAGAAATAATGAGTTCAAACTGCAGCAGGGCAAATTTAGGCTGGATATACAGAAGAAATTTTTTTACTGTGAGGGTGGTGAGGCACTGGGACAGTTGCCCAGAGAAGCTGTGGTTGCACCATCTGGGTGTGATCCAAGGCTCAGTTAGATGGGGCTCTGAGGAGCCTGGTTGAATGGAACGTGTTCTTGCCCAAGGCAGGGGGATTGGGACTAGTTTATCTCTAAGCTCCCTTCCAACTCAAACTGTTCTATGATTCTATATCACATAGTCTGATTTGTGACAGATACCAGTTGCATTGGAATAGGATTAAATGCTACAAAATATAAATTTGCATGTATAGAGCTTTTCTTATTTGATTTTTTTCCTTGACTGTCTTTATATTTTGTTTATAGATGATTTTCAAAACTTTTGTCTAGAGAAATTGATTGCAGCAATGTTTTTCTAGATCCACATGCTCGACTACTCCTTGAGGCTCTGAAGCAATCTGGTTGGTATGTAATCTTATTTGTCTTGTTCTGTGTAGTAATGTCACTGTGATAAGTAGTGACTGAAGTTTTTAAAATTCTTTTTTGTGACTTTGTTTGTTTGGGCCTTTCAGCACTGTCTTCAATGACCGGCACTTTTCTTGTGAAAACTGTGATGGCTGTGTTAGTGGAGGTTTTGATGCTGCCACATCTCAGGTAGGTGCTGGACATAGTACCCTTTCAAATGACTGCAGTTTTTTTTTAGTGTTTTGTTGCTAGGATTAAATCTACCAATACTGATACCTGAGTTAATAATGCAAACAAGATAAATGAAAGATGTTCCATGGCATTGGAACTAGTACACCTCAGTATGATAAGGCTGGTAATGTTGAAAAGCACCAATCCAAAGACCCTAAATGCTGTCAGTGGTGTCTCTGAGAAGTAAGGGAAGTGTTGATACTTAGTGAAAAGACTACCTGTATCTCTTCTTCTGCAGATTGTTCTGTGTCAGAACAACATTCGCCAACAATCCCATATGAACCGGGTGGTCACACATGAATTGATTCATGCATTTGATCACTGCCGTGCACATGTTGACTGGTTTAAAAACGTTAAACACTTAGCATGTTCAGAGGTAAGTTAAAATATTTCTAATGTTGTAATTGTATTAATTTTTGCTGATTATTAGGGTTACTTTGTGTTATATGGTCTGTTACACACAATTAACTTGTTTTAATCCTGTTAATACATTTTGTCATTTCTGTCAGGTCAACATAAATAGTTCTGTTCAGAAAAGAAATACTTAGTTTTCACAAATACTAGTAAGTTAATGTCATACTAGGTAGAATGTGATCACTGTGAGTGTAAGAAGTGGTTATTGACAAATAAGAGAGTTGTTAGAAGTGAAAACACATTTGCACATTAATCAATTGTTTATAGAATTCTTTTTATTCCATGCAAGTCATGGTATGTTGGGTGGGTGGTTATCACAGTAACCTTGGTTTTGTTTAGGTTTTTTTGATTAGCAACAGACTTGTCATTTCCTGTAACATTCATTTTTTGAGTAATTGTGGTATTGCTGCTAGTACACTGTAGTTATAAATCCGTCACCTTTGGATGAAGTTCTGAGCAACCTGGTCTAGTGGAAGGTGTCCCTGCCCATGGCAGGGAGATAAGAACTTGTTGATCTTTAAGGCCCCTTATAACCCAAACCATTCCATGATTCTGTGGTTTCAGAGGACGTTTGAGTATTAAAGGCCTTAATACTTGACACTTTAGGAGGTGAAATTAAATGGAGCACAGGCTGGGAGGGATTCCTCTTGTGTATGTGACACAGGTGTTGTGTGTATGAATCTGCATGCTTTTATTTGATTTCCAATGTAATCCATATCTTTTTGTCACAGAAAAGTTTATCCCAGGCTCAGCTTCGCTCTGTCTCCTTCCCTGCCAAGTGGCACAGGTAGCCAGGGAATGTGAGCTGTGGTCAGTTCATAACACTTTGTCTCTGCTGTTCCTTCATCCTTGCAGTCTTTCCCTAGTCCACTTGAGGCCCTTCCTGCGAAATACAGTCCTTCATAAGTTGCTTCAACATGAGTCTTTCTCTTGGGCTGCTTTTCTTCAAGTCCTGCTCCAATTTGAGTTCTTTCCACAGCCTACAGTTTTACGGATGGACTGCCCCAGCATTGGTCCCCCAAGGCCCACAGTACCTGACACAAAATGTATTCCTGCATGGGCTCTCTATGGGCTGCTGCTTTTTTCAGGGCATGTTTGTCTCTTGTGTCATGACGTCTTCCTTGGACTGCAGTGTGGATATCTGCTCTACTGTGTTCCTTTACAGACTGCAGGGAGACAACCTCTGTCTCCATGGTCTTCTCTGATGCCTGCAGCACCTCCTCCCCGTCCTTCCTCAGTGACTGTGGGGCTGTTTCCCTCGCATCTTCATCACTCCTCTGTTTCACAGCTGCCCTGTAGATTTTTTAATCCTTTCTTGAATGCATCATCACAAAGATACAACCAGCACCAGTAATGGTGGGTTTGTTTTAAAACCAGTTAAAAGTCTCTGTCTGACATAGGCTCAGCCACTTCTCCAGTCTCACAGAAGCCACCCTGAGAGGCCCCTCACTGCCAACATTTTGCCCTGTAAACTCAATGCAATAATTTATAATTATTAACTGTAATATACTTTATTTTGTCATATATGTATGATATACTCATATATATATATATATATATACTTTATTAACTGTCATATACTAATTATTCAAGATTGTGTTATGCATATTCTTGCTCTTGCTGGGATTATTTGTTCACTTCAGGTCTTTTGATTACTTAATTTTATGGTATTTACTTTTTTTTGTTGACGGCTTTTTTAATTCTTACTTTTTCATTTTTTTCCATGCATTTATTTTTACTCTGGTACTTAATTATAGGAAATCAGGATTTATTTACATTTCCTAACAGACTGTGTAGGGTGTAAAATATTTAGGAGACAAAAGAAATTCTAGTGTACAGGACAAGACAGTCTAACTAAAGCATACATGCTCATTTAAATATAGCTTTTTGCAAAACAGATGAGTTACTGCTCTTCTAGTATTGCATCTGTAGTCTTTGAAAGGTATCTGCTTTTCTCCCTGACTGCTCTAACAGGTTCTGATATAGATTGAGGACAATATTACTTTCCTTGTTCTTCTAGCAGTTCATCTATATACATACATATAATCTCTACTGCTCATTTATTTAAATTTTAGGGATGTGTGAGAGGTAGTTCCTGGAGAAACCTAAATGTTGTAGTTCATTGAAGCTGAGGTGGACGTAAAGGGTATGGTAGTAACAGGTGCTTAAGAAGTTAAAGTGTCCTCGGGAATATCCCCTACTAACAGTCACCAGAAATATACTGAAGAAAAATTTTTGTTACAATTTCTTTGATTTTTATTTTCATGTGTTTCTCTGATCTTGTGATTTTGTATTTTTCTCAATAGATTCGAGCTGCTAATCTCAGTGGAGACTGTACTTTGATGAATGAAATAGCCAGGTTTAAATTTGGATTGAAAGGGCACCATCAGGTATAAACTGTGGCTGTTAAAATCTAATAATTTGTTATGTTACCTACTTGGTCTTAGCCTTCTGGGCTTTCATAGCTGAAAACTTTAGAAAAAGAAATAGATACCATGGAGTTGCTGTTTCCTCTTAACTAACCCTTAATGATCGATGTTAGGTTTTTTTCCCACCTTGTTATTTTTTTTTGGAGTGAAATCCCTAAACATTTAGTCATGTTTTAAAGCATTACCATTGACAATGGATGGCTAGTAAAACCAAACAAAAAGCAGGGTTTGCAGGAAATGTAGTGGAAATAACTTATCCATTTTAAGTGGTCGACACTCTTAAAAAAAGTTACTGAAAACAGAAGGAAGCAAAATGAGAAGATTTCTATATAATCATGTGTATTAAGTCTTGTAGGAATTATTTTTGTGAATGAAGTCTACAGATTGAAACCCAAGTAGCTGCTCATTTTAGAATGGCAGTTAGCTTGTAGATGATGTTTACATATTTTTTGGTCTTTTGGCAAACAAACTGTAAGAAAAAGTTGCCATGAAGAGAAGTATCAAAATGAAGGCCAGTAGAGAAGTAATTCCATTGTTTTACAGCATGCCAGTTTGTAAAGAACCTAACTGGTATTTGTGTCTGTTTCTTTCTGACTTTTTTTTTTGTGTTCAGGTCAAGTTTTACAAACACTTAATACCTACAAAAAAATGCCAAATTGTATTTTAATTCCTGTTCTAAGCAATGTCTTTTAATTATTGAATGGTTTATGGAAAACGTAAGCACATAGTTTGCAGAGGATGGAACTATGTACATTAAAATGTACTTTAATGCTTACTACAGGCACTGTTTGACTCTTCTTTCATACAAAATTGTTACCTATATAATAGGACAAAATCTGGAAAAAATTACTCTTAATAATGACAGTTTTTTTTTTCACTTTAGACTTGTGTACGAGACAGAGCAATTCGTTCCATTCTGGCTGTTAGAAAAGTTAGCAAAGAAACAGCAGAAAAAGCTGTGGATGAAGTTTTTGATGCCTGCTTCAATGATCTGGAACCTTTTGGAAGAATCCCACACAGCAAGGCAGATGCAAAACGTGCTTACAGAGACTTTCAGAACAGAGATCGCTATACTGCTAATTTGTAAGTGGGGGGAAAAAGCCACTTGAGAAATTACATGAATGCCTGATTGTTCAGTAACATCTGGAGTTATAGTCTATGCCCACAGTGCTTGCGGAAAGGGCAAATCTATCAAATGTATCAATTAATTTTTTAGACATTTTTCGTGAGCCAACTTCTGTGGAAGTAAATAGGGTAAATGAACAAGACTAAAAATGGTGCTTGCTCACCTGTTATTCCAGAAAGATAATTTAGTATGCCAAATGACTCGTCAAATACAATTCAATGTGCTTTTAATTTTTTCTTTCTGACTGACTGAGATTGATTTCTGAAAATTTTGTTGTCACTGAATAAATCTTTCCATAAAATCTTTACATTTTCCCTGTCTTCGATATGCAGTAATGAACTTGATAATCTTCATCACTTTATTTTAAAAGATGGGCACCTGACTACAGCTCTATGCTGTAGATTTAATAACTATGGCTAAACCCAAAATTTAGTAACTGCCACATTTGCTTTTGAGCACCTCCTGAAATTCTTGGGTGGTTATCATTTCCAGTGGTGGGAAAGCTTTTGTGACTTTTGAGTCCCTTATGCCCTGAACATGCTGCTCATGTCCTCACTGTGTTTGGTATTGGAGGACGAGGTATGATGATCAGTGTTACCTTCTCCTGTTCTGTGTTCTGAAATGTTTTGTGACAGCAAGACTGTCAATGTATGAAGCTTTTTTGAGCAATACGTAATTTGACTGTAGTGAGGCAGCAGACTCTGGTGAGACTTGAGCTGCAGTGAGGCACTGAACTGCTCAGGAACAGAAATCTCAGCACATGCACCAATTTCAAGAGCCTTGACATGCTGCAGCTGAAATGGGGAGGTAATCCCAAGTACTTCCAGAATTTGGCTGCCTTTGACAGGGCGCTTATTTGACTGTAGACTTTGGCTCCTGCTATCCACCTATTTATTTCACATGCCTACAACGTTTTGGATCTGACCATCATTCTGTAGTTTTCTCCTGGGAGGTATTCAGTCATGTGATAGGTCTCCAGCCCACTGGTCCTGCTTCTAAGGTGTCACTCAGGAACAAGGTGCCTGAAGATGGCAACAGTGTGTTGCCTTTTCCTGATCAGCAGCATCACTTAGAGAAGATTAAAACCTAAGCACAGTCCTCACAAAGGACAAAGCAGAACACACGCCAAGTGCCTGAGAGAACTGATCAAGCCTGAATTGCCTGAGTTCTGTTTGTGTTTGACTATGTGGGTGTAGCATAATTCATACCTACAGGAACCATTGCTTCTGGGCTAAGCATTGATGTAGATCCCTCAAAAAGTTATCCCTGTTGTACTGGGGGAAGTTAGGTCTTGACTAAGATTCTTCAAAGCTGTGCTTTCAGTAGTTTTACAGAATTTCAAATGGAGATTTCATAATATTATTTTTCTGGGGTAATTCATCAGTTACTGACATAATCTCATGGTTGAATATTTGAATAGAAAAAAAATGGGTATAATAGCCTAGGTACCTATGGAGAAAATTACACATTGAATTCTAGGCTTCCCATTATCCATGTAGTCTCTGTAGACCTGCAGTTTCCAAAATCCTTTGAGGATCAGAGATGCCTTGAAATCAGCATAATAGTATGTGTTAATACTCCCTTAACCTTTACTGTTCTTCAAGTCACTGTTTTAGTCAGTATGATGTATGATGCTGGGTTTTTTATAGTTCTGACATATATTCTGGCAGATAATGCCTTCCCTGCATTATACCTTATTAACCAAAGTTCTGCTTTAATGAATGTGTGTGTTTGCATTTATATTGTATTTTGATCAATACATAGTCTGAATATATACATTTGTCTTCTATCTGGGATAAGCTTTATGAAGTCTACTTAGAAATGAAAAATAGAGCAATAAAAACTAGAAAATGCAAGTACACAAGCTGCTTTTTCCTTTAACATTTTTGATAGGTGAACATTATGAAAATCTTAGAAAGAAAGTATTCCAGACATACAGGAAATATTGCTAATAAAGAGGACATTGAGCTATAGAAAGATACAATTCTTAACATATATTATGTTTCACAGTGTATCTTAACATGTAGTATGTTTCATAGTATAGCACTGTGAAACAGTTGGGAGACCATGTTGGGCACTGTAATCACAAAATGTTTGATTTTCTGCAATTCTTTGAGAAGTAAAGAAGGGACTCAGCAGAACTGCTTTGGACTTCCAGAGGGCAGACTTCATCCTGTTTAGCAGCTTGGTTGGCAGTGTACCTTGGGAGGCAGTCCTGGAGGGCAAAGGAGTCCATGAAGGCTGGACATTCTTCAAGAAGGAAATTGTCAAGGGGCTGGAGCAGGCCAGACTGACTAAACAGAGAGCTTTGGCTGGAACTCGGGGAAAACAGAAGAATTGGAAGGAAGAAGGGCCAGGCCTCTCAGGAGGACTACAAGGATATCATGAGGTTTTGCAGTGAGCAAATTAGAAGGGCCAAAGCCCAGCTAGAACTTAATCTGGCTATTGCGTAAAATAGCCAGTAAAAGTGTTTCAATCAATACCTTTGTGACAAAAGGAGGGCTAAGGAGATTCTTGATGCTTTATTGGATGGGAGGGAAACAGTAACAATGAGGAAAATGCTGAGGTACTTAATGCCTTTTTTGCCTCAGTCTTTAGTAGTTAGACCAGTTGTTCTCTGAGAACCCAGCCTGGGAGACAGGCAGGGAGCAGAATGAATCCAAGGGGAAACAGTCAGTGATCTGCTACACCACTTAGACAGCTGCAAGTTCCTGAGACTGGTTGGAATCCAATCATGGATACTGAGGGAGCAGGCAGAAGTGCTCAGTGAACTATCTTCCATTATTTATCAGCAGTCATGGCCTAATGGGAAGGCCACAGTTGACTGGAGGTTAGCAAATGTGATGTCCAGTTACAAGTGGGGTTGAAAGGATCCAGGGAGATAGATGCCTGTTGGCCTTGCCTTTGGGGTGGGGAAGGTCATGGAGCAGATCATCTTGAGTGCCATAACGTGGCACATAAAGGACAACCAGGGGTCAGGCCCAGCCAGCATGGTTTATGAAAGGCAGGTCCTTCTGGACCAACCTGACTCCTTCTGTGACAAGGTGACCTAGTGGATGCAGTCTATCTGGTCTTTGGTAAAGCCTTTGACACTGTCTCACAATATTCTCCTGGAGAAATTGGCTGCTCTTGGCTTGGATAGGTGCACTGTTCAGTGAGTTAAAAACTGGCTGCGTGGCTAGACCCAGAGACTTGTGTGAATGGTGCTACACCCAGTTGGCTGTGGGTCATTCCTGATGTTCCCCAAGGTTCAGTATTGGGGCCAGTCCTGTGTAATATCTTTTTTGATGATCTGGATCAGGGAATCAAGTGCACCTTCAGCAGGTTTGCAGATGACACCAAGCTGGCCAGCAGTGTTGATTTACTGGGGGGTCAGAAGGCTCTGCAGATGAATCTGGTCAGGCTGGATTGATGTGTCGAGATCAATGGTATGAGGTTCATCAAGGTGAAGAGCCAGGTCCTGCTTGTGGGTCACAACAACCCTGTGCAGCACTACAGGCTGGGGGAGAGTGTCTGGAAAAGTGAGCCTGGGGCTGTTGGTTGACATTTGTCTGAAGATGAGCCAGTGTGTGCCCGGGTGGCCAAGAAGGTCAATGGCATCCTAGCATGTATCAGAAATAGTGAGGCCAGCAGGCCCTGGGCAATGATCATCCCGTTATACTCAGCACTGGTGAATCCTGTGCTCAGTTTTGAGCCCCTCACTTCAAGTGCTGGAGCATGGTCAGAAAAGGGAAATAGGGCTGATGAAGCATCTAGAGCACAAGTGATATAAATAGCAGTTGAAGAAATTTGGGATCTTTATCATGAAGAAAAGGGGGCCTGGGGAAAACTTTATCTCTCTTTGTAACTTCCTGAAATCAGGTTGTAGCCAGGTGGGGCTTGGTCTCTTTTCCCAAACAAGTGACAGGACAAGAGGAAACAACCTCAAGGAGGTTGGGATTGGATATTAGGAGACACTTCTTCATGGAAATGGTTGTCAAACATTGGAACAGGCTGTCCAGGGCAATGGTTGAGTCACCATCCCTGAAAGTATTTAGAAGACTTGTTTAGTGGTGGACTTGGCATTGTTACGTTAACAGTCAGACTCAATGATCTTTCTAACCCTAACGATTCTTTGATTCTATGTAATAAAATTGCATATCCAGAAAAGGTCAGTTTAAGCAAGGGATGCTTTTCAGTTATACCAAGTCAAATTATAATGGCAGAATATCTGCCCAGCAAGTCACCAGAAAGCAATCAGGACAGTCTAATGGGCTTCTCCTCATTCCCTGAGAAAAGGAAGGACAATAATTACATGGAACTTTGCACACACTGTTTATCAATTTGTGCAATCATTTCATTGCTTCAGGTACAATTTTAACCTGCATCCTTTTTCCTCATTGAAACAAAAACCGAGTAAAAACGCCATGCAAATATGAAAAATTTGTGAATCGAATAAGCAGCAGAGGGAGCTGAAGGACTGTGGAACAGCATGCTGCTGTGGAAAATCATCTGCGGACTACACACAGCTGTTCTTCAGTGAGCAGTTCACTCTTGGTTAAAATTTTTGTTTTAATCAATCTTGCATAACTTTAATATTAAAAGAGGTTAAAAATTAAACCATATTTCAATTCCTTTTTTTTTTTCCTGTTTCTGAAGAATATTTGCTTCCTTTAGAAGAACACTTCAAAACATGTATGGAAATACTTTTGCCATCTGTGCTGTTTTGGAGTGTGATTGTGTTCACAAGGACACTTAGATAAATGCTGGGACGCGTGTGGCAGACCAAAATGTTAAGCTGTAAGGACCCATCATTGGTAATCACAATTATGAAATTACATCAGCTTCATTCCTTATTTCTCATGCCTGAATTTTCAGAATATTATAATTTTTTCTCTTAAATTGGAAAGATTTTTAAGTTTTGACTAAAAGAAGCGAGCATCATTGTCCAAATAGTAAAGATACATAATTTTACACAGCAGAGTAGTTTAATAAAGAGCCTCCAGTTATTTTATTTCTGCTAGAGAGGAAGTGCTAACTGTGACATATATCACTCAATAGCTGCTTGGAAGAATTCTTTTAAAGTTTGTAGCACCTAGCTCTCACTTGCATGGATCTATGTCAGTTACCACAGGAGCCTTCATATATTGATTGTACTTTTTTAAAACTGTTCTGGAGACTGTAGCAATTATAAGTGAAAACAATAAAAATCATCAGTAAACAGAAAAATCCAACTCTGAAATGCAGAAAAATTCAGAAATTCTCAGGGCATGGTCCAAGAGTCTTATTGCTTGCTAGATTTGAAGAATTCAGCACCAAGGGGTTATTATCCTATGGAAATCCACCCAAATTACCTAATAAATATTCATCCTTTAGCCTGCCTGTATACCTGATTAAAAAGAAAACTAGAAAACAAAGATTTACTTTTTTGTTTTTGTTTGGTTGGTTGGTTGGTTTGGGTAGGGTTTTTTGTTGTTTGATTCTGGTTTTTGTGGTTTTTTTGGTTTATTTTTTGAGGGTTTTTTTTGGTATTGTTGTTGTCCTTGTAGCACTTTAATGGATCATGAGAAAATAATTCAGAACTTAGGAGAGAATTAAACCATTACTTTCACTTTTCTCAAGAAAAAGATGAAAGGAGGAAAAAGGAGAACATGATGAAAGTAGGGAAAAGGAGAAGAAGGGCACACACAAAGCACTCTGTGCTGCTGGGTAAGGAACCAATAATGAAGAGACATCTTGGATTGAGCCCCCATTCAAAGCAAAAAGTTCTGAAGTGCTTGCTGGTTTTACACCCGTGTTCTCCACTCCCAGAGATCCGCTGGGGAAGCAGCTGTGAGCAAGGCAGGCTGTGTAGCAGCTGGGCAGCAGGCTGGCTGCAGGGCCAACAGGATTCCTCCGGTATCCAGGCACTTTGGTCAATTCCCCTCACTCCTTCCAAGTGCAAAGTGAAGCCCTTAGGGGCACCTTTCCCATTCCCAGAATGTTTCACAGTTGAATGATTTTCTTTCAACTCCATTTTTTGTTCTGCTGTTTTCTCCTTGTTTGAGGGAATTACTTCTCCATGAATGCATTACACCTGTTCCTCTTTCCTACTCAAATTCTTCCTGTGCATCTGTATCATGAAAGAGTGTTTAAAGATTGATTAAAGAATTGCCAGCAAAGGCATCAGTAAGAACAGGTTTAATATAAAAGTGGCAGCATGACAAAATTCGTTGGCAAGGTTTAATCTACTACTTACTAGATGGTTAAGGCACACTGAGGAAAAGCAACAAAAAAAATCCAGAGCCAATCAATCCAAAGCCTAAGGGCCCAATAGCATTTAAAAGCATTTAAATTTGATAGTACTTAAACTTAACAACATTTCACCTAATTTACTTCATAATTTAAACAATTTGGCAAAGAATTCATATAGGATTTACTATATCACAACATTAATTTACTTACTGGTCTAACTTCCTTACGAATCTAAAGTACTTAAGAATCAAGGAGAAAGGCATTTCTCCCACATTTGATATGCATGCTAGCATGCACACAGACATAAAGAGTCTGTACAAGGTAACTATGAGAAATTACCCTTGAAGGTAGTGGAATACTGGCTTCAGATGTCTTTTCAGATGCCTCCAGTCAGTGGGTGAAGGGTTGAGCCTCGGGGAGTGGGGATGTCAGATCTGTTGTCATTTGGCAATCCTTGGAGTACAGCAAACCTGAGAGTTTGCTGGCTCTGAGAGGTGCTCTGCTCAGAGGGAGGCTGCTGGTCACACGCTGCTGTGACTGGGCAGCTCAAAGGGTCTCATTTTAAAGCACTGTGTATCAGGCCACAAGACAGTCTGCTTCAGTCATAGCAATGTTCCATCTTGGCCGCCCTTAGATTGGAAACTTAGAAAGTATGACAACAAAAATATTGTTCCACTTGAGTTGTTATTCAGGCAAAAAAAGCTTCCAAGGTTGTTCAAAAATGAGGGGAGGAGCTCATTAGGAAGCACAAGTTCCTGGGAGCAGATGGTATTTCTGATAAGCTCGACAGTTGCCCGGCCCAGGTGCTGTTGGTCAGGGCTGAGGCTTGGCAAGCATTTCTCAGAACATATTGAGGCCTGGAGATAGGGGGATGCACCTCCACACTTTGCATGTGTAAGTGAAGGATGGCCTTTCTTATTTTCCTTTCATTACTAGTTACCTCCTCTTTGGCCCACTGTGCATCTCCAACATACACAAGGGAGAGGATAAATGAAGATTTATCTGGGGAATGAATCTGCTGTTACATGTGTGAGAACAAGGGGTATTTCTTCCAAGCATCCTCTTTTAATTTCTACTTCCTAATGCCACAGCACTGGATTTTACTCTGGTAGCTTTAATCTGGTCTGGTGGGAGCCAGCTGGGAGTTCCCAGGCAGTCCCCAGGATCAGACTGTGAGTGAGTAGTTGAATCTCCTTCCCCAGGTCCTGTTTTACAGAGCTTCCTTCTCACCTCTGGTCGTATGCCCATGAATAAACCTGGATACCTGTAGGCATCTTGACTGTCTCCCCCACTCCTCCTGTGCCCCAGCTCCTGCTGCTGTCCTCCTCTTCTCCTCAGCTGCCCTCACACTTCCTGCATCCATGCCAAACTGTTGTTGGTGCCAGCTGGTGTCTCACCACATGTTAGTCTCTTGATTTGACACTTTACTGGAATGCGCTTGGGAAACCATTGGGGAATATGTTTCTTTACCATAGGAACCATGGCAGGGGATAGGGATTACCTGTCAGGCCTCATGCTGATACTGAATTGAATTTCTGTCAGGGCTGAATATTCATTCATGGGAACTGGAGCATTCCTTGGTATCACAGAATATATATTACCCTCAGGTTTCACGCCTTCTGCCTTAGACCTTCTGGTATGAGGAGTAGGAGACTAATTACCTGTAGGACTGGGAATACAAGAAAAGAAGGTCACAGGTGCATATTTCCATCTTGATGTATTTTCTGACTGCTGAGTAAAAGCAGACTTAAAAGGACAACTTTAATATACCAATCCTTTTCTGCTCTTTGTATTCCTCCAGTACAGTGAATTTTTCTGCCAGCCACTAACTGAAGTGGACAGGATATTATGTCAACTCTTTCTGTTTCCTGCATATTTCTACTTACTTCATGCAAAGAAAAGATACCAAGGGTGTCCCCTTCCTTCTCTTTACAATACCCATACTCTGACATAATATTCCCCAAGAGGTGACAAATCTAGATTTCAACCCTTTAAGATTTCTGCTCAGAAACAGAGATGCTCTGTGTTTCAGACACATGGGCTCAGGAAGCCTTCCTGAGTTCAGTCAATGAACCTTGGATAGCTGAGTCGTTGGGGCAGTTAGGCTTTTAGAAATCTTACTGTTCACAGGCCTTTTCAAATGCCTATCTCATAGAAAATGCACTTTTCTGAAGATATTTTCTAGAAATCTGATAACCCCATTCAGTGAAGACTGAGCATGTAACTTCTACACTGCATGTATCACCATGAAGTAAGGTATCTGCTGTATGTGCAGTGCTTCAGTCTTAACATGGAGGGAGGCAAAGTAAATTTGAACACTTTCTTTAACATTTCTTTTAGATTTCATCTTAGAAATTATCATGTTTAGGAAGTATTAGTATTAGGTTAGTCACTTTTTGTTTTGGCATATTGGCCTTTGTAGACATTTTTTGAGACACACAACTGTCACCATCCATGACTTGGTTAATGTAAGCAATCTAACTCCAATCCAAATGCTGACATTAAAGGCAACAGATCTGGTCCCAGAGGCTGGGTGTCTGAGAGTAGATGATCCCATGTTGTCTGAGGGTGGGTGACTGAAGAACCTGTGGATGAACTTTAGGAAAACACTAGGATATTAGATTTTCCTATTCAAAATCACCCTTTCCTGTGATGACGCTCTTTCTTGCTTCTTCAAGACTCTTGGACACGCTCCTTATCTCCTGAGGGTCTCATCAAACTGCTGTCCACTCCTTCAGCATTCCTTTCAGCAGCAGTGGCTGTGGCTGCTATCCATCTTTAGGCATATTTACTTCCACCTGAGAAATTCTTAAAGCGGTGCTTAGAGTAAACCTGCCTCTCGTGCAATCTTTGTTGCAACACTGGAGATGTCTGTGGAAACCAGCATCTATAGTTATGCTAATAGCTGTGTAGAAGTCTTTTAGAGATCTAGGTTTTGTCTAAATTTCTTCTGATATGTTGTGGGGCTGTTTTTCTTTGTTTGTCTGTTCTGTTTTGGTTTTGCTTGTTTGTGTGGGGGCTGTTTGTTTTGTGGGGTTTTGTTGGTTTGGTTTGTTTTTTTTTTAATAGGACCCTTCAGCTTTAGCCTTATAAAGAAAACTCAAAGGAATGGGTGAGAGAAGGGACTAAATTACTTATTTCTGGCCTTGTAAACTGTGCCAGTGAAACAACCCAAACCTTTTCACTGCCTCTATTTCTCTTCTTCAGGAATCCTACTTTCAAGAAGTGAATGTCAGACTCTCAGGGACACAGACTCTTTTACGCAGCTCTGGAAGTTCTAATCAGTAAAGCACTTAAGAACTTACTTACATTTAATCCTGTCATTTTTACAGACTTACCATTTGTTGCCTTGTGAACCACAGTACTCAGCACCTTGGAGAATAGTACTCTAAGTACATCAAGTGCACTTGAACTTGCTCAGTGAGCTATTGCATGTATGGTCCTCTCAAAACACAAAAGGAAGGTCATTAAATTGATGTGACACACTTCCTAAGTAGTATGTTAACTTCAGTGGTGTCTTTGCATTTCCATTTAAAGTGTTATTGTCTGCCTGCTGAGACTCTTCCTACTTTATAGCAGCCATATCTTGTGCTAAAGTGAACTTTACAGTGTATTGTTAAACACCTTTCACAACAGAGGCTGCTGGTATTCAATGGTGAATGGTAAGATTCATGTGTGTAATTAGTCAAGTTTTGAAGCATTTGTGCATTCCTTGGCGAGAAAACTACTCTACAAATGGCAGGTGATTATGACTGTGACTTGTCTCCATGGAGAGAGAAAAACATGAGTAGTCTAAAAAATTCTAGCAACATCTTATTAATGCCCTAGGTTTTGTTCATTCAAGTCATAAATTTCTCAACAGAAGTGGAAATAATAGGATACTGATGGCAAATTGTTTTTTTCCACATCATGTTGCCTAAGCCAACTTTTCTAATCCAAATTCTGTATAAAAGTTTGCAACTAAGTTCAATAGAAGAATGATGCAGACTGACTATTGTTCCTTATAACTGTTCTTTGATTAATACTTAGATCCCATAACTTATAATAAATTTTTTACACAGATTCAGATCTACAAAGAAGGCAGATACATAATTTTAAAATGTAAAACCTACATCAAGGGCAGAAGGGAGATCGCTGGTAGGGCAAGAGCCATGCTTATAGTAAGGCGATATATTTACAGAAATGCTTTTGTCTTCTAACCAAAATTTTGCTCCTGATATATTCATACTCCTCATTGTATCCTCCTTTCTTGTTTTCTTTCTCCCCATAAATTTAATATTTACAATGCTGTATTTGTGAAGGTAGAATTTTATGAAGCAAGAGAGATTTTAGATGAGGCATTGTGTTAAATTAGGTGAGCTACTCAGAGAACTGAAGCAAAAAAAGGTGCTTTAGGTGACTAGACACATTGCATCCCAGAAGCCAAGCTTCATTTGCACAAACCATTTATTGAGGAATTTCAAATGGAAGACTACTTTCTGCTTACCAAAGTACATATTTTATCACTTGAGTATAGAACACTTAGGTGCAAGTATTGGTGGGGTACTGTATTCTCTGATCTTGCAATGAAATACTCAGAGTGACGCCCCTCTTACTGCCATAGACCAAGGACAGGGTGAGACTTCAGGAGGTACTCACCACATTTGTTGTCAATGTTGTCCTTTCCCTGTGATTTCACATTCTTTCCATAAAGGGAAGAATGGGCCACAGAGATTTGATTCTTCACCTGAATATTTTCCTATTTTTAACTGTTTTATGAGATTGAGGTTAATAGTTTAGCTGGGGATTTGGCCTACAATATGATAAAACGTGTAGCTATTGTCAGAATTCCTCCTGAAAAGCACATTACAGATTTGTTGTTACTTAGTAGAGTTTATAATAAACAGATTAACATTGCCTGGAAATCTGTTTCCTTCACTTTAAGACAATTGTATGCTCACATAATTTTTCCTTTTTCTTTACTGATCCTGCATCTGAATGGTTAAAAAACTCATAGCTTTTTAATTTCTCCCAACATCTACACATTAGTAAGATCAAAGCAATAGCATGATGAAAAACAAATTGAGAACTAAAAGAACTCCTTGTACTAATGAAAAACATACCTTATGTTTGTCTATTTTCTAAAATCAAAATTATACATCAGTGATATGTCTAATTGAATGTCACAATATTAGTAATTGTGCTGTCTATGAAAGAAATTTGTTCCAAAGTCAAAGTGTCACCTTGCTGTCAAATAATCCCATAGATTACCATAAACAGAGCTAGCAAAATTGTCTTGTGACTGGAAAGATATGTGATGTGAATCCCAGTCATTACCAAAGACATGACTTCCATTGTAATTATCTGCCTACCACAACAGCTTCCTTCTGCCAGCTCTGCCAGCTCCTGCTGCCACACAAACTCATTAACATTTCCGTTGATGCAATACCATTTGTACAGTTAACCTTTGTGCAAAGTGGGGGCATTTCTTCATTATGATGGATTCTGTAATATCACAACAACTTGCATTGAGGATTATATTTTTCTTTTCTTCATTTATGGCTAAATTAGAAATTAGTCTAACACCTGGGTTCCATTACACTGAGCTGCCTTGTCATCTGTGGAAAATGCAATTTGGTTTACAGGTAGCTTCAGTGTTCTCCATCTAAGAAGGGATTACTGCTGTTGCTCAAAGTGACTTTTAAAGGCAGATAAATTCTTGCATGTTTCAACTGGTTTTTGATGGAAAATAAAAAAAGTATTTTTCAAAGTAAATTAAATAATTATTGTTTCATTTTTAGATATCAGACTTCAGAATCTACAAACCTTTTCCTATATCTAGACTTCTAACAAAATGTTACAATCACATTTCTAGATTATTTTAGGCTAAAGATTGACTTTATTTCAATATTCAAATTCATAGTAACAATCTTAAGTTTTGGGCTTCTTTTTCATCGTCTACAAGCATAGCCTCTTTTTGCATTTGTTGGACCATTGTAAACCATAAATGTTTTTTGCAACTCCTATAGAACACTTTTTCTAAGTAATTACTTGATCTGTGTAAATTTAGATTAGAATTTTACTTGCCCAATTGTTTTAAGATTGAAAGTAAATGTATTTTTATAATTAACCAGTGCTGAGAAATATAGAGAGTGGCTTAGTGCTAGACAGAAGAAATTTATCACATTTCAGGTGTTGGGTGGATCTGTAGAGCTTTTTGCATTTAGTTTAGGTGACATATCTTACATTTTATCTAGCAATTTAATTAAGATTATTACTCATCTGGTATTTGAATTATCTCTGTGCTTCTCACAGTGATGCAGTTTGTGAGGCTGAAGGTGAAAATGCTGCTAATTTTACACTTGTGAGTTCTCTGCCTCACATGGAATAGACACTGAGCTTTCTTGCTGATCATGTCTCTTTCTCTCCTGAGAGCTCAGACTCTTTGACACCTCCTGTTCTTCCCACTATCCCATTCCTAAAACCTGCTTAATTCCATTTTCTGTCCTTTTTCTGCCTCACATCAGTTTCTTTTTAATTCTTTCCCAAGGTTGCCTGTATTATGTGTCTTCCCTTTACTGTGCAAATTTCTAGTCCCAACTGATGCAGCAGCAGGGAGGCAGGTCTCTCGCAGACGATATCTGACACAGAAGAGGACTCCAGGCAGCAACTGGCTGTGTTAGGTTAGGATGTGTTCTGAACACTGATCAGAAGAGCTCTGTAAAAATCTAGGCTCGGAAAATTTGCCAGAAAATAATTCAGTAGGGGAATTAGATACAATGCAGAGTGCTCAGAAGCAGCACAAAATGAAAATAAGTTCTGGGGGGGTCTCATGAGATATGGTGTAGGTACAAAACATACACTTTATGACTTTGTAGACCTGCAATACAGTATTGGCCTTGTTTGTATCTGGCTACAGACTTTGAAATGAGTTTGCAAGGCCCAGAACAGAGGTGCATCAGGCTTGCCCTCTCTGAACTGTTGTTGTTTTACTTGGGTTGACTTTAACACTTTTGAATTTTTCTATCAACTAGATGGTTGCCACAAATTCATTCTACTTTCCTTTAACCTTGTAAAGTATTAAATCATAGTTTTATTAAGATAGCAATAATAAGCAGTTGTTCCACGTGGAATGATACATTTATGGCTACCATGAATATGTAGTATTTAGAAATACCAGCCTGGTAAGATAGCAAAGGCATCAAGAATTGGAAATGCAGAATGCAGAACAGAGCAGGGCAGATGTGATTATAAATGGGCACAGGCTGACACTTGGGCTGCTTATGACACAGGGCTGTGAGCAACTCACCAGTGGTCAAGTAAAGGAAGCAACATCTGGAACCACTTTTAGGGATAGCCCTATTTTTTAGGGATACCAAAGAGAACAGATAAAATAGTACATTGTACAGGTTAAAGGCACTGCATATAGTTAATTTGGTTGTAATGTGGAGCTTCAGATCATTGGAGAAAAAAGAAAGGGTAAAAACATGTTAACAAGCACATAAAAATGTTCTCAAGTACGTCACTTATTGAGAAAGAAGATACCACCAATATGAACTCATATTCCTACTGGTGAATACTCTAGGTACTGACACTAATCATATTACCCATCACTGCTGCCAGGCTCAAGCCACCGACTGCAGGATTTGCATGAGTGAGGAGAGGGCATGGGGAACACTAGGAAAAGGGGTAGAAACCAAGCATATGACAAGATTGCTATTCTCTGTTTGTCTTGTTACTATTTTACAACAGAGACTTTTCCCCATAAAAAAAATAATAATTAGATCTAAACTGGAAAATTTTTCTTGGATTACACTGTTGTAGTTTGAGCAAATTCATGACTTTCATACAAGATGTATTTTCCCTTTGCTTTTTGACAAAATCTGGAATACAGCTAGAGTAATCACTGGAAATTGAAAAAGACCAGAGGCAGAATCCAAGGAAGTAAAGAGGTTCTGTCTCCTTATTTCTGTAGTTTGCTAAACTGTCAGAAGCCAGTCCACAGACCAGCTTCAAGTGGAAGGACAGGTTTTTTTCTGTGGGCTGGTCACTGAAATAGATTGCCTGAAGATGTCATGTACCATCCCTGGCAGTGTTGAATGACAGGTTGGATAGGACTTTGAGTGACCTGGTTTAATGCAAGGTGTCCCTGCTTTTGCCAGAGGGCTGGAACTAGATGATCTCTAAGGTCTCTTCCAACCCAAACTATTCCATGATTCTATGGTTTGCTGTGGAGCACTACCTTGTTATGAATCTAGACTCTATCAATCAGCCATAACTTCACTGGGGCCATATATCTTCCTTCAAAACCACACTCATGTCAACATCTGAAATCAAATGAAATTGCCTGATTGTAGGTTTCTTAAAGTCAGGCCTATTATATGATCTCAGGTTATTCATACTCCTAGGAAAGAAGCATTTTTCTTTTGTGTAACAGAGGAAATGTCTCAAGTGTGTAGTCGCTCTCAGCTAGAAAATGACTACAGACTACCACAACTGCAGGAAATTTTTCAGTATGAGCCTTAGCATATCTTTGAAACACTGTAAAGGGGACACATTCACTTTAAATTTTTCAAATAAATGAGACAGAAACAGAAGAAGGAATATTTTGTATGCTGTATTTATATGAAAACAAGAAATGTATATTATTTCTCGTGTAATAAGATTCCTAATGTGGAAGGCATTCAAGATCTTCCTGAGCTTTTGCAACTAGAGAGGGAATTAGATATTCAGTGCCTGAAAAATTCACCTTTAGGAGTACAGTAATATCATTTCCCAGTGAAAAGAAATAAAAAAGACTCATAGGTGAAAAGGAATCTTAATTGATTCTGATTATGCAAAAAAGTAAAGTAGATTAATCAAGAGAAAGACATAGAAACATTTTATTGCACAAAGAATTTTAAACATTTTATGATTATGGGTGCAAGGGTTAAACCAGATGGCATGCATTTTAAATAGGCACTACAGCAACATGTCAAATATGTCCGTATTTGCATATACTTTATGTTAAAAACATGCCAGCACTGTCTTATATATTCAGAGCCTAGCAAGTGGAAGTCAAAGAGGTCACCTGTGCAGCTGGTGCAGGTAATGGAATTCCCATCAGGCAGATTTAGAAACTCTAAAGAAATGTGCTAAACACGACGCTCCATCTGTTTCTAAACTATTGAGACAAGCATGCAATTTGCATGCTTTAAAAAATAGATATTATAATTTTAGTATGTTATTTTATGTGTGCTCTAATACATTTCAATATGTGTCACTTGTTTGGAGCACATACAAACGTGCACATAAATACCTATGCCATGTACTCCATTGTTTTGGAGTTTGCCATACCTGTTTTGCTCCTGATAAAAAAAAAATCATAATCATCTTAATGCTTAACTTAAAAAAAAGCAAATGCTGAGAAATATTTTATGGCCATACTGTGCCAGGTGGTTGCTCCTAAGACCTGTCTAAGGGTGAACGCTAAATAAAATGATAAAATCAATCTGAGAAGGAGGGATAATAAGGATGAAGATTGTAAGACAAATACTTGTGAAAAACATAATAGATTCCTCTCTTAGACAGGCATGAAGATCTTTAGCTAGATGCTATGCAGTAATTTTGCCACAGAACAGAATTGATAGCAATGATTCTAGTATCCACTTTTTCTCTAAAGCAAGAGCCCTGGTAGCTTGAGACAAGGACTGGACACAGAACTTTGTATTGTACAGTAATTACTGCAGTGCAATTTTATAGTGTCCTGCCTGTAACTTTACAATGATCCTACCCAGGCTGCCTCAGAAGCAGATGAAAGAATGCACATCTGCTAATGTTGCTGATTTTGGCAGTAGCTGACTGCTTTTATGTCTCACCTCCTAGTCTCCTATCAGCATTAGCCCTTTTCTTGGGGATTTCTGAGTGACCTCAGACAGAAACAGGACAAATGACAGCTGTCTGTGTCCAGGTCATCTATATTTTGCATGCTTGATTAGTCCATTCGACTGCCCTTGGGTAGGCATTTGCTTTCTGAACATGTTGACCACTGTGTGGGTGTTGCAGTGACCGTCTGCTCACACATTGTGGATCTGCTAAAACTGTCCTTAACTACATTTTTTAGACATACCCTGAATAGCTGCACAGAGCACCCACACAGTTCTCAGGATGTCCCTGCTTATTCAAGCTTTAAGTTGTGTAACAAATTGGAGAGAAAGTGGAAAAATTAAAGTCATAATGATGCAATTTCATCCCTTTTTCTACTCCAGTCTTTTCCCTTATTAATATGTTGAACAACAGGGTATTGCAGTTAACACCAGATTTTAGTGTGACATGCTTATTTGAAAGACATTTGTGAGTCTACGTAGACAAGAAAAGGGTTGCACCATCAGGTGTGCAAGATGCACACATCAAACTTTGAACCCTGAGTTTTCAGTAGTGGCTCAGCTGGGAGCCTGGGGATGTTAAGGGTGCTGGTGGAGGAATAACATTCTGAGAGAACTCTGAGGTACAGCTGTTAACATCTGTTCCGTGGAATGGGGATACCTGTAAAATATTGAGTGGGAAGCACCATCCAAGCTGGTTCACTCCAGAAATATGGTTTACAGATCCATGCTGCCAGTGTGACTGTCCATGGGTCCATCCTATCCATTTCCCATGCTCCCCAAATGTGCAGAAGGAGAGGTCTGAGAATACCAGAAGTGCCTAAGTTTGGATGGGTGACAGGTATTGCACTGAAGGTATTGCACTGAAGGTGCTGTAGTGGTGCTGATGGAAGAAGATGAAGAAGCTGAGCATTGTGATGAAGGGAGAGGAGACGTTCACAGAAAATGTGGAGAGATATGTTTTTGTATATTCTAAATGACATGACAAAATCTTAGGAATCAGGTGTTCATCCACTGTCTGCTTTACATTAATTACCTTCTTTACAGACCTTTAAGCTTCATTGTTTATGCATACAGTGTTTTAATTAAATAAAAGCTCAATAAACTAGCGAGGACTTAGTCCCTGTTAGTAGTACCTTCTGGTCATATTTTGTTGATGTAGTAACTGGATGAGTAAATTTCCTGTCCCCAATGGTTATATAGTCACACCAATTTTTATTTCTTCGTGACATCAAGAAAGTTATAAATAAAAAATATACTCTTAGGGCCAAATGTGTATTTGTTCAGACATATTAAAAACTCTTCTTTCAAGAATATCTTTTAAAGATTTTCTGAAAGATTTGCCAGTAATTTACTATTGAGATAACTAGCATAAATGATGAATAATTTTAATAATGTACTATTATCTGCCTTGCACAGGGGTTTAGACACATTAAGGAGGAGTATGAATAATTTAGTTTGATCTGTGTTACTTGATCCCAAACCACTCAACACACATAAAAACACAGTTTGTATTGTTTTTAGTCTGTTCTTAGCCCATTTCTGACACAATATTTATATCCATTTTTATACTCTTAATTAAAATGCATTATAAGTATTCATTGAGTTTACTGGATAAATTCAGAACTGTTTCTGAGATCTTCCTTACCTTAGAGTGCCTGGTCATTCCCTCATTATAATTGTTCCTTCTTCTTTTTTTCTTTTTTTTTAAAGCAAAATTATGTAGCAAAAAAATCAATAAAAGCTATCTTCTTATATATCAGTATATATTTCATCCTCTGAAAGTTGGTTCTTGGGAGGCAGAATGCTTTAGTGGTGAAGGGGTAAGGGTGTGAGCTCGGGCTGTACTACTTGCACGGCCCTACCTTGTGGATGGGCTGTAGATGAAACTGTAGATGAAAAAGGCTGTGGAAGTGTTCATTGTTAGTAAAAGAAAGTCATACATCTAAAAGTGGGTCCTCTTTCCCAAACCTGAATTTTAATTAATGAAATTATTAATTTTTACCTTTGTCAATGATTTCTTGGAGACTGGCTTTGGCAGCGTTATTTTATTTGGAAAAAAATTTAATGAACTAAGGTTTTATATAATTGGTGTAATATGACAAAATATTCCTAATATTCAGGTAAAGAACCTGTAGATTCCTGTTTATATAAACAGAATATGAAAAAAGGGTACTACTCCTCGTAGCTCTGTAGATCAGATGCATCTTAGATAGAAAAGATGAAGAGATGACCTTATTCAAGTTAGAAATAAAAATTCTCAAGGACTTTAGCAAAATCCAGTTATTAAATTTAAATAATAATAACAGTATACCAATTTCACATCAGAAAATAATCACCATTCTCATATATTAGAGTAATACATAAGATAGCAAAAAAAAGAAGTAATTTAAGGCATATATCCAACTGCCACACTCACTGATTTTTATATCCTCTATAAATCCATATCTTATTCTGAGGATAATAAATGTCTTTGATGTCTTTCACCCTCACTGTGCAAAACTTTTCCAAAACAGCATTAGCAAATTGTGTTTCTACTACTACCTTCAAATATTTTACTTTGTTACAAAAAAAAACCAAACAAAAAACAACAACAACAACAAAAAAAAAAAACCCAAAAAAAACCACCCCAAAAAACCAAACTTCATTGGAGAAGAGAGGGAATATAATTAATATTGAAATTAAACATCTTGCTACCAGTATTGTCCTGTGTGTATTTTTGGTTCAGAATAAAATATTTGCGCTCCTCTGCTATCAAAAAGATATTTATACACCAGACTTTATTTCAGGTTGTCAAATAAGTAGCACAATGTCACCAGTTTTTAAACTGTCCTGTACTATATCATATGCACCTGTTATTGTAGGTGTATGGGCATGCACATTCCTCCATCCACAGGTAGATAAATATACATGTCCACATAAGACCTTTAAAACACTGAATTGGGAGTTGGGTTGAAGTTATAACTTGTAATACTAATGATGTAAAATTTTGAGCAAGTGCTTTTGAATTTTTAAATTTTGTGTTGAAACAGAAGCTTTTGATGATGATTTTAATAGCATAGAGAAGAGGATACTATTTCTGTGTCTGCTACTTAGGACTCTGGGCTGAGTAAATTGTTAATATAAGCATCTGACTAAATACTCAGTGAAACTGACACCACCTCCTTGAGATCTGAATATATGCAGGCAATACGCCTAGAGCATTTGCCTTGGCTCCTCTCCAGTTGTTGTCATATACTATATCTAACTTAATTTTAATTTTGCTTTTAGAGGGGAGTAATACAGGAAAATCAGCCAAACGCTCCTCAAAACTCCACAACTCCTCTTGGGTTTCACCTGCTTCTTCATGGAGAGAAAAAAGAAATCGTCAACCATCCACACCTACCATCCATGATAGTAAAATAAATTCTTACTTGCAAAATATTTCCATATTTTTATTCCATTTGTTCCTTTATTATCAGAGTAGTTAACATTGCTGACTTAATTCTTAGTCACCTGATTTATTTACACTGGAATAGATAGATGAATAGTTGTGTTAGGGGGTTTTTGGGGGGTTTCCTTTTTGCTTTTTTTGTTTTGTTTGTTGGGTTTTGATTTTGTGTGTGTGTGTGTTGAGGTTTTTTTGGAAAAAAACAGGCCTTATGCTACATAATAGTCTGACTGCCACTGACACAAGAAAGCAAACGAAGCTTACATTCCAGGTAGTGGTGACTTTTCTTTTGCTTTTTGATCTTAAAACCCCCATTATAAGCAGAGGTGACTCATAACTTGCACACCTAATTTATAATCCTTTAATCCTCAAATATTTCTCTCATTCTAGGAAATTGAATGTTAGATCAATGTCTAGTCTATATTTGCTCAAATATTGTTCAGTTGACCTTTATTTCATACTTTACTTATCTGAATATTATGCTTGATGTATGTTCTTGACAAGGAGTGGCAACAAATACACTTATAATGGCCAGATATCCCAGACATCTTGTCATTTTCTACATAAAATGCAAAAAAAAAAGAAGAGCATTGAGGCAGAACTACTCTTTTGTCTTCAGTGTGATATTTCAAGGTCAAAAAACGATGTGTTAATGGGGCAATTTAGCATGTAATAAATAATGCATTTGCCATTGCATGGGTTATATTTCTACTACTATCTAGGTTTCTGTTTGCTGCATTTTCAATCCCACCTTTCCATGAATAGCAATGCTCAAGTCTTTAAAGTAAAGATGAGTGTATAACTATATTTTCATTTCAAAACTACCAATCATGTAAAATATAACATTATACTTCTCATACTGTTTTTTCATTTTTTGCTGCAACATCTGAAAACAGAATACATCAAGGCAGCTTTTCACACGTTGAAAAAACCCATATATGTTGACAATATTTGTAGATGTACAAATGTTGTGAGGCAGCTTTCCAGCTGGGTGGCCCACAACATGTACTAATGCTTGGTGTATCTCTTTCCCAGGTGAAGGACTTTGCACTTCACTGTGTTGAACTTCAGGAGGTTCCTGTCAGCCCACTTCTCCAGCCTGCTGAGGTCCCTCTGCATGTCAGGATGATCTGGCATATCAGCTTCTCCTCCTAGTTTGATATTATCTTCAAATTTGCTGAGGGTAAGCCCCACCATGTTAAATAGAAGTGGACCCAGTATAGACCCCATGAGTATATGAGTACTGACTGCCCTCCAACCAGATCCTGTTCTGCTGATCACCACTCTCTGGACCAGGCCATTCAGCCAGTTTTCAGTCCATCTCATTATCTGCTCATGCAGAATGTACATCCATATTTTCCCTGAGGACCATAAAGTAACCTGGAAATGGTTTCCAGGGTTAGACGTTTCATCAAGCCCTAGAATTCTGTCCTAATAACAAAACCTACTGGATCCAAACAAAAAAAAAAAAAAATTCATTCTGCCTCTTGAAAGTAAACTTCTGAATAGACACAAGTGAAAAAAATCACAGGCCTTGAAATATGTGAAAGAGGGCATATTTCAATGTAAGTCATCTACCAATTCAGTACAGGAGAAGCAGAACTGCAGATCTGTTCCCTCTGTTTGGAACTGGGTTTAATTTTCTTCTATGATCTATTGTAAAAATCAGTTCTTTCAGGTGCTGAATTGTTCCATAGAGGTGATTAGCTCTAGACTCTAATCATAAGAAACAACTGGGGTGCTCATTTCCTGAGCTGGTTCCTGTAAGTTATATACCTGAGATAAGTGGGATGACTCTGAGTACAGGAATCTTGTTTGCCATTTTGTTTTCTTCTGATGTGACAAGTTTCCCTGTTTTGAGCAAGTAATTACTAACAACATATTCAAAGTCCTTTTTGATTTATCACATCAGCTACTTGCTGTTCTTTGTTCAGTTCTAGGAACCTGGGCTGTTCTCACTTGAGAAATCATGGGAACAAACCCTCCAGACCCAGCACTGCTGACCTGAGCCGAGGTAACAGCAGTGGAAGGGTGTGACACACTTTCCATGGCAGATACTTGGGAGATGGGCAGAGTACAATGTGCTCCTCCAAGCCCAGATGTCTTGGGAATTTGGAGACTTTGACAGATCTTAGACCACACTCGTGGCACTGGGCAAGACCAAATAATCCCTGCTTCTTCTCAGTTATCTTTCACTCTGTGTTTAGTAGCTCTTGTCTCAGGACAAGACTGTCTTTTCTATCAATCTGTGGAGTGCCTCATAATTCCCAGAGGGTCTCCCATTCAATGTAAGGATGCACACCCTTCTTTTTCTTTAAACAAATGCAATGTGAGTAGTTTATAGTGTTTGGGCATTTTTGTTTCCTGATCCAGCTTGCAATATTATACCTCGTTGTCACTCTGTCACGTTCCAGAATAATACTGAAGTTTATCTATGTAAGGAAATGTCTGGTGCAAAATTTGAACTGCAAAATGAAAAGTTACTCTTAACCATGCTTAAACATTACTGCTTGTCTTGCCTGAGATTTGTTGCATTTACTGTTGCAAAGACTTTTCAAAACACATTAGTTAAATCGAGCTGAAAATCATTCATGCATATTTTATGGAATAAATTACAGATATATCTCCAGTTGTAAGTTATAAAACATATCTTTGCTTGGGCTATTAAAATATTCTGCCCCATTTAAAATAAACTACATAATGAAACTGATGTGCAGTAATAATTTTACAATTCTTATTAACATAAAGTATTTTAGAACAAAATGCATTTTGAAAATTTTTGTGCATAAATTCTAGCATTTCTGTTCAATTCTTCTCAGCAAATACTGAAATAAAGTTATATACAGTTACCTAAAACTGTGAAAAAAATGAGAGAATTTTAATTTTTTTTAACAACCATGGAGACTTTTGCCATACTTGCAAAAATTAAAGAAGATAGGATAAGCTAAACACAGCAGGGCTGCCTGGAGCAGAAAGAAGCAAGACAAAGTCATACAGTGAAAAAAATCATGTTCAAAGTCTATGTAACAGATTTTTCCAATTTATGTTACAGAGAGAAGAAAGATTTTGGAATGCTTTATGTCTTAAACTGCCAGCTTATGTGATGCAGAAAACAGGTTGCTGACATTGAAGAGGAGCTTTTGATCATCAGGAAGAACTTGTATCAGTTCTGTTCTTTAACTCGCAAAATTACAAGGAGATTTGTGTGCCTTATCATCATCATTTGTCAGGCTCCAAAAAACTTCCTTAACAAGACTTTTAAGAGGACTTACAGTTGTTCATGTACTCTGAATCAGATGAACAGGAGAAACACTGACAAGATGTTCTCAAGAGGTCAAAACAACAAAAAAACTTTACTAGCAACTTTAGAAAATGAAAGTGCTTTGGCAAAGGGTTTAGAACAGCATTCACTCAGCAATAAAACACTTCCCAAAGCATTAGCTTACTCCATTCAACTCAGCAAACTCTAAGCCTGGTCAATTTTAAGTTACTCAAAAATTCCAAGGGAATGAAAAGAAGAGAAACAAAAAAGGCATACAGAAGAAAAAAAACATAACCACCATTCCTGGTTCCAGCAGCAACCAGCTGATCAAACTTCCAAGAGGAGGATCAAGACATCAGCTTGCCTTGTGTCTCACTTTAAGTGCCCTTTGTCCTTCCTGGGCCCTTCCCCCAGGTGTGACCTGTGCTCATTTGGCCGCTCAGGGGCTGGGGCTCCAGAGGAGGCTGTGGAGCACTGCCTCCAGAGTGCCAGGGGCTGGTGGCCACTGCAGGGCTGGGACAGAGGCGTGGCAGGGTGTGCAGGGCAGGGCATCACCTCACCAGGGCAAAGCCTGACCTGCTCCTTCCCCCACACATGCACCCAAAATGTTTCAAGCCAGCAATCTTTTTATTAACTATGTTTATGTTACTAAATATATTATTAAATATGCTTTTTTTGTGCACAAAGAATTTAAATTCTTTGAGTACTGAAAACATCACAGAATAAGTTGACTTGCTCTGCTCCAGATCTAGAATAGTTGGTTCCTTTGGGTTATTTGAAATGAACACTATTGGCTGATATAAAATTCCTCCTCTCAATAGAACAAGTTTCTCCTGTACAGGAGAAATAGCCTCTCTGAATGTCGTCTTTAAATGGGCTGAGGGAAAAATGTGTTGTCTGTACATTGCGAAGGAACACTTGAGGGGCTGGCAACTATAAACAGAAGTTCAGTCCTTGGTTTTTAAGATTTCCCTAAAAATAAGTGTTCTTCATGTAAGCAATAATATATTAAAAAATATTGGGGTTTTTGGATTTTGGGTTTTTTTAAATTTAATTGGGGGAAACCAAAGCTGATGTGCAATAGGAAGAATAAAAGCAATAAGCATTGATAAAATAGGTGTGAGCAATTAATCTAATGGAGCTCTAGCTGAGAAAATTTCTCTGACACACCCTTGAAGGCTTGAATGAAATGCAACAAATCTTGGGTTTGTTGACATCTGCTGAATCCTGTCAACTCAAAGCTGCCTTTCCTAAACTACTGTTTAGGGTGCCTTGCTCTGCTGGATCCCTCCTGTTGCTGCATTGAAGATGGAGCCTTTTACACTGACTCATACTGTGTCCATAGAGCATCTGGTCTTGCATGAACTGGTCTAGACACTAATTTCCATTTCACTTTAATCTTGTGCTGACTAGACTTTACAGTTTTAATACCAAAATATCTGCAGAGCAAATTGTCTACTAAAACAGGAGTTGAGCAGAGTTTGGAAAATAAGATTTTTTTTAAATTGTAAGAAGTTAAGCTGTGTCTTTGGATTCTTTCCCAGCCTTGCTGGTTAATATAGCATGGAATTTTATAGCCTGAATTAAAAATAATTACTGGAATCCTGGAAATCATATGACTTCAAGTCATATGTCTTGCAAATCAAAGCCTAATTAATTATGCCATTAAACAGTTGCTATCATCTAGTGACCAGCAAATGTATATTTTGAAAAACAAAACAAAATGTGCTGTAAAATGAGCTTAAATTCTATTAGTTGCATTAAACAATGACTTATAAACTGAAAACTGAGGTTTTGGCTGGTTACTGTGAAAAGAGCTCCAAGACCAGATTTATAAGGCAGCAAGCTTGCTGGTTGGGGTTGGTTGCCAGCAATAATTTTGAAACAAGAATTTGAAATAGTTGTAAATAAGGTCCAAATACTGCAGACTACCTCTTAAGGTGTGACAGAAAAAGCTACAACATGAAGCATAAAGTCCTTATCCACTGGTTTAGTATTTATTTTGTAAACACACACAAATTGTGCACACACTTGGGGAGATTTTGTCAACATTACGTGTTTCTTAGCACTCACTCTTCTAAAAACAAACTATAGGAGTCCATCCTGACCACTAAAAGAGACCATTATGAGACCTGACCTAAACCTGCATGTCTTTCAGCAGGCAGGAGTTTATATGACTAGTTTTGTACAAATGATAAAAGACCTGTGATTTGTGAACCTGAATCTTCATTTCCAAAGGACTTGGCTACACATATACATGCAGATGAAGGTAGCATGGCATATTATGACTAAATGCTTCTGTACAAAAATATAACTTTTGGAAAATCCCTGCCTCAGACTTACCAGTCTGAAGAAACTACTGAAAAAGACAGATCACTAACATGACAATTTAATACAATTTTTTTAAAAATAAGATTTTGTCTGACTTTCTATGTGACTTTCTTCCTCTGCCCAGTTGTCTGGGAGTAAAGATAACTCTGTGATAATTGGATAAGAAACACTTGTTAACTCCTTTCAACACTGTCTTCAGAAATTCCATCTTCTATTCATCTGTATTTTTCCTTATTATTAATTAGAGTAGTTGGTAAAAAAGGCAGGACTGTAACTTAAGTTGTGTTTGGAAATTCCCTTCCTTCTGCTCCAGGCATTATTAAGAAAATTTTCAATGTTTGCTTTGGATAGAGAAAATGAGGGTAGAGGAACTCTGCTGCAGCCTGGAAATGAAACAGTTTGGTGAGCAGTGTCCTGTGTTGGTGTGTAACCAGATGGGAGGAAATTAGTAAGGAGAAGGGTCTTTAGGAACAGGAGTACTACACAAATGTTGGGGTAACCCATAGAAAAAAGACATGTGGTCTGTGGGAAGGTACCTGTGGATAAGCTGCCCTTTACTGATCTCACCTTAAGATTCTCCTTCCTATAAAACTTTTTGTGTTTTCCAGAATTCCTTCTGAAAGAGAGCAGCACAGCATCATTCCTGGTTTTAGCCCCTGCTGTAAAAACACAGTCCCTGAATATTTAACAATACAATACAATATACATCTGCTGTGTGATGCTGAAGCTTGAGAAGGAGAAAGACCAAAATATGTTAATTTCTTGGTTGAAATTCCATTGGCATCACCCATATCTTCAGAGAGTAACCTGTCATTCTGCAGATGAATGCCCCTATCACATACCAACTAGAAGTGCAGAAATTTAGTGGAATGGGACGTAGAAGTAGTTTTTTGAGGATGTGGCCATTGTGTGGGACAGCTTTCTTAGCATTTCAGAGGCAGTTTGATTTCCATGTGTGTCCTCAACATGACTTGTCAGGTCACAGTCCTTCCCATTTTTGTATAGCATTTACTCATTAGGCCAAAGCTTGTTCTTTAAGTGCAGAGTTGCCTCCTGCTCCATAGGTTCTGTGCTGGTGGGATGAGGACGGTATCTGACTTCCTGCCCTAGTTGCTGCTGGAGCCTTTGTCCAGAATCATTCCCTTCTGTTAACCCAATAGGAGCCAGATTAATTGGAATGAGTAATTAAAAACATCCCAAACTGTTTGCTGGTCTTAGCCAGGTGGAACATGGCGTCTAGGTAACTAATGTAGTAAAATATTTCCTTCTCAATGTCTGTCCACAGACCCAGTAGGTCCAGATTACTTCCAGGCATGGACCAAGAAAGGAAATATAACAGGTGCAGCTGCAGACTTTCCTTTTCTGTCTGCCAGAGGTTTTTCTTGCACAGTTAAGCTGAAGTTTCATGCTCCTTTTTCACATTTCCCAAACCAGCATGGTAAAGAACCTCTCTGCAGCTGCGTGTTAAGCCAGTAACTTCTTCTAACACGGTTGCTGTGTTGAATCATTTACTGGGAGACTCCACAGAGAGGTCACTGTCAGCTGTTCCTCTAGCAGTGTCCTCTGATTTCCTTCTTTGCCTCTGGCAAGATAATATCTCACAGGCAGAAAATATTTTATTCTTCACATCAGGATAATATCCACATAAATATGTATAATCATGCCATCCTCAGTGCTCAAACCATCTGTACAAGTGTCAGCACAAGAGCCACTGGTAGCGATTTTGCATGGCTCTTTACTTATTTACAGTCTGAATAAAGCATTAAATTCCAGCTTCTAATTAGCAGAGCAGTGGTTACTCACTATTGCTTTGACAAGTTATCAGCTTGTCCTGAGACAGCAAAGCCATCTGTAGGTGTACCAACTTACTAGCCACTGCAGCTTGCCAAGGTGTTGTGAGGTATTGAAACTCATCTTTGAGGAGTCTGCTCAGACTCAGCCCATCTTTGCTGGTTGTCAATTTACAAGCAATATTGATAGTGGGCAGTTTATAAAGGGCTGCCTTAATGAGAAGCAGAAGCATACCACACACAGTTCCCAGAGGCATTTATAAGCCTTGATCTGGAGTGATTTATGTTAAGTGTTCATTGTATTAAATCTGTTGCATTTGGTTTTAGGTCATCTACTGAAACTATCCTTCACATAGAAAATATATTTCTGTCACAGACTGAGCTTTTCTTAATCACATTTTAAAATTTGCCCATTTACTGTCTCCTTTTTGTCATCTGATGCATTTACAGACTTTTTTTCTTTCTTTTTTCAATTTATTTTTTACCCCTGAAAATGCTTATTTGAAGAGAACATCAGCAATGATGGAATAACAGGCTGATTGACAAAGATCTCCAGACTGACTCATCAGTAAGTGTGTGGCTAAATAAAATCAAGAATTGCAAAAGAAATAGGGAATATATAGCAGTTTAATTGACAGGAGAAAGACCGCATCTATTTGAAGTTCTGCGATGTGGGATGTCTGTAGGCTTCCAAATGACTTTTGCAATTTGTTATCTTTACAAATTACTTGAATGGACTATAAACAAGCCAGATTGACTAGGAAGGCAATAATGAGAAGAGGAATGACTGCACTTCAAGTGTCAAGAAAGTTTCAGTGTTGTCTTTGTATTATGGCTGATACCTAGGAAATATAAATTATTCTACATAAATATTCAGCTCTAATAAAAAAAATAACAAGAGGAGGAAAAATATAACAGAATAAAACTGACCAAGGAAATAAAGCATTCAAAAGAGGATCTGGGAAAAAGAAATGGTGATTTTCTTTTAAGTAGCACTTTGATTATCTGGAAAGATAATTCCTTGATATGTCAAGATACTGTAACTTCCATTAGATAAGCATCATGCTTTCACATCAGTCCTATTTCACTTAAAATGCACATCTAAGCTTTCTTTCCCCACAGCTGCATATTTTAATATGTCTGAAAATTAAAATAATAAAAAAATGCATAAACACCTGTCCTGTCCTGTTTTTATTCAGCAGAGCTATTCCCCAGAATTCCTGCCAGTAAAACAATGTTTGCACATCAACCTTTGCAGCTATTTCCAACACACAAAGCTTAATTCCTGGTAGCTCCCCATCTGGGAAAAAATAGGGGAACTCAAGCAAATGATGAAGTTACCTGGCCAGGATGTTTGTAAATTAAAATTGTTTTAAACTGTAGCGTTTCCTGCAGAAATTTCAAACAGGGTAGAAAAAAATCACTCTGATATAGAAAAGGAGATAAGAGAAAAAAAAAGTGTGGAGTCAATTGTGTTATTTCCCTTTGTCAAAAGAGGTGAACTTTCCTCTGTTCCTTTTTGTCAATAGCAGAACTCCAACTAGCACACAAAGGACCAGGATTTCATCCTTAGACTCTGTTCTTATGGGAGGAAGAAGCAGAAGTATAAGTGAAAAAGAAACAAATATATTTTCATACTAAAATTGATCTAGCTTTCTACCAAGAAAAAGCAATGATTATGTCAATGAACACACAGATATTACTCATCCTTCTTTTGCACATCATATTTTACAAGTTCAGGCATGAAAACCAGCTTAGAGATGTACTTGTCTGATTTCCCTTATTTCTGATATTTTACAGGAAAAATATAATAGCTTTAAGATTTATGAAAAGCAGATATTTCAATGTCATGCTGATGGAGTTTAAAAAGCTCATCTTTTCTACTGGCAAGGTGATGTCAAACATCTCGTAGGAGAGTTACTGAACATGAGGACGCATGAAAACCAGAGAAGAGAAATCTGGGAGTAATGTAGAGAGTTTTCCAAAAACTGAGAGTACTTTTTGAGAAAACAGGAGAAATCTCTTCATATGGAAGAGGGATGAGAAACAGGGATCATAAACTGCAACAGGACATTCTGACTTGACATAGTGGGGCCGGGGGCAGAGGGAATCACTGTCAGGGGAGAGCCAGGGGGAGGGACAGGCTGCCCAGAGCAGAGGCTGGGGAACCTCTTTCCCTGAAAGTTTTCAAGACCCAGCTGGAAAAGCCCTGAGCAACTTGGTCAGAGGTGAAATGTGACTCTGAGCAGGAGTTTGCACTAGAGATCACCCGAGGTAATGTTAATTTAAGGAGGTGGGCAGCTTAGGTTTACAATGACAAAAAGAAATATTGGAAGGTACAGGGATTCAACATACTATAACTGCTGAATATCAAGGTGATTAAGGAACACAAAATTTCCTTAATCTCTTGGTAATTGAAAGCATAATGTAATGCTGAAATCCTCTAAATGCTGTTCCAATGCACTCAGCATCTAGAACTTATATTCACATTTATTTCTGAAGCTGTGTTAGATCTCAGCAAAGATTCTGGTGGCTATGTATTTTAAATTTGTGTTGGAAATTTTAAGATATATATTTTCATATCAGGGCCCATCTACCTTGATTGCAGTGAAAAAAATATTTTTAAACTGCCATAAGTTATATAAAAGACAGAATAAGGGTTTGTTTATCCAATGAGAAATGTGTCTTGTTAGGAAAAGAGCACTGTCATCATCCTAAATCCTCAAAGAAGGAGCTGAAACCAAGCTTTTGAAATAAATCATGAACTGAGATCATGATCAAAACTGACTTGTTATTGGAAATTTCATTTTCTGTCCATTGCAATAAATAAATAATTTTTTTTTTCACCCCAGAAAACACTATTCAGTCAGATTGCTGTTCTCAAATCCCTAATGGCTGTGGTCCCTGAAGAATGACTTCTGGGCTTAACCAATTCCAGTGTTCTGCAGTAAAGTGCACAGACCCACAGTCCACAAAAATCTCCTTTCCCTTCTAATTTAGAAAAACCCCAGATTCCTAAACGCCTATTTTTTTTTAGTCCACTATGGTTTTAAAGTAACTAAAAAAAAAAAACTTGAATTTTTAATTCTTTTTTTTTTTTTTCTAAAGACAAATGAAAATACTTCTACCATAGAGGAAAGGGACAGAAGATATTTTTGTTTACATTTCAGGACAAATTTAAAAGAAAAGTAATCAGAATTTCCAGTCAAGCAGAATTTCTAGTTTCCAGCTAGTTCACAGCAGGAGCTGGATATGAAATTCCATTAGGCAAGTGTGCCTTCACATCCTTGAAAGGACTTCTTCCTCTGGAACATCCAGCTGTCAGAAAAGTTTTCATTTAGCCCTGGGCCATGATGTGTTTTGCTCCACTGTGATAATCTACTTTGCTTTTGTGAACTTTGAAGAGTTCTGGTACCATTTTGACAAGGATTTGTCACATTGATAATGCTTCCAGGCAACTTCTATGGAATTTTCTGTGTGTTTTCATGCAAAATGCAATATGCTGTTATGACAATTATGTCCAGATTTTGCCTCTTGCCATAGCTGGTGTTTGTTTGGATCTTGTGTCTTCACTTCATCAACTCTGTGTTGTTTGCCATACTAGATCCTACAAGTTAAACAATTAATGGCTTGTGGATCTTTTTGCATTTACACATCTACAATTTACTGAAGAAATTAAGTTATAGTCCTGGATTGTGTCATTTGGGTGCATCACAGGAAGTGTAAAATGTCCATAAATTTCTACAGCATAAGCGCTCAGACGTTGATTTAATTTTCCTTGTTAAGTGCTTTGTTGATTAAAAATAGGATTCCCCATCTGCTGAAATTTGTTATGGCTATGGCTCTACTATAAAATCTGACCAATATTTTAAGGAAATATTTGGCTGTGTAACCACAGGACATTATTGTTAGTAACATATAAACTATTCAATAAATTTGAAGCTAATTCGCTAAATGAGATTTTGCAAATTGGAAAATAAAAATCACAGTTAGGTTTTTATTCCAGTTTCAATTTAGCCAGATTAAAAAAATTCATTTTCCCTTCTTATTACAACTCATTACAACTTTTATTAAATTTTCTTTCTTTTTTCTTTGTTTTAAACTTGTTTAAAGGAAAGTTTCCTTTTCAAAAAATGTATAAATGTATAAGTGTATAAGATAAAAGATTTTCTCTTTTCACTTTCTGTTTTTCAGTCCCACCCAGATTCTTACTACCATGCTTTTATATCGATTCCTTTATTTTGTTGCAATCACTTTTTCCTTTTCTTTTTGTGAAGTGAATGTCATATCTTAGGAAAATCTGCACCTTTCTGATAGAGTGGAAATAAACTTAATGTGGTCTTCTCTGTTGAACAGCAGTTACTCCATAAAGGTCACAAAGAAACTACAGCATTATTTTTTAAAGTAACTAAAATCCCAGCCCAAACATTAGGATGCTAAAGTGACACGGTATACAAGAGTTATTATCACACTAACTTTGCCTGAATGTTATGAGGCTTTCTGAAACCTTTGTGTCTGCTTTTGAGGGCTTTAGATGGTGGAAGTTTTTGACTATAGGCATGCATTGCAGTTTTGTGCATGTTTCTGCAGAGTCTGACCCACTGGAGACAAATCACAATTTCAGTCTCAGACTTATATTAAAATAAACACAGGTGATAAAATAAGTGCTGGGAAGATTAGAGTGCTTCTGACTTGCAGTAGGAGCTGCTAACAATATTCAGTGATACAACTCTTTTAAAAAGTTTTGTGTGGCACATTACTTTTAATTTGCCACAAAACTAGCTCTTCAGCCCAATTTCCCTGTAAATCCTGAATATTAGATGGAGCTGAGAGCTATATTTATTATTTCTAAAGGCACCTGTGCTGGAGTGTGAATGGTTTACTGGTTGGTAAGTTTACAAGTGTAAATTTTTATATTTTATTTTCTTCAATATGAACCCACCAAAGGTTCAGGCATTGTAAATCAGGGATTTAATGGGAAAGTTCAGCATCAAGGAAGTGATAGGATGATAAGGAAATTAAATGATTATATAAAAAAAGCAGTATACTTTCAATTTCCATTTTTTTCCTCATTGCCTGTTACCAACTTAACATCAGTGAGAAGATATACTCTGTCAAAGCAGCCATAAAGGTGACCTGGTTATTATGGGGAATATGACTGACAGAAGACATCTACTGAAATACTGACAGACCAAATCCCTGCCAGGGTAGGAACTGGTAGTCTGAGGATCTGGAACATCCTTGACAAGCACAAGTGGGAGCTTGGGTTGTCCTTGATAGGTACAGCTGGGGCTCTGCAGCATGCTTGATAAGCATAAAAAAAGAAACTGCCATAACCTGCAGAGCAAAGAAACTACTATAACCTGCAAGCTGATCTCCTAAAAAAGCAGAAATCAGCAACAAGGACTGGTGTGCTACTCCCAATTATGTATTCATATTAAGGATATAAAAGTAAGTCACTGTCTTCCCAAAATGAGCTTTTCTCTCAAAGAAGTATCCCTGTGTGAATTTAACTACACACTTGTTTTGTCCCATTCCTGGGAGCAGCTAAATGGACTGTATGGGTAATAATTTGAAGGAAAAATATTTATATAGGCATGCATATATATAATTAAACAACTTGTTCTTGACTAGTGGCAATTCAAAGGAGTGTGCAAACATGTATATATGTACCTAATTGTGTATGTGCTTGTATCCATATATATGCTTGCTTTAATAATCACAAATGTATACCTCAAAAGTAGCTTGTAATAAAAACTCTGTGAGCTTGGTATTACTGAATCCTATGAACATATTATTATGACCAGCTTGTGGGATGGGAAATCCCTACAGAGGCTCTCACAGTTACATACTCACAAAGGAAACAGCCTTAAGGGTCAGCTTTTAATGTTAAGAAATAGCAAATTATCTCTTGCAATTTCTAATCTTCTTGGTTTCTAATGTTATTCTTTGCCTTTTCAAAATAATTAACATAACAAAAGTATCTTGCCAAAGACTTTAAGAGGAATAGAAGTATCTTTTGTTTTATTAAAACATCTCAGTCGTGATTTGTCATAAATTTGCTTTGTCATGAGTTTGGACAAAATTCATACCCAAATTAAAGGAAATTAATTTATTTTGAGATGTCACTACAGAGTGGAATTTAATGCTCTGGCTGAAACAAGCAATATTTGCATTTCTCTACTGTCATCTATGTACATAAACATGCCCATAAACAATATTTTACTATCATATATTTGTATTGCTTTTCTTATGGGGACGAGTGTATAGATGTTACAGAATCATAGAATCATTTAGGATGAAAAAGACCTGCAAGATCATGGAGCATCATCTGTAAGATCACGGAGATCAGCTGCACTATTGCTGATACAGGCCTGGATGACAAAACAAGATTTATTTAGAAAAAAATCCAACCCCCCCAAAATAATGTCGTGAACTATCTTGTTCACCTATGTGATTTTGAAACACCCCAAATAAATTTATTTTATTGAAAATTTAAATAGGAAAAAAAACCAGCAAAAAACACCCCAAACATACAAAAGAAAGCAGTCTAAAAGGTCTATTTGTTCTAGAACTCTTAACAGCAGAAAATAAGAATTTCCTATGTTAGAGTCACTTCAGCCACAAGTGTAATTAAGAGCTAATTATAAGGCTGTTCTGGCAGGAATGAAACAAAATTGTATTTTTGAACATGGTCAAAGAAGCATAGAGAAGAGTATTTAACCAAAAAGCATTAAAAGAGAACTTATTTTATATATATATAGTCTATTATGACTAGAACTTGAACAAAGGACCTTTGCATCAAAAAGCTAATCTGAGAGACCTGTACCTTCTTTCATAATCTGGCCTACAAAAGATACGAAGATGTACAATTTTTTCTTTTTAAATTCTGTGTCCTGTCCTTGTTTTGATGAATATATGTAATTTTTTTTTTGCTGTCACACTCACAAATAACACCCAGGACACCTGCCACGAAAAAGAATTTTCCACGTTGTCTCAGTACACTTCCATCAGCATGCAGGCCACCTTGCACCCATCAACTTCCTCTCTTTCACCATTTCCTGTCTTCATCCCTAGCATCATTCACTATTTCTGTCTCACATCTATCACAGTATGGCTCAGTCCCAGCTCAGAAATTATTCACATTTTCCATTTGATACTATCCTGAGTCCTGTGCAGTAGTGTGCTTTGACCTCATTCATCCTGGTGTGAGTTGCCCCAAACTGAATCTTCCCTTAAGATCCAGAAGAAATGAAAAATATGGTGGCAATAGCAGTAGTCTGGAGTGATGGGCACAAGGAGGCCAGAGTTTGTGGGAGATGGACTGAAAAACAGAAAAGGAAGTTAAAAGCATTTTTAGACCAAAAGGTCTGAAACACAGACATTGAAAATATAGATAGGATCTATAGACTAGATGAGGGTAGGCTAAAGTAGAATAGAACAAACCAGAACAGTTCCAGGTGGAAGAGACCTACAGTGATCATCTTAGTCCAATTTCCTGTCCACTCCAGGGCTGATCAAAAGTTAAAGTGTATTATTAAGGGAATTGTCATAATGCATCTTGAGCACTGACAGGACATTGAGCACCACTCTGGTAAGGCTGTTCTGTGGGTCTGACCATCTTCTCAAGAAAGAAATGCTTCCCAAAATCTAGCCTGTAACTCCTGTGGTGAAGCTTTGAACCATTTCCATACTTATTGTCAGACTATAATGTTCAGGACCAGTCTGTAATCCTTGCTCCAAAAGGAAGTACCTCATTTGTGGACTGGTGGGTTTTTATGTCCTGTTAGACTTGCTTTCAATGTTCTGGGATCCCTCTCTCTGTGGTAAATCACCTCTATCACACAAGAACTGTTGTCATTGAAGGCTCTCAAAGGTACAGGCCCATCTTAAGATAGATTAAAGAGAGTGTCCAAGAAGTCTAATCTAATCTATTGCTCCTCACTCTGAGTTCAGAACAGACCAAGTTCACAAACTTCACAGCATTCTACACATGCTGTCCTTCAGTCAGAACACATCGTCATGCCTGCTTGCCTTGTTCTGTGGCCAAAGTAAAGATCTGAGTTTCCAATGCTTCCTGTAACCTTCCAGGGATATCAGAGAGGAATAGATCATCTGTATCTGCTCTGTAACAGCGTTTCATTAGTCACATATTCAATTTGCTTCTACTTTAGTGAGATTTCTTCATGAATTTGGGAGCAAGATTTGACCTCTGATGTATAAGAGGTCAATGTATAATGAGCTATAAGTTATAGGTGATTAATTCTTTGTCTGACAGAGAGCTAAATATGCTTAGGTAACAATAAAAGGTAAGAGTATTAGCAGGTTCTCCTGTTTTAGCTGTGTTCTCCCACAGTCACAGCTCCTTAGAAGATAGCACACACATGCTAAGGTTGGGTGGAAAAATCTGAGCCATGTTAATAAAGTTATAATAAATCACACCTGTTGGAACTATTTGTCAAGCAGGAAGAGTCTTTGTCATGGTGATCCATGATTTGAACAAGAATTCTGTGCAATTGATCTGACACAGGTGACATTAAAATGTGTCTAAATGATGGTGAGGAACATCAGGGAGATATGTGTTTTTCCCATATGAATCAGGGAAGGTAAATCCAGGTGACATGCTAAGTGAACTTTGTGGAATCTTGTGCCCTTTCAGCTAGAACTATGAAGGTCAAATTTTGTTGCTGCAGTTCCAATGATTTCTGGACAATTTGAGTAAGAAAAGCAGACCATTGCAGAAAGGAAGTTTACCACAGAACTGGCACCAGTAAGCAAATTATAATGTAAAATTACACAGATAACAATGCAGGTGGCAATTCAGAGTACCTTGCCCCATTTACTATGATTTCCTATTTTTAGTTGATTTTAGGCGAATCAAGCTTATTTCAACTGAACTAAGTGACTTAATGACTGAGCTCAGTTAGGGCTCTATCAAGTCTTATCACAAGAGAACTCTGTTTCATACAAAGAAAGTACTCGGGAGGGGAACCCAACAGGGGGGAATTTAGCTACTTATATCCTAGTTATTTTGTCTACTTTTGGTCTTTGAGCCTTGTGCCAGCACCAGGAGCAGCAGAGAAATTCCCTTCTGAAAGCCTCTAAGTGCTTGTTAACTCTTCTCTGTCTTATGCTCCCAGCCCCTTACTAGTGCTCCTTGAAACTCTGTTGATTCCTCACAGCTCCCCTAAGCTTCCTGATGTCTCTTTCTCTTGAACTGGATTTTCATTGTCAAAAAATTGAAAGTCATTGACATTAGCGTTAAAGAAAAATAAAATTTTTGGATATTTCCTACTAGCTGGAGGAAAATTCTGTTCTGCCTACATAGCTGGTGTTGAATGAGCTCTGATATTCACACACTCTATGCTAAAGTGTTGTCAAGGCACTGGCCAGTGTCCACACAAAGTGAGACTTTCAAGACATTTTCTACTTTGACACCTAGATATGAAATTATAAGGAAGTTTGTGATCCAGGACAATCAAGAGTCCTTTATCCTTGCTGAAAATCCTTTGAGTCAGCTGATCCTTCAAGAATTTCTTTCTTAATACAAGGGCTCAAAATACCATTTCTGCTTTATACATGTTAATAGTTTGCTTTCAATTGAAATGGAATATCATAGTCCATTGTACATTTTACTATAAATCATGGTCTGAATTATACTGTTCATATAATTTTTTCAGAACACAGGTTTGCATTTAAATCCCTGAGTTGTATCTTATTACACATAATCAGAGGCAGTGTTTTTTAATTCTGTGTTGAACTAATAACCTGCTTGTGGAATTGCAGTATTGTAACCTCAATCTTTCAAAACAACACTTGCCTCTAATAAAAAAGCCACCACCATTTGGATTTTCAGTTGAGCCATCTTTTAAGCATGGCAGAATTGCTGAGGAGGGAAGAGACATCTGGACATCCCTAGTCTGACCCTGTGAGAGGTTTTCTGTATGGAATATATGGGGACTTCATGGTCTCTCTGGACAAACTCTTCCAATATTTGACTTATCTCACAGTTTCTTATGTTCAGATAAAATTTCATGGCTTTTAATTTGCATCCATTGTCTCTTGTCCTGTCAGTGGCCACTGCAGAGAGGGCTCCATCTTCTTTATTCCATTCCACTACGTATTGATGTGCTCCCTCTGGAACCTCACTTCTCCAAACTGAACAGTCTCCATGATCTTACAGTTTAATTCTTTTTAATTTTCTCCCCAGACTTTTTAGAACAGTGAGGGCTACTTATTTCCTCTTGCTTCTTCCTTTCTTTTAATTGCAGTATAAGCTTGTGAAATATCAAAACTAAAAATTTTCTGGTACATTTTTTTAACGTTAAGAGTTACAATTCTTTGTGAGAAACGCATTGTTCTTCCATCCAGAGAATCAAGGAAAAAGAAGTCAAATAATTTATTGGTCCTAATAGTCAAAATATAGCTCTAGTATTGAAATGGGATGATCATTACGTCCATGATTAGCAGTCATACTTTCTACTCCTCCAGGAAGGGTCTGATTAGAGGATAGTATGCATTAACTGCCTGAAAGGAGGTTGTAGGAGGTCAGAATCAGTCTCTTTTCCCAGGTAGCAAGTGACTGGAACAGAAGAAATGGCCTTAAGTTATTTCAGAGGAGGTTTAGGTTGGGTATTAGGAAAAAGTTCTTCACTGAAAGAAAAGGCCAGATGTTGGGTCAAGCTGCCCAGGGAAGCGCTGGAGTTGCTATCCCTGGAAGTATTCAAGACATGTAGGTGTGGCACTTGGGTATATGGTTTAGTGGTGAACATGGCAGTGTGGGATTAATGTTTGCATTCTGTGGTCTTTGAGGTCTTTGTGCCAGCCAAAACAATTCTGTAACTCTGTTTAAACCCTTTCCAACAGGTGGCAGTCTACAGCTATACTTTGGGGTTCCTTTTGTCTTTTCTGTTGGTGAGCAAAACAAGATGATGCTTTGTGCATAAAGCAGGGTATAAGTAAGTAGGGTCACTGCTGTGCCCACCAGTGTAACTCTTATGATACATGGAGGTAACACAATGGAAACCACAGCTCAGAAATCCAATTTACCTTGCTGTGAATGGAATTGCATCCACTACAGGCAGCAATTAGTTCTGTTCTATAACACTCTTATAGAAATGTGACATTGAAAAACTGTTTGCAATCTACTAAGCTTGAGATCAGGGAGTTTAGAAAAATGTTAATTCCTGGCATGCAAAGAAGAACAAAGAATTTTTTACCAACTGCAGCCAAAAGGTCAGATCACAACTGTTGAAGTATGAAGCAAAAGTTTCCTTCATCTTCAGTTGTTTACATAGTTTATAGAAGCATATTATTCTGTGGTTACCTATTTCTCTTAGTACTGAGTTTCTGTCACAACTGAATTATGAATAGATCTACTTTAGTCTATGCTTTCTACCAGTGTCTGTAGCCCCAAAACTGATAAATGAATGAAAAACAAACCTGTTGTTGAAGTACTTGAACACTGATTATATTTTCCTGTGCTTTTGCAAGTGTCAAATAGACAGTTCCCTCATAAGGTAAATATATATCACCAGTCCTGTTGAAGCTTTAGCATGTTAATGTTCAGGTAAGTATTTCCTGCATACATTTAAGACAGTAATTGATGGGATTATGTATCAGGTCTTATAAACTGATTACCTACAATAAAAAGAGATGAGGCTTAATATTGTAAGAAGTTCCTTGTATTCTCATATTTTTGTCTGCATATGAACCAGCCTTCTAGCAGAGATTAACTTCTTTTTAAAAAAATGTGTTTATACAGTTTTCATTGCTTTCCCTCTTCCTAAATTCGTGCTCAGTATTATTCCTGAAGGCAGCCAGAAACATATCATAACAGCCATTGTGCTCAGCAGCCCTGGATGCTGGGGACTGTAGGAGCTTATGTTTTCCATTCATAACACTTAGAAATTGTGCCATTTGTTTTCTCTGGGAAAGTTAAATACCAGAATATTTAGTCAGGGCTTCTATACACTTTTACCTTAGAATTATTTTTAATTTGAGAATTATTTTTTAATTGGAAAGTATTAGATTCAGAACTCATTTTTTTCTCCATGAGAATGGTACACAGAGGGATGTTCAGAACCAATATTTAGAGGATTGTATATTGTTATGTCTACCCCTGAATGAAAAAGCAGCTTCACATGAATGACTGAAGGAAGGAATTGTGATGGTGTTCGCAGGGGTCCCAGGATGAGGGAAGTGACAAGAATGTTGACTCCGTGTTTCAGATGGCTTTATTATTTTATGATATATATTATATTAAAACTATACTAAAAGAATAGAAGAAAATATTCCATCAGAAGGCTGGCTAAGAATCAAAAAAGAATGATCACAAAGTGACTGACTGAGACAGTCTGAGTCAGCTGGACAGTGATTGGCCATTAATTAGAAACAACCACATGAGACCAATCCCAGATCCACCGGTTGCATTCCACAGCAGCAGATAATCATTGGTTACATTTTGCTCCTGAGGCCTCTCAGTTTCTCAGGAGAAAAAATCCTAAGGAAAGGATTTTTCAGAAAATATCATGGCTACAAGGAATTATATAGATGTGGCCTGTATTCTTGTCACATGACTCAGAGATATGCCCTTATCCATCCAATGCTGATGCAGGAATACCTTTGCTCCTCATGTTCCTTCAATTTGAACCTGCCAAGAGTCTCTGTTGCAGTCACCGTATTCAAGATGAAAAGGCATTGTAACTGCATGGAGTGCAGTGCTTGCCCAAGAAACTGTGCCAAAATATTTCTACCAGGTCACTTTCTTTGCACAGGGAAAGATGATTACATCCTGTTTTAGTGTGGTTTAATGAGTTACTGCTTGTAATAAGTAAATACTATGAGTCTAGAGAAAGTCTGTATGGATACTGGCTCTTACCTCCTACATATATTTTCTATTTATGAGTCCTAAAGGGGGGGTTGTTGGTTTCTCATTTTGCAAGTAGAGGAACTGTTATTAGAGAAACTGAGAAAGGGTGAAGAAGATGGATTGCATCATGAGCATCATAGTTTATGAACTTCCCCCCAAGCTCAAAGAGCATAATTTAAATATTTAGGAAAAAATATCAGGTTTTCACAAACCTCATCCTGGAAACATTGAGAAGAATCACATTCTCTTTCTTTGCTGTCTAAATGTCACCTAGAAAAAGTGAAGCACCTGCAGATAATAACAAGTAGTCACTGTGATTTACTCATCCTTTTATGGATAGGCAAACACGTGGCATGAATTCCATACTGGAAAAGTCTTATCTATTAATTTAAAAATAAGTTTTAGTAACTTTTGAGGTAGGTACCTTGTTGTATCTGAGAGATATCCACATAAAGCTGGCAGACAACCCCAAACCCAAAAGTTATACATACTTCTGGCTTTCCAGTTAAAACAGCTTGAGACATCTAGAGCACTATTAAAGACATGTGCATGGGCAATCAACTAAAACTGGAAATATTTACTATTCTTCCTAACAAGTAGATCCTTGTAGATGCCTTAAAAGTAATTTCTATGTGACTAAATATAGATCCAACCCACTCAGAGCTCTCACACATCACACAGGTTTGTAATGTCCTAGAGCCTCTTCTACAGTTAATAATTATTACGGAGAAGGTAATTGCACATCTGGCTTCACCACTTTGAAAGGGTGGTGCCTGTCTTGCATCCACAATCCCACAAAGTAGGATGAGCCCGTTGAAAAGTCTAATCCTATACCTTTCCTAAATGAGCCAAGAGTGTGCCCTTAATTCAGCACATACCAACTGCAATGGCTGAGGTACTGCAGGGAGCTTCAAAACAGATGTGGTACAGGAGCTTGAGTGATATCACTTCACTTCAGTTGGCTCCTTCACCTGGCAAGCATGGAAGAAATCTGAGAGTGCTGAGCCTCTCTCAGGACTAAAACTTTAATTGAGTAATAAGACGAGTTAATGTTCTGGTATGTGGTAGTTTGGCCTTAGCTCATGATGAGCTCAACGTTAACCATTTTTCATTGTCTGCCAAAGTAAAAAAAACCCATGAAAGCCAAGACCAGCAGGGAATATTTCAAGAATATGTTTAAAGAAAATGTTCTGCCCATTCACACCTCAGAGATTGTCTTCCAAGAAATTGATGGAGTTAAATAACTCGTGTCAATTTTGGACATAGTTTACATTTTATAGGCTTGGATTTTGATTCTTATATTGATTTTATGTCAATATAAATCCTTCACTTCAAAGGAACTACTTGATTTAAATCTGTAACAGAACATAACAGGGCCTATTTGCTTTTATCAAAGATCTTTTGACTTCACTGTTAACAGCCTTACACAGGAATGGTCAAGGACTCAACAGTAAATTGTAGGAGTCCTTAATTTCATTTTAAGTACATGCCACATAATTGTATTGCTAAGACAAATTCATTCTGCAGGCTATGTTGGTGTTAATTGCAGATAAAAAGAAGGCAAAAGAAGAAAGCTTGAAAAAGATGTGTATCGTAAAAGTATGTAAAATCTAATTTGGGGACCTTAGTACATACACAGAAGAGAAAGAAAAGGTAAATTGAATCAGATACTCAAACCATTCATTTTATCTCCCTTAGCATAGTGGCTGTGCATATGTGCATGTCTGTGTGCCTATTTGCATATATGCAAATAGGCATACATGTGCTTGTGTATGTCTGTAGCCACATCATGTATTTGTGTATTGAAGTTAAGAAAGAGCATTAGTGAATCTAAGTAGAAAAAAAAGGTCTTTCAGATCTCAATTCCTTATGATTTTGCTACATCTGAATACAAAGGTACAAATGAAGTTCAGTTGGTTTTCCTTTTGATAATGACATTGCCATTCCTCTTGTGGGAAAGGCCATTTTTCCTTGGGGGATTGAGAATGAAAAATAGCAGCTCAAATTATTGAAAAGTGATAATGAAGACTTTTTCAGCCTAAGTCTTTTGAAAGTCAATTACAGTTTTGTGACCTCTGAAGTAAGTATTTGAGAACTTATTTTTAAATTTTTTTTTAAAGTTCACAGACCATTTCTCATGCCATAGTCAGGTTTTGCACAGGAACCTGCTGGTCATCAGGGATGTGCAGCTGTTTGACAGCTTTGCTGCCCACACTTGGCAGGAGCTGTTCTTTTCTTGGTGCCTTCTCCCTCTGCCCAGCTCTGGAGAGAGGAGGGCAGTCTCTTGTCATCAGCAGAGGCCTGTTCTTCAAGGGTTTCACAATTTATTCCTTTATTCCATTCCTCCATAATCCCAGTGCTTGGGAAATTTTGGACAATATGTCCTTTGTATATAATTGGAATAAATCAACATGTAAAATTATAGGAGTCAGTAAATTAGTATATTTAATCTTTTTCTGTCAACTTTTATGGTTCAAATATTGCCTCTCCTGTTCTCTCTTTTCACCAATCCCTGTCCTTTTTCCATATTGAATGGCAAAAGTGTTTTTTTGTTTTTTCCAGTCCTGTCCTTTAAAAAGTTAGTTTTCTTTTCCCTTCATCTTTTTTTTTTTTTTTTTTTTTTTTTTGTCTGTTACACAACACAGGTTTATACATACTATTTTCTCTGAAGGATGGGCCTTGGGTAAAGACATAAATTCCTCATGGGTGCAATTAGTAATAGTCTGTGTACCTCACCTTTAAAATTTGTTTTCACGGGTCACCCGATTCTGGCTGTGTCTGTTTTTGGTTAGGTGGCTTTTGCAAAACCCCCAATAGGTTTTTCTGGAAGAAAAAATAATGATTTATAGCTTTGTCCCTAAGGAGGAAACAGAGAAAAAGAGGAAAGTATAAGAGGTATCAAAGATTATTTTAGACATGGTGCGTGCTGCCAATATCATTCTGTGTAACTTTCATTTTACAATTCATTACCATGAGTTCAGGAATTCACAGGTGTTTACTATACAAAAAAATGAGCTACCACCAGCTTTGGGGTGCATGACAGAGCTTTGCAGCTGTGGAGAGCAAGTATCTTTTCATTCCATAGATTTGTTTCAGGAGGAACTGAGCAAATTCTGGAAGAAGGACTGATGGCCCCATGCTAACAGCTTGAAAGTCCTGCTCCTCTGATGTGTTACGCTGTTGACTTACATTTATTTTTCATGATATTTGTTGTTCCTTGGATGAAAAATTTACTTGAATAATTAAAAAACTGTATATCCTGTTATTGTGCTCACTGGAAATAATGACTATTGCTCGTTGTAAAGAAGCTTAGAAATTAAAAAAGTTTCAGACCCTGTAATCAGATCTGTAATCATAGGAATGACACAGCTGAAGCCTTGTCACACAGGACCTCCTACTTTTCACAGTTTGTGTGTTTGCTGGAGGGCATAATGTCATTGTTGATGGCACCGCTCTCAGTTACTGCCACACAAAAACGAATGTAGCTTTCTAATACCAATAAACATTCATTAAGGTCTTGAAAGATAAAGATGATCAGAACCTTGAAACCACAGCTCAAATGGGAGATAATAACCAAATGAGACTTTGGGTGAGAAATGTGGTGAGTTTTTCTAGAAGGAAAGATATTGCATGAAGACAGATGAAAGCTTTTGCCAGTGCAAAATAGATGACACACAACTGGCAAGATAATGACTCATGTCAATTAGCACTTTTTGAGGGATGGCTGGGCAAGAGTTGGGAGATTTTATGCAACAGGGACCATTTCCAAAATCAATATGCATGAGGCTGAATGAGGTTTTGTTTCTCTTCTCTCAGGACAGGCCTCCAAAACTGTTCCAGGAGTTTCTCAATGATAATCTCTTAATCACTAGCTTAGTGGAGTAAAACACAACACACCTCAAAAACAAGGACCCTCAGTTTCCCACTGCTAACATGCCACTATGAGGGCTGTAAATTAACCATTAAAATATTTCAGAACTTTAAGCTCAAGAAAGCAGCAGGAATGAGAACCATGATTCTGAAGTGCAAGGTTCTATTTGCACGGACTTAGAGGCCACCTAAGACTCAGCACTGTGCAGAATTACTGTAGCTTTTTGGGCTCTTTTATTTAGCTGGGGGTGAGTGGTCTGGGAGACTTTCTCTATGTCCATGCCAAAATGTTTATTGAAATGCCCAGCTCTTCGGCAGATTTCTTTCTTATCTTCTCTTGCTCTCTGGCACCCTGGTAATTACACTACTGTATTACTATTCACTTAATTTCATTTGTTATATACTTATTTATGCAGCCCTAGGAAATCTTAGGAGCAAGCATCCCTGAAAATTTCATTTCACTAGCAATATATATAAGATTTTTATATTCCTCCTTTTCCACCTACATATTCTTTATTCTATTCCCAGTGAACATAGTGCTGACATCTTAAATACAGTATCCTCTTTATCACTTTCCTCTTTGCACGTCAGCGGTACTTTACATAGCAGCATCACATATTCTAAAAGTTCCTTCTCTGTTTCTGGAGGAAAGACATTATCATACCTCAAAACTTGTCACTCCACACCCTTAATTATCTTTAGCCTTTTGCTAAAAAACATTAAGCATTTCTCCTCAACAGCATTTTTCTTCCTAGGATGAGAGGTACAGCTAACACTGATTGGACTGGTAGCTTCTTCTAGACTTGGCCTTGCAGCTCAGAAAATGTCATTACCAGTGCTTTAAGACACAAATAAAAAAAAGTCTTTTCATGTGGAAGAATATTTCCTGACTACTATAACCTCATTTGCCAACATGTGATACTTGGGAACTGAGCTGCATTACCATACCTATAAAAAGAGCAATCATAGCAGTGCAAGCAGCCTTGACTGCCAATATGTCTTAGTAACCTTTTATATTATAGCAATGTTGTTACTGCCACAATAGGTTAGGGTATGTCACCATTTCTATTATGTTTGAAACCACATTTTTCAGAGCTTTATAACTTTCATACTGTGATAAACACTGAACTGAATCTTTATATGTGGCTTGTCAGATTAAATAGATGAAGACATAGTGGCTGGATCTTGGGTGGTAAATTACAAAAAAATGGTTAAAAAAAGACAAGAGCAAGTAGATTTCTCTAATTTTTGATAGGATGAAATTTAGACATTAGTAAAAGGGAACATAAAATTTACTTTGAAATTAGGCTTTGTGTTTTTGATCTTGAAAACAAGATTGCTCTGTTATTTGGGTGAAGTAGAATTAAAGTCCAAGAGCTCCAAAGACTTAGGATGGTATAACATTTTTACCTCTTGTCTAGATTAAACAAGGAAGTTATTTTCTACTGGGGAATACGCCTTTCTAGAGCTGGCAGAACAACAGGTTCGGAGTGTGGGCTGGCGGTTCTGAGGGGTGTCTGGCAATACCAACTGGAATGCTAACAGGCAGACTGTCAAAGAAATGGAAAAACTGCATATCCAAGGAAATAATGGTAATAAGCTTTTTTAAGAGGGTCATGGCATTCCTCCATCTCACAGGTGCCTCTCTGCAGTTTTCTGTGCAGTGCATGAACTGATGCAATAAGCCAAGATTGCAAATATGTAGCCTTCCTCATCAAAGATGACAAAGCAAGTGCTTCCAGCTGAAATATTAATTGTAATTCACAAATCCAGGCAATATTTGGAGAAGTGAAAAAAAAGACAACTCTATCAGTTTGCAGCAGCATACTTGGACATCGTGTCACCAGGGTAGTTATCCATATCTAGTCATCAAGAAGGCAAATTCTGCAATCAACAGACTGATAAACAGGTGATTTTTCCAGCCACCTTCCCATCATGTCTTAGTGTATCCATTGGTCCCTATGCCAATTCCCAGCTGAGAGAAGTAGCACTCAGCTTGGCCTCTCTATGTTTGGATGTGCTCATACTCACATCCTAAATATCTATCAGTATCTCTGGGTACGTTCAGGCCAGCAAATGAATTCCAGCATAAAATCAAAGCAAAAAAATCTGTCTGCTCACAACACCTGCATGATGCAAATCTTAAAATGATAACTTATTTTTCCAAAATTTGGTTTGTTCTTTTAAGATGAATAGACAACAGCAAGACACAGCAGACTATGAGGACCATTCTTAAAACTGCAACAGTGTCCCAAACATACTGACAATATTATAAGGAAACAAACTTTGCAAGGATCTGTGGGGAGATGCCCTTCCCAGTGGATATAAAAATGCTCATGTGATATTAGAGGATTTCCTGAGATTCACAGGCACTATTATGCAACAATAAACAGCAAACATTAGCAATTAAAAAAATTATTTGGCTTATCTATTCTCATATTTCACCTTATTTGATTGCCCTGAATATTTTACTATTTGACTATTTGATAGCTAAATATTGAACTTTCCTGCAAGTCCTTGTGTAAATTTAACTTTACATTTATGAGTTGCACAGTGTTTTTAAAAGATGAGTATTTACCCCCAGAAATATTGCATGCTTAGGCAAGAAATGAAAAACACACAGTGTTACCTTGAGCAATGCCAGCTAAGCAGGAGAGATCACATCTAGCCCAGCAGTGTCTTCTAACTCTTGAGTTCTCAGCCCAGCCTTGAGCCCACGCTGGGCAGGCACTGGGCTTTCTCTTCTGTGCCCTGGCTTCAGCATGAAAGGTACTTGTGAGGATAAACCAGGGCAAAATTAAAACAGGACTACATGGTGTGCTGGAAAGCACATCTACTTTGTTGGTCAGTAGGCACACATTTTTCTACTTACTGTTTATATAATCACAGAGAAATCTTTAAAAGAAACCTGTAGATTTAAAAGTTGTCAAAAGTATTTTTTTTTAATAACTAATGAGATTTAGGAAATATAACATGCTTGTAGATATTCCACAGCACAATAATGCTAAATGCATCCTTATGTGTTTATATATACATTGTTTGATTAAACTTGATTTATATTTTAGTGGAAATTATTTATATAAAATAATTTTTTACTGGAAAATCTGCATTAGTATTGGCAAACCAAATGCAGAAGTGAAATTAATCAAATAAAAGAAATTTACCCTGTGGGTGAAACAAAACCCCATTTTCTATTTATATTTTTAATAAGCTGTTTACAAATGAAACAGAAGCAAAAATCATTTTGAGAAACTGGTTATAGAGCTAAAAATAAATATATGTTTTACATACATTTACATATGTTTTGCAGCCTGCTACAGGCATCGTATAAACTAAGACACGAACTTTAATTAATACAGATATTGAACATTATTCACCCATTCTAGCATTCATCTGAATTTGCAGCTGTCTTTGCATAAAAAATTTAATCTATTTTTGCAGGAATTAAAGTGTGAAAAAAACATTGATATACTCATAATATAATTTTGCATAACTTATTAATGAGAAATGATCATCAATACAAATCTAATCATTAAGGAAACAACTCAACAGGGAAATAAAGGGAAAATAGAGCAGCTGAGAAAACCAGTAATGTGGGTTTATAAGATTTATACAATTATGTTTGTCTCTTTGGTTTAATTACAAGGTAAGATATTTGTAGACATCATTTTTATTGAGCTGGAAGGAAAGCTTTGCTCAATATATTGTACAAAATATTAAGTTGTTCCTGAATTTCTATGTGTTTGTCATTAAGAAAATGTACTCCTGAGGTTATGGCTGTGATTTACAGCAAACAAATCTAATCAGATTATTTCTTAAAAAGTTATATTGTGTCTGTTAGTATTTATGAAACAAATAAATCATGCTCTGGAAGTTTGCAGTGGAGGATTGCTGTGGTGCAGAGTCACTGTGAAAGCTGGATTGATCACAATAAAGCAGGTACAAAATGCTTATCTGTACTTACTAAATGAGATAACAGCATACAAAAATATTAAAGCTGCATTACTGTTCCTCATTTCCCCAACCCTTTCCAGTATTAGTTTAGCATCACAGGTGGTCCTTTTCTGTACTCTTAGAGATTAATTTTACATTTCCAGACACCAATGGTGTATTTGTTTTCAGCCTATTAAAAAGTCTTTCATTCCAACCCCACTTATTTTATTGCAATACTATTGATAAACATTATCTGAATAGCTCAGCCCTGAATTATTGGAAATTTTATTTTCTTGAACAACAAGCACTAGAAAATTCATGCTATCAATATTTTTCCAGAGAAAGATTTATCAAAGATATATCAGATATATACTCTTTGATTACAACAGTGTTTCTTGATGAGTATGGACCCTGAATCCAAAATAAAAAGATGTAAAATGACATTTCATGATACTTCCATTCAGCATCAGCTATAGTTCACTTACATATTCTAGGCACAAAAGTAACATGAGAATTAAAATGCTAGACAAAATGTATGAACACATTTCATTAAATATTGGACTTACTTTCATGAGATGATAATTCTTGAAGAAAATTTTCTGTCACGAGCAATTTTGAAGGAAAGTTTAAGGAAAGGTATTTTGGGAAAACTAGAAACCTTTGGAAAATAAAAATTTGCCCTACTATAGCATATTAATACTTTTTTGAGGCAGGGGCTGTTCCTGTGCTCCTATCTGATGGGAAATTCTGTGCAAAGTCATTTTTGATTATTCATTTCAGAAAGGCCATATTATTTTTCAGCGTGTATAGTCCAAGCAAGACTGCAACTGTTTAATAACTAGTTAAAACCAACATAAAAGATGACACCTTGCAGATACAACTGATTCCCCATAAAATGTTTTATTAATTGAAAGGCTAACCAAGTTTTCAGACTGTATGAATACCTTCATGAAGACAAGAACAGCTGTTGAAGATACTGCCTGGGTGATTAAGCACTTGCTTTTTCTCTTCCACCACATCAAGGTCAAAGCCCTTGTCCTCACCCTCAAATCCTGTTGCAAATGTTTTAAGATTTAGTTCCTTTTACTTTTTGCCTTATGCCTTCCAATTTAGTTATTTGCCTCTCTGAGGTATCATCTGCTGCCTCCTTTTTCCATGGTCAGCAGTAACCCTGGAGATACATCCATTGCCCTGTGAAGCTGCCCTGACAGCTGCCAGCTGGCCAGTCCTCCAAAGAGGTGAAGAAAGCATATCAGCATATGCTTGACTTCTAGTTTTGTGATACAGTACATGACTTCATCCTTGTACCTGCAGTTGTCCTTTTATGTTGTAAACACTTTGGGGCTTTTGGGGTAACACATATATTTAACTTCAGACAAGAAACTTCCCAGTAAGAAAATAAATTATTGAGGTTACAAAGTGAAGGATTCAAAAGATACAAAACACCTCATTCAGGTTCATTTTCTCAGCAGATTATATACTCCTGGATGTAGACTTTTGTTACATAATCACTTTTTTTTTTTTTTTTTTTGCACAGTTGCTCCTTGAACTAGCGCACAGGATGGCAAGAGCTCTGAGAATTATGTAGTAATTCCCTAAAACATTCTTGTTTCCTCTTTAGCAATAACTTAAATGCAAGTATAAATAATAAAGCAAGAGTTTTGAAAAGAGTAGACAGAGGAAGGCAGATGTACACTACCTTGAAGACCTGGGTGTTTTAACTGGCTCCAGGGTTCCTATATGACATACAGCAAATGACTTGACAAGCAGATTAAATGCTCTTATTTTTCTTTATTTTCTGTGTTGCTGTCTTAAGATTTTCACTTGCATGCAGCTAATGCTCATAGCTTTCTGCCAAGTCAGAGCTTTTGTCTCCCAGTCACTGTCATTCCCCATTTCCTCTGTGCTTCTTGCTCCATTTTTGTCCCGCTTTCTGTTCCCAGTTCCTGTCTTAAAAAAAACTCCATTCCAGACTCCTGTTCTTCCATCCTGATCAATTGCCTGTCAATGCCCAGGCTCCATTTCCTTCCCTCCTCTAATTCTCTCTCCAGTCCCTCCAGTCTCTCTACTTTGTCATCGCATTTTCCCTCTCTGCTGTCAGACCAGCAGCTTCCTTGGCCACAATGCCTGGATACCCAGCAGGGACTTGCAATTACATCAGCAGGGCTGCAGGCTTGGGACCTTGTCCAGACCTGGCCTTCCCCAACAGGCATTCTTCTAAAAACTATGAACAAATGAAATGATTTCACGATGAATGGGAATACTGAAAATGACAGATAAAACTTGATAAATATGTTAATTGGGTTAAATCTGTCATTCAGGACAGATATCACCCAAAAGAATGAAAAATGGTCCTCCTGGCTAGGGCCTCGTTTGATTTTGTTAAGGTCAGGATAGTCTGGATAGAGGATCAGGGAGGAAAAATTTCCTGCCTATCTGAGGAATCACCCTATTGGAAATATCATATCAAAGGCCTGTTCTATTAAGTACTTAATAAGTACTTTTAATCTGACAGTAAACACTATTGCTAATGACATTCAGCAGACTGTAATATAGCCCAGAAGTATATGCATATGAATTATATTAATGAAAATATTATTTATTGAACAATAACCAACTACACTGTAAAGGGAAGAAAACTTTGTCTGAATTAACACAGAAATGTTGTCTTGTAGTTAAATACACATATATGTTTCACACAATATATAAGAATATTACTTGATCTGACCTCATTACTTTCCAGTAAGTGTAGCCCTCCATTTTAAAGCATGTAATGACTCCAAAAATTAGGTTTATCAGCTTCTTAGGCTGTACTTGGGCTTAACTCATTTCTCCTCAGCATTTAGAAGGGTAAAAATGAATTCACATTGATTACTAATGAGTTAGCAGTATTGAAAACCCTTGCTGTCATGCAGAGTTAAAGTAAGAACTGAGCAGAAAGCTGGATTGGGGCTAGGGGGAGCCTAGCTCCTGCCCTAGTTAGGAACCATTTGTTTCTTTAAACTAAGGAGCAGAATGCAGTTGACCTCCGACACCAGATGGCAAAAGACAAAAACTTCTCAGCCCACATAGTTTAACCAAATCAGAATCAAAGTGGTTTCTGGATTTATTAACAGCATGTAATTAACCAGCAATCAGTGAACAATGAGAGCAAGATCAATATTTGCAGTGCAGCAACAGATAAAGCACAATACAAGAGGTAAAACACAGTATTAGACGCTTATAAAGGTGAATATTCACCTGTGTATTTCTATCCAAATGTAATGCTTCACAAAATGTTCTGTTTGCTCTGTGGAGAAGGACCTGGGGGTCCTGGTGGACAACAAGCTGTCCATGAGCCAGCAGTGCCCTTGTGGCCAGAAGGCCAATGGAATCCTGGGCTGCATTAGGAGGAGCACTGCCAGCAGGTCCAGGGAGGTGATCCTGCCCCTCCACTCAGCCCTGCTGAGGCACATCTGGAGTGCTGTGCCCAGTTCTGGGCTCCTCAGTGCAAGAGAGACATGGAGCTCCTGGAGTGGGTCCCACAGAGGGTGACACAGATGGTCAGGGGAATGGAACATCTCTCTTAAGAGGAGAGGCTGAGGGAGCTGTGTCTGTTCAGTCTTGAGAAAAGATGACAGAGGGATGACCTCACCAAAGTCTGTCAGTATCTGAAGGGAGGGTGTCCAGAGGATGGAGCCGGGCTCTGCTCGGTGGTCCCAAGCAATAGGACAAGAGGCAACAGGTGGAAACTGATGCACGGGGAGTTCTACCTGAGTATGAGGAAGAACTTCTTACTGTGCAGGTGATGAAGCACTGGAACAGATTGCCCAGAGAGGTTGTGGAGTCTCCCTCAGTGGAGATATTCAAGAACTGACAGGACACAAACCGGTGCAGTATGCTCTGGGATGACCCTGCTTGAGCAGGGAGGTTGGACCAGATGGTTCGCTGTGCTCCCTTTCAACCTTGCCCATCCTGTGATTCCGTGATTGATTCTGTGATTCTGTTCTAATACCAATAGTCACATTTGTCCTCCCAGCAATGAGGATTGTCTGCACATCCCATCCCAGGAGTGTAGGGTCTACCTTTGCACACGTCTTCTGGGGGAGACCTGGATGTTCTGGGGCTGCGTGTGCCCCAGTGCTCTCAGCAATCTGTAAGTAGTGCAAATGCTCCTGCCAAGTCACCCACACATCCCTGAGGTGTAAGTCCTGTGTCCTGCTCCCTGTCCTGTCACCACTGGCTGGATGCAGGCTCCTCACAGTGTCCATGTAGCCTCAGTAGAGGTTGTGATGCTGGCAAGGCACCTTCTGACAGGCTCAGAGCAGGGAATTGAATCATTCACACTTACGGGAAGAAAGGAACACTGCAGGCCAAAAAACCCAAAATAAAATAAACAGAAAAACTCCAGTTTGTTTGCTGTGAGATGAAATAATGAAAATGTGCACTGACATGTTTCATGTCCTGAATTCAAATGATTTTGCCTTCCATGCATATTTTAACATTTGTCATTTAACCAAAGCATTCAGTTTTCAGTCACAGTCTCAGATATGTAACTAGGGATGCCATAAAGTAGCAGTAAATGTATCTGTTTAGAGACCATCTAGATAGGGAAGTTAGGATGCAGTGAGTTTGAGAGTGAATTTACAATGCAGTAATGACTTTCATTAGCAGGTACAAGGAAAGGTGCTGTGTGCCTCCATAAAGTACAACAGCAAGCACACTTCATAACTCAGCTTAGAACTGTAAAGAATTCTTAAATCCCACTGACAAAATGTGATTCCTTCATATCTTATTTACTGTGAAGGGGAAGAAAACAACAACTGTGATGAGATTTAAATTTAGAAGTGTTGAGGAAAATGTATGATTGCAAAAGCTACAGTCTGAACATTACAAGCAAAAATAACTCTGATAGCTAGGAAAGGACAGAATTTTCCATGAGTGAAGCCTACCACACTATTTAACTGTTATTAATTTAACTATTGAGCAAAAAGATGGAATTTTATGACATCCAGTAGGAGATAAAACTCACACTCAGTTTGATGATTTCATAGTTCTTATTAGCTACCTATAAAAAGGAATAACTGATGTGGAGACATCCTGCAGAATAACTTTCTCCCAAAGCAATTGGTGATTACAGATTTTTAAATGAAAGCATGTAACTTTCTGAGGATGTATCTGAAATACTTAAAGCACTATCAGTTTACAGAACACTCAACCAATGAATTAAGTGACTGAGTGTACTTTATTTGCAAAACAAAGTCACATACAGACAGCTGCTGACAGACTGACTAGACTCTTAATGATGATGACTGCTGTTGGTAATAACAAGTGGAACCATCATCACCACGAACTACATTTATAAACCATGTACAGATGAAATATGTCAGAACCCAGACAACAGATTAGCTTCAATCTGGCACAGCAGCCAACAATGCCCACGTGCTTTCATCATGAGGAACAATCCTTCATGCATGGCTTCAAGATCAATCTATTAAGAAGCTGTAGGAAATGGGAGGAAAAAGAAGTGAAAATCCCTGCAGAAACCACAGACAACAAATGATGCTCTTGGTTCAATCTGTGGATTACAGCAGAGAGTTTTCAAAGAATCTATGAATGTTTAATTTATCAGGCAACAAATGGAAGGCTAAAACTGAATTTTCTAGTAAGTGTGGGGAAAAAAGCTTTTAGAAAACACATGATATGGTTTTTGCTGTTCCTGACACAGCTACTAGAAATGAAGAGGGAGATTTCAGAAAGCTTCACTGATACAAGAAATGCAATTCACAACTTTAAGATTTAATAGGAAGCTGTACAAGTACAAATGGCTTCTACTAAAATTGACAAAAAAAGTGATCCTGTATTATATGAAGAGTGATTCAGAAAGAATAACAAAATAGAAAGTGCCTACTGGTTAAAATAACAAGAATAATATTATTTAAAATATAATTATGGTGAATATAAACTTAAAGGTACCCAAAACTGCACAGACCACTCCCAACACCATCTCTCAAGTAACAAGAAGACTCGCATTCCTCATCCTGACCATTACACTCTTGTGAATTCAAGGATATTAGGGAATTTAGGTATCCTTTAAGGTCAAAGAAGATACAGGAATGGCAGCAGCGAAGAAATCATCTCATACAATTCATCAGAATGACAGGCCCATATATCCCCTTTGCTGAGGAGAAAATCTGTGTTTGCTTTAGGACTGTAAGTTAAAAAGATTCTGGAAGATCAACTTGACCCACTTTCGATGCTGTACCATGACTTCTACTCACACATGGGAAAAGCCCATCGCTGATTGAAACCTTGGATTACAGACCTCAAGATCTTTGGGAGTATTTGACATCCAGCAATATGTGTGTGAAGAGAAAAGAAGGGAGCCAGAGCCCAAATCCTGAGTAAGTTTCCTCAAATCATCTGTAATACCATAATAGTAAGCCATGATAGTAATGGAATACTAGTAAGGCACAGAAGACAATTTCGTGTGCATAATATATTATTAATTTTTGCTCCTTGCTGATCATGCCCAGTCAAACATAAAATCAGCTCCCAATTTTCCTTCATTTTCAAGAGGTCTGTTGATTTCTTTTCCTCAACTCATCCTTAGCTTTACATCTGTAGGTAGCTATTCTCATTTCATTTACCTATAGAAGGTAGAAACTGAGTTTATTGATGTTCAGAATGTTTCTTCATTGCTTGTATGTGGAAAACAGCTTTCTTTGCCCTGACATGTAAAAAGCACAAGGGAAATGGAAGTTGTATACCTACATAAACTGTAAAAAAACACATGGTAGAGACACAGAATGTTCTCTGATGTTTTGCCAGCTGCCTTCAAGAATGCAATAAAGAAGTGAGTTCTGCCATGTAACCCCTGTATGGTGACCCCTGTGTGCCCACCACGTTGCTCTATGGCTCACCCTTCCTCAGCAAGAGAGGGGAAGAAAATAAGAAGAAAACCTCATGGATCAAAAAAAAAAATAAAGTAGTTTAGTAAAGAAAAGCAAGGGGCCACACACAGAAGCAAATGAAAACCAAACTGTTTATTCTCTACTTCCCATTATCAGGTGATATCCAGAGACTCCCGGGGTAGGAAGGCCTCTCTGTGTGTAGTGGTTGCATTGCAAGACAAAAGTCTGCCTCCTCTCTTCCTCTCCCTCTCTTAGCTTTTGTTGCTGGGCATGGTGTCACACAGCAGTGATGATCCCTTTGGTCATTCTGGCTCAGTTGTCTTGCATCCCCTCCCAGCACCTTGCCCACCCCCAGCCCATTGACTCTGGGGGCGTGGGTGGGAAAAGACAGCCTTGGTGCTTTGCAGCACTCTCAGCTGTAGCCAAGACATGTGTGTGTTACCAACACTGTCCTAGCCACACACACAAAGCACAACACTGCAAGGATGGATGGACATGCAGACAGCACACGTCCCAAAATCAAACCCAAGCTTGAGAGTGGCACGGCACGTTTGTGTAGAAAGCACAGACCTTACAGTGAGGTGGGTTAATGGAGTGAATAGTGCCCACTCCTGTTCTTTGTACAGAGCTCTAGGTGAGACATTACTGCAAGTCATTCGTGTTTCTTGGATAAAACACTGCCCGCAGGAGATAATGACAGGAGCATTTGAAGGCTTCCTGAAAGATATTTGTGGAAGTGGTCTTAGAATATCAGTTCCACAAAGCATCTGCAGACAACTGCAAGGCTGGTTTATCTGGGGGGATGGAGATGTTTTAGGCTAAACTAGATCCCAAGGGATTCTGCAAATTCTACCAACATCCAGTCAGTGTAAACTTTAAAGGAATCCTACACAGTCACCTGATATCCTCCCTTGGGCTGTGGTTAAGCTTGCGTAGCAAATTTTGTTTGGAGGGAAACACTTCAGAAATCCTGCATAACTAACATTTCTCAGTGAAGCTTTGTTTTGCTGAAAATATTTTGTCACCCAAAAAAGACAAGGCCTGCAGTTGCTTACTTAAAACGTCTTCATATAAAAGTTTTGTGCAGACTTTCAACCAGCATTTCAGATAACAGGGCATAGAGGCCACAATGGGCTATTGCTCTTCTGAGATCCAGCTGTGTGTTACATCTCATCCATCTTGAAGATGCAGATGCTCAGACAGATGAAACACCACCAATCACTCCAGTAAATTGGAAAAAACCAGCAGTTTTTCTATTTTCATGCTCATCTGAAATTCATATATCTGCCGAGTTTGCAAACACTACCTGGAAATCAAGCCAACAGCTTCCCACCAAAAAAAAAATCAATTATCAATTAAAAGCTTTTAGTCTACTGGGGCGGTTGATCTTTCAAACTACTATAAAGACACTAAAAATAAGTCTTGAGGGAATTAGGTAGTTTTAGAGTGCCTGCAAATTCATCTAATTTAACGGTATGTAAGACATTTAACAATCACCACATGAGAAAGGAAGTTGGAATAGTATATAGTAATCTGATATGCAAAAAAAAATTAATTTTGCTTCCACACCTCTTTTTTAGCTCAGAAATTATGATCTGTGCCCTAGGCTATCAGACATCAATGCACAAAATTATTCACAAGGGTTTATGGTTCAAGTGGAAAATCCAGTCATTTGCAAAATGTTGACCCAAGTGAGTCAGCACAGAAAGCTTGATCTTTCAGTGTGATGAAAATGTAATTTTATGGATGTCAAGTCGAAGTTCAAAAGTGACATACAGTGTCATACAGATAAATAGTTTTGCCGACAGCAATGCCATACTTCATAAGTACTTGTCTGGCCAATGGTAACTACCATGATGATTAAGAAGGCTGATAGAAAATGCACATTTTATCTTGTTTTATGTATAATGTCTCTAGAATTAAAAATCAAGACAGGCCTTTTTAAGAATTGCATTTAGCTCTCCAACTCTGTATTTCATTTATATGTAATGAAGATCTATGGATTTTTTTTTAACTTAGAGCTATTATTTTCATTTTATTATTATTATTATTTTTAGGTACTGCTTTCATGAGATTAAAGATAATTTAAAGTCACTTGAATTTTTAACCAATGACAAATTGAAACTAAAATGCAGTGCAGAATTATGGCATTAGTTAGATTGTAGTTGCTAACAAAAGTTAAATGAGCAATCGTTTTTATTAAAAAAAAACCCTTTTTTTTTGTGATAACATCATTACTTCCAAAACTTAGGTTTTTTGTCCCTCAAATTATTTCATATATAATGAAAAAGAATATCAAAAGTAGTATGTAGAGCTTTTTGTATAGTGCAGAAGAATGTAACTGCCCAAACATTTGATTTATGGCATTGTAATATGTAGAAATAACTTTCTTTCATTTTCTGTTTCCATTTGAAGTAATTAGGTAAAGACAGTTGTCCAGTTAAAATGTGAGCTCTCTTGGCCATTTCTGATGCTTCTTGAATCCACACAGAGAAAATGATGAATGTAGGGGTCCAACTAATATTACTAATATATAGGACTGAGTTTTATATTTATTGAAACATATTGAATATCTAAGCCTTCCCCTTCTGAGCAAGTGAAGCTAGTGAAGAGATTTGCATCCAGACTCCTCTGTCTCATTCTGAGTTCCCACACATGTTAAACACAAAGACATAACAGACCTGTTACCTAATCTTGTCCTTTCTGTACACCTTACATAAATGCCTTGAAAAAGGAATACAGATAACATCGTGTTAGCTACTCTTGCTAAATTTATTATAAATGGCACTTGAGCTGAAGCCCAGTAGTTGTGGTTCTTGCTGCACAGGGTATGGAACCTGATCTGAAAGTCAACATTCAGTATCAGGCACTCCAGTGTATGTTATGCTAAAAATGTTTTGGACATTAAAAAAAAATGCACAAATGTTATGCTATTTTGATCAATTCCCTTATTTGAAGGACAGGGAAGGAGACTTTTCACTCCTTCTGTTTGGAGGCTAGATAAGTAGAAGTCTCTTGGGCTTATATATGCTCAAGAGGAACCAGTGTAAGATGATCCAGTGTCAATTCTGACCCAGGTGTGACTTTGGGATACATTGGAGTGTGTATGGTTTGGTCCTTCCTTTTCCCACAGAACTTCTCCATTTGGTTCATCCTAAGCACACTGGAGATTATAAATCCACGTGTGGGGATTCAGGTTGGACTTTGCACAGCCATTTAGAGAGAAGGGTTGTTATCACCTCTCTATACACCATCACAATTTGCAAGTGAGTTACACCTAGCAAAGAAAGCTTTTTTGTTCCTTCCCCCCAAATAGAGATCTTGTTCTTTTTCTGGCCTTTGATCTCTGACATAGAAACAAAAAGATAAAATAGGAAAACAAAGAGGGGACAAAGTGAGAAAAAACCTAAGCCTTTTTGCATCAAGGCCAAACTGAGTTCGGTCCTGATGTGTGTGCTAAAAGAAACTTAAATGTAATTGTTATAGTTATAGAAGTAGATAAATAAATATTTCCAACAGCATCCGTCAGTTTCCTTATTCTCATGCCCTTGGCAACACATGCATTACCAACAGACCTCAGTGGTAAATCCTGTCTAGGACTATGTTATCCCTGTGCAAAATTAATGATTTTTAAGAACCATGGAATGGGAACTTCTGCCTATCTCCTCCTCTTCACTCCTAAACTTCTGCCTTCTGCACTGACTTCATCTTGATTTCTCCAGCAAAGTTTTCAATTTCCTATGCTTGCCTGAAACTAGAAAAATATTTTGAGTTACTCCTTCCCAATTTTTGGAGAAAATAATTTAAATTTCTTGAAGAGTTGCTATGTGGGCAGAGTAAGATGAGCAGAATGAAAATGCTGCTTGGGATTTTCCCCATGCCAGCATTCACACTTGGGATAAATATGTTTTTTCACAAACATGCCTTTCTGCAATAAAGATTTCCTGTAATTTTGTTTCCTAATTTGCTATAAATATGTCCACTGATATTTCAGCAATGTCTGTATTTCATTCATCATTTCCTTTTGATATCTCTCAGACATAACCCCAAACAGAAATAACAGAAATTTGAAGACATTTGTGAGCATGTAAGGTACTTCATTTTATCATAATTTCCTTTCCTCTTCTCACCTCCTCCATATTAAACATTCAAGTCCATATGACTTCCTTCCCACATGTTTGCTTTTTTCATGCCTGCACTATGTGAATCTGTAAAATAAAAATATGTGAAGCAATCCCACAAAATGCTCAGCTAAATGTAAGATGGAATTAAAGAGCAGGAATTGCAGTGGCATACAAACATAGCAACTTACATAGCTCTGCAAAGTTTACAACTCAGATATATCCTTTGTGTACCTCTCAGTCTCTAAATCTCATCAGTCCTGCATCAAACATCCTCAAAAATATTTTCAGAGTACTCCAGAACAGCTAATTTAATGTTTCTGAGTGTAATGCACTATCCTAATGAATAATTTGGATGTCCCAGCTGTTAGTGAAGTTTTTTTACTAAATATATTTTTAATAGAGAAGTAAAGATGCTGTGGAAAACTCTGCTACACTATACTAGACAGATATCCCATATGACAGATATCCCATATCCCAAAACATCACTGTCAGTTAGGAACTGTCACCTAGACAAGCATCAGTAGATTTCCAGACTAAGTTTCTTCTTCTTTCACGGTTAAAAATGGGGCGTTTACTGTAATTTATAATATGTTCATTTTTCCTTTGAAAATTTCAGGAGAAAGCAAATATAAAGCAACACTCATAAGAAGTCTGAAGAAATCCAGTTTTTGTTGAGTGTTTTCAGCTTGAAAAATAATGATAATTTTAAATTAGAACATGGTACAGGTTCTTTGCATTGAACAGGATTAGTTTTGTCACATTTTTAAGACATTTTAGCAGCAAAATATATTCTTAACTATTTTTCCATCACTGAGGTTGCTAATAGCAATCTTCTGTTTTTCAGCTTATGAAAAGCATCAGTCTCAAGGGAGTTCATTAGCTGGATGCTCTGCTGGCTCTGTCTCCCAGATTATCTGCCTGTAGCATGAAGCAAGAACAGCAGATGCAGTAGAATTGACCTTGCCTTTCTTATTAAAACTATAATACTATTAAAGGCTAAGGCTCAGAGCATATATATCATGAGCTGACTTGTATATCACTAAAACTGTTTCACCACTATAACATCAAATATTTACCTTACCTAGAGCTACAAGTAATTATAATGTTATTTTTTTGGAACTCAAGCAAGATGGACTAAGAATTTCTTTTAATTGTTAGGCTGTGATAAAAAATACTGTTTGCCCCCTCCTGGAGATATCCATATGCACATGATCTCAGTCCCAGAGAAAACATCAATTGGTGTAAATGTATTCAATTGCTGCAAGGAATCACTTCAAATGGATCGACTAGAAATAATTACCAGTCCAGGAAAGTGATTAAAATTACTTAAAAATAAGATTTCTGCTTGCCATGGTTATTTCTATGCAAATATGCTCTATTTTTTCAACCAATATGCAAGTCTTAATTAAAAGCAGACTAAAGTCTTGAGTAGCAACAAAAAATTAAAATTCAAGCTGCAAACATAATTACTTGAGCCTCAATTGCAAAGGAAAGTCATATTTTTTGCTTGCTGTACTTGTTTTCCCTCCCCTTTTCCAATGAAGGAAGACATCATACAAAATGCACTACTAAAATTGTATGCTGAGTGAGGGCTTGAAATTATCAGTCAATCTCCTATATAGTGCCTAGCTGTAACAACTCAGAGTGGTATGTTATATTGCAAATTTATTCTTATATGAAATACATGTCTTGCAATATATGAGTTGAGTGATTCAATCCTCAGAATATGACATTAAAATTTGGCCAAAATTTGCAATAGGAAATAAAATTCGTGAGAAACACTTTTGTTGACTGAATCTACTCAGACATATTATCTTGACAGTTTCAGCTCTTCTGAAAGGAGGGCTGATAACCCTAGAACTCCTTAGGATGTCAGTCTGCTCAGTGTGTATAGTGCCCTCTCCTACCATGATGGATTTCACATGTGTCAGACATGGTAGTCCAAGCTCCTCAAAATAGGGTGTGATACCTGCAAAACTGTCTTTGGATGGAGGTTGTCTTTGGACCATAAGAGTAGAGCAATCAAAAGTCTAAGGGTCTTCAGGAGAAGCTTTGCATAAGGCAGAATTAAATAAGGATGAGGAAATAATTCAGAGTTCAATAAATTTTATTGTTTACCTTCTATGTTTTCAGTTATCTGAAGCAATATGTTGGTACATTTGACTTGATTTTGTGAAAAATTTCAGATGTTTCAAACCCCCAATTTTCAGTGGACTTGCCAATTGTTGAAGAAAGTCTTTCCCAAATTTCCTATTCCTGAGTTACAATAACTTCAAGACAGTGTGTTATTACATAATTGTTTGACTGTGAGAAATCTGCAAAAACTTTTTGGAAAATTCAAGGCATGGACAGTATTTTGAAAAAAAAACTGTGTAAAGCTCCAGCATGTAACTATTTAACTCAAATCCTAAAGAAGAACTTGGTAAACTAAAGAACTCCAGTACAGTCAGTCTAAAAGTTGTTAGGTTTTTGTTTACTGTTTGGGGTTTCTTTTGTTTTGGTTGGTTTTTTGTTTTGGTACGGTTCTCCTCATGCTTGAAACATATATTTTGATAGTCAACATTTTCTGAATTAGTTGAATGAAGTCATAAAAGGCTAACTATCTAGTGCTAAAGAACCAGCTACTGCCAGAAAGTAAGCTGTTTTCTGTTTTGTTTCCTTTTTACTCTCTTTTGTGGCTTGGAGATATGGAATGAAGCTTTGTTTGAACCTACATCAGTGGTTTTCAAAGAGTTCTGATTCTGGTGGAGCTCATGAAGTCTCCATTCCTCTTCTTGAGATATTTTCTAAAGCATTCAGAAATTATGAAGCATAAAGCAATCACAGAGCCCTCTGAATCATTCAGAATAAAACTATATAATAAATTAGAAGTGTTCATAAGTATTATCTGACTTTGAGGCCAGATGGTGCAGAGTGGATTGCATGGAGAAGCTTAAAAATATTTACTGTAACTTTAGATATATGCATGTTGAATTAAACAAAAATAACATGGAAATGTTAAATTAGTATAAATGGTAAACAGATGTATATTAAAATAAAATACTAAACAGGCTGATATTTCGTTTAGGTAATTTTACTGTTTAGTATTTGGTAATGTTCCCTTGCTACATGGGATTTCTCACCTTTTCTATGTACCTCTGCAGTACAGTGATGACAAGAATTTGTCAATGCTCTTAATTCCTCTGTATTGCTATCACCAGACCAGACTGGGAAGCGTGACAAGGATGAGAGTATGTGAATTGTGCTGACTGAAAATACCTAGCTGGTCAGTGCTATGGGCATTCAGCAAGTGCATTCTTTCACCCATCCACATAGAAACTGTTGCTGCTGCTCAACATTTCTCCTGGGATTAGAATTTGCAAAAGAGAGGCCATAAGGAAAAACTTTTCCTCAGCTGCTGTTTGCATCTTTGCCTGCATTCAGCGATACAAAGCCCACATCTTCTTAGTATGCTTAATCCTTTATAGAAATTCCTGAGACAGAAATGCAAAAATTTATTGAAACTTTTGTTTAATTATTTTTCCTCCATATTAATAAAAAATTACTTGAGCAGGCAACGTTGAAACATGTAAAAAAAACTCTTCTTGCCCAGTAGATCCGACATATTTCAGTATAAATATTGGAAGCACTGAAGTACTGAGTGAGGGAATGGAGAAGAAAAAGGCATTCAATACTAACTTTTACATTGTCACTGAAGAGTGCCTGCAAAGTTGGTTGTGGTATGAGAAGTAGAAGCTCAGAAAAATGATGAGAAGTAAAATATCTAATTTATAGTAAATGTAGTGAATGCTTTTTATTGTTACATACAACAAAGTGCATGTGGAGTTTTACAGGAAGTTCTATAAATAAAAACCCCTTATTCCTAGTCAACCAACTGGCATAGGCCATTTTAAAAATGAAATTCATGGAAAAATTAAATTAATGATAATTGAAAATAATATTTCTTAATATTTTAAACATTATTATAAAGCTATTGCAAGTATATTGTTCGTTAAGTAGCTCCAACTCATTCAGTCTTGTTTTCTCACTAGTGTAGAAGACAACTTGGAGGATTTTTCCAGAGTAAAATTAAGAATTTTTCTTGTCCAGGCTGAACTTAACATTGCGTACACTGTGCAATATTTATCTTTCTAGTAATACAGAAGGCATAAAATGCTCCTTAACACATGCCTCTAGATTAGATCATCTTATAGAGGATAAAAATAGAGATAAATGCCTGGGAGGAAAAAAGTTTACTGTGAGGAAAAACTACTAGCACAGTTTAATATTCTTCTCTGCAAAACTAAGACAATATGGAAGGGATTGTGAAGTTTTCACAGAGCACTCTCACACACATGCACATACAGTTTCTCTTTAGTTTTTTGATCTGTAAATAACAGGACTAGGATACAATTTTGTTTTTGCCATTCTTTTCCATATACTGGAATGTGTAAAAGGTCCCCTAATGAGTCAGTCTCCAGAGTTGAAATAGTTTAAAATAGAAATAGACTGAAAATAGGAAATAAAACTAAAGTTCCTGGTTAAGATTCCTTCTGGTATCTGAGTTTATTCCTCTGCCAATTAAATGTACAAATAATGCAATTGAACTTTATTGCATGGAGTTTATTTTTGCCTTTCCTAAGACATTCAAATCACAAGGTCTCAAAGCTGCACTCCACCTCCAACACCTCAGAATGACATATTGATTAAGTTTATTTTCCCATTATAAAATTGCCAGTGTTAAATACTCTGCAAATAGAATATTGTAATTTTGGCATTAATAAACTGTGTGGTGAGGCAGAGAATAAAAAAGTTTTTGGATAATGTAGGAGAAGAAAAGAGAGATATATCTACTATTTTTAGAAGGCACATTTCCTCAGCTACTGACAGTTTTTACTGTGGCAGTTGTAGATGGTGTGTGGATCAGACAAATTTATCAAGGCATGCAGTAAAAGAGCATCAGTGGAATTATGGAAGTGATGAACACTTGGAAACTTGTCAGGTATAATAAAAAAAGGTTAAGAAAAACAGACTTATGGATTCTATGCATTCAAAAGTTTGTCTTGATAGAGACATGAAACTCATATATCTATACATTCCCAAAAGGAGAATATACCCTCAAAGTATTGCAACCAAATGATGAATATCTCTTATTCTGTATTTTTCCTTTATATAACAACACCTTCTTATGTGCTACTCCTCACATGTAGAAGTGATGATGTTTGCATATAATTTCATAACACCTGGAAATCCTCATTTCATTTAGACATTTTTCTAGAGAGGTCTGGTTTATTGCCATAAACACATTACCAAGGTACCAATTATATTTCTTGTAAATTCTGGTGAGGTGAGGAATGGTACAAAATTGATTAGGTTTCTTGACCAGAAGATCAAACAATTAATTCTGAATATATGGTGTAACAATCATTTAGGTACAGCTGTTTGTTTTTCTTGCCATTATCGTTAGTTTATGCGAATTACTTTTTTCTTGCACATGATTTTAGATGCCAATACTCTCTATTTTTGTACTCAGATTGGGACCACGGCTGAAAGACAAATGCAGTAAAACATTGCAAACACTGAAATGGATCTGAGTGCTTGTAGATTTCTTTGTTTGCTAGTTCAGTACTTAGATATTACTGATTATTTCAAGTGATATAATTTTTTGTAAAATTATGCATCATAATACTGCAAACATTTACACAGCATCAAGTTTTTATGACATAAAGTTGAATTAATTTGCAACACCACTTACAAATTGTGATAAAAGCATCAAGCAGGCTTAAGGGCCACATAAGACCCATTGTTAGAACATCCTTTTTTAACCTTATTTTCTTTTAGTCAGTTTCAGGACAACTTATCAAGCCAAAGAGTTTGAATTTTTGAATTAGGTAAAAGGAGTTTTTTATTATGAGACAGCATTAGAAGAAACATTGTGATAATGGCAGAGGATGTTCCATTTCATGAATAAGCAAGCTGAAAGCATGTGCCCATCAAAGATGTCAAATAAACACTTCTGAGAATCAGCTCTGCAAAAGGAGGTTTGGTATTTAGAACAGTGGAGGACATGGGGTTTCTCTGGGATTCTCAAAGGTACCCCCAGCAGTGTTTTTCTCCTAGAATTGCTAAATACTAAAGAAGGACTGTCCATTATAAATATGAATTCTTTAGAAACTAAGACAGTTGATAACCTGCTAGGAAATAGAATTGTGAGATTACAGGAATGAAAGACATCTTTTGGGGAAAGAGGCAAGAATTGTATCAGATAATCCCTTCTATAAATTTGCTAAGCTTTAAGGTAAAAGGAAGCTCTTTGGAGAGTACTCTAGATTGTGCTTCTCTCAGAAGACTTTTAGTCACAAGACTTTATTTATTTATTTATTTATTTATGACTGTTTTTTTATATCTGATGATCTTATATCAGTTCCATTCTACTCCTATAATTTTTCTGTTCCCTAATGGGTAACTCACCTACACCACCTGTAGGGTTCCCTCAGAACTCTCCTTTTACTTTTTTGTGAAAAAAACCAGGCTTACCTTTCTGGTCTGCTCTTAACAAAAGAAGCACTTCTTACCATCCTAGCAGTCTTCTTATCTACCTGTGGTAGACAAAATTACTACCTAGAGGTAGGAATTATTTCTACCAAAATAAATTCCTAAAGAAATTAAAAAATTACTAATTTGGGTTTGGGCTTTTTTTTGTAGTTGTGTCATGATCAAAAAAGTATGAAAAAATCCTACAAAGAAAGGTTTATTATTTCTATTATGTCAGGACTCTTCTGGGAACTTTGGCTTTAAAAATTCAAAGGAAATTTAAAAAAATATCTCAAGAATAAAAATATCTGATGCTCAAAGGAAAAAAATAGAGCCTTGTGTGATTGGAAAGGTTTTCAAATGATATTCAGTATATGAATACTGATTTAAATTATTGTGCTAAAACTGTAATTCTGCATAGGTCAATTTGTTCCCTTTGCCTGAGCAGAAGACAACTTTGAACTGAAAGATGTCCATCTAACTTCATTTTTCATGTATGGTAATCCCCATATGTAGGAGTTTAAAAGCCACCTTTATTCCCCTAAAACACAGCATGCTGAAAATATTTGGATTCTGAAAAGAAAGGCTATCAAGGAGCAGCAAAGCTACTAAAGATCAGTTGAAAGAGAAACAATATGTTACAAAGACACATCTTTTCTAGGAAGCTTGACAAATCACTTCAAAATGGGAAAATCATAACATTAATTTAGATGCAAAATCAGAATTAAGCTTTCCTTTTGCCTTGTGGTCCTTGAGAGTACAGGACTAAATATTTGCATACCTAAAGGCGATGGAAAACTAGCCCCAGACAGGTATGTTGGCAGCAGTTTATAAAGGGTGTAAATTTAAAGGGAAGATTCCAGGTGGTTTTCTCTAGCTTAGCCATGAGGATGAACAAACTGCTCAACCTCAGCTTCTGAGGGAGCCTGGTGTGAGCTCAGAGCTGACCCTGCTTTGAGCAGGGGGCTGCACAAGAGCCCTCCTGAGGCCCCTTCCTGCCTGAATTGCCAATATGTCATCCTGTGATCCTGTGATCCCATGATCCGGTGATCCCGTGCCAGCAGATACACTGGGCTGGCTGGTTTGCACCTGCAGCTCCTCCCTCTCCAGTTGCATGGTGCCACTTTCCGAGGGCATTGCCAAATCCTTCCTGGGCAGGCTGAGCTGTGGCTGATGACCCAGCCCCATCCTTCCCCAGATTATTGGTGAGGTGATGCCAAGGCAATGGGCACTGAGGCTTCCACAGGTGCACACATCTTGCAGGGTGGGCTGCTGGCACACATTGGGTGGAATAGGTGCTGGCAGCCCAGCACTCCCTCCAGCCAGAGGGCAAAGTCAGACCAAGAGGAATAAGGGTGCTAAGCAATAGGAAGAGGGGACAAATATGCTAAAGTGTAATATTTGTTCTGAGAAACCACAGAGAAGCTGCTGGTGATTCTCCAGACAAGAATCAGCTGGAAGGAAGAAGGAAGCTGGAGGCAGTATGTTCCTGTGGCAGGGAAATCTGTAAGTAGGAAGTGTTTCCAAAATGGCACTCTTGCATGCTAAACTATTGTGGAGCAATCCCTGCAGATCTCTAGGTGCCAAGTGTGAGCTACTGCACTAACCAGAGACATGCTCTGTTTTTCAAAAACATCTTATTTGAATATCTTCAAAATTCAACGAGCTTCTGGGAAAACAAAATCACGGTTATGGAGTGACTCTGTGACTCTGATAAGAGAAAGATTTTTGGGAACATATAGAGCAAAGCTAATGAGAAATACAGAAAAGGAAGCACAAAACAATCAAGCTCAGAACATGAATCACCTTTCAACCCCAACAGTATAATCATTACTATAATTAAATCCTCATAATTTAAGTTCTGCTTCGCTCAACAGAAAATTGATGACTTATGTTTTAATGGGAATTTTACTGTATTCTGGTAATCTGTTTTGTATAAATTAAGTCTCTAGGGTGAAATAATCATTTTGAAGCATATATTTGTTTGGAATTTTTTTCACACTACAACAGCTCTTACTCTAAAATTGGTTAAAGCTGTCATAATTTGGAAACAAGGAAATGATTTACTGTCTGTGGTATTAATTCAATAAGAAACACACAGACAACAGGAGACTTATCAAAAAGGGAAAAAAATAAACAGAACACTAATCCCCAGCACTTAGAGCTTATGCTTGAAGAAGAGTCAATTATTTTAGACTAAATCCCTTTACTATCCATGCTCAAAAATCTTTTCTTTTCCCCAACATATACTTGAGTCTCAGCTTGTTTATCTGGCGTGCAGAAAAAGCAGTAGTCCCTGGCTGGTGGCTGACAATAGCAAGCTGCCATAAGTGGTTCTGGAGTTGTCCATACCTATGAGAGAAAAAAAAGGTAAATAGTAAAGTTGCCATTGCAGTCCAGCCAGAGCAGGACAGCAAAGAGTAAGGCCTGCAGAGACAGTAAAGACAGTAGGTGTTCAGTATCCTAGAGTAAATGCTATGTATTTCACTCATTTTCACCCACTCACAGAAATATACTCATGGGCTGTACACTTGTGTTCCAAGCTGCCTATCCTTAGTGTGAATTGAGACCTGGAGCTTTCAGCATATAGACAAATACTAAATTTGCTTTACTTCAAATTCAGTTTTGGTAACTATTCATCCTTTCTCAAAACAATTGGGAAGTCCCACTCTTTTGCCCAGCTACCTCTTACAACGGAAGGCTGCTACACCCTTAAATAAATACCTCTTTGTGCATTTATGTTTACATTGTATAAACATTTTCTATGCTGTCTCTTCTTCCTTTCTTCTAAGTCCTTTATAGCAGATTTTGTCTGAGCATGTTGTTGTCTGATCAGAACATGACCCCAGAGTTTCAGAGGCTTCCTGCAAAGATGTGTGATCCTTGTGAATTTACAAAATATGCCATCTCCTAACTGAAAACTTATCCAAGAGATTGGGGAAAAAAAAAGAGAGATAAAAATAATCAAAATCAAATGAGAGACAATAAAGAATGGAGGAAGGAAAATATTTCAGCAGCAAGGTTTGTAATTTAGGGCAGGATTTGGTTGTCCAAATGTCATGTTCAAGTCATGGAATCATAGAATGTTGGGATCATTTATGTTGCAAAAGGCCATTGAGATCATCAAGTCCAGCTGTAAACCTAGCACTGACAAGTTCACCACTAAACCATGTCCTAAGGGCCTTGTCTGCTCGTCAGTGACATAATGTCACATAATTATGTCACATTATAGCGACATAATGCTGCCTGAGGTGTACAAGACATGCACAAGGTAGGGATATGGGGTTTGAGGCAGCCATGACTGCCTAGTGACATGGCTAGAGGAGAGGTGCAATATTCCAGGTCCCTGGAATGGCAGTAGAGCTCTGTATTTGAGAAAAATGGGTTGAGTCACCTTGCACCGAGTCTGACTAGGTCCTTGCTTTTCCCCAAGCTTCAAGGCCCCTGCCAAAGGTACCACATGTGATGAACTGTGCCTTAGTGGATCCTTATTAGATCAGGTTGCTCAAGGGCTGTAGTCACTGCCAGACTTCCTTTATGCAACTCTGAAGCTAAGGCACCTGGCAGCTTGCCTAAGGTAACTGGGCACAATGATGCAGAAAGAATGCAGGGAAGTTTCAGATAAAAAATTTGTGTTCACTGAAGAGATTATAGAATGGCAAATAAGACCACCTCTGGATTCAGAAGTCCTTTGCACTTCAAAAGCATTTAGGCACTTCAGTTCTCTTTTATAACTGCTCTCTGAGCAATATTTGTATATCATTTAACAGAGTGGACCTTGCTCCCACATTTAGGAGTCATGACTTAAGCAAAATCTTCATTGAAGATAAAGTCTCAGTGTGAACACCTGCACCTGCTAACAGCAGTTAGTTAATGATCAAGGTCTCCTAACTGGTAATTTATGTACTCTTTGTGGGATTATCTTCTAAGAAGTAAAAAAAAAATTATGGAAATGCATATGTCTTTCCAGAACTTTCCAATTCGTAAAAAATGTATGTTTAGGTCTCTCAGTGATCCGCACATAATTGCTGCTGCCCTTGTGGAAGACAAAGACAGCACTTCCAGCCCTAAGAAACTGTATGAATAGGAGGAATAAATGACCTATGATATTTAAAGAGAAGATTTTCATTTTTCACCTCAAAAATCTACAGCTGTAGCATCCTAAGTAAAAAATCCATCAGTTTGCAAGGGAAAAAAACCACAAAACCGAAACAACAACAAACTCAGTTATTCCCTCTAGACACTGCAGAAGGCATTGAGAAATTTGGAGCATGAAGAAAGAAGCAGAGAAACAGTCAACTGATACAGGGCAGCAAGGAAAATAGATTTTCTCAAAAGTTTAGTTGGTTGCTCTAATTCCAATTTCCTTTCTTGTGAGTTTTATCCTTCTACATTTTTTGAAATAAAGAAATGCCTGACATTCTGAAGCGTAGCAAGATTATAAAAACCTATCTAGTAGAGCCACATGAGAGTAACTATCTAGCTCTTCATCTTCATGCTGGAAGCTTTTATACTCAGCACCAGTGGTACTGAAGACGTAACACCTATCTTTAACAGGAAAAGGAGACATTTATCTCTTCTAAGAGTTACTACCAAATGGAGCATATTGTAGGATTCAGCTGTCACTAAGCCTGGAGAACTTGAGCTTTTTCATAATAAAATCTGCCTGCACATTCTCTGTAGGCAAGCAAACCAACTGCTTCTTTACTTTCAAATTGTGAGTTTAGTCATTTAAAGTTTCCTTAACTGGATTCTCAGGCCTTTTCACAGTTTGTAAGTTTGTTCAGTTTGAAATATGACTTCAGTTAGGGTGCTACACATCAGGTCATAATTGGTGGCCAAAGGACAGATTTTGACTTCCTTGTTAGTCATGTTAATAGCTTAGGGACATCATTTGAGAAAAATACTGTAAAAGAGATCCTCAGCTTAGATAAACTGCCTTTGGCTGTCACAGAGTTATGTCTTTTTCTATCAGTTAAGACTCTAATTTCAAACTGTTAAATGTGTCTAAGGTAAGATCTATTTTGATTTCAATAGCTCAAGAAACAGTTATATTTTTCTACCCTTGTGTACTACTTATTTTGCCTTTTCTAATTTTAGTTGATTTGGACAGAAAAAGCTATGCTCAATAGTTTTATTCTCACAGACTGGGAGAAAATTGCAATGCTTTTAATTGTAACTATATTAGTAAGCATAAATCCCTGCATTTCCCACACACAACTAACTACACGACTAGAAGAAACAATGACCCCCCAATACATGAGGAGTTCCTCAAGCAAGCACAGCATTTTTCTACAGAGATGACAACAATACAGAAAGGCTCCCCAAATTAAGAATAATCCAGAGCATTTCTCTGGTGTTCTATCTTAGTAATGAATTGTATGACATGAAAAATTTTAGTACTATATAAAAATAAAAAAGGTGGTCTCAGTACCTCTTTCTAGAGTTTGCTATGTTGCTTTTCATTTATTTATTTATTTCTGTAGTAGGGAAATGGACCTTTGATAAAAAGACATAGTTCTGCTTATACAGTTTTTTAATAATTGGTTTTTATGCAAAAAAAAAAAAAAGAGGCTAAATGCCATTTTTTCCTCACTAGTCAAGGAATGGCTAAAGCTAATCCATATGACTTTTTTTCCTTCAAGATTGTTAACCAGTGAATTTCTGTGTACGGGTTAACACCTAGTAGACACACTTTCCAATAATAAGTTTTTCATGGCAGACATGACAAGAAGATTTTTTTTTTTTAACTGGTAAGAAGAATATACAAGTAAATATAAAAGCCAAGGCCCCTTTAAAATATTGGAAGTTAATTCCTACTCAGGTCACGCTTGTAAATGCATATGCATAAAGAAAATAAACCTGTGCTTATGTTGCTGACATAAAAATTTCTCAAGCACAAGTTGCCCCTGCTTAAATGTTCTTTTTCAGACTAAACACTTATTTTATTCTTTATAAAACTTGGGCTAAAACAATGGGAAATCTGCTCATCAATATTCATCAGCTACTGTTTTCTTTTTCAGAAGTGCTTATTCTGCCTGTGTTGACCGTATTTCGGCTCATCCAAAAAAGTTGTCATCCAAAGGTAGACAAATAACAGCATTAAGTGCCTATTTTATCCATTTTTTATAATAGAGTCTGGTGCGATTACCTCATGTATGGATGTCCTGTTGAGATGTTCCAACATTAAGGAAGTGTTCTGTGGAATATGACAAATTAGATGTAGCATCTGAAAATTTAGAAATTGTCTCTTCATTGGTGAGGACTGTCTCAGTTGAAGTAGGAGGTTAGGAGTGACTGACAATGATAAAATAGATCATTTGGACTTCTCCAGGCGCAGTCATTCCCAGAACACTTTGGTGTGCAACTCTCTTACAGCAGGTGTAAATTCCTTTCTTTCTTGCCCATAGGTAGAAAGAGTAGGAAAGCCAGAGAATGTGTCTTTCCCCATAGCCCAGGCAGTATTAGCAGAGAGAGCTTGACAGTGATACTGAAGGTTAAGCTTCCAGCTGCTAAAAGAATAGACCATTCCCGGAAGCTGACCTGAAGACTGTGGAGTTAGGGTCAGACACTTGGATTTACTAACTTTTAAAACATACACAGAGAGTGAGGGGCTGACAGGGATCAACCTTTTCCACCAAGATTTTGAGCTCACAACAGTACAAGCAGGGCAGGACAAAGAGGAGCTGCCCACTAGGTGGTTTTCGACCTCTGGCTGTAGATGGGTCAACCACGCCATATCAACCCAGCTTTACCTTGTGGCAAGTCTCTTTCCTGGTGAACTTTCCACAAAAGCATGACAAGACACACTAAGAATAGAGGGGCTTTATTGCAGATTATTTAAAGTTCATATCATAGAATAAAGACTTGATGTGGCATTAAGAAAGAGAGAAAGAGAAATGACACGGCAAAAAGAGTCAGAAACATAGTCACTGTGAAGAATTACCATAGAGAGAGGTTATGGGGAGCATGTTAAATTGTAATTGCCCAGGGCAAGATGCAAAGGTCTAAGGATTCAGAGTTTACACTTGAGAAAAGCATAAAAACAGCATAATCCTGCCAGGGTCCACGGATGGATGGCAAATGAGAATCTGGCCCAGTGTTTTTCATACCTATATTTGTGTCTGTGTCCATCTAATTCTTTTGTTTGCACTTTATCTGCCTCAAAAGCAGCACAAAGAAATCAACATAGTTCTAATTTTCCCCTTAATGTCTTTTTGGTTTTTTTATGGAGACTAATGTGAACGTTGCCTTTTTTAGGTGTAGAAAATAATAGTTCTCTGGAGTCTCTTTTTAAATTAAACCAGCTGATTAAGTGTAAGTATGCGATGCAACATTTCTATATTCCCTTCTGCTACTAAAAAACAGTGTGTTTGACCATTTTATTTCTATTCCTTGTACTGTATTAGCAATCTTTTTTTTTATAAAAAAATCCCATCTCTATTCCTTATAGAAGTTTTAAAGTAATTTCACAGCTGAGTGGAGCCCTAAACAGAGCTATCTTAGTGTAATGAAGCAGAAAACGATTTCTCCTTAACAAGACTGGTATATGGTGACAAACAGCTCATAAAAATCCCATCTGCTACAAAATACTTTCATTTTAGTCTCTTTCACAACTAAATGCTATGTTTCCTATTTCTTTTTAGAAGGAAAAGAGGATCTATAAATCTTAACCCATCAAATTGTCCTTTGACAGAAGAGAAAAAAAACAAACACAAAACAATCTTTTTATAAAACACTGACACTAACCATTCCAAACACAACAAAGGTGTAATGTCACTTTTGGATCCATTTATAGTACACCATTTTTTCCCCCTATTTTTTTTAATGGTAAAAAGGAAAAGCTAGCTACTTGTACTGTAAAGAAAATTTTCTGATGACTTAACAGCTGACTACATGTAAATAACAATCTGCTACTGGTTTTTATTATAAAAATAATTCTTTGGAGACTGAAATTAAATGGTCATTATTTACCTGTAACTTGATCAGTTGTCATTCTCTTTAGGTATTTGGTAATTAGTAGCCTCTAATCCTGTAGCCTCTTTCCCACTCAAAACAAATGAATACTCACTGACTAAAGTTCTCAAAAATATTTACAGAAATTCTCCATCAGAAAATACTGTAAAGTCTCCCTGTTTTCTAAACAGTATCAGGAACTGCTGCAGTTCTCTTAACACGCTGTAAGAAACATGCTTTGCTGTGAGCATTGCTTCTCTCTGTCAGTTGGGAACAGAACCCTCTCTTGTGCCTGGTGTTGCCTGAAGGGGTTATGTTTTTGTTTTAAAAAGATAGTAAATCACCTCTCTCTTTGCAGCAAGACATGCTGCACCCTCAGAGCGGCAATGGAACCTTTTTGGGATGCTAATGCACAGCCTACTGTCCATGCCTGTGAGGTCCTGAATAGTGATTGGTCTTGTCTGAAATGACATTTGTATCTGCTCTTCAACCTTGTGGAAAGAGAAATAACTGTTTAGCCAGGCCTCCCTATACTTAAACATAAACTTCTGCCATTGTCTTCAAATCCACTAGTTTTAGTGTGTCTTGATGGTTGATGCTTCTTCTGGAAGATCACAAATTTATCTAGCTAAGCAATCAGTTTTTGGTCAGCAGCATCACCTTTTCCAGAGATATAATTTCCCACTGGATGAATGCAGACTGATCATCAGATCTCAATAAACAAGTCAAGTTACAGGATTCAAAGCTAACTTCTAATTCTTTTGAGCAAAACTTGGGTCGTACTTGGCTTAGAAGTTGCTCTGACTATGGCAAAGACAGCCAAGGAGATAAGCCATTGAGACACCTTAAAAAAGAGAGGGGAAAATCAATAGCATGTGGAACTGTTATAAAACAAGCAGAAATTATTATCATTTGTTTATAACAGCAATGCATGCCACATCTTAGATAAGAAAAATTGGATTAAAGAAAAGTTGTCAGGTGGCATTCAAAGGATCAAAGTACTTGTTGAAATCTTATTTCAGCAATGAACATTAGCTGGGAAATCTGATGGCATTTGATACTCACAGACATTGTCCTACTCACTCAACTGATTTTTTGACAAAGCTCAATGCGCTTTGTTTCAAGGTGTGTACAAAATACATACCCAGAAGGCTTCTTTTCAACTTCCTAACATCTGTGGAGGTGACATGATAGCAGGAGCATTGCTGAGGGTGCCTGGAGGTTGTTCAATAAAGTGCCCTGAAGCTAGGAGAAACAGAAAGCTCTAGAAGGGCAGAACAGTGTACTTGATTTGCACAGGTATAAATCTAATTAGTGGCACTGAATTTATGTAGATTCATCAGTATGTAAAAGGGCAGAGTCTGGCCTGTGCTTATCATCTTGCTAAAACAGGTTCACTCATCTTGATGACAAGCATTGGGAAGTGGGGACAGGGGCCCACTGAGCTGTGCTGCAGCCCTTTTTTCCCCTTCCAGTTCTCACACCCTGTCCTCAATCCTCCAGCACAAAGTTGAGCAGCATTTTTTATGCCATTTGACTTGCATAAAAAAAGGAACAAAGAGTAAAGGGACAAAATATTTGTTTTGTAATAACCCAAATGTCTCAGTGAAAAGTTGCAAGCAATTTTGAAATTTGAACATTCTGTGGCATTGCTCTTTTGGCATTGCTGCCAGTATATGAGTGGACACTACTAAAGATGTATGAGCTAAGGTTAAAATTTTTTCCCCTTTCTTTCTGCCCTACCATTTTTTTTCACCTTTTATGGAAGCTTAGATCAGTCTGCCTAGGAGCAATAGTGGATTATTGCCTGTGTACTCACACACTCCACAGGCAAATTGTGAATAATTCAGGGTATGATGCAGTAGGCTCAGTCTACACTGCGAGCTCCTTGGCTTTTATATCATTAGCATGTAGAGATTTCAAATGCAATTGTGCTGGGAGATGAAAAAAGGACAAAGCATTTCTACTTAGTGAATTCAAAATCAGTAATGTGAAACACATTGCTAATGAGATTGAGTAACTAATAAAGCCAGCTCCTTGGCTTTTATTAAGAGTCTTTTGTGATGAGGGTGTACAGAGTCGAGTGGACTGTAAGAGTTGATGCTCTCTTGTTGCAAAGATCATCCAAAGGCTGAAGGCCATCAATTTTAATTATTTCCAATACTGGTTTCAGGGCAGCTATGACTGTCTAGACCACTGATAGTATCCTAATTAGCAACAGTTTCACAAAAAAATGATTTTGGCCTTTATAGAGGATGAGTTTGCATCACAGTGCAGAACCGAGTGTGATATCCGGTTGATAATTTATTGTGCTGGCCCATATTTAGGTTCCTAGCTGTTTAAATGGGCACTTGAAGAACTAAGTAGATGCTAGGAGTTTAAATACCTCACTGGATCTGGACCTTACCCTACAATGCCTAATAATGTATATTGGATTTTTTTTTTTTTTTTGCTGGACTTGACCAAGCTGTGTAAAATGATGTAATTAGTTCAAAAAACATTTTACAAATCAGCATGGTAAGGAAAAACTGTCCTGGTACCAATGGTATTATGTTCTAGTTTCAATCCAAACAGCTTAAAGTCATAATTTTAACAGGACCTCCATAGCTGTTTGACTCAAGAGTGGCAAAAATAGAAATAAGTTTTATAATGTAAGAACAGAAGAAACATTCATGCAAATCTGTATTCCACCTTTGATGTCTGCTGGCAGCAGATGCTTAGAGAAAAGCAAAACACCAGTAAAAGCAAAAAAATTATGCTTTCATGAGTAGAATATTCTTTGAATATCTGCAAATCAGAACTGTTAAATTCTGCAAAGGTTTACCTTTTATTATCTGGGATTTAATAGGGTTGGATTTTTTTTTTCCTCTCAAAGAAATGGGTTTTTTTAAGAAAAAAGATCACTCTGATTGTCAGAATCAATAGGGTTTGGGCTTTTATTAGCTTAATCTATTAAATTATCAATTTCATTTTTTCTTTTTAATTTTTAGCATTTTTTAAGTTTTGACAGATAGTAACTATTGCCATTTTCAGAGTGTGTTTTGGGTTTTTTTTTGTTGGAAAAAGGGCAATTCCTTGCTTTGGTTTGATTTCTTTTTCGCATTCTTCATTTTAATATCAGATGGCTTGATAAAAGACTGGCACCCATCAAGGTTTCAAACTCTAAAGTGAAAAATAAACCCCTCAAATCAAAAACTGTCAGTTTCATTTGCATCAGGCTTTCTAATTCCATTTGTAGCAGTAAAAGTAATTCATGTTTTTTAAAGGCCAGATACAATAAACTTGAACGAGATATACAAGGCAGAGCTGACAACAGCTGATGAAGGTGCTGAGTTTCAAGGATGTGAAGTGAGCAGCCTCCAGGATGTGGAAGGTATTTCCTCCTGCTCACTGCAGTCCAGACCTGAAGGTCTCTCCATGCCAGCAGATGAGGCTGCTGCTGCTCCTGTGCCCAGGTATAATCCAGCCAGTTGCAGGACTCAGTGAGTATTTCAGAGGGGCTGGAGCACACAAATGCACACTAACACAGCTGCCCATGCAGACTCTTTTCCTTAGCAACATGAATATGTACCACTGTGAAAACTCCCAGAAAAGACAGATATAGAGGGCCATATCCAGTTACTCCCCCCGGCCAATCAAGATTTAAGTTTGCTAATGAAAACCAGCCCCGCACAAATAGGATCCAAATTCAGGAGAAAAAATCCCAGAAAAATTCCCCAATTTAGTCTCTAAATTCATACCCACAGTGATAATGGTGTTGAGTAGCAGCACAGTCTCTAGTTCTATGTAATGCCCGTGCCCAAACCCTGGAGCCCCCTCTCCCTGTGTGCAGATCTTCCCCCACTCAGCAGCTTGTCCAGTTTGATCTTCTCCTGCAGGTTTATGTATGGGCTTATCTCACAGGCAGTCCCACTGTTACAGTTCCCTTTGATTCTGTATGGGCTCTCTATTTTATGCCTAATGCCAATGCCTAGACCTCAGCTTTCCTTGCCTATCGCTTACTCGGACCTGGAGTACCTTCCAGATGCAGGTCTCCTGCTTTTGAGCAAGTCCAGCTCAAAGTTAGTGAATTACATATGCATACCTGAATGAATAGCTTTTAACATGAACCCCTTCCATAAAGGTGTTCAAGTGCAAATCACTGGGACAAGACAAACCCCCTCAGGTCTCTGCTGCCAATCCTCCCTGTTCTTCACGCTGGACCCTCTGGCTGCTGCTGGCATTGTGACCTTTTCTCCTGTTGCTGGCCCTTGGACTGCAGCAATCACACATAGAGGAAACTGAATTACATTGAAAAAAAAAAGAATAAGACTTAGTAGCAAAATGTGACAGGTTGTAACAGAGCAGGTTTCAGACACAACAGCGCATTGGCCAACTTAAATCTGCCTTTCTATTTTTATTCCCACTTCTGCTTCATTCTTCCATGTTTGCTCCTCCATGATCTGCTCTCCTATTTTTCTTTCCACACTCTTGGTGCTTTCCCTAAACACCTCTTAAAAAGGTTTACATAGCCTCACAAGTCCATCCTGATAACCCAAAATACTCACAAATATAATCTTCACCCCTTATTTCCAGTCCAATTTTGGACCAACCCTCTGAAAGGCTGTGCCTGACAAAACCCTTCAATGACCCATCAGGCAGCAACTAAAGAAGTCTAGTCTTCACTGCTGTCTCACATACCACCTTCATATTACTTCAAAAATTTTTATGTGCTTAATCTTTCATTTTCCTTATTATCTATTATTTCTTTTATACAAATATACAAATAGTCTGCAACCGGGTAACTTAATAAATCCTATGCTTGTTCAATCCATTTAGCCTTAATTAAGGAATTAAAAGTTTTGAATTCTAGCATCACATGTCCATAATTAAACATGTTTGAAACAATAGACTCTTTTAAAATAAACATTAATTGACTATCAATGAAAACTTTACATGAATTGTCTGTGGGAGATTAAACACATTTAAATTATTGCTGATAATTCTGTGGGGTAATGATCTAACAGAGCATTATGCAATGTTTTTTCTGTAGTGTGTTATTATTATCTTCTACATACTTGACATTTTGAAAAGCCTGTGTTCAAACCAACGTTTATGGGTAAACAATAATATGTTGTAAAACTATCATGGTGCTCATCAAAGTAGTGATAAGGGAAATTCAAGTGGCCTACAATTCAGAGCAGATAGACTCTCCTCTGCATAAAGCCAATGGCAAAATGCGAAGATGTAGATTTTGTGAACATTGTTTGTGTATATTCAATCAAAAAGAAAGTGATTCTCTTTGTTAGAAATTCTAATCTCTTTTTCCTACCCACTGGTTAATGACAAAGACAGTGAAAAGTTTCTTGATGCAAAAATCAAGGTTTGTAAAAGACACATTTTAAAATGCTCATCTTCATGAGTAATGCATTCTCAATTTTTCATTTGCTTTTCTACTAGATGTACAAATCCCTTAAAAAAATTAAAGCTCTCAGATACTGCCAACTAATCCTCTCTCCCTTACTTGATATAATGGAATGAGAATTTAAAATTCAGAGGATTATGAACAAATCCAGATCCTGAAGGTATGAATGCTGTTCCAGTTGACTTCAGTGGAAGATTCACACGTACATCAAAAGGAAAGATACAGCCTTTATCATTTAAAGATTTCTGCTAAAACTTCCTTTTTGGTAATGACTGCTTTCTCTATTTCAAGCACATTCAATTTGCCAGGAAACTTGAGCATAAACTGGATTTAAATCATTCAGTTTCAACTCTACTTCTCTCTTTCTATCAGAACATAGTAGGATGCAAAATAATTATGAGATTTCTCACTAAACTAATGAATTCAAGAGAAGTTCTCCTACAGGAGTACACCTGTCTACTCCAGTGCCTCCTATCAATGAACAGTAGCTCAGTGTTAGCTGAATTAATGCAGAGACTACTTCCAAGCATGCAGGACTCATTTTAAGTCAGGTCACTGAAGCAGAGCATCCCACAAATGCTTGACAGCACTGACAAGTTTTAAAAGTCATCCATAAGCTAGTGAAAGCCTGTACCACTTTCTTCAGTAACTTGTTGAGTTGTTGGAATTGTGTGTAGCCACACACACACACCCAAGTTTTCACTCTACACTGAAGTTTGGTAGAGAGTCTGGAGTGAGAAAGAACTAACACAGGATTTTAAAACACCCCAAATGAGACTTTAATCTCTAACATTTGTAATTTGGTTTATTTTTCTTTTTTCAGTGTCTCATTTGACTATGTATCTAAATTCAAGTGACTACAGAGCAGTTGTATATACCGAGCAGTGTCTCAGTTCTCACGATTAATACAGTAAGCAGTCTCCCCGCAGAATGACTCATCTCACCAAAAAGTGAAAGTTGCAATTCAGTTTTCTAAACATAAGCAGTTAGGTTCATTTGAGACATGAGGCTCACAGGTGGTCGTGGGTAAGCCTCTCTTGACCCCACTGTCTGTATTGTCAATGGTGTTGTCAACATTTGTCAACATTCACTCACCCATTTAGTCTGCCCTGGTTTGTGAGACCTGGACTCCAAATGCCATTCCACAGGAGCACGTGTCTCCACTAAGACATGAACAAGGTTTTACCAAACATTCTTAGGGGTCTTACAGGGCACCAAGTTTTTACATCCAGGAAAAACATAATGCCCTGCATCACCTCTGAGCATGCTGGAGTTGAAATAACTAATTCTAATGAAGACAATATGGACATCAATATTAGGGTGCCTGAATCTCATCCTGAATGCCATTTTAAAGTTCATCTCTGCAATCACAGATGCTTAGTACAATTTAGAAGTCTCTTTAGGATATCCTGGTACACCTGCTCATTCTCAATGGCATGCTTTTTGCTAGGCTGTGTTTGTGGAGGCTGGGGCATCTCCAGTCAGAGCACATGCCTGAAATGTCTAAGTGGAGGTTGATTATCCATGCCATACCACAGTAAGACATAACTAATGGGCATCCATCTTAGACTTCCACTTTAGCAAAAGAAATATTGTACTCTGGAAATGCTCCTGGCTTTCACTTCCTCCCACAGGAAATCTGGATGACTAACTTACTAGCTTTTTGATGCCTAGAAAGAAGATGGTGAACATAAGCAAAGGCATCTAGCTCCATCCAAACATCCTGAATGACCTGAGATGTGCACAGAGACCTATGAAACATGGGCATCTGCAGTCCAGGTGAAGTATCTCTGAGGTGTCCAGAATTACATTGGCTATCTATGTTTATTCATTTGAATAGATCCATTGATACTAAGTCAAGTATCACACTGAAAGGATCTAGAAAACATTCAGTTTTGGCTTGATTCTTGATTACAAGCAAAAAAAGGTAAGCTGCCAAAAGAAAGCAAAAAAGTAAACAGCCAAACCAGAATACTTTTGAGACAACTCTTCCCAAATTTCTAAGTAGCTGAAAAAATTGTGTTAGAAATTGGGTAAAGCATATAAAATTAATGAAAGTTTCCTATTAAAGAGTTAATTAATTTTCACCAATTTCTTCTACTTTCTAGAAGAAATTAACCAAATTTTATCTTACTGCTGCTGAAAATTATACCTTCCTTCTTTCTATGTTGAATAGCAACTTATAAAATCTATAAAGCAACTCCAAATATAGTGCATATGGGGAGTTTTTTTGGTATAATACATTATTTCTACATTACACATACGACAGTGATATTTACATACCAAAAATTGCTATAATGAGTTTGGAAGGGCAATTCTTCCATACACAATGTAGTATTTATTAACTAATGACAACATAGCAATAGTGGTGTTCTAAGTGCAATTAATGAATGAAACCTACTGCTTCATAGAATTTCATGCATAACTTTACTTTGAATGTGTTATTAGTATTCATGGCTAAACTGTGTCCTATGTGTATTAATAATGTTCTCTGGGACAACACAGAAAAAATAACTCATAAATATGCCTGCAAGGAGTAAGACACCATAATGAAATCCTAATAATTAACATGGATATCAGATTATTTATTTATAATAACTTATCTGTACAACTCACATTCTGAGTTGTACAGATGGACATGTTTAAGGGCAATTCAATTCTGCCTGCACAGGTAGGTCACCTTTATGTTGCCTAATATCTAGTTACCTTATTCATGAAGCTAATTGAATTAATTAAAAATCTACATGAAATTTTAAAGTGAGATCATACAGGCTTCAATTTCTGTCATGTTGTGTCACATAGGAGAGGAACAGACAAGCCCAGAGGTGGAGCCAGCAGCCATGAGCAAAACACTTTCTGAGCTGTGCAGTCTGGGAAATTAATCGGTACTACAACTGGGATTTCTGCTCCTATAGGCTCATGTTTGTCTAGGGAAGAGCTAAAAAGGAGGAAGAGAAGAAGCATGACTCTGTGTCATTGATAAACATCTGAGATGTTAAAACTCCTTGACAAATTTCCTTCTTTTTGTATATCAAATATTTTTCTACATGCAGCTTGCTAGAGTACATTTGTAAAATAACTGTTCAATCAATATATATTCTAATAAGTGCTTTTAAAAAAGATATATTACATATGTATATATTGTATGTATATATTGTGCATATATATATATATATATATATATATATATATATACACACACACACACATGCACTTATATAAAAACAAGAACCCTATCATTCAGGCAAAGAAGAAAACCTAAAGGTAAAGAATGAGGGGACAGTAGAAAACAGTGCAACTAATGTTTAATTTTAAATTTTAGAGAGATTATAATCTGATTAAAGTTGCTCCTTATTATTTCAACAGTAAATATTCTGCTCTGCATGAGCACTAGAATTTTCTTGCTAGGTATTTGGATAGGTATTTGCCCAGAAGTGATCATCAGCACAAAGCTTCGATGAATAACATTCATCCTAATCATAGGCTGGTTTGGGTTGGAAGGGACCTTAAAGATAATCTAGTTAAAATCCCCCTGACATGGGAGGGAACACCTTCCACTAGACCAGGCTGCACAAAGTCCCAACCAGCCTGGCCCTGACCAGCAATGGGGCATCCATCATTTCTCTGCACAACCTGGTCCTGTGCCTCACCACCTTCACAGTAAGGAATTTCTTCCTAATGTCTAATCTAAACAGGTAATCTTTCTGGAGGTCATCTAGAGGGAAATTCTGAGTACTTAAATAATCCTTTTTTCTTATTACTTTTCCATTTAGAACCCAAACAGGACCCTAAGGATTCTGCCATTGAGTAATGGTACATGCAAATACCATATTTGTCTCCCTATTCCTCATATATATCAGGTTATATTTCTCTTATATTCTTTATTTTCCGTTTATAACAATGGACAATCATTTGTGGGGAAAAAGAAAAAAAAAAAGAAGTGCATTTTTTATTTGGAACTTCTCATTAAAAATCTCTCTGAAACTAGTGACTGTGTCCTTTGTGTTAGGTCCAGGACTTAATCCTCTTTTGAAGTTTCTTAGAGAAATTGATGGAAGCAAAAGCTGCAACATATTCCATTTCCCTTTCAGAGGCACATTTGGAAACCTTGAAGGAGGAAAAATATTATAATTTAACTGGAGTTGGTCTGATCCCTGCCAGCTGAGTCCCTGCCACCAACCTATCCTCTTGTATTCAAATATTTTTAAATAGAATTGAGGCTTAACTCATCTTTGCAAGTAAAATATCTCACAACACTATTTTTAACTCTCTCTTTCTCAGGGAAGATCAAGAATGGAGTAAATTTTGCCTAACCAATACCTGTTCTAGCCCATCCTAATTTTCTTTTGTTGAGGTAACTGTTTTAAAAAAGCTATTCAGAAGAAGCCAAGTATTTGGCTTTACATGATATTTCAATGAATTCTTCAGGAAAAGAAAATCAGAAAAAGAAGTTTAGCATTTGTTTCTTTGTGCAAAGTATACCACAGACCATGTCAGATAATTAAAGTATATATTTAACCTGTGTTATTACAAACCCAAGGACTTTCAGAAATTTGGTCACATAAATGTGTAGGCTAGGAAACACAGACTTGGGGATGGAAAAGTTTTAAGGATGAATTATTTTTGTATGATGCAAATATGAAAATTGCCAAATGACTGTGACTTAAAGGAAATGGCAACACCATTCTCCTGTTATCGAGACAAATGTTCCTACTATGAAGAGTAAGTTATGTACCTAACCAGCCACTATTTAAAATGCCACTGAAATTAACCGAGTTATACACCTGTGAACTGGATCAGGGACAGCTTACAGTAATGATTTGCTAATAACACATCTCCAGATGGCTTATCATATATGGAGTTTTCTGCTTGGGGGCCTCAAAAGACAAAATAGGCATATGGGGTAGTTTTATAACAAAATGGATCTGTTTAAAATGTAATTCATCTTTAGCAGAAGAAATACCTCTCTATCGGCACCTTTTGGAAAACTATATTTAGATGTTTGTCTCACAGAGTGAGTATGTCCTTGAGACATCCAGAGAATTGCATTTGCACAGTTTGTGCTGCAGTAATGTAAATACATCTTATTACCACTTGTTGAATATTAGCTGCATATCCTTACAAGCATTTCCCAGCTCAATTACCATGTGAATTACCATGAAATAAGAGTTTTTCAAGGATAACAACATAACACTCTGTGCATATATTATTTTCACTCTTCTCCCTTCCTCTGTAGCACTTTCGAATGTACTTGGAGCTTACTTAGACCCTAAAATGAAACCTGCTAATTTATGACAACAATTAAAACAACTTTACAGAATTACAATGCTGACCTGCTATGCCAAGCAACCAAAATAGTTAATGATGTACTGCAAAACCTTGAAAAAAAGCACAATTCAGGTTTGCTACCAAAGAGAATGTTTGGTTGCAATGGAAGGCAGGTCAGAAGTTGTCAGTGATATAGCAGGAGGTAAAGAAAATGAAAGGAGGGTCTGAGGAATCAGTATTTTAAGGAGACAGCATGAATCAGATTCTTACAGATCTCTTCACTGAGTGATTTTGTGCTTTTTTGACGCTGTGCACAGCTGCAGCTGTGCTTTGCTGTGTGTGAATTATACATTGCGCTGCAGGAAGGTGCAAACGGGAGGGGCAGCTTTCACAGCCCTCCAATGATTAAGCTCTTACTTTTTGCCCTTTAGAGCTCTGGAGGAAGTTCTGCTATGTTGCCCCATTTTGCACTATAAATTAGTTCCCAATGCTAGCAAGTCTTCTGCATAATCACAGGAAAGCTGACAGCTGCCAACTGCCCATTGCACAATGGCTTGGAAGCACTGGGGTGCCAGCCCAGTCCTAGATAGAAAGATTTTTCACCTTGCCAGGAATGTGTAATTCTCACTGTAAGAAAAAGCATCAAATCTGTCTGTCGGTGAAAACTTACATTTATTTAACATTTTTCCTAAGGACATCAGAAAATGTTGCTTGTTATACATTAAAGCTATTATTCAGAAGATCTATATGGGAATATTTTTTTTCCTTTACTTCATTAGCAAAAATTGTAAAAACCCTCATGTTACTATAGTGTAAATGCATCAGATGTCTTCTCAGGTCTGAATTCTGTTTCCATGATGTGGTTGTTCAAACACTATTTTTTGCCATAAGATTTCTTTACTGCTATCTAAAGAAGTGGACTGCTGTGCACAGGAGTGAAATTAAAGTTAGAAACATTTGAGCATACCAGCTTCTGAAAGAGACTCAATACTTTTTAAAATGGAGGTCCACAGGCTCATGAGATTTTAAGGACCAGTTCTGAAAAGTTACCAACTAAGATGGGCCTATTGAAAGCATACTCAGGTTTGTTGTAGTAGGCTCTGAGCTGCTGCCAGGGAAGCAGTGGGTATCTGGGAGGAGCTGGGCACCACTGGTTTCCAGTTCTGCCTCAAAGACTAGATCACCTCTTACCCATCTCTGAACTCAGTATAATTCAGATCCTTTCAGGGGTCTGAGCTCTCCAGACCCTTAATTTTAATTTTCCAGGACTTTATAGTTTCTTGAATACTCAGTAAGAATTTGACAAAATAATTTATTCAATTCAATCAGCTCCTTTACAAACAAATCAACAGATAAATCATAGGTAAGTTCTGGCAGCCACAGAGGATGTTCTGGAACCCACAGCACCTTTCTTTTAAAATTCTTCCCCAGTTTTCTTCAAACATCACTGTATGCATGTACACACTTGCTCCTGAATTTAGGAAAGCTTATGTCTGTCAGTTTTCTCTTCTTGTCCTGTCTTTATCTCATTATATATTGAGTTAACAGGTACATTTATAAGAAGTTTTCAGAGGAAATACATTTCTTCTCAATATGAGGAAATTAGAATAGTCCAAATCTTGCCAGATTTTTGCTTATCAGCCAGGATCCCAGGTCAAAATTACTAATTCAAATTTTTTTATTCCAAAAAACTTTTTTCTAACCCTTGACATCTGATAAAAACTGTGTATTTTCACCTGTCCATTCTAAAACAAGATGAATATAATGTCACAGTTTCAAAATTTCCAGCAAAATGCATATTCTGTTTTCAGGATAGCTCCACTTAGAACTTGATCTTCTCACTGCTGTTAATAGAATTTCAAAGGTGTCATCTCCTCAAGTCATAATTCAGTCACACTTTGTCAACCAGACTCTTCATTTGAAGAGTGAAATGATGGAAAATATGTAAGCATATTGAAGGGGCAGGTGCTCAAAGGTCAGAGAGTTGCACTCTGAAAGTTCTGCACAAAATGTTGGCCTGTCTCACACTCAGAGCTTACTGTTAACAGTAACACATTGTTAAAACCAAACGTTTTACAAAATGCCAAGGAGTTAAACTTTTAGTAAACTATGATTTAAACTGCTGCCAAACACATCATTTTATCACGCAGAAAACAATAATATTGCTGACAGAAACTTTAGGACTTCCTGTAAGAAGGTGGTAGGTGAGAACAAATAATTTAAATAAAAGATAGTATTGAGTATTTCTAGACATAAAAAATGCAAAAAAAAGCAAAATATATAGGATGGACTGCATATGCTATAAATGCTATATGTCTTCTTCCTGTTGAAATCAGTGGTAAAAATTTCCACAAATTTTTATGGTGTATGTACTCATGTTCCCAGGAGGAGAATGTCTAACCACAGGCTTTAATGCAATTTCAAAATTTCAAGCATTATTGTTTTTTTAGACTTTTAGACTGTAACCAAGATCTAGAAACATCATTTTCTGCTTACAAAGTTCTGGATTTACTGAAAGAATTACTTTTGTGCTCTCTAATAATAAGCACATAATTACATTATGTGCTTCTCTACACAAGACGAAATAACTTATTGAGAGCAACATTTAAAGAAATAATAAGGCTTTTTTTTCTGTGCAAGGATGGCAGTTAAAATTTTTCGGGAAAAAAATTTTCCCTAAAATTTTACAAAACGGGTGATTGTGTTTTCAAAATTTACCAATGTATAACACTTGCTATTTCCAAGAAAGCAGCACATTGGTGATACTGATTGCGTGATGATACTCACTGGTGTCCCAATGTGAAAGAGCATCCAGTCCTAAGTATGCAGAATAGAAGCTCTCAGTAGACTCTTATGATCATAGTTACAAATTCTGTTTTAAAATCTGAATATCCTTGGACTTCTAACATTTATTTTAATTTTTTTCATCTTTATTTTCTTCTACAGAGATGTATTCCTTCACAGACTTCAGAAATAAATCTTTAGAGGTGCTGAATTCCTATCACTCATTGCATTCATTGAGAGCTGTGGAGATCTAAGTCACTCTTGAACTGTTATAAAAGAAAAACTGACTTGAATTTAGAAAAAAGCTGTCTTTGAGATTTCTGTGAAGAAGTCTGTGATGGAACACTGCACTATTCTAAAAAGACACATATGAACCTTTAAGAAAGGGAGGGTGATGATTCCTTCAGGTGGAGACAGCACTACATTTCAGAAGGCAGACTGTGCATTTTCTACACGGATATCTTTGATAAAATATCAATGTACCCCTTGTACAATGTACCCAAATGCATGACAAGATGTGAGAAGAAAAAAAAAATTAGATTAATTTCCTATGCAGAGAAGCAGCCACAGCTAAAAAGGCCATTAATCCAAAATTAAATGCAGCCGAATAAATAACATTCCTATTCTCTCTTCTTCCAAGGAAAAAATGGCTCCTATAATAATCTGTGTCTCTGAGATAAATGAATGCATTGAAGTTCTTAACTACTCTTTGATGGACTACAAATGGACACTGTGCAGGACAATATTTGAACAGTAATGATTTGTCCTTTCTTCTTCAAGTGTAAGCTGATTGCAAAGGCTTTAGGACCATAGATGAAATAGCTAAAGGGGTCATGAATCTTAATAGCTTCAAAATCAGAGAGATCTGCAACTTACATGCTCTGACTGAAATGTGTGTGGAATGTATAAATATTAATAGGTTTGGCAAGGGCTCAGCAGATGAGCTGTCTAAAATTTCACAGTGGGAAGACTGGAGATTGAGGCTGCTGTGTACAAATCAGCTGAGAAGCTCCTACCTGAAAATGAACTGTCAGCATGTGTGTAAATACAGTTTTCCTGAAGTGATATTTAACATCCCAAGCTTCCCTCCTACATAGTCACTGTATGCATCCATGTTGAATGCCATAAATTAATTTAGAATGATGAACGTGCACACAAGGTCAAGTGCCAGCACTGAGGAAAGGAAGGTTAATTTGTGCCATGTATCTGAAGCTTGCTCTGATGAGTATTCTGCTAATGCTAAGAGAACATGTTAGTAAGAACCTTGAGGAAGTTCATTGCCATGACTTCATCAGAACAGAAATACAAAAAATTTAAATGCAACTCAAAAAAGTTAAGATTTCAAAACTAACTGTCAGAAGTAAAATTCTTCACCTGCATCTAGCTTTGGTGGGTCTTATATCTGACCATATGGATGGTAATTTCAAAGTTATATTCATGTTTTTAGTCTCATGACCCAGATGGAAACTGGGCCCTTCTTGGCACAAAGCAAAATAATTCCTTGAGGTTTTTCCATTTCCATAAAAACCAGATTTCATATTTGTGATTCAAATTACTATATTTTAACAGGAATTATAATTTATTTTCAGTGTCATTCCTGGACATTGATGTGTATGAATTTGCAGGAAAGTTGGGAGAATGAGGACAGAGTCTGAAAAATGCATGGATAGGAGATGCATTTCAGAATCACCCTAGGATCAGTAAGATCTGGGTGGGAAGGACAGGAACTTTATTCAAGCCCTCTGCAAACACAAGGGGATTCCTTGATTTCTCAGTTCCTGCTCCCATTTATCCCCTCCCTTTCTCCTCATTATTTCTAAGAACCCTTCACACTGCCTCATTCTAAGGACTTGATCCTTGGTTCCACCTGCAGTGGTCCAGGCTGCTCTCCTAGCCTGGCTCATGACATCCATTTCCACCTGCTCCCAGCGTCCAGGGGATCTGATAGCATCTCACCTTGTCCCACCATGTGTCCCCTGTACCTTCTAATTTCTTCTCTTACCTAGGGATTCTCAGAGCCTTGGCCATGTGCAGAGTAAGAATACAATATTCTCACCCCTTCTGTGAAGTTAAATTTCTCTATTAAAAACACCAGTTAAGAACAAGTGAAGGGCATGAATTTAACTAATTGAATGAGCACTCATAATTTGTCTTGAGCCTTCTTCCCATTAGAAAACAAACCAGGAAATCTGCTGTATTTCTCCAAAATTATGTAATTTGGGCAAACCAGCATATTCTTACTGAAAATTTCCATAATGGGTTTCCATCTGCCTAGTTTTAAGCATATTTTTCTATCATATTTCCTGTCTGTTCATAAATTTACAGTTAAAGAAGGCAATCTGTCCTTCTATTTACTGGATTCTTAGTAGGCCACTGTGGTAAAAAAAAGTTTATCCGTGCCCCAACGTACTGGCATAAAATGGGCAAATAACATTATGCCTCACTAAATGCAGATTACAGCACTTCAACTGTGTGTCTTGAATCAAATACTTTGCATCAGGACACTTTTGATTCTTCAGGAAGTTTTTAACACTATGAAAAGACTAGTAATAGTCATTCAGTAATCTGAAATTACTCAGGTAACCTCTCTATGCAGGCTCTATCTCATAAACACTCCATAAAGCAGGTTTTTTCCTGTTTGATTAAGTATACTAAAACAAACCTCGGTGAGAACTGTGCTTTAAAGGGAAGAGATGGCATTTTCATTATAAAATTTATGAAAGGAATATAGGACACCTTCCGAATAAACACCTGAACTGCCAGTCATCTTTGATTCTTGTCTCAGGAGAAAGGAAAATAAAAAAAATTACTTTTCTCTGTAAGTTCATGTGCTATCAGACATCGCTGCATGTTGAGAAAACTTTTCATAAAATGTGATCATTTCTTTAAGTTGGCAGATGATCCTGAGGGGTATCTTTGAAACAGCTGTATGATCAAAAGAGAGAATTGGAGTAACCAATTTTTGCCAACCAATTTGTGTTGACATGGCTGTGCTACAATGGGTAGTTCTCAAGGGAATGAAATTACTCGCATCCTCTTCTTGTTATTGCTCCTTGACTTTTCAGTCTTCACTTTTGTCATTAGCTTTTTTCACTTATTGTACATTCCATCCAGCTTTCCAAGCCTCCACCTAACTCCTTTCTGTTTCCTGGATGCTTTTCAATTCATACTCCATCCTAAGGGGTTTTATTTTATCCTGCCATCAAATGCTCAGCAGTATTCACAAGTGGAGGACAAAACAGACCCCTGCTTTTCCTGTTGCTCACCTGGCTCTGTCCAGCTAGGAATAATGACACTTCCATTGTGGCCATTCTCTCTGAGGTTACCAATAGGTAAAAGATAAAAGGACAGCTGTTGCCTTCTATCTAAATAGTCAGAAATTCAGAAATAATCTGAAACTAGGTTGGGTTTCTGAATGAGGGCAGAAGTCATTTAGGCACGAAAAAGCCAAGGGTAAATTGCATCAGAAAATCACTAAATTCAAAAGTTTCCAAAAGAAATGGATTATTTTTCAAGCCACAGGAGGAATATTCCAAAGACAGATAACAGGGATGCGCCACTAATGAAAAATAAACAAGAACCACTCTTGTAATCTTGAAATCTTGTAAGCGCTGTGAAAGACTTTTTATTATGAACGTGAAAAAATATGAGATGAAGTACAGGGAGGTCATAGAAGAGGGGAACTGCTGTCACCACTTCAGCCTGGGTAGCATTATGTTCCAAAAAGCACAAAGGAAAATGTGTACTCCCAGGAAATCACAGATAGTGGGCACCAGTATACAGCTTAGATGCTCTTACTGTTGGCTCTGATCCTCATTTTTCTGATTGGAAATGTAATGACTATAATCCTTTCATTGCACTGTCACTTTCACTGCTAAAAATTTTTAATAACCCAAATCTTGTTTTTCAAATACTTTTGTTTCTATTATCTCTTTTTTTTTTCTTTTTTGAAGTCCTTCATTACAGTCCCAAAAATTATGAGCATTACATGCTATTTTTCTCAGCTATAGAGAAAGAAGGTCTGTCAAGGGACAATTAATTGCATTTTAAACCAACTCAGAAAGATATACACAAGTGTCAGTGTGCCTAAGGTTGTTGTGATCTTTTTTTTTGTAGCTTTGATGTTTATTTTAAGGTGTATAACTTCTCACATAAATAGAACTGAAAAAAATACATTTCTTGAAATCTAAACTTGTTGTTCATTTGTGTAGATAATGAATTTATTCTCTATGTATTCATATAGGTTACTCTTAAGCATCATCTTACATTAATGTGTCAAGTATTTTCCCCTCAAAAGGCTTTAATCTTCAAATTGAATAAATTTAATGAAGCAAGGATGCATAAATCACCTAGTAAAATAAAATTTGACCGGTGTTCAAGAACATCAAGAAAGAAAAAAGTGTATATTTAAGGTATATATATTTAAGGTGTGTGTGTATATATATATATATATATATATATATATATATATATATTTTTTTTTTTTTTTTTTTAAGGTATATATATTTAAGGCATATATATATATATTTTAAAGTATATTTATATTTTTAAAATATGCCAGTTTTCATCATTGAAAGATTTAAAATGCTTTTTTTTGTATTTTTAGAATTCTCTTTAAGCATTTTGTGAGGGATTCACTTAACTGGTTTTTTCATAGCTTTTAGTAATTTCCTAATGGTAATTGTGGGTACTGTGTTAGTACTTGTCCAACGATTTCCTTTATTCTTCTGTGGCTTCATAATAATGCCAATTATAATATATATGCCAAATCACAGCAGAGAGATAGGATTTTCTCTTGTTCATGTGAATAGGTAACAAGAAACTTATTGTGTGTTGTAATAAAGAAAGCTTTTGTGTTGTAAGAGAGAAGAGAGATTCAGAATTAAAGATCCAGTTTTCCATTTGACCACTCAGCTTCTCTACACAAATATACCTTGTTAATCCCCAGTAATCTGAATGAACCTTTTACCTAACTAGCAGAAATCTTTAGCCAGATAAAAATCTTTGCTACCTTAATTTTATTACCTGCGATGAAATTTGTTTAAGTGTAAAGCTATAATGCAATAATCAAATGTAAAGCTAGGCTTGAGCTACTCCAAAGGAAGCAGTTGGATTTAATTCAAAATCCTTCTGTAGGTAATGTAGATAGTGAGTAAACTTTAGCAAACAAAATGTCATATCAGTAAGAAACAGTACTAAGAAACAGTGTGAAATATGGAAGATTATATCTTATTTAGTAACTCAGGATGCTTCTGAACAAGAAGCAACAGGAGAATTCAATCCTCTTCACACTAACAATAGTCTGAGTCAACATACTAGAACCACTGGATATTTCTGACACATATTTTAGAAAGAAAAAAGATTATCAATTACATCACTTACCTTGTTTAGAACAACAGCATTACTGCTCTTAGGAAAGAACAAAAAGCCTGTACATGTGTGCCTTGCCTTCACAGTTGTCACAGTTGTCCTCACTACCAGATGTACATGAGCTGCAGATGAATGTTCATAACTAAAAGAGGGCTGGCTATCAGGAACAGAAATTGTACACCTGAAACAGCCCTATTCTGCACTACACAGTCCCAAAAAGTCATTGCACGTTTCCCCTCTACATTTACTTAGATTGAAATTCAATACATGGAAATTAGGGGGCTATTTTTTTACTTCTTGTTGTTGTTGTTAGTTTTTTTTCTTTTTTTTTTGTTATTTTTTTAAGAGGATACTTACTTAATTACCAAAGAATGGACTACTTTTGAAATAAACATAAATAAGTGGGAAGAAGATTACTTAGCAGTGGTTGCTGACAGTGCAACTACTTAGGTGCTGCACCGAGTTAGACTAAGCAATATTCCTTTCCTGAAAAGAAATTTTTATGGCAAGAAAAGCTGAATAAACATTAAGAATCTCAACTCTTTTCAGAAATAATTTTTTCAAGTCTGTGCCAGGCTTGCATTTGTCAATGGTTAGCAGCTTCTGAATAATTAGGAGTTTATTAATGATAGCATTTGCAAAACTTGTTAGTTGAAAAGCATCTACAAGAAATAACAACCTATGGGAAGATACGGACAGACTTTATTATCCTTTCTCTCTTTTGCAGAGCTAATTGTGAATGAGATGAGGCTTTTTTATCTAAATGAAGGAAAATTTAAAAAAAAAATCTTTCACCCAAAGTGCTAGTTTTTTGTCAGTTTCCTTTTTTCCTTGGAGCTGCCATATACAGAAACACATTAGCCTGGGTGACCATGTTGGTCATCAAAGTGCAAAACTTGTATGCTATCTATCTGCACACTAAAATTTCACTGCTAAGTAACACTAGAAATCATGATAATTTAGTGTTCTCGACTTTTGTATCTGAAAGAGCAATTACCTGAATTGGTCTCCAGTGGCAGAACTGAATTTAATGAGGGGGAAGAAGCACTGTAGAGATGCTAAAGTTCACTCTGAATTTACAATGACTTTTGTCATGACACTTGGGGTAAGAGGTGAGCTCCTGACTGTGAGCAAATAGCCTGCAAATGAGAACATAGTGTGTGCAATGTACACACACAGTATGGTCCTGAGATCCCTGGATTAACTCAAGCAAGGTGGGGTAGAGACCAGAAATTACGCCCTGATGCTATTATGAGACCAAATAATCTCTGCTGGGCTTTTGTGGTCAAAAAATATATCACTGCACACTGTTCTGGCCATCAAAGTGTCTGCAGGTGTTGTACTTCATGTAGTCTTTTTCTGTTGTCTGCTCTCTTCAGGATCTTTGCTCTTTGAGTTTTGCATTGTGACAACACCTTTAGACTAACAGCAAGCTGAGGGGAGTCTTTGGGAAAAGGAGCCTTGTTTTCATGAAGATGTAGATCAGGAATGTGAGACTTTCTAGTTGTTTGTCAAGGAACTGACAGCCACAAGCACAGCAAAATCCATCAGACCCAGCCTGCCTCTGGCTTGAGTATTTCCAGTCCTCGTACCCCCAAATATATGAAGAAGCAAGGTAATTGTGACTTGTGGCTAGGTTGGGTTTTTGTTTTTATTTTTTTCTCAATTTCAGAGATTATCCACATTGTGCCCAGAAATTAGCCCTCTTTGTCTGATTTAAATTTCCTGGTAATTCAAAATTCCTCCTTTAACTGTTGGACATGCCTCTGAATATTCCTCTTTCTTTTGCTTCCTGGCTGAGAGAGTTAACCACCTGCATACTTTTTAAATTCTTATATTTACCAGATCACCTTTCCCCCACAATTTTTGTTGTCACAATTTCAGCAAACAATATCGTGTTTGGAATTGCCCATAAAATCTGTAGTGTCATTGTTATTTGAAAAAGCTTCTGGACCATATAAGCTTAAGTCATTCTTAACTGAGCTCCACCTGGAACTGAATAATCACAGAAAGCAAAAAAAAAATATTGTTCAATCAAAGACTAACAATTCTCTGGGTCATGTAAAGGCAATGAATTTATCCTTCAGACTACTTTTGACATCCAAGACCATCTAGACTGGTAAACACTAAATGTATTTTTCTTTAAAGTATATTTTAACAAAAGTCCTTCTTTTGAGATTCCTAGGGAGTGCTCACCTACACTTCATACGCCTGAAACATTTTGAGTGGAGGAGGGGGAAAGAAATCAGATGTTTTGTTGCCTCAAAATTAAAATATGGAAATTTCAATGAAGAAGTTGCCTCATCTCATTTAATATAAATTGTAAAGAGAAAAGGTAACAGTGGAGGAATTAAATTGATTTCTATAGTGTGGAAACTTAACAAGGGAATGTAAGTATTTTTATTATTTTTATGTTGCGGTTTCATGTTTGTGTAGGTCAAGAAAGCTGTGAACAAAAAAAGTACCCTCAGAAGAAAGAAAACCCTAAAGAAATAAACTAAAGGGCTCTAAAATACTTTCTCCCCAAAAATAATCCAGTGTAAAAATACATCTGCAGTATTGTGTTGGAAAAACAGGGATTGGTTAGTCCAGTATGATGCAGCATAAATGGTTTGTTCAAAATTGTGGAGGGGTTCAGATCTTGCAGCTAAGAACTGCAAGAAGTAAACTGGAGATTTAGAATTGCTTTAGCATGGTCTCTTTCCACCTCCACAAGCATGAACTCTGCGTCAGCAGGAGACGTAGGCCATAACTTTTGTGCATAAAAGTTTGTAACCTGCCATCTCTGTGGGATGGGGGGATCCCACACCTCTTAGCCATGATGAGATGGACTGCTGTGAGCCATCTTCTTAGAGGTAAGGATGAACTTTCCCTCTCTGCCCACAATGGTATTGCAGGTGCCTGGCTTCAGGAGAAGCTGCCTTAGCCTGCAGATCCCAGCTCCTCAGGATGTCCAAGTTCAGCCCTCAGTGACACTGATATGCAAACCATTGAATTGCAGATGCCGTCTGTCCTTCCATTTCCTTACAAACTTGCTTAGTTGTCATTCAGTAAGACCTGGGTGAATCTCTCATCATCATTACTGAAAACCTGTCCTCAGTATATCTGAAGCACTGGCCTCAAAATTCTGACTTTAATTTGTGAGTTGGATATTCAATGTCTGTGCGCTGCTGAGCATCAGAGTATGTAAATGTCACAATCTGGAACACTGCATTTATTGTAGGGCATGTCATTTCCAAAATTAGTTTTGATAAGGAATTTCAAGGACAATGAAGAAGTGTCTTCTAGAATTCAAGCAAAACTGCCAATTGTCTCTGCACACACTGCAGTCCTGTATCTTACCTGAGAGGTCTCCCCTTCCTGCTCTCTCCACTTTCAAAAACCAGAGAAGTCACACATTAAATTCTTGTGTAAAATTTACACTCTGAAATATGTAAATTCTTTTCCTGCCATGGAATAACATGTCCTTAACTCAAACCTATGCAATTTAGCCCTGCTCAGCCCTATCTAACCTAACCTAATCTAACCTAACCTAACCTAACCTAACCTAATCTTGTTGGTTTTTTGCAGCCTGAGGTTTGGGCTTAAATAAAAAGCCTTTTGAAGGATTCATTGATGCTGGAATTAAGACATTTCTTATAAAGCTAAAAGCTGAGGCCAAAGTATATGCTAAATTCTGCTTGCAGTGCTGTGGCTAAGGGGCAAAACCAGTCTAAGAAATAAGTTCTTAAATGACTGAAACTTGTGTGATTTGAACTCTTTTGTCAACATTCTCAGAGAAAGATTTAAGATTTATTGACAATTGCCCTAAAAGTTTCCTGGAGGGGCAAAACTTGTCAAGGAAGACAGGATTGAATTTCAGGCTGTGGGCAGACGTGGTGTTCTGGAGGATGGTTCTTCAAGTATTATTCCCTTCACTGCAAGACAGTTGCAAAATAAACTCCACAGCACATAATAGTCTATAAACAATTACTAGAGTCCAAACCACAGACAAACTCCAGAATGCAAAATAAAGGATTATAGATCATTTGAAAGTTGAAAAAAATGTTTAGAGGGAAAGAACAAATGCAACTGCTGGTTAGATTTCAAATTAGCTCTATGATGAATACAAAATTATGTTTAAGTAATATCCTTAATACTATTTAAATCAATAAAGACTAGGACATTTTAATTGGGTTCATAATGAAAAAGCTAATGGCCCTTTAACTTCAGTCAGAACTTGCCAAGATGAAATATTTAAGTGTAAACATACATTTGCTATGCCTAGGAAGTAAGTGGAACAACTAGAAATTTTCAATCCCATTCAGGAACCACTGACACTACTGCTAACTATTAAGAGGAAAAAAGCATCAGCATTTCCCCCTAAATTTCTGTTAAGCTGGCAGAAATTCTAAATCTATCAGAGAGGTTTCTTTATTTCTGAAGCATGCTAGCAATATTTTCATAGAGTTTTGTAATGATTAGAGAGTTCTGTCTAAAATGTAGCCATGCAGAATTCAAACATTAGTCTGACATCTACCTGGGAAAATTTATATGGCAATCAGGTAATGGCAAGTACGAGGACAAGCTTAAATGGACTTGCATGAGCTACAACCAGGCAGGGGTCAATAAGCATAAGTGTGCACAGGTTCTCTGTGAAATATTAACATACAATTTCAGTGAAAAAGATGGTAAAAGGGTAAGTGAAAAAAAAATAAATCATATTCTTTTTAAAGACCTTTTTTGCCAATTTTTAAGAAATGAGTCATGTTTTCCTTAGTTATAGGTTCTGCTCTTAGATGACAGTCTTAATTGTATCTAGATAGTCTTATAAACAAATAATTCTACATTAATCAGAGCAAAGAAGGACTTGAAAAGGATTTGAAGTTTCTGCTTGTAGACTCTTACTTTCAGTAGCAGATAATATTGACTCTTTTTGTGCTATTTGAAACATTACTGCGTCTAGTTTGTTTTCTTATCTCAACTTTGCATAAATTTAGATTTTTAAACTACCTTTTTGTTTTATGCAAAGTATAAACTAATTTCTGCCATCATCTATTATGTCTTTTCCATTTTGTTCTCACTTCCATATAGCTTTACTCTATTTTGCCCAGAAAAGTCATGGAAACCTGTCTTTGAAGTTATTTAGCACACCACCAAAATGACCCAAAGACACCTGCTCTGCTGTGTTGTTGGATTTTATTTTGGAATTGCCCTGTGATGATCAGAGGGTTGGCCTAAGTGGCCTCTAGGCTTTCTCTGCTGAAGGCTTCTTTAGGTTTGTGACAATCAAGATTGAAAAGGCATCAGGAGTGACAGCTCCTCTCCAGAGGGTCTGTTGGTGTGGTCCCTTCACTGAAATAGAGGACACTAATTGTTATTCACAGCCGTGACACAATGATCACATTTGGACTGCTAGTTTACATGAAAATTAATCCACATTTACTGGTACATTTACATTCCTGTAATATTGCCGTCTGTTTAGAATCAACACTTCTTATTGGAAAGTAAGAAAAGGATTTTTTTTTCAGTACAGTATGCTTCAGTGTTCTTTTGTGTAGTTTAGAGAAATTGGCAATGTAACACTGTTTGCAGGATGTATTTAAAACTACATAAATTGAGTTTCATTTTATGAGGTAGAGTAAATATGAATTATGCAACTGGTGGCTCTTCTTAAAAATTCTAATTTACCATTAGGAAGTTAGCTGTAAATTCTAATTTCCCATCTGCTCACCATGTACCTACCACTTCTGGAGAAGATAAATGGGATTATTTGCCTTACCTAATGCAGAAATAAACTATCATTCAAAGACTCAGTTAGACTTATTAGGAAAGATTTGCTAACTCTTTAGAAAAGACTCATAACTAACTTTTAAGTATCAGTATAATGTATGCAGAAACATATTAAAAACTGTTCTGACACTTTAACTTATGATATGGAATGAAATATCTTGTTGTTTCCATAGCAAAAACAAAACAGCTTACAAATGTTGAACTTTAATTTTAGTTAGTGAAGGGATGAAAATAGAAAAATTATAAGAAATTAGAAAAAGAAAGAAAAAGGATAAATTTCACTTAAAAAAATACTAGTAAATCAGAAGAAAGTATCTATATTGAGTAATAAACATGAGTAAGTCAGAAGAAAGAATCCAGATTAAGTAATGAAAACTACTGTTTTTACAAAATTATTTGTCTCAGACAGCGAAATATGTAGGAAAGGGCTAAAAACCCTTTTAAACTCACAGTATCCCTACTTTATAGTGTAACAGAGAGCTACAGAGAGTTCCTCATGCAAATTATTTAAAATATCAGCATAAACTTTGTCAAAATCTGGACTGTCACAGTGCTCTGTCTAGTGAATCTCAGGTTCCTCCACTCCTGCACACTTCACTCACAGGTGACTGAATGCAAACAAGAACTGAAAACCAAGGAGCAGGAAGGGAGCAGAGCATGAGTACCATACGAATGAAATTGGAAGTCTGCACCTTCCACTGAGCTGCTGCAACCTCTTGCAGACTCTTCCCACTCTGTGAGAGCTTTAAAGCCTTGAGTTGAGGCTTTATAATATCTGCCCTCAGAAATGCACACACAATTTGATTTAACATGATATGGACATCTTCCCTGGGGAAAACCCCAGATACAAGTTAGAGTGCACACAAAAGCACACAGCAACATGCAAAGGGCTTTCACTCTGACCAACCCAACCTACTCCATCTGCCTTTGGAAGAATTGCATGACCAGTATAATACAAACACAGTAACCAGCCTTTTCTCCCCCCTTGAGGACCTGGTTTTGACAGAACAGAATATGTCGTCGTGAATCTCTCTGCATGACAATTATAAAAATATCTAGGTCTGTGAAGTCAGAGCAATCCCAGCCTTACCCCAGGCAATGTAAAGCATGGACTTAGACTTGGGGTTCTGTGTCTGGTTTCACTGCAAAGACTGAGCCTTTCAGCACACACACACTATCAAAATCCGACGGGACCCAGGAAAAGGACTTTGTCTGCCTAACTCTCCATATGGGTCACACCTCCAGGACTGGAATCTGCTGCCAGTCTTTTAGATCCTAACTTTTTGTCTTGTGTATTCATTCAACATGTAGAAAAGCTGAATGAAACTTTCCTCATGGGAATGCTTAACATGACACCATCTCCTGGGAAAATGTATTAAATTTTTGTCCTTGTGGGTAGTGGCTGAAGAAGTTCATTTCTATGTGGCTGAAGAAAACATGCTGCAAAGTTTCCTTATTTATTTTGTTTCTACTAATTTTCAGGCATTCTCCTGCCTTGTTACCATAACAATTACCTCCTGGCCTTTTCCTATTCCATAATGATGCAAGCACTGGGAAGCCCAAGGAGGGTTGTGAGAATTGCTGTCTCCACCGTTTTCTCTCCCATGTTCAAAGCAAAATAAAATACAGTTTTAGCTTCAAGCAAATGTCAATACAAGCTAGGTAGGTAGAGAACAAGTCTGCAAAACAGGGGGCAGAAAGAAGTGATGCATTGTGCAGTGTGAAATTTAGAAATATTGTCAGTCTCATGACTTCTTATAGTTTCTAATTTCTTTATTCTCTTTCAAAAGAATTTATTTTGAGAAAGTATTATTTAGACTGAGAGGGCAGAAAAGGGGAAGAAGTTTAATGATAGAAGGAGAGAACATGTCTCTGTAGAATCTGTGAAACACTGTCAAGACCTTGGCAATTTTGTCACTAGAACTGTCAGGGATTTTTCAAGCAGAAATAAATTTAATAAGAAAATGAACATTTATTGGACAAGGAACCTACCCTAATATGTTTTTTCTTTCACAGTAGTTCAATGGACCCTAGTTTGAACAGTCTAGTAGGATTCTTGGCAACCTAAGGGCATTTGGCTCCAGAGCAGGAACCAGCAGCTGGTCCTGGCTTTGAGCAGCCAGTTTGTCAGGGCAGTCTTTCTGTTGAGACACCCTGAGTGAGCAGCAATGCTTGAAAGTTCTGGGCAGAGCTTATTTATTGTTCTCAGCTTTTCTGCTTCACTTCACTGAAAGATGGTAGGAAGACATGGGATGGTATTAAGCTTTGCCCAGTTCTGTACATTGGTGTGGATAGGATGAAAGTCACCAGGGTCTTCTCTTGTGAGGTCAGTTTCTGGGGACTCTTCCCAAGTGCCACTGCTCAGGTTTGCATGTCATGACACACATCAGTGAGACTTGTGCATGTACAATCTCTGGTCCTTTTCCAAGGTAAACAAAAAAGCTGACATGCATCATCCTGTACCAATCAAAGTCTATGGATTTACTTCCTTCTCCCTTCATCATTTTGAAGACTTTTGCAGTCTTGTCTGCAAATTCACTGCATCTTACATATACATACTTGTTGATATTTCTGTGCATGTATATATATATATATATATATTTATATGATTCAGCCTGATCATCATACAAATAGCTTTTCTCTCTGTGGGCCAGACTAGATCAAATTTATTTCTGCGCCATTTGAATAATCTAATTGCTATTAAAAATAAATTCAATTCTTTGAGAGACCCAGCACATCTGAATCCAATGAGATTTTAGCACAATCCATACTTGCTGGGGAGTGTATTGTTCTCTGTAAATCCACCACATGGAATATTTCTACACAGGAATAAACCTTGGTTTTATACAGATAAAATATTTCTTTGACCACTAGGGGCCAATGTTGCTCTTCACTTAATTCATTTCTCCTGGTGGCAGTGGTAAAGCATTTTACACTATTTTTAGCAAACTTGAGTGTTAAAACTGGTTTCTTTAATACAAAAGAGCACTTTGCCTCAGCATCTACAGTACTTCCACAATGCATACTCTCATTTGAAACAATCAAAATATTTCTATTTTAAAGAGGAACCAAAACCAGGCTTATTACTGTGAATCTCACTTTATTAGCATACTGTTAAATGTGAAATTATATTAAGTAGCTGGTTCTATTTTGGAAAAAGGAAACTAGTTTGCTTTATTTCTCTGTTCTGTTACTTTTGGGGTATGGGGAGGTTGCTTGTTTGTTTGTTTGCTTGTTCTCTTTTCCTTTGGGATAGAAAGGTATTTGGTTGAAGAGCTCATCAGTAAATAAGAATTAGGATCAATTAATAATGCAGTCAGATGTGTACATGTACTGCATAACCCATCCTCTCTGTGCCCTGCTCTGAGGCTCTAATTTGTTATTGAAGCTCCAACTTGCACAGGTATTGAAATGCATCGTTTCTAGTACGTGAGGAGCAGGAGAATTTGAAAAGAAGGGGCAATGATTCTAAAAAACAAAAATCTGAGAAATGCAGTAGGAATTTAGAATGATTTAGCTTAATAAGCAAATTATTAGTCGTTTTCCAAAAATGTGTAATTACCAAGGCAAGCAGCTTTGTTACAATAGAGAAAAATATGAAATCTCAACAGATAATGCACATCTACCCATGCATGAATTAAAAAGAAAATAAAAATAAGATGGAAATTAGTCCAAAGTGTTGACCCTCCTTTTTATTCTACTACCTTGAATCACCCTTTTGCTATTATGTTTAACATAAAGCACATCCACAGTTTTCAGCTAGCTCAACTGTGGAGAAAGAGACTATTGAGTGTAACTGAGGCACATAATAACAACTTCAATCATGGCAAATGTTTTATGTGTCATAATTACTGGCTTTTTTATTATTCCTCATGTCAATAATACAATTTGAGTATTTTTTTCACCATCACTTTTAAAAAGTTTAGTTAAGTATTTACCTGTTTTCCCTGATTACATTGAGAACACTAATGCAGTTCAGACCTGCAGCAAGTCATTAGGGGTACAGATTCATGCAGTCCATCTTTGAAATGCACCTCATCAGCAGAATTTGTATTTTTCCTGTGTTTTCCCTCAGGATTGCTGAGCCTTTGAGCAGCCAATCTCCACCTAACTGCAGTGGAGGGGACTAGCATGTTTCAGAGGATGCTCAGATACACAGGTGCTCTGAATGCAGATATCCAATCACGTAAACAGTCTGGTCCTAAAAGGTATCCAAAATCAGTACAGCCAAAGTTTGCAAACAGAAGGCTAATTTGCAGCAAATATTAACTTAACCAAGTCAAAAGTAACAGATGGTTCTGTTGGTTTTAGTGATACATTTTTTCTTAAGGTTTGAATAAAAATCAGGCATTGAAACCCAGGACAACCCTCAACTCAGCTGTTACATAGGGACACATGGAACAGAAGTAGAAGGCCTTGAAATAAAACAGATATAACAGTGATTAAAGCCAGGCCATTACATAATGTTTGTTAGTACCTCATCTGTGTGTACTTGTAATTTCTTATCAAAGTCTCTTAGAGCACTTGCTTCTAGTTGTACTTAGCTATTTTACTGCTTGGAGGAAAAGCCCACGTTATCTTAGCTTTGAATGAGGACAATAGAGGCAAGATGAAAGAGTTTCTGAAACACACTCAGAAATTGTGCAACAGAGCAATAATGCCAAACACTGAAATAAACAACCTGGTCCCACATCCACTAATCCAAAAGACAGCAAACTCCCATCTTTTTCAAAAAGCTGTCTGATGTAATTCAATTCAGACATTGGCATCCTATACTCACACATAGAGCCAAGTCCTCTGTGTGAATGGATCTGCATAATGCCATCACCAGCTGAATTCTCCTGCTTTGCACCATCTTTCCACAGCACTTTCTGAGTCTGACTATAGGATTATTGACAAAATAATAGTGTGGTATACCTGCGTAGTAATCCAGAATCGCTCGTGTATGGTGAAACTGGTGACAATATAATTGAGGTAGCTCCTTCAAAAACATCATAAATTCCCAATAGCTGATTTTGCTTTCTATTTATAAAATGCTGCTTCCAGGTTCACCAGCACAAGGAGCTGACCTTTGCTTATATTAATAACTACCCTATTTAGTTATGGAAAATGTTTTATTTTACTCTTGAGGAATAAGACACCAATGATTTAATGAACAAATAAAGCAGATGGGTTCAGCTAGGTGTCATTAGGTAACACTAATTATAAGCTTTTAATTATCCCCTGTTTTAATTATCCCCTGTTTAAAATAAAATGATCCTCGATGATAGAAAGTTTAATTTGGAAGGAGAAAAGGGTCTTCTACCCAAACACAAATAAATGAAGTGCAGTTGTAAACTGTGAGACATTGATCAAATAACTTGAGAAGGAATAATTTCAGAAGCTGATCAACACAAGTCAGTGTATTTTAAAAGAAGGAGCAGACAGCAGTCTTGCCATCTGTGGCCTATGGGGAAGCAGCTGGTGTTTTGGGGCTCAGTCATGGAAGACATGTAACACTGGAATTTCAATCATGCTATCTGGAAAGCTGTCATAGAGCAGGGATACCAAATGTGAGCAGGTGGAATTCATGGTACCACCAACTCAGTGAGAATCTAAGCAATGCTTTGTGTGTCTTTCAGAACAGACATAAGCTAATGCAACCTGGTGGCTGGCAACAAAAAAGAATGTCAGTGTGCGGGGCACAGCTCAGCATCATCTATTCAAGTCTCATGAGATGCATTCAGAACAGCCTGAAATGTAAGACAATGAAAATTAGTAAGAAACAAGATACAAAGGCACAGTCAATTATATACAGGATATTAGAGTATGAATGATTCTGCCTTATTTGCGTTATCTGCACACAAAAGCAAAATTGCAATGTGCCTCTTTAGAATCTAATATTAGTTGGAGTTACATCTGCTCTTGTCTTTTGATCTTTTCATATCTGCTTTTCCAGCTATGTATGTATGTATGATGTAGTTGTAGTTTCCAAATTAAACCATAAATTGAACTCTAGCAGCTCTGCCTATGAACTATAGATGACAACACCGGTTCATTCTGACTGCTGTGAAAGGGATATGGTAGAAAAATCACTAGTTGGCCTATTGGAATTCATGAATAATCTTCTTAGTCAAGATTCTCTCCAGGTCTTTTCTTGAAAAAGGGATGCATATTTTGGCCTGCTTGTAATGGGAGTACATTCAGAGGCAAGTAAACTGGCAGTTGCTAAATATATTACCCAAATGTTGACAAATCTGCTAGAGTGGAGAGTTTAGTACTGAAGTTTAGAAACAACCTCCAAACAAAGAAAAACCCAATTTACATGACAATATGAATCCAAAGGTTAGTCTCATAAAGATTTGCATTCTGAAAGTAGAAAGTTTTGTTTTGTGCAAGGTCTGAATGATGAACTGAAAAATGTACTTGCTGCTGCCTAATTCTAGAGGTGCTTAAATTTGCTACCTGTGTGCTTCATCTGTTTTAAAATCCAAAAGGGCTTTCAAACTGCTTATCAAAATGTCTGAAACCAGGTGCTCCAATTCTGAGCAACTCAGGACTTGACTCTTGTCTGATCATGGTCAAAGTAGGGATAAAATTCATGTCCTCTATGTTTAGATGTCTTTAATATTTAGACATATATGCTGTGCAAACCAGTGGAAAGGATGCTTTGTAAAGAGACAGATTTTATAATCTCTTCAGAATCAATGGAAAGAAATAGGTATTTCTGCTGCAGTATTCAATTGGTCTGTTTTCAATGTCTATATCAGAAGATGAATCACAGCCTTGATGTGCCCAAGTGGCTGTCTGCACTGCAGACATATAAAATAGATTAGATTAATCTTGCCAAAGTAGGCTTTTTGCTAAAGTCCCCTAAGGATTTCGATCTGATAAATGACTTCTCAGTGTGTTTTTATGCACATCTAAAAAATCAAGGATACCCAAACCATCTTCAGGTGTCAGCTTTTTATGTAACAGCCTAATTGGTTATTTATTTATTCAGGAAGCTGGAGACCACCTGAAATTGCCCAAACCTCAGCTCTGTGTGGTTTCTTCACCTGTGTGTTCTTACAAGAAAGTGTACTCATAGTATAAGTAGTGCTGACTAATGGAAACACTCTCAGTTCCCATTTTTAAGGAAATTCTCAATGCAAACAAGAATTTTAACTTCATTTAAACAAAATTAGCAGAAATCTGTAATCTGTGGTTTGTGCAATCTCTGTTTTATGGTACCTTTTGTGTTTTCTCTACTATGGGGCCAGGCCACTTCACATTTATTCTGTTTTTTTGCTGCCAAAAATGTTTCTGTATTTCATACTAAAAGAATCTTTGCATGAAAGGCAAAGATGTCCCATGTCCCAGTTGCTCTTGTGCTCTCATTGCAAAGTGGACATCTGTCAGAGGTGGGATCCAGCCCACAAGCTTCCAAAAGCTACACGTTGTAGGAAGAGGTGGGATTTTCAAAATTCCATCTCAAGCTATTAGTATAATTTCACTTTATTCCCAGTGACCAGGAAGCACCTTGGTTTCAGCCTGCTTCCCTGCTTGGCCAAGGGAAAAGCAGCCCTTAGCAGTGAAAAAGAAACATGAGGCTTTTTCCTCTCCAGGAATGGACAGGTTCCTTAGAGCTGGTCTGACTCTGCCCCAGCATGGAAGCACTTGGCAGCTTTTTACATGAAGGCAAAAGTAAAAGCAAGAAATTATTTCTTCCCTGTCCTTTCCCTCATGTTGCCATCTAAAATTCTATTTTTCCTCTGTCACAAGAAAGTGTGTACTGCTGAAATATTGAAATAAAATCAATCATTTCTGTGAATAATTGTGAAGATTCTAATCTTCAATTATTCAGAGTTAATCATTCAATTTGATCTTCAAATTCATACTGTTTAGACAAGAATAGCACAGGCACAGTATTTTCCATTTTGTTATTTCTCTTTCACTTCCTGAAGCAATTGAATATACAGACATCTTAGAATAGCAAGGAAAGTGATTACATGATTAAAGATGTAAAGGTCATCTGTTTAAGGCTAAGAATTTCTCCAGAAAGAAGAGGTTTTCATGAATATTAAAATGTATACTAGTTAGAATAGCAAATAGAATAACAGAAGTATCACTAATAATGGCAATCAACAATTTTTACTGTGCCAAAGGCTTTTTGAAATTACCAAAATTAAAAAAAAATATTTATCCCAAACGGCTGTTCTTTAGGAAATACTTAAACATGAAATTCTAGAGAAAATCTGAGTTTGGGAGTTTGGGTGGGAAAGGAGAACTAAAATTTATATATTAATGGTATTTTGAGCTTTCATTTTCCTCCTAAATATACAAAAATATTTGAGGCTGCTAAGTGGAGATTCTTTCTTTCTTTCTTTCTTTCTTTCTTTCTTTCTTTCTTTCTTTCTTTCTTTCTTTCTTTCTTTCTTTCTTTCTTTCTTTCTTTCTTTCTTTCTTTCTTTCTTTCTTTCTTTCTTTCTTTCTTTCTTTCTTTCTTTCTCTTTGTCTCTCTCTTTGTCTCTCTCTTTTTCTCTTAATTCTTCACTATGCCATCTTTATTCAATTTCCACCTTATGAAAATAAAATAAATGATCATTTTGTGTAATTTTTTTCATTCCAAAATATTTAAGATAATATGACCAATTTCAGTGAGTTCATTCAGAACTTTCCTAAGGTAGTGACATAAACACCACTGTCCTGTCCTTTTATACAGCTAGTCCTAATTCAATTCACTGACAGTAGCTTTCCACTGCTACCTCAAAACTTGTAGCTAAGTTTCAAATCCTGAGAAAACATGCATTATTTAGAAGTATAATATATTTGCCCTCTACACTGCAGTGTAAAGTTCATATGACTTATTGCTTCGTATGACTTATTGAGTGTGTTTCTTTAAGGATATGTTTGGTATTCTTACAGTAACCTCATTTTTTATTGAACACCGGAGTGAATAACTATATTAAACCTGCATGATTTGTTGGCATTAAAGCTAAGGCTGCCTCCAGGCGCTGTTAACTTATGCATCATCCTTTACTTAATTTCTCTGTTTTGTTTTAATTTGTAAACTGTCTCTGATCTTGAATGTACATTTTTCAAGTAGGTTTTCTCCACTTGCATTTTCTTACTCTCCTGAGTATATGGCTTACTTTATAATAGGTACAAAGGAATAGAGTTTATTAAATTGTAGTAATATTCTTTGTGTGTTTCATAAATGTGCATTAAATTCCATTTAAATGAGGGGTTTAATTTTGTGTCTCTCATGCCTAAAATTGTATTCGTGCCGAGTTACTAAAAACAAAACGATCAGTCTGCTGGTGAAATTTCTTAATTGTGTTCTTTTCTACTTTAATACTCCTGTACAGAATAAGATCATAATTTAAATCCATGAACTCTCATTAAAATACCTGATTTTCATGATATTTTTTTAGCCCAACCAATCTGTCAGATGTCTTCTCTTTTTGCATTCAGATTATAGCTGCTACTGAGGATTTTTCTTTTGCCCACCAGGTCTAACTCCAGTCTTAATTTGCAAATAAGGAGATCTAGACAGAGGCTACCAGAGCATGGGGATGCTCTGAAAGTCAGTCTGGATCTGTCCACATGAAAATTTAGACTGCATTTGGGGAGATCTGTATCCACCTACTTGAGAAGGACTGAAAGGCTCTTGCCAAGGGAGGCAGAAGATTTGAATCAAGTCTTAGTGCAGCCAGTCCACAGAAACAATGTGGAACACTGGGAGGTCTGGATATCAGTGGAAATTTCCCACTGAGCTCAAATGGTCATTACAACATACCAAAATGAGCTCTAGAACTGTTAGAACCCGCACCATGGGCAGAAGCTTGTTACAGCAAACATAATTTTAACAAGCTGAACCACCTTTCCCTACCTTTTATGCCCACAAAATGGTGACTGTTGGCAACAGACCTGTCAATCTGTCCAATCACTTTCTCACAAGGAGTGAATCCTGATATATGGTCTGGTCTCCACAAAATCAGAACATTTGTTTATAACTAGAGATAGAAGGACAGTGAGAGGCATGTGAAAGAAGCAGGTTTACATTATTAGAAGTCTAGTAATATTTCATTAGACATAGGAAGGCTATTGATGTCTTTTCCTTCAATAAGTTCCTTCTAATTTACAGATATAAAGTGGTCAGTTTTCTGGTCGCCATACTTTATTCCTGTGATTTTATTTCCTTTTAAGATTTAATTCTGTGTTCTTGTTAAGAACCATTGAAACCCATGAACATCACTGAGGATTAAGCTGGGTATCTGTTGTTTTGAGGTGGTTTTTCAAAACTGTGGCTTTTTAGCAAAAGTAATTTGCTAAATGAGGCTATAACTTTGAACTGCAGATCAGAGCATTACATTCAGCCCTGCACAAATACATCAATTAAGCAAATTTTATTCTTCATTGATTGTTTGGTAGGCTGTCCAATCAGTTTAAGAAGGAACATTTCAAAATTGAGGGAAATTATAAGTGAAGTTGACCAAGGAAGATTTAGAAAAAAAAATGCAGGAGTAAGAACTAGAAATTTTTGTTTAAGTGAGTACAGAAACTTAAGATTTTATAGTCAAAAAGGGGGTAATTTACCTACATCTAACCAAGTAAACAAACAAATAGAAAAAAAATATATTTTAGAAGGAGGAAAAAAGTTCGTCTGAAGAATAATTTTTGATAGAAGAACAAGAAATTGAAGGGAAAAGCTTTTAGGGGATGAAGAAAATGGAAAGAGTTGTCTTTAAACAAAATTCAGTGCTATGCGCCAACTACTACATGGAGATAATAAAAATATTAATCATGGTTTTGCGTTCAGGGAAATAAAGAAAAAATATTCCTATCCTAATCATAAGGATTTTGCTCTCCAGTGATAATTTCAGATGATGGTAAACAACATCTATAATCACATTTTTTGTAACATTACTAAAGATGTCTTCTGCCCTGAAGTCTTAGAAGAGACAACTGAAACCTCTGGCTTCATAGTATAAAGATTTTTGGGATAAAATTTAGTGTATAAGAAAACTCTGGAATTTTTTTTCTAATATTCATGGGGTAAGTATAGTGATTCATGTGACTGCAGAGTACTTAATAATTAAATCATAAGACATAATAATGCTTCAGATAACAGTTTGAGTAGTAAGAAGTGCTGCCAACAGTGTAGTAGTTTTCTAAAGAACTTAGCAAATATTTCATTTTCTGACAAGGGTACAAGTTTGCTTACTAACTATAACTCCATAATCATAATAGATTTTGTATGTACTGCCTATATTCTGATTAATTAATGCTATATAGCATCAATAAAATGTATTAAAATTGATTTAAGCATGGATGGCTGACATAACTCTGGAAATTGTTCATGATGGGAAATTGTTTGAAGTTTTCCAGCAAGGCACCTCAGTGGTTGACAGTGCGTCTGGATTTTCATAATTCTTTCTTCTAATGGAGGTAAACATATAAATAAGTGCTGAGGGAATTGTGGGATCCTTGAATGGATCTTCTAGGCTTTAAATCAGCTCTCAATTCTCCCAGCTCCAAACAGCCATGGTGTCTATTTCTTCTCGTGTGGCACTTCTTGTCTGCTATTCCATCTGAAGTCTTGATCATCATTAAAAATTTGGGTTTTTTTGTCAAATATCTTACTGTTTGAAAGCCTGATCACTATTTATTCCATATGTTAATTGAATCCCAGGTTTTAAATCTTCTTACATTTTATTAAAGGCCATGGAGTTCTACACCAATATTACACTATATGATTCATAAACACATGTATCAATTTCTTATCTTTAAGCACCTATATCAAAGCTCAAGGAATGTTATTTATACAACCTTATATTCGATTACAAATCTGTACCTTGATGCATTGATTTGGGATCTTAATAACCTGTAAATAATATGCTATTAGTTTTTGACACAGTACAATTTATATCTTAATTTGGTATTATTTAGTTTTATGTCACTGCTTTTTTATCTTTGGTTCAATCTCTAAAGACATGTTATCATGCCTTTTCCACCTCAATAGTTAAGCATATATTTTTCATAATAACTTTAAACAAAAGATAATTAATTGCCTGTTTCATCAGGTACTTCTTGCTTCCAAATCCACATTCCACTTGAACTGCAAGTAAATATCAGTGTCTAAAAATGAAGTTTTGCAATCTTTAAATAATGATTATCTTGCCCCTGAAAAATATGAACTTCAGGTTGTGTTTCTGTTTGATGTATTGTGCATGTAATTTTCTTTAAGGGCGGGGGTGGGTGGGTTGTGAGCATCTCTACAGGAGAATTGCTCTGCTTTTGTTCCTCAAAAGTCCATCTTAAGTCATTCTCCAGTGTTTACTTTACTGGTGTTTCCCCTCTTGTCTTCATCTACAAATTAACTCTTTCCTACTGTAGCTCAGATAGATCATTCCTGCTGCAGCAGGCACACCTAACAGTGTTAGTGTTGGGTTTATTTCTCATTTGGAAACTTCCCCTTTACCTCTAGATGCTGCTCATTTCCCTGCTGTTGGTGGGTTTGTCAGAACAGCAGTCTAGCATTCCTAAGCTCTCTGCAACTTGCAAGGTTTTGCTCATACAAGGCTTTTGCAATCTTCAGCACGAGTACAACATTTTTCTTTTCAGAGCAGAGATGAGAGAAGCTGAACTCCTCACCATTCATGTGTGGATCTGAACAGTACCAGCTAAAATTCCAAATTTAAACTGTTCTATAATACATGCCTTCACTGTAAATAAAACAGCATTCAATCAGGGATGCATTCATGAGGGAGGGAGCAGAGGAACCTTCCTTTCAACACTTCCACTGTTTAGTGTGAAAATGTTCATGAGGGAGAAACACGACTCAGCCACCCCACCCGTCTTGTTTAGCACCTCATGGTGTCAATATAGATGCAAAAGTAATCTTTAGTTAAGGGACAGTAAAAATTCTGAGACATTTGCTTAATATCTGAAAGGGCCTAATTGGTTCTGAATTTCTGATTTACTAAAATATTAAACCTCCTGGAAGGGTAGTTCATGAGGCATATTGTCAATAGATGTGCTTCCAGCTAACAGGCAGCAGGCAAGATGTGTACTCCTTGCATTGCTCAAGGTATCCTCTGTGTTTTCTTATTTCAGCAATTTAAAACTTGCAGATATAATCTTTAGGGAAATTTGTGGCAACATAATCAATGTTGTAATTAATAGAAGAAGACTTTACAAAGAAGCAGGAAATTCTAACTGAAGATAAGTTGCTGATTTTGTTATAACTTTGAAATGACAAATGACTTGACAGTAAGTCTATGCAGTTTACCATTACTCTAATTATAGTTTCCAGTTGGGGCGGGGGGGGGGGATGTTCTGACTGCAGGACAGGATTTGGAAACCAGGAATGAATTGCTTGGTCTGGAAGGACAGTCTGATTTCTATGCCTCTGTAAAAAAGCTCTGTTAAACTAATTTCAAGGCAAGACTAAAACCTGAATCATTAGGTAAAAAGAATGCTTTGTCAAGAACTGCTGTAAAAGCATGAAATGTACATGTATTTATTCAGTCAGAAAAGGCATATAAAAACTTAAGAAGACTAACACCCAGTTTATCCAGTAAAGTACATTGCTTTCCATTACTGCTTCTCCCAGTAACTAGTTAGGACCTCACACTCTTTCTGTGAAGTCAGTAAATACATTTCTGTCCTAAGAACAGTACTGGTTCCCAAGGAATTGCAGAGTGTGTCTTCAGTATGTTTTGGGGATAGAGGAAATAACAAAGCTTGGTGTTCCAGCTGCAGAAGGTAGCTAGTCTGGCAGCTAGCCAGCTATTTCACTGGCAGGTGAAATTTTGAACTTCTTCAAAAACTGAAAAAAATTTGTGAAAAAGACAGTTTTATGTATAATCTTCTGGTAGATGGTATATGCCTTGGTTTTTTTCCTTTTAGATTACTCAAATCAACTCCAATCAAATGTACACAAAAAAATGTATGGATATACACAAACACGGATTTGAACCTGAATCTGCCATGTGGATAGAAAATGAATAAAGTTTACCTCTGAGTTGGGTTTTTGTGTTTCTTTTATAAGAAAGAAGCTCAGTAACATTTTATTTTCATCTGGGTGTGGAACAGGAAACACTGAAACTAGAAAAGCTTTGTGATAAAGGCAAGCATTTCTTGATGAGTTCTCCATATGCCACTTTCATCTCTCCAGATGCCTTTGTCTGTTTGTACTGTGCTCTTTACAAGAATACCTAGCTGAATTGTAATGGCCCTTAAATCAGCATTGTCTTCAAGGGCAGAGTTTTTTCTCACAAACTAAAGCCAAATATTTTAAATTTCATCTTTTTCTGCTGTGTTAAACTCTGTCACATCTTAGAATAGCACAACAAGCATGAAGGATTATACTTTGACCAGATATCATTCAGCCTCTGCTGAGCTGGTATGTTATCTCCCTCCTTTTCAGCTCCAGTCTCCCTGCCTACACACACATCATATTTTGTCTGTCCTCTGCCAGCATCCCTGGCATGAGAATCTTTTTCATCTGTTACCCTTTTTCTTCTCCCACTCACTTCTACCTTTCCAGTTTCTCTTCAGTTACAGTCACCCATAAGTTTTCATTCAAGCTAGCCTCTTTTCTATTTCTTTTTTCTTTTTCTTTTTTCTTTTTCTTTTTCTTTTTCTTTTTCTTTTTCTTTTTCTTTTTCTTTTTCTTTTTCTTTTTCTTTTTCTTTTTCTTTTTCTTTTTCTTTTTCTTTTTCTTTTTCTTTTTCTTTTTCTTTTTTTTCTTTTTCTTTTTCTTTTTCTTTTTCTTTTTCTTTTTCTTTTTCTTTTTCTTTTTCTTTTTCTTTTTCTTTTTCTTTTTCTTTTTCTTTTTCTTTTTCTTTTTCTTTGCCTCCTTCTTTGATTTTCTCTTTTAATATGTCTTAGTGTGTTTTGGTCCCTGATGTGATGCCCCTTGTCTTTCTGCAGCTGTTGCTTTCCCTTGGCTGTCACAGACCTTTCACATGCTACCTGCCTCAGATATTCTGGCTCTCTCTGCATTCTGTTGCCCCTAAGCTCCCCCTGAGCTGCTCTCTGCTATTTCCCCTCCACTGAAACACCCCTTACCAAGGTCAGCTGTGACCTCTTCTCTCTATGGACCTCCTTTCTGCTCTCATCCATCTCAGTCTATTGGCTACATTCAGCAAAATGTATCATTTTTTCTGCCCTAATCCTGCACGGCACTTCAGTTTTGTAGCTCCTCTCTAAATGTCATTCAACTGTTTCTTTGCTAAAATTGCCTTCCCTTCCCCTCCTTTCCACTTAACACTAAGGGGGCTCCTCTCACATTAATTTTTATTTCTCTTTCCCTTCTATATATTATTCCTGATTTTGAATAATATTAAAAAAATCAGACTCTCTATCCTCAAATTTTTGTACTTGAGTTCATGTCAACATATGCATGCATATCCATACTTATGTAACAGCTTTTCCAGTGTTGTTCTAACTCCACACTGAAAAATAAGACCTCCTTCTCTCTGTGCATTCATTCTTCACTCTCATTTACTTTCCCCGTTATCGTATGGGGCTTCAAAAATTCAGAATTATTACTAGCCCTTGTTATTACCCTCCAGGTTTTAAGCAGGACACATGGGTGGGATCTCTCTCCTTTTCTTGTGTTCCCTAACAAAACTGTCTGGGTATCTCAGTGTAGTTAATTTTTTTTCAAACTGCCACAATGTCCTTTCACCCTTCACTTTCATCTTGATTGCTTCTGTAACATTTCTGTGGCTGCCAATTTTCATTTTGTCCAGTCCATCCACTTTCCCCTGCTTTTCATATCATATTCTCTTTATACCTGTTGATATCATGCTACTGTTCATGCTGATTCCAGGTCAACGCCTCCTAATCTATGCACAAAGTAACAAAATTGATTGTATATATTGTTCTCTGTATGTTCTTTTTTTTGTGAAACTTGACCTCTCAAATGGTTAGGATGCCTGCACACCCTTATCCCTGTAATGTGCTTCTAGTATACATCTGTGCTTTCAAGAAAAACACAGGAGGATGTCAGGCCAGAGCCTTTAAAGTTACTTCTCATTGCAAGCAGTGGGCTCTGTAAAACAGCAGCTAAATTACTGCATCCTTAGTATTTATACACACTTGATCACCCAGGACAGCAGGGTTTTTTCCCTCTGCTTGTAAAAAGCCAAGCCTGTTGACAGAACTTGACAAATAAAAATAAGACAAAAAATTGCAAACAGGAACACAATTGCAATCCCTAGTTTTTCTTAAAGTGTACAGTGATAAAGGAAAGGTCAGTTTCAGGGTTTTTTTCCTATTCATGAGGATAACAGACAGCTCGGTTATTTCCTCGATTAACAGGAGCAATGGAAGGATGTATTTCACTTTGCACAGCGTAAAAGAGCAGTCTGGATCACTTCTTGGGGGGTGGTGTTCAGTGAGCAAATGATGCAGCATTTCAGCTGAACTGGAGAGAACAGCAGGGAAAAGAGAACACTGCAGAACCAGTGACAATGGATAAAGCTGAGTATGCAAATCAGTGCAATTCCCTTCCCTAGTTATATGCAGAGGTATATGACCCTTTCCTATTATTTTTTTTCAGATTCCTCAGATTTATTAGCAAACACAGCACAATGGTAGCCATGGGAACACTATTAAAGTTGTATCTAGTTTTCCAGGCAAGCAGGACTTTGCAATCCCATAGGATGCTATTCAAAGTATTTTGTAGACTTTTTTTGTCCACATTTCAGTGTAACAAACATAAGTAAAATAGTATCATTGAGGAGGGTTATTTTGAGATATCTTAAAGATTTTTACCAAACTGTCTGCATAATCATATAATAGGTTTTAAAGAAAATTTTTAATACAACCAGAATACAACATATTGTATGAAGTTTATTCCCCAGGCAATTTATTCCATTTCATTTTTTTATTTGCATTCCCTTTCCCCAAACTCTTAAAAGTGTAAAATGCCTTACAACTGTAAAATGCATATAGGACCAAGGGTGAGACCAACACAGACAACATATTTCTTAGCACGAATCTGCAGTCCAGAACAAAATACGAATCACTTTTCCCTCTAAGACTGGTATGTGTCATTGCATGAACTGGCAAGCTCAAATTACCTTGCATATCCCAGCACATTTAAATTACTTCTTGCTCAGGATGCTGAGAGAAGAGAAGCTTTGTGGGGAAAAGCTGGGAGAGGATGCAGATATATTCAGATGAACCTTGTTCCACCCTCAGCCAATCCCAGCTCAGAGTGGTTGTGCAGGAGATGTTATCCAAAATGCCAATGCTGTGGGATGTGAGAAACCAGGGTCTGCTCCCATCCATTGCATTCTGGTTGCACACATATTGCCTGGAGACACAATTCCCTCTGCAGTTTGGGCCTCAGTGTAAGAATGAGATTTCTTTCAGGGCAATTTGGTTTCATTTCTTTCATATTTGTGTTTATGACACGAATCCAGTGAGAACAACAGCTTTTCCTAAGGAAGTTAGCAAGTCCATCTTCATTCTTACTATCAGCTATTGAAATGGGAACAGAAACAAAGCAGTCCCTCTCTCATTTTGCAGGGATGTTATTGGTGAAAAAACATCAGCTCTCAGCATCTGGTTCAATTTCTTATTTCCTGAATCATGAAAAATGAATGATTTTCATTTTAACCTGTACTGAACTAGGCCACTCTTTCCAGAGCACATAATAACAATTAGAAATTGCTTTGTATTTTGTAGGATTATTGTACCAGATGTTGTTTCCTGATAAAGTTACAAAAATTAGGGGTTTAACTGTCAGCATTGCTACTACCTTGGAAATGTTCTTTGATTCTTTTTCTAGCTTTGAAAGACAAAACTATAAAAAAGCTGGAAAGAAAATACCTGCATGCCAATGCTTAGCAGCACCATGGGGGGTGGTACTTGTCGCAATAGGACATGAAACGAACGACATGCAGAAGCTGACACATCCAAGGTAAAAGAAGGGAACTTTATTTCCAAACTCCAATATTTATAGACTTTCAAAAGTGACCATGGATTGGAGGATGAAATTGCCACCTCTCCAATGACACCGGTCAAACCAACAGCCCATCAATCTTCTCCCCTTCCAAAAAAGAATGTAAAAACAATCATTATTTACATGAAAAGTGCATAAGAAAGTCCATTACAAAAATGTAAACATCAGAAGGCTTAGAAGAACTTAGAAGAACAGGGTGACAAGTACTGAGTATGAGAAAACTTTGTGACCTGTCTTCAGACAAGGACTTTTCATTCCAAGCAGCAGAAACCTTTCTGATACTCATTCTGACTCTATTTTCCTGTGACTGCCCTGGTTCTTAGAAAACACACAGTGTTTTATAGCTCAGGAAGGTATGTGCCAGATCAAGCTTTCATTAATTGGCCTTATAGTTATCCAATAAAGCTCAACAGTCAGAAATTCCAAGGCTGAGCTTGGATGTTTTTGTACCATTGGAGGGAACAGAAAGAATGAGAAACCAAAGTGTCCAGTCTGATGTCAGTAAGTTGCAGGGAAATAAAAAATAAAGACATTTTTGTGGTAAAACAATTTTAATTAAAATAGTTATAAGGAATATTATGGCTGTGTCCAGTAGCGAGGAATATTGGAACACAAATGGTTTCAGGCTGAGTAAGAGTCCCAGCAGAGGGCTTCCTTCACAAGAAAGTCCTGGAAACATCCATTTGCTACTGAAGGCCACATACATGGAAGTGAAACTCTGTAGTAAAAGGAGGGATGGCTACAAAAAATTAGTACTCCTATAAACAGAGCCTGTCACAGCAGCTCAGTTACTGACAGCCTGGCCAGGTGTGAAGAAACAGAACTGGAGGGACAGGAAGTAATACCCTGCAGCCCAGAGCCACTAGGAGGGGTTACGCAGGACTGTGTCCATTTGGAGTTTGGGCATCTCCAAGAATGGAAACCCACAACCTATGTGGGCAACCTGCTTCTGTGTAAGACTACTGTCACAGTAAAAAAGATTCTTCATTTGTGTGAATGAATTTCCTGTATTTTAGATAGCATCCATCACCCTTTGCTCTTTCCCTGATCACCAACAGAGAAGAATCTGAGGGAGATGTTTAATTCCCACATCAGATATTTGTACACATTGGTAAAGTACCCCACGAGACTTCTCCAGGATGAACAGTTTCAGCTTTCTCAGCCTCTCCTGAAATGACAGATGTTCCAATCATATTCAGCAGTCCAGCTGAACTGTCTCCACTATGTCCTTACCTCTCCTGTACTGACTGGGGAGTCCAGCATTGGTCTGAGCACTACAGATGTGCTGAGTAGAAAAGCAGCATCACCTCCCTCAACTTGCTGTCAGTGTGGTACTACAGTTAATATTCCGTCTTCTAGATAGATGGTAATTTAAATGCAAGGAAGTTCTTTCTCCTCCTTGGCAATGCCACTGACAACTTCAGAGCACTCAGCTAAAGTTTGCTTTTTCTGAAATTTGTAATGGATATTCTTTTGACACTGCACAGCATGTCTTCTAGAGAGGTGATCATCACTTAGAAATATTTAAGCTTGCATCACCTAACTAATAAGTGCAGGTAAAGATTGTGGAAACCAATAATCAAGTGCTGCCAGTAATGAGAGAACATTTTAAATCCATTGGCCAATGCCCTGTTATGTCTATAGTATTGATCAAACATCCATTTTCTGAGCATCTGATAAGCAAGAGTGCTTCCCACCATCAAGATAAGTAACCATACAGCTTGTGATCTTCATGTCAGGAGGTTTGAGGCTGAGCTCCCCTGCAGATGACAAGGAGCCAAGAGCTGTGGCAACAGCAAGGCAAGCAGAGCAGTGCCCTCCCCAGCATGTCTCTGCTTCCCTAAAGATTGAGAGAGAAGTGGGGCTGACATAGCCCAGGGATAGACACGCTGGCAGTGGCACAGCAGGTCTGAGGTCCAGCCAGCCAGGCCAGACCAAGCACAAGGCTGGATACAACACGCCTGCAAGAAGCTCAGGAAAGGACCTGACATCAGAGTGGACACTGGTATCTGTTTCCTTCTGCTCCCTTGAAGGCTACAAAACACCCAAGACCCAGTCTTGGGAGTTCTGACTGTTGTGCTTTACTGGATAACTGTAAGATCAAGTGCTAATACATTTCCTGATTCAAGGGCTGAGGGTACAGAGAAGGAGGGCGAGACTCATGATCCTCCTTCCTCCTTCTCCCGCCAGAGCCATTTCATGGCAGTCAGCTCCAAGGCAGTACATCTGTACCAGGTAGGAGCAGATCCTGAGGCAGCCCAGTGTCTTGGATGAGGATGGGGCCAGAAGCCTCAGGAGTATGTAGAAAGACATTACAGGATAATTACAAAGTGCTGATGTACTTAGGGTATTGTCAGTTTATCCATGCTATTTACTAAGAAAACAAATACTCATTTGATGGCTTTCTGGACCATTCTCAAATAGAGTGCTTTGGGTTAAGATTCACTCTGTGTCTCCAGAGAAACAAAAGAGTGGTAAGAATTTAGCATTTAAGGATGCTCAGAGGAGTTACCTTCTATGAGATGATCCTTACTCCCAGAAAGCTCTTGATAACACCATTGAAGGTTTTCTTTGGGAGCCCACAGGAGCCATGGGTGCTACATGCTGCATCCATGCTGGGGAATCCTTCTATTTAGTAAAACACATCCCCTGGATTGATTGAAGTTATCCATCTACCTGATGCACTACTTTGTCTCTAGTAGGAGTCTGATTTAGAGTTGATTTCATCCCTGTGGCAAATATGTATAGTATACCACAAATTCAGCTATGATATTTAACCCTTTCAGGAGAGCTGGCTTTCAATTCTCATTCAGCTGGATACTTCTGTTCTGCAACAGCAGACACTGGAGTTTAAGAGATTATTTAACACCACTTTTTCACCATTTTAAAAGACTGTCAAGTGTAAATCTTATTTATTCTTTGTGACCCAGAAGCTTTATTATTCCTTTTAATTGCATTTATATGTTGCTGATATAAAGAAATACAAAAATGTTGGGTTTGTCCATTATTTTAAATTTGGCATATACTAGAAATATGTTTTTCTCTTTTAATTTACTCTTCAGCAGGAAAGAATAGAAAATACAGATTTCAATTAGTGATGAATGGTAAGTTTGAGTATAAATTTTGTAGCTGAATTGGAAATTCTCTTTCTATGCTGTCCCTGGTAGGCAGTATAGCAACCACTATTCCTTATGGTGAACTGGTCATTTACCTCTATGGGACCTGTACCTTAGTGAACATCATTACAGATCACTAGAGAAACAGCTAACATATTTACATCATTAAAAAGAAAAATAATATTTTGAGAAGATATCTGCCAAATCCCAGCTGCTGCAACACCTAAAAGCAGTGACAACTGATTTAAAATGTTATTTTGAGGAAGCACTTCACTTTGACCAGCAAAGAATTAACACTGTAGCAGAAGTAAGCTGACAGTGAGCATAAAGAAAACCTCTTCCTAATGCATCTCTATGCATCTTTTCTGACCCTTGCCTTTCCAGGTTAATAAATAAATTTTACCGAATATTAATTTACAATAAATATTGTTTTCAAATTCATAGAAAAATATTAATTATAGCACAAAGTATATTTGTTGACAATAATAAGAGGTACTCTACCAACAGCATTTCTGTTTCTTTCATTCCATCCATTTGGAAGTACAATCCTAAACATAGCAAAATAATGACAGAAAATAAGAAAAAATATAATTCTTTCCGGTTTTCATCTTTTTTGATACCATTTTAGAAGAAATGTGAGGTGTTTAAGATCATGTGATATATAAATTAGAGAAGTTCAGTAAAAGACAGATCTTTTCAAAGGTATTTTCATAAATAACAGTGAATGTAAGAAAACAGTGAATGTAAGAAACATTCCTTTAAAATTTTGAGATATGTTACAACAGGACTGAATATGAATATTTGCTTTTTCATGCATTCCATTTCCATTGTCCCAGAAGAATGAAATGCTGAATGTATGCTTCGTTTCAAGATGAAGGTGTCTGAATACAGGTTTATTTGTGGCAGGTGGTTCCCTGATCTCCCACTGCAGTCAGTGGTGATGTAGGGTTAAGAACTTAGGTGGCACATGAAAGGGGCTGCCTGCTGACATCTGAGAGAGCCTCACGTGTCCCTGACACACGGGGTGGCAGATCCGTGGGAGACCTGTGCTTTTGTTGGAGGACAGACAGGCAAATCCGCAGCCTATGCGGATGACACCAGGCAGCTGAGTGTGGGTGGATGAACTGAGCTCCCTCAGTCCTCAGACTGTAGTGGGAGTTTATACACCTAGCACATATGGACACCTCTATCTAGATAATTTAATCCAGAGCTAAATACCATCCAGAAGGCCAGAGAAAAGCTGCGTGCATAAATTTCCACAAGATAAGCGTGTGCATCTTTTCCTCTTTTTAAATGCTGTGTGTCATGACAAATACAGACATCACATTTGTGCACACTCCAGAAGTTAAATAGTGCAATGTCAAGTGAAACTAATTCTGTACCATATGATGGAAGATTGTATGGTGTAAATGCATTTCCACAGTGTCAGATAAAACAGAAAATCTGTGATTATTGAAAAGCAACTTAATTTATGTCTGATGTGCTCAGTGACGCATGGTTGCTCAAATTCCATCATAATCAAAGTAATTTTTCAAATCCGCTTGCATGTTTAAAATAGTTCACATCTGCCTATGGTCACAGCTCCCAGTATTAGTGGTTTCAGGAACTATATGCAAATCAACTCACTGAGCACATCTTTGGCTCAGGGTCTAAAAGCCTGTATTTTCTATCTACATTGAACATATGCAAGACACTGTATCAAACTTTACCAGGCTATGATAGTCCTTATAAAAGAAATTATTGAAAGTATTTTTATGTGGAAGAAAATATGTATGCTAAGTCCATAAACCATCTTCATATCAGGGGTAAATACTAGGTGTGTAAACCACACTCAAAAACATCCCAAACACAACAAACTATTGCATTCTGTGAAACTATTAGCATTTCTGGGAATTCATCAGTGTAGGAATCTATATACTGGTTTCTCAATATACTTAAAAGATTTGCAGAATCCAGGAACGTTTAACCGCACACATCCACCTCTAGAATCCAAACAGATAACATGCAGCTGAAACCTCCACAGCTGGCAGAGTCCCTGCTTACACCCAAAGTGTTCAGGAAAGAGAGGTGTTCATAGGGTCAGAAATCTATCACATATTGGTATCAAATGTTGATTTTCAGGACTTTTATACACATTTAGACTGGTTTGTATTATCACTAAGGTTTTGTATTTCAACATGCTCATGTAATATCATAAATGCATGAAATATACTTATAATGCATAATACAAAGGTACAGATCTATTTCTATCATTAATAGAGGAACTTAGTAACAGCAGATTACCCTAATGATTTGACAGGGAAAATAAACTTACTGAGATCTTCATGGTCATCCAACAATTCTGTCCCTGAACTGCCATAAAAGTCTCTCTTCTAAGCAAAATATGCACAATTGCTCAGTTCTGTGGAAGGATGATGGCAATTTGTCTGTGCTTTTCAACTGCACTAGCAAAAGATAGAAAATATTCTGCTCTTCCCTGAGAATCTCAGGTTACTGAAAGCCCTGATTAACAGAAGAAAATACAGCATCCTACCCAAATAGAATGAAAATTACTGTGATTTTAAACTGTCTACACGGACATTTATTTAATTAAATAAACAATTTTCTGATGTTTCACTGCCATGCACTCTTCCAGAATATTGAGTTCTCCTAGTATATGAAATAGTATCAGTTCTGACAGTCAAATTGACATTCAGTTTTTCACTTCTCACACCTGCTTTGCAATTTAATCTAACTTAGTTGACCTCTCTCTCTTTGATTTACTATATTATTTGGATAATGAGGGAAAAAGCAAAGGCAGAGGTTGAGGTATTTGACTTAGTAACAGAGCAGCAAATTTTGAGTTCAGCTTTAACTATGTTCTAGGTCAGCTCCTTTTTCACAGCCTTGGCAAAAAGCAGGACTAACTTGTATTGCCTAGCTGTTTAGCCAAAAAAGGCAACATTTTTGCCAGTGATTAGCAGCTGGGATTGCCTGCCAGATGAGAAAATGTATTTTTTACGCCTTGATGGGAAGTGACTCTCAGCAGCCCCGTGTGTCAGCAGCTCTCTGTCGCGGTTCCTGCGGTGCACAGCAGCGGTGTAAATCTGCCCAGGTGAGCTCTCTGCACCGCTCCGTGCTGTCCCCGGGGCTGATGGTCAAACTCATCACCATGGAGACTGACATGAAAAAACCCGGTGGTGTGACACAAAAGAATAAATCAGCGATGGGTTCCGGCACCCTCCCTTGAGTTATGATCTCCTGGAACATTTTGGTCAGGTTGCTGGGCTGCTGGGCTCTGCTGGGTGAGTCAGCTTCCCTCTGCAGAAAACAGCTCCTGGCATCCAAGCAGGCATGACTCAGTGGCACTAGAGGCCAAAGTACACCTGACAGGGCTTTGGCACATTGACTTGAGGGTCTGTAGCCTTACTAAACCCAGAGCACATTGTTCTGTTTTTCTTCCAGGAATCCTAGAGTTACCTATTCCCAATGAACAATGACAGAATAACTCACCCTGCATGTGAGACTAAAGATCATTTTCTTCTTGATACAGTTTCTGTAGCTTCCTCATAAATGCAAGACACATTTCTAAACCTTGATTTTCTTCTGTATTTCAACTCCCTTCATTCTATGTTAAGGAATTAAAGCCTAGTTTCACTCGGGTCCAACTGAGCTGGCATTTCAAGGCTGTTCATCTCCTATGGAGGATGCCCTTTTTAAAGAAAAAGGAATTCAGAACTTGAAAAATGAGAATAGAGATACTGCTAGTGTATAAATTTGTTCTATAGTTCAAAAGCTGGGGCAAAACTGTCTTTCCAACTGCAGTGTGAGACCCCTGACACTAATGTGTGTTCTGCTCACCTGAGAACAAAGACACACAAAAATAAGTAAATAAACAATCCTAGTTCCTAGATCTCAATCCTGTCTTCTTTCCCTGAATTTTAAGGCAGGCCATACATATACATAAAATAACCTTCCTAGTTACCAGCTCTTCATTTGCTTTTCTCAACCTGAATTTTAAGGCTGGATTTGGAGAAGAGAGGGAGTTTGCATTTTTCTTGGAGTGCCTGAGGCAATCGTGGGCTGAGGGTGTGCAGTGCATATTATTTCCTTTGCTTTTCAAGATGAGATTCCATCTTCACAGCTATGTTCAACGTGGATCTGAATCATATTGATTCAATTAAAAAGTCACCTTAAAAGCATAAGTACTGCAGCAACCACCTCTGTGAGTCGGAAACATTCCAGATTCCCAGCAGAAGTCCCGGTCTCATTATTGAACACTGTGGCTTGAGTACAGCAGTGCAATTTCTGTGCTCAAGTTTTCTCATTTGCACTATTATATTCTCAGAATATTAATCCAGTTAACCAGAAAAGGTAAGCATTTTTTAAAGTAGTGAGATTTGTTGAGACAGTTGATATTCCCTTATCCAGTTATTTATTCTTAATAACTTCCAGGGATTTGTTCTGATATGGAACACGTGATTTTCAAAAGCATTTTAGAAGTGGAGGAAGCAGTCTCATTTAGCAGAAGAGTTTAATTCAGGTCTTTATAAAGAATTTCCAGACTTCCAGTCAGTTAGTAGAGAAGAAAAGCACTTCTGTCTTCTCATAGCATGCAAACCATATTCTTTCATATTATTTTATATGTGCTGGAATAAATAAATGCATTAAATGATGTGACCATATTCCTTCTCTATCCCATCACATTATTCCTAGCAAGGTTTAGTGAAAAAAACCTGTTATTCTAGGAATTTTGGAGGTTTTTGACAAAAAAAATAAATGTATCCCACCGAGTTCACTTTGAATCCGATCAAATTTATTTAAAAGTTCATGTTATTATGTCAAACACTTACACTTGGAAAAAAAAACAAAACAGAGGAAACTTACCAGAAACTAGTACAATTTAGAAAAACATTAGAGCTCCATAGTTAAAATTAAACCATTCCTTTATTTTAATTCAGTATGTAGATAGTGTAGATATTTTTCCTTTTGCAAAAAAAGCTAAAAGTTCACACTTTGCTCCATTCTGGAACAAGATTCCTCTCTCTTTACAAGGTTTCTGTGCTGTTAAGAATGGAATTTGGTGCCTGCTGTTCTGTTTGGATGAATAATAAAAGAACTTATATTGTCTGTGTGAAAGAAAAACATATACTCCAGAATATAAAAATTAACCTTCTTTTAGGAATAAGGAATGAAAGGCTGGAATAATTTGAAATTCTTGCAAAAGTCAGAAGCTGGAGAAAAAGAAATCAATCTTATTCTCCTTCATATCCTACTTACTGGACCCTCAATCTTTCTGTGTCCATCTTGCATTCCCAGAAAAAATATATTTTTACTTTTACTGCACAAATTATTCTTCTTGGAGAAAGAGCCTATCACTTACATTTTTAGAATTTCAGTCTATGCAGACATTCTGCAAGGCACTTTTGCTGTGCAGTTGGTTGCTCACTGTAGCAGGCAGCCTGGAGAAGTTCTGGCATCTCCAGATGTGGAAATGTTTGAAGCCCAAACAGTCCTAGGCAGCCTGCTTCAGCTGACCCATCTCTGAGCAGAAGGGTCAGAAGGTCTGACCCATCTCCAGAATGTCTGCCAGCCTCAGCCACTCTCTGATTCTAAAACACTCAAAGTTCCTCTTACAAATGTTGGACAAAGAACACCTGGCAGACACTTCATCTGTGGGGCGGCACAGAAACTCTCCACTTGAAAAGCAGCCCTAAAACAAAAATATGAGGTGCTCTCAACAGGTGGCAAGGACATAAGGCTGGCTGCCACTAGGTGAGAAATCTAAACTGCCGTATTATTTCTAGAATATAAAATTGTAAATCTGCAAACAGAAAGGCCCTGGTGTTTATTATCGCTGTAGTGATGGATCGATTGTAAGTTAGGAATCTCAATTTCTTTGATGTTCTAACTTCAAAGATTTATTTAATACTCTCTGAATAATGGTAACTATGACAAGCTAATTATTGTGTATAGAGATCTGACTGTTGTTTCCAAGTTCATGAATTTATGTGTATATCAGAAATGAAAATTGTCCCATTCTTCAAACCTAAGGAAAGTGCCATGGGTTACATCAATATCATTATGCTCATACTGTCTTTCACCCTTCCTATAACAGAATGGCCTGGGAGAGCTCCAGATCACCATCTGTCTATCCTTTTTGTACAGTCAGCCAACAAAAGGTGCAAGGAGTCACTGTCTTTTCCCTGTAGCCTGAGACAAAGTGCTCGGTGTTGCAGAATACGGATGCCACCATGTACTCACACTTCACCACTCTCTTACTCTGATGGACCAAGAAATCAGGGCAAGGCAGTAAGAGAACTCTACACATTTTTCACTCAAACAGTTCTATCTGTTTGGCAGTTTCTTCATTTAATTAAAAGATATTGACCATTTATTGGAACGTCCTTCATTTTTCTTGAGAAGTTCCCTGGACTGCTCCAATGAGACTCTTCACTCAAGGCAGAGTGGTTCAGGTCTAGTATCAGGGCTACTAAGTAGTAAAAGCCACTGCCTAAAAAAAATCTCAGAAGAAATGCAGCTCAGACAAAATATTGACAAGTGTAAGTTATTTGGAAATCAAACTAGCTTTTGTTTTGTTTTTCTTTTTCATGCATATTTGAAGAACAGCATCTTTCAGCTAAATGTGATACCATGATTCATTAAAAATAAAATAAAATTAAAATGTCCACAAACTTGAGCATACTACTGTATGGGTACTGTATATAGCTATGTAGATGATAATTTACTGTTGGTTTATGTGATAACCTAGCTGTAAAAGAGTCTGTCTCAACCTATATAAAAAATATTAGAAGGTAATTCTAGAGCAATGAATTTCTGGGGCAGAGTAGGGGATCAGAATCTCCTTCCTTGACTTGCTGGCCACGCTGCTTTTGATGCAGAGGGATGTGTATGAATGGGCTTTTCATTATTTGCTTTAAGTGATGCAGATGTCCATTCATAGAATAGTAATGAAAGATCATTTTCACACTATTCTCAAGTGCTGATGGAAATCTCAAGTTCACAGATATATTCAATATCTTGTCAATTATAAGAGAAAACAGCATTATATTTCTCAGTTTAAAAACTTTCATGTCATCTGCTCTAGCACATCTTGTTAATGTACAGAATGAAGCATTCCCTTCAGAAAATGCTTCTGTAACAGAAGGAAGAAAGAGATACTCTAAAGAGACTTTTTGAAGTCACTGTCAAACAGTGAAGCTGCACATTCACACAAAAACCCCTGCTGTTAACCTGTAAGAGGAAGTCCCGCTGGGGCTACTTAATTGTGCAAGGAAGTCAGAAGAATTTTACTGCAAAAGTGCAACTGAGAATAAAGGAATGCGACTCACCCACACATCTCTCAATAAAACAAAAACCACAATAAAATTATGCAGTAAGAAATACCAGGTCAGATGCATTTTTAAGAAGGTGTCACTCCATGAGAATCTGACCCATTCCCTTTAACTACAAAAGTAACATTCTTTCAACCTAATTTCTAAACAAAAGGAGGAAAGAAGTAAAATTAAAAATCCATAGTCAAAATATTGCACAACTTGAAATGATTAAATTTTAGTTCTGAGAGAGCCTAGAGAGAATGAAAAAGCAACTTCTTTAAGATGTTTCTGTGTTTCTGACAATGGATTAAAGTCAGCATATACAACATGAGATCTGCATGTGGCAGAGTTTAGTGGCACCAGTGTACAAATTCATCTATGGAGAGATCATGCTTTTACACTAACATTCTAGACTGCTCTCTCACTGTCATTTTCCACCATAGACATAAACACTGTGTATCACAGATTAAATGATGGGCTTATAAATGTCTTGTCAAAGCTTTCTTCTGATTTTACATTTCAAGAAAATTACAGGAAAGCATAATTTTTGACTCACAATAAAATGTTGCTTTCTCAGAAGAAACGAGCATTCTTTCTAGTGCCTGATTTGAAAGCCCACAAAAGTCAGTAAAGAGACTCCCAGTGAACTGTAAAAGAGACATCAGTGAACTTTAAATCACGCCTTAGGTAAATCATAGTAGGATATGCACTTAAATTAATTTTATAGGTATTTGCTAAACAATTATCTCTTATTCTTTTTTTCCCATGCATTTTATTCTGTTCTCAGACTGCTGTTCCCATCAGTGGGAGTTCTGTACATAAATCTAGCAGGACATGAGCTCTCCCCCTACTTTTCGATGTTGCTGTTCATTGAAAAAGGTTTCACTTTTTTTCCTGTCTCAAATCACAAGTGCCATCCTGTAGCTTAGTTCACTGCTTGTCTAGCTTTACACCCTGTAGTAATGCACAGCCTTCTCTCCTCCCACTCGTGCCTTGGTGTCTGAACAATGCTCATGCATAATGAGGCTGTTCCTTTGGCAGCCCAAGTGCATAGGAGACCAGCACAGCACAATCAAAAGGGGCTGGAAATGCACTCTCATCAGTCTGTCTTGCCATCATTTTCCTTTTGGCAGTCTCACTCCAAGTTAAGCTTAGTCTGTTCCAAAATCTCATGTGATTAGCATCTCTTTTAAGTTGAGTCCTGCTTAACACAAGATTGTGGGTGGTCCCTCAACAATCTCTCTTTTGTGATTCTATGAGCCACATTTTTATTTATGGTATTTATGCATGTAGAGTGCTTTCTTGAATCCTTGTTTGGGACCACATCAGACTAAAGGGTGAAAAATAAGCTTTAAAAAATGTATTCTTCTCATACCAGATGACAAGAGGTAATATAAACAGGTGTCACAGTCTCCCTAACAAAGAATAAAGAATTGAGATATAAAGAAATGAGAAAAGGATATAAAGTGGTCTCTCCAGTGTTGGGTATCCAGGTAGGCCACGTATCACTAATACATGACACATACAAAATTATTCTAATATCAAATTGTCCTGTTCTTTGATACTACAGAAATGAATACCCCTCGACATGCTGAAATCCCAGTGGGGACTTGGTCTGCATGCAAGTCTTCATCCCCTCATGCCTGCATGTATTCCTGATCTCAGTGGCATCGTTGTCTAAATCAAGACCTCCTATGATCTAGGTCTGCAGATTCTGAGAAATGGCATTTCTTATTCCCCAGCTTGCTGGGGCTGAAGTTCACACAGCTTTGGGTGTGCACAGAGCAGTGTCTGGGGCACTGGGGCACAAGAGACCATTCCAGGAGGCATATATCTCTGTGAGTTGGTAAAGGACACAGGAAGGGCCCCTGTCACTAAAGACCTGGTTATGAGGAGAAAAGGTTTTTGTAAGCCAACAAGAGCATATTGTTAAGGCAGCAAATCAGTCAGCCGATCCCAAAGTAAATAAGATGCAAATTTCACATTTGTACTAACACCCATCTGCAGCTTCTTCTTTATCTTCGATTTCTGACCTACTCTCACCTCCCTACAGTTTGAGAGTTCAGGGCTACTGAATAATTGAAAGCACAGACTTCCAATTAGGTGAGCCTGGGAGTGAACTGAGTGTTGTCTTCCATTCTCTCTGTGTTTGAATTAAAAAATACAGTTTCACAAAGAAAAGAAATTCTGCTGTAAAATAACAACTTTATTTTTGTTGCTCAAAAGTTGTTCTTAGTCAACACCTGCATAAACTAAAAGCTGTTATATGAACACTTCTTAAGAGATTTTAATTTTCTCCCTTCAAAGCAAAAGTTCACATTAGAATGTAGGAAGATGCAAAGTAAACTTAGAGTCCACGACACATCTTATCACAATGGGGGTATATTTTCTATTTTTTTTTCTGTTGCAACCAAAAATATTTTTTTTTCTATTTTCTTTGTTTTAATAGACTTTCCTAACCATATAATGTCTTTATTATTACATTTTTCTGTTTCTATCCTCTTTTATTTTTTACTTTAGTTTAAACTTATGAAATCAAGAAAGTAAAAAACCCAGAGCATATGTATATATAAACACAAATATAGGCACATATACATACATATATACAGATGCATATAACAGTATTTTCTTTATTTACGAAACACAACAGAAAACAAAAAGCTTTTTCTCTTCTGAGACCAACCTGCATGAGATGCACTTTTTTTTCATAAAAACACCGAAAAATTAACAATCTGAAAACACAGCATTGGATGTAAGACTAAACTTCTCACATTAAATGTTACTGGATATCTATGCTTTCTCAATATGTTAGGTATCCCAGTTTAACTTATGGCCCCAAAGAACAGGTGCATCACAGCATGTTGAAAGCCTTTGAGTTTCTGAAAGTTCCAGACAGCCTTCAGAGAGCACACAACCCTTGAGTAGGCTTCTGAGTTTTTTTTTTTTCTTACTAGGAGGCAAGTACTGAAAAGGTGGAAAGAAAATTCAGAAGTTCAGTGTATAAGAAGTATGTAATGATCAGTAGTTAGAGGTTACATAGATTTAGTGGACTGAATGGTACCAGCTAGAAGAAACAACTGAACAGTTTTTGGACTGGAACAACATGTGATGCTCTTTTTAGTTCCTGAGTGGCCAAACCCATAAGAAAAATTTCTGCTTGGAAATTGGTCTCTCAATCATCTCTTGGAGGAATCACATGTTTTGTCTCCCATGGGCTGCAAAATCTGTTGCAGTCCTGTATACCCTTAAAAACCTGACCCCAGAGGGGTATCACAATGCCACACATTTTTCTGTGGCAAAGGGAACTCTATTTGTTTCCTTGCATAATAGACCACGCTGTCAGGATTTCTGCAGATGTTCCAAGCAAAAGGGGAGAGATTTCACCTCTTTGCCTTGGTGTGAGGGTCTCCACTCCATTGCCCTGTGTCAATGGATTCTGCACACAAAAGCTCACTAATCGAGTAGAGGTATTTTGCTCTTCAGAGCATCATCTGTTTGTGCTTGACCAGATCCCAGAATCAGAAGCAGTTATGGTCATGCCATCTCATCTAAAAAAGTTGTCACACTAAATTTGAAAGTCAAGCAGCAGAACGAGGCTGACAAAGTTCCTGGCAACAAATTGATTTCATGACCCTTGGGGAGAAACAGATTGAGACGTCAGCAGGATACAAGGGACCTCATGGGAAAAGCCATTGGAGTCTGTGGGAGGTGTCTGCCACTCTGACTTATCTTTGCAGCTCATCATCGTGTGTGAATGCTATAGATAATGTTAATGAAAGTGAACTCATTTATAGAATGGTTATCTTGAGCACAGCTTGGGCAGAATGTAAAACTTCATGTAAGAGACAATATTGTGAAATGCAACGAAAAGCCACTCACATTTACTTCAGTGAAGGATCTGAATATCCCAGCAGGCAAACTGGAGAAAGAAGAGGAGAAAAAAAATAAAGCTGATGGATTTGTTTTAACCTTAAGCTCTGATTTGGTGGAATAAAAGAAAACAATTTCTTCAATTTGGTATGTAATTAAAAGTACACTGCTTTCTAACATGACTAAATTCCGTCCCGAGTTCCAGCACAAAGAGCATAATGAAGATAGCCAGGGACAAAGCAGGCAGCTCATTGGGAGACACTATGGAAATAAAATGTCTGTCTCTTGCCCATGACATTAAGCAGTGTTCCAAAAGACTTCCTCACAGTTTCTTCATTGGCCTTACCTTGAGTTGCCTTGCTCTCAAGAAATCTCATAACATTTTTTGCTCTGCCTTGCCAGGCACTGAACGCTATGCTTATGTCTCTTACAAGACATAATTTTTTCCTCCTCCTTTTTCCCAGCTTACAACCAAAATGTAATGAAAATATCTAGATTCATTTATGCTTGTTTTTGTCACCTGCTGCTTGTGCCCTCTCTCTCCCCACAGTGTAACACATTGCTCAGATGTAATTGCAGCCACAGGCTCTGTGAGTAAAATGATGAAGGTGAGCCCAGGGGATTCACAAGGCTGTTCTCTGAATGTGTTGCAAACCTAAAGCAAGTATCTCTGTTAGAAACCACATCAACTTTCTCTCTGCAATAGCTAATTGCATCTTATACCCTTTTAGATTGCAGCAGAAGTTTGAAATAGATCCTCAGAGGGTCTTTTTCCTAGTTCTATCATACATGTATTTTTTCCTCTGGATAATTCACATTTTATTTTCTTCTGGTAGTTAATATAAAAATAAAGCACTGGAAAGTGAACTGCCATTCCAAGAGAATGGAAGCAAAGACATTGAAAGAAGGGGCTCAGCACAGCAGCTGGGATTTTCAGATCTCCCTAAGGGCTAATCTCTGAAAGTGACAGAGAACCTTAGAAGTAGACACAGGCAGAGTTAGGGTTCAAAATTAAAACTCACATTCAAAATATCCCCAATACAATCCTACCTCAAAGGAAAGTCTGTGCAACCCTTTCTCTAGGCACCTGCAGCTCTGTTTCTGAGCCAAATCCACTTGGCCTGTGCAGCAAGGTGGGCAGCTCCTCCTTGAGTCCCACTGTGAGCCCAAAATCATTGGAGAGCAGTCTGATCCGACAGGGGCTCGCAGAGCAAGATCAACACAAGGAGTAGGATGGGTCCCTCAGAAAATATGCCTGTGATGGTTTTCTTTTGAAAATAACTGCTGGAGCAGTAATTAAGCAGTAAAAGGACTGGTGTCATTAAGAATGGTTAGAAGTTTATGAAGAAATTGGGAGCCTTCAGTGTTCTGTGGCAGTCCAACCTGTATCTACCACATTCTAGCAACCTTGTCTGAGGAGGGCAACATGCTTCCCACTGCCTGAAAGAGCTGTGCCTCCTCGCAGACAAGGAAATAAAAATTCTGGAGTAGAATAAATAAGTAAACAGAAAAAGAGGCAGCAGGTGGTACCCTAACTTCTCCAGCTGAGAGAAGAACGGCTTCCACTGTTGGAAGGCATGAAGCTGGTCTCTTGTTCATCCTCTCAGGATTGCTTCTGCATATTTAATTCAATTATTTCTTGTCTCACAGGCTTATTATTACAATGCTAAAAAATCTATACAGACCAATATCTTTTTTTAAAATTGTGTTTTCCAAAGCCCATTAAACAAATTTCTGTTTATTGCACCAGCTCTAGTGGGGAATTTCCAGAGGAAGAAAAAGATGCATGAACCTTGTTGTGGAGAGAACCTCCCTTTGCAAGCTTCAGACTGTCTTCTACAAACTGTTTATCAAGAGGACAACTTTAGTTTCCCAACTAAATTTAGAAGTTTCTGTAGTAATTTCAGCTTTCTGATTATGAGTAAGTTCTTGACCTACTAGGTTTACTGCTTAGTAGTATAATTCTATTAGCAACTGGAAAAAATAATAAAAATAAAAGTAACAACAATAACAACGGCAGCAGCAACAACAAAAAACAATAATAATAATAATAATGGTGAAAAAAGCAGATTAATGCAGGAAAAATACCACCAAAATCACTCAGGAAAACCTCTATGCTTATGCTCTTAAAACCACATTTCAGTAGCAGCCCCAGAAAGAGACACATCGATTGTTATATAGTAGAATTTCTCATAGCATCACCAAATGATACAAATGGTCAAAATTCAGATATTAAGAGCTTTTAGAGAAACTCTTTCAGTTTATGAGCATTCAAACAACACATAACTACCCACAGATACTTCCACATTTCAGTTATTAATTTTCAGATGGAAAGAAAAAAAATGAGTTAAAGAAAAAGGAATAATTTTTTCCCTCCCTTGGAACAGAAAGCATAAGTAAGAGAGAAGTATAGCTTCAGATCAGAGCATGGGATCTCTATTCTGTATTTGGGTTGTGGGAATGAGAATAAATAAATGTGAGTAAAAGAGGACCTGGGCCACTGCATCGGAAAAGTTTGTAACCTGACCTGGGAACCACACAGAGGCAGCAGATAGTTCAGCATCACTAATGAAAACAGGTGTCTTTAAATATGAGAGATTGCCAGATGCAGTGATATGTTTCAACCTGTAAATAGAGAACTGTCACTATTCCTGAGAAAAAGGGCTTCTTGATCCTTCAAAAGTGCTATTTTTATGGGAATCTCAGGTGCCCCTGTTGGCTTGTGCAGAGTGTCCATGCCCAGGTGCTGGTGAGCAGCAGAGGGGCTGCACAGGAGGTGTCTGTGAGCCGAGACCAGGGGCTGTCCATGCTGCACAGAACCAGTTCAGCTGAAGGGCTGCTGCTGCTGCTCACAGCTGAGTTCATCTGCAGTGCTGGGGCTGTGTCTGGGACAGCACATTTAGAAAAGGGTAAAAACTCTGCGTGGCAGCTGTGAGAGAGTTGTTCCCCTGCAGCCCATGAAGGACCACGAGGGAGAAAATAATCACACTGCAGCCCACGGCAGACCCCTCAACAGAGCAGGGTCTGTCAGATGCTGCTGTTGCTGCCTCCCCTACTCATTGCTCCTGGTCAGGCATGACAATGTCTGACAAGTTCTGCTCCTGAAGATTTTAGTTTTTGTGTTTCCATGAAAAATTTTAAATAATAATTATTTTAACATTCCTCTGTAGTGTGGTTTTTTCTTCCTATTCTGAATCATTCAGATTAAATGGATGATCTACTAATATTTTGACTACTTCACAATGAACTGCAGAATTATAATTTGATTCGTAATTTAAATAGGCATCTAAGTATATTTTCTCTGAACTGTGAAAGACAATTCACCATAATCTTTCTTAATAATACTTTACATCAAGGAATAGAAGTATGCTGTTATTATCTCTCTCCAGATCAGTTCCATTTTACTTGATGTAATTTTCCTGCATAGTTCTTCAGACTGCTTTATCTCACCCTATAACTAGAAAGATATTATTTGCATGCCACTACGAACTTCTCCACATTGAGCTGTTCCTTTAAAATTTCACATTAATTTATTTTTAAAGTTGACCATTGCTAAAAATGATTGTTGTTTAAGAATAAAAATCTATTAGGACAATGTGGGAATTAGGACACAAAGCAAACCCCCAGATACCCACCTCTCCACAGGTTTTATTTCATTGCACAGGATTTGGGTACTGAGGGGAGAGCACAAGTATGTAGTTTCTATATGTGGTTTGTATTTCCTATATGGTATAGAGCAAAAATCTTGAATTCTGTACTCAAATCACATGATCCCGTGGTTGGAAAATAATGTTAAATTTAATGGAAACCTGAATAAGGACAGCAAATCATACTTATACACTATCATTATATTATTAATATAATATTATTGTATTATTTATTAAAGTATTTCCTAGTATTGAAAGATAAGAGATTATTGGTTATTGTTTGGTTTGGTTTTTTTTTCTCCCCAGGGATCACAATCCCTTAAAATTAGATTTTTTTGAGAAGACGTCTTAGCTAACAGTTGGTTTTTATGTCAGGATGGGTGCAGTTGACACGAAATGAATGGAGAGAACTGTAAAACCATGTGTGCTGTTTAGCACAGGTCCTTCTGACTGATCCCCATGTAAGGTTGTCTTAGCAAATGTGAGCTATCCTGTGCTCTGCATAACAGCAGCAAGGATTTCTCATTTTCCTTTCACATTCTAAAAATCCACCCCCAAATCTCTGAAGTGTTTTTAAAGATTCTGAAACATTTTTTAAAGGCATTTGCCTGTTCAGAAAAATTAATTCCAACCACCACCAGATTTAATGTCAGCGTCCCCAGTCAGTGTCCTCAAACATCTCAGGAGAATAAGTCAATCATTAAAATGTCATCTTCACTGTAGCTTAGTGTGTATTTACAGAAAATGAAATTGTTTCAATAAAAGATACAAACCCCCTCTCTTTATATCTGGGGATGTGGAAAGCTACACCTCAAGCTGCTGGAATGATCTGGGCACAGTGGGGCTCTTGAATTATAGCTGTGTATATCCTCAGCATATGTCAAAACCACTTGGCTGTGGAGTAGCTGCATGGATGGTTTCATAATCTTGGCTTTCCATCCTGCTCTTGATACAGGACCACCCAGCCTGAGTGTTCAAATAGCTGTAGCAATCTCCTACCTGCAGTCATAAATGTCAATAAACCATATCCAGCCCATCCTGCACAGCTGAATGACTTCTTGTTCCCACTGCATTCATAGCTGGATAGCTAAGAAGCTCAGATGGGCAGATGCCACATTTTAGGTAAACATCTTTTGTACAAAACTCTAAAGGATCTCAGTCATAATTCTCAAGACCTCCCAAAAGCAGCAATAAAAAAGCTTAACACCTGTCTCAAACATTACCGGAGTCAGCAGAAAAGGATCTGAAAAATTTTGTGAACAGCTGTTGAGGCTAAGTCCACTGAAAATTCCTGAGAACAGAATCAGGAAGGAGCAAATGTGAAAATACCAAATAAACTAGGAATGTAAGGATATTCTTAGAAAAACAGGCTACAGAAAACCATTACCAGGAAAACCTCTACACAACAGGAAGACACGAAGGTAGGTCATTACCAAAGAGTAAAATGTGTGTCATAAAGTCAGTTAAAACTGTTACTTTAAAACTTCTCCTAGAACCAGGTACATCTGAGTACCATACCATACAAGATTACTTCTCATTACAGCCTGTTAAATGTGGGAAAGAGCCAGAATGTGGGAACTGAATACTTGGTATAGACATACATCTAAAAAGCAGGCAGATTATCAGTAAGACCTCAGCCACCTGTTACTAATTATTTTAGCTTCAGTTTCTTAAGTAAACACAGGTGCAGCAAAACTAATCACTCGAGAAAAAGTAATGCTCAAGCAGAATGTGGAAAAAAACCCTTATTCATTACACTTCCCTTCTAACATCCATCCTGAGAGATAATCGGTTTTGAATGGAACAATTAATGAGGTCTTTTCATACCAAGGGAAATTACACCATAATGAGGTTTAATGTGTTAGAAATGAGGTGGAATTTATTAAAAATAAATAAAAGCCTTATCCAAGGTGAAAGGTAGTATGCTGGATTGTTAGGGATGCTGTGTTTGGAAGGGCATTCTCACCACAAATTGTTAGCACTCAGGCAAAACAAATGGAGTAGTTATCTGGTAGAAAGCACATAGAAAAAGGAAGCTGACAAAAACACCCTCGCCCCAAACTATAGGTTTAAAACACTAAACCAACTGCCTTATAGACCCTAATATACTTTAGAACTCAATGTGGTGCCTCAGGCTTACATACCAGCCTACTGGGAAAAACCAAGAGCTTTGCATCACTCATTTGAGCTGCGCCACATTTCAGGAACTTTCTCGCTCTCTGACTAAAATGCTAAGCAAGCTTAGTGTGGACTCTCTGCCATGAGGGAAGCCAGGGATATTAACAATGTGTAGAATGTTAATTATGGACTGTCTCCTTTTCCATGCCATTTCTGTGTGCAACATGAAGTACCACCACCCTCCAGCAGAGAGGAAAGTTTTGCCAGAGCCTCTATTTTGCTGCTCCAGAGCAACTCCCAACAGTTGCTTTGCACTGCATGTATCTCAGTATGTGTATCAGGTCTTTGTGAAGGGTAAAGAAAAGTCATCATGAAAGAACAAAGTACAGAGATGATCAATGAAAATTCAAGGTTAAGTAAAACCAAACCAAGCCCATACAAATGATATTTCAGTACAAACCAGGAGAGTGGAATCTCATAATAATGCTCTCAGGGAAATAAAAGAAGACACACAGTCAATGAAATAGAATTCAAATGCTAAAGGTCTGAACACACAGTGGCTGAAATCTATTTTTGTGTACAGCAACCAGGAAAGGCTGATGTTCCAGCAAGCAGAGCACAACTAAGGTTTAGCTGGTGCTGCAGAGGGGTGAATTTCATTCAGAATGGTTTGGACTTGGGAGCACAGCCAACATCACTAGTGCATATCTTGATAGGAGAATTTTATTACTCTTCTACTAATGTTCAGCCTCAGCTACACAGGAAATGAAGAATGGAGGGTCTAATCATTATGACTTTTAAAAATATGTATTTTAACAGCCTGAAAAAGTCCTGCAGTAATTCTAATGTCAGAGTATCTAAAAGCAGTCAGAGAGGGAACATCAACATTTAATTCCTATGGGTAAACACATAAAAATCAAGGATTGTCTATTTTATTTTTCTTAATATAATAGCTTTAGCAATTAGCATAAAATAATATTTAAATCTAGATAAAGGTAATTCTTTGCACTTCTATGATTCTTAACCACCTTCACAAATCAGCTGGGAAATGTAAAAAAGCCTTCAAGCAGAGGAAAGGCATTGAAATGCAGCTCTTGTTAGGGTGGTCTCTGATCACAGCCCCAGCACTGATGCTCCAGAAGCTTTGTGATGGGCCTGAGGGGAGAGGAGAAGTGAAATCAGCTGAGCAGAAATCACAGGGGAAATTATCATAGTCAAACAATAGCCAAAATCCCTAATTAAAATGTATCCATGGACACTAGAGCTTATACTTACCTGTCCTTAAAGGGGGACCTGGGATATTCAGTAAGCAAAAGTCTTCAGTTTTGTAATTGTGTATTTCGTATGGATACAAAAAATCTGCAAAGGGGAATTTATAGGAACATAAATACATTGTGGTGGATGCACAGAATACTTTATCTGTTTCTTGGGAGTTTTATGGTAAAAACTGGTGAAACGTGTATACAGCCTTAAACTGGGGAGATCTGCAATTAACTGGTGTCAATTCCCTGACTTTATGCCCTACATAGTTCATCTTTCACCAGTTAATAAGGAGTTTAAGCTCTTTTTTATTATCAGAGGAAACTGAAATCAAGTTTGAAATGCTTGGAATACTTAAAAGTCTAAGTAGAAATCTGACAAATATTTATTGAACACAGAATTATCTGTCAGAACTGACTTATTTCATTAGGACTGCAGAGTGAAATAAAAGCATGTCCACATTTTGTTTAGACAGATTTTTATTATGAAGTGTCTTGTGTCTTGCTCTTGCAACATTCAAGCATTGACACAAAGGAAGAAGAAAGACTGTTGGTAGGGAAAAAATCCTTCATACTAAAGAATTAAAAAATTGTAAAACAAAGCATTAGGTAGCATAGTAAAATGAAGAAGGGTAAAAAAAAAAATTCATCAGCTTTATTTCAGCTCACATGAAAATGCAGAAACTTCCATAGTCCAATAAATAATTTTTCATTGTTATATCCCTACATCATCACTACATCACTACATGGACACATCCAGGGAGAAAACATTCTCAAAGTGAAAGATGTGGAATAGTAGTATTGCATCTCTGAGTTATTACTATTGGTTAAAGGGGTTTTCTTCCTGGCTGATTTTCCAGATCTGACTTTCTTCTAAATACCAGATGCTCTGTTGGTTGATGTCTTCAGAGAATCATGTGGGAATCCAGAGTGACTGAAAAAGAAGGTCTAATATCAGAAAAGACCAGGTATTAGGATATGTTCTTTGTTTGGGTCCGTCAGTTACAATTATCTTTTACACTCAACTTAGAGGTCTTTTTTTTGAGCAGTAATACTAAAACCTAAATGAAATACTGTTGAATAAATAAACTTATAATATTAAAAGACCAAGAGATGGGAAATTAGAAGTTGTCTAGGCTTAATTTAAAAACCAGGAGACTAAAGTTAAGTCACCTGATGCAAAAAAAAAAAAAAAAAAAAAAAAAAGGCAAAAAACCACAAATAGAACAACCAATTGTACCAAAAAACCTGTATCAAAACTGGATTTGGAATTCACATCTTCCAAGGTTTTTTTACCCCAGGTGAGCAGCCTTCATCATTACTGTTACACAGCTTGTTACAGGATTAAGGTTTTCTGCAGTTTGCAAGTAAAAAATCAGCCTTTGTAGATTAGTTACTAGTACAGACTGTACTTTCACCCAAGTGCAGGAAAAAAACCCCAGCAGCCATCAATACTGCATGCTTTTGCTAATGAAAAGACATAAAACAAAAAGACAGGTGAGTTTGTCCCCTTTATTTAACTTTTGTTTCTCCCTGGAAAATAGATACATTTATTCACTGGGACACTGCTTTAAAAGTAATTTAAATGGAGAAAAAATATTTAGGCTTCTGAGAAGCACAGTGTGAGAGCTATATATAAGCAACATCAAACAAAAAGAATTTATGCAACTGTAACAGGTAGGGATCTAGGGTAGAGAAATACATCAGCCTGCAGAACCTGAGATCAAATACTCCCGATTTTCCTTTCACCCTTTTGGGGTCGCTTTTCTGATAAATAATTCACAGACTGCAGTGCAAAGTAGTTTGCATACTGACAAGATTAAAAAGAATGCTTTGTCTGGGTTAAATTTACGATCTGAAACCTTCCTTTAAAATGTCAGCCAGGTAATTAATTTAAGATGGTTTGCCAAGCAGAATCTCTGACCCTGTCAGAATAATTTCATTTCTTGAGGGTGAAGGGGATAGTACATTTATCCTTTGCAGAGTCTCTAGTTTGTTTTCTTCCTCCCTTCTCTTGTCATTTATTTATTTATGCCTTTTTCATAACATCACAGTGAAAGAAAAATTAGCGCTGCAATATTTCCCTCGTTAATTTGTGGCAATAAAGAAAACATTGGCTGCAAATTGGCAAAGAATCAGGGATGGAGTACAAGTCAGACCTCTTGACTAGGACTGAAGATGTGCATTTTCCACAGAGAGAGAGAGCTCCCTGGCATGAGTATTCAGGATAGCATTTTGAGTAGCAGTGGGAAATGCAGCAGTGCAATGGCATGAAGATTCGCTTTTGGCACAGCAAAAAATGGTGTCCCACACATGCACTGTAGTGGGCTTCCTTATGAATGAATGAATGCTTAAATGTGTGACAATCAATCAGCAGGACCTTTACATCTGCTCTTCAAGACAAGTTTAATGGTATAAAATTTTATTTCAATTTCTGTCACCTCAGCTAATCCCTACAGGCAGCATGAGAGAGACCAAACAATGTACTAACATTATTTGGAGAGTTAATTCTAAGTTTGTGGGGTTTGGTGAGAAAAAGGGGGATTGGACAACAGAAAGATGTCAAAAAAGGAAATAAAATTAACTTTCCTGAATACATACTGAATTTTCTCTTAGAAACAGATTGTGATATTGTACTCTAACTGGTTAAAACAACCCCCATTCCGAGTGGCTAATCCAGACACATTAAGATGATTTTGATCTGTTCAAAAGGAAGAGGTCACACCAAGATTGGTTTCATCTGAAATCAAAGGAAATTTTAAATAATGTATTAATAAATTGCAAATATAAATCCCAAGGCATAATGGTAAATTTTAATGCAAATTTGAATTGGATACATTGTATGAATTGAAATTATCTGGACTGGCTGAACTTTTGAACTTGATTATTATTTTTTTTTCATATGGCGACCTGAGAAACATCTACTTTTTTCTTTTCTAGACATTTCCTGTATCCAAAAAATTCACAAATCCATCTCTACTTTCAGAAAAATCAAAGTAAAAGAGGAAATTTCTGCATTGTGTGCAGAATACGAACTGAGCAGTAAGAACAAAAGTATGAAAGTGTCCATATTGAAAGGTGACAATTTTCAGTGGCATCTGAGAAGGGACACTGGGACCCCTCAAATGCGGTTTTCTCAGCATTTCAACCATTTCCCTGAATAGTCTCTAACAAACATATTGGCACAGTGGGGCTTCTCTGACCCTTCACTGATGAACAGACCATATCAGATGAATAAAGGTAAAACCTGTTTTATTTTTCAAACATTTGATCTCTATTTTTCAAACAATGTTAGCCCTCAGTTCCAGGATTGTACAGAAACAGAAGACTGCTTTCTGAGAACCCATGTTGCTGGTATTTTAGGTTGTTTTGGATTTTACTGGCCATCCCCTTGAAAAGCTCTCTTTAGTCATTAACTTGCAGGAAGTAATTCAACCAAGTTTCCATTAGCCCAGATTTCATTTTGTAGTTGCAAATGTAGTCATTTCCTTCCTGGCCAGACATTATCCATATGGGGAAAGAAAGAACAGAGGTGGGTGCAAGGCCAGAACATGATATGCTGATGAGAGTTTTTATTTGATTTCAGACAAGTGAAGACAAAAGTATCCAGAGCACCCTTTTTTATCCTGTTTCATTTGGGTGTCCCTCATGACTATAAACTGTACATATAAAATGTGGTCTAAAGATGGGTAAAGGATAAATGCTATATTGCTAATTCCCTAGGGATCAAAATTCTTACTGTTCCCTTAAAACAAGTGGAGCTTTGCCTAATGTTTCAAACTTTCTGGTTTGCTACTCAGTGGAAAGCGATTATTTTTCTTGACCAGAGCTGTAATCAGGTTACCATGAAATAGCTCTTTCAGCCTTCTCTTCTTCAACTTACAAGATTTTTGAATGAAACAAAGCCATCTATTTTTCATTACACTTTAAAAGTAAATGTCTATCTTACCACAGAAAAAGATGTGATTTGTCTTGATACTTCTTACAGTACTTGGACATTCCCAAATCAGACAGGTATCTGAATCACCTGTGACTTTTTGGTGTCATATATGCTGGATTCAGGCCTTGGTTAAGTGATATAAAAATCCAGAAGTTTAGTTTTAATCCATAAATAATAGTCCATTTTGGGGGAAAACTCTGATGAGAAAGGCACTCGTTTTAAGGAAATTTTGAAATAACCTTGATTTAAAGAAAGTGCCTCTCCCCAATGATGTTCCAAATTAATCTGATAGTTCACTATAAAAAGAGATCATTTTCCCTTTAATTAGTGAAAATTCCAATAACAGATGAACAGAAATTCACCTTATTCAGTGGCAGTCATGAAAGCATTCGCTCTTTTCAGAGACTGTGAAATTATGTGTCTGTTCCACAAATATCTATACTCCACACACGCACCCCCTTTGAAGATAACCAGAACTGTTTAAATCTCTATTCCAATGACACAAAGGTTTTGCATTAAGAAAATAAATTTGGAAATTGCAGTTTGTAAAATTAGGTCTATGATAGTCACAGCTTGAACCATACCAGTGTGGGTGGTTCCAGAAACAGAAAGCAAGTGATGAAGAAAAAAAGCCTTTACTGTTGTGTGAATGGCAATACTGACAGTTTAAACTCATTCATGGGCAACTGATGATAACTAGTCAGTAGACATTTGCAGTTAATCAAAGACCATACTGCAAATATTAGTCTATTGGTATGTTCTGTGAATAGTCAGAACCTACATAGTCCAATTATAATTATTAAATATTCTGTAATAATTATTTATTACAGGATATTTAATATTTTTATGTAAAAGCACGTGAATTATTTGTTATGTCAAAACATCTAGGATAAAATGGAACAGTTTTTCCCATGAGTGAGGGGTAGATAATAAATGAATTTTAATATGTTGCCAACTATCCTGACAACAAATTCTGAACAGAATTTTTACAGTGGTATAAAAGAACGGTTCCTGAGGCACTGGAAACTTAGAAATTCTATTCACCTATGAAAAACAGTAAATGTATTAATACTATTACAAATATATTCTCAAATATTTCATTTTTTTACTTAAAAATTACTTTTCTAGTTTTCAGATCTTTAGAATTTTCTAAAAGTAGTCTTGGAAATGCCTGAAACCACTTTTTAAAAATGTTGTGATGAACAGTTTTCTTATCATACAATTTCATTTGCAATGCATCCTTTCAATAAGGATCTCCAATAATGTCTTTTCTGCATTGGCAATGGGTTATGCATCTAGATTTTTAGTAACACAATTAAAGTATTAAGAACAGGCATTCTGTTTTAACACATTTAATGTTATTCAGGACCCTTAGGTGAGATTTTTTTCTGGAAAAGGAAGGAATGAGACTTTTCACAGGGAACTCTCTCTTGGGACAAGAAGGAATTCCTGCAGAAGTGCTCCAGTGTACAGATTTTATCTTTCCTTTTTCTGCCAAAATGCACAGAAGTCTGTAAAACAAGAGTTTATTAAGGTGAATAACTATACTGTGGAACATTTTATTGAATTTAATCCTGAGCTGATTTGCGGAGTTTGGCCAGGCTGACAAGCCAGTCCCTTTAGCCAGGAATGCTTTGTGTCTGTCTTGTTTTCTGGAGGGCTTTTTTTGGTTTTGTTTTTTTCTTATCCAGTGCAACCAGGCCATGTAGCATGTTACTCACATGTTTATGTGGAAGAAGAGCTAGCTGCTCCTTTAGCTATTCTGTCATTTTATTAGTTATCCTAGAATGAATCAATAGGCCAGGTCCCTCTCTCTGGTAGTGTTGTACACAGCTGATCATCCCTGCAGTTCTCACTGGCTGTGTGCTGTCCTTTCTACACTGAGAGAAACCACATTTGCCTCTAAAAGCACTGCAAGCCTTATCTGAAAGACTCTTCAAAGTATCCCTTCTTCTCTGTACTTATATACTACTCAATATAACATCTTCCTCAAATTTTAGGAAGGCTTCCATTGATATTAGTGAGTGACAGCTCCAAATCAAAGAACAATTACACAGCTGTAAGTCAGATGAATTCCCCAATTTGTTAAGGTAATGCACGTGGCTTTTTTTGGAGTTGAGATGACAGACCATAAGTTTAACTGATGTTTTCCTGGTCTTTTGCTGAGACAAGGTGAGGGTTTACTGGTTTTCATTACAGTGCTTTAAGCACTGCAGCTGCTCTCCCACTATGAACTTGGCTGAAATAATTAAATTCTGTCACTGAGACCAATGAATGAGAGTAAATTAGTAACAGTGACATTCTACTGCAGCTAAATGGATCACTGAATTTGAAGCAAAAATATGCAGTGAAATTATGAGTGATAAACTTGTATGTAGCCCTCTTAGCCCCCAGGCACATAGTAAATAAACAATGCAATTCTCTTGGTCATTGAAATTAAGGGGAAACCTACAGTCCTTGAAAAGTCTATTCTGCATCTTAATAGCAATATTGTCAGATTTAAAATGAAAGAGAGCCACACTAACTGCAAAAAAGCTTTTGGATATATGAGGAACAAAGCAATTTTATTTGTTGCACTGATTTGCTAAGAACATTGTTCTGAGAACAGATCTTCAGAAGGCATTTCTCTGGGTAGTCACTAAATTCTGCCAGCTCCTGCAATGACAGATGCCTCTAGTACTGTGAGTACGATAGGGTGCAGAGAAATCTAAAGAAAACATCAGCAACCACTCAGCTTTGTCCATGCCCTTGCAATGCAAAATTATAAAGTTAAATTCTAACACCTGATTTCATACAGTTTTACAAAAAACAGGATATATCTTTTCTATGAGGGATATCAAATCCTTGACCTTTGCTTCTTTTGTTTCCTTTGCTTTTGATTTAAAAGATTAGAAACACTTTTAAAAATGTGCATCTTCTAAAATGCATTGGCAAAATCATATAGAGGAAATAAAGGTATTCTGCTTAGCACATAGACAATCCACCCTAAGGCAGATTATCTGAAAACTTTCAGCCCCTTCCAATTTGATGTCTTTATGGGAAGAGAGGTTCTTATACATGACAAAGTTTCAGCTTCCACATGAATATGTTTTTTCCTGTCATTTATTATGTTTGTACTATTATTGCCACCATTGTTGTTACTATTTTCCTTCCTGTCCCAGATATGCTCTTCAAACATTCCATCCTTAAGAACTTTAATATTTAGACAGCAGGTGGTGATAACTGACAGTACCCAAGGCTGCATGTTAAAGATAACAGTCTTTTAGCTATGTCAATAGTATTTGCACTTGTCCTCAAAATCATGGAATGCTGGCATATCTGTCACTCTCCTGCCTTGTTTGTTTTGGCAAGTAAACTAGGAGGCACTCTCTGTGTGAGGCCTAAGCTGCATATTATTCAGGGTTTATTGTGAGTTTCATGTTTGCATCTTTTCATGGAATTGTGCCACAACTAGAGATCTGTTGTTTGAAAAGCCTGAGGTTTCGTTTTGGGGTGCAACAGCTTAAAATTCAACCATCTAGAACACTGCCCTTGCATAATGCAGCCAGTAATTTTCAGCGTATTTCCGCTGTCTGTCAATAATATTTATATAGACAGAGGCACAGTTTAGAGTGCAGTAGTTCACTTGCAAAATGAGGTCTGCTGAACGCCCAGAATTCATGTTACAATTTAAAGTGGTTAGGCTAAAGAGAAGAAAAGCACCTCGGGTATATGTGTGGGTATATGTATACATAGCAATACAGCTTGTTTTCCCAAAATGTCCTGAAATGGCAGAGAACAACTCTGGGAAAGAGACCTGGAAGATCAGGACCCTCTGTGATGTAGAACAGAATATTATGGAATGGGAATACAAAAGCAAGGCTATAGCTGTAACTTTAACATCGCATTAAGCCACCCTGCACCTTCTGTCATCATCTCTCCTGCTCAACAGGTTGGTCTGAAGCAGCTAAAGAATGGCTTAGCAAACACAGGCATGAAGAAAGACCTGCTCTGCTAAAAAGGAAGGGAGAAAGAAAGAAATAGAGCAGAAGCCCAGTGCTGACACTGGTACTTTACATTTAACTTTTCAGAAAGAAACTTAAAAAATAGATCTTAGCGATAACACCGACAGGAGAGGATACTGCAGACTGGGGGAAAAGCAAATGTCCTTTAAAAATGGCAGGGAGGAGGATCCAGGGAACTACAGGCTGGTCAGCTGTTTTTCAGGCTCTAGAGAGATGATGGAGCAAATAATCCTGGGACCAGTTTCCAAAGTCATAGAGGACATGAAGATATTTGCAAGCAGTCAACATGAATTTATGAACAGAAAGCAATCTCTGACTTGGAAACTTCCTACAATGATTTGCTTGGCGTAGGAAGAAAGAGACTGGGTGGTGTTTGTTTCAACTTTAGCAAAATTTTATGCAGTGTCTTGGGACATCCTCACGTGTAGGATTACAGTAACGTGTCTTCAATACAGCGCTCTAAAAGCTGGCTGAACTGCCAGGCTCAGATGGTTGTTATCTACAGTACAATGTCTGGTTGGAGGCTAGGTTTTTTGTGTTTGTTTTTTTTTTTTTTTGCCTGAGAGAGAGTGTTGATACTAGGACCAGTATTACTTAACACCTACATTAATCACCTGAATGAAACTCTGTGTTGTAACGCAAGCACTTCAGAGAGAGCATATTACACATGCTGGGCTTGAATTTGCTATTTTAGCACAAACAAACAAGCTTCAAGCCTCTGGGATAGGCAGAGATCAGGAAGGCAGGAGTCTGTACCATCCTTCAGACCCATCCCAGGGAGATGTATGGCTCCTAAGGACCTCCAGATATAGGTGTTATGACTGGCACATGACTTTCCAGCAATCCCAGCCTTTGTAATCTGAAAGCAGTTCAGGGTATGCAGGTTTTAATGAGACAGCATGTCAGTGGTTAGAGAGGGACCTATAACTAGAGAAAAGCAGAGATATAAAACTATTATACCGTTTGTGGTTTGCAAAACCACAAAGGCAACTGCTGTTGAAGCAGTAGAAACAATGACATCAAAACCAGCATGTAAGTTATAGTTTCATTTGTTACCCAGCCTTTTCTTTTGCTTTTATAGGTCTTAATCACATGGACTATGTTTTAAAAATAAATGCTTTTCATTTTCAAGCAGTAACACAACATTAAATAAATACTGGCAAGACATGGCACAGCTATTCCCCAGCATGATTTTGTGCAGCTCAGCAAGTAATTTCACCTGCTGAGGGAACTCAGGCAAGCAACCAGGCAATCTCATAAGGCCACTAAATCAGTGTAAACAAAGTCTATTTTGACTGGACCAGAGCAAAATCTCAAGTTCATAAGCAGAGGAATTTGCATCATATATTTCTTACCAGCAAGTTTAATATTAGCTGAGTTTGGCAGAAATCACAGCAGTCTTGTCAAGCCATTCTGGCTGTTTGTTTGTTTTAGATGAGATAATAAGAGCTTGCAGGAATATTCATTTCCTGAGAAATACTGAACAAAGAGTGTAAGATATATTTAAAAGGAATAATTTATAATTGGTCATTCTTTCTCAGAGGTGTTATCTTGCTTTTCAAATGTGTAGCTTGAAAGTGGATAAGAACCCTCTACAAATCAAAAAGTAAATAACAACAAAATAAAATAAGATAAAACTAAATAAATTCAGCAATCAAAAAATCCATGAGGGTCCCACACAGTTTAGATTTCAGTGGTGTGTTCCTGATGTGACTGAGCTGCCCATTTCAAGACTTCTTGCCAGCAGGTCCAGGTTCCTACCCAGGTTCTCCTGGGGCTGGTACATCAAGCAGGGGAGGGAGATAAGGAAAGCAGCTATCACAGAGCTGCCCCCTGACCACTGTTAAACAAGTTGGTGGCTCGCTATTTTATTTCTTTGGTGTGCACTAAAATAGGTATTTCCTGGAACCAGGACAAGCACTGGTGAGACTGTTAAAAAAAAAAAAAAAAAGGGATTTTATTCAGTGTGTGTGGTTTTTCTGTGTAGGCATGATGTCAGATTTGCAGTACCTGCAATATAAACAGTGAGCTCTGAAGGACCAACCCATGTCCTGCAATAAAATCCCAACAGGCTCCAGCAGTCATGTTTTGAAAAAATTGAAAAAGAATTCCAGTTAAAAGCTTTTGCTGAACATGCATGTCAAATATTCCCCTGGCTGCACATAGACAAAGGATTTAGTATATTTCAAGAACACAGTAAATATTTCTTCAACAATCACTGGGTGCATTTTTTCTAATAGTGACTTTCTGGAATTTGTTTATTTAAGGCGTATCAGGAAAATTGGAAAACTAAGTCCGGAGTGAGAAAAAAGGAGAAAGATAAAAGCCAAAGATGCAGTAAAGTAAATCACAAAAAAGAATGGCTTAGTAGATTACCACATAAAAATGTTAATCCTGTTTATATGTTGGGTGCATGTTTGTCATTTTCATTTATTTTTTTCCTTTGAAAATGTGGAATGATATCTGTATTTATCATGACATGGTCTTGCCTTTATTTTCCACTGGATCTGAACTTTGCTTTTCTGTGATAAAGAGAGGTGGCAAAGAGCCATTTGCAATTCCCTGCTCCATGACCCATGACTGATCAATCTCAGTACATGTTAAAGTAGAGATGGTTCATATCTAATGTATATTGCTGAACTAAGGCCTCTATCACGTTCCTGTCACTCTTAAACTGCCACTCTGATCCAGCACATGTTCCTTCTCTTTCTTTGTCCTGGGGGTAAAAAGATGAGATTGAACAAATTACAATTTTGGCACATATTTACAGTTGCAAATTATAATTTACTCCAAAGCTTCTATGCAATGAAATACCCTTCAACAAGGATTTTCAGATGATGTAATGCCACTTTACACAGTGTTAATTGGGATTACCAGAGCAGAAAATGTGTATGTGCTTACTTTTTGAATAGTTGTGTATTTACAGATGCCCAAATAGACAGAAATTGTCTTTCAGCATTAAAGTTTACAGGGCCCACATGGAGTCTAAAACTTTTGATGTTCAGCACGAGTAAAATGACATAAAACACACACACACACAAAAATACACTCCTTGCTGTTATCCTTCGCCTGGTGCTATATTTTTATGTGTTAGATCATCAGGGCAGCAAAACATAAACTTGATGATAAAGTGCTGAAAAAAAACCCAGCTGTGTCAATATAAATCTGCCCCAGCAAAGCAATATTTCTCAAGCCTCTTAATATAGAACTGTGAGTCAAAGTGACAATTGACAAGCAGTCAATAAGAGGTCAAAACCAACCATGCACACAGATTTGTTGAGGGCTTATGTTACCTATTTTTGATAAGTGAAACAATTGGCCTAAGTCATGTCACCTGAGGCTCTTCATATCAGAGGGAAGAGCAGTCATGGAGTTGAAAAAGATTATAATGATTTTTTTCCCTCATGCCCTTCCAGGAGAACTTGCTGCATCGTTTCAAAGGCAAATACAATATCAAAAGACAGTTGGCTTGAAAGAAAGGTAAGATCTCTGCATGGTTTACTTAGGTTTAAATACGTTAATCCAAGAGCTAATATGGTTGTGTAATAAATGCAGATAGGTCACCCAATTAATTAGTGTATCTTATCAAGGGCAAGAGGAGACAGCTTCTTAAACACAGCTTAAAGTGACAGTGTAAAACAAAGTGAAGCACAAAGTTGTTGACTACTTATGTGAGTGGCAGAGGAAATAGGCAAAATGATTTTAAAATCTCTTCTCTCTTAAGAATATTTGAGACGTGGATGCTCGTGAAGAATTCCTTAATTTTCAGCCCATTCACGTATGGGATGTAAAGAAGACATGCTTTCCATTTATCCTAGAAGAGAGTTTTCCTTATTGCAGTTGAATGTAGCCAAAGTCCTCAGGGGATTTCTGATCTGATTTTTGGGTCTAGAATTGGGGTTCAGAGTGAAGAGGAGTTTTTGGCATGATAACTATGTGGGTCAGTAAAGCTGAATTGTGAGAAATTGCCCTAGGAGGTCTGACTGCTGCATTGGGAAGGATGGAGGCAGGGAAAAGGGAGGGAGAGAGCAAGAGAGGGAAAGTGGATGGAAAAGAGGGAGACAGGGAAACACCATCTGAATCTCCTAGAAACCTGTCCTCATCCATCCCCAGAGGCCTGCTAAGGAGGGAAATATAAATCCTATTTCCTACATGTTGTGTTTAACCCCAGCCAGGACCCAAGCTCCTTGCAGCCACTAGCTTGTTCCTCCACCAACTGCATCAGGGAGAGAATCAGGAAGGTAAAAGGCAGAAAGGTGTGGGTTGAGATAAAGCCACTTTAATAGGGAAAACAAAAGCTGAGCACACACCAGCAAAGCAATACCAGGGGTTAATTCCCTGCTTTGCAATGGCAGGCAGGTGTTCAGCCATCTGCAGGAGAGCAGGGCCCCCTCACATGTAATGGTTACTGGGGAAGACAAATGCCATCACTCCAAAGGTCCCCCTCTTCCTCCTCCTTCCCCCCAGTGCATGTACTGAGCATGATGGCACACGGTCTGGAATCTCCCTGAGGTCAGTTTGGGTCACCTGTCCTGGCTGTGTCTCCTCCCAACATCCCAAGCACCCCTGATCTCCTCCTGAGTGTGGCAGTAAGAAAAGCAGGAAAGGCCTTGGCTCTGTGTGAACTCTGCTCAGCAATAACAAAACATCTCTGTATTATCAACCCTGTGGTCAGTAAAAATCCAAAATACAGCCTTACACCAGTCACTGCAAAGAAAATTAACTTCCCTCAGCCAACACCAGCTTGTTCCAACAAGTACAGAACACAGACTGTTAACTGTGAGCAGTGCCTAACCATCCTAAATTCACTGTGAGAGTTTATCCCTGCTTTTGCCCTCTGGGCTGAATGAACACATCAGCCAAGGTAGGGACAGGGAGAACCTCCTCCTCCTCTTCCACTGGTATTAAATGACAAGGAGCAAATGACAAGTTTGTGAACTAAATATTCTTCATCTCATCTTTCCTTTTAAACTAAGTATATTTCTCTCAGCTGCCCTAGAAATAAAGGCAAAATAATGGATTTTTCTTTGTCTCATGAAAATAGCATGAATTATTCTCATTAAAATGTAGAAGAGTATGCCCTGTGTATTTATCATATATGAGTGACTCCCTGTCAAGTCACTCCCTGTCTTTAACTTTCTAGTTTTATATCCTTACTCTAAGTATTTTTAAGTGTACTTAGAGTATGGTTAAATCTACACCTCAAAGTTCTCAACATTTTTTTTCTAAAATATTTTTTTCCAAAAACCAATTTAGGCATTGTTGTTTTGTTTGGGTTTATGTTTTCCCCAACTAAATTAATGCAGCATTTATTATGTTAAAATGATGCTGGAAATGCAGTGTTAAGAATACAGATATGATGGATTTAAGGGAGAAAAAACTGTTTTTAAATTGCTTTCCCATCTTTACCTCAGAGGGTAATAACATAGCTTAACTCTGGGGACTTCAGACTTGGTAGGGAATGCAAAGCACAGTAATGAAAGGACTGCAGCTATGCAAACTGAGCAGGATCTAATTGAATTACTAACAGATGGGAAATAATTAAATCATTTATTATCCCTTCACAATTAGTTAACTCACAAGTATATCTCAGACAATAAAAAGGTTTTATCCAACCTTCTGCTGGGGATTTAAACTTTTTATCGTCTCGTCTTCTCTGGGTCTGTTACTTCATGGCTCAGCTTAAACAACAACCATCTTGTCAACATGAAATGATCATTCTGGTTACTTAAAAAACAAAAATACAAGTACAAACAAATTCCTTGAGTGTCATACCCAGGCTTCTACTTTCATCTGACATTTAAAAATGCCTGAGTGATACGACTTAAATGGGTTGGGATCTTATGCAAACTATTATAACACAAAGAACACAATTTTCAGATGAGGAAATGGTTTGCCTTTGGGAGACCATTTCAGCCAATGGCACCTGCTATGACTTTTTACTCTCCTTTCCATATTGCCCAAAGGCTCAATTCACAGAAGAATTTGGTCACTGGACTGCTAAGACAGCAATTTGTCCCCATTAGGCAGCTAAATGTCTGATGGCCATGACTCAGGCTCTGGATACAGGGAGGAGCAGGTTGTCTTGTCATAGCAGGATGCAAAAGCCAGCAAATAATTCTTCAGAGTTATGACAATGCCAAGGAAAGACATGTTGAAGTGAGGTGTGCTTCAGTGACTCAAGCCTCGCTCCCTCATCCAGGGAGGCAGCCTGCACTAGAGAACAGGTGTAGAACATGAAATTGCCTGGAAACACACAGAGGATCACCAGTATCACCATCCTGCCCAACTGGCCTGTACCATGTGCTGACCAAGACCTTAAAGCTGGACCTTGAAGCTGTTTCCTCTGATAACAGCCAGCCTTAGAATGGACTGGCAATCTGTTATGCTCCTGATGTTCAAAATTCCAAGTCCAAAACACAGAGAAGAGGATGGTTCCAGTTTTAAAGATAACTGAAGTGTATCAGGAAATAAGAACTGGAGAATCAATGTACAGCCATATGAGAAAATACCCAAAAGGCTTACCTGTCTGAATAGAAACTGTTAAATATGAAAACATGGAACTTGTCATGTCAGATTACTGTTTTCTTATCAGGGCTTCAGGATAAAAATCAAACCAGCAAGCTTGGTTTCCATCAACTCCTTGAGCCAAAAAAAATATCATCTCAGAGGCAATATTTTCACAAATAAGCAGATTCCTACTAAATGCCCATCCAGAGGCTTCATGGTAATCATGAATTTGTATCTTTTCAAGGTATAAGGGAGACACTCTCTGGCAACAGTACATACATTTCCTTTTCCATTTGCAAAAACTTTACAAAATTGAAGACAATTAGCGCCTGTGGGGAAAAGCAGCTTGGGAAAAATTTTAAAAGCAGTTTCATTGCTGAGGATCAATATTAATGTGTGTGTTTGTGAGTTAATTTTTTTTTTTTTTGCAGTTAAACAAGACTACAAGTACTTTGTTCGTCTAAACACAAAAAATAAATTCATTCATACATTTTTAATACGATTTTAATTAATTTTTCAACTCTTTAGATAACAAAGACACTTTCATAAATTAATAAAAGGTAAATCTGCATAGAAAGTTTTCACTTTTATTTTAAGAAGAGTTTTAACCTTTTTTTTTCAACTGCAGGAGCTAAAAAGCTGAAGATCATTTTAGATTTCTTTTAACAATAATGCTCAAAACAAATTTTTTAGACTGGCTCTCAGAACTAAAGCTGTTATAAAATTTGACTCATCTTCTGAATCTGAACTATCAAGACTCTTTTATAATGGATAAAATTTCAAATTCTAAAGGGTATCACTGAGAAATGGAGGTGCATATAAAATTTCTTTGCATTATAAACCACGTTCCTTCCTACACCACCGAGCTTCTCAATATCCTAGATTTCATCATTTCTGACCCTGTTCAGATGATCAAACTCCAATTAAGACTCAGAATCTCAAATTAAAAAAACAAAGCAAAGCACACATCCTTCTACCCTCCACAAGAATAAAACTAAAGGGAAAAAAGCGATTATCTCTATGGAGGCTCTCAATGTTCTCTCATGTTCTCAGATGGATCAGATCCTAGAAACCCTGGTTTTTTTCTCTTTTAAGTGGTCTGTTTCAGATTCTAGACAAAGTCATCCCACTAAACAATGAAACTTATTGATAAATTATAGAATCTTAGAATGGTTTGGGTTGGAAGGGACCTTAAAAATCATCTCATTCCAGCCCCCCTGCCACAGGCAAGCACCTTCCACTAGACCAGGTTGCTCAAGATCCCATTTAGCCTGGCCTTGAATGCCTGCAGGAATGGGGCATCCACAATATCTCTGGGCAACCTGTTCCTGCGCCTCCCCATTCTCACAGTAAACAATTCCTTCCTAACATCTAATTTAAACCCATTCTCTTTCAGCTTGAAGGCATTCCCCTTTGTCATGCTACTGCGTGCTCTTGTAAAAAGTCCCTCTCCATCCAGCCTTCCCTTTGCCAGACTCAACAATCCCATCTCCCTCAGCCTTTCCTCGTTGGAGAAGAGTTCCATGCCTTTAATTATCCATGTGGTCCTGCTCTGGACTCACTCCAACAGGTCCACGTCCTTCCTGTGCTGCAGACTCCAGAGTGGGATGCGGAACTCCAGGTAAATCACCTGATGCTTTTGCATGTACTTTGATGAACTCCCAGTTTCAGTCACATTCCTTATCAGTGTTACTGTCCACAAATATCTAACAAAGATTGTGGGGTTTTTTTACCCCACAATCATCTAGTAGACCATGCATGTCATTTCAGTTTTATTCTATTAATAAATGGGTTTTTCTTTGGATTATTTAACCTTATTAATCTTCTCTTTTCTCAAATATTAGCATAAAAATGTGGTTTTTAGCTCACTTTTATAGATCACAAAGCACTGAGCAATTTTTAAACTTTAGTTTTGATTTTCATTTTGCTTCTAATCTTGGAATTTTGTGTGATCACAGTGTTGGCCATATTGAGGATCAAATCAGTACACTGATGAGTAGTTTTTGTTCTCTCTTCACCCAATGTGTTCTCACTAAATAACCACATTCTGTCATGCTGCCAGTCCCACAGAGAGTTTGAAGTACCTCATCAACACATTATCCTCTTCCGTGAAGAGAGTGGGAAACCAAACTTTCATAATTTTATTCATGTTGGAAGGCTTTTTTCAGGGATGAAATACATATTCTGCACATAGAAAGTGTTCTGGTCTTGGAAAAGAGCAATTTGCTAAGGGAAAATGGCACTTCACACAGCTTACCTGTCCTAATAGGACAGCTCTTTTTTTATTCAAGGTAGCCAAAAAAATTTGCCTGTGAACAGATGAAGAACTTTAAGATACATATACACACATGATGAAAAGCTGAGCAGCAGATGTTAGAGCAGAATAACATCAGACTCACCACATTGAAAGGCTGGCATGGCTGCTAATTGCACAGAGGCAATATGACTTTTTGAGGGACTCAGAAAATATTTCATAATATTAGGGGGAAAGAGGAAGAGTGAAAGTCAGATAGATGCCCTAGCAACCCAGCAGAATGGAATGTTGAATATAGGGAAAATACCAATTTTGTTGGTAAAAATTTGGTTTTTTATTCTATTGACACAGCTGGAAAAGATAGACATTCCTCTTTGGGATACCCATGTGAGGACTGTCATTGGAAGGTTTTTCTTTCTTTCTTATTCAGATACAGCAGTTTATTTATTGCCATTTAACCTCTGCCTTCAAACTGTACTGCCATGCACTAAAAAAGCTATGAATGATTAAGACTAATTGCAATGGAACAAAGTTACAAGGATAGTGTTTAGGGGTCTGGAAAAGGGCGTGGATGTCTTAGATTCTAAGGTCACTCTGAGTAGGCATGTCTTTGGATCCAGATATACATGGCTTCAGATCTCCTTCTTGCTTCCCAAAATAACAGCAAATCCAGGAAAGGTGAAAAGGGAGACCAATTTGTTGCCAAGCTTATAAGCCAGCCTGTCCGACATTTCAGCCATTAATACTGCGTTTAAAAGGGAAGCTGTAGACTCAAGTGATGTGATCCATTGGCTAAGCAGCAGCCATGGCATTTTGCAAAAGCCAAAAAGGTAATTATATTGCTAAGAGCTTTTAGATTGGAAGCTGGAAGGCAATAATGAAGCTGAAGAAAGGATGAACCATTACAGCCTCTATTATTTACCATTTAAGGAATGGTAACAGGTTTTGCTTTTATTGGAAAAACTCTAGTTTTAGGACTTTCTTAAAAGCGGGATCAATTCTCTATTAAATGGGATCCATAGAACTATAGACATATTTCTTCGATTTCTTTTAATTATGCATTTATAAATGTAAAAATTCTGTGGGGAAAAATCCTGTTTTATTCATCTTCTGTGTCAGAATAATCAGGATATAAAATTATCTGTAGAGACAAACACCAATACTATTTCTCAGATGTTTTCACTTCAGTTTAGCAAAACAAAAGAAGGAGGAAGGTTATAACTACATTTTGGAGTATTCTTGATAGAATATTCACGGTATTGTGAAATAAATGATTATGTCATGATTTGATTATTCATCTTGCTAGAAGGCTACAATCATTATTTTGGCAAAGGAAAAAGGAAAAGAAAGATCATTTTTGGTTAATAAATAGCTATATTAGTCCAGCTAGAAGGCAGAGCTTTCATTTTCCCATTCAATGCATCATGGTACCCCTGGGATTTTACTTTAATCACAGAATTTTATTTATGCAAGCAAGATTAACACATCAGCCCTTTGAAAGAATGGGCAGAATTCTTGATTCATCTATGTCCCTCTTACATGTATTCAGTTCCAAGCTGTAGAGACCAGTACATCAAAATTATCATGTTGTTGTTTTTCTCACAAAGTAGAAGAGCCATGTCTAGAAACGGTTGGACCTTGTAATTATTTCCCAAGAAAGAAAACAGTTTTAATTTCTGTGTGTATGGGATGTGAATTTATTGAAATCCTCCAGCAGATAAATTAAAGAAGTATTCAGAATATTTTACAAACATTCTTTATTTCCCATCCAATTCTACAACAACAGTTATGGTAAAATAATAACATAAAAAACTTCTGTAATTTTTACCATACTTGTTGCAAGTCCCAACTTTATCTGTTGTGAGTTATAACTGGATATGTTCACTATAGTAGGGGCAGAATGAAATGTTCTATGAACACATCCCTATTTTGTCTTCGCTGAAGCTAAAAAAGAGAGAACTAAAAAGTATGAGGTAAGGGGAAATCAGATCTTAAAGTAGAGGAAATGTTCCCATGCTCAACTTGGGTTAATTTTTTCCTGAATCTCTCTTCTGTTTAAAACTGTCAAAGCAAAGCACAAGAGGATTCCTTGAATTACAGCAGTGTGAAACCAGCTTCTGTGGTGGGGAAGAGAACAGCTCAAAATAATCTGAAACCATTACTAGGATTTCTCAAATTGAGAGCTGCACTCTCAGCAGCAGAGTGCACTTCAGAGAGGAATCAGCCGCCTCTTAGCTAGCAGTGCTCTGAAAGTTACTCAGAAATTATTATTTTTGTCTTTTCTCTGCCGCAAATTTCCCATGTACCATTTTGTATGTGCTTTCCAGTTCTTGTGACTCGGGTGGGTGCTGGCTGGCATTCCTCAGTACCAACACATTACCAAAACAAAGGAACGTGCCCACTCCATTTACAGGTCACAAACTGTACAAATTTGAGTTGTGTTTCTTTGAGGGAGACAAAATGCGTGAGATTCCCTTCCTCTTTCCATTTAATTTACAAAGAATCAAAATGAATATATAACTTGTTTTTTAAAAAAATTTGTTGGATACTACAGACAAATGGTACTATCTCTGGTTTCTTGTACCTTGTGTTGGCTGGAGGCAGGAAATAAAAGGAACCCGTGTTTTACAGGAAGCCAAAGTCCTTAATCAATATGGCAGTAAATTTCCATAGCCTCTCGGTATGACAAAAATCAGGTAATCAATTACTTTTTCATAAGCTTGGCCTGTTGTAAGCATAATTAAAATACTCCTGAAAAATTGTTGTGTACTGATCAGATATTGTATAAGGATTTTTCAAGCTGAAAACGAGAAATCATTGTTAAAATACTAAAACTCTATCACACAGATGCACAAAAAATGCACATTAGAGCTAAGGGGAATATGTTAATCCAAGAAAAACAAAATTAAAGGTGTTTTATTCTGCCTTTAACACATCCTTTTATATGTGTACTGAATAGTTGTGAGTTATAATCTTCCAGCTGGAAGGGGGATTGTCCTTTTAATTATGTTTCTAATCCAGAATAAACATGTGATTAAAAATATGCTCTTGGAAATGACAGTGTGGTAAAATGCAATATTCTGTGAAAATTATTCCATTAACCCTTTTGTTTACAGGCTGCTTCTGCTACTTCATTCAAAAGCAATCAAACTTATGGATGTAGCTTAAACTGCGGATAGAAAACTAGAGTTTCCATGCCATAGGTTAAAAGCCAGATTGCCTAAGACATTCCTTTGAATAAGTCTTTTGAAAAGTATAATATAAGAAAAGAGTTTGTTGATTTGAAGAGCTAGATTTGCTTCACAGGAAGTCTGAATTCAGATTCACTGAATTAACTGCATTACGTTTTCAGAACAGTAATGACATTTACAGAACAAGACTTAAGGTGGTAGCATGAAAAAAGGAAAGATGAGTTGAGAAAGGACTAGGTATCATGGAAGAGAAAGTTGGGGTGGCAGGAAAGATCAAAAATATGTCAAGAGTGGTTACAATAAAATTCTACCTACAAACCAGATAAAGGGCAGGTAAAGCTCTCCAAAGAAGGTAATAACTCACTCCATGAACACACTTAAGGGTGTTCTGTCACCAAGCCTTGCAGGCTAAAGCATGCATTTCAGCTCCTGAAAAGTGAAGTCCTTGTGCAGATACAGAAATGGGTATAAAAAAAGGACTTGGAGAACATTTTGGATGGACCAAGTTTTCTTTCTTTTGTATAGCTCTGGCCTCGCTCATCAATGCTCAGCTCCCTTCACATCCAGAGGGAACATCATCTGTGTTCTCCCTCAGGCAAATTGCTCATTGATGCTTCCTTTCTCAATCAGGGCTTGACTTGACAATTGCTACCCCTGATAGATCACAATCCCCACAGAATGCTGATGGAGACTTAAAATACTAACATTAACATTTCTTTCCTGATTCTACATAAAGATGATTACATTAGCGAACAATTTCATTTTCACCATCCTTGCTCTCCAGTAGCAAAGAAGGGGCCTCCTAAAGATATTTGTGGGGGTCACCCACTCTCTTCCTACCCTGCTTTTTGCCCTACAAATCTAATGAGCTATTCTCTTTCACCTTGTGACACTGAGATGTGATAACAATAGTCCTGACAGCAGAAAAGGGATTAAAAGACCACAATCCAGAGGTGTTCTTTTTCGTATTCGCACACATTAGCATACTTTTGCAGAGTCTGAGAGCTGCAGAGCACTAACTGCAGGTTAGAGTACTCTCAGAGATCTCAAAGAAGTTAAAAGGTGATCTTTCTAAGTCCTCCCTAGGGCTCACAGCACTATGTCCTCTAGGAAATCCTGAGGGATGCTTCTCTTCACTTAACAGCTAATGTATGGCCATCTGCTTTTTCAGATTGCTCCATTTGTGTCATGCATAATCTCAGCATCACAGGGGACAGCTGAGCTGCATTCTTGATGAAAATATCAATTTTCATGTAACCAATTTGAAGAAAACAGTCCATTAACACTCTATGCACCCTTAATAAAATTAAATTTCCTACCTACAAACTGCACTTAAAATATTTCCCAGACATTAATAGACCACGAGGATGTATTCAAATCTATGTCAAATATTATTACCTGGTCTCAGACCTTATGCCTGGATACAGATAGTACAAAGTGATGAAATTTCAGAACCAGCAGAAATATGCTGCTCTCATCTGAGGCATTGTAGTCTGGGCCCAAGCTGGTGCACAAGCACAACTCCCAAGTAAAGCTGAGGTATCTCTGTTCTGGGCTGGGCTTGCACAGAGCTGGAGATGAAACTGCCAGATGTGTTCTTCATTTAAACTCTAAATCTTGCCAAATAGAATAGAGTTACACAAATCCAGTGTGGACAAACAGTCTCTGAGCATATGTCTATTTATGAATAAATTGCTCACACTGAAGGACCCCATATATTTTACTTTGATTTTCTTTTGCTTTGTATAAATAATCAATTTTTCTTCTCATCATTACAATTTCCTCACATGAACTATTTTATTTCTTCTCAAAATGTTTTTGTATGGAAAATATATTTTCAGTGCCTTTCTAATTTAATTCTCCAGGCACCACATTCTTTCTAAGTCATTTCTTATGTTCATTCTTTCACAGTCTAAAAGACTTTGGCTGAGCATGTTTTTCATCATTTTTGTTTCTCGTTTTCTTGGCTCAAAGTATTAGATTCTAGGCAGAGCCAACTAGAAATGGTTTGGACAAAAGTTTGGGAGGGAGTGATGGGCCACAGCAAAAAAAGAGCAGAAAAATTGTAAGGAAAATATTTTTTTGTGTATGTCTATGCAGTCTTAGAGGCATAAACTTGCTACCAGCTAAAAATCATTCCCCTATGAATAACTTAATATCCTAAATAAATTAAATAGTTTTAAAATTTTTTGTAACAACTAGCTGCCAAAATCAAGACCTGTGGGAGGTTGCTTTACCTGAAATTTCAAGGTGGTGAATGGAAATCTGTAAAGATAAGGACTCAGCTGCCCCTTTAAAAATTGTTGTCATTTTTTGACTTAGGAGAGTTTAAAGCACCATCTGTAGCAGAAAATAGCTTGTCTATGAGAAAAATGCCCTTCAATGCTCTGGAGACCACCCAGAAAAATAACAGCTGGAAAACAAAAGTAGTTCTCCCATTTAGTTCTAAGCTCATCAGTTTTATCTTTATCTATACATGACCTTGTTCCTCAGTGAAATACCTGAACTGTGTTGCTTGACTCCTAGTTTCCTTAATCACAAGATTCCTCATTAGGCTCTAATGATAAAGGAGGAAAGAAAAAGCAACTTCCATAACCTGAGAGTGATTCTTTGAAGACATGAGAAGAGTCAGCAAGCACCTCAGACACCGCCTGGGGGATGCACAGTCCTCCTTCTTTCTTTGCATTAAGTTTCCCAAACCATTCAGCTGCTGCCCAATATCCTTGGCATCTGCCCTTGGTTTCCAAAGCTGCTGCTGACAAGTCTTTGCAATCTTGCCAAGCAGAAGAACGACAAAGGGTGGATATCTAATCTGAGATACAAGCTAGTGTGATGCTACAACAGAGATTGAATTTAGGTTGAACCTCTGATGTGGAGGATGAATATATAAACTCAGATTTTGCTTTCTGTCTCCTCACTGAGAGCTCTGAGTTTCTGTTCAGTTGTTGTTGTCACTGATGCTATCATGACTCTTTCAGGGAAGAAGGAAACAGAAAGCTGCTGGATATTGTAAGGATGAAGAGTAGGGACTGGTCTGAAAAGCTGTTACAGTTTTCATGAAAATCAGCAAGGTTTAGACTCTCATAAAAAGCTTGTCTCAGATAAGTCAGCCCACCCCAGGCAAAAGTCTGGGACCCTTCTCTTTACCCACAAATATCACATACCAGAGAGAGCTAGCAGCTGTTCAGCCCTGGCAGAAGTGCAGAATCAAGCTGGCCATAGACCACACCCTTGTATTATTTTGTCTAAGGAGCCTCCTAGTGCCTTTGATCCACAAAATCCCTTTAGAGAGTGCAGATTGTTAACAGACAAATCTGGCCTTCCCCGTGTCCAGATACACTCATGGCCTTCCTGAGTTTTGGCCATGCAAAATTAAACTTTGCATATGCTGTTCAGAAGCCTCAAGCAGGACCTTCTACTAACTCCCAGCTTACTCTTTTTTGTGATGTAACATCACATATTCTCTTTATTCCATTGAAAAATATTCAATTTCTTGTGCCTAAGTAAATTTCTCTTTACCATTGCCTGTCTTCCTGTGCCAGAGAGAAGACAGAGCTGGGGAGGAAGGAGGGGTGGGGGAAAGATTGTTTAATATTTTTTTACTTCTCATTTTGCAGCTGTGATTTTGATTGGCAATAAGTTCCCTAAGCTGTGACTGTTGTACCCATGATGGTGATTGGTGAGTGATCTCTTCCTGCTCTTATCAGCCTTTAATTCTATTTCTTTCTCCCCTGGTCAGCTGAGGAGGGGAGTGACAGAGTGACTTCTGTAGGTACCTGGCCTCCAGCCAGTGTCACATCACCACAGTCTCATAAGGACATCTTCATACAAATCATCCAAAAGTAGACAAAAATAAAGCAGAAAAAGACCCTGCAGATTTACTGCAAATAGGTAAATCTGGCTCACATTCTAATCTTGCTGCTGTGAAAATCTTCCTTTGACTTGGGGAAGTAAAATATATCTATTCACAGTGAAGGTAGGGAAAGCAGCTACAGGGTGAGTTACTTGGATAAATATTTCAGACTGCATTTTTGGAAGCTGGATGCTTGTAAATATCCTCAGTTCAAAAGAGGTCTGCCAGCTACAACCCATACACACAGGACAAAAATCCAATCTCACACTAAAACCATCCTTTTCAATCACAGAGTGAGTAGAGTGCAAGTGAAGCATGAATAGCAGTGCAGCATCTACCAAAGCATGACTGCTCTGCAGAGCACAAGAGAAAACTAATCAGAGAACCAATGACTTCATCACAGGATTCCCTGCTCAGCCCTCCAGAGGACAAAAGTTAAATTCCTGATCAGTTGCTTATTTCTCTTGGTAAAGAGAAATTTACTTAGGCACAAGAAATTGAATATTTTTCAATGGAATAAAGAGAATATGTGATGTTACATCACAAAAAAGAGTAAGCTGGGAGTTAGTAGAAGGTCCTGCTTGAGGCTTCTGAACAGCATATGCTCAGTTCATCATGTGCTCTTTCTGCCACTACTTCTTCCCCAGTGTGAGGAGTCCTTTCCTGGCTCCTGCATGCGGTCCCTCCATTAAGTTCTCCAGTGTGGGTTCCCTTCCCCTTCCACAGTCCTTCAGGAATAGGCTGCTCCAGTGTGGGTCCTCCACAGGGTCACCAGTCCTATGAGCAAACTTGCTGCAGTGTGGTCTCCTCCCTCCAAGGGTCCTCATGTCCCCTCTAGTAGCCTGATTCAGTGCAGGTTTCTCATGGGGCCACAGACTTCTCTTCTTCATCCACCTGCTCCAGTGTGGGTCTTCTCTGTGGTCTGCAGGTGGATCTCTCCATGGACCTCCATGGGCTTCAGGGCACAGCTCCTCACCATGGTGTGCACCACAGACACACTGCAGGGCAATCTCAGCTCTGGCACCTGGAGCACCTCCTGCCCCTCTTTCTCCACTGACTTTGGTCTCTGCAGAGTTGTTCCTTTGATATGTTCTCACTCCACTCTTTTCTGGACACAATTACATCTTCACAATAATTTGGGATTGGTTTTTTTTCCCCTTTTTAAACATGCTGTCAAAGAGATGCTACCAGTTGTTGCTGACTGGCTTGGACTTGGCCAGCGGTGGGTTGTTCCAGGAGCCTCGTGGCATTGTCTGTCAAACACGGGGGAGGTTTCTGGCAGCTTCTCACAGAAGCCATGCCTGTAGCCCCTCCTCAACCCCCAAAAAACCTTGCAACACAGACTCAATACATTAACAGATACTAAGAAAGCAAATCTTACATCTCTGCACTTCACTCAAGGCAGAGACAATTATTAGGAAACTGTGGACTAGGTTTGTTGTGTTTCTTGCACTAGATTTTAATCCTTTGATATGCTTTTTTCTTTTCCTCTTTTTTCTCCTCTTTCCTTTATTTTGTTAAGTGACAGTGCTTAGGTAGGAATGTATTTGAAAAGAGTGCCCCATAAAATGCCAGAGCAAAAATAATGAGAAAAACTTTTCAAACACTTCTAAGGAACTGTGTCCTCTTGAATAACACTCACTGTTAAATATACTGAGTCATTGGTGCTTAGTCACTGTGTCCATTACTGTGCCAAGATAAGGCAACTTCTCTGTCATTGCAAGGGAGATTGTTTGGATGCTGACACACCAACTGCCCACACACTGAGACAATATAAAAATCAAATGTGCTCTGTGATTAAAGGAGGTTATCCTTGAGAATTTCAATTGTATGCTGCTATTAGACTGAGCAGTTGGTAATCTAAAAGCTTAATATTTAAAAAAAATATTATTACCCTCATCTTCTCTGGAAAAGGGACCATAATATGGAGTCAAATATATATGTCAAAACCTATCAAGATGGATTTAATTACAGTTCTTAGTGCCTGGAGTCTCAAATTCAAGGAGGAACCTAATAACTAACCATAATTTAGAGTCATAATAAAATTCTCCTCTGTTCGTAACATCTACCTAATAGCCTCTGTTTGGGGAAATCATTGATATTTCCAAAAGCCACATGACTCCTTCACAAAACATTTACTAACTTGCAATAGTCCTCAAAGAACATGATTTTTAAGTGCTTTTTCTGTTCAAGTCAGTGGGAAGTTACCTGGATAAGGACTGAATTAAAAAGTTCAGTTGCCAGCATGTTGTCCCAAATAGTGCTGAGAACAGGCAATATTTTGAGAGAAATCTGACTGCTAATGAGAGGTCCCTTTAAGTTTATGTATGTCTTCCTGGCCATGTCTGTGTCCAGCAGCATAATGCAGCTTGATCACACCCCTGTTGGAATGGGAGGTAAGGCTCCCATTTACCTGAAAGCTTCAGTCATGTCCCTAAATTATTCCAGCTAGCAAAACAGCAGTCAGAGATCCACTTTAGTCATGATTGCCACAGGGGTTTTTCTGAATCCCTACCCACGGGCCCTGTAAAATAAAAGGCCAGACGTTAAATAATGTCAGACAACAACAACAAAAAAATGTAATTCTTAAAAAATAGGCTATCTCACACAATTTATGAAATGGCAAACTGCTCTCCATATTGCTCTCAGTTTGAGCAAAGGGACATGGTCCTATCACATTCTCTGCACTCAGCATTAAGTACAGAACTATCTGGCCATGTTAACAACAAAAAATGGCTTTGATAGTTTGCTACTATTTGTCTGAAATCAAAGTGCCATGCTCTGAAATTGTCAAAGGGCTTTTCTGAATCTGCTGAGGGCCTTAATGGCTGTTTGGCAGGCAAGTTTGAGAAGTGGGTCTACTTGAACCTCCTGAACTTGAAGTTGAACAGGGTCAAGAGCAATGCACTGCACCTAAGTCAGAGCAATCCTCAGTATCAACACAGGCTCCAGGATGAAAGCAGCCCTGCTGAGAAGGACTTGGGGTGGAGGAGAGGCTGGACATGGCCCAACAATGTGCACTCATAGCCCAGAAAGCCAGATGTGTCCTGGGCTGTATCCAAAGCAGTGTGGCCAGCAGGGTGAGGGAGGGGATTCTGCCCCTCCGCTCTGCCCTGCTCCGGTGGGACCCCACCCCACCTGGAGTGCTGCATCCAGCCCTGCAGCCCTAAAGGACATGGACCTGCTGGAGAGAGCCCAGAGGAGGGACACAAAGGGGACCAAAGGCTGGAGAGCTCTCCTGTGAAGACAGACTGGGAGCTGGGGTGGCTCATCCTGGCAAAAGGACAAGGGTAATGGCTTTAAAGTAAAAGAGGGTTGATTTAGATTAAATATGAGGAAGATTTTTTTTTTACAGTGAGGGTGGGGAGGGACTGGAACAGGTAGGCCAAAGAATTCCAGGATGCCCCATCCCTGGAAACATTCAAGGTCAGGCTGGAGCGGCTCTGAGCAACTTCCTCTAGTTGAAGATGTCCCTGCTTGTGGCAGGAAATCTGGACAAGAAAATCTTTAAAGAACCCTTCCAACCTATACTATTCTATGATTTTTTGGTTGTATGTTAAGTAAAATAAAATCACAGAGATAAAATAATTAGATGAAGAAGCAGTTGCTAGATGAAGGTCTCCAGAGAGAAATACATGCACATAGCATAGAATTATGAAAACCTGAGAGCAAAAACCAAACAGAGCTGGGAGATGTCAATTCAGCAAAGTAAAAGATCAGACCAAATGCTGTGGAGAGTGACACTTCCTTACCTAAGGAGTGCCTGTGTAGAAAGTGCTAAGAATATCAATGATAAGCCTATGACTACAGTCCAGCTGTTTGTTGGGTGTGTTAACCAATAAATAAGATCATTTTATGTACTCATTAATTGTGTATGAGCCTCTTTGCAAATGTCCACCCTCAACAAAATGCCCAGTAGATCCTGGAAAGTCTCATTGGGTTGTAATATTTGTTACTTCCATGAGAACGTTCTAAACACCTGACAAGTCTCAAAAGGCATGAGGTGCCCATGAACAGGAAACGAAATCAAGATTAATAACGTGAAGATTAGTAATAATTTGTAGCACTGTGGATATGAAAGAAAACAAAGCTTTTGTCATAAATCAGTATGTGTTGCCTCTAAATATCCTTAACGAGGGACTGGCATCCTTACCAGACATATTTTTTTTTTTCTTCACTTAAAATTAACGTGATTAGTGGTTTTTAATGAAATCATTACCAGGCTGTGCAGGGTCTAGGATGCATGTGCCTGGATGGGAGCAGTCAGATGCTAACTCATGTTGTCAGTATTTAAACTGATCAGAGATGTGGAAGATTTGACCCAGGAGCCATTTGGCCGTAGCGCCATGTCTCAGTCGAGAAACCTTCCAGAATGGGAGAAGGAATCTACTGTAGATATATCCTACATACAATATGAATACTTCTTGTACATCAGAAAATACAGAAATCTAAGATGGTGGCATTTTCTTCTTTTTACTATCTGAGACCCTGAAAAATACCTCTCAACCAAAGCAGAAACCAATCAAGAAAGAACACTTGCAAATTCTCTTCCCATCTATATCAACAGGTACTAACACTGGGTTTGTTGTGAATTTCATACATACCTGTGGCTGAAACTGTGTAATAATTACTTATTTAGAGACATATGAATCTACCCCAGAGAAATCTTTTGAATGTCATGGTCAAATAAACAGCCCCACACAAGCCGCTAGCTATATGTTAATTAGGTTGGACTTCTAAATTCAAGGACATCTATAAATACAGTATAAAAGGAAAATTTCATGATGCTCTGTGCCACTGAAAGAATAAATAATACATTGCATCAAAGTTTTTTTCTGAATGGCATCTTAGCTTTTCTTACACTATTTCATATGACTATGAAGCAGAACTTAGGGGGAAAAAAGACAAGAAAGTGAACAAAAATTAAGAATTGGTGGTATTAACGTTTTATTGTCTTTGGTATTCAATAATATAATATTTCTGAAATATTTGTTTTTCAAAAGTTCTATTAAGAACAATAATTTTTTTTCTGACAGCAATATTGCTTGAAAATCTGTAGGACAAAATAAATAATAAAAAAGTATCACTCAACCCTTGTCAGCAGAGCAAACCCCAAAGGCCAGATGATGAACAAGTTATGAAAACATTTCACACTCACACTCATGCCTTTATATAATATGAGTGAAAGAATGGAATCTGAAGTGATTTTCTTGGTTTCCTTTTCTTATAACTACTTCCTGTCACTGGTAAGAGACAGAAATATCAGGTTTTTGTGACAGTATAATTTCATCTACAGACATCATATTTTGAATTACTGGAAGAAAAGACTTGTGTAGCATTTTTCTCTCTTACATTATTGTTGTAATTCACTTCCTATGAAATGAATTGTGTTATTGCAAAGTGTGTAAATCTCAGTATGAACATGAAGAAGGTTCTCCTTTTAGTGTGACTGGATGCATTCTGCTGTTATTAAACCTTTTAATAATTAAATACAAGGGACTATATTAAAATAATATTTAGGTCCTTGAGGTAAACTTAAGGAAAAAATAACCAAAAATAAATGAAGCAATAAAGACACGTGCACAGACCTTTCTCAGACCTAATATTATTGCTTATTAATCAACTCTCAGAAAAATGGATGACTGATCAAAATTATATCTGTATCAGTGGGATCAGCAGGATGCATTGAAGTCTCCATGACATTGAATTTTTCTTTCTTTTTGTGAATATTGTCTTATTTTGCTTTGTTTTCATTTTGTTTATCTGAAATGAAGAATCAGGTGTTGGAGAAGACAAATCTGCTTACACCTGAACGTGTGTGGATGGTGTTTATAGACAACCACACGCTGGTACTCCAGCTTTGCTGGTAGCAGTGCTACTTCCAAAACCACTCTGATCTTTTGTATGAACCACCTGATTCCCAAAGTGAATTCAGAAGCCTGCTGCTGGTCTGCATGTGAAGCCAGCATGGATCTGTAGGACAACACTAAGTCAGATTTTGGAAGGGTTCTCAGGGAAAATTTTGAAGATGATGGTGCAAAGCAATCCCCCAGATGATGGACAGTAGTCGGATTACACCAGCTCCATTGGCTGCAGAAGACTCAGAAGCATTTAACACAAACTTCTGACTCCTCCTCTCTTTAGGTCAGTGTCTTCAGAAATGGGCATCTGCAAAGAACAGGCCTCTGAATGGTGTTAATTATAGAAATGTTTTGTGTTCTGATGTGTAAAAATGGGAAACTTTTGCCTGGTGGAAAAAGAGATCTGTCCTTTGGTCCACAACATAGGTACTTGTTATAACTTGGTATTTCTACTGATAAAGAAAAAATGAGTTACTGTTTGGGCCTTGACATCTTATGAGGGCTTCCAGGAGTTATATCCCCTCAAGAGAGATGACTTGTTATGACACACTGACAGAAATGTCCAACACAACACAGTTTTTACAGACTTTGGACTCCGACCACATAACTACTACTTTTTATTTTTTCTTTCTTCTTGAGTTGTCTCTGCAGAGCTGACAAATGTACAAGTCTGTCTGAGCACCTCATCCGAAGAGTAATCCAGACACAAACAACACTATATAGGATGGATGTCTAATCCAAGTTGCTGACTGGAGTTGCAATAAAGCACTCACAACCCTCTGCAATTCTGTACGGCTTAAAAATAGCTTGGGTTAGCTTTCAGATACTTACTAAGTATCCCTCAGATGTGTAAGCCTGTAGATCTCTCCAAACAACTTAAAGCCTTCTTAATGTGAACTTACTTTTTAAAGTCAGCACTCCTGTGCTTGGTACAAAAACCCTTTTCTCCAGTTTTAGAGTAGTTTGGGTTACTGAAACATCTTTCAGTACTGCCAGCACCTTTCCAGCTGCATGAAATTTCATTATTAGTAAGGTGGGCGTTATTGAAATGATACCTCATCATCATCTACAGCAAATACCAGGATACTTTTTGCTGATCATGCTTTTTTTTCCTGATAATAACGGAGATCAGGTTTGCAGTTGTCCCAAAATATTTGAAACCATAGACAAAGTGCAAGCACCTATCAAAGCTTAATGCTCTCATCAATCAGAAATATCAGCAATGTTGTAATTTTCTTAGATAAATTCAGGATAGTGGGAAAATATATCCTTAAAGTTGTTGTATAGTTATGCTGTGCAACTCAGCACCATGTAGCACAGCTGGTAAATGAGCTTAAAATATTTCTGTGCATAATAGAAGAAATCTGAAGTGGAGCCAATGGGAATCTAAGTTTTCAAATTATTATTAAATACCTGAAATGCTATGTTAAGCAAGAATTTTGAAGAATTATAGCCTCATCAGAAGTTTTCAATGGAGATGAGTAGAGAACAAAGCTATAAAGATGATTTTGATCCTGTTTTCTCAGCTTATTAAAACAGTTCTCTGATAAAACTAGTGGGTTCAGCAGATGGGTGAACGACAGAGGTCAGAATTTCAATTCAGTTTGTGTATGCACACAAGACTTGAGATGTAAGCACTGAACCTCATCCAAAAATTCTTAAAAATAGGCCTCAAAAAACAGGTTGGAAAATCAAAGAATTCAAATTTTCTCTAGACATTTCAAGGCCATTCTCTTTCTTCTAAACTAAGAGCTTCTCCCCAAATACTATCAGGAAGAGGACCAGGAAGTATGAGGATATGTGAATTTGAAAGTTAATAGGAAGCAAAAGTTTTAATAGAATCTGGCTGGTGACCCACCATCTCTGTTAATGGGAACTGCATCTGGTGTGCTCCTGGTGTGATGTTCAGAAGGATCTCCTAGAAATATCATTTACCACCTGGCTGTTGCAATGGCTGCGCTCAGACAGCTTGAAACCAATCTTGTTTTGCCATGACATACTGCCAGGACAGATGCAAACTGTTGCTTCACCTCAGGTCTTTCAAGATAATACATCTTTCAATGGATTTTCTTACAGCTTAGAAATTCTGATACAGAATTTTTTTTTTGCTGCGGGAATTCTATTGCATATTGTTGCACCCTGTTTCTAGTCTCTTCGTATCCTAATCAAAAATTGAAGGGATTCAAAAAAAAGCTCAAAAATATCAAAGCAATAGGGGGAGTAGCCTTTTGGAATGGAATTGCAAAAATATTTATTTTCTGCTAATATAAATTCTGACTAGAAGCTGCTGTAATTTCTGCTGGGTTTTTAAAGGTATAAATCGGTGCAGCCTCCACATAAGGCCATACTTTTGAGACACCTGAGGTGAATATCAGGAGGAATTTCCTGCACACTGAGTTAGAACTGTGGTCTTGCAAAATCTTTATTTGATTTTCTGTACAATCTTCACAGTATGTACACCCACTTGTACATATACTTAGCATCTCTGAGTTGTTGGTGTTCTTGGTGTATAGGTCTGCTGTAGCACATGATTTTCAAACTCTCTCCTGGTTTTGCCTTCTGTTATGGAGGGAAGATTCCCTACAGTCCCAAAGGCAATCTTGGGATATTGACTTGATGGTGAAGTGTTAGTGACCTGGAGGTGAGGTTAAATGCTGTCAGTGCTGCTGTTTGATGCAAGGGTTGTGTTCCAAGTCGGGAAAGAAAATGAGATCTTCCTTAAAAATCACACACCAGAGAAAAGAGATGCTGTATTGAGGGCCATAGGAAGGGATAGGTAGGTAAGTAGAGGAAGAGAGTAGATAGGGCCAAGTGTGAGTATCTGTCTCCCAGCTGAGATGCCAGTCAGAGCTGCCTGAAGAAGAAAGAGCTGCAGGGTTCATTTCTGTTCCAACAAGGAAAGACCAAAGGGGCAGTTTCATGGGGTTTCAGCAGAGCACTGCCCTGCCCTTTCCCAGCAGGACTTCAAGGGTCAGAGTAACTCTCCCTTTATCAGCGACTTATCTCCTTATGAGATTGGACAAGGTGGTGAAGACATTGTTTTCAGGGAAAAAAATAAGGTGTTTTTGGGGAAAAGTTGGCTGAAGCAACATTAAGAGAAGTGAGGAAGGGGAATAGAAGTCTCCTTAAATTTGCATTGTGGTAAGGATGAAAAAGAGGTGAGAAAATGAGCAAGAATAAGTCCAAGCCCTTGTTTCTTGACATATAGGATAATTTGACCTCCCTCTCTATATGGAAAGCATATGAAACTATCCACAAGTACTAACAAAACAACACAGTCCAGTTTAACTTAGGATTTACCATGTGCTAAGCAAAAAAGTATGGCTTTTAAATAAGATCATTAAAAATAAAAAAATAAAAATATGTCATGTTTAGAGCTTTTTGAAATAAGATGGAGTACTTCTTTAATAAACCTGAAAACATACAGTGGGCAATATAAAATGCATACAAAATTAAATCAAGCAGGTACATTCATCACTGACAATAGAATAAATGGACCCAAGCACAAAACATTTATTTTAATGACCTAAGGCAGCATAAGGATAATGGCATAAGATAAAGAACACTGTGAAAAGTTTTTGTATTTTTTTTCTGTAGCCTGTAGCACAAGGGCAAATAGGAACTTGAGTATAGTAACACTTAACTTGACACCTTTTTGACTGTGATGGAGGACTAAGGTAGGAGAATGGTTATCCTCTTAACAGGTTAATCGCAAATCCATCTATTTTAGGTGGCCAGTCTGGTTTTATTGTGTCAGTTTTGGCAGTGTGAAATGTTGTTTTGACTTTAGCTTTTTAGTACCCTCCATTATATGACACAGTTAGTATAAAAAAAAATCAAAAATATTGAATTGAAAAGTCATTCTAAATCGTGAAGCATTTAACACAAAAACTGTTAAGACAGGTCACTGTGGTGTGTTTTTAAAAATCTTCCTCTATACCCAAAGTTTAGCAAAATCAACATACAGCACATTTTCATGCAGTTCTTTTATCCAATGTGAAGTTTTCTACTGAAAATTTTCCAAATGTCTCTAGATGAGGATCAGCCTATGTGAGAGACTGATCCTCCAGAACTACATTTTCTTTAAAAACACTGCCTCTTAAAATACTATCTTTAAATGCTCCAGTAAATTAAATAGGAAAGTCCAGATAAGGGCTTCTACTCTTCATTCTTTCTGCTGTTTTGCTCTCTGTTCACAGGGTACTGAAACACTTCTGGGACTCTGTGCAAAAACAAACTCAGGGAAAGGAAAGCATTAGAAAAGCTCCAGACAAATTGCTGAACAGCAACAGAAGAGCCTGAAAGCAGTGCTTTCCCACAACATCCTTCCCTTAAATTGGAGAGTGATGAATTTGACTGGTGAGCTGTTGGGTGGATTGGGAATTGGTTGGATGGTCACATTCAAAGGGCATCAGTGACAAGTGGTGTCCTTCACAGGTCTGTATGGGACCAGTGCTATCTAATATTTTCATTCATGCCAAAGATGAAGGGATCTGCTGCACCCTCAGCACGTTTGTGGATACACTGAGCTGAGTGGTGCAGGTGACACACCTGAAGCACAGGATGCCATCCAGAGGGACCTGGAGAGGCCTGAGCAGTGGGCCCATGGGAATCTCATGGGGTTTGACAAGGCCAAGTGCAGAGTGCTGCACCTGGGCTGGGGCAAACCCTGGTATCAGCACAGGCTGGGGATGGACAGATGGAGAGCAGCCCTGATGGGAAGGACTCGGGGGTGCTGGGGAGGAGAGGCTGGACATGACCCAGCCATGGGCACTGCCAGCACAGAGAGCCAGTCAGGGGAGGTGATTCTGCCCACCTGCCCTGCTCCAGTGAGACCCCACCTGCAGTGCTGCATCCTGCTCTGGGGTCCCCAGCACAGGAAGGACATGGACCTGCTGAAATGAGTCCAGAGGAGGGCCACCAGGCTGGTCAGAGGGGGGGAGCTCCTTTCTGTGAGGAAAGGCTGACAGACTTGGGATTGTTCAGACTGGAAAAAATGAAGGTTTTGGGGTGACCTAATTGCACCTCTCCAGTACCTGAAAGGAACATAAAAGAAAGATGGGGCAAGACAATTTACAAGGGCGTGAAGTGATAGGACAAGAAGGAATAGGTTTAAGTTGAAAGAGGCTGGGTTTAGATTAGGTGTCAGGAAGAAATTCCTTACTGTGAAGTACTGGAACAGGATGCCCAGAGAAGTCATGGATGTTGTATCCCTGGTGGTGTTCAAGGCCAATCTGGACGGGGCTCTGAGCTATCTGATCTAGCTGATGGTGGCCCTGTCCACAGCCAGGGACCATTACGTGATCTTCAAGGGCTCCTTTATAAGCAAACCATTCTATGATTTTATTGTTCTGTGAAAATAACATTCAGAAACCGAGAGAACTATAAAAACTTAATACACAATAAAGCATTTGCTTAAAGTCAAAAAGGCAAATTAAAATAATTTTACCTTTTTTTCCCCAATAAAACAGATTTTAGAATTCACGTATAGCAAATAAATCTGGTTCACATGGCATTATTTATGCTCTGAAAAGCCTTAAGAAGCTTAAGAGCCTAAATGTCATGGACTGTTTCTCAGATAAGTGATATTATTTCTAGTGTTCAATTTCCCTGTAAAATGTTAATTTCTTTATTTTTTGCCTCATTGGTTGGTGTACTGCTTCATAACTTCATAAATTCATAGAATTTCCTTAATTCTATATAACAGCCACAATCAATTAAGGGTGATATTAAAAAAAAAAAATCCAAATCCAAAACCTGGTGTTTAAGTATGTTTTCCTCAGTACATTTGCAACTGACAAGCATTCAAGAATAAAAATTCCAAATCATCATCAGATTTTAGTTATTACTTAAGTCAGAACTTCCTCTAATGTCTTAGGTTGAGTTAGAAAAGACCTTTAAAGGTCATCTAGATCACTCCACCTGACACAAGCAGGGACATCTTTCACTAGATCAGGTTAATGAAAGCCACATCCGACTTCCAGTACTTCTAAAATCTTCTTTGCTCTCAATCAGTTTGCCCCGTGATGATCCCCCAGCTGATGTTGGGGACTGTCCCAACCCAGGTACAGGACCTGGGACTTGGCCTTGTTGAACTTCATGAAATTTTCAGAAACCCACTCTTGGAGCCTGCCAACTTTACACCATTGATTTAAGCTCTGACTTGGGGAGTTTAATCTATTCTCTGAATTACTTTTGTGGAGGTAAAGGCGTTAATAATTGGTTATGGTCCTGAGCTATTCTGGAAATAGTTCATCAGTCTATACTATAGCTACTTAATTGCCAAATTCATAAATTTAGAGCAGCTTATCCTGCAGTGCCTCCCTGGGAAGAAAACTGGTGCAGGTTTAATAAAACTGACCTTAGTCTCATGGATGAGATCAATTTTGGCCCTGGAATTATGGCCAAATATAACTGCTCAAACCCAAAACTTAAGCAGAAAACATGCAGAGATAAAAATGCACTCAGAACAGCATAAATAACTTCTTTGACCAACTTTTCTAGCCTATCAGAACTGTGTAAGCCATATGGGAAAAACTGGAAACCCTCTAAGGAGAGCTTTGGAAGCTGGAGCTGTTTTGGTCTCTGTAAGTCCTAATTCCCACTTTCCTCTTTTCATTATAGACTTTTTTTTTCCACACATGCTAATAAGAAGACTAACAAGTCTATTCAGCCTTGATCAAGCCATTTGCCTTTGTTTGTCAATACCATGCTAGTTATGTATATGATACATATTTGCAAATATATGTATTAAAAGTAAAAAAATCATCTGAAGTTTATAGCCTTATTCTCTTTCCTGGGTCTGAGTGGTCAGCAGGTACCCACTCCTGCCTGGCTGGACCTTCAGCATGTGACCTTCATCATGTGTGCAGAAGGCTCAGAGGCATGTCTTCAGCAATAACAAGAAGCCCTAAGCCTTCTGTCACCTAAGCCTTCCACTCTCTGTTAATGTAAAATTTAGACACTCTGGCATGGAGCTCAACATCTGTCTGAGCAGCCAGGGTTTGGAATGCAGTCAGCCAACAGATGCCTCATATTCAGTATATATGAAGAGGTATTTCTAGGTGTCAATTCAGGCCACTGAGTAGCAGTCTTTAAGCCTGCTTTAAGATATGCCTGCCTGTGCATGGGGAAATCACAGCCAATTATGATCCAGAAAAACATTTTCACAGTGTTCCACAAATTACATGAGGTTAATCTAGGCTGTTGTGAGATAGGTGACCCGTAAAATAATAGCTATCAGCAGCTGACATCTGGAGAACCTGTTATGAATATTTCAGGTGGAATTTAACAATAATGTGAGCAGGGCTACATGGCAAGGGTAAAGCAAAGTAACCTCCGCAGTAGGAAAATTGGTCTAACAAAACTAAGTGGGAGTCCCTGTGGGAAGGGAAAGTGACTTTATTGAACAGCATCCTAAAGTGTGTTGATTTTACAGATGCACTCTCACATGCTCACAAGCATCAAGACAAATGTTCAGCAGCTTGGGCCAGATCACTAGTGTATGCAACACAAGAGGAAAAGAGACAGATGCTGTCAAGTGCTTAGATTTTGGTTACCTTTTGTTTGGCAATAGTGAACTAATCTGCACATTACTGATTTCCAAAGACTTGTCCAAAGGCATGTAGTCCATGCTACTGCTAGGAACAGTGTAATGGAAGCAGTTTCTTGGGAAGGTCATTCTTTGTTACGCCTGCAGACCTTTTTTGAATCCTTTGCTCTACAATTTCTTCCAATGTTTACACATTTAATTCATAGCAATCTCATGTCTACTGCAAATCCCTACAAATTACTGTGTAAAAGTATTGATTTATATTGCTGCTCCCATATGGGTATCAAAAATATACATTTTCTGCCAGAAGCAGTTATCTGGTGCCTTCTCTGGATTGATCCTTCATGTATTGTCAGTGAGAAACCATGGATATAATTGGTGCTTATGGCATCCCAAACTGAATTTATTTGAAGAGTAAGCATCCTTTCAGCTACAGCTATTCCCATTGCCCTTGTGAATGACAAGCAGACAGGATGCAGGTTTGCATAAGCATCAGTGTAGTGACTTATGGAGTGAGGATAAATGGGCTCTCTGGGCAACTGAGCTCAGCCTGCTTGTAAAACCACGACAGATAGCTCATGCTGTGCCTTGCCAGGGTCCTGGGGAATTCACAGCTCCTTTGGAAGCTGTCTGATATTTATCTTTAGCCTGTACTCTAGGAGCAGTCTTTCTGTTTCATATCCTCACCTGCAAAAAGTGATACTTACTCCACCTCAGACAGACATGTAAAGATACCACAAATGGAGACAGGGTACCTCTGCTGTAAGTTAGATGTTTAAATGGCCAGATCAGTCATTCCCTGGCAGGGCCTATTTCTTTCCACTGAATATAAAGGGATTCTAGCATGACTAGCTCCAGCTTAGACATCTATCTTTCTGACATTTAACTTAGGCAAGAGGCTCCTGGGCCAAGGGTGCTAAAAAAATCCCAGTAATGAGTCACAGCAAATACCTGTGGAAATTTCATCTGAGTTCCACCAAAGGGTGCATTTGGACCCAGATAATTTCTTTCAGATTTGAGCTGCAGCTTCTGTTCTGTTTGGTCAGAATACAGCACCATCAGAGTTCAGAAGTGGGCATTGAACAAATGAAGGAATTAAGAACACATTCAATTCCAAGTTCATTAAACTGAATTGTTAAAAGAAATAGTAATCATTGTTTTTTTTCCCATTTTTCCCCTCATTTCTGTTTCTCTCTTCTATATTGTTTCTTCTAACAAAGAAATGTTTGTACTTACTTACAAGATATTGTTTGTCATTTTGAAAAGTAAACCCAAGAAATGAATAATATTAGCATTATTCAGAGCAAAACAGTGGTTTGAAAAGCTGATGAGAGAAAAATACGAGTAAAGGTTATTGTACACATAGTATAGATAATTTTGCGAACCTGCATGCTTTTCAATATGTTACATATTTCAATTGCACAAACTTTGAAAAATATTTGCTTACTGATTGCGTAAGGCATAACTTTTATCAAAAATATTGTTGGTTGAGACTTGTTAGATGTTGAGGTGAAAACTGAAGGCTGATTGAGCTCAACACGTTACTCGTTCAGACTTTTCTTGCTCTCTGATGCTTGTGGCTCTGTACTATGAGAATGAGGAAGCAGCTGTGGAAACAAAATGGGCCACAGAGGTGTTTTAACTGGAGGCAAGGGAATCTAATGTCTCACATGCAATGAGAAACACCAGGCTGCGGGTGGGGAGGAAGCAACATTTTCTTCTATTTTTTTTTTTTTCTTGTCCAGAAACAGGAGGCATATTAAACTGGTGCAAATAATAAGGGATTTCTTAATTTCTTAAATGAAAAAAAAAAGAATCTGGGGAACAAAGACAGAATCCAAGAAAAATTTCCTATGATGCTCGGGCACTGTAAGGTTTAATTGAAGGTAATGTTCTGTTAAATCCAATCTTTTGAAAGGCTCAATTTAAGGCTCACATTCATAATTCAATATAAAAATAATTTTTAAGTAAAACACTGCCTATTTTTGTCCCATAAAAATATCTGAGATGTTTACTGAGGTTGGGGAAAGAAAGCTATTTAAACTAGACAACAATGTTGTCACAAGAAATTGCTGCAAACTAGGTAGAAACCACTTTTAGCTAGAAATGAGATAGCTTCTATCAATCAAAGTAGTTAAATTCCAAGGTAGTCTTCTGGGAGAGCAGCAAAAAAAATCCTAGCCAGTTAAAGACAATAATTTTTTTAAAGTATTATATGATGTCATTGCCTATGGTAGAGATTAGAGTAAGTAACCCAAGGGACCCTTTACGTGTCCCATTGTCTGAGGTTGTTAAACACAATAGTGAATACATGCTCAATTCATGAGCTGCTCTTTTTCAGGGAGCGGTGTGATGAAATGTCTACGTTTTCTTTTTTTTTTTTCTATTTCCAAGGAAAAGCTGAAGGACTAACTTCGGGGAGCCAAATGAAACAACAACAAGGAAAAAGTCTGGTGTGCTGATATGATGACATATGTGTGTGGTTTCACACAGTAATGTGCAGCTCTAGGTGGTGGGAGGCTCCAGGTTGTCATGTTACGTGTATGTTGGTATTGATTAAAGATAAGAAGTGGAAAAATGTACTTCAGGCTTCATATGTTCAGGATGCTGGCTTCCTGTGGCTATAAAGCAACTAAAGGATTGGCTAGTTGTTGTAGACCTGACATATTAGAAGGGAGAGAAGTTTTCCACTGCTAATTGATGGATTCTACCTCTGGACTCCATTCCCTCTCTTTAAGCCATCTATCACTGTAAGACATGACTTCTAACATCATTTTAAATGCCAGTCAGTAATCAATCATTTCCCTTATTCTCCTGAAAAATCTGGCCTGCCCATTGTAGATTTCCATTTGGTCTCCACCAAAGCTGTGAACCAGGCCAGGGGCACATGGCCAGGGACTGTGATGCATTGGCAAGCAAGAGCTCCTCATGGCACCCCCGATGTCAAACCCTACTGATGGCATCCCAAGAGATGGCATCAGTTCCTGTGAAAAATTCAGCTGGGCTGAGATAAGAAAGTTAATCAAACTAACTCATTTTGGAAATAAAATGCCTCTTCCCATCTTTGTCACCCCCTCAACAGATGATGCAAATGAGCAGCATCCTCAGAACTGTGAAATCCCTCATTAGCAGTCCCAGATGGCATTATTTGTGTGCACAGGGCTGCACATCACACTGTGGTCTCAGAGTTAAATTCTGCACAGAAGGCACATGGCTGGACTGGAGAACATGGAGTGCCCTGACAAAAAGTGTGACAGCTTCTCTCTGAGCACTGGATTATGTAGTTAATTAATAGGACTCAAAAGTTAATAAAAATCAGTCCTCTAGGAAACAATATAACTCCTGGCAGATTATTTGTTTTTTCTTGAATAATAATTAATAACAGAGCAGTAGGTATGCTTCAACCTTTACTTACAGTTCAAACCCACTGACTTGTAGGACACAAGCTACATCTGAAGCATATTTTCAGCTTTCTTGTTTAATATCTTGCTACTTTTGATAATTGATTTTTTTTGATACTATCAGCCACTAGGGTGAAATAACAATAATAGGAGTTCCTCATTTCTATTTTTGTAAATTGAAAGGTTCATTGTCCTTTTTTCCTCTACAAAGATGAGACATCAGAAATAATTTTAAATTAGGCATCACAATTGATTGCTACTCTGACATTACTCAGATACACTTCAACTAGTTTTGGATCAAAATTACCAACACATTTCAGTCACAAGCTTTTTGCATATATTTCTTCTACAAGGTGGACACCACAATATAGTGAAATAACCCTTCATATAGGCCACTACTGAACCCAGCAGAACAGCATAATTTTAATAAATTACACGCGCAAAATTGCCTCTGTATTTCAACATAGCTTAAAATCTGTGTAAAAAATATTTGGAATAAAATTACAAAACTTCAGCACACTTTTAGAATATTAGAATGCTGTCTTTAAAAGAATTTTATTAAGAAAAATATTGGATGCAAATATGGGTTTCCATCTACATTTTATTTCATACTTTGTAAGATACAGTACTTCCCAGTCTTCTTCCTCTGTTTGTTAGGCACCCATGTGGCCATCCAAGTACTTCCCTGCTTAGATTAAAGCATGGATTTGACTATTTCTTTTTCAACCTAATCTGAGAATAGTGGCTTTGAAAATATAAAAGCTACAAATGCATACATGCATGTTCTATATCCATTTTTATAGACACAAATATTCTACCAGAGTGTAAATTTTGAATTTTTAAAAATCCTACAATGCACACAGTTCCCCCACTGGAAAGATGATGCTAAAAAACACATGACAAGATTTTAGACATTTTAATTGACTACATGTAACTCTTTAAAAGATTGAAGGACTCAGTCACAGTAAGACTAATGAGTTATATATAAAAGTTGGTATAGAAACAAGTAATTTTCAAGTAACTAATTATAAATTTACACTCTTGTAACTTTAACAGGGAAACTAAACCTAACATCATTTATGTAACCATAAATCTCAATAGATGTGTCACATTTGAATATTTCTTTTTAAAAATCTCTTTTATTATAATCTAAAAAAAGGATATAAACCTCATGTTTTGAACCAAGAGATGGAGCTTTGCCAGAAAAAATAAACCCATTTATCAGTTGTGTTTCTTATGGATTAACAGTCAGATTTGATCTGCATCTTGTGCTAGGATGCAGATCTTGGCAAATGTGTATATTTTGGAAAAATAAACCCAAACCACCTTGCTTTTACATGTCTTAAACTTTTATTGTTCCACGTTCCCAATACTTCTTAGCAGGCAGAAGGAAATTACTTTAATGCACAGTTATTAGACTTAATAAATGCCCAATAAGAAAGTACAGTGTGATAAATATTTTAGTTCATTGTATATTCTGCATAATATTAAATGCTGTATTATTCATTGGGGGGAAAAAAAGTGACAATTGTTTAAATAAAATCTAAGGAAATTGCAAGGACATTTGATGTGTTTATTTTTACATTGTTGCATGAAAATATTCTTGAGTTTCTTTCTGCAAATGCATATCATAAACATCTGCTTCTGCAAAGTTATAAACTGGTTTAACTCACAAATGACTGGCAGTGGGACATCTAATATTTGGGGGATGAGGGAGGTGTTTTTGCCCTGGAAATATTTGGCATAGCTGGTTTAGCCAGTCTGAATAACAGTAGCAGAGACTGTGTTTTCAAATGAAACATTAAAATATTTTCAGTTTAAAGAATTCCTACAGCATCTTAGACTCAAAGTCCCCAACAGGGGAAGGTGTGGCCGCACAAGGTGGCTGAGCCCACATGACAATTCGTCTAGCCAAACTTTGTTCATCATCCTTCAACTGTGCTCACAGCCCTTGCCAACCTCTTCCTTCTGTTCCACTGACTCCATCACTGGGCCTTTCTTCACTGAACAAATTCAGCTCATTAATCCTAAGGAAAACGGATCCTTTTTTTCTTTTTTAAATTTTTTTAACTAATAGGTATTATTGGGGCAGTTTTCTTCTTGGTTACTGATTTGAATTCAATTGAACGCGAATTGAATTCAAGTGAATCCTTAACTGTTAATTTTAACCAGGACACTCCAGACTTGGTGACAGGAACTTATGGAGGGACACAATGCTGATATCATAAATTAGAATTAACACTCATTATCATTTCTTTAGGCAACTGGCCTAACCACACATCCTAACCTGAAATCTGAGATATTGGGTGAAAGGCTAAACCAGGATAAAACCTATTCTTTCCTCCTCTTTTGACTTCTTCTTGCATGCTGAGTAAGTTTGAAGCAATTTAGGTATCAAGTTCTGAGCAGCCACAGTTCACAGATGAGCAGGTGAGCTTTGAGCTGAGTACATAAGGCTGAAGGGTGCAGTGACTCAGATGCAGCTCCTTTTTCTGCACAGTGCTGCTCTTGCAGAGTAGCAACGAGGAGGATGGCTGAGAAATACCCACTTGGACCAATGCAGGTCAGTTCACAAGAACATCAGCAGACACTGTTTTTTCTAAATATGATCTAAGATTCCTTCCTAAGCAGTAAAATAACAGCCCTTGCTTCTGTTCACCCATAAAGTGGTGGAGAATGGAAAAAATTCTTTGGGAAAACAACACCTGATTTGTCACAAATATCAGGCATTTCACAAAAGAGGCTTTGGAAACTGAGTATCAAAAACACAGCTGTATGTATTGCTAGGAGCTTGCATTTAATTATTAAATTCATTTTACAGCACTCAAAGTACTGTGTCTATCTACAGTACAAAGGGAACGTGACTGTTGTCTAAAGGTGCTCTGCAGTCTCAAGATAGCAATAAAACCATCACAAAAAATCAAATCAAGTTTTACTTTAGTCCTGCATGTTGATTTGCATAGAATGGATTTTGGGGAAGCAGACTAGGTTTCAGACTATCATTACTACCATCCCATTATATGATGAATATTTTGGGGGGTTGTATCATGAGGAAACTGCCATTGCCTTGAGCAACTCCTTCCCTATCCCTATCATACCTGTTACAAGTGATGCTTTTGGAATCACAGCCACTTCCTGACACAGCCTGGCAAGGAACATCGCGTGATGCTAAAGAAATAAAAAAACACTATGATTCTTTCAGGAGGACAAAGCACATTCTAAAGTGTAAAGGATGAGCAGTTTTTTTGTTCAGAATATAAAAATCAATATCAGTATTGTTTGAATCACAACGACCATAAAGAGATCCCTGCAAAGATCAAAACTGCAGCACGTAACAACCCTAAGAAACATCTAAATACCTGGGGTGGGTAACATCCACATTCTTATAAAACACAGAGGAGGAAAGGTGGGATTCATGTTCTTTAGCTATGTAAGAATTTGGTGCCTTCCCTGGTGTAATTCCTTGAATTCTCTTTATGATCAGGAGGGAAGATTGGAATCTGTCCACACACAAATTCATTCATTTTTTTGAATGGACCTCCAACACAGGTGAAATATTTCACCCTGTGGAGGTACCTACTCCTTTCACTGCTTTTAAAAAAGGTCTAGTTGGTTATTTTAGAGCACACAATTTAGAGGCAACCAAGAGAAGTGGGCTGTGCACAAGTCAAAATACAAGGTCAGAGAGGCCAAGGTCCTGCAGGAGCAGAGCCACATGCTGGGCCAAGTCCAAGATGTTAAGAAATGTTCACAGTAGAACATTTAGAAGATTTCAAAATTTAAAAAAAAAGCAAAATCAAGGATTGCCAAGTACTCTAAGTTAATATGTTGTCATAAATAACAAGAAAAGGTTTGCAGTGCAAAGATCTAAAATCTCTAAGCTCTAGTATTTGTGAAGCTGTCTTCATTGAGGTTTTTCATGTTCACTGCTACTACATGCTTGAGGAATCTCACCAAGAAATTAATTCAAACTCCTCAATTGCAAAATGTTGATCACTGGAGACTAAATGTCCAAGAGGGGACATTTTTAACACCAGCAATTGCCTTAGGGCCATTTTTGATCTGCCATCCTTTCTCCAGACTTTTTCTGTATGGAAAGGGACAACACTGCAATTCTGATTGACAACATGGACAGTAGATGAAGAACTAAATTTGTCCCAAGTCTGCCTGCAATCAAATAGAACATGAACCTGTCCATGAGAACCACACAGTGAAATTAATGCAGACAGAATCTGCTAACTGTTGTTTCCTCAACTAACACTATGTGATTGACTGGCCTTTGATTCCCCAATGTCTTGGACAATCTGAAAACTCCATTGTGTGGTCAAGTTGTTAAAATCCACAGCTCAGTTCACTAAAAAGTGTATGAAAAAAAATGAAATTTCTGAAGTAAATCAAGTATTTCAATGGTCTTGAGACTAAAAAACTTAATTTCAGATTCAGATCTTTTTTAATGAAAAATGGTAGGACAACAGGAAAGCCACAGGAAAATGCTGAATCTGCAATCTTCTTTGGTGAAAATATTTCTAGAGATGTGTGGACAATTTTCTGCAATCTCCCCTGATCCATGGAGTGCTGCACTGCAGTCTGCACATCCTTCCTCTTAACTGTGTATGCTCCACAGTTGGAAACAGAATGCATTACTGATGTCCAGATAATATTCTGCATTGAGTTAATCCTTACTGAACAAAAGAATGCAAAGCCAATATCCTCCCTTGCAAGAATCATTAAGTTTTCTGTGAAAGAAGCTAAAGAAATACTATGGATCTTCAGTGAAAACTCAAAATAACCGATCTGTAAGAAGGCATCTGTGAAGATGTTCTGTGTTCTAAACTGAATAAGCAGAGGACAGTCTGAGGAAAAGAATGATGGAGTACCCACTTCTTACACAATGAAGACCCAGAATTCCAGCAGCAGCAAAAGTACAAAAGGGCTGCAAAAATACAAGACTGTGATAATACAAGACAAAACCCCTAGAGTTTGAGTACTAGCAGAAAGAGAGTAGGAATTGTGCTAAAATATGCTATCGTCTGTTGTAATTTACTCTTGAGATCTAAGGAACTAATTGATCAGTGTTAGTAAATAAGGATTGTGTCCCAAAGAAATAACTAACAATTTTTCCTCCTAGAGGAACTAGCCCATAAAACTAAACCCTAAGTTCTGTCTATTCACATGAGTTAGGCAAAACAAACAGAATAACCTCAGAATTACTTCAAGAAAAATGAATGAATTCTTGTAGTTCTTATATACATATAAAATAGTAATAATACAGATCTGTAATCATGACTATCTTTGCTAAAAGGAAGCTATTGGTGAAAAGGATTTAGAAAACTCCTTTTTTTTTTTTCTTCTACTGCATTAAAATGGAGCTAACTGGAGTATGAGAAGACAAAATCCACTTGCTATGAAGATAATGATTTAAGCAGGAGCACTCTGGCTTTAACAGACTAATCACTAAAAAATACATTTGAAAAAACACCAAAAACAAAAGAACTGCTATCACCAGAAAGCTAAATATCACTTATCAGTCCTACAAAATATGGCATGCTCTTTCTATACTTTTTTGCTGTAGTAAGACAAAAAGAAATTGAGATCATGACAATACTATTTTTGATAGCCCTAAAAGTAAAAGAAGCATAACCAAATGAACCTTTCTTACCCAGGGAAAATGTGCATCTGCACTATCAAACTGTAGAACAACCCTTTCATCAAAATTAATGTCTGTAGGATCAGTTGAATCTGGATAATTTTTCCCCTTTTGTTTGTATTTTAACTCATTGCAGTATGGGCATGAAATGAGGGAATGCACAATAATTAATGACCATAATTGGTACTGTGCCTTTCTCTAATTAAAGACAGGAAAGTAGCTCTCTATATTACAGCAGTTTTGAATACCAATCCAGTATTTCTCAAAAAAGTTTTCCAGGACATTAGAGTCATTTAACAAAGCTTCAATTCAGAATCCTCTATTTTGGTTATGAGCATACGTGCCACTGGAGCTCTCCAGCACATATTGCTTTCAAGCTTATTTGCAGGAAAGCTTTATAGTCAATAAAGCAATGTTCTTCTCATTACTCTGAGGTTTGTAGGATGCCTGTCCTTGGTAGGATCTCTAACAGGGTAAAGCTGGGGAAAAAAGGGCCATCTGCCTTCAACAGTCCTTCTGATGATAGTTCTGGTAAAGTATGCTGTTACCATTAGCAGCCAGCTGGCCTCTTACATCATTACACATTGCAAATGTTTTACAGCATGACAATATAACATCAAATTACATTAAAAAAATCCCATAGCATGCTTTGAATTCTAAAAGCATCCTTACGGAGAGGGATTGGATATGATCCTCAGGGCAGTGTGTCCAGGTTCATATTTGTTTGTGCAAGCCTTTTAATGCTAGCTCTGAGTTTATTTCCTCATTCCAAAAAATGTAATAGTTCATTTCATGCATGGAAAAAAGATAGTGATGGAAGAAAAATGTCTAACAGAAGTTCTATTTTGGATTAGAATGTAGAAATTACTGTCTCAGAATTTGGCTCTTTGGGCCTTATTGTTGCTTGATGTGACTCTTTGTATGTTCTCTGGAGACAAACGTGTGTACAAAATAGAAGAAGCAATACTTTGTTGAAGAGACAGAGGAAATAATTGCACTTGTCACATTTAATTTGTAATTTATTGCATTTATTTTGTAATTGCTGGCAGAAGAGAAGATGTGTGGTGGTTCCACAAAAGATTCCTGACTTGGAAAGGTCCTGTGGTTTTCTTACAACTCAGGAAAAGAAATCCTACCTGACACTAAAGAAATATTAGAACTGCACTAAAATGAGACATGTACTCAGTATCTAAGCAAACATGAGTTTCAGTTCTGAATTGGTGTCTCATCAGAAGTATGTGATGGATATTAGTTTTTAACAGAAGACATTCATTCATAGATACTCAAATAGCTGATCCAGCCTTGAGTGCCCCTTAAGTACATGAGTCATTTGCTGCTTTACATGAGTCATTATGCTGCTGTTTACTTTGGATATCAGAGGCTATTCTTCATTTTAATAACACCGAATACCTTCAAGAACAGTGTATCTATGCAAGACATTTGTAGACAAATATATGCAGCCACTTTGCCCCTTGCGATGGATTTTAGAGGTCATTGTTTCTATTTCTTTACAGAAGAGATCATAATGCAATAGGAACCATTCAAATACTAAAGAAACCACATTGACAGCCTGTTTAGTTTTACATCCTAAAATTTTCTACAGTTCAGTGTAGAAAGAAGACAGCTTCAATGGCAGAAGAAGACAGCTCTAAGAAAAATATTTTGGCTGGGCAGAGCTTTCATTTTGTTACTTCTTTTACTGCTAAAGAGAAAAATAAGGGTTGAAATGGAAGAAGGGATGTGTTTGACAAGAAGAAAATCACCAAGAAATACTAATCTCAGCTCTTCCTTGAAAAGTCTACAAAACCCTCATTTACAGGGGCACAGAAAAATTCAGTACATTAAGAGTCAGCTGACAAATGAGTACCAAAGTGTTTTGGAAATGCTGTGAAATGATTGTAGGGTATTCTCCATTTTTTTTTGTGTGTTAACTTTGTGATTTTTCTCCTTTTTTTTTTTTGTGTTAATACTCAGTTGAAGGCTGTGTTGTGCTAATGAAAATTTCATACTAGGGTTTGATATTTCAAAGCAGTTTTCTTGCAACCAAACTCATGGTCTCATAAATATATATTTAAAAGAAAATTATAATAGAAACATAAAGAATCATAATATTTGTCCAATTTGATTCTGTAATGTGTTCATCAAGTTTATGGGAATGCTAATGAGAAACAAGTTTATGAGAATGCTTTTGGTTTCTGGGGCTGTACATATCCATCTAGCATTTGGAAAGGGTATATGTTTGCTTATGCTGGAATAAGAGTTTGCTGGCAAACTTTTGTGCTGCAAACCAGCTGTAAGCTTAAATAGTTCATGTGTTTGTCAAATGGAAAAGGTAAGCAGTTTGTTTGAATTCTAATTAAAACCTTGTAAATAAATCCAGTGTACCACCAGCAACTCCTAAACTGATCAGAATACATGTCTGCAGTGTGAAGAAACTGGGCAACATACACTACTGAAGAAATAGGGCAGAAAAGCCTTGGAGAGCTGCTGCTCTTAATGGTAGGAGTGACTCCAGCACTGCTTTTTGCTAGTTAAAATAACAGTGTTGAGCTTTTAAGTGCATAGGTTCCCTTCATGAAATATAAAAGGGACTGATAGAACAGGACACAATGACTTTCAGCCACTTGTGGATACTGACATTAGTGAAGTCAATTTAAAAAAATGCAAAACCAACCCCAAACCAAATACTATGCAGTGTACTGAAAAAAATTGAAATAAAAAAGAAAACTAACAGGTTTTCATCATTACCAATTCACTCCAAATAATCTAATTAACAAGCTGAAAACATTAAGAAGTGATTTTGCAATAAGTCCTATGTCCATCAAAGCCACATCTTGAAGCATCTATAGTTAATATGGACATATTGGTACAATATTAAATGTAACTAGACACATAAGTAGAATCTGAAAAACTACATGGTCTCAATTTAAGAAGCTGTTTTTCCCAGGAGACATGGGTCATCCATGAAAAGTGCAGAACAGTAAAACTGGCAGTGTCTAAAAAGAGAATGGTCTTTTCCACTGGGAAACAGCAGGATTTTCACACCCATCTGTTTTTTAGAAAATATTTAAATTTGTTGATTTAATTAAGAGTCAAAACTTACCAGAAACAAGAAAAGAACAGGTACATAGAGGATGACAGATGACATAGAGAAACTTCTGTGGAGAAAAGAGAAGAGGAATTATATCCTGTGATGAACAACAGCAAATACTACTGGAGCCTTAAGGCTGAGAGAGGGATGGAAATCAAGAGGGGGGTTTATATTTTTTTTCTTCAGGACATGCTTCTCCATTGACAGAAAGCAGTTAGGACATGCTTAGGATGATTTTATGTGTGCTCTGCAAAACACTCAGTTATAATCCTCTGCTATTTCCTCTTGCTTCCCACAAATATATGCAAATATTCTTTGCACTTCAAGTTGCATCTCAAAGTCTTTAACAGTGAACCCCACACAGTCCATCACCCCAAATTTCTTGTTCCAAACAGGCATGGCAACTTTACAAAGAAATTCATGCACCACTCTTTTCTGCAAGGAAAAATGGCACTGTTAAGCTTTGATATTTCCTTTATGTGACAGCTTCAGGTACACAGGCACAAACCCGGACCTCTAAACAGTGTGTGAAGAAATTGTGGCCTGTGTCTGTGCTAGTAGATCAAACAAGCTGAGGAGAGCTATCCTCACCTAATCACAACCCTTTGGCAGGGCTGTTGCCATACAGCCTCAATATCTTACCTTTTGTCTGAATAGCTGTAGACATCCAAGTGGGCCCCACTTTCTTAAGCCCCAAGATGTGCTCAAAAATGGCCTGCTCTAAAACTGTGCCAAGGTTTGTGCCAACCAGGTTGCTGTAGGGGTATTTTGGGACCATTACTCAGCCCTAGACCTAGCTTTATTTAGATTAGAGCAGATATGACTTTGAGGCCACTAGGGAAAATGCTGAGACAAATTTTAAAAACAAGGTGTCACAGGATTAAAGTGAAAATAAACATATAAAAGATGAGGCTACTAGTGAGGAAGAAAAGATTTGTACACATCACTTAGTCTGGCTGTTAGCACCAGCAGTTTAGATCAATAAAATCTATTCTCTCATTGCATCTGTGGCTAGCCTTACATCTTCCCTTTCCAGAGGGTAAAAAAGAATGCCATCCTTAATAGTACATGTCAGTGCTCTATCTGTTCCTTGGCTTGTAGATGTCTGAAGAGAGATGGCTGCAGCCTTTGGTCACTCTAATACCCTAGTCAGCACTTTCCCGTGGTGTTGTCTGGGTCTGTGGTTCTTCCACAGCCATTCCTTCCTGTCTGTTTCTGGAGCAAGCTCAGGATATCCATTAATTTTCTTCAGGCATTTATTTTTTAACTAAATCAATTCATTAACTTGTTATTTTTCTTTGTTAGTTTAGTTTTCCAATTGGATGGAGGCCAGGTCAGTCAGGCACTACAATAGTGGAAGGAGTGCAGATCAGAGATCAGTGAAGAAAAGTGGATGGAAGAAGGATTAGGAAGGATGGGAGCTGGGAAATGCTAACGAGATGTCCCCATTTTGATAGTGGGAAGTTGTTAATTCAGTACTATGTCTGGCTATGTTTTGAAATCACATTTTTCAGTTCAGAGGAGGACTGCTATTCCTTGCCTTTTAGGTTATTCTGATTTCTAAGGATCCTTTTGAAGACTCCAACACCTTTTTTACATAATACCAAAAGAGTTTCAATGTCTTATGTTATTTTTTTGGAACAGTTAAACCAGTGTAAATCTAATTGTAACCCTTTACCTGTCATTATGATAGCACGGATGTCATGTCTAATAAATACAAGTTTTGTGACATTAAATGTCATTTTCTGTGTTAAAGTTTCTTCATGTTTGGAAGGCAAAAATGGAATGCAATTTTTTCACCAGTGTATGCAAGCAAATGTGCCTAGTCCTGGACAGGAAAATAACAGTCTTATTAAACTGACCTACCCACATAATAACGGACTAGTCTTTTTTTTGGCATTTCATTCAATTTCTTTGACAACACTGAATGTTTTTATCTCGTAATTCTTTGCAGGGAATACTGAATTATCCAGGGAACTTTTTCTTTTCCTTGTTATGTCATAATTTCTTTTGTTTTAAATTCTATTTCTCTTTTTGTTTGCATGGACTCCTCACATTAATACATCTCACCTGCTTTAGGGACTCCTTACCTCATTATATCTCCAATTTAGACATTTTCACCAGAAGTGGTCCTCTAGAATTGATTTATAGTTAATGGAGAGAAGCATGCATACCTTTAAATATAAGATCAGTCATTCTTCTAACTGTAGTTACATTTGCACTAGCCACATGAAAAGTAATCAAAATTTCAGTTATTTTCCAGTTTGTATGCCAGCTAACAATATATTTGTCAGATACTCTTCCAAGTGGTTTCATTTCTTTTGCAAGTTTGTTTGGTTGGTTTTTATTTGTTTTTTTCAGCTCTGTCCAAAGTTTGTCTTTTCTTTCACACCTTCTGGTTTCATACATGTTGCCTCACTTTGTAGTCTTGTCCTTTCTTTTGTTCACCTCTTCTATGATTTCTCTCTTTGGCAACACAGCTGTATCACACAATCTGTTCTGATTCTGCTCTGTAGTCTGGCAAACTCTCACAGGGTTTTTGTATTTTTATTTCATGAGTTTGTAAAAGAACTTTTTCTGTTTCTGATCCTCATTATACCTGACGTCAGGTTCCAAAAGACTCTACAGATTGTATATTTGGCTTTACAGACTGAAGTATGTTATAAATGTACTCAGAGTTGCTTCATCAATTCTTTTTTTTTTTTCACACAAAGCAAAAATCTTTCAAAAGTTCACTGTGTAAGTCTACTTTAGATATAATGACATTTAGTGTCACCCAGATAGCTACTTAGTATTCTTTAATATTAAAGAATTCTAGAGTCTCTACATCAGCAAAATTGAAATAAAAATCCCCAGGCAGCATTCACTTTCATAAAGAGAAGAACTTTATTTTGAACATCTTCCACTTTTGTAGAAGAAAGAGTTTTTTTTCTTGATACAAGGTGTTCTAGTAAAGTGGTTAAAGAGCTGGGAAGCTCTGGATTGACATTAAAACTCCAAGGTATTTTTCTTTAAATGGAGGATAGCAAAACAGTGATGAAGGGAACAGAAGCAGGGAGAGTGACCTCTGTGCTGTGCTGTTTGACAGCTGCCATCCCAAACTGCAGCTGCTTCAGACCAGTGTGTTTTATTTCCCTGAGAGACACCAGACAGGATATCTTCATCTTAGCGCCACTTCCTACATCAGTTTGACCACTGTGTGCAATGAGAAATAAACAGATACAAGCTCTATCATATCTCCAGTACCATTTTCAAATTGCAGTAGTTTTGGAATATTTGCCTGAGCCAGAATTCAAGCAGTCACTTTCCTGGAGACACTGCCTTCTTCCCTGAACACTGTCACTTCATCATTGTCATAAATTGCAGTATTGTGAACGTAGTGTACACACATCACTGTTTTGGGAGTGAATAAAAATTTAAAGCCCTGGCCAGCACCCACCTGAGGGGGTCACTACCCCCTTTTCTTTTCAAGCAAAAAAACAATTGCAACTTGTATGTTCTGGTTGACTTAGCTGAAGGTTAGATTTTTAAGTGGAGCTACAAGTAGCAATAGTTTTTTCACCTAACAGCACATATTAAGTCTCAACTACCTGCTCCTGATTATTTGGATCATTCAGCTGTTTTCAGTTTTGGGATGCTATCAGAGGAGTGACCCCTGAAAGGGCACAGTTGCACACAGGGTATCATAATGTGCAGTAAATTAAATATATTCTCTCCATTTGTGTCCTTTCTGTGCTACAGTGTCCCTGCTTGCTGTGCTGTCCTTGGAATGCAATGGAAAATTAGCTCTTGATAGTGCAGCGTGGCAGAAATCAATAACAGAATTATGTCAGCACACAGGACAGGCTGCTAAACCCTGCCATTCCCAGCAACATCTTAATGCATGCCATGATGAACACTGAACTCTGCAAAAAGAGAGGTGTCCCTCATTAACTTCTGTGGTTCTGGATGGTATGTTCCAGAATGGCTGAGATATTGGAAAAGTACTGAAATGCATCACCTGCTGATTTCTAGCTTCTACAAGCACATTTCCTGATATGCAAACAAATGTTCACTCATAGAGAATACAAGCCTCTGCTGTCTTACTGCACTGAAATTTACCAAATACAAGCTTCTAGAAGTAAACAGTTTGGAGTATGTTTTTGTGTTCTTTCTGTCACAGGAGATGAAACTTAAATTAGATTTGATGGGTTTTACATCAATTTACTAAGTAATCTGATTAAAGCCTCAGAGTCTTCTCGCTACAATACTTAATGGATTGCCCCAGGAAGAATGTAATACTGTCAAAAAAAATGTGATTAGGACTTCTGGTTCTTCCTGGCTTCAAAATCCTCAAGGTACATGAATAAAAATGAATTTCAGTGATATAGTTAATAGAAAATAACAAAATTATCTGATATTTCTCTTTCACTGTAGCTATAGAGACATACAAAACATAGCAGACTAGGGTGTTTTCAGCAGAACTCTGTAAAGATCTAAATGTGTTAATCATAATGCAGTGGGCCAAATTCTCTCCTGGAGAGAATCCCTTGAGCCATACCTCAGACCGTTCTCCAGTAATTTTTGCAATTAAAAAAAATCCACAAAACATTTTAACAGACCTAGAAGTATTTCAAACTTCTCCTGAGATTGCAAGAGTAGATTGCAGCTTTTTATGGAAATGTTTATTAACTGGAAAACAGGAAGGAACTGAAGCCTAAACTGTGTAAAGAAAGAATTGCTTTGGAAAACTTACTTCAATATAGTATACGATCTGATGAGTATAGATGTTGCACAGCTTTGATAATGTATTTTTTGAGCTACTTTTGTCTTCAAGGAAATCAAGGCAGGCACATTTTCTCTGTTGCTGGTTTCATTGAGGATTCCAGCTTGTTATTCAAATAACTTATTTATTTATTTATTTATTTATTTATTTATTTATTTATTTATTTATTTATTTATCTGAGAACCATCTTGAGGGTGCAGTAAAAGCAAAACATAAGATAAAAAATAAGAGTGCCTGCGCAAGCCTCGTTTCTTAACCAGCCATGGTAGGAAGGCAAACCAGCTGTTCCTTAAACGGTCATCTCCCATTGCACCATCCCTTTTCTACCTTCTGTTCCTACATCCAGATCATTGATTCAGTATTCATTATAATTCAGCTTCTAGGGCTAAAACACAAGAAAATGAGCAGCACCACCAGGGAATGTCCCCAGGCAGTAAGGAGGCCACCTTGTCACCCTGACTTCTACGCTGCCAGGTGCTGAGGACTTCCTCAAGTGACACATCCTGTAAAAGTAAAAGATATGAGCTGCTTTGCTGTGGTCAGGCAATGGTGAGAATTCCTTGGGAAAAGTGTAAGATGACCCTCACTTCATATTACAATATAAATTTTCTATTGCCTTCTCTGAATCCTGTCATGTTGAACTGAACCCTCCAGAGCTATAGTCAACCTTTTTCTCCTATTTTCTCCAAGTTTATTCACTCTCCAAGTTTTCTCTCCTATTTTCTTTCTTCCTCTTGACCTGATTACCATGAGGCACCCTGAAAAAACTTCTCATGAATCTGTCTTCCCTTCTGACTCTCTCCTGCCAGGTCAGTCCATGGGGCAGAAGTAGGAGATGAAAGGAGTCACCTTTCCCATGCCTATGGAGTGCTGGGGCCAGCCAGGGCAGGAGCTCTGCCGGCCTCTGAGACCTGCACTCGCACACACACCTCCCCACAGAGCTGCCAAAATGCTGCAGTGCAGAGCCAGCATCCCGGGGAGGAGGCAGGGACACATCTCAATTATTTCCCTCAGAAAACATTCAAGATGTTGAACTGCAGCAAATCAATTCTGATTAGCACCAGGTGGATTTCAGATGGAGACTCGCTCAGCGTTCTGTCAGCGTATCCACCCAAGACAACCCTGCCAGAAACTTCCATCTTCTGGGAAGCCTTCTAGGCACACAGCCAAAGTCCCTTTGACTCTGGCTTCCAGATTCTCCTGCTCTCCAATTCCCCAGACATTAAGGCTCCTGCACCGCCTACTAGGAAAGCTTCTAGTGGCACAAGGGATTCGCAGCCCTGTTGGTGGGCTGCCAGGGAGATGAAATTACTAAATATGGTTGGAATTGGTAATCTTAGAAGTCTTTTCCAACCTTAATGATTCTAGGATACTATGATTGCAGTTTTCACATTTGGATTTTTTTTCCTTCTTCTCCCAATCCTCTTAATTGAATTTCAATTAAAATATAGTTGGAAAGGCAAATTTCCAAGGACTTGGAGATTATAGGTTTTTGCAAAGATTAATTTAAAAGCTTAGTTTTAGGATGGCATTTCAAGGTGCACATTAGGTTAGCTGCTGATTATTTTGGCAGATGGAATGATGTGAAATCCCCAGCATTTTCCAGGGGAAAGTAATACTGTAGAAAGACTAGAAAAACAGCCAAGAAAAGCAGAGAGAACTAGAGACAGAAGTATGAGGTGTTAGAATACAGAGGAAAAATTCAAGGTGGAATTTATTTTTTTTAACCATATTATGAACTACAAATCTTTGGGTTTGTTGGGTTTTTTTCTACTATAAAACTTGTTATTTTTTTCTGGTAGAGAAAGAAAGTTGAAAAATAAACTATATATACCTCTAAGATAGGTTTGTAAAATTCTATATTGTATCTGTTCTAATTAATGTACCAGGGTGAATCTGATTGAAACAATAAAGTTTGAAAAATAAAGCTTTAAAATTTAGAAGTAGAGCTGCTACTCAAAGACAATGGACTTGGTTGCTGTATTTTGTCTGCTGCTGGGAGAGACACTAATGTTTTAGCATGTTGATTTTATATCCCACCTCCTGGATTGGAACTGAGGAGAGAATCCTGAATACTGATAATTTTGACTTGGCTCACATAAATGAATCAAGAGAAGTAAAAGCTTTTAAACAGAGACTTTTTTTGTGCTTGAAAATGAAGGTGTGAAAAATGAGGCAATGCTTTAAAAATCTGTCTTTGGGCAGTCTTCAGGCCAAATTACAAACTGATTTACATTCTCTCAACCTCTTCTTGGGAAATCATTTATAATTTGTGCAACTCTTTTTTTATGTCTTTGAACAATTCAAAGGGCTGTCTCTGATGATGTCAACACAATCCCAGTTCTTCAGATGCAGAGTTCCAGGCAGAAAGAAGAAAATTCAAAACAAGCAGAGAAAAGAGAGCTAGAGCTTCATTCACCAAGAGTAGGATGGAAGGGTCAGCAGATGCAAGCATAAACTATTTTTTTTTCTTTTTGAATATCTTGTAAATGTTTTTATTATTTTTTTCTGGTATGTGCTATCTAAATACTTTCAAAGTGTCTAATTCTCAGTACACAGTTAAGCATTTCATTCCTAGTAGTGCAAAATAGGAAATGAATATAGTCAGTTCATTTTCAAGGTATTTGCAGCTCTTTGATATACATTTGGAAATCTGAAAGTTGGCTAGATCCCGAGTTCAGCTATTTAAAGGAAGTTTCATTGATTTCAGCAGAGCTGCACACATTTACACCAAATGAAGATTTGACCTGTACTTCCTAATATGTTCTCTGAAAAGCGTTGCAAAGGAAGGTCTGGATTTCTCAAAGTAACTGTTCCCTTTTCTTGGCTTAATATTGCACACATGTTTTCTCACTTAAACTTTGCCTCATTTGGCTTTGGGTTTTTATGTAGCCCTTGAAACTATTTCTAATGGAAAAATGCAGCTGTTAGCAAGATTTCCTAAAATGTACATGGAACTAATTTTCCAGGCATTTCTCTCAAGGACTCTGATGCATCTACAGAAGACATTTGGCCAAAAAGGATTTTTAATGTAACTGTATGATAAAAGAAAAAGAAAGAGTACAGAGAAAGCATCCACTTGTAAGGATAAGAAGGAAAAATTGACTCATAGTAGTTTATGTACTTGAAACTTGAAATCTTGAAACTCTTTCATTAGCAATATTACTTTGCAGAAAATCAGTGAGTTTTTAGTGTGAACTCAAATAATCAGAGATAAAAGAATGCAATAATGTGAAGAGATCTAGAGGTATAAAAATGTCTTCACCATGGAGTCTGATTTGGTACATTGTCTCTTTGCATCATATTTTCAAAGGCAGAAATGACCAAGGCTATACAGAGTATGGTCTTGAATGACCATACACAAGCACAAAATAAAGTATCATCTTCTCAGCCTGGATGGCAGGACAAGGCCAGGGGAGGCACAGAAGTTGGTGAGGAAGAAGAAGTTCTCAGGATCAGGGGAAGCAAAATTCAGCTCATGTATCCTTTCTGTCAGTTTCTTGTCTGAGGCACCAATGCTACAAATTCACCTATGTCCATCTCCACACAAATTGCAATGTGAACCTCAGTTATCACAGATTAAGCTAAATAACCAAATTATTAGGAGAAATAGATGAATTTTTAATCAATCCCACTGGACAAAATAATAGAGAATCCTAATTTAATTTCTTTATCAATCTTACTAGTAATATATATTTTAGATACTGTCTACTGGTCCGTGTAACTGTAACACATAATGGATTTTAACATGTTTATCCTAATAACAACACAGAAAGGGAAGGGTTATTACTCCCATTTTATCAATGAGTAATCGAGGGCATAGTTTAATGTTAATGAAAAACTGATTTGATATTTCTGGCAAAAGTGGTGATGCCATTCCACCTTCTGCACCAGTTTGGTATTTCTGCTTCTTTAACCCAAGTCTTAGTCTGTAAGTCCCTTATGCAGCTAAAGCCACAAGAAGCTTACCCAGCAAGGCAGGAAGACTGAAGAAATTATCCTTACAGCATCATCCTGTCAGTACATCAATGTAACACCACCCTATGTGTACCTCATCTACTGCCAAGAAACTATTTCAAAATTAAGGAGCCAATTTCAGCTTCTCTCAAAAGGAGTGGCACTTTTGTGACAGAGCAAAAAATTAAACTTGAACTCTCACCTCCTATGCCACTTTTATAAGGACTTGATGTATTTCCTTTAAGAATGATGTGATTGGTCTAAATGGAAGACAAAACATAACAGTGAAAATCAGAATTATAAAGATTAATATACTTTGTTGCTAGCAGGGATTCCATAAGTCTCAGGACTTAAACTGAGATCATAGTTCCATGATACTGGCACTCAAATAAATGAGACCAATTGATGTATTTCATACCTCTTTCCTGCCTCTAGTAGGTTCCTTTCAATAACTCTTTAATATTCTGTTTTACCAGGGCAACATTTGAAGGGTCAAGCAGCAAATAAAATCCATGGAATGATCCAGGATAAAGAAAGACCTTTTTTCTATTTTGGAGGTCAGGAAAAGGTTACTTTTCAATTGCTGCCTTTACTGCATGGTCCACGGTCATCTGTGTCAAAATAACCTGAAGGGAGGGAGAAACACTGATCAGGTTGGGAGCTGGCAGGACTGTGGGATGGAAACTGTGTAAGTCGTATTTCCATTAAAGCCAGAATATTATCAAATGATGGCTTTATACCCTTGGGTCAGAGTGCTTTTTGGACTATTTTAGATGACTGAAAACCTAAATATCAACACAAGGTTAAAGGTACAGTATGTGTGAGTGCATATAGTAATAAATCTGAATGATTTTTGCAATAATGGTTATTTCAGGAATATAGAAGTAAAATGTAGGGAGAATGCCTAAGACAGTATTGAACAATAAAAATGACATAATTAGCTAACATTGTAGGGAGAGAAAAAAATTATTTGCTATTAGATGGTTACTGTGGGCTAATAGTGGCTTCCCAGTCATAGAGTTACCATTAGCCTTTCTAAATGACAACATCTGCAGAGCTCCCTAAGTACAACAGAGAACAAGTCATAACCTGCCACTGGTTTTGGAGCGTATACAGAGAGTTCAGGTAGTCAAAGTATCAGTTTGTATTATTCATGTTTATGAGGAAAAGTGCAGTAATTTTTTTTATGAGTTTAAAATAGATGACGATTACAAAGTGATGATCCAAAGTTATGGAGATAAAATAATTTGAAACATATTAGAGCACAAGCAATCACATGGTAGTTCATACTTTTCTGACCAAACAATGAAAAGTTTTCAAGCAACTCTATTTAGTGAATGCTTGGCATATGCTTTTACTATGCTTAGCACAAGATGAAACAAAAGAAAGCACCTATTCAAGGACACCTCCACTCCATAAAACAGGGGTTAGAAATATTTCATGGCTATGTCAGGTCCATAAATGAAGACTACCTCATGTTATCTCAAAAAGCAATATAGAGTGTATGTTTGGTGTGGCTGGGAGCAAGTACTAGGTGTGGGAAGTAATATAAAAATTGTTTCCAGAAAGCAAGCATTTAGTTAATATTCAACCTGAAATTCTTATCTGCATTGAGAAAGCAGTGATAGAGCACCTTTTCATCTCATCTCTATGATTTTTTCATCCTCTTCTCAAACTCTTGTTAGCTGCCTTGGTCTAAAAAAACGTATTTATTTTAGGGGTAAAGATTTAGCCTGTGCTCACTGCACAAAGAACTGCAGTGGCCTAAGATGTCATTGCTGCCCAGCAGTTTGTTACTGCTCCACTGGCTGCCACTGCCCCATTAAGAAAACCCTGAGAGGGAAAGCACACCCCTAGTGCTTAGGTTAATGGTGGGACACAAGGCTCCTTCTTCTGCTCCTTTTCCGCTTAAAACTTAATTCAGCCTCTTTGCAATATTATAAAGATCCTATTCAACAAAAGGGACAGCATAAGGATGTTTTAATATTGTCAAATGAAAACAAAACCATCATGATTCTGAAGTAAATTACTTGGAAACAATTTTTTTGCTTTGGTTGCACTATACAAAGGATTAGTTATAAAATGAGCCAAGGTTATTTATGGCAGGTCTGAGAGGAGGCAGGCCTTCAGATTAGGAAAATATGTCATTTGGAAAAACATCATATTTATAGATATTTGCTCTTCTTGCTAGTGCAAATGTAGAGACAGAAATGGCAGTGCTCCTGGTTTGACTGTTTAAAACTTTCACATGTGAGTGCTTTGTCCATGGGGAAATAAACGGTATGCTCCCTGATTAGTTTTCACAAGGAGTTTGAAACAGATGGGTTCTAATTGCATTGTTTTCAACCGGTTATAGTAATAGAAAAGTGGATTAGTGAATGTTTTATATGAAAGCAAAGACCTTTTTGGGAATCAGTACAATGTAAAGAATTAGATATTGACATGGGATTACTATATCAGGAATAAAGTATCTGCAATGGAATTCTTTGTAGACATTGTTTGGGAATATGGGACATGTAAATGTATTCTGCATACCTCCTTTATTTGCAGGTACTTTATGGGGAAAATAAATACTCAGTTCTATATGATCTCCAATTTTGTTACTTACTTTCCCCATGTCCTGCTTTTTCTTGTTGTTTTGTGATTTTGTTTAGTGGTATAGTTTAGAAAGTTGCAATATAGATGAAACTACCTGATTAAGTAATTTGAGTCTTTTTTAATGAAAGGAGAAAATAGACTCGTACAGCAGATGAATTATCTGACACTGATGTCAGATGTCCACTTTGAAATAAGATGGGTCCTGTGAGGTGCAGGTGTCTGCCTTTGGGCAGATCAATCCTACTCACTGCCTCCAGGTGTTGACTTCAGCTTTCCTTTAACATACACCAAAGTAGTTTCTGAATTCAGTTCAACATTTAGGGAAAAAAAACAGAAGGAAATCATATAAAGAGCAGATAAGGAAATGAGTGAAAGCACTAAGAAAACTTTTAGAGAAAGATGAATGCCAATGGCATTATGTGCATTTTAAAACACACGCAGTGCACAATGCAAGACAAAAAATCCCAGCAGTTCATGACCTCAAAAACTCAGAGCTGGCAGCCATAGAGAAGACACATTTCTATGGCTAGGTGCCATAATGCTTACCTTGTTCGTTCCTGTTTCTTAGATTTGAATAGAGAAAAAACCTAATGTAATTAAAATCTAATAGCTCAAGGCACTTATGTATTCTTTCATCCTACATCGAATGGGAAGAATTTGGACAGGTTGAAAAAAACTACAGTTGAACAAGATAAAGAATGTTAAACTGGGGAATGTGCCAAAAGACCACAATTTCAAAAGAGCCCATAGACAGAGATCTGGATACAAGAAGGTTTCTTCATCTGTTTTGAATCTGCACTTTTAGTCTTCTCCTCAGAAAAGGTGTCTGATTATTTTCATCTTATAAAGCGAATGGAAAAATAAAAGGTATTGCTGGTATCTATGGAATATATAGGGGCTTGGTCTCTCTTACCATGATTATTTCATTTTTTTTGACCCATGAGTGTTGTATATACAACAACAGAATTTGCTAGGAGCAAAGGCAAGAGTGCTGGTTTCTGCTTTTCTATATGAAAGCACCAAAATACTGAATGACAGATTTAGACTTCTTCAAAATGCATTTCTCCTTGTCTGTGAGTATTAAATTTCCCTCTATTCGGTGTTGCAGTGGAATAAAAGGTGGTGGATTGAAACTTCTGAGAAAGTTATTATCCTAGATGCCTTTTTCTAGGTCAATGCTCTAATGACTAGATTATTATTTTTTTAAGAAAAAGTTTAATCTTCTTAACTTCTCATTTAATAGAGGCACGCAATCTGTGATCCTAGTCTTCCAGGCTCCTCTCCCTTCATCCCCTCTCCCAGTCAAAAGAGACAGGGGCATCACAAGACATATTGTTCTCAAGATTACAATATTTCTTGGTACAGATTAATGTTGCTAAATTTGGTGTCTCAGACACAAAATGCCTAAGTAAGGGAGGCTAAAGGACCCACCCATATCTCAGCTTGGATGTGAAAATCCTTATTTTTAGATCACATTATTTTTTTTGGATCTAGCCCTCTCAAAATGGCTCAGTGGAGACTTGGTTTCAGGAAAGTTTCAGATGAACTTTCCCGTACCCTATTTCCTCCACAGTAAGAGAAAGTATTACCCATCCTCCTAAGGAATTGGTAGCATATGTTTCTTATCTTTTCTTCCCACCTTAAGACAATAGCTATTTGTTACCCATGCATAATCTTTTAGGCAGGAGAGGTAATAGCAGTTTTCTGACAGTACTTTCCTCTCTGCTGATTTGAAAAGTCCATATAGGAGAAGAAAATGTTACCCTAATCTCCTTACAGGTCTCTGAGCATACTGTAGCTCATGCATATTTGCAGACACAAAAAACTATGAACATTTAGGTCTTTCTGTTGGGTGTGTTCTTGTTTCATAAAGCTTGTTACCAGGTTGTTCTCAGCTCTCCAGCCATGCACTGGGTTCTCTTAAAGGAGAATTGTAAGGATCTGCCTGCTTTTTTGAAATGCCTGTCTAGAATTAAGGCAAATTGGTGAACATTGACTGTTTTATTCTACATTTTAAATTTAAACTGAGTCATATGTTAACCACATTTCCACACCTGGAATTTGTTTATCTTGGATTTAGTTTATATCTTTAATAAGTGTTAGAGCAAATGTGCTAAGGAAATATTTTCCAGTTTTACTTTTTTTATGTTCCTATACTGAACTTAGTTTCAATTTTTGTTTTGAAGTCAGTTTTATTTTATTAACAAGTTTCTTTGAAAAGAAAAACTTCAATTTCAGTGCTGTGCTCTCTTCCCCTTCAAGTTACCTCCTGCCCCCACTTTCTTTTAAGTCTGCTGGTAATGAATGAATTCACACGCAGGTGAGCACAGAAGGTTAGCAGATCCCAAGGTTTATTTTTAATGCGGCTGGAATGGTGCTCCTTACACTCTCTTCATGCCAGACTGAGAGTGAAAATGTTGGAGTGATCTCATCCACAGAAAGGTGTGTCTGCATACTCCCTTCCACAGGTGCAGCAGTAGAAATCCAACCCAGGCAGTGACAGAAACCCCCGTGTTTGCTCAGTACATTGCAGCCCTGCTTCTGCTCTTCGGGGGAGGGCTCGAATTGGTTCAAAAACAATGTCAAGTTATCATTACTTTTTAAGTTCAGAGACAACCTGAAAACTCTGGCTTTTGATTCAGTGTTTCATTTGACATTGCACAGGGGTTCCATGAGGATAAAAAAAGTCTTTCTCTTTTGAGTCACAGTCTAATTTCTTCTAAATTTTTATGCAGTCTATACCTATGTAGTTCATGTCTGTGACATTTTAGGCTTACTCATGACTAAACAGTTAAGAAAATTCTTGTGACCAATGTAATTTAAAATGCACCACCTACCTCCTCTAGGAGGTGCTTACTACTTACAGATCCTACTCAGATGAAAATTATATCTTCCTTACCTCAGTTTTGTCTTGTATCCTTACAAGTCTTAATGATATGAAATATTTCTTGTTCACCATTGGTATTTACACTCAGCAATTACAAAGAGCCTTTTATCTGACATACTAAAGTGCTATATCTGACAAAAATTAGCTAGCAGCTGTTAGGACTGGATAAGTAACAGGAAATTTTCAATAAATCATTTATACCACTGTTGGCATCCAATTTGTACAGCACATTTTGCACACATTAAGGGAAGCAAAGTTCTACCTGCACAAATGTGAATGGCAACAGAAATTCTTTTGGAGTTTAGAGGCAAAACAAATTTCAAGTGGTTGCAGTGGTCAAGCCCTGAACATACTGAGGCCTGGCTTCATAAGTGTTGTGCAAAAGGAGAAGCAGAGAAGACACAATCACTGCTCAGCAAACTGCACACAGCTCTTGTTCTTCAAGAGGACCAAATGTGCTCAAGTATGACTGGGGACAGTGAGAGGACACCACGCTGGGGCTCAAGTTACTTACTTTTAACATAATGGTAGCACAGCCTCTTCCCATTCATCTAAAAAAGTCAGGTTGGGAAACTTCCTTTCCAGTTTTACCTTCAGTCATGTACAAATCTACTCCCAGTATCTTTGGAGAGTTCTCTGGCAAAAAACCAAGAGCAGAGCTGGAAGAGCCAAGTGGAGAAGCCAGAATCGATACTCAGGAGGGGAACAAACTTCACAACCCAAAAAGGCAGACTTACATCTCTATGATCAAGGCTTCACTGTGCTTGCTAGTGCTCTCTCTTTCTCTAATCTCCAGCAAAGGTTTTCCCATTGGATTCCATTTCTGGATGCCAAATCATTCTACCAGCCCAGAACTGTAACTCTGAGACACAATATAGCACTTAACTAGTAGCACAGAGCCCAAAAGGTCAAAAGAGAATTGATATTAGTTTAACTTCAATTTTTATGCTCTTGCCTAAGGACAAAGGCAATATGATTTTGGTAGAAAGCCAAATCTCAAATCTGCAGGCAAGCTGCAGGGAAAAAAGCCCTCAGCAAACAATGCATTTTTAAATCTGAAATAACGTGAATAATAGCACATAAATTTCTGTGTGCTCTGTTTACAGGAACAGGTAAGAGGGAATTAATCAAAGGCTATTGTGATTATCTGCTCTGCAATAAAACATCGACCATGTATTTCCCTACTTGCCCACCTACGTCTTCAATGAAAAGTTGCTTGCTGGGAAGGGGGAGAAGAGGAGGAGGGAGAGGAAGTGGACACAGAAGTTATGTGATGGAAAATTGTTTCTGCATGAAATGTTGGGGCCAGAACACCTGCATGATGAGCAAAGCATCACCCCAGCACCACAGGGAGATTTATGAGACCTTTAAACACAGCTTTGCTCCATACCCTCAATTAAGACACAGATTTGTCTGAAAGGAGAACTAAAATCTAATTAAACATTGCATTTGAAAGGATTTTACATTAAAAGCAAGTGCAAGTGCAATTTTATGTAGTGCCCCTGCAGCAAATGCAGCAAGTCCATGGTAAAGTAAGTGATGCAGACTCTGTTTTCTTTGTGTCATGTTACACAAGATTCCTGAAGTTCCTTCAGTATGTCTATATTCTTGAAATGGGTGAAGGATAAATTAATCTAATCTTTCGTTTCAAACATGGCTCCTTATACCAAGCTACTGTCATGATTTGTTTTACTTGATCTGTCTGAAATCTCTCTGTCTACCTTACTTTTATTGGGGTTTTCTTTATAATCACTGAAAAGAGGCATAGCTGTAGAACAGTTCATCCCACCTATACTAGATAGCCCTTTTGGGACAACATGAATCTTGTTATAAAGGTGCCAGTCTTCTATTAACTGCAGAATAAATGTGACTGTCCTAGATTAGGTATTGCCTTTGTGATGGTAAAGGTTAGTTCAGTTGAACCCCCAGGTATGAATTAAGCACATTTATATGTCGGGTTAATATGAAAATAACTATAACAAACAAGTGTTGATATTTTCAAAGTAAAAATTTTTATCTGGATCTTATTCCAGAGACAGATTGCTCCATACCTGGATTCCACTTGAATCCAGAAAAACCTCTTCCAGGTCTCTCTAAGAGATGGTGCTTGAGTTCTGAAGATTTGTGTGGGAAAAAAAGCAGGTCTGGGTGGTAGGGTGGATACAAATGAAGGGCTGTGCTTTGGGGTCTTGGAACAAAAGTCTAAGGAGAAAAGGAGAGTGAAAAACAAGCATCTCTGTATATTGATATATACCTGTGATTTTTGGTAATAAGGAGGTTTTAAATATGTAGGATGATGCATGAGGGAGGGAAGCAGTTTGATTTCTGCTTCTTAAAGATGTTAAAGACACGGCAATGAAGTGCAGCTTATTTTAGGAAAGTGAAAATGCACATGGCACAGGAGAAGAGGCAAGACCCAGCTGTTCTCTTGGGCCTTCTGGACACCGTTTCTTAGATGACATAAATAATTTCAGTCATCTAATATAACTTATGCAAATACTGGTCTGAATTTGCATCATAAAAAAAATTGGCTACATACCTTAGCACCAAGGTAAGAGAGAAACAAATCATTTTTGTCCTTCTTATCTCTGTAGAGGGCAAAACATGGAAGGGCTGAAGAGATGACAGGCTGAATACTGTCAATCAGCATTGTTTTCATTTAAATCAGTGGTGAAAGAAGGGGGGATCTTTGAGTCCTTGCTGCTGCTTGTAAGGTTGTTAGATTGGTCGCATGTCTAAGAATAAGTAAGAAAGACATTTCAAAAGGTGATAATAGCAGTGTATGATCTTACTCTGGTTCCAAAGACAGGCACAGATAATAATATGAAATAATGATATGAAGTAATAATTCTCTAAATACCAGAATGTCTACTTTTCAATGTAAAACTGTACCCAAACTAATTTTTCAAGCTCCTGTGGAAACATATACAGGCAGGCATTAGCACAAAAAATTTTCCATCTGAGGATAATTTTACATGTAATTGAGAAGTACTTCTTGGAATCAGTTATTTGTTTGCAGTAGTGCACTTTCTGCAATAATAATAAAAATTTCCAGCTAAGGAAAAACATTTTAATTACATTAAGTGTATGCAGTGATCATGGTGGTGAGATTCACATTAGGACAGGTGAATTCATCTGCTTGTGTTTAGACACATATAAGATGGATGTCCAATTTAAGCTGCTTGTTTAGTCTCTCCCATTGCTCCATTTGAGTTCTCTTACTCATCCATTCTCACTCTCTGTCCCTCTCTGTTGACTAGTGTTCACCCTGTTGACTGGAAATAACTAATTCAAAACTAGATATTTCAGTCATAGGCAGCTAAGATACATGTATTGTGTTTCTGGGTCTGTGTTTTTCTCTAGCCAACTGAAGACAAACTCACAACCTTAGAAATATCATCAATAAGTAATAAGGACAAGCAAATTAGCATATAATTGTCGTATTCCTTTTCATTACTTTGCAGCTTTCTTTTTCCTCTGCATTTTTAAACCCTCCTAAATGCTCTACAGAGAACATAGAAAGCAGTGTTTTATTTTTTTAAGTAATATCATTATTTAGAAATGCCATAAGAGAAGAACATTTTTTCTGGTATCTTTCAGGATGTCTTGTTACATTATGTTTTACTTTAGAACAGAATCAAGAAATGTCAGGCATTTTAATAAAATGTGACTGCCAAAAATGCTATTATTTTTCATTTTAAAAGTAGGTCTTTCTAAATGTTTTCATCATTGTTTACTAAATATCTGGTGAAAAATGGATAGATTGTTCTGCCCTACAAAAAAAATTCAGTGATGAGTTTTATTGAGGGTCATACATGCTCCCAAAATGTGTGTGCTTTGCTAAAACAGATATCCTTCATCAAGGGCACATTTTTCAACTCCAACCAGATCTATCTATAAACAAGTGGGCAGGAAATGTGCTTTATCCAAATGGAATTTGAAAAGGAAAAGAGAGGGTTGTGGACGAAGGCAGCAACTAAAGGTATGGATGATTTTAATTAAATTGCCAAAAATAAGAGGCTTGTGTATCTTTAGATGAGTCCCTAGGTCAGATCCATAACAGCATTCAGTTAGTATTCTATGCAATAGCAAAATTCAAAATTTTTACTTAAAAGTTCTCTGGTGATTTAGGTACTTTTTGAAATGGTTGTCAAACAACAGGAAGGTGGGATGCTTTCATGTGTGAACATCCTGTCATTATTTTAGACAGACTGAAACTGGTTGCAGTAACAAAGCAGAAGCCCCTGCACATGAAAAAATCTAAATAGCTGTCCTATCTCTGGAGACTGTGTTCTCTAATTATGAGCTCATTTAAAAACTCTATTGTCCCAGCTCAACTCCTCTTGCTCTCTGACCTAATTAAATAAAATTTTCACTAAATAGCAATACACCTTCATGGTAAATACATCCCACATCTTCAGCCTTGGGGAAATATTTCCTATCTGTGCATCTGAGAGCCTGTGTCTGTGGTGTGGTGCAGTGAGCCTGAAAGTGCTGACAGCAGTGAAGTTGGGGCTTTCAGCAAGACTATGATAAGGAAAAGGTCTGGAATTCATAAGCTGGAGGACATCACCTGCCCTTCCTCTCTGTCCCTTTTGGCTTAATGCTAATTCAGACGGCATATTTCACTGCTAATGCAGAAGCACAGGGCATGGTTTTGATCAGAGTAATATCTGCCTTCCCTTGCTTTGTTGCCCCAGTGCTTACTACCTTCCTCTTGGCAGCACTTGTCCTTTCTACCCTGGGGGACCATCTGATCATCAGCACCAGATTCCCACTAAAACTCTCCTGGCTGGGATCTTCACTCTGCAAGATGCATCTCATGCCTCCAGTGGGTCCAGTTCTATCCCAGCAGCACGATGGCCAGGACACAAAGGCCCCCAGGATGGGATCATGCACTTCAGGGAAGCAGCCAGCTGAACACAAGCTGATCCAGGGGTCTCGGGAAGCAGACGGTGGAATATTCCCTTTAGGAGGTTCTCATGTAAATCAGGAAATGGCAGCATCAGCCTGAATGGAATAAAATCCATGAAACTGCTTTTATGTTTTTGGGTAAAATGCCTCTGTATATTAGCTCATTTCAGGAATGCTTCATTGCTGTTTACCTCAGACTTACCACAGGGTACAAGTACTCACACAGGCAGTTGCAGGGGCCATTTGATACCTGAACTTATCACACATGGTTACCTGTTCATTTGCCATGTCTTTAGCATAACACCACGATGGAAATTTTTCGTGTTTCACATGTTTAATATTTATGTTGGATAGCTGCAAGATATAATGAAAATTCATTTTCACAGCTGGTTTCAACCTGTTTATTTCTGCTTTTCTGAAAGGCAAGAATAGAGAGAGATATCTCATACAGAGAGGTAAAAGAGGAGGGCAAACAGAGAGAAATAATGGAAATGTTCTGCAGATAAAAACAATATGAAAGAAAAGAATGATTTTTTTCTTTTTCTCTGAAATAAGACCTACCTAAGACATGCTCCTTTATTTATCTAATGGTAGGGTAGGTCCCTTGATACTGCTCCTTTATGTGTCACCAGTGCAACACCACAAGGACATGCCAGGTTGATTAGAACTCATCAATTAGCTTCAAAAGCTTTAAATTAATCCTTGTGCTTTTTATTGACTTTATTTCTCCATCGGACTTGTGCAAAGAAGCCTCCTGCCAGCAGGGGGTGGATCTGGTCTGGAAACAGGGAAAAAGTAAAAATGCATCTTTAAAGCAGCAGGCAGCCCCCTGGTTTAATTGCTACATTTATTTATAACAGTATAATAGGGAAAGTGCCAAGACATTATCTAATACATGGATGGTGCCGCAACAGCTTTTCATCTTAGTCTGGGAACCATTAGGACGTTTTGCTGCATAAATAACACAGTGAATTAAGTCTTCTTCTTGTATCAGCACCATATGTTAATAGCAAACATATTTATAATGTTTATTTGAATAGCTTCAAAAGGGGATATTACAACAGATCAGTTGAACTGTAAACATTATTAAAGCACTTTTTAAACCTTGTCGCTAATTCCTCTTAGTAGATGGAGAAAAATACTGGTGAGAAATTTCAAAAGTGCTGGGAAAAACATGAGATTTCCACACACAAATTTCCAAGTACATTTATTAGATATGCTAATTCACTGGTCTCAGTAACTGGGAGACTTTTGCTGTTATTAGTCTTCTCTTAGACGAATAACAGCAAAAACTGGATTGTGTAATTAGTCTGTGGTCTTCCATCAGTAAAAACTTCTATTACAGGGAGCTGCAGTGCTGACATTTATAAGTTTCTGGGTGATGTATTAGAGTTACCATAAATACAGCTGATAGTAGCAGTTGCTGTGGCCACAAATTAGGCTAGTAAATCAAAGTACTCACATACTGCTTTTTTTTTTCTTTTTTTTCTTTTTTTAAGAAAGCTGCAAATTAGCAGATTTTTCTATGCAAGTTCACATATCACAGAAAAATGTCAGTGAGTTAGTTCCAAGGGACACTCAAGGGATTTTTCATTCTCCTTTTTTTTTAACAGTACTGCCATCAGCATTTTTTCCCTTTTACAGAGACACTCACCATTCATTTGTGAAAGCAGTATCAAACAGCAGGTCAGCTGCTTTTTCTCAGTGTGCTATTTCCTTTAAATGCATTCTTGAGTGAACCCTGGTAGCTGTAAAGACAATGATGGGACTACTCAGTGGGAAAGAATATTTAGCCTTCTGCAACACAAGGAGATGCTGATTTTTTTCTGTATCTGTATCCAACCAGGTTAGTAAGCAGAAAATCTGTCCGCACAATGAAAACAGTTTCAAAGGTTTCCAGAATGAATTAAATATTAATGCCAGAGGTTCAAGCATCCTGAGCTATTCCCTTAAAATTAAAAAGCAGTGATGCCAAAATTTTGATTGAATGCAAGGACACAAGTAAAATATAACACTGGCTGGGATTCACTTGCTTAAACACGGTGATCTAGTGTAATTTAAAATGTGCAAAGATGTGACAGTTGTCTGTGCCCAGGATGTATCATGTAGCATCTATACAGGAGTCTTCTTCTACAAAATCAGACAGAAGATGGACAGGATACCATGGTGCATCTGAAATGATGTTACACTCCTATGGATTGGCAAATGAATCCTATCCACGCTGAGAAGATCCCCAGTGGCCAGTAAGTAAATTTAAATGTCTCTGTAGGTTCAGCAGTTTCTCTCTGTTTCTGCTCCAGAGACTTGCCAACCTCCTTGCCTATTTCCTCAAGTTTCAGTCACTCTGAGAAACAGTTCTTTCTGAATTGTAAAAATCTCCCCATATATGTGACTTGTTCAATTTTTTGAATGAGGACTGTTTCTGGCCACAGGACTCTAGTCTCAACTTTGTAAAGGAGTCCAGGAATGTAAAGAAGTCCAGTTATGGGTCAAGCACCGGCTTGTTTATAGAAATGAACTCATGAAATGTTTATAGCAATGAAGCAATGAATTTCATGATGCCTCACACAAGTTGCATATGTGAAGCTCCTTGAAACAGTTGAGCCCTTCTGCATCTTCCAATCCTCTGCAGTGAAGCTTGTGTACCAAAATAGACAGCCAGCACCGAAATACTTCATCTGGACTTGGCACTTTTGAGCACAGTTGCACAAGTACGGTACTTTCCATCCAAATCCTTGAAATTAATGACCTAGGTATAGATGCTGATTGGCTATTTCAGCATGTCTGGATGGATCTAGGGCGTTGTGTGCATGGACCTGACCCAGTATCAGTAATATGGCTTCAAAGCCAAACCTTTTAGTCAGTAGAAACTCAGAGTAACAGAAGGGACATTTTGGTATATGATTATTAAACACGAACTGTCTGAAGAGCATTTAAAGAATATATTACTGCATCCAGGGATAGATGTTATGAAATACCAAAATGCATACAACCCTAATTTTTTTTCTTCAGGTATATGTCTTAGAGTGTGGTATACAATTATATTCAAACCTCAATCATAGAACATGAATTATTTCAGTGCACAGGACAGCATATGTTCTGAATAAGAGCAAAAGCACTAGACTTGTGCAGTAAGCACTCTCTCTTACAGACTGGAAAAGAAAGAGCAGGGTAAGGCTTTGTTTCAGTCTATCACTTTGCTACAGGCTACAGATTTTTAGTATGTTATATGAGCTATGAAGGTGGGATGAAAAAGAAGGTAATCACCAGCTGTAAACTGGATAAGGGGTCCTTAATCAGTCCTTTTAACTTACCTCCTAACAATCTCGGTATTGTACTGTATGTGTACCTCCTTTAACACCTGTAAAATGTTGGCTGTGTGCTCTTTGTTGATGGTAGTTTGAATTTTTTTGAATTCTTTCCTTGGTAGCATAGTTTCAGCATGTCACAAGAAAAGCTAATTCAAAATATTGTGATTACTATTGCAATTCATGGGGACTTTAAGTTTATATTTGTCTTTTTGCAAATGGTTTGCTGCTTTAAGAATTATTAATGACTTGTATCTATAAATCAACAGTAGAATACTTCTGAATATGCAAATGACACCAAATTGTATGGTAGAGTTGGTTCATGAGGAGGAAGGGATGACATCCTGAAAGATCTGGATGACTTTGGGAAGTGTGTCCATTTGAACCTCCTGGAGAGCAACAAGGCCAAGGACAAGATTCTGCACCTGGGTTAGGGCAATCCTCTATGTCAATAGACTGGGAGATGAACTCATTCAGAGCCCTGTGAAGAAGGACTTGGGCATGGTGGATGGCAAAATGGCCATGATCCAATAGTGTGCACTCACAGCCCAGAAAGCAAACTGTATCCTGATACATCAGAAGAAGCATCACCAGCTGGTTGAGGAAAGTGATTATCTACCTCTGCTCTGGTGACACCATGCCTGGAGTGCGGTGTCCAGCTCTCCAGGTGCCTGGAGAGGGTCCTGAAGAAGATCACAAAGATGGTCAGGAGTCTGGGACACATCTCCTATGAAGAAAAGCTGACAGAGTTGGGGTTGTTCAGCTTAGAGAAGAGAAGGTTCCAGGGAGACCTCAGAGCAGCTTTACAGTACCTAAAGAGTGCCTAGAAGAAAGACAGTGAGAGATTTTTTTTTTTTAAACCAAGGCCTGAAGTGACAAGGAATAAAGTATTTAAATGTGCATAGATTCAGATTAGACACTGGGGGGAAATTCTTCACTGTGAGGGTGGTGAGATATTGGAAGAGGTTGCCAAAACAATCTGTGGATTCCTAACTTCTAGAAATGTTCAAGACCAGACTGGATGGAGCTTTGAGCAACCTGGTCTTGCAGCAGGCATCTCTGCCCATGGTAGAGGTGTTAGATCACCATTAAAGGTGCCTACAACCCAAATAATTCTGTGATTCTAGGAGTGTAGCAATGACTAAACTACCCTTTGGCTTCTGACACTCCTTTCCACTTCCTCTCAGAGTAGCAGGAACATATTTGCAAATGTCATCCTTGCTTCAGGGGTATGTAACAGCTAGGTGCTTCAACCAAACCACAGTAAAAATATTCATACTGGTTTACAATCCATGAGGCCACAGACTGAGACCTGAGCTTCTGAGCTGTACTACTTACTTGTGACATCTACCCAAGAATTTTGTATTCCAGCTGCCCTCTTGGAACATTGGAAAGATCAGGTCAAGCTGATCAGGGTGTGTATGAAGTATGTGGGGGCGGGTGTCTTTTCCTGACTTTGCCTCTTCCCACACAGTCTTGGACAGGAAAGAACATATGTTGTGACTACAGTGGGATTATTCACTGAGTATGGCAGGATCAAATTGCTGTTTTGAAAGAATCTTTCCTGTATTAGACACGCTAATATCCAGGAAGGAAGAAATAGCCCATATGAGTACTCAGATCATCCTCCAAGATGCAGGAATGGCACCAGTTTTGACTTTTGTTATTTTCTCCATTCCAATAGTGTCTCATGACTTTTGGTCTGATTACCAGAATCAAGTTCAAGAACTTTGGGGAAGGCCACAGGGTACATGGCCAATCTCTACAATGGCAGGGTTTATGCCAAATATAGTTCTTAAATATGATATTATTTAAATATTTTTTCATTATATTGTTTGAAGTGGAGCCACTCAGTCTGCTTTGTGCAGTCTGCCAATTTTTAATCATGAACTGAAATTTGAAATGCTTATTTTATTAGGGCAAAAATGCCAACATTAAAAATATTATTATTAATTTTAAAATAGTGTTTTAGTTATTCTGCCTCCAAAATGCAGTCAGATTTTCTGTTCACAAATTTAGAAATGAATGTAACTTATTTATTTTCTTGCTTCTCTAAGAACATAAGAAGTAAGCTTTTGTAGCCAAGTCTTTACATTATTATAGACAGTGTATCCTGCAGACACATAACTCCCACAAACATTATGGATATATGGGCTATTTAACCCAAACTAGCCCATTATATCAAAACATTTACCAGCCCTTTGTTTTTGTTCTTCAGTTTAGTGGAAGTTCCACGTGGTAAATTCTTTGCTATGCAAATGTATTCAATTGCGCACATTTCTGACTTGCTCTTTAAAAGGATTCTTTTAACCAGTGCATTTTTATATTTAATGATTGTCAAGCCATCGAATGTTTGAGTCTCAGAATGGCCTTGTTACTGAACTTTGGCTTCACTCTGCTTCCATATTTGAGGTTGAAACAAAAGACAACTGAGTAAAGAGCTCAGCTCAGTATACTACGGACTGCCTTGACCTTGAAAGCCCTGTGTTTCCCCCTCATGCCCACCACCTGTACTTCTCATGCAAACAGGCTACTTCACTGACTTAGCTTGTTGTTTCCTCAGTAAGATACTTGACTAGGTCTATCTCATTATGACATCTTCTATCACATTTAGATCTACTGCTGTGAGTCTACGGATCGCATTTCTACAGTAAAGCTCTAATGATCCTGGCAATTATATGGTAGGCTATACTACTGACAAGGCATATTCATTTAAACATCTTAAATATTTCAAGAACCCTCAGAGAATTTTGCTAGTTCCTGAAAACCATTACTTATCTAATGATACAGAGTATATCTTTGCCTTATAAACACTCCGGAGTTTTGGCTTACCATGAGAATTTTCCACTCAGGGCTAAGTGGAGCCCATAACCTCACCTTATTTCTATTCTTAACCCCCATGGAAGTCACAAAAGTGATAAACCCTAGGATTTTCTTACAAGTTTCTTCTTATTCCTTCCAGATTTTGAGAAAGGAAACCCAAAAACACCAAAAAAAAAAGTTGGGTGAACAGGTAGTTTTCAACAGATATCACAGTTTCCCATGACTACATACCCATAGTTCCTAGAGGACTTTGATACCTCACAGAATGACCATACCAGCACATCATTCTATGCAGATGGTTTTGTGCAGGAGAGAAAGAAGCATGTTAGAGTGGTTTGGACAGCAACAAGAGCAAAGAAAGCATCCTCCCAGAGGAAAACAATAAGGAAATCTGTGTGTAGATATGCATCAGTATGCGTGTGTCTTACCCTAGGTCTTAGCTGCACAGCATGCACCTGGGACTCACAGTGCAGCATCTTCTCTTGAGGTAAGTCCTTAGGGACTTTATCTCAAAAAATTAAGCAGCAAAAATTCTTCTCTTTCTAATTATTTTATGTAATAGCTTAATAAACATTAACATGGGGTACTGGCAATGATTTTTTGAACACATTCACTACCTTGGGGAAATTCTGACTTAAAATTTCCACCACACCAGAGATGCTATTAATATTCTGTGAAGTTGTATTCTTCTTCCACCAGTTAAACTCCTGCTGCTGGGAACAGAGGAACTTGAGAGCTATTGAGTTAAGAAGAAGGAATGAGCAGCAGACTACCCCTAGCTTTTCAAAAGAAAGGGTCTTAGTTCTTTGCCAGAACAGGATAAAACCAGTAATAATACTGATTCTGTAGATCAGAAGCCAGATTTGTCACCTGCCAGCTAGTACTCTTAAGCAGCATACTGGGAGAAGCAGAGTCATACTCCACTGGGTCCCATTTCTTTATCCATGCTAGCCCAGAACTGTAGTCATTGGCTTCCCAACCACACTTTGCTGAGAGCAGCGCAGTGCTTACCTGTCTGGACTAGCTTATGACTTGGTAGTAGGGGCATTGCCTGGGAATAAAGGGGGTGAAATGTGTCTGAAAGAGAGCTGAATTCAAATGTCCAGCATGGAGTAACAGTAGCCTTCAGTGTTAAAGGTGTGTGGCTCCTTGTATTTTAGGACAGACCTTCCATCTGACAAAAAATAAGAGAAAACTCTTTGTGTTCTGAATTCTGAGTGAAGACACAGATCTGTGCCTGACAGTTGTTACTGGCTAAGTCCAAACAAGCCTTCTTTTGGGTGGAGGCTTTCTGGTTCTTTCAAGTGTCTGATTTCCTCCTATCAGGTATGCAAGTTATCAAGGTACTGAAACTATTTTAATTGCCTTGGCAGGCCCCCTGCATTTAAGACTTTGCAACATTTTTGCACAGAGAGCAAAACCTCAGGGTAAGGTACCAACATCAGTGAAAATTTTACAATGACTAATATTGTTTAGAAATCTAACCAGCTGAATACATATGCTATAGAACTATGTGGGACCTGAGGGGCAAAATCACTTACAAAGGGTGTATAGTTTATTAAGCTTGTAATAAATATCAATTATAATTACAATTATAATTCCACTTTTACAAAACAGACAAGAATAACTTGTCAAAAATATTTTTAAAGGCCTTTCATAATCTTCTCATGTCTATTAACATATTCTTGACAACTGAAAGTTATAAGCTAGTTAGTAGACAAAGCTATTTAGGTAGACAAAGAAATTCAACTAGATATTAAGAAGATAATTTAGAAGTCCAATCAAAATTCGCTTTTGAGAGGGAAATTAAACATAAACCTCCTGAATTCACAGGCTTTGATCATTAGAAAAAAACCCACCCAGAAAAGGTGTCCTTGCATGATTGATCTAATTGCTTGTTATTGAATATTTCTTTTTTTCTTAAAGAGCTTTTATGTGAATTATAAATGCTCAGCATTCCTGAGTTGTGCTGTAGGCAGTTCATGCAGCAAACTGAGCTGCTAACACCCATTGTAAGTGTGCCTTGTTCCATTTCTGCTGCTTCCTAACCTGGGAACCCAAGAATCCATCAGCTCCTCATTTCAGTCTGATTAAGTCCAAATGCAGAACCACAGCCCTCAAGAGAATTTGGGGTAATTCTTGCTGCTTCTTCACTTGGAAGGTGATACCATTTCTTGCTAGGAATAGGCTGGTGTTCCAAGGTCAGAATGCTCCTGCCTCCTTTTTTTTTCTTTGATTTCCCATACTTTTAATTAAAAGAAAAAGACAAAAAAAAAATTAAAAAAAACCAAAACAAACCAACAACTTTTTTCTTGGTTTGAATTTATAGTGCAGCCTTTTAGAAAAATATTTTGTTAAGATAGCTAAGAATGATTAAGTGTTGAACTCTTCTAAGGCATATTTCTACTTTCCTGAGGTTTGTAATGAGCAAAAATTCAAACACCTTGTAGTGCTCAGGCCTTGGAATGATGCAAACAGTAATTTTACACATGGAATGAGAAACAATGGGCCTACAGTTTTACTTCCTGTAATGTGGGCAAAGTCCAAAATTCATGGCTGGTGAAATCAAGAATTAACTATATGGCCATCACTCCCAATTTGCTACTAGTTAGTCAAGATTATGATGTCATGCAAACAAACAAGATGATTTGTTGTCATTTGTGTAATTGTGACATTGCTGTAAGATGTTGAAAATCTTCAGAAGTTTTCTTTTTTGTCCAGACAATAAATCAAGATCAGAGGTGTGAGGTAATGTAAGAGAAGTGATAAATCAAGATTTTTTACTTGGTAAAGGCAATATCTAGTTGCTGAAGAAACTCCTAAATTGATGTCTGCATAATGGCTTAAGTTTATTATTGAAAGAATTTTAAGAAACGATTTTCCCTACTTCAGTCTTTTGAGATAGGTTGGGTCATTTTCACAGATATTCTAGATGAAAAATTTGTGCAATATCAGACTCTACCAGAAGAAAGTTGTCCCCAGGCTGCAGAAGTCCCCAGACACTGTTACTCCACTCTAACAACTGAGAAGAAAAGTTTCATCCAAAAATAAAGCTCAAACAGTAAGGGAGAAAAACTGGAGCTCATGTCAGACTGGAAAGGTAACAAGGTAAATTCTGCAACCTAAATCAGTATGAGAAAAGCCTTAGGCATCAATTGAAAAGTGAGCTTCATCTTAAAGAGGACAATAAACTAAATATGTTCCTAAATATGAAGTTTTCAACTTGACTAAAACTTACATGCTTCCACTTCCTCTCTTCCATGTTTTTAATGCTTCAGACAGCTGTTCCTGTTGGGAAGACAATGCAAAGTTTTAGCTTTGTCCTGTTTAGCTTTTTGTTCTAAAAATTTTATAACTTGTTTTAAACTCTATTCCTCATAATTAAAATATATATTTATTTGGAATAAATAAATTAGTACCTAAATTTCTCTAATAACTTGTGATCCCAATAAATATGCTACCAAATTCCCAAACACACAAAGGAAGCACACAGAGGCTAAAACCAATGTTGGGTAGCCTGGGAGGAATGCAAAAACACTGTTCAGTCATCTAGGGTTGAAGTAAAGAAAGCTGAAGCCCAGTTGGAATTGAACCTGAATGGATGTCAAAGACAGCAAGAAAGGCTTCTGTAAGTGTGTGGGTGACAAAAATAGGTGATGTTTGGAAAATGGGAGCACATTGCTGAATCAGAGGATCCGATTACACAGGATATGGCTGAAGTACTGAAAGCCTTCTTTGCTTCAGTCTTTACTAGCAAGACTGTCCTTCAGGAATCCCAGGCTCCAGAGACCAGCAGAATAATCTTGAGCAAGGAGTTCCCTTGGTGGAAGAAGATGATGTTGAGGAATACTTGGGCACACCAGACACACATAAGTGTACAGGCTCTGAGTAAAAGTGCTGTTGGCCATTGGTTTGACGTTAGAGCCATAATAAAGTCAGGCAGTAAGAATGACACCCAAACAGACTTCAGTATGCATGAGCAAGGGGAGAGAAAAAGCAAAAACCTTTGAGCATATTCCTTCCACTTGTCAGGGTGGAAGCTAAATCCCAGTGACTATTTTCAAGCATATTTTCTACTAAGCATCTTCTCTCTTGAGCACTACCCAAATCAAGTATTCTACCAAACAGCTTCTAACTTTACTTCTCTATAGCACAGCATCTTCCACTATTTTGCTTTTAAGTGCTGGCAGGGGCCAGGGCAGATCAAGCCCTGGAGATGTGCAGAGGCCACTCCCAGCACGGGCAGAGCAGGTCCTGGGCCGTGGGGCAGGTGAAGGTAGAGCCCAGTAAAGGGGTCGGGGCTGGTCAGGGCTGGCTGTGCACAAAACTGATGAAGTTAAATGTCACATCTAGTAAATGAGCTCACCAGTAATGCACCAGAAACACACACATTTCTACACCTCTAAAAAGCCAAGGTCAGGATCCATAAAGGCCCACTCAGCACATAGAGAAGGCTCCCACAATAGCACAGCTATCTCAGGACTTGTGAACAGCTCCTGCAGTGCTGCAGCGACTGGAGCAAAGCGGGTTTTGCTGAGCAAACTGAAGGAGAGTCGGTCCTTCATGCTGGCAGGTGAGCTGGGAAATCAGCATGTTACACTCATCAGAGCACTGCCCTGACAGAGATCTCTCCCTCTGATGCTGCCTCTGCAGCTGCAGTAAATCATATTCCCCAGCTACTGTTTGTGAGAATGAAGCCAAGGGAAAAGTCTAAGTTGTTGCGGGGTGACAATTCCTGACAAAGATGAGTTATAGCAGAGTAAAGAGAGCCAAGGTGCTGGTTCCTGTGTCGTTCAGTACAGTGATGGATATTCTGAATTAAGTCATGTTTAAGAGCTGAAGGGAAAGAAAGCATTTATTGTTTCTTTGTCTTATTCCTTCTTTTAAAAGTCTCTCCAAATTAAAATCTGTGTATAACATGCATGAGGTATGTATAGCACTGTGCCATGTTGTACTGTACAGAAAATTTTACTTCCACAGTATTTGTTGAACTGTTTTTTCTACATTAGAATATTTTTATTTTTAGACTTATTTCAAGCTTCAAATATTCATGTGAGTATCAAAAAAGGATTTGCACATATTATTAATGCATTACATTTGCATTAGTAGAGGGGTTTTAGAGACAAAACCAAAACACACCTACCTTTACTACACATTTACGAGTGTGCTGAAAGCCCCTTTTTGTTTTACTGTAAACTTATAAAATGCAGTTGAATCTTCCTTACTTGAAATTCAATGATGCAAAATCATTCCTTATTTGAAACATATTCTTGTTGCCTGAATACAGCATGGATCTACTAAATCCTTGTTTATCTGAAGGTATGAAAATAGATTTACTTCTAAGTCTACCATAAGAAAAACACAGGAAAACTTATCAGTCATAAAAATACCTAGTTGGCTTTTTTCCTAACCCTCTGAAGCAATGTCATGGGACTGTTCAGCTAAATCCATACTCTGTCTCCCACCCACCCCCTGTATGGTATGCTATTTGAAAAACTAATTGCTCATATTTTAAAACTTCTTTCTGGATGGTTATTTTTGGTGCCACCCACTATACTTTGCACTTAACATCAAGATGAGAAAGTGGACTGAAAAATTTAGTCAGCAGGGAGTGAAAAATGTGAGGAAAAGTCTTCTAGAGACTTCAGCTTCTTAAAGTAATTTACCTGTCCTTGAACAAACTGACTGTAAGCCCTCACTTGGAAATTACATTACACAGATAAATTACCTTACATCACATGCACCCTGTCTTTTTCTCTGGTATATGTGTGTGTATTGGTTTTTCTTTTTTAATAAAATCCATCACATCTAACTGATTTCAGTAAATTCAGTAAGTTTCAGCAAGTTGTAACAACCCCCCTGTGCTGTGGGGATGAGAGATGAAAAGACACAGAGGAAAAAAATTATCAGGGAATGTTTTAAGCTACATGCTGGCTCACTTAATTACTATTGATACAAGGGAAAGCACGTTAGTTTGTCACAAAAATCAAAACTTTCTCAAGAAGGGTACTCAATGGTCTTTTATGAGCCTTAAGGAAAAAAAGTACACAGAAAATAAGGGCCACAGAAAAAATTTTTCCCAAAAACAACTGCCAAAATTTGGGCTGCAAACATGGATTTGAATTTTGTAGCATAAGGCTATTTTCCATACTATATAATATTATTTATTATATATTTATATATTTATATATTTATAGTATTTATTCATTATATATTTATATATTTATAGTATTTATTTATTATATATTTATATATTTATAGTATTTCCATACTATATAATATTATTTAATTATTCAAATAATATTTGAATAATTATTATTTATGTTTTGGACTGTTTTAAATTTTCCTATTCAACTTCTGTGTTGTGTGATTTGGTATACTACTCCCTTAGAACTTGTTTGGCACAACTTCCTTAGCAGTAGTAGCTAAATTTGCTGAAGCTTTGGACCGCTGGGTGTAACTTTTACCTAGGCAAGGAAAAGTAGAAGCCAGAGGCAGCTCAGGTCAGAAAAGAAGCTGCATTCCCTAACAGAAGCACAGCCTTAAGAGCAGAAAGGAAATGGCTCATCTAGAGACAATGGAAGGACCCAGTGATGGGAAGGTCCCAAACCACAATGTTACAACTGGTCTGAAGTGTCCAGGCAGGGAATTCAGGTCATAATGGTAGAATTGCCCAGGGCTTTCTTTGAACAGAGCTGTAGTGTTAATAACAAAAAGGATGTTATACAAGAATCTCTCTTTGGCTTATTAACTCAGCAGAAACTTAGAGCTGAACCCTGTTATGGCGGCAGGTATGTGTATTTTCTATAACATCTGTAAGCTGGGCATTGGCCATTGGTTTTCTTTGCCATATTGCCTTAATTTTAAAGCTCATCAAGTTCATTTCTAGCTTTCCAACTTACTTGAATTGAATCCTTCCTAAATGTAAAACTGTGGAGTCAATGAAAGAAAAGTGGGTGGATTTGTGCACTCTCTCTTTTTTTTTTTTAAATTTCACTTTCTTGATATTCTGATGGAAATTCCATCTCTTGGGAATTTGCCTCACAAATACTAGAAAAATAATATACCTTTTCCTTTCCCCTCAAGCTCTCAAGAAACTGAATCAGCAAGCCCCAAATAGCTAATAACTTTTTGATATCTCTTTCAATAATTTTAAAAATCCTCAGTTTTCACTGACAGCTTTGCAACTCCTGTCAAAGAGGCAGACTTGACAATTATTTTTTTACTCTTTATACAAAGATATCTTTTCCATTCTATTTCTTTTTCAGTCTGTGTTGAAGTGTAGATGGCATGGACTCTACCTGGTTGACCTGAGCAACTATTCAATGTTTTCCCCTTGCATCCAGAACAACTATAGGGCCGATCATTATGTAAAGACAGGTGGAGAGGCTGTCTTTTCTTTCTCTGTAGCCAATAATATTTTCAGCTATTTTCACCTGTTGAGTTTTCTCCCACAGCAGTGATCTAGTGCAGAGTTTACATCATCAGTCCCCTCTTTATGACTTGTATTTGAAAATTTTGTTATGGCGTTGTTTCTAAATGTCTACAAATGCAGGGCCCCGATGGAATAAATTTTCATTTCATGTATGAAATTTAAATTTATGAGATTTTAGAGGTTATTGAATGTTGCAAAAAGGAAAATTCTACAGATTATTTTTAGGGGTCAAATAAGCAGTCAACCAAACCATGTTATATGCAGAAAATACAAATTAAGCCAGGGTTTGATAGTATTATCTTGCCAAAAGTGAGTTTTGATGGATTTTTTTTTTTTTTCTACTGAGGAAGAAAGGAGAGAAAAGACAAACCAAGAAAGATAAGGATAACAACATTATTAGTATTAGTATTATGGCCACTGTAAATGATCATGGTGAAAGAATACAGACCAGAATCATAACTTAAAGGAACCAGAAAGGTGGGATTGTAAAGGGCATTAGAGGTTGCCTATGGTCAAAGGAAACCTTGAGAAAGAATCAAAGTAGAAACAAAAACATCCGGAGATGACAAAACTATGACAAACAATATAAAACTGTGCGCACAGTTTCTAGAAATTAGTTGGTGGCTGTTATCAAATCCAGAACTAAACAAGTGGTAGCAAGGGACTTGTGAAGAAAGTAGAAAACATTGGTCTTAGGCACTTTATGTGTGGTGAATCAGAAGAATTTAGCAACAGTGAGAATGTGGAAAAGTCCAACTCGATTACTGGCTTGAACAAACCCAGTACAACTGCTGGGGATTGCAGGATTGCAGCCATAATCACGGGTTTCACCATTAGAATTACAGTGTAGAAACTGCTTCTCCAAATTAGTCTTGCATTTATGTGGTTGTGTTTGTTTTGGCGCAGCAATATGCAAACAGTGTCCTATATATTGCTTCCTTTAAGTCTTTTTAACAAATATTTATTTGTGGCTTTTCTGAAACACTATTCTAGTTCAATTGAGTTCAATTCTTTGTTAAACTGCACATTTCTTTATTAGAAGCATATCTAGCTCTGTAATTTATCCATGCTTTAACTGTGCTAATGAGTTGTAAAAGACAAAGAAATTATCATCTTGAGATATTAGATTTATTAATATTTTCATATCTCCTGCACTTCATATTGATGTTCTCAGATGGTCAAATTGTTGCAGTTTAGAATTCTTACTAGATTATATCATATTTCTTGTGGTTTCATTGTAACTGACAATAAAAAAAGCATGGGTCATTCTGCTTTAAACTAATGACCAAAAAAAAGTTAAATACATATGTTGAGGTCACAACTTGGACCATCTTTAGTCTAAGTCTAATTTGTAGTTAATAAATGATGGTTCAAATTCAACTAGAAATGTAAAGCATGTATTCAAAACCTGCTAATGTATTCTAATTTTGTCAGTTGTATTTTTTTTTTTAGCATCTAAACCACATATAACAGCTTATTTACAAATAGAACAGCCCTCATTTGTTCTGCTTTTCTATATTTTAAACTTTTATCCTGCCTCTTTCTGCTTAATTGACCCCCACAGAAGCCAGGGAAGAAGCAGAAATAGCTCACGGAACAAACAGATGAAATTCAACAAGAGAGAACAAGAATAGGTGATAGCAAACATTCAGTCAAGGCTTGACCAGTTTTGCTTCAGCTGCAGTGTGAAAGTATGGCCACACTGCCCTCACTGTCTTCTTCTTCCCAGTTTCATAGTGAATATTCCTCAGGATCTTCTGTGCCAATAATAAAATATTTTTGAAACTGGGATCTGTATGGGCAAGGCACCATTCTGTCAGGGGAGGTCTGGTAAAGGATCAATTCAGTCAATCTTATCTAACACATTCAAAATTATTTAGGCAAGCATACACTGAGAGACCTCTAGCTTAGATTATAAATAATGCTATAACCAGTACCTTAGGAGGTTTAGTTATGTCTCCTCTTCTGTGCCATCCAAGCAAAGTGTCTTAACCACAGATATTTTTCTTTTCAAATATGTCATAATATTGAAGGTTTTTCCTATTAGGGTAGGAGAATGGAACAAAAATATCAGAAAGATAAAGTGAAAAAGATAAAAAACCACACTATTTTTCTTTGTTAATAACACCTATGCTAATCATGGTTTGTGCCTCAGCAGCCTGGGTCTTTGGGCAAGGTTTTCAAGAGCATTCGTATATTCATGAACCATGACTTGAGCTCTACAGAAGTTATGAATCCTAAGAGGTGACTGAAAGGGTCTTTAAGCTATTATTGCTATTTTTGATAACTCTGGAAATACTGGAATAATTTCAGAAACTGAAAGAAATTTAATGCTGCACCAGTATTTAAATGGGATAAACTAGATGAACTGCCTGAAGCTATTCTATCAGGCTGACCTTGACCCTAAACAAAATAGTAGAATAGGCACATTACATCAATAAATAATGAAGTATTATGAAGGCCATTCAAACTAGACTTCTGCTAAACAGGTTCCCTCAAGGAAATGATATTTTTTTAATGAGATTAAAAGTTGAGTTGACAAAGGAAGGAATATCAGTATAAATGACCAAAGCTCAGCTGAAACTTTCACAGTGTATCAAAGACGGTTTGATTAAAAGTCCAAAATGCTACAAATTTAACACAGTGAACACTATATATATTATCCATTAACTAATCGACAGACATCAAAGAAATTATCATCAAGCAGGTGTGCTTTTGGTGTAGTTCCATAGGCAATGCTTTCATAATATATTTTAATGAGTTTTTATCATTGATCTGGAAGATAATATCATTAACAATGTCTTCAATTACCAGGAAGAACTAGAGTCTGGCAAATAATAAAGAAATGTTATTGACGAAGGGCAGTCTTGATTACCTGATAAGCTATAAGCTTGCAAATAGTATGTGTTTTGATTTGAACAAGCAGAGAGAGAGAGAGAGAGAGAGAGAGAGAGAGAGAGAGAGAATGTTAAAGAAGAAAGGATGTAAATCATACCAACAGAAGAGGAGATGCTAACACATGAAAGAGTAAAAGAGTAATTCTGGGAAAAACTGTTGGGATGGTCCTACTCTCAGCTGATCTGAGCTTCACATGAAGGTCTGTGTTTTGAAAGGCTAAGACCCTTGAATTTAGTAAATAGGGGTTACTCAGCAAGTGTAAAGAGTAAATAACATTTATGTATTTCTCCCAAAGTAAACTTTACTAGAATACTCAAGTAAATTCCTTTGCCTGCAGTACAAGGATTGATATTTGGAAAGAGTTCACAGAAGATTTGTGTGAATAATTAGATTATAAGAAAACATGACTCATAGCAAAAAAATCCAGGCACTTCACCTTTTGAAGTTGTGAGGTGATCTTGGCCTGCTTAGACCTATGTGAGGAAAAAACCTCACAGGTAGTTCCAAAGTTCATGATTTAGCTCCAGTAATAGCTAAGTCAGGCTAGCCTGATGTCCTGTGTTACAGGTTGAGGCAGTTGACCACAATGGTCCATTTTTGAACATGTAACCTATGAGTCATGCAATACAACTAATCTCAAACCAAACAAATTGGATTTGAATAATTCAAAGTAAGGTTATAGATGGTTACACTTTTGAAGCTTGTGTAAAAGATCATATTTTAAAAGGTTTATCTTGACTGGAGAGGACCTACCAAGCAGGAATGAAAACTGAAAGATTTGTTAGACTATAAGAATAAGGAGGCTTAGTGGCTTAGTTATGGATGCATACTTGAAAAAAAAAAGTGTGTATATATATATATATATATATATATATATATATATATACATATACACACACACAGACACACACATATATATATATATATATATATATATATACACATATCCAAGGACTAATATTTTTTAGGAAACAGAATAACTATGAAATAATCTAGTGTTTTCTGATTGTTAGTCAAACTGACTTTTTTTTTCCCAGTTATTTTCAACACTTAATTCTTTGGGATAATAAGGAATGAGAAAGACTCTTTAGTGAGAATATGAAATAAACCACCTCTGTCCCAGACTCCAATCAAATGGGGATGCTTATGTGAAAAATGAAATCAGGACAGATGATTGCTAAGTTTAAAGAGAACAAGTAATTCATATTCTTAGCTCTGCTCTGAAAAAACTGAGTAAAAATAACAGTCACAGCTGCCGCCTGAACTACAAGCTCAGCTTCACACAGATACACAGAGAGAAATGCAACACCACATCTGCAACCAGAGGCAAATGGTTAGTCATGTTACTAACCATGAATAAACTGCAATTATTGAGTCAAAGAGGATACCTATTGGTGTTCAAAATATTTCAGTGCACAAATGAGAACACAGGAGGAAGGACAATAACACCATCAACTCTTGCTCAGTTATAGGATGTTGCCTAATAACTTGCCTGTCGTAGGATTTTGCTTTATGGTTAGAAAAGCTAAATTCAGTTGTTACAACCTTCTGACCTGTATGCATGGAGAACCAGTCAGAGATGTCTGCAGAAGGAAGACACATAACCATGAAAAGCTGATGATGAATCTGGACTCTTGTTTAGATAGGAGAGGCAAAAGGAAGAAGTTGCTGATAAACATTCAAACTTTTGAATGTCTTATCCAAGCCTCTCTGGTCTGGAAGCAAGACTGGAAATAACTCTAATAGGATTTCTTGAAGGATTTCCAGAAGCACTTGGTTTTGGCTGGGTAAGTAGTACAGCAAGAATAGACTTCCTGGGATATTTTGGCATTGCTGTCTCGCATTTCAAACACAAACAGAACATTTATTTTTTTACCTCTCCTCTCCTCTCCTCTCCTCTCCTCTCCTCTCCTCTCCTCTCCTCTCCTCTCCTCTCCTCTCCTCTCCTCTCCTCTCCTCTCCTCTCCTCTCCTCTCCTCTCCTCTCCTCTCCTCTCCTCTCCTCTCCTCTCCTCTCCTCTCCTCTCCTCTCCTCTCCTCTCCTCTCCTCTCCTCTCCTCTCCTCTCCTCTCCTCTCCTCTCCTCTCCTCTCCTCTCCTCTCCTCTCCTCTCCTCTCCTCTCCTCTCCTCTCCTCTCCTCTCCTCTCCTCTCCTCTCCTCTCCTCTCCTCTCCTCTCCTCTCCCTTCTAACATTTCCAAACAGCTCAGGCTGTGGTTCAGCTAGAGATTAGGACGAAAGCTTTGCTTTGGTTGAGATAGGGTCACCAAATTACCTACATGCTTTGCCAAAGAAGACTGCTGCACATCAAAGTCCACAGCTCTGAGAGCAAATAGTAACATTTGGTACAGAAAGAAAATGGGAAGCTAATGAATATTATAATTCAGGAAACTACGTTTCTCTTTCTCCTTGCAACTGCTGTATGCACAGAAGCCCCAGTGTGTACACTCAGAGCCAGATCCCGTCCCCAGCTCTGCACACCCTGTTCCCACTGGAGCACGGAAGCCACACACATGCATCTGAGGGCAAAATGGGGACCCAGCAGCTGGACATTTTCGTTTAGCCACATTAATTACAGAGCTCAATGACCACTGCATACAATAGAATCTCTGACCACACTGAGCAGATCAGCCTTGTAATGTCATTTTTGGCTCATGGGTGGCAGACAGTGATGTCTGAGGGAAGAAAAACACACTTTTGAACACCTGTTCATTCCCTCCTTGCACACTAGCACTGGTACCCATCCTTCCTTCACCAAGGACTAATTGCCACACACATGGCCACACACAAAGCCTTCCTGGCAGACAAAGAACTCGTAAACCAAACCCTGTAATCTACTCTGCTGGCAGCACTCGGTGCTACGGAGGCAATGGGGATAGTGGTGTTGCTGACTTGGCCAGAGTTTCTTTAGCTGCTTCTGTTAACATTACAAGACTTGACTGCCACCAGGCCTTCCAGCTGCCTTCTTTCACTGGCTTAATTCAAGGGCCCATGTGGGTTGAGTGTATACAGACTGGTTCAACTTTGTTCCACTGTGTGTATACACACACACACACACGCACAAATAGCTGCATTTATTGAGCTGAAAATGGTCTGCTATTGGCAGTCGAGAAACTGAAAATAAATTTCAAACTTGTGATAATAAAAAAAAATTAAACTGATATAAAATAAGTAGTATTATTAAATATTGGGCAAAAAGGATGTAACATTAAACATGAGACATGAACTGAACACATAGAAAGTGTTCTGTATTTCTAGGTGTTGTATGAGGCCTTGAGAAACATTCACCTGAAAAAACATAATGTGCTTTCTTTACACAGAAGAGAATCTGACATTATACATTGGATTCTAGCCTCACCTTTGGTGTCTTTGACAAAAAAAGTGCATATTGGTCTCAAACTCCAGTAGAATTACAGCAAGTTGGATTTTGCTCTTTGTGATTCATTAACTGCTTGTTTATCTCTTTCTTTGTATTAAAGGGCAACAACAACAAAAATGTTCATTTTTTCAGGATGTCCCCTGCTTAAGAGTAGAGGAAATTAAAATTATTCTTCCCTAGGAGCTTGTGCCACTGCATAGCATTGGAAGAGTTACTTTCTAACAGTGCATCATCAATTTTGCTTTGTTTGCCCAACATTGAATACACCTTTCAAAAGTGGAGGACAAGGTGAAAGGGCCTTCAGAATACAAATAATTGGCTTGGCTCATCTTTTTTTAAAGAGACAATTCAAAGTCAAAAAGACTGATTACATTTTACCAACTGGAAATCCTGTCCTATGAAGTCAGAAGGCTGTTAGCACCAAGAGGAATGACACAACATGGGAAAGCACTGCTGTCACAAAAGCACATCACATTGAGGGACATCAGCAGCTCATAACAGTTGTGGGGGGTAGTTAATTCAATTGTCCTCTAGTTGATTTTGATTTTTTTCTCCCTGAAACTATTTTACACATATTTAGATTTTAAACACTTTTTTCTTTTCCATCAGAGATTTGAAATGTTTTTGATTTATTGACTCTAAGAAATATCCAGATACCACTACAGGAGATTCTGTGTCCCCAGGCTGAAAATCTTGCTCTATTTTGTAAATTAAAAATAAATTATAGCCTCATAATGTGCTATGAAATTAAAAAACCCACATCACAAAACCAGTTGTATTTCTTTAAGGGAAGATGCTGTGGTTTTCACAGCAAGGAACAATTCCCAGTGCAATAAAGTAACAAAGAAAATAATAAAAGGGTGGAGGATGGCTATAAAGTACTTGCAGCTGAGGTATTTCCATTTGCTTGGTGTAGACCTCTCATTTCACATTCTGGCTGAGTTCTCACCCTCAGTCTCTGATCCTCTATGAGTGTGATTCATTCATTCAGTTCTGTTCTCTACACTGTTAATGGAATTGTCATCCCCTGAACCCATCTTTGTGTAACCAAGGTTCTCTATTTTCTTTTGCTCTCTTAAAATACCATTCAGCCAGTGATGAGCACTCCTAGATTCTTCATCTCTTCACACCTCCTCCGCTGTTCTTTACAAAAGGTATTGGAACTTGTAGTTTTGAAAAGACTAGGAACAGTAAAAAAGAGAAAAAAAAGGAACAGAATCTGCTCACCAAATAGATTTCCTAAATCACCTTCCTTTTGATGATTAAATACATTAGAAATATAATATAGATTTGTAATATATAATTATGTATAATTATAAATATAATACAGATTTGTTTAAATAATATTTCTTTTAAGGATGCATTTCTTGTGCATATCACAGCAGAGATTCACTAAGTACAAATTCCTCAAAAATGTATTTTCCATGATATGGGAACCTTTGTTGTGAGGCTGTAATCTTTAGTATTAAAAACCTGATAATTAAGTAATGTTTGGTCCCTGATATAGGTCTGAAAAAAAAATCAGTTTCTCATATTTTAGCAAAACATTTATAAATATTTAAATGAATTATATTTGGAAATAATATGCACAGATATACTGAATGTACATAGAAATACTGAGAATATTAATTTTAATAATTACATCATGAACCTTTTTAATTTCAGTAGATGAGGTCATGATGAAAAGAGCAAAATATTCAGTTAAATTCTTTTCTTGTCTTTTTGCTTGTCTTTTCTCCATGGAGTATATTTCTGATGCAGTAATTTCACATGTATAAAAACATCCTCTGCTGTAGTTTGGACAAGTCCACTGAAGGTGTGGCTACATGTGAGGAGGGCAAAGCCTTGCATTAATAACCATGTTAACTTTAAATGAGCTACCCTAGAGACTTTGTTCAGAAGAGTTTCTTTAGTGGGATCAAACACTACGAGAAAAAACACTCATTTCTGTCTTCCAGTTCACATTTTGACTCATCTAGGACTGGTTCTTATAGCTTAGTTCCTGCCTACTCTGAGTGTACATTTAGTGAGTTTGATGCTTCAGTGGACAACTCTTGTAGGATAAAGTCCTATGGCTCAGCCCAAGTCTGCTGTGATGAATTTCCATTCAGAATGTGTGAAGCTTGGACTGCATCAAACACCTTGATGCAGAAGACAGCACATGGCAATTTTAGTAGCACAAAAGGGAGGAAACTGTCTGCCCTGCAACCTGGTCAAGAAACTGCAGGAGCAGATGGCAGAGATTGGCTGTGCTGACTCTGTTCTAATCTCACTCCCCAGCACTGATGGGTTCATATTGTAGTTTTATGATTTCTCTACCTCAACTGCTCCTTTAACTAGGATCCTGCAGCTAGATAGACACAGGGATTTTCAGTTCAAGATTTTGCATATCATTATTTAAAGTAAGTGAATTTTAATTCAGCTACTGACTTGGTCAGGAGCAACATAGCCAAACCCTTGATATTTTTGAGCAGTTGCAATGTTTTCACTGCCTGCTGAGTCACAAATGCAAGTCTCTATCTGATATATCCACAAGGGTACAAAAGTACATTAACTAATAATTTTTACTTCATAAGAAAATTGCATTTTTTCTTTTAAGTAATTTTGTCTATCATGCTAACTTTATTCTTAATCTTTATCGATCCACATGCATAGATATTTGATGATTGTACTCAAGCATATGATTAAATCTCATATCTGTATTGAAGCATACTGATGAAAATTTGATTCTAATTCACTGCAGAATTATAAAGGATCCTGAATACACAACATATACCATTTTCATAATGAAAGGATGCTATCTACTATCATGAGGCATGCCAAGCTTTGGAACACAACTTTATCTTAATATCAAAAAACAGTGCAAGATTTCTATTTCTATAAAATTTAAAATGGCATTCATCTCAAAAAACTGATGCAGAAGGCAGGTACATCTGGGTTACTCAGCTAGGTTATTTTTATTGGAGAGCAAATAGCATTACTAAATCTTACATTTATTATGATATTTTAAGTCTGTTAATCAGGGCGAGATGAGGTGTTTTCTAAGAATAGCTGTTTCTCATAGCAATCTGAAAAAGGAGACTGAAATGCCATTAGATATAGATTTCTTCAACGCAGATACCTGTACTAGAGACATTTTGAAAGCTACCATTGCTGTCTGACTGCAAAGGCACCTCCTGAAACACAGCCAGAGAGAGCTATACTGGGCTCTTATGTATATTGGATTGTTAAATTTAATAATCTATTTACCCTATGATTTACTTAAACCTGCCCAAACTACCAGTTGGCCATATCTTTTTTCCCTATGAATAATGCAAATCATATTCCTCTTCCTTCACTTCATTAAAAAGAAAAGAAAAAAAAGAGAAGAGAAGAGAAGAGAAGAGAAGAGAAGAGAAGAGAAGAGAAGAGAAGAGAAGAGAAGAGAAGAGAAGAAGAAAAAGAAAAGAAAAAGAAAAAGAAAAAGAAAAAGAAAAAGAAAAAGAAAAAGAAAAAGAAAAAGAAAAAGAAAAAGAAAAAGAAAAGAAAAAAACCAATGCAGTTATATTTCCATGTGCCAGAACTAAGCAGAAGAAACCAAATACAATGAATTCTGTGTAGCAGACATTCTATTAACATATGTGGGATAAATAGCAAGATACACAGATGAATGAATTTCTTGTATCCATTACCCTTCTCCAGTTGTAATATGTTGCTAGTATAGCATTAACTTGTGATAAGAATGTCTCCTGCTCCAAGTAGATAGGAGTTGAAAAAGAAAATAAATTCATTTGATTTGTATTCTCAAGGGCAATTTCCAGCCCAAAATGCATTATGCTCGTAGCCAATGGTATGTTAATTCAACAGAAACTTAGTCCAAAGGCCTTTGCCTGTATCTTTTCCAAGTTGCACTGCTAAACCATTCAGAACAAAATAAATAGGAGAATAGATCATAAAGGAATTACAGTCCCAAAGGTAGTTGACTGAAGCACAGATGCTCTTGGCAGCATGACAAATGATGTTCATACGAGCAACAAAAACCATGGAAAATATGAAAAAGATCATGACATATTTTGCTATTGTTTGTTTTTCTTCTATTTTGTTCATTGTGTACAAAATTAGAGGTAGAAGCCATGGTCAGAGATCAGCAGCTCAAGACAAAGTAAAACAGAATGCCTACCCAAATAGCTGGATTAAATAAACTGGGAACAACACCAGGAGCAGCAACAACCCAGAAGAGCATTTGAGGCAGGGGACAAAAAAACCCAGACCCAACAAACAAACAAACAACAAAACAAAATAAAGAAAACCTTCATCTTTATACCTTTTCAGTGATGAAAACTTAGAGAAAATCATAATAAAACAAAAATTAAATCGTTAATAATATTTAATTCTCACTAACTCACTAACTCTTGCATGAAAAACTCCTATCAGAAATCTCTGAGGGAATACTGCTGGTTCTCACCTTCACTTGACAGCTCAGCTGTTCTTGCTGTGTCATCATCATCATCATCACTACCTGCTGGACACAATGAAGTTGTTGGGAAAAAGGAAATTTCTTCCTTAACAACAAACCTGATATGAATCCTGCAAAATGCCTTTCTATGTTTACAGAAAAGGCATTTATAAAAGAGGAAAAAATATAAAATGTCAGAGCTCCCAACAAAAAAAGAATTAAAGTTTGTTAAAAGACATTCTCTGCCAAAGAAAATTTTAAACAAAAATATTCCACCAGTTCCAGCTTACTGTTTTCATGTTCATTTAAACCTCTCTATACGAGAATGTTTTTTGCAGTTCAAATTCACCCAGCCTCTTCTGTGGCCTGTAAAGCATTTATTAAGTACAGGATGCTCATGCAAATTTGTTCATGTCAGAGAGATTTTGTGTTTTGATTCCGAGGCAATATCTTGGCACCTGTACTTGTGAGACAATGTTCCTGAAAGCTGCATTTTGCACAAGCAAGTTAATAAAAATGCAAACATTTTGCATTGTTCTTCTGAACCCCTGCAATGTAACAGCTTCAAAAGGCATTATTTAGGTGAGCCAGTGGAATAGACATAAGGGTGAGAACTTCAACTACCTTTCACTATCTATCCTTCCATTTTGTGTTCTGAGATTCTCTCTTTATTTCAAAGCTTCCCTGTAAGAGCAATATGGCAGATTATACAGAGACTGAAAACAGTGCAATCGTGGGGGTTTTTTCCTTCCTTTTACATTTTAAAAGATTGGGGTTTATCCATTTTTGTGTTCTTCATTCCCTCAGTTAAACTAAGTGCCTCTGAACTTTTGTGCTCTCCTTTGGATTCAAACCCAGCTTGGACCGATATCTATCTATCTATCTATCTATCTATCTATCTATCTATCTATCTATCTATCTATCTATCTATATCTACCTATATTATGTATCCCCCTCTCTCTATATATGTGTATCTTTATCTATAAAATAGGTTTGTTGGCTCTTTCATCATGACCTTGGACAAACCAGTTTACAGTTGTCTCATTCCGTTTCCTCACCTGCATATTTCTTAAAGACTATTTTACTTTCTCTGATGCATTAACATTACAAGCTGGAGTTACATCATTGCCAGGAAGCCTATTACAGGAGTTTAAGAAGCAAACAGAATGGATGAGAGACTGAATCCTTGTGAAAATCCCTTAAAATAGCATTGGTGGCTCTTCCAGTTTAGGAAAGGTTGCACTGCTTATGGCATCCCCGTTATGAATGTAAGGAGGAAAAATTACCCTCTGGAACAGACAAAACCAAAAGCTATAGATTCCCTACATAAACAGATAAAACATTAGCACATATTTCTCCTTCCTCTGTGTGGGTTACACTTGTAGATTTCGTTTATCAGCTCAGCACTCTCCACACACACACATGCAAAATTCATGTGACTGCTACAGACTTATAGGTTAAAACCATAAATAAGATCTGGTCCATCAATAGGTATAATGTGCCCCATCTTTTTCTTTTATCAGCCAAGTGTGAAACACAGGCACAGACACTGAACACTGGTTTAATTGAAACACAGTTGTTTAAGTGCTCTCAAGAGGTGATAAATTAAAAAGTGTTTTATCGATGAAAGAAATGGGTTTTTGCAAGTTGAAGAAGCAATATGGCATGAATCTAGTAATAAATTGTTGGTTATCTACTAACACCAAATTGCTACCAATAAAAATTATCTGTGAGCTTTTTAACAAGGAAGGAACAATAAACAGAAGGTTCCAGCCCAGACATTACTATGTTTTCCTCTTTTTGATCAAATTAATGTCAAGTTAAATGGAGAGTAGATCAAATTATTTCTGGAAGGCAATTATTTCAGTTAATCTGATTTATTTTGCCCTGAATAAGTGTTCCCCAAGGAATGCTGATTAGATGACTTTATGGCTTTTTTCCAAATTTTCTGACCTTTTCTGCAAATTTCTTTTTCTGAAAAGTTCTTATTAATTTTTAAAAGAGCTTGTTTTCCCAATTCATATTCTACTGGTTATGTAAAGTCACCAAATAGGGTTTACCTGCAAAAATACTTTTTATCTTTTAATGCAAGTTTTTTTCCTCAAAAGTTACTAGATAAAATGATGACCTGTCTTAAGCTAGTTGATTTTAGCAAGGACAAGAAGCCATATTTCATGTCTTGGAAGTAACTAAAAATACAATGGAATAAAACAGAAAAGGCATTTAAAAATAAGCAAAAAAGAATGCTATCAGTTAAATATTAATTTATGATCTTCCTCCTGTACTGGTTTTCACTGGGACACAACTAACATTCTTTATAGTAGTTTGAATGGAGCAATATGTTTTGGATTTGTGACTGGAGCACTGTTGGTAACACATCAATGATTTAGCTATTGCTGAGCAGTGCTTTCACATCATCTTGACCTTTTCTGCACCAGTGCTTGGGGTCCACAAGGCATTGGGAGGAGCCAAGGCTGGGACAGCCTCCCTTTTTTTCCCCTAAAGATCTTTCACAACCCTCTCCTTCCCTTCTCTCAGTTCACATGCCTTCACTATGGAAACAAAGTTCATAACCACAGGTTTATTAAAAATAGCATGTAATAATATACTTTCTTCAGAGGCCCCTTGAATAAGTGGAAACACACACAAACACCACAGATAACCCCAAACTGATAGATGTTTAAAGGTATTCCTCTTTCTTCCTTGCCTGCACATAGAGACTGATGATGTTACGGCTCCTAAAGGGGATCAGGTTGGGAATTCATGCAGTCAAAGAGCTAAAATGCACTTTCAAGATGCCAGTACTTGTTTTGCATCACAGAGTCATCAGAGCCATGCCCTCAAGGGACCAATACATGGCTCTGGATCAAATAACACATTGTGGCTTGTGTTGCACACTGCTCAGGACAAATTCTGCTACAAAGCCCTGGCAGAAACTCTTCCAAATAGCCTGGGTCACCTCCTTTTTCAACATATAATGCCTGAAATGTTGTAAGGACTGTGCTACAGTCTATGAAACGTTTTGGAATCCCTGATTTGAAGGCATGTGAGTAGGCTCTGCAGGGGCACCACTGCTCCTCCTTCCCCCGCTGACCACTGGGAACAGACTCAAACACAGTTGTCCCCAGAAGCACATCGGAATTTAATTACAGGAGGATCTGGTTGATTCACTCCAAAAAAAAAAAAAAAGATAGGACCTGAAGAGGGTTAATTGTTAAGACAATAAAGATATTCCCATCTTTCTGCAGGGCCCCAGTCGGGAAATCTCATTTTGCTGTGCACGTTTATGGATACATAGAGTGAATATTTCTGATATAAGAAAGACAGGCTTTTGTTGTATCATAATGTTTCTGGTTCATCAAACAAATTGGTAAAGACATTTGGACATTTCTGAAAACTTGGAACTCCCTTGAAATTTCTCCAGAGGAAACTAAAATTGAAAGATTCAAACTTAGAAAAAAGAAAAGAAAACAAAACGATTTTGTTTCAGTCTACAGCTATTTTACAAGGTCAACATCTTTTTTTCAGGATTGTATCAATATGGAACAATATTTTTGCTGGAGAAAATTTGTTAATCTCTTTTTCTATTCTGTATCTTAAGAAACACAATATCTTTATTTATTTATATTGCTGGTAGTATAAAGTTTTGCATCAAAAAATAATTTTCCCATTCAAACTTACAAAATAAATATCTACCCGGTGGATCATTTCATAATAAAACAGTAAATTAAATACAATACTGATTCATGTTCTACAGCCTCACCTCTCAGGATTTAGAATAAGACTGGATATATTAGGTCTTTGGGGAATGTGTGATAAAAATTGTGCCTGTTTTCACACTTGTGTGCTTAAACAAAGACTTTACAGTTCCACCCATCCTAGTAATGAAATCCTTGCTGTTAGAACCTCATACATGAGTGCATTTCTGAATGGGTGTTAGTGGTGGGGTAGTCTCTCCATCACGTGTGAGAAGAGCAACACAAAATAAAAGCTCAGGAATGATTCTTGCTAATCAAGATGCTTCCCAAGGCCTCTGCCACAAGTACATTTTCCTGTCATTAGAGAAACACAGGCGCTCCCAAAGGGCTGTCCAGGCCCTGGGCTCAGCCAGTCCCTGCCAGGCATGGGTGAGTATGGAACACTTAAAGCCTTTAGCAAATACACAGAAGTCAAACCAAAGCCAAAGTCAGAAGTAAGCACATTTTGAGCTAATGCAGATTCATCCTGCAGCTGCAGAACAAAGTCAGCTGCCTGATTTGGGAAATCATGAGGAGTGTGAAGAATCACAGAAAAAAAAGAAAATTTGGTGCCCAAAGCTGGTTTTGAGGGGTGAGCTGGAACTGGGGAATGCTCTGCAGGCGGCTGTGAGGCTCTCCCTGCTTCCCAGAGGAATGACCCTTTTAAAGAATAACCTGCTTTTCCTGCTTGGCCTTTGTCCCCTGTCAGGACACAGACAGAAACAGAGACATTTCATAAATGCCAAAGTATAGCAGCACGGTAGCCATTCCCACAGGAAGTTTATAATTCAAGCAATTATAAACTCACAGGAAAGGCCATATTTCTTTCATGGTGCATCTCAGTTGAAAACAAAACAGAGATAAGCAAAAAAACCAAAACCAATAAGTTTTGAAGGGAGCTGCAATAATGTTGAACATGTGAGCAGTCTGAATATGACTTCATTTGCTTAGTTACTTGCTCAGGAAAGCTGAGGCTTTGCTTTTTTTCTTTCACTGCCTTCTGTATATTTAATTTCAGGTTTAAACCTGAATGACAAATTGGTACAGTATAGTTAAAATTATTCAAGTGCTTTAAACAACTAACATTCAGTGCAATTAGAATGGAGATCAGACAAGCTAAAGTGTCAGAATATGTTCTTGCTTTTCATTAAATTCACATTTCTGAGAAGTGGCACATTTTGAATTTTGATCAAATTGATTTATTTCAATATGTCAATAATTGCTTCCTCCATCATTGAGAGATTAGATAATTTTAACAGAAAGGTCCTAACCCGGTGTTCCCTATCACTGTAACCAGCCCCTTCAGTCATCCTACTCTCAACTGCTAGAACACTAAAAAAATCCTAATTTAAATAGGAATATTGCCATTGACTTCAAACAAGGCCAACTTACACCCAGTGTTACTCCTCCTGTTTTAGAACAAGACAGAATCTTCTTGTGATTCTGCTCAACAGAAATTGATTTCTTCCTTCCTGGAGCTACATTAGTCAACATTTAACTCGAAGTTTTGAAAAAAAGCTAATTTTTCAGTTGATTGCCATTGTTGATTTACATTGATTCTTTATTTGATTTATAAATTAGAGGAAAGAGATACCCAAAATGTTAAGGAAAAGACACAAGATATTCAAAGGAAAGTACATAAATGTGGCTTCTCTAGGCCGGGAAGGCAGAGAAGGAATATGCTTGGTCTGTATGAAAACATTGGAATCTACATATTGGATACTGCTCCTTCCACTTTCAGCAACAGAAAGCTGTTATTCCAAAGAGCAAATAGCTGTCCTGGATAAATTTGGGCTGAAAACCAGAAAGAGACTCCTACATTTGTGAGAAAGCCAGTTTTAGCACACTATTCTAAGATTGAAGGAGGAAACATAAATGGCTTTTACAAAGGAACACTTTCGGCAGTAATTTGCTTGTCATAGTATTGTCAAAATAGACCCAACTCCATTCCTATTATAAGCATTTAAAATCAGCAGAAAAGGATATCATGTTAATGAGCTCAGCTTCAGCACCAGATGCAACAAATTACAATTAAATATCTGGGGTTTTTTTTTGTTTGCAGCTTCTATAAAAGGGCTTTCTGAAGTCAGCTGAACTGTATTCTTTTTTATCATTTCTAGTGAGTAACAAAGTGATACCACAAGATTTACTGACCTATGCCTATCTGACCAGAAGTTAGGCTTTTAATTTGATCTGTTGTCTGAGGTTGTTAGTGGAACTGTGGGCAACCTTGAACAGCAGTGCAGCTCCTTCTCAGATGGGTTTCCAAGACACGGGGAGAAGTGTCTCCTGAAATGTTTATCACATCCCCTGAGCTCAGAGGAAACCAAGACAGCTACCAGAGGCTACAGGCCCAGCCTTCCATCAGCCAAAAGGAATCAGGAGGAGCCCAAGCCCTAACTACCACTGTATCTGCTTGTGTGAGAAAAAGCTTCCTTTGGAGACTGCACAGAAAGGGCTTTTCGTGGTGCACCTGAAGATGTGAATTACCTTTCAGGTATGTGGCTTGAGTGATGCAAGGTGTTACACATTGTAACAACTCCTGGAGATCTTATACTCATGTATTCAAAGGAAACAGAAAATTCTCATTTCTGGGGAAAGGACAGCCAGGCTCAGCACGTGTTTTCAAGTGAAAAGCAAGTTCTCACCAGGGAGGCAGAATGATTGGCACAGCCAGGAAGGCTGAATTGGGACTGCCTTGTCAGCATGGACCATTCAGTAGGATTAGCTGTGAAAAAATAAAACATCCACACATCTTGCCTCTCAGAACTGATCACACAAGGAAACAGGAAAGCAAAAGGTCTTGGGACAACACGTTCCCATCCCTGCCCAGCGCTGTGAACTACCAGCTCACTGCTGAATTCGCTTGAAGACCAAGAGCAGCTTGGCTCAGAAGCAAAAACTCATGGTGGGTACCTGAAATGTCTCTTTTATTGTTACCTGAGGGGCTGCTGTGAAGCTTGTCATGGTTTACCAGGCCCAGATCCGACCTTCAGCTGCCACAGCCCCCTTGCTTCAATTTGCAGGCACATATTCTCTCTCCAAAACTTTGTTAGCAAGATCATTTTGAGTTTAATGAGAGCATTTCTTTTTCTAACTTGCTTCAAGTAGCTGAATTAAACAATGGAAGTGGTGAACCACCTAGAGGACTCTCTAGAAAGAATAAATACAGGCAACCTCTACACCCCACCCTCTACACACACACGTGCACATATTATTTGTGACTATCTTTCCACCTGTGCTGACATGGATGAGAATTTACAACGGCTTTGAAAAAGTTACAAGAACTACATCAGAAATTCCACATTTTACTGAGCTGTGTTATTATGGCACATTTGTCAGGCAGCCAAATGCTATGTCAGCCCTGCAATTGATTTACAGCAACATCTGTAAGAATATTTGAGGAGAGGAGGAAACTAATGTCTACTTTCAATTCCAGTGTTCCAAAGAAATTAATGGTCATAGGAGATTCACAAACAAAAAACACAGAAATAAACAGCACATTTGAAAGGTTATGTGCTCCATGCTACAAAAAGGAAGGCAAAAAACCCAAATAAATGCAGTACTTTTCAGACAGGAAAATAACCACAGCCTTTTCAGGCATGTCTTAACTTAGCCATATAAAACACCTGGCCCTAAAAAAAGCAGCCCCTTTTTTTTTTCTTTCCTGACAAATACATGAAGCTTGAGCAGGAAGCCCACGTAAACTAAAAACTCCTTTGTGAAAGGCCTCATTTAAAAAAAAAAGAAAAAAGAAAAAATCCCACCGAAGTTACCAAAGTTATAAATTAGTTACTCTGTAACTGCTGTGAACTATAAGAGCAAATTCCTACTTTTCCATTTAAGAATGTTTTCTGAGGAGAAAAGAGGTCCAACTCTACTGAACAGCTGGAAAGGTTTGGGTGGAGGAAATAGGTAGGAATGCCTTTCCTCAGGTAGGATCAGGTAGGATCCCTGTCCTCAGCCTCTGCACCTATCAGTGAGCAGACATTAGAGACTCAAAGATGTTCCCTCAGCTGCCTTGTGTGAGAGACAACTACCTGATGCAGCCTTTTATTTGCCCTTCAGTTTAACGAAGAGATGATTCGGGCATTGCTTGCATAGCTCCTGAATCTGAGGTGCTGGATCAAGGCATCCCCAGGGTAGGAGCAGGGGAGAGCAAGGCTGCCACTGTGGCTTCCCTGCCTTGAGCACACACAGCCACGCTGAGAGGCACTCGGGGCTTGCTCAGAATCCACCTTGGGACCAGCCTTCTACAGCTCTCCAAGTGCACAGGGAGCAGAACATCTCTAATCACACAGAAAAATATCAAGCCTGACTCTTTATGATTATAGAAACTTGTTGAGTCAGTACTTTCAAGAAAAAATCAAGGAGAGAAACATGCTCTGGTAGGAAGGAGAATCAATCCACAAGGACCTGCCAAACTCAGATCAAATGGATTTGGGAAGAGGCATGTGCAGCAGGGAAAGAACAAGCAAGGGCTCTGTGCACTCCAGCTGTGTGCCTGGTCTGTGTTGCCCTGATAACCCAAGGGGGTCACTTTATATTCCAGTTCTGAATGGAAAAGGCAGAATTCAAAACAAAAATGAAAATAATTTTGAGACAAGTCATTTCAAAGTGAAAAATCAGAAACATTTATATTTTTTCACACTTTTTTGATGTTCTGATTTAAACCACTTAGTAAAACAAGTTCAGTGACTCAGTGTCACAGAGCTGCTTTTTGATTTCATCTTCTCTTTTTTCTTTTCAAGAAAACCCCCATACTTTGAATGCAAATGCTGTTTCAGACCAAACTGCTAAAGTGTGCTGCTAGTTGAAATAACACAGTTGTTATAAGCTACAGAACAATAAACAACCACATTTTTAAAATAAGGCACTTAAGTACCTCAGTTTATGTTAAAGGATAATTGTATTCATTAAGTTAATGCAGCTTTCTGATTAGTCATATTTTCCATCATCACCACCATTTTACTACTTTACCTACTGTGTGGTCACATTTATGTGAAATTTAATTCATTCTAAGAACATTTTTACACGTGGGTTTTTGTGCCCTTGCCAAAATCTGAGAGCAGATTAACTTTTCCCTGCTAACAGCAAATACCTACGAGGCTGCTGCAAGCACCCCTGACACTTTCCATTCTTTAGCTTACATGGAAGGCTGTGTAAGCTAATTACAATGGAGGCCATGTTTCCCCTTTCCTGAGGGAAGGTTAATAGAGAAAGAACTTTACACTAATAAAGAACCTGACTACTCTGTGGCAGAGGCCAGGCTACAGGCAGCTGGCTGCTGTAGCACTGATGCTTTCTTAATGCTGCTGGTGTACAGACCCACAGCAGGTAGCAGTACAAATAGAGTTTACTTTAAGGCAGAAGAGTGGCTAGTTTCAGTTATGAGTTGGCTTAATTATATATGTCTTCTACCACTTACTCAAACAGCAGCTTCTTCATTCCTGTGCTAGTCAGCCACAGCGATTAAAAAACACAGAACAAAAGACTCACTTGGAGATGTGTTAAAAATTATTATGTGGTACCAGTGAATCAAGTATTTTTGTGTGAGCTCTCTGGTTAGTAAATAGACTGCAAAATTCTTCTGCATGCAGTAAGGCACATCAGGAGGGATCTCCTCATGCCAAAGGAAGGACTAAGTCTTTCTGCTTACTTCTAAGAATCTAGAATCACAAAGAGATTGAAAAGCAGTTCCAAAACTCCATCGTACTTTGTCCCGCAGAAAATGCACACCTTCCCCATTCAAGGGTTAATGAACTGGCAGTTTTAACACCTTTATAAGCTTATAGCATTATGAGGAGTAAATGTTAAAACCTGCAAGTTACTCCCTTGGAACAAGGGAGCTATTCAAAACTCCTCCATAGAGGGGAACTATAGCCCTCCTCCTCTGAATTCCCTTTATGGTATCTCTGTAGCTCTGCCTTGCAGTAGCTCTGACTACTCCCCTACCATGCAGCATGCCAGCCCAGCACAGAACTAGATATGTCTGCGCTGGCACATCGATGAAAATCAGGATGAAAGCAGTCCACCAGTTGTTGATGAAAAGGCTGAATGGAGCCCTGAATTCTCTATATCACAACTAAACAAAATGCAAGCATTTTGCAAACATTTTGCAAGCCACCAAAGGACATCAATGTCTATTCCTCCACGACAGTATTTTTTCAGTGATTTCTAAAATAAGTAGGCTGAACACCAGGAATACTACCAAAGGTTGCTTTTTTTAACAGGAGAGGAACTGATGCAGCTTTGCATCATTTTGATAAAAGAATCTGAAGCCTCACTGTCCAAAATGATATTATTTCACATGCCTCTATAATTAATACCTGAATTTTGATAACCCAGCAGCAGACCCAAATCATAAGTCATGGCTTGTCCATGCACATCTACAAAGGAAGTGCTGAAAGTAAGTAGGTCCCATATTGCTATGGCAAATCAGTGTGTCTTTGGACAATGTTGCATACCAGCCTTTCAAAGTAGAGGCCTACAAAATCCCAAAGCCTGTTATATTTCCAGAAGTTCTTACTACCTCTGTCAAGTAAGTTAAATCTTAATTTCCAAAGCCATATTTGAAATTCATGTGCCCTAAAACTGGCCACCATTAATTTCAGAACAAAGTACATACAGGTACTCAGACTGCAAACTCCTGCACTGAAATTGCTGGTGAACAGCCCATGGTCAACAGCCAAACTGCATAGCAATAACACTGGTGCCCTTGCTGATGGCTGAGGTCCAGGGATCATGCAGAAGTGCTATTCAGTAGTCCCTAATCTAGAGTAATTTATGGTTTTGCTCTCTGTTGTGTGGGAAAAAATTTTCTGAAGTAACAAGGACTAAATTTGTTTTACAAGCAGTGAATTTAGACCTGCTACCAACTTCACCCTCAGGTCCTGCTGTCCCATGGCATTCTTGAGTCAGTGATCACACACATTCTGACACAGTGGACCCCACAGACCACATGACTCTGGGAAACTATGCACTGCACTAGCAATATTCAGTCTTGAACCCAAACACAGAAAAACAAATGGATCTTGTTTCTTGTCTACCAGAGAAGGAGATTTTAGATGCAGTAAGAGGTAAATCTAGATGATGTCCTTTTTCGTGCACTGCTGCTTTTGGCACTTGAAAGCATAGAGGGTGAGTGGAATTAAATATATAAAAAGCATTGTAAAGCTTGTAAAGTACAAAAATGCTCTTTATTATGCTTATAACATTGTCCTATAAATATTTAATCCCTGTCTCCTGAATTATGCATTTTCTGCACACTCATACTAAGTTCTTCCTAAAGCCGTGGCTAGCCTGTCTCTCTCCAACATTTCTCCCTCGGCTCTTCCAGCACACAACTGCTGGAATTCCAGCACTTACTGCCTGCAATTGCACTGTGCTCTGTAAACTGAGTCCATTTGTCCCAGCCTATCACCACAGTGTCAAGGAAAGCAGAGAAATTGGAAACTGAGGAGCACAGGTTAGCAAAGAGGGTCCCCTGAGGACACGGGAGCAGTTTGAGCTATGAGAAAAAGAGCAGCATGGGAAACAGAAGAGGCCACCTGTGCCTTTTGGTAAGAGATCAGGTGTGCATGTATTTATTTCAGGGGAATAACTCGCCCCTTAATACTTAAGCACAACAACCAGGAAAAGCACCTTTTGCCACACATTAGTGAGTCAAGACATTGTAGCTTTTATTCCTTCCTGTAACAGTTTCCTGATATATAAAAACAAAAGGCATCTGGAAAGTTCTTAATCAAAGTAAAATGGTGTGTACACAAACTACATCTTGTTCGTGTTTTTTTTTCCCTTCACTAAACAGGTGGAGGTTCCCCTCTCTGTTCTTTTAATGAAACAATTTCACAAGACTTGTAAACTAACATCCAACTAGTCAAGACACATTCTCTATGACAAAGCAATACACAAAGTGAGCAAAAACAAGACTTCATTGAGAAAGTATAATTCTCTGAGATATGTCATATCCTCAACAAGAAATCTTGCAAGTAGCTAATACAATTTCTCCCTATGTTTATATTCAAGAAGAAACACAATGGCTAATTATAGTCCGGGTTTGTAGGGCTGGCAGAACACAAATGTCTGCAGTGCAAAGCTAAGTCTTATTTTTAAGCTTCTTTGAAGTGGATCAAGGAATCAGGCTTAAGTGTTAAAAAGCTCCCTGAGACTGAAATAAAAAATGTTTGGAGATACTAATGAGCCCTCAGTTGGAGAAAGCTTTGCACCTAACTCTTTGCCATTTTTCAAGATCCCTTTAAATTACGAATTCTGAATTAAAGCATTTGCTGCTGAAATACAGCAGTACTCCATAAGGTTGTGTTTGAAACTAACACCCTTCAGTATGCAGGTATCCCTAGTGTCATCTCAGACACAGCATTTAGGTTACTCATTTAGGAAATGCTTGTGCCAGAGAAATTGTGGTAAATTATTAACTCTATTTATCTAAACTATTTAAGGCTTGCAGAAACTATACCTCAGCAACTGCTTGTGTGAATTCAACAGGCAAAACATTTTGTTGTGTAAAGCATTAAGCAGCCACTGCCCTTAAAGAACATTCTACAAGTTTTAAGTGAGCCCACAGCAAGATTCCAGCTGCTCCTGGTCATAAAAACGAAAAATGTCTGTTTTGTCATTCAGCAACACAACACTTGTTTCTCATTCTAACTCCTGAGATGCAGTGTAAGCTTTACTCAGAGTTGGCTGCAATTTATTTCCCCATCACACCCACGATTTAGTTTTCAGCTGAGTAAATACCCAACTACCAGCTCACTAACATCTGCATCTCAGAGGGGAGGAAAAAAACCCAAACAAACAACCAAATAACCAAACTTCCAATCTTTAAAACAGGTGTTTGGCAACATCATTGGTTTAAAAAAAAAACTACTAAGATATTGAAACTTTACAGTATATCTGCACTTTACAGATACCCACTGTATATTTAAGCACAATCCACATATAAAACAAAAACTCAAGCTAGCAAATAAGACTTGGGAGCTTTCATTTCCATTTCTGGGCATTTAAAGCATCAAATAAAATTTTAAGTAATTCCTATGTCTAAATTGCTAAATGCAACTTGATAAAAAGTACTTAAATTTCAGTCATTGACCCTGAACATTTATTTAGGTACAGACATCCAAGCCTTTGGAAGATTAGTATCTTTGCAAAGGAGATGAAAAAGGACATTGCCACTGTTCTCAACCTTCACCCACTACAGAATTTAAAGCTTGTTTTTTCATGATGGACCTTTAACATGGAGTTCTTAAGGATAAACACTAAATCTGGAGTTGCTATTTTTAACTTGGGTATTTTTTAATATGTCAGAAAGCAATGTCTGGTTTTAAACAGGAGCTATCACTGGCCCCAGCTCTCTTCTCCCTAAAAACAGGGCCACTGGGGAGTGGGGTTTGGGGGAGAAAAAGGAGAGATATTCAGTGAATCAAATGTTAAGATTTCTTGCCCTACTGACCTACAGGTTTGTGCTTGAGGAAAAATTAATCTCTTTCAAATGCACTTAATTATAATCAAATACCCATACCAATGTCTTTCACCACATCAGCACATCTGGCAGCAATGAAAACAAATTAACAATAAGTCAAAAAATCTGGCAATATGATCAACTAAAGCACGCAAAATCCATTCTGTACGCTCAGACCACCAGTGACTAAGGATGGATTAACTTCCTGTCTCTAATACTGGTGCCTAAATTAAAGGGAAATTGCATTGCAATCTGGGTACCAGGTTTCTGGCTGCAGACAACTAAAGCCCTTAGTTCAGCTGTACCAGACAACAAAATCTTTGCTCTCGCTTTAGCCCTGATGCCTGTGATGGCCTACCCTAACAGCTGCTTTTAATTTAGTTTAAAAGAAGCTATTTGGCAACCATGTAAGTTTGCACCTTCAAAGCAGACAGATTTAAAAAGCCAATGTCCTGCAGAATTAACCATTTTGAAGTCTCGCTGTTTTAGTGCAGTGATGACAACACGATTCACAGCTTTTTAAAACAATAGGCATCTGTACATGGAAACACAAAATAAAGACTGTTTTCACTCAGTTTAAACTACTATTTATAGTAAGAAATCTGCAATCCTCTTTGTCTTGTATAGGTAAAGATACTGCATTCATTATACAAATATAATCCAGCAAGAGTCTACAATTGCTCAACTTGACTGAACAATTAAATAAAGCACAGATCTCATCTGTAACCAGAGAAGGGCAGCCAAGTAAGGAACAGAAGCATGAATTAAACCAAAAAAAACATTATCTTGTTCTTGGATTACCTCCTCATGTGGAGCAGGGAGTGGTTGCAGAAGCAAAAAAGAGGGAGAAAGGGTATGGGAAAGCAAAGACTCAGGCATGCACTGCATATTTGGCAAACACTTGACACTAAGCCACTCAGAGAAAAGCTAGGTTACCAGGCAGATATCCAGTGCCTTTTTTCTCTTTTACTAAATAGCTCAATATGAATTTGTGCATCTACCAGATGCAGGCACACTAACAAAGGCACAAGGAAACTGCCAGTACTACAGCCTCACAGGCATGAAAACTGAGAGCATGTGTGTGCACATCTGACAGGGGGAATTCACAAACGGGAGGATTTACAGCCTTGCTTTGGTTCAAATAGCTGCAAACCACCTTACCAGTAGCTGTGGCAGAACCACACCCACTCTTTGAAGATGAACATATTTTACACAGTAGATCTAGAGGTTTAAGTCAAATGAAGGTGCAAACATGCATCAGAAAGCACCTACATTTGCAACAATGTCTACAAATGCAAGTCACACTTTTCATTCTTCATACACTAATGTGGGTCAGAGACCACATGGCAGCATATTTTATTAAAGTAATGTGCAAATAAGATGCATGGTACCTGCAAATAGCATGGAGTTTCCATTTGTAAAAAGGTACAAATAACAGTACAAAATTAGAATGCTTACTACTCATTTCAAGAAAATGAAGTGTGACATAGAAATACATACACTGTATTATTTACACCATTAATTTACAAAACATATTATTTTCATTAAAAAAAGGCTATAAAATAATTACAAATACAGTATTTTTTTAAGGATTTTTCCCTGTATAACCAATGTAGAGCATCTTGGAAATTATGCTTCATGGAAAAAAAAAATTTTTTTTTCTTCTGATTTCAGAGCATCATGTGGTTTCTTTCTTCCCTTCTTCTCCTTATTCCCTTTTTAAATAAAGTTCCATACTGAGGTAGTAGTATGTCAAATTATTTCTTTGGTTCCAGAAATCATTAAGTCCAAAAGGAGCTATGTATCTGAATCACACGATTGGAAAGTAGAAGTCCTAAAGTTTTCAAAGGACTGTTTGCAAGTATAAAAGCTATTTTCTCCTCTAGAAACTGTCCTTTCCTTTCCCTCTTCATCTGCCTCTGCATCAAAGTCCAGTGAGACATGATGATTATTATGGGAGGTTTTTGGTTGGCAATTTGCTGGCTGTCGACAGCTTGAAAGAGAGTCCAGCTGAGGCCTCCATAAAGGCTTTCCAAATGTTCCTGAAAGACAGTAAAACAGTGAGCACAGAAATATTGATGCTAAAAGATTTGTGTTTCACCCTAGTGTACATAAGTGACATTGAAACGCAAGACTGACAGAAACTGATGTGACATTGAAATGCAAGATTGACAGGAAGTTCACCAAAGTGAGATTTTACTTAAATGCTGTTCCACCATTTAAAAAAAAACATCCATGTGATCACAAGCATAAGGCAAGATTCTGCCACAACAGATATTAAAAAGATTTCCAAGTAGTTGTATAGCTACCAACAACTTCATTTCTTTTGTTTTCATGACTACTTCCATACTCATTTTTCTTTGGGGAGGGTGGTGAGGGGGGAGATAGGAACAGGGATTAACCTGCAAACACATTACAAGACACTTTCTAATGCAAAAGTCACTCCCTGTTTTGTTCTTCAATAAATGAATGGCACGTGCAATCTACCATGCGGTTCAGAAAAAATAAAATAGGAATTAAAAAAAAAATGCAACCCCACAACCCCTATCAGGTTACACAACATTGTCCCACAGTCCAATCTGAATGCTAACACAATCTTTTTCTGGCTAGAATCTCCCATTAATAAAAAAGATGCAGATAGCCACATGCTGCATTCACCACTGATCAACCAGTCAGTTGTGGGCAAAGAGAATAGTAGCAACCCAAAGAGAATTACACATTTCAGTTTAACTATAATTAATAATTATCTGTATTTACTAGCCAGTAAACAATCACTGTGTGTGTCATTCTTCATCATTGGGAAGCTGTTAGTATCAACACTTCTGCAAGAAAGGCCTTATACACCCATCCTAAGTCAAAATGTCTGTAAGGACTTATTTTCAGAGGACAATGTGTCACAGGCTGACTTTGAAGAACTCAAGTTTTTATTAATAATTTAACACTACATTTTAAAATAAATTTTTGAACCCAAAATGCAACACTTCTGCTTTTGTTTAGTTGCTAGAACCAAAGGTTTCAAGTAAAACTCTGAACTAAGAAGTTACTAAAAATGGAACTGGACAAAACCCCTATTTCCATCAATAGTTTTGACCTAATGCAGTATGAAACGATGCTCCCCACAGCACCAAAGCTACAAATGAACTGTCTTAAAAAAAAAAAATCCAAGACACAAACTTTCTGGCAACTGGGATGCTAATGCCAGCTGTTGACTTCACTGATTGCACAGGCAAAATGGGGCTTGAATTTGAGGACCATTTTGAAGAAGCAAATCCACAACTAAAGACAAGAAGAAATCTATCACAACTTCTTCCACAGCCACCACATCCCAAGATCTAGCCATAGGCTCTTTGAAGGAAGAGTGCTAATGATTATGAAGCATCCAAGGCAATGACAATGCAACGTAAGTGGGGTAGTACACTCAGAGAACTGATCAAAGAAGTAACTCTGCATAAATTTTTAGGGCAGAGGACTATGCACCCTTGAGGTGACATTAATTCCTGGATATATGAACATACAGTTGGACTGCTTTCTGTAGGAGACACACTAAAGCCCTATCTGCACGTTCCCACCACAGCAAAAGTGGCAGGCAGCCAGGAGGCCAGCCATGTGCAGTCCCAGGGTCTCTGCCAGATGTCCTGGCATCTGCAACATTTTACAATTCAAACATCTGGCTTTTGAAGGGGGAAGACTTCAGAGTTTGTGCCTCCCTCCCCACCCCCTGAGAACAAAGAGCCCAGTGATGCACATTCCCCCAGGTCCCCTTCAGAGCCAACAGACCCAGATCTTGATCAGCCGGTGCTGACACACCAGCCGGGAGACAATCCATGGTACCAGGGCTGTTTTTGGCGCTAAGATATCCCAAAGATGAAAGCAATATGTGGTTTTGTATGCATTTTAAACCAAGCAACCAAACCAACTTCCAAAATTTAATGAGCTTCAAGGATAAAGCAATGCTTTTCTTCTTCCCCCACCCCTCCCTGCAATCTGGATTAGAATTGTAAACCCTAAACTAAACTTCAGGAATTCTTTTATCATGCACATCATGAGAAAATGACAAAGGAGGGATAAGGGAGGGCATTTTTACATAGTGCCCATTTTTACATAGTTCTGGCTGACTGTGTTATACAATATATACGCATACAAGTTCAAGTCTCCCCACCTGCACTCCCCTCCTTACACACCTTTTGCCTGTCAGGCAAATCTTCTGGTATGCCTGAAGTTTCTAAAGGTGTATTTAAGTTATGTATGCTAACGTTTACAGAAATCTGCCAGCTATATTAAGACAGAAGATAAGAATCGCATTACTGATGAGATTTTTACATAAGTGTGAGCTATTAAGATCTGGTAATCTAAATATCCTCATTACACAGTTTTACTATAGTCACTTTTCTGTTCCTCAGCATCAAACATTTGGGAAAGAAAGAAGTGAGAAATCAGTTTTGCTTGGTGTTGTAGGTAGGAAACAAGACAGCAAAGACAAAGGCAGTTTGAATAAAAAACAATAGCTAGAACATACCCATGAAAGTGCTTTTACTTGTAATAGATGACGGTTCCAAACTTCTGTTTAAATCAAATACGTCTGAATTGAGACTTCTGCTTTTCAGTCCAGTTCCTTCATTTTGAGTATAAATAGAGTTCATCAATCTGCTACTTGTAGCCTGTGTTCCAATAATGCCAACACACTGGTCAAAGGGATCTTCCTGTGGAGGTGAGTATTGACAACATTCCTTTTTCTTTAAATATCCAGACTCATAAGGGCCCAAGCCTGCTGTTCTCTGGTCTGGGCTGCAACCTAAAGGAAATGTAAAATTCATTTTATATAGATTCATCTTAACAAAGACTGAGTTAGGATTAAAGCTTCTCCCCACCAACTTACTTGTACTGTATGCTTCAAATGTATCAGAACTGTAGGCACTGCCTTTTACATACAAAGTCCCCGAAGTCCCCAGATAGTGGCACAGGAATGGATCTGCAACACCCTCCAAATCTGTTTCACTGCTGTTATCTAGATGACAAATGCCTTAAAAATAAAATTGATGTGTCAGCACACAGTCTTTTCTGAATCTCCAGCTTAGAGTTTCTTGAGTAAATTTTAAGAACCCCACGTGTTCAACTGCATTTCATAGTGTAGTTTAGATTTTGCTTAGGTTTAACCTAACTTTTGGATGAGAATTCTAATTCCAGCAACTGTTCAATTAATTAGGCATGACAGAGAATGTGTCACTTCACTGTACAATCCCTGAATAACAAAACAAAACAAAACCAATTACAGGGATCAGAACCAGGGACTTCCTCCTTCCAAGGCACAGAAGACAAATTCATTATCTGTCTCACAGCCTCTTTCAAAGCAGAATGTCAATGTCAAAGTCCTGGCTGAAAGAATCTGAGGGAGTCACTGGCTGCCTGAACAGCTATAAAGATTTTTAGTTCAATGGCTCCTGAAAGCTTTGGACACAGTCTCTGGCTCTTGATCCACAAAAAGGCTGATCCTCTCACTACCCCACAACTGTAAAACTATCTCACCATCACTCCGTTCTCACCTGTCCCAGCTCCTGAATGTATCTCAACCCCAAGCCCTTTCCTAGAAAGGCGTTTTTTCCTCCCTTGTGCAGGTATATATGGGATTCTACAGGTATAAATGTCAAGTACTGCAGCTTTTAACTTGCAGTCACCTTAAATTCTTTATTGACTCTGACCGTAATGATTTTTTTTAACCAGCCAGTTTAAACAGTTACACTAAAGTTCCACTGGTATTACCACACAAGCCTACACTCCACTTTTCAAGCTGTAAGAGAGGAAGACACGCTGTGGTAATTTCTTTTGGACATTTCTTTTTTTGCATATGTCCTCATCAGTTTAAACTCACCCTTGAGACTAGTGAAAAGCTTCCTGATTTAAATAAACACCATAACGTCATCTGGATGAACAAAACCAAGCTCCAAAAACCAAGTTATTATCGTGTTGAAAAAATCCCAAGCAATAAATTTCATGTCTTCTATTAAATTGTGTAAACATGCTTCTTCAGTGTTCTTTCTATTAATTAGAAAGACAATAGCCAAACTGCAGCTCCTCAAGTTACATGAAAAATCTATTTTCTACCTACCATTACTGTCCCTTTGCTGCAGGAAATACCCTCCTACAGAAGATGAGAGGAACTGATGGTGACTGCCATTTTCAGATGAGCCATATCCATCCTGCCTTTCAGCCAATGTTCCCTGGGATGACAAGTAACTTGGAATGTCAGCAGGCAAATTTGTTTCATCTGTGGGGGAGCAAAACACATACAAAAGCCATCAACACACTTCAGTTTGTAGAAACATTTTTAAACTTGTCAGCAAAGCACTGAAAGTAACAAATAATTCACCTTTCTGCCTCTGAGTCAAAGTACACAAATGTTCCTACAATAAAGTCACCACAAGGTAACCACAAACATTTGTTTTCCTTTCCAAGGTAAACCTTCAGTTTACACACCTGTATTTGTGATGCTGCAATCTTCATTTCTCCTTCTGGTGTGGTAGATGATGACCACCCACACCAAGGAAGTGCCCACCACACAGCAAACCACAACTATGATCACAATGCCAACTGTGGCCCATCCATCATCATCAAGTGATGGGGCAACGTTTTGAGGAGAGTCACAGGTGGGAGTAGGAATTACATTAAGACGGATGTTGCCTCGTTCCGTTCCAAGTGTATTAGACATTTCACAAGTGTATTTCCCAGCATCTTCTACATCTGTATCCACAATAATTAGTAACTGATTGCCTGCAGCAAAGAAGTGTCTTTCTGTTACCATAAGAGGGCTGTCATCCTTAGTCCAGTTCAGTCGGGGTGGAGGGCTACCACCAGCAATGCACTGCAAGACTGCAGTTTCACCTTTTGTTACAGTTCGATCCAACAAAGGCCGCAAAAATGATGGTGTTTCTGAGAAGAAAGCACAAGCCTTATATTCTAAATGATTTCAAAAGAGTAAGAAGTGTCCCTTTCCTTCACAGCTCAAGAGGAAAAGCTAAATTAAATGCATCAGTGAGGCCTAATAAAGCCTACTCTCATTCTAAGAAGAAACTCAAGAATTTGTACTTAAAGACTACAATTTACTTGCCAATTGATCCGATTTACATGCTTGATTACCTTACAAGGCAAAAATACTAAATCATACATGCTTAAGATTGCAGAGAACTACAATAAAAATGATTAACAAAATGTCAATAAATCAAAAGTGAAAAAAATCAACTGTCTCTAAACGAAAACAGAAGCCCCTTCTTCCCTCCATCCCATGCATACCAGGTGTGTATACACTAAGAAACATAACTAACTTTTATTATTTTGAATCATAATATTGATTGTGCTGTTAAGGCTTGCCAATATCTTACCTAGTACTGTTAATGTTGCGTTAGCTGAAATGCTTCCAGCAGTGTTTTGAGCTGTACAGCTGTAAACACCTGTGTCCTCGATCTTTACATCAACAATAAAGAATACATCATCTTCAGGCATGACATGCATACGCCTCTTGCGTGCTGCAGGAAAATCTGTTCCACCATCTTTCTGCCAAGCAATCTGTGGGATAGGATGCCCAACTGCAGCACATTCCAAACGTGCCATTGCCCCAGCTCGAATGGTTAAGTCCATGGGGATTTTTGTAAATGAAGGCAGCACTAAAGAAAAGTTGGTGATACCAAAATCAATACATGAAACATACTTTTTCCTGTTTTGTACAGCCTTTTCTTAACACCCCTCATGGGTCTAAAAACACTAGAGAAACATACAATCTAAATTGATCAACAGCCAGCAGAAAGGGAGGGAACTGTTAAGTATGTGAGACTACCTAGATCAAAATCTCATTTTTGCTAACAGCCTCCCATATGACCTTTCCATAGCACCTTGAAACAGAGCATACACTTACCTCCTGTGAGAAAAAGTTAACATTTTTTCATCTTGTAACATTGATTTTGCCAGGTTTACTACAAATTAGGTATGTTGCTTTTTCCTATACTATGCTTCAGCACACTGGGACCAGAGGTAAAACTGAATGGTGACCTTGGAAATGGATAAATTTTTAAGAAATAATCTCATATTATAGATCTTCTAAAAGATGCAGATGACGAGAATGGAAAATCTATGAATCCTTATCTTGATGAAAATCATTCTAAGTCCACGAACAAAACATAACATACTTACTGTTTACTGTAAGTTTGGCTTTGACAGAGTAGGATGAACCAAAATGATTTGAAATAACACACTGGTATTTCCCCTCATTAGTGAATTCCACATTGCGCAGTCGAAGGATGGTGGTGTACTCCATCACTTCTCCACCCTGGGCCCGGAGGTGTGCGTAATTCTCCATTTCAGCGTCTTGCAGTAATTCGTTGTCTTTCTTCCATGCAAAAGTCATTGGGGAATCACTGCTGCTGGCTGCTGAACACACAAAACTCAAATTGGAGCCTTTAATTGCTGACTGGGTTTCTGGCTGGACAGTGATCTGTGGCTTAGGAAAATCATCTGCACAGAGGAAAAGAAAAAAAATATTATGTGATGCCTGAGGACTCTTTCCAGAGTTAGTAAGCCTTGTTTTATAGGTTTGAGAGAAGAGTCAGATAAGTATTTATTAAATGGATCCACAATGCTTTTGTTTTAAATTTTGTTAGCCTTAGGGCATTTGAAGATGCAGTATTTATGAGTTTATTGTGCCAAGCCATCTCTTATTGAGGAGAAAGCACATTTAAAAGCAGACTGTGCGCATAGCTTCTTCAATAGCAGCACTAAAGATAGAAGAACTACCCCCTGACATCCATAAGAGCTATTCTGAACATCAATCATGAAGCCTACCTCTCATCTTTACAACACCTCAGGCTGCTGGGAGTTTTTCTTTATTGAAAGCATAGTTCTTCTACTATCAGAAACTGCAAGTTACAGTTGAGCATTTCACCCAAACCCACAAAAAAAATCATGTACAAAAGTCAGTGTTCCAGTGATGTGCGACTGTTTGGGCCAAAGGGGATGTAAGGTCCCTTAAGCAGGGCAGAACACAAGAATTTTAAGAATTCCTGGAGGTCCCTTTACTATAGGAATGTTACCTTCAAAGTGCCATGTTATGAGTTTACAGATTTAGCTTCCTTCTGAATTATTTATTCAATTGTGTGTACACTGCATGCTCAAAAGGAGTGGGAGAGTAAATGCCTGGTCTCCCAAAACCAAAAGCCTTGGTATATTCCCAACTTTCAATAAGTGTCCAATCTCCAGACAAAGAAAAGCCCTGTGCTCCAGAAATTCCTCCCTGCAGATCCTGCTGTCTCTCACATTTGTCTTATTATAGCTCAAATGACTGGGAACAAATATGGGGTCAAAGTGCTATTTCCTTGAAGAACCTCCACTCTGTTACAAATGAAAATGGGATGTGCAGATAGCCTAACCTTGAACCATCTGCAAAACTCCAGCAGGTATGATGCTGTGCTCCAGTGACAAGGCAACATGGATCTGGGACTCTAAGCATGGGCTTTAAGAACATCCCAGGCCATTTGCTTTTCACGCTTCATACCCATGTCTTCATACCATTTGCAAACTGAGTGAAGACATTCAGCGACTTTGCACAGGAAAAACTAAGTAAAACACTCCAAGTACTTAAATTAGCCTTGTGAAAGGACAGCAGAACATAATTCAGTCTTAATTATCTGACAGGAAGGGTGATAAAAAGGTCACTCAAATAAGCAAACAGTACAGAATACAGAACACACTAGGATAAGACTAGCATTGTGTTTTGTGAGAACAGAATAATCCAAGAGCATATTTGAATGAATGTATCACAAAGACATCCACATATATACACGCCTTTTAAATTCAGACAGGAGTCAACACACTCCACTTAAAAATTCTATAAGCGCAAAAGCAGCCTTTGTAAACTTGTAAGGCAAGGTGGGTACACCAGAACGTCTAGTGTTAACAGACTTTATAGGTATAACTGAAACACTCAATGATTTTATTAGGAGAATTTAGTTATTTCTGCATGGCAATTGAGAAAGTTAAGTATCAAGCACAAAAACTGATTCAGTATTCTTTTTGCTAATACATCTTAAATGGTTTAAAATTAATTACTTAAAAATAGCATTTGGCAGCCAAAAGAAAGATCACAATTCCCCCAATTTAACAAATGGAAGACATCCATTTAAATCCCCAGCTTAGTTTTTTGACAGAATGCATTTCGTATAAATTAGGAAGTCTACTTCATATATATTCCTCTAGCCATTGAGTAATCTGTAATTCCCTGCATTACGTCAACCTCTGCTTCTCGGCAGTAGCTAGAATCTGATGATTATTTATTAAACATCTGGTACACTATTTTATATTCTGGACTTGCTTTCCCACTGAAAAAGGGCAGCAACAGTAAAAATTAACCAGCTATGTTTACCATGAGATGAAATTATTGAGAAGACACTTATCTTTTTGTGTCCAAAGAATATAATGTTTGAATTTTCTTTACTAAGAAAAATAAAACTTATTCAACAAAAATACATTAAATGCAATTAGTTGGCTTTTAAATTACCTGATATTTTCAAAGTTCCCACTTTATATATCAGAGTAATCAAACACGCCCTTACTCTGAATGCTTAGCTTCACTTTGCTTTAGAGAATGTAACACAGGCGTTCGTGAATGCTACTAAACACACATAGAAAAATTTCCTTTTTAAAGCAGATACTAGCAACTCAAATTCTCAGGTCCTGAAGTAAAAGTATTTTACTAGTACTTTTGCTAGCATTTACTATCTGGCAAACCAAAATAAAAAATACCAGTATCGTAACTGTGGTAATGAGGTATTTTTTAAACACAGTTTAAAAGGCAGTGATTTACATACTCCAAATAATTTTTAAAACCCAACAAACACACATAAAAAACATCAGAGCTGAGGCCAGGACGGCTTTTTTACCTTGAAATTTTATCAGCGGTGGAATAACCTCAAGACTAATGGAGTATGAAAAAAATTTACAAATAACCAAACCCAAAACTACATTTTAATTTTGCCAAAATATGTCTCACTTGAAAACACAGTGATCTAAACAATATCTTTTAAATCTAGAGGCACATACATTTACCCTCACAAAGTACTGAGCTTTCACTTGCTCGCTATGAAATAATGTTCTATGTAAGCAAGCTGTACTTAGTATAAAAGTCAAAATATCATCACTCCCTGTCTTGAACAAAGCCTCAAGCTTTAAACATCTACATCATTGCGAATGGAAGAAAATGTTAGTAAGTATCACATCTCTATTTTGTTATAGAAATCACAACATACCAAGGAACCACAAAAAAATCCCAAGCACACAGCAATATTTGTTTTATAGAATGAGAAATAGAGGCTACACTCACCACAGACAAACCCATCCAGGCTGACAGCAAAAATACTTCTCCCTTTTAGCAGCTGAGGATGGGCACAACTAGCATTTACAAAGCTCTGGAAGTTGTTCTCTGACATCCACTGTGGTAGCCATTTCAACTGACAGTCACACAAGAGACTTGATGTGTTGAAGTGCCTAAGAAAAAGCAATTAAAATCAAAGCCTGTTTGTTTGTTTTTTTCTGTTTGTAATACAGACCTGTATGAGCACACTTTCATAACAAAACTAAGGCTTTAGGTTAAACACACATATTGCAAGAGAAAGAGAGCAATATTGCTCAGCTCAAACCCCCTCCCTTGCCCAGCTGCTGATGCTGTGCCTGATGCTCCCCGAGGATATGGGTGGCTCTCCTCCCAGTTTTGCACCCTCTGTGAACTTGCTCAGTATCCTTTCCAGTCCTGAGTCCAAGTCATTTATGAAGAGCACAGGGCTGATGATGGAGCCCTGCTGAACCCCACCAGTGACAGCTTGCCAATTCGATGCCATCCCTTTCAGTATAACCCTCTGCACCCAGCCTGTGAGCCAGTGTTGCTCTGCATTGATCAACAGAAAAAAAGGGTGAGAGGACAAAAACTCATCTTCACTAAAATACATTTTCCCCAGTGACCGCTTCACAACTTCTCTGAATATCTGTCTCTCTGCTACTACAGGAGAGAAGGACTCAATTACAAGCAGTGATAACCAGGTCTTTACAAAAGAATTACAGCACTGCATTTCACTGGTCCAGCACTGCTGGTCTTAGAGCACGTTACATTAAAGTCTCCTTCATCTAAAACCTGTTAAGAGAAGACCCAATTTAAAATAAGGACTTTAGAGACAACAAATGGAGCAGAAAATTAATGTAGCCGCCTATCCTACATTCTCTCACTTAAATACATCCATCATACTAAAAAAAGAAAAAAACTCCAAAACACCAGATAAGCTTTTAATGTTATTTCAGAGATTACAGCAGGTGTTTATCACTGCACCAGGTGACATCTTACAAGGCTTTTATTTATACATTCATATGTTTAGATAATAGCTATATACTTAATAGAGATTATGGCTTTGATAGCAACTTACAATTCTTTGAGTTTCTTCATTTGTGAAAATGCATTTCCTTGAACTGACATAATTGCATTGTTACTTAGATCTCTAGGAAGAAAAAAAGAAAAATAGGATTAGATGAAAATAATAGATTTATTAAACTGAATGGATTTAAGACTCAAGCAGTAATTTGCTATTTTAGTGATATACAAAGGACTCAAGCTCAAGCTCAAAATCAAAAGAGATGCAAATAAGGAGTTTCATAGCATGCTTAATATGTAAGAATTTCTGCCTTAATTCCAAAATTCCCACTCAGTGTAACTTCAAAACTGAAAAAATCTTCTGAAGATCATAGTAGCAACCATGGTGAGTGTATTTTATCCCAAATTATAAGTAAAGCTTGTTAGTCCTACTTTAAATTCAGTTAGTATCAAAATTCATTTTTTTCCTATTCTGGGTTAAATGTGAATTTCTACTACTTACAAGTGTTCAAGTGCATCCAAACCAGAAAATGCTTTCTTTGTAATGGATCTAATCCTGTTTCCTTGGAGTATCCTGAAAAATTTAAGCACATGATGCAAAAAGAAATGCAATTAAATGGGAGCATTTTTGAGCTGAATAATTGCATTTTTGGCATCTATTTTTCAACTGTGACTAGTATTCACCACTCACACATTTCCAATGCAGCAAAATGTATCACATCTAAAAGATACTAATTTATTCCCCTTGAATAAATAACTAGATTTTACAATGATTTTAGAAGACATTTAAGATGTGCAGTTAAGTGACATGGATTATTCTAAATGTAAAACTATAAACATTTTTTCATTTCATAAATCTGCATTTGAACATATTAATGCAATGGAGCCACTTCCACTGGATGTTGCTTTACCCTACTGAAGACTAAGCCTGCCACTATGCCACTGTCATATGATACACTTATTATTTTTTAGTATGGGAAAACCAAATTCTTTGATAAATATGTCCATAAATATTAATAATACTTAAAATATTTCAGATTAGTTTGACTTGGAGAACCTTGAATTTCTTTTATTGAAAAGGAAGATATTATAATGAGGTAAGGGAGAAAACAATGAGGTAAGGGAGAACAATGAGATAAGGGAGAAAAAAATAATCTCTGCTATGGAAAATTTAATATCCGTAAGTGTAGGGCTTGTCCCTTGAAAGACACATAATAAGCTATATTTTAAGGCATGATGAGATACAAATATTGTAGCAATACTCACAGTTTTTTAAGTTTATCTAGGCCAGAGAAAGCACCATTCATATCTTCAATAGTCCATGATATTTCATTGTTTTTCAGATCCCTGTTTAAGAGGGGAGTGGAAATCAAACCACAAAAGCTATTAAAAAGAGCAAGGTACATACTTCTCCAACAGCAGGTGTTACTTAAAAAAAATCAAAAATAGCTTTCTAGGTTGGATTTTTGTTCAGTCAGTTTTTGTGGGTTTTTTAAAACAAGTTTTTCCTGATTAACTTTATCATTTCCATTTCTACTGAGAGACTTTTAAGACTATTAGTATTTTTCCCACTGATAATTAAAAAGATCACAAACTCAACAATTTTTAGAATTGTGAGCAAACTAACCCCCATACCCCTCCAAAGGTATTCAGATACAGGACTATTTAAGCAAACACGCACTGCAAGGAAGGGAGAGGACCAACTGTTGTCCCTTTGAAACAGAACATCCTCATGACTTTTTAAGTCCTTAATATTAACACCCAGAGAGCCATTTTAACATCCCAAAACACTTGCTTAATTATCTATGAAGCATAAAGAGACTTGTGTGGAGAATAAGTGTGTCTGCCAACAATCTACAGGGCTGGATGAGAAAGAAGAATCTAAGAGAAAATGCCTAATACTTAATACCTAAACAGCTCACAATTCTCTAACTTCCTCTCTTTATCAGCTCCAACTCTCTATATTCTTAACAAACACAGTGTACACTCCTCTAATTTGCATCTTTCCTAGATGCCCTAAGTGTGAGTATGTGAGCAAACCCCTGATAATAATGCCTAGAGGCAAAGGCAACAGTTTTGTTCATCTGGCTGACAGATGGGTCAGTGGTATGCAATGGGAAGGCTTTAATGAAGAGGAATGTATTTAGATTAGTTCTTTCCCTTCCTTTAAAAAATGCTATTTCAAAACATGCTCTAATACTTAAAGCAATTGTCCAGTCCTGACAATGAGTTTTGTCTTCTTATTTCTGCTGTGAGAGAAAATGATTCAGTTAAGACACAACTATGATCCAGATCCCTAAAACTGTGGGTACCGTGCTCTGCTTGCTGCCTTCAAAAGATTATGCCCCTCCCACAACAATGCTACTGAAAGTCTGTACCACAGTTACCATCATCCACTGTGCACAGCCTTAACAAAAGAGGAACTCCTCCCTTTCTCAACTATTCTGGAAAGAAATCTTACTGTAAGAAAACCATACACTGATCAGGGGAAGTTAACAAAATGTTCTTGTCTCTTTCATACAGAAAAGAAATAACCTATAAATACAGGATTTTTCTTAAGGTTTTTGACCTTACAACTTGAGTTTGTCAACTTACAAAATCTGTAGACTGGAAAGTCCCTTGAAGGCACAATCAGCAATGTAATTTACTTTGTTGTTTCCAATGTACAGCCCAACCAGCACGCTTAAACCAATGAAGCTTGAATCATCTAACCTTGCTAATTGATTGGACGTCAAATCTCTGGAAATTTAAGGGGGGGAAAAAAAGCATTTTAATGTTCATGCTGCAGTGCTTATTTAACTTAGTTCAACCCACATGAATTTTCAAGGGGAAAGCACCAGTATTCCCCTGATGATTATCACAGAACCCACTACACCACTTCTGACCACAGCATTTTGCCTTGTTTCAAACAATTCACACATTACTACAGAATTAATTTCTCTCTTTTGAAAATTACTGTGTTACGGCTTTAGTACAACTGCTACAGTGAAATGGACCAATCCCAGTTAACTTCAAACTTCTTTCAACAAGATTTAACTGTCTTATACAGCAAAGCTGTAGTCATCTTGGAAACTTTGCTATGAAAAATTCACAGATCAGTGCTAAGAAGCTCACATTTTGGCATGTACCCGGCTCTTGAAACTGGAAGAGAATAAAGGTACTCACAGTTCACTGAGTTTTTGGCAAAATTCCCAGGCATCAGGACTGATCCTGCTGATGGCATTTTGGCTGAGATGGAGTTGCTGCAGCATCAGTAAGCCATAAAGCCAGCCTTTGGTTACCTCTGTTAAATTGTTATGGTCCAACTGCCTACAAACACCCACAAACAGAAAAAGACATAAGGTTCACAAACTGAGCAGTATGCATGCTATGCCACAGTCCACCTCTGACCTCACAACACTGGCTAGATAGCTGGAGCCTCTATTTAAATCTTGAGTTGTATGCATGCATTTAAAATGTGCTGCTCTACATATTCACTACTGACTGCTTGCTCCTTTTCAGACCACAACAAAACAATTCAATTCATGAACACCTTCACATTTTATCACACAATTCTATTCATTTGGTGCAAGTCTACTTAGTAAGTTATCAGCAGAATCTACCAGCAAGTTCAATACTTACAAGACTTCCATGTTGGTCAAACCCCAGAAAGCACCATCCATAAGCCTCGTAACCCCATTTCTCTGCAGTTTCAATGATTTCAAAGCAGGAAGTCCTTGGAAAGTGAGCCCATCTATTTTTTTGATTTTGTTGCGATTCAGCTCCCTGCATCAATAGAATTTACAGTTACAGCACAGTAATTTTACCTACATGCCAATAACCTTTCTTCCCTCTCTGGAACCAACTTTATTTGAACACTTTTCTTGCACATGAAACAAAGACAAGAAGTAATAAAAATCAAATATTTTATTGCAACACATTATGTTCAACCATGTTAATACTGTTCTGCCTTTTTGATACTGAGAACAAGTACTTGGTAGTTCCTTGATTTTCAGACTTAAAGAATTCCTGTAGACCTAGAATGTCATGGTTAATCCTGTTCCCAAATTCAAAACTGAGAGTGGTGTTTATCCAGCAGTAGAGCTCCTAAGGCTGGTTTGTAACTGCAATCAATAAACAGTCCCCAAAAAAGTTAAAATTTTAGTTGTGATAACTAGTCAAAATTGAACATCCTGGGTGATCTCTTTCTGTATCTGTAGTCAAGCTCTCATTACATCTCTGTCTCCTCCACAACAAGTTACACATAGTGCCTTCCCTCTTTCTCAAGTGGTCTTGGCACTTGCTCTTCTGCTGGTCTTCACCCTGTGCAGGTCAGAAACTGGGAGCAATGTGAATCCTGTGAGGGAGATGTAGGGTGTAACTAGCTGGAGGGCAAGATGCAGGGACAGGATTAGACAATACTATCAAAAGGTGGTAAAAGCAGTGATCATCTGCCCCTTCAAGGAAGTCTTAGGTCTACCAAAGGAAGAATCTGTCCTTTCAAAACTTATTTCCTCATGCCAAGTAAAGGTCTAAATAATCCTCTCCCCATAGTTATACAATCATTATTTTTCAGAGTCACAACCCTGTAAGAATTCCACTTGTCTCTATGGCAGTCTGACACAAAATCTACCTGATAACAGAGCTGAGAGAGAACCCTGCTTCTTATCCTGTGTTTAAATATGAACAAAAACTGAAAAACATTCAGTAAGAACACGCTTTAGTTCTTCCCCATTCTTCTTTGAATACTTTCAGATGATGACACAATTTTTTGGCCTTCCTTGCAGATAAGCTACCTAACGTAACTCAGTCAGCATAATAACTATGAACAAAGGGAACATTTTTAGGCAAGTATGTATCAAACATCCAAAATTCAACGTGAATCTGAAGATCAGAAAGTCTACCAAAATGATTAACAAATCCTGAGCTTTGCAGAACTATTCTCATACTCTTCTACTGAGGCCGGACTAAAACTGTTCCAGCACTTGTATACAGAAGAAACGCAGTCACTCTTTCCAGAAGTGTCAAGCACCCTAATATTTCAGCATTCTTATAACCTATCACTTTCAAGGCTAGCCTAAGAGACTGTGTAATTTTTAACTCGTGACTATCTGATATGGAATGTAATTATCCAGGATTTGACAAAGTGCAACCCCTTCTCTTGTCCATTTTCTGCACTTTCTAAATTTTCCAATTAAACCCCACAGTCTCTTTCAAATAACTTTGTTATTTATTTGGTAAAACATTTATGGACAGCACTGTATCAGTAAAGCTGAAGGTCTATTTATTCAAGCATATTGCTTATTGTCAATGCCATCTGAAAGCAAATGAATTTCCTTCATTCCAGTATGAAAGCAAAAAGCAAATAACTGCTGCAGTAAACTATATAAGTTTACTTTACTTACTATTTGCCTGATGCTTTTTCACAGAAATATTGCTCCTACCCCTTTTCCAGTCTTTTTTTTTTTTTTTACGCTTTTAATAGGCAAACACAATTTTAAACACAAAGACTGTTCACATCTCACCAACATATAAGAGTAGTTTTGTTCAGTACAACGCTGCAGTTAGTAAGGGTTGTAGTAATATGTTTTCTCTGTCTGTCTCACTCTGCCTCTGGTTAAATTAAAGGCTAAAGTTCAAGCACTGCCAGTGCTTTGGAAAACCTGAAAACAATTAGTCAATTGTAGGTTACACTTACAGGTGCTGCAGATGGGACAGTTTAAACATCTTTTGAGGAATTGCTGAAATTTTGTTCCTGTTCAGTTTCAATACTTGAAGTGTGGTAGACAAATTGTCAAAGGTACCAGGCTCCATAGAGGTTATTCGGTTACTGTTAATATACCTGTTGAAACAATGTCTAGAAGGTTAAATTTACAGTTATTTGATAAATTCTTAGCACCAAGTAGTGAAACAGAAAACTCCAGTGGTGCTTACTCATTTATAAATAGATTTTTTTCATATTAATTAGAGCTCTTGTCAGCTTTTTCTATAGTCAAATAGTATTTCACCATGACCATTTTACTCTACTCTGCCAGAGTGTGATAATGGAAGAAGATAATATGTGGCAATCCTGTACATAACAACCTGTTACTGTTTTATCAGTCAGTATATCCTGCATTCCAATATTCCTGAATAAGAATTAAAGGGCATTCACAAGAAGTCTATCCAATTCCATATAAATACAAACTAGCCTATCCATGGGGAACTTAAATTCATTTTATCACATAATTATTTCTCTCAAGAGACACATCTATTTGTTTCATCTCAAGATAATGGCCTTAGCTTTTTTTAATGAATTAAAACATCTCATTGTAACAATTCATATATTCAAGTTAGTGGCTTATGTTCAACTAGATAGATAGGAATATTAATGTCATTCCACTTAAAAGAAGATTTAGTACTTAATAAAAAGCTGCCAATCTAAATTATCCAACAAGATTTTTGAAAGTAACCTGAAAGAAAAAAAATTTACTTACAAATACTTGAGTTGTAATGATGGAAATGATGAAATTTTTAGCTCCGATATATTGTTGTTGCTTAAGTCCAAAGTTTCTAGACTCTGAAATGGCTTCAGATGTTCAGACAAAATGTTGGCAATCTTGTTACTGGTCCTGAAGTTTAAGGGCAGTAGACAAAAGACTGTCATTTCCAGAGTAAACACATCTTAACTACACAACCCTGGCAAATATTAGTTCTTAATTCCCCTATCTGAAAATAATGTTGAATTACCGAAAAGCAATAAAATATGTTCTCTATGCATAATATTAATCCAAAATCACAAATTAGAATAGTCTAAATAATTTTTCATCAATATTTCTTAAAATATAATTCCAGAAAACTATGAAAAAATTGCAATATAATCAAATTACTGCAATTCATGGCTTTTAAAAAGAGATGCAAAACTCTATAATCATGTGTTTCTGAACAGTAGAAATATCTGGCAGTTGCATGGAACAGTATGTCACAGTATTGTAAAGAAATAAGGTTAGAGCTGTTTTCTATTATAAGCAAATTAATATCATAGTAACTAGACACAGTTTAGCTTGGGTTTTTTTGAAAACTTCCTTGGCATGTAAGTCCAACTGAATTTCCAGAAAAAAACACAGAGCTAGATTATAAAGGATGGATGACAGTGCAATCCCCTGAAAAACATTCTGTAATTGTGGAATTAGACCTAGTATTCCAATCCACAGATTTTTCTAATGAGTTAGCAAAGAACAGAAATTCTGCATATTATAGATCATAACAGGAGTTTTGGACTTCATGTCTGGTCAAACTTCAGCTCAGCATCACACCCACTTTCACAACAAAAAGTATGCAACAATCTGAAGATGTGGGTATTCTAGTCTGTTCTGAGGAACACCTCTTCTTTCACTTTCACACATGAACTTTTTCCAGTGACCCTATTTCATGTTCATACCCAGCAACCTACCAGTTTTTCCACCTCAGCTGCGTGATGTACAGAATCATACACCACACATCAGCAGCATTACTGTTCAGGGCAACCACTACATAAGTAAAAGCAGATCACAACCAATTAAACAAATGCAACCTGAAATAATTCTTGTTACCTTGTAAGTCATTCTAGCTGTGGTACATTCTATACCTTGTTTGATAATTACCAAGATTTAGGAGCTTTTCCCAGATCCTAGAGATTGCAGGCAAAAGCAATTTTAGTAAAACTATCAACAAGAATATTCATTCTGGAAGGTGTTTACCTTTACTGGAAATACTTGCTCTGGACCAAAAAGTAAGCCACACATTAGGGTAGCATGGACAACTCTCATGTATTCAAGGGGCGTGGGGGAACTACTGCTCAAGACAAATAAGTCCTAACTCACAAACTGAACCAGAAGTGAGATTAATGGGCATTCTGACCACATACGGGAACGGGTAAGTGATCCTGCAGCCCCTCCAATGCTGAGCTTGTATCATGTTTCATTCCTTAGGCTGTCTGGTATAGGTACACTGCATTTTTTAACTCTTAGCTGAAAGTATTTATAATAAATGGAAACAAATTACTTTAATAAAAAACAACAACAAACACCACCACCATGTGTCAGTTCCACTGGCCAAATAAGAATGTGAGTTAGATAACGCAACAGGTCATAGAGCCTTGCCTTTATGCATTAGTTTGTTTACAAGGTAATTACTAACAAGGTATTAAAACTGCCAATTACTTGAGTGACGAATAAAATTTTCCTTGCAGTAAAAGTGTGCTCCAGCAGAAGCCAGCAATTTCCTGAACTGCCCGCCTTCTAAATTGCAGTGTGAAAGTGTTCAGTTATAAGACGGCTTGCACAGTACTGTCTTTGTGTCAGCATTGCTCCATAAAACAGAAATTCCTCACAACTGGCAGGATAATAGCCCCTGTATTACAAACTTTAGTTGGACCTAATGGAACCGAATAAAACTCATACACCATCTTCAGAGTAGCACTTAAACCAACTGGAAAATTATCTGACACAGACCAAGTTACAACAAAAACAACCAAACAAAAAACCTGCAGCTTGTTTGCTTCAGGAACGTTTTTATTTTTTTGAGATGGTAATGCCATATTGAGGGGTGATGAGCAACTTCTTTTGCTCACTGAAACTGCACTACACATCATAGTCCTAGTCCGTCTCACAGCACCAAAATCAAACCAGCCCTCACTGCACCTTCCTGCTTAATCATATTTGTAGAAGCTACTCAGTTGCAAAATAGCTGAATGGTTCACTCCCTATTGCTCCAACACCCTAGTGCTGTTTCTCTTCAAAAGAATATAAGTATAATAATTCAAACCTGAAAGATTACTCAGCACTGAAAATATCCAAATAGTTCTACTTTAAGACCCAAGTTTATTTAAAATGAGAAAGTTTAACTCTAATTTGATTTTTCTTCATAATCATCACTTAAGTAAATTGAAAAGAGCACTGTATCACCCTCCTCAAAAATGCCAAATCATTATCAAAATTAGTCAAGAAGGGCATGTTTGAAAACACAAGCCTATCTAACTGTCAAGACAGAACCAAAGAGCATGAGTGTGGACACAATGACACAAAAGTTCTTCCACTGAGAGGAGGGTGGGGGTAAGAAAAGCCAAAAGAAAATCTTTCCTGTGAAATGGTACTATCGCTGTGTTCAGACAAAAGGAGTTGCATACACTCCATTGGTTTAATTTCACAGACCTTAAAGGTGAGATGAGAGAAACAGAGGTTCCCTGCAACAAGAAAACCAGCACATCAAGTTTGTCCAGAAACGAACCTGCAGCAATTTGATAACAATTTCTTCATGTGGAAGGACCAGCAACATTCTGCAGCTTTAGGAGCAGCTAAAGCAGCAGGAGCACCAAGGAATGCAGATAAACCCACCAAAAATACCTCCATGAATTTCAATGTGCCTTTTGCAATTTGAGTGCCTATACCCCGACTTGCAGCAAAAAACTTCACAAACCAACGACCAGGAGTGCATAAAGCCTGATTTAATTACTTTTACATAAACCTGTGTGAATACTAGCCTAAGAGAGAATACCAGTTTTTTATTATAGGTATCAGAAACCTTAGCTTTCCTTCTCAACATTCATGACTTTAAGCATACCAATAGGCCAGAAATCCGATAACAGCCCTCTTAATCCTATCTTAAGGTTCATTCTAAAGAACTAGCTGCCATGTATCTGAAGTAAGACTTGTACTTTCCTTACTCTGGGGAAATACAAAGCAGGTCAGAAACTTCTGTATCCAATTTGCTGAGCATCTAGTTAAGGCCTTTCAGATATAAAAGCTCTTAAATGCTGAAACATCCACCCCACTCACCCACCCCACTCACCTCTTAAAGATATGAGATAGTCATACTGTCTCTTGATAAAGATTGTCATTATGAAATGGTTTCTAACTACGAAAAATATCTACATAAGCTTCATGGTCCTGATGAGTTGTAACTCATCATGCACACTGTAACATGGAAAATCCAGGGCACGAACAGATTAGGACCTTAAATCCTGTCTTCTATTTCTCTTTGAAATCTCAGCACAAAAAAACACTCCTGCACTTCCAGCATAATGTTTTTTTCCAGCTGTATCCTGATCTGCAGTGTTTTGAAAACTTCTTTGCTGGACCTCACCCTACTGCCCTGACAAGGAGTATGTGTAGGAGCCTGCAGGTGAAGCAAAAAACAAGCTGTATAAAAAGACAACTTTGGAGAAGAGTCCATGCAGCCTGGTTTGCATAACTGTTAGATGCAAAGTAACTAACTGTCTTAACATATGTGTATAACTGGACTAATACAGCACCTCCTGTCCCTCAACTAAGCCCTGAGAAGCAGAATAATCTGAATCACAAAAAGACAAATTAAACCATAGCGCAATCTCCGACTGGAAAACAAGAGTAAAGAGGAAAAAAAAAGCCTTCTGCTAGGACTGGATGCATTTTTCTGACCAGTGCTGAGGCCGAGACATGGAATTTCATGGATACATAGTCTGACCAGATTAGAGCTTTTGGAGGCAGCCATATCAGAGTCCTTACAAAACCAACACAACTGAGCATGTTCTGGGTGGTCTCCACTGCATGCCACTACAACTCACAGCCTCCTTTTAAATTTTTCTGGGTTTTTCACCTGCTCTTCCCATCATTCACTAGCTGACAACATATTCAAATAGCTGGCATATTCTTTCTTGCAGTCCCACTCCTCCCCTCCCAAACTCCTTTGGGAGCAATGATGTAAACACACTGTGTGAAAGAAAACGGAAGCAAAAAGAAAAAACAAATTATAGTAAATACAAAGAATCAAGACTGTAACTGGAAGTGCTGGAAGACACATACCTCATGGCTCTTAGGATTAGACTGGACAACTTTAAGGAACTCTTATCTGAAGAGCCTCAGTAACTACTACTTCAAGAAGAGCAAAAATTTTCTTTTTTCTTCAATTTCTACTCATTTGAATACTGGGCAACATTGTAATGAACAATTATATTATTTAAAATACTGAAATTTTAGTTTTTAGCTGAACACTACCCTTACAAAAAAACAGCCTCTGATATGAATGGGACTACATGCTCTTCTCACAATTAAGACACCCAACTGGACTGAATTATAAAGTCTGGGTTGTTTGGTTTTTTTTTAATATTTTTAAGTGTTAGTCATAAAAGTATTGCAAGTGAAACTGCTTTTCTCTAAGACAAAATCAGCAGAAATAGAGCCTAGATTCTGGCTCACTTCCAGTTCTACTGGCAGGTTTACAAGTCTAATGCCTGCCTCACACACGAGCTTCTTGCCTTCCTTGCGGCAAGCAGTTGTTCCTTCTTTTGAAGGTCTCCTTCATTCCATGATCCATGCCTCTCATTCCTCTTTCAAGCCAGATGTCAGAAAGACATCTGCTTTTCTATTTCGTGTTTTTTTATATTACACAGAAAACTCAGAACTCTGTAGGATACTGATACCCTGTCCAAAACTTGAAACCAAAGGTCTATTGATTCCCAAATCAAACACAAACTGTGAAAGGGGAAAAGATGCAGACTGAAACAGTGATCAGTTATGTTTTCCTCATCAAGAAGAGACAAATCCAAACTTTCAAACACATGATACTTCATAACAATTCTCTTCTGATTCCAGTCATAGTACCAATATGCAACTAATTAGGTTTTCCTTCCAAACACTCAATACCCTGATGTCTGTTTCCAATTCAGTTTCCAAAATAATCACAAGCTGCCTAGGATGTGATAGGCAAGTGAATGTGTAAGTTCATTCCTTTATTTTAATAACTGCAAACAAAAGCAATGCAAACATAACTATTTTGGCAAAAGCTGACAACAGGAATAACCCATTGCAGACTTGGTGAGCTGTGTGACAGTTAGTTAATGCTAAAATCTTGGAAAAATTTAAATATGACCTAGATAGAATCAGCATAGTGCCCTAAAGTATTATAAATCATCTTTCTAATCTAATGTATGGAGTTCCTAAGTAAAAACAATTATGCTTTATCATCACAGAGCAACCCTCCCTTTCAGAGCGTGCAGACCAAAGCCTAGCCAGTTTAGACTGCACACCCCTCTAGATGTACCCCTAACTTCAATCATTCAAAGTAAGCCATGTTCTCCCATACACTTCTCTTTCACTCAAGGCACAAGTGATTTCACTGCTCTACTGCAATCACCACCACCAATTTTCTAAAATATAATCCAAACACTTATGCCTGACCTCTCAATTTCATTCTCACTTCTCTCATTTCCCATATCATATGCCCTACTCCTCTGTAAAATTCCTACTACTCTTCCATTCTGTCATATCAGAACAGTGTTTTCTATTTTTGAAGTCCATACGATTCTTTTTAATTCACCTTTACCTTTACCACTCTGATCAAAAAATCATGACAGATTTATCCACTGCAAATAGCTCATAAAATCTGCATTCTTTCCATTCTCATTGCAAAAGCAGTAATCTAGGCTCTCACTCACACAACTCTAGCTACAACAAACTCTGGGTTTCTATGTACTTCTTCTCTTTCCCATCATTCAGCCTAAATTGCTGTCATAAAAATTGAGTTTCCATGTCTGAAAACCTGACTAAGTCAGGTTTCTTTTAAAATTCTTTCATTTACTTCCTCTTAAGTTTCCACACCAAATGTCAAAGACTGCAAGAACTAATTCCAGTAAGTTCCTCGCTCTAGCTTTTTGCTCACAACTTCAGACCAAGTCACACATGGTTTACCACCACTCTCGATTTTGGGACATTCTCCAAGTAGCCTTATGCCTGAAGCCCAGTCTGGCATTCCTCTATCCCTTCTTTCAATCCTTCTTCAAAACAAACTCTTCCAGGCAGCATCCAAATCTTAATCCTTCCCATAATAAAGTGGTAGCTGAAGAGATGACAAAGATGTAAAATATTTGACCAATGTTTTCTTCATACTGGGATCCAGACTCCAGTTTAGCATGCTAGCTTTATAAACAAACAATACCACTTTCTCTGGCAAGCATAGAAGGGAAAGGCATTCACTAGTGAATGCAAGCTTTCATTTTCAGGAGCTTCATCTAAACATCTTTCTTGTGACTGCAGCTTTCTAACTGCCTACTGGGAAAGTGTAGGTAGGGTTTTACACACAACTTTCACTCCCAGACCACTGTGAGATGACACAGAGGCAAACTTCTCATACCTATCCTTCTGTCTTTACTGAAGGCCTTTTACAGGGGTTTAAGTTACTGCCACAAGTGCAAACTATCACTCTTATTTCTAAACTTTCAGATGGGACAAATGCATGATTTACTTTGAGTGTTTGCTTCAATTAGTTGCATTTTATTTCTCAATATGACTATCTAAAGCCAGATTTGGGATGCCCATTATCAAATCACATACATAAATATACGTTTCACATTTTAAACAGAAAAGGACACACAATACTAAAAAAAAAATTTAAAAAAAAACCCCTTCGCAATCATAGAAGGACTTAATTGACACTTTTCTTCAGTAACTATGTTTGTACATAAAGTAAGATAAGTAATCAGGCTAATTTTGTAGTGGCTGATCAGAAAGCCAATTTAAAGCTGCAGTAGTTTTTCTTACTATGAAAACGTCTGACCTGTGCAGTCATCTAGGACTGGCTACTTTACAGTTCTTTTGTCCTGTTTTATCTCCTGACCTTTTCTGTTAGTACTTTTTGTTCATTTACCATTTTAAACATCCAGGATACAAGACACATCTTCAAAGCCAGGAGATTTAAATTCAGCACATATTGACAGAAAGACATTACAAACTAAAGGCTGTAAAAACCCTTCAGAGAAGTGGCTTGTGGATTCTGTTCATCGTCTAACAAACACATAGCCACATTTCAAAAAACTGTCTCAATTTTGGCAGGACTTTTAAATATCTCAGAACGCAAAAGTGAACAGTCCCTGCCTTAAAGGTTACCTGTACAGATAGAGTTGGAGGATTCCCCCAACACAGCAGAGAAAAATCTCTACCATGTCGCATTTTCATTATGTCTCTCATAAACAGATTTAACATTCTAAAAAAAAAGTGAAGCAGGAACCTAATGTAAAACACACATAAATGTAAGACTTGACAAACATTCCTGAACTGTGAATCATTCATTCACCCTTTAACTTCCACATCACGACTTCTACATTTTCCTCTCTGACTTTACTACGACCAAGTATTTGTTTGTGTTCTAGACTGACATGGTCAGTCCTTACAACATAAAAACTTGACTCACCTACGCCACATGCTCTAGTGCCTTTATATAAAGTATCTCCTATTCAATAAAATGTAAAATTACAAGTCTATTTAAAACACTCTATTCTTGAAAACTAGTCTAATGTTAGAATTTCACTATATGCACTAAAGACCTGGCCATGTACAGCACTTCGAGTCCCTACTGACTACAAGTGCATTACTATGGAACACATCCTGGATGTGAGTAATAAGAAACATGGGGGCTTTAATACCAGTTCTACACATACGTTTTGATAAGAACAATAAATTCTAGTTGGAGAGACAGGATACTTCAATACTCAAAGCTGTTCTGTCTCTTCATAGTCACTGCTACCTTCCATTCTTCATAGTACTCAAGGATGCAGTGTACTAATGATGTTGGACAGTGTCTACAACTACGTAATTTTTTTAAATTCTAAATTGAAACCCATGCAAGTAAAAGTAGCATGGGTTTCTTATTTAAACTGTATATCCTCAAACAAAATCTTACATAACATGGCTGAATTTGCAAATCAGTCTCTTCCTTACAAAGTACTAGTAACATTAGAAGTAGCTAACATTTTCAGAAGAATTTTTAAGTAAAACCCCTATGCAAATAATAGTTGGCAGTTAACAGGACTTCTAGACAAGGCTATTGTACTTAAACTATTTGGTTTCAATCTGTTTCTGGATTTTTCTCTTAGGTCCAAAACTACAACTGTGATAGACCTGAAGGGCAGTATTAGTCTTCTTCTCATGTGCCAAGATCACTGGTTCAGGCAGATTTTTAGGATAAATAGGACAGAAGTGGTACATCTTGGATAAGCAATGGAAACAATACTCAGAACTTTCACTTGTTCTCCTGGAATGAGGGCATTAGTGCCCATTTTTTTACCTGATACAAAAGCAATCCACCTATCTTGGAACAGTAAAAAGTAAACTGTTTTTTCTCCAAGAAATGAAGAATTCTCTAGTACAAAAATTTAAAGCATTTCTCCATTAATTTAACTGGTTTTACATTTACTTCAGGAATGCAAACTAGAAAACTTCTAACATATTTTACTTCTAGGGATAAATAAATGCACTTACATTACCATGTATGCTTGTCTGCACATTACATACCTGTGGTAAGCAGCTGTTAAATCCACTACTCTCCTCAAAAGCTTATGTTGCCAGCACGCAGGGGACCTGACCTCCTGGCTAGAGCTATTGTGCTGACAATCTCTGGCAAATACCCAAACTTCTCTCTTCCTGCCTTCATATACTGTTCTCTTCATGCCTTCTCTTATAGAACATATATAAAAGGGCTTGGTGGCTGTGCAAAAAGAACACCCTGCAATTTAATTTTCAGAGACTTGACCTACGCCTCCTGACCAGATATATCCCAAACTACCACCCATGTAGCTTACAGCAGTATCCAGATTCCCAGGAGGCTCACAAGCTCTAACAAGATATATACTCATCACATGAATAAAATCATAGATACATCTCCAGCCATGTAAGGAGAGTGTGCCTGAATATCCTTGTATACTCACTCCTTCACACTGACACATCTCCCAGGGTGGTTGTGAGGGGGTGTACCTGCCTGATACTTTTCATTCCCAAGATGCTCAACCCTCAACTGGCATTGGTAAAAACAAAATGTTAGCACTGCTGTTTCATGTTACAGACAGACTGGGATCATCTCCTGCTCTGGGTATGTTTATCCTGAATAATTCATTAGTATGTAAATATCTCATTTAGATAAAATATCAACTAGATAGCTAGAAATGAAGTAGCTCCAGAAATGGAAACTGGACTAACATGATAATCCACCCATGCTTGTTTATATCCTTCAAAGAATTCAGACATATACGGCTGCGTGGGGATACCTGCACTATTGTGGAGACATACCAGCAGTGTAATTTCCTCTGCAGGGCAAGAAAATTCTTGCAGAACAGGTAAAATTCTAATGATCCCCAGCTCAGTAAGAATTCTTCACAAGTGAAAGAAAAAAATCTTGTAATAGAGCTTCTTCAACAATGAAGATATTGGCAAGAAAAGAGGGTGTTGCTTCTACAGCACTTCTTGAAGATTCCTTTGGAAAAAAAACAGCTGGCTTTTCAACTGACAGTAATGAACCAAGTTTTATGTATCTCATAAGAAGTGTAAACAAATCTAGAAGACTATCACCCTCCTTTCTGCTACCCTGTGAAAGCCAGAACAAAGACTCAACATGGAAACAGTGGTTTGCTTTGGAAAGGCTTCACAACCTCCTTTCTTATAAAAGTTTAAAATGCTGGAGAAAGTCATCAGATGTTTCTCTGAAGAGCAATTCTAAAACTTATATTCTAATTGTTCCCTATGTGTTCTTTTCACATGACTTAAGATCACTTCAAATAACATCCACCACAGAAAAAACAAATGCATGTATTTTTTCACTTCTAAAAATGTTTCATTAGATTATTTGTCCATTTATGCCACTGCAATACCATATATATTTTTATACCAAACAACGGTATGTTTATTTCTCTTTATTAATACTATTTTCTATGAAATTAAATTTAGTATCCTTACATAAATAATATCCAACCAGTAAGAACAGGAGGCTCAGGAGAAACCTTATTGCTCTCTAAAATTTCCTGATGGTGAAGGTTGTGAAGCACAGACTGCAAAGGGAAAGGGATTAAGCCACCATCTCTGGAAGTACTGACAAGATGTGCATATGCGGCTTTTACAGACACGGTTTAGTGGTGGCCTTGACAGTGCTGAGTTAATGGTTGGACTTGATCATAAAGGTCTTTTTCAACTTAAATGATTCTATGATTCTACTCTAGGTTTTAAAGAAAAGCCATGCAAAAGAGACAAGATGATCTATTTTTGGACACTATAATACAACTCTAATTTTATGTTCTATGTTCATCTGTTTTGATATAGAACAAACAATTATCTTAACTACGGTAGACTGGTATTTGTAAGTTAACACAAAACATTAAAGTAATTATTTCTGCCATATTAAACTCCAGGAATCTCTGCTGTAGTCATAGAATAGGTATTAAATCTCAGCTGTAGCACAGTTACATTCAGTAATCTCCTTATCCACACACAGAATTAGAATGAAAGCCAGCTAACACCCAACTAGAGCAACTTTAACTGCATTAGTAGTGTGATAAAAGCTTTTAGAAAATACATATTTTTCTTTCAAGTGTTAGCATATACAATGCATAGCAAAGATTTTTCCATATTTGACTGCCTGAGTGAATGTCCCAAGCCAGGGACATAAGTATACGAAACAAACAATTCAACAGTGACTAATAATTATTTATTCTCACAAAGGAATACCAAATTTTTGCACAGCTGCAAAAGAATGATTTTAGCTTCCTCTAAACAACAACTGTTGAGTTTCCATGAAAAGAGAAATGCTAAGAATTCATAAAAAAAGCAACACTATATAAACCATTTTATTATGCTAATATTTCTAGCCTTGTGGTAAAAAGTACCTTAGCAGGGTGGAATATATATATATATATATGACAAATAAAAATTTCAGATCAATTAACTGCTTGAACTACAGAATGAAAAACAAAAAATGTGCTTAAATTCAACAGTTAGTTGTCAGACACCATCTGCTTTTTCTTTCATTCTTTTCTGATTCTGATCTGTAAGAAACCACATCAGTATCAAATGTCACTTAGTTCTTATTCAAACAGAGCAGCCCAGACACAGCGGCTGCACCAGCTGACTTGGCTGACCTAGGCCTAGAGTAAAAACAAACCCCTATAAATCACCAGATGTAAGCAATTGAATAGTGATCAATTTAATTAACTGAACAGGTTTCCAAAGTTTATTGTATTGTTTTAACCCTTGAGGATTCTTGAAGAAAGGTAACTTGCAATTTGTACTGAAGGACAGAATTCGGCCAGAGGGCTACATATTATTAGCTTTAGACACTTTAGATTCCCATTGATAAAACACAAATCCCACAAATGAAAATCAGGTCTTTTTTTCTAACTAACAGTATTATAGTAGATACTTTTCTACACCTTCCTTCAACAGTTTATTGAAACTAAATCACAGAAAAGAACTCCAACTAATATATTGTTAAAACATCAGGAATAAGATTTCCTTTAAAATCAACTTTTCTGGTTATGGGTTCTGTATGCCTTTTACAACTTTATACTCATATTACAAATGAACACCAAGTAACCTACTCATTTCTTTAATGAAATGCAATGAACACGGACATAATTATGTGTCACAATTTTACGTATTAACTACACTAAAAAAAAAAAAAAAAATTGTGCCACACATTAAAATGGGCTCCAAAAAAAATTTTCAAGACATTGGCAAAACATCTTACCTAGATACTTATTCTGAAGCTGCATCTCAAGGGGATTTCCCTGTATTGTCCAGTGAAATTAATGGAATTCTGCCATGATTTAACACATAAGGATCTCAGCCAAGATGCATAACGATGGATTGTAAGTCTTGCTCTAAAGGCAGCACTGTACAAGTTTTTGTAACACTTACAGATGCTTGTACAGTGCCTTGCACAACAGGACTAAGGCTTCTGGGTACTTCTGGGTACATAAATTAATTCTAATGCAGTCTTTGTATTTGGGAAGCACAAAAACTACAAGGATTAAGCTCAATTATACACATTTTAAAGAACTACTAAATAATATACATAATCGACTTCCTAACCACAAACTGCTCTATTTCTAATTATTTTACTTTAATCTCTGTAATGCAAGTATTTCTATGAACCCTGTAGAGTTAGTTCCACTAACCAGGGACAAGAGTAAGATTTACTTACAAAGACAGAAGAGTTATATTTGCCGAGACTGGTCCCAGATCTGGAATGATCTCCAGTTCATTGTTGTTCAACTTCCTATTAATATTACAAAAGGGAGAGTTAGCTTTGATGTTAATCAGAAGTATGTACATTGGACTTGCTAAACTGCTGAACTGTGTCACCTCGAAATTAAAAAATAATTCCAGTTTCACTTAATGTAAAATATCAGAACAGCAAGTATTTTTGTTGTTCAAGCAACCATCCCTAGAGAAATAACTACACAATTAGCATACACAAACACAGGCTGAGTATTTTTGGTTGGGGTTTATGTTTTGGTATGGTTTTTAATTAAGACAAATTAACTTACACTTCCTGAAGACTATGAAGGTGATCCAAGATACTGGTCTTGATTGAAGATAATTTGTTGTGACTTAAGTCCCTATGAGGTTAGAAAAATAAACACCCTGTCAGTTTTGCCATATGATATCAGGTAAAGCATTGCAATTTCAATCCAAATTATGTTCTCACTTGTCTCCAAGTACATAAAAAGGTTTTTTTATTAGCAAAATTAGAATAGAAACTCATTTGCTTACACAAGGTATAAATATAAAAATACAAATGCAAATACCTTGATCACTGCTAGCAGTGTCAAGGAAATTCCTAGTATCTCTGAACAATACAGAACTGTTCATTGGAATGTACACAGGACCCATGGAAAACATCATAAGATTTTGACTCAGATACACCAACAACCACTCTCCCACATCCCCTCACAACAAAAAAATATGGCAATATTTTTTACAACCCCTTGGTTACTTCAACAAGGAAAATTCAAAAAACAATAGTCATTACAGTCTCATTCCTTGGGTTAATCACAATATTTCACCCTTTTCACACATATCTCAAAAGCAATGCATAGATCACAAATACACAATGAGGACCACCCATAAATCGCAATTGTATTTTCATGCTTCCACAAAATTTTGGACACCATTCCCACAAAACCAAATTTAATGGAGATCTTAAGAAATAGCAGAAAAAAACAGACATAGCAAGGCTTAATTCTGAGTGTTAAGATGTCTGCATACTGGTGATATTAATACCACACTTAATTACCCTTGAAAAAGCAGCTTGAACCCTTAGCTTGTGCCATGTTGAAGATCCCAGTATATATTGATGCAGCTTATAAGCAATTGTTAACACCTTTGCAGCATTTGCTACAAAACAAGCCATGTACTAAAAATGCAACTAAAATGCAACTTCTTCTTGACCCCAAGAAATACTTTTCCTTACAGTGCCATGCATCTTTACCCTCTCAAACACTTGACATCATACGAAAGTCCTAAGGAACTTTTGCTGTAGCCTCAGAAGTACTGGAAACATAACAGAAATAAGAGTGACTGTAAAGCAAAAGAGAGAAAAGCTAACTGCAGGAACTCAAACCTGCACATCTCTAAATCTCTGCACAAGTGGTACAGACTCACAACTCATCTTGTGACCATGACTAGCTCTGCTGAAGGCCTCCCCCTTCTCAGTCACTCATCCACCAACACGTGCAGTTTTCTGTTCCCCTACTACAGACTATCCCGACCTCACCAGCATCAATCCAGCCATCTGCAAGCATTTGTTCCAAGTTAAAACACTGCATTTATCCAAGCCAGCTAACAAAAATGACATTACTTTAGTGAGTTCTTAAATTCACTCCAGTGAGTGTCTGTAATGCAGACACATAAAGAAATGAATCAGTGCACCTCAGCAGTGAGCAGCTATAGTATCAGGTAAAGGGTGCTTTAAAAAGCACCCTTTTGAAAAAAAATTGCTCACACTCCATGATACTTTTCCCCATGCTAATTAAGCACTTAAGAGTCATCCACCATACCTGGGGTCCTCATCAAGCCACACAAGGATGAAGTGTCATTTCAAATTAAATCTATGTGGAAACTACATGACTTCTTACTTTTTCTGGGTAAGATGACTCAGTAGAGTCATCTGTGCTGAGCATGCCAAACACAGGTCTGACTGCCATGGACGTGTCTGCTCTCTATCCACAGTTCGAGAAGTGAAGAAAGCTGATGAAGAGCATATCCCTGCTGCACACAGACCAGAGCTGGCTTAAGCAAAGCCAAGTTCAGGGTCTGTGCTAGGCATTCTGGTCTGTGACTAAGCCCTGACACCCTGCCAGCCACATAGGTTTCCTTAGCAGAACATGTGGATAGTGAAACTCTGTTTTAGAGTCTCCCAACTGACTTGTTCAATGTTGCCAGGATAGTTTCATTGTCACTTTTGTTCCTCTCCTATAGTTGGCAATTAAAAAATCCCACAGTAATAATAAGATTAAGTATAAAAATTAATCCCAGGCATGTATGGGTATTATGAGGTTACCACCACTACTCAGCTGTAAGGTGTGCTCTGAGCCAGCCAACTGGACCAGACCCAGCAAGCTGCTGAGCTGTGGCATGAGAACTGGTTCAGAGCCACAGACAGGGAAAAGAGATGCGCTGCATTTCCCAAGCCAGGACTGCACAGGGCAGAGCTGCAGGTGTGAATGGCATTTTCCAGAACAAAAGAAGGGGCTGAGGGCTGGGGGAGACCCACCCTACAGAAGTGAACACATTCCACCACCTTCAGGTGGCCACAGAAGGGATGTTTTCAGAGACTCAGCTCTGGACTCAAGCACCTAATATATATCTGTGCCTTGACTTTCAGGTGTCTAAACCCCCTCTTAACAATGGAAAACCAATACAGTGTCAATGTTTTCAAAAGCCCACTAATTTTAGTTCCACCATTATGATTTTGAGTTCTCCTGTATTAGGTTAACCACATTAAAGTTAGAGGATTGCATCTTTCACTGCTTAAAAATCTAGTGCAAACAATCTCCAGGCCATACACAGGAGAAAAATCCCTTTGTTTAACATGTGAAGGCATTAGCTGCACAGATTTGAAATTCTCACGCTGCATTCTTAAGTGTAAATACTGAAAAAGTATGCTGCTACAAAAATCTAGACAGCAATCTAACCTGGTCCTTAAAGGCAGAGTAGAGACAGTTTTTGCCCTTAAACTTAATTCAATATTTGGCTTTAGTCTGTAGGGATTATAAGAACTATGCAAATAAACAGCAAAAATTCAGTTAAATTATGGCTGTTAGTGCCTAACATGTTACTGTTGTTCACGCTTCAGACAAGACTTAGGAATCAGTAATTATTTCAACAAAGAGCTTTCAACATTAGTGCTAAAACCCTGCATTTCTTCATTTCACCCAAAAACTCTGCAAAAGGTTTATTTAAGGCAAGTTTGCTTAAAGGACCCACCAGACAGTAACAGACGTGAGTAGATTTGTTCTGCTGGAGTTAAAACATGTTAAAAAAAAAAAATCTGGCAGAGTCCTTAAACTATAAAAATCCTGCAATTACAACCACTGCTGTGCATGATCACCACACTGGAGCCAGACACTTTCACTCATAGCTTAAGCTCACATCCATCTGGAGTCTATCAAGGCAACCGTGAGCGTAACTAACACTAGGTTTCAAACTACTTTTTTTGGTGTTTGTTTTTTAACACTAAAGATACATTCACATTTTCCAAGTAGCACCTACTTTAAAAAATACATACATAAAAATTTCTTATGCCTGGTTTACTTACACCAGGTTGTCAAACACAAGATGGAAAAAAAAATCCCAAAGCAAAAAACCAACAAAAAATGCCCAACCCTCCAGACAATACTGAATTGCCTGTTTCATACAGTAGATATGCTTGTCTACCAATAGTTGCATAAAATACGTATTATAAATATTTTATTAAACATTACTCAGTGCTACTGGCATAGGAAACTTAATGAAATTTTGGTAAAAAAAGCCTTGCAAGTTACATTTCAAGTTCAATCAGAGTGGTTGGAAGTGAACCAAGAGTTAAAATATTTGCCTTTTACTAATAATCGAAATGAAGCTTAAGCCTGTAGAATTTTTTCAAACTTACAAGCACTGGATTGGCACAATTTTTTTAAATATAAAAACCTATCATCGCAGTTGCAAAGCTACAAGTTTATTATCAATGCATTTCTCAACATACCTTAAAACATGTATGAAGAAAAAGTTGGAAAATGAAATCCTATTTTTCCTTCACAGAAAAGGAACTGACATTGTTCAAACATTTTTACTAGGTGTTTTCCATTTCTGAATTTTCCTTGTATGTTAAAACAAAATTACAAGAGGGGAGAAAATTCCCCTCTAGTAGCAAGTAATTACTTGCTACTAGAATCTCAAAAGTCATAGACGATAGAACATACTCTGAAAAGTCCGAAATCAGATACATATTAAGAAATTCTTTATAGCAATAGTAAGCATATATACCTGTTCTTCACCTCACATTTCTAAGAGAAGTGATTGGACATTTAAGTAGAATGGCCTCCACTTGAGAAAGCATGCCATAGTTTTTGCCCTCAAAGAACCTGTTCTATGAAAGAAACTATTTTCTTTGTTCCATTATGTTTGTATGACCATTTTTTGTAACTCACAAGTCCCAGCACTAGCTGAAACTTAAGTCTGAACATCAATGTTTGTGTGATTAAAAACTGAAAGGAAGCCTAATGGATAGAGGGAGAAGGCAAGTGCTTCTTCACACATTTTATAGATATAACTTTTAGACTCTAACTTAATTTACAACACTTAGTCACAATTATCATCTTCTTCCTTAGAGAACTCAGAAACCTGAGCCCCAAGTCAAATTTTAAAATGCAAATCCAGCAACAGTTCCTTAATCAGTCCCACTGGGGCCTATAGAGCTGCTAATTCAGCAGAAATCAGCAGAGCTGAAAAACAAAAAGCCAGGCTGTAGCTGTTTTAAGACACTGATCCAAAGTGACTCATAAATCAGCTTGCTATGTTCAAGCTTTAGTCTGGAAAATATTGAAAAACAGCTGTGAAAACCATACAGCTTTTTTTTCTGGCAATTCTGGTAGGGAACTAGAGGATTTATAAAATGTAAATACTAAAGATGTAACACAAACACAAGTGAAAACCATTTTTCAGACTTTCCCTCCTGTCCCACCGACAGTTCTAGCATTCCTGAGTGAACCTGGCAAAGGGTACTGCAGTGCCAGAAATAGTTTGCACACAGGGAGGACTCTGGCCAATGCTCAACACTCTTCCTCCTCCACCGGCTCTAACAACCCTACATTCTTGCAGTATCAGAATATACATCCTGGAATTAAATGGAAATCCAACTTCAAAACTATCTGTACACAAAGCCATTATAAATGTTTATCAGTTTTCAGCAGACTGTTACCTCTCATGAAGGCAAGGTGATAAAAGAAGGCATTTTTAGCTAAAATCATGGTGAAGTTGGCAATTACAGCCTGTTTACACTATACTTTGTGAAGACACCTCCATACAACACAGGAGACCCACACCTGCCACCAAGAAGAAGGGGACATAAGTCAGGTTTATTTTTTCCCCTCTCTTTGTCCATTCTGAGGTCACTCATATTTTATTTCAGCAGGGAATGTCAACAAAAAAAGGCATGAAAGTATGCAGCAGGAGTTTCAAAACCTGGTCTCCGTATGGGTGAGTACAGATGGGCAAAGGAAGGTGTAAAGCCTAACATAGGCCTAGACCTTCTCAGGCAGAAGAGCTTCCACTCTCCTGCTTAGGGGGTCTCACCTATGTATGTTAAGAACGTGGTAAAAATAGCTGTTCTCTCAAGAGGACTGGAAAGCCTGCAATTAAACTACTAGCCTTTGGCTATATCCACTATAGAGTTTCATGGAAAACATAGTAGACATAAAGCAATAAAATTCATAAACAGTCTTGTAATGTGCAGTTTGTTGCAACAATAATCCAAACCTTTTTTGTGTACGTAAAGCTGAACGCATTAATTACCCAATTGCACAATCCCAGGTCCAAGTACTGGGGTAGCTGGAGGTAACAGACAATGCCACACTCTTCCTTGTTCTTATTAAGAGAGCAAGGAAGAAAAAGCAGGGTAGTTCTAAGGCATTTGTCACAAACAAAAGAAATATTTACACAAAAGCGGCCAGACCACATGGTTTGGTGACACCTACAAAGATGTACTTCTGTGAGTTTAAAAGCAAGTGACACAGCTGTCCAATGAGTAATCACAGCAGGGTTTCTTACAACAGACCAAAGCTTATTTATACAAGCGGAACTTATTTTCTCACACTTTTAAAGGAATGTGAACTTACATAAGGGCAATTTACACTACCAAGGGAATTCTAATTAGAAAAATGTCCCTTGCGCTAACAAAAAAAGCCCTGCAATGTGTTTTATTGTCTCTCGGGAACATAAGTGGAAAAAACAAATTTGTATTCCTGCTAATGAAAAATGCTTTTTAAAGCAACTCTAAAAAAAATGAAGAGTTCTGTGATTTTCCCCTTTTTATTTTCCACATCTGAATTTTAACAGCATTGATGTATGCTAAGCGAAGAAATTAAACTATAAAGCTTACCTTATATCAAAACAAAATCCTTAGGTTTTGTCAGAAAACTTAAGTGGGCATACTGAAACACTTCAAAAAACTAAGAGGAATGAAATATAATAGAAAGCAAAACCAGTTGTTGAATGTAAAGCAGATGCAGTAGTAGGTATGTATGTTTCAATCACATAGGGGAAAAAAAAAAAAGTTTCTTTCCCCTCACACTTTTGTATAGCAGTCCTGGAAATATTCAACTCCCAGAGCCATTCCTGTGTTCAGTTCCATATGGTGTCAATACAGCCATCCACATTTCATGAGTAAAGCAGCATGACCTCCAGACGAGGCAATTGAACAGAATTAGCCACAACTAATTGAAAGTTTTCCTGTTTACTTTAAAGCCCTTATCTCGATCTACTTTGAAAATGTAATAGAAAATTAATACGACTAATATAGAAGATCTTTCAGTGACAAGCGATTAAAAACAAATGTGAGAAGTCCCTCGGCCATTTTCAAGCTTTTAGATAGCTGACCTAATTTATGCTTTCTCTATCAAAGTTTGTCACTGAAAGTAACTTTGCCTCAGTTTGAGTTCGCGCTACCCTGGGTTCGGCCACTGCGCGGCATCGGGCCGAGCGGGCCCGCACCATCGCCAGCGCCAAAACTACCCAGGAATGAAGAGTTGCACGAAGAAAACCGATAGGAGCTTTCCCAACACACCGTTGGGAAAATCACATCAGCGTTAACGCGATGATTACTGCACGTTGTCTAAGAAAGCCAACAGAACTTTTTCCTCCCTTTCCCGGGAGCAGCGCTCCCGGGCCCATTTCAGCGGGACGCTTATCGCCACCATCGTTCGGGGCCGCAGCCGCCCCAAGGGACGCTGTCCCGCTGCGGCCACCGGCGACCTCGCCGCGCCCGCTGACAGCTCGGCCGCAGCCGCAGTGCTGCCCGCTCCCGCACCTCGCTGCCGCCACCACACCCGCGCTCCCCGCAAAGCCCGCCCGTCCGCGGCCCCGGGGGGCAGAAGATGGCGGGCGGGCGGACGCAGACCCCAGCCCGCCACGGAGCCCGCCGCCCCGATACTCACAGCTGCACCGCCCCCCGCGGTAGCCGCTCGGGCAGCCGGCTCAACTCCAGGCGGCTGCAGGCGACGAGGTGCCCAGCGCAGCGGCAGGGCGCGGGGCAGCGAGCGGCGGCGGGGCGGCCGCCCAGCAGCAGCGGCAGTAGGAGCAGCGCCGGGAGGACGGCGAGCGCCGAGCGGGGCCGGCGGAGCATGGCGGGCTCGGAGCCGCTGCTCCCGCTCCCGTCCCTGGCGTTCGCCCCACTGACAGAGCCGAGCGCGGCACGACCTCCTGCTTCTCAGCGCGGGTGGCGGCTACCGCTCATGCCCCGGAGCGACCGCTGAGGGGGGAAGGCGGTGGGAGACGGGTGTGTAGAAAAAAGTAAAGAAAGCGGGAGGGGACCGCAGCGCCGCCACCGCCGCCAGCCACTCCGCAAACTTTCCGCCACCTCAGCCCGCCTCCGCGCGGCCGGGGGAGCCCCGCGCACGGCCCGCCCCGCCGCAGCCCCCTCCCCGTGCCATGTCCCTCCCCGACAGCTCCCTCCCCGACAGCCGCGGCCGGGCCCCGCGGGGCTGAGATGTGGGATGGCGGGCCAGGGCGCGGGTGGGCCGGCATCGTGCCCTACTGCTGCCAGGCCTCGGCGGTGCCATCCCCGGGCCTCCGCCCCGCAGCACGGCGGGCGCTACTGGGGGATTTTGCTGCCGTCCTCAGCCTCTCCATGGGCGGGCGGGAGCGGGCCCTGTGTGCCCTGAGCATCGCCCACCGCGCCCGGGCCGAGGTGAGAAGGCACGGGCGCCATGGCCGCGCTCGCGCGGGGTTTCCCTTTGCCAGCACACGAGGCAGCGTGTGTCCTGCTAATCTAGAAGCTGCTCTAGAGGCCCCAGGCTTCCCAGCCAAGCCTAGGGTCGCTGGCATGTAAAAGGTGAGGTGAGGTTAACTCCTGCCTTCCGGGTCCTACATGGCTAGTCCAGACGTCGTAATTAAGCCCATTATGTTCCCCACAGGATCCCGGCTCCAAAGGTTCAGGGAAGTGGGCTGGACGTACAGATTCCACATGTCTGAGGTAATCGATGTAATTTAAGTAAATACCTATTGTTCAAGTTCCATATGTAAGCGCGGAACCCTCCTACGGATTCAATTACTGAAGGCTTCACGCCCCCATACTGTGCAGAAGCAGCCACCATCAAACTGCTTTCCCTCCCACCTTCATACCTACACCTGGAAGATGGCAAACGTCTTAGACACTGTGAACTTGGAGCCTCAAGAAGTTTTGACAGCTCCAGTATCAAGATTTGTAAGGCTGAAACTTTGTCCTGGTTTTTATTGTTTCCTTGTATATCTCATGATACAGGGATTTTTCTGAAAGAAACAAAACTACATTTTAGCCAGGAGTCATGAGTTCGCAAGACTGACCAGTCTTAAGAAACTACAAACATTCATGTGCCACTGTCAACAAGACTGTTTCAGATGTATAGGGTGTGCAGAGTGCTGCAATCTTTTGTCAGCTTGTGCTTCATTGACCACTGGTGTTCCTTAAGGAAATTACCATGGGAAAACAAACAAATGCTGCAGGAACACAGTTTTTTCTGAATATAAAAGCAACCAAACAAGCAAAGGAACAAAATATAGGATAGAAATTAGTTAGTATGTCTTTACAAGTTATTTTTTATTTAAAGTGTATGAAAACTGTCCAGGTACCATTGGCATGTCAGTATTGCAGTTTCTTTTCCAGTCTTCCTTTGGAAAACATTAGGGTGACATTAGATCAGCAAAGCCTGTGAAACAGTGAGCTGTTCTAAACGGACACCAGGACAGTGCCCAATTTGGATTTTTGAAGCTATCCATGGTTAGTCTATACCTGTTTCCATAGAATTCAATGGGAAAGTTCCATTCAATTCTCAAGTTCTAGCATTTGTTCTAGCTGTCCAATTGTTTCACACAATAACACCAAAATAAAGTGAATATGTTGTGTTTACATATAGGTAAGATATGCTATACTTGCTAATTTTGCAAAGTAATCAGAAATTCAAGAGAAGGATCTTTATGTCGTTCCAGGTAATTATTGTAGTATCTACAGAAATTAAAATAGATTTAAAGTAACTAAGCTTTGTATTTTAGTTCCCAGAGTGCACACAAAGAGCCTGACTTTTCTGGGAAAAGTGATCTTGAGTGTTGGTGAGGGTGCTGATTCTCTAGTAGGTGGCAAGAGAATCATAAAGCTGTCAGTTTTAACATCCAAGGAAAAGAAAAATTAGAAACAAAGCATTTTGAACTTAATTTATCATAGCAGTCAATAATATATATGGTGCTTATGTGAAAGGTAGAGCAAGAGAGAATCTGAGAAACAAAAGCAGGGGGAAAAAAAGAGATGAAAAGGGCAGGAACTTCTGGTTTTGTAATTTTTAAAAACCACTCATGCAATCAGGGAATACTGTGTCCTTAGAAAAACCTAATGCATATTTAGTGCTAGTAATATATGAAACTGGTTTAAGTTAAGCAAGGTAAATCAATCCAGAAAATTAGTTCATTTGTCTTTGCAGCTTCTTTTCTCAAAATCAATCCTTCAATGCTTATATATACATATATGTATGTGTACTTCAGAGTCCATGACAGAAAGTCTTTCTTCCCACAGGGAGATTTGCTCTCTTCAGAAGTCTCAGGAACTGGTTCTGCACCTCATATGAGCACTGCAAGCTCTTGCGACCCTCAGTTCATCACTGGTTTTAGGCTGAGTGTGCACTGTGACTGTACATCAGCAAATACAAGTCACTCCTTCACAAGTTTGGCTGGACTGTGTCTTACAAGCTTAAAAGTAAGCTTATATCAAAATAAGAGGTCTCCCATTCATCTACCCTGTTATCTCCACATGTAGCAAGGAACTTCGGGTGACCATTCTTTGGCATTGGCATTAACATAATGGTGGATTCTCCAGGATTAGGGGACTGATTTGACTGAAACCCCTTAAAAATAATAACATCCCCCCCACACACACACAAATACACTTTCTTTAATTCTGAGATGGAATAATTTCCTTATCTAGTTTTCCATGTAGCTGCACAAGGAAGAGATCTTCCTTGCGGTTATGCAAAGACAGGTCCTTTCCATGACAGCTTGAATACAGGTCAGCCTGGGGCAATGATGTTGAGGAGGGGGGAGCATGGCTGCAGAGAAAAAGTCTTGTAATACTAGACTCTCAAGCTCTCTCTTTGGCAAACAAGATTAGTTTCCTTCACAACACTACCAAGCATAGTCCTATGGATGAGTTGGTAGTGGAAGACAGGGGGTTGTGTAGTGAGATACAACCCACTGTTTTGGATACTATGGCTTGATTCTAATGGTATCATTTTCAGTCTTTGATTATTGTAAATCAGAGTCAAGTTCAAACATATGTTGTTTAAAATATGTATTCACTTCAGGCAAAAGACACACCCAGAAGCTGTGTATGATTTTTTTTTGCATATCATTATTGCAGTGAAATCAGGCACTGCTTTCAAATAATCTACTTCCAGAAAAAGTCAACCCTAAATCAGACTGGGTTTAGCAGATTATTAAAAATAATTTACCTATTGCTAAATTAAGCAAAACAAAATTAAGGTACTATAGATTTTCTGTTCTGAATTCAAATTAGTACATCTTTCATAACATTAGTAAGAGTTCAGTTAATCTAATTACAGGTTTTTATGCATTTTGCAAAGGAATCTCAAGTCATTACATCAGACAATTACATATAGTTGTATATAGTTATGTGTAGTTAGATCTGCAGGATTAATATCAGAAGGTCAAAGGACTGAACAGTTACATCTACTAAATTTTAAATTATTTTGTCCACTAGGGCCACCTCAGGAATTAAAAGTCTCCCCATGTACTCCTGGATCACCTTGTAATCCAAATCTGCATCTGGTATTAATTTCAGATTTTTCTATTTTTCATGGGTAAATGAAGTGATTTGGGTAGGATTCAGCAGCAAAAAGCAGAATCAAAGCAGAACACCATTGCTTACACTCTGACACATTTAACTTCTGATTGAGTGAGATAGAAACCAATGTCCCATCTATTTACTTTCCTATCAGTAAATGACCCTGTATGAGCAGTGGCAGAATTAACGTCCTGTCTGTTTATTCCTAAACTTTCACAGTTCAGTTTTATTTATATTCAAAGAAGATGTTTAGGGCTATCTGAGAGAAGGAAATGAAGAGTTCACACTTTCAAGATCATTGTGTCTTTTGGAGATTCACCAATTTAGTCCATTAAAATAATAATCTTAAGGCTAACAATTTTTTTTTTCCTAAAACCACAGCTGGAGGGAGAGATGAACCAGTGAGACCCATCCTGCTTATAAAACAAAAGTGGAGCAGGACATGCTTTTTGTGGAGGCTGCTTGCCTACATGAAATACCTTGCAATAGGCAAGAGAAAGTTTTGCCTCAGGCATCTGTCTGGAAGTTACTGAAGAGTCCCACAAAACCTCTGTATTGTATGCAGAAGAGCCTTTTCACTTCTTTGTGTGTCACATTCAATATCTTGGAATATTTTTCATGGAAATTACTGTAAATGAAGAGCTTTTCTACCTTCCTTTACTTCTGCCCATTTGGTATTGCAATTGATACTACTTTTAGATTATAGTAGCACTAAGACTTCATGACCATTTATTTCAAACCCTGTGATTAACCATCACAATTTCATTTGCATTTGAGGAAAATAATAAAATATTCTTAAATAATTTCCTAGTAATTGTGAATCTCCTTCTAGTGTGTCATAACTCCACAGTAAATATTCCAAGGTGCATACAGAAATTTATTTTTGGTAGTAATTATAATTGACTTTATGTGATCCAACAGTGAAACCATGAAAACCAAATTATATATAATTTGAATGCACTGATTACAACCAGAAAAACCATATGAACTCTTTCTGAAAACTTTGCCTAGGGCAGAAAATGTTCAGCTTTTATAGAATTCATCCAAACAGTGAGTGTTTGCCTCCATTACAAATAAACTTAAAACATCCTAAGGCAATCTGCATTAGTGACGATTGTTAATGTCTTCAAGTCATGTCCTGTGTAGAGCTAAGTAGGAAGTTAAGTGCTTGATTGGAAGGACAATTAAACAATCAACAGCTACAATGATGTAACTTCAAAGAGAAAAAAAATAAGACTTAGTTTTATGTCATTAAAGAACACTCAAGTTGAAATGTTGTCAATTTGAATAAAAATAAGTAGATGTAATTTCAGGATGGTGCTACTGTAATAAAACACCTGCCAGGTCTGTTCTACCTGTTGTTTTAGTTTGTTGAGGGTTTTTAAATAATCTTTTAAAATAAATAAACACTTTGTGGTAAGAAAGGCCAAGAAGTGGTCCAAAAGGGAATCTGAAAGAGTGCTCTGTTGAACCTAGCAGTGGCTCTTCCAGACAGTAATGTCTTTGGCTCTTCCCTGCTGCCCTTCCTTGGGGTGGGGGATTTTGGTACCTGATGCTCCAACAGAAGTTCCTTTCTGCAGTGGGGATGAAAGTTTTTGCCTCAGGAAAAAGGGCTTGACAGCTGTATCTGCTTAAATAGTCACAGGCTAATTTTTAAGATTTATATCAGTGTTTTGCAGTCTCAATGTTAAGTATTAACTACCTTTAGGTGTGTAGCTCTCCTTGAAGTCAACTGCTTTAAGAATCTCACAGCAAGAAATCAATGGGAGTTAGGCCCTAAATGTTTGAAGAATTTATGTCTGATTGTCTCTTCTAGGGGAGAACGAGCTGCAGCTGGGACTCATCTTGTGTAATTTTAGCAATTTGGAAGTTTGGTGTCTCTTCTAAAGCATTTGTATTGGCTTCTTCTGTAGTAAGTAGAAAAATACAAATCCAGGAAGTGATTACTACCTTTCTAAAATAGACAATCAAGGAATTTAGAGTGAATCAGTCTCTGCAGATTTTCTCCTTCTGTGTAAAAAGAATCTTATGACTAGTTTAGTCTAGACCCTGTTTTTCCAGATGATTCTCAGTGTCTGCCTTCAAACATACACATTAAGCTAAATAGAATAATATGGGAGCATATTTCTCAAATTTCTTTCTATAATGGGGTTTTGCATGGCCTTGTTTTGGTAGTGGGGAAGCTACAGGGGTGGCTTCTGTGAGAAGCTTCTAGAAGCTTCTTCCATGTCCAGCAGAACCGGGCCCTGGTGGCTCAAAAAATGGACCTGCCACTGGCCAAGGCTGGGCCAATTAGAAATGCTGATAATGCCTCTGTGCTAACATTCAAGAAGAAAGTTTAAAAAAGTATTGGCATAGTTTTATTTCCTCAGGAGAAGAACGGAGTGATAATATGTGAGAAGAACTGCTCTGCAGACACCAAAGTCAGTGAAGGAGAGGTTGGAGGAGGTGCTCCAGGTGCTGGAGCTGAGATTCCCCTGCATGCCATGGTGATAACCATGGTGAAGCAGCTGTGCTGCTACAGCCCATGGATGTCTGTGGGGAGGCAGCGATCCACCTCAGCCTATAGAGGACCCCCACACTAGAGCAGGTGGATGCCTAAGAGGAGGCTGTGGTTCCTTGGAGAGAGGAGCCCTGCTCCCATGCTGGAGCAGCCTGTCCTTGAAGGACTGCACCCCTTGGAAGAATGACCCACGCTGCAGCAGTTTTGGGAGGCCTATTGCCCATACGATGGACAAACATGGCTTCAGTTCGTGGGAAGCTGCTGCTTGTGAGTTGGACGCACATTGGAGAAGTTCATGGAGAGCTGTCTCCCATGGCAGGGATGCCGTGTGCAGCCAAGGAATGACTCTTCTCCCTGAGCAGCAGGAGAAGCCTTAGGTGGTGAACTGACCAAAACCCCCATTCCCTGCCTCCCAGTGGAGGAAGGAGCGGAGGGAAGACATTTTCAGGGTTTAGTTTACTTCTCATTATCCTTCTCTGATTTTGTTAGTTGAGCCTGTTTTGCCCATGATGGTATTTAATGAGTGATCTTTCCCAGTCCTTATCTCAACCCATGAGCTCTTCCTTATATTTTTTTCTCCTCTGTTCAGCTATAGAAGGGAGTGAGTGAGTGGCTTTGGTGGGTGCCTGGCATCTGGCCAGCATCAACCCATGACAGTATCTTAAATATCATTGTAACAATAGTAAGCAAAATTTATCAGAAATATGAATTATAGTTTTAAATTTTGTGCCCCTGTAATAGTTTACTTTGTTTCCTGCTGATGTAACAAGTTCTACTAAGGATTTATCAACAGGTTAAATCTTACAAGACTTAGTAAACCACAGGGGAAGTGCTATGCATAAGTGAGGTAACATGTACAAATACAAAATGAGGACCACATGAGGAAGAAAAATCTAGTAGTGCATCACAAACTAAATAAGTATGTGTCAACAATAACAATATAGGAAGCATTTCAGGGTATATGACTTGGAGCTTTCTATGTGAGAGAAAGAAATAGTGTTCTGGTGAGGACTGAGATGAAGTACTATATCCCATTTGGAAGTCACATATTAAAGAAGAGGAATGGAGTAGGCTACAAAAAGCTGGTAGCATGGTCAGGAGGACAGAGTTTCCAGCTCTCACGAAATGAATACCCAGTGTTGCAGTGCAGCAAGTAGCGCCTGAAATTTTACACAAAGCGCTTGAAATTTTGCACAAAGCCATTGCCATCATTGGGAAACCAGTGAGTCATAGCACACTGAAATGTCAGCTGGACATGGTCATCCCCTTCTGCTGTCTTCTGACTCTTGCTTTCCCAATGATTATACGCAACAAAATGAGCAAGCACTATCCCTATGAGGAGTTGGCCAAACACACATTGCACCACTACCACAGCTGTTCAAGTGGTTACTTGAAATAGCTGTGTTTGCCAATAAAGTCTGACTTTCCGAGCTGGAGCATCAAAGAGCAGGCTGGTTCCGACAGCAGTGCACAGCCTGCACATCTGAATGGGCTGGGTGCCAGCTACATCCCAGCAGGAGTTGCAACCAACACCAGTCCTGTGCACCAGCTGGCCAGATTGGTGAACAATGGTCTGCAGCACACTCTTTGCTTTGATCTTGTTAATATGGAATCAGAAGAAAATGCAAGGGATTCTGGTATGAATCCTTTTGGGGAACCTTATTCAAGCAAAAGTTTCTGTGGCCTCTTGAACGTCTCTTCCATTGAGACAACACGGTCTGGGAAATCTCTGAAATGGAGATGTCACTTTCAAATACCCTGTTAGCTGCCAGTGAACACTGGGAAGCTGAGGTTTGTCAGTTTCCTAATGGTCATGGTACTTCTTTTGACCCTAAGTAACTTTATCAAGTGGGTTTTTGTTCGGGCATGCTAAGCTAACACTCAGCATGGATTTCCATGATGTTTTCAGTTGTGAAGTTGTGAAGTTTCTCTTTTGTTGTTTTCCCTCACATGTTTGAAGCCTAGTAATCTCCTCTCAGTAATTTCACCCTTTCACTAACCTCTCTACAGTCTTCAATCTATAAAACAAAATATTTAGCAGGGCAGAGAGTTGTATATGTCGAGTCTTCAGACACTTTGCTGGTAGTGTACTGTAATCTCTAAAGAAGGAACTTCTGATATAGGGACTGTCCTTGCAGTTGTGTTTTCTGTTGCTGTTCAGCTTGTGTAGAGGAAATAAATAGGATACAAGGGTGCAATGCATTAGCATTGCCACAAGACAAATAGTTTAGTGTACACCTCTCCTTGGACAGAACTGACCTGAGCATTAGAAAACACAATCTTCTAAAAAGATATCAACAACACTGTCAGCATTCTACCACATCTGAGGTATGAGGATCTGAAGATGAGAAAGCACAGTGCCACAGTGGGGGATATTATGTACCTTGGTGCACACATGGCAGTGTCAAAATCAAAGCAGTGGTATCACACATGTGGGTGGTCAGGCTGGGCGCAAGTCTGGCAGTGGTGATTAAGAAACCGTGGTTTTCACTGAGTTGCAGACGCTCAATGATTGAGTTTTCCTTTGAGTGATTTACGTGTTTAAAAAAGGCTGGGTGTGGCACTCGGTGCCACATGGTTTAGTTGAGATGTTAGGGCTGGGTTGGACTCAGTGATCTTGAAGGTCTCTTCCAACCTAGTGATTCTGTGAAATAATCAGCAAAGTCTCCATATGGTTGGCTAAGCTATGCTACAGTATGAATTTCCCAATTTTGTGGGGGGGGATTAAAAGAAAGAAGCTATAAATTAAACAGGAAGATGTTTGCTGATAATTTTGAACTTTGGGAATATTACATCTTATTGTAATCATAATGAAAAATATTCCACCACAAATACACCATGTTACGACAGTAATATTTTTTGGTCTGATTTTTTGTTAGAAAAAACTGCTGATGATAAACACAAAATTACTTTTCTAGAATTTTGATAAAATCATACATACCTTACTGGGTACCACATGTGAGTAATATTTTAGCTATCCCACTGACTTCACTGAGATGGAATTAAAAGTGCTGAAATTTTCAGTGATGGATATTTCACCACAGCTGTGAGCAATGTGTTCCTCAGAGACTAATTCTCCTGGGGCAATGTTAAATCCTTGGACTAGAATCTTATTTGTAAAATAATACTATTTAAAAATAGGATCAAAAGAGGTCTAGCCAAGAAACTTAGCTTTGTGTGCATTTCAGTATATAAATTAATCCCATAAATTATAAATAAATGTTCTTTTTACACATATATGTGAATGCATGTCATAAAAAATAAACCATAAAGTATGTTAAAATAAAATCAAAAAGATGAGAGCATTCAAAGTTAAAACTAAGTGTGACTGTCTAAAAAATGTCAACAGCTAAATAGAAAAGAGTAGAATTTTGTTCAAAATTTTTAGGTATAGCTGCCTGACTTCTCTTGCATTATAAATCTCTTGAACTTATTTTACTGCTTTCCAAATACTTCATTCTCTAAATTTCTTAAACAGGTAAAATTAAGTGTATAATTGATTATAAAAATGTAAAAGCAGTTCACAGAAATTAATAATTCTACCAGAGAAGCTGCTTTGCAAATGCAGACAGTCCTTTGTTGTCATCTTTATTTAGGAGCATACACTGATCTCCAGAGCTGGACTATTGAAAAATGTCGTTTATTCAAAGAGCTCTTGAGCATGTATTTAAGGAGGAGGTTTGGACACAGAACTCTAAGCCCACTAAGATGGATGGTGAGGACCCTTTCTGAACTAGACTTGAGTGTTAGACTTGTAACAAAGCTGAATAGAGTGGACAGGGAAAGTCATTATAGCTGCCAGCATTCTGAGCATGTTTTCCCTAAGCTGTCTCTAGCACTTCTGCCTCAGCAGAGCAGGTGTGCCTGAATAACCTTTTGCCTGTGGCCTGAGGACCTTTCCATAGTTGTAGACAAGTTTTCAAGTTGACAGGGTGAGGCAGTGGAGAGCAAACAGAGTAAGTATCCCTATGAAAGGCTCCCCACACAATTTTCTCAAGCAGCCGTGGCTTCAGATTTTCCCATCCAACACATTGCCTGCTCAGACCTGCCCTAACCACCCTTTGCACAGTGTGAGCACAGCTGCTTGTGATGCCTTATCATGCTAGATCATGATTTTTTTGTTAGAGTTATTTTAACCTGTCTCTTTTCATTTGTTTGGTTTGTGATTTGGCCCCACAAATTGTGGTGGCTGCCATAATACGAACCAGCAGCAAGGGATTAGGGGTCCTAGGTGCACCTTAAATGCTTGTTACCTCTGAAAAGAGTGTGTCAAATACATTGTGCCCTAAAGAGTACCATTTAATGTGGTGGTAAATCCAGTCTTTGTGCACTGAGTCTGAGTCTAGAAACATAACAGTCCCTTGAACTTAAAAAACCTCACTCTGCCTCTTCAAATGAATTCGGTTTTTTTTCCATAGACGTCTTTGATCTTGAAGATTTGCTGTCTCAAATGTTGTCTCCCCTGGTTTTGCTTTATGCAAGATCAGAATGGATCGATCTGTAGCTCAAAAAAAGCTAGACTTAAAAATCTTACTGTCCAGTTTGGCATAATGCAGTTGTGTATTCAAACCTGATCTATCTCCAATGTGCATTTCCATTTACTCCAGTAATGCGGTGTGGTATAAATGATCATGGAACCTGCAGTACCAGAAAAACAAGCTCATTTTCATAAGCCTGGCAGACATTCATAATGCCAGTAAATAATGTGTAGGGGCTCAAAATTTAGTTGAAAAATAGTTGAAAACAAACCTGACAGCATGCAGCAGGGCTTGTACTTTAAGTTCTTCCATTTCTAGTGCTGTCTAAAACTTGTCTAAAGCCACAAAGTTTGCATGCATGCTACAGTTCTTTAATGCACAATTTTGTCCTGGTTTCTTGATTTGAATGCTCAGACATTCATTAGTATATTGCACCTGTAAATTCTTATATACACATAAATATGTTTTAAATGTAATTTAACCTTCTATGCACATGATATTTAACTTCATGTACTGCATGTGTTTTTGTCACAAGTACAGTAGGTTCCAAGTACAGCTAGTGCAGCTTTCAGCTGAGACTATCTCTGTCAGCCTCAGGCTCAACAGCCTGGCAGGAAAACCTGCAAATCCTGCTGCACCCCATGGATTTCTGTGATTTGCAGTGTTGATAGAAACATCCTCCTTGCTGAGGCGTTAGAAGTTCCCAGATGAGAAACCTTTGCTTCACTCTTCCAAACTCACCAAATTGTTATACAACTGCAACTTGGAGTCTCTTTGATGCTAAACTTGGAATATTGTTATTGCCGCACATGCAGTAAAAAAAAAAAACAAACCAAAAAGCAAACAAACTGTCAAGTAAGCTGCAGCTAATCGGTGTTTCATTGCATGCTTTTAAAAAGGCTGGTATTTCTCCACATGAAAGAAAAGCCTATGAATTTCTCATCATCAGAAAGATGCTGTTCTGTCCCACAGTTAATAGTGTTATCTCATATTGTCTACTAGTGACCTTAACACAGTCCTACAGCTGCTATGGATTTGGTGAATTATTTTGGAAATAAATTTTGTTCATTCTGGTAAATTAAGCAGAGTGGTCAATAGACTGTATCATTAAATCTGATGTGATAGGGGTTTGGTTTTTATTTTTTTTTTCCCCTTACTGATCCACCACATATCAAATTCTCAGCTGAAAACTTCAGTTAAGACCAACAAAGGGTCTGGAGAGACACTGGTAAAAAATGTACTGTAGGATCATAGAATTAGAATATCCTGAGTTGGAAGATACCCACAAGGATCATTGAAGTCCAGCTCCTGATGCCAAGGCTTGTCTTCTTTGTTTTAATTTGCAGCCTTAAAGAATGGGTAAAAAAAGTGGTTTATATATATTTATAATTAGTAAAGATTGTAAACATAACGAAGGACAGCAAATAATAAATGCAACTTGTAGATATTAGAAGTAGAGACAAGAAGTAATGTAGGCCTCCATTCTGCAAACAATTATAGAGCTGTTTAATTTTAAGAGTGTGAGGGTCTTTTAATTCCCTCAGTCTACTACTATATCTGAAGTCACAAAAGACAGGAGCACAGTGTTTTCTGGATATTATTTGTTAAATCCATATATATAGTGAAATGTACTTTGAAAATTATAGTGCCTTAAAGGAGACTGCTTAGAGTCTCCTTTAAGGAAAATTCAGATAAAAGTAGGTGTGCAAGTGACAGACTGGAGAAGTGCCCTGCTTTAGCTGCAGCACAGGGGAAAGTTTGGAATCTGTTCACCCAACGGGACATTTGACACTTTGATTAAGTTCACATGTGGGTGTGACAAGCCGCTTAAGAAGCATTTGCAAATAATGTTTGCTTTTAAGGAGGAGGCAGAGCACTCCTATGTGACAGTGAATAATAATTCTAACTGGGCACTTATAAGGTATTTATCTGCTATTTATTTGCTTTTGGAGGTTGCCTTCCATTGAGAGGTCCTAAGAAGCTTTCAGGAGCCCTTTCCAAGGCACAACAGTAATTAGAGCCGCCCGGTTAGCTCGGGCTGCCCGGGGCGCTGGGAGCGAGCGGGGGCGCGATCCCGATCCCCGGTGTCGCGGTCCCTGGGGTGTCCTCCGGGACACAGAAGTCGGGCCGAGCTCCCACTGAAGTCCGTGGGGTGCTTGTTTGTTACTGACAGAATAAGAAAACCCTTAAATTAATTCGGTTAGACAGAATAAGTAGGCAATAAAGATGTTACGAAACAAGTTCTTCTTTCTGAAAAGAATTCTGTTCGTACAATTAAACACACTTCAGGTATTAACTGCTTTTGATTTTACAAATTCACTATTTAGAAGCTGATTAATCAGCATATTAAATGGCACTAATCCTTCCAGAAAGCACCTTGGTAATTACCTTTTAAGAGCATCACTATTACATTCGAGTCTGTCTATTCCTCTGAGCTCAGCGCAGCAAAAAGCTTTTAGTATAGTGAAATGCTTGCTCCTTTTCATGTTAGCTGAAAGAGGTAATAAAGATGTGCTTTAACAAAATGAGAGACCTGTTGTGAAGTCTCAAGATGTTTTTTGCCTAAGAAAGGGCGGGGGGGGGGAACCCTTTTAACACTTTTTAGAAGTTGTTTAATTTAAAAATTAATTTAGTGTGGCTACAAAATATTGAAAGGAAATAGAATAAGAAAATTTGACCCATAGAAATTCTGAAGTCAATGCCTGTCACTGGATAGCTGTCACTCTTCAGATTTTTAAAAGCAGTCAACTTTTCATTTTTTTCCTTACAGAATAGAGCAAAATGTAGTTAAAACAACTTCATTTGCATACATGGTAAAACCAACTGCTCTTGAGGACTGCCAGGGCTCAGCCATGGCAGATTTAAAGGGAACCTCTACTAAGGTTATTGAGGGAAAAGATTATTATGGAAAACAATCGTATCCCTGGTTGTACTGGTGGGAAATTGCCAAGGAATATATTAATCAAGTGTTTCACTCTACCTCCAAACAAAAAGGACTTCATTTAGGGGAGCAAGGTTTTGCATTTCAGTAATGGAAAAAAAAGAGCACACAAACTTTTGTTAAGAGAATTTCTTATACAAAAAAAACCCCAAAACCATAAACAAACCCACAACCACCCACCCCAAAAATAAAGCAAAGCAAAGCAAAAAACCCCACCCCAACCAACCAACCAACCAACCAACCAACCAACCAACCAACCAACCAACCAACCAAATAACCAAAACCCTCAATGCAAATGTGACAATGCGTACCAGTCAGGAACTTGCAGTGCTTCAGTTCTAACTAGTTTATTTCCTTGGTTTTTGACCAAATATCTTATCCATAAGACAGTGAGACTGTGATGCCTGTGAGATGCCCGTTTACTCCATGCAGGTTTTGTGACTGCACAGACTTCTGAAAGGATGGAATTCATAGAAGGACTACGGCTTTATAGTCCAATTTCACAGGAACTTGTCAAAGCTGGGAAAAACATGTCTTTTGCTTTCTTAATGGACTAAGTAAGAAAAGTAACTTCCTTTGCTATTCCTGAGTTGGAATTTGGTACCTGAGACAATAGGACATATTTTTTTTCAAACCAAGCAAGACCCATTCCCACTGCCCGCAAAATTGGTAATTTGGTAATTTTCAAGCCAAGACAAGTCATAGGTATAAAACATCTTAAAAAAGAGTCTTGCAGATAATTTATTGCCTTTCCTAAATAAACACGTAATAAAATAATAAGTAATAAATACATATTAATTACCTCATAACTGTGTATAGTAAATTAGGTCTCTCAGTGCAGGGATATGGAGTTCTCTGGGAATCGCACTGCCTGTAGACGGCATGAAGTCTGGTTTGGAGGTGTTTCCAAGAGGATGGTTTTGGAGAATACACAACTTAATGCTTTTTTCAGAAAATATAAAGTCTTCATTGCATATTGCTTATAGCTTCTCTCCACTGAGATAGTATGAGCTCAGCATGTACTTCATTAATAGCTTTGTTGTAAGGGAACATCTGTTCACACCTTAGGAATAACTAATGAACAGTTCCAGGCCATATCCCTTGATTTGAGTTGTATGCACAGGTTCCTTTAATAACTACTTTGTGTTCTGTGTGAAAGCCTTCTGGAGCCAGGCTTCACGGTGCACGGATGTTCCAGGAATCTATCCTCTCCTTTCACATCGTTATGGTTGTGCTAGTCTTCTCCATGTGATTGTTTGGGTTCTATTTAATGTTATCTCTGGATTTCTGCTGATGTTGTTTGCAAATATTGCAGAAAAATCAGAAGCACTGGGTGTCACTGACCAATGATATTCCTGTTAAGTTCAAATCCTGGCTGCATATTACGAGGTCACCCATAACTCTTCATTACTTGCCTTTCCTCCTGCAGGGCAATCTGCCATGTGTCACCTATGCAGTTTTTTCCAATGCAGTTTAGGCTTTGCATTCTTAATTGAAAGTACTTAAAAGTACTTCTTGAGGACTGTACTCAGATCTGAGGACCTGAGTACGTGGGCATTGGATCATTATCATCCCCTATATTTTACTGCTTTTTTTTTTTCTGTCATTCATTCTCCTGCTAATGTGAAACAAAAACATTGTTATTTGATGCCTTCTTTTCTGAGGTCTTTAATTGTATGCTTGGTAACTGCTGTGACAATCTAGGATGTCTTGCAAGTCTGTCTTCATTTGCTCACAAAGCACCTATTAGATGATAATTTGTGCTTAAGTTCCCTATTGACACTGACTGATTTGTGTTCTACTGTGGGGGATAGAGGCCTGTTGTCTCAGCAAGTCAGCTTTGTTACACATCTTTCAAAGATCAAAAGAGTCTCTGCCTGAATTTGTAAGCCAGAATCAGTGCACACAAGTAGAACTAATGATAGGGAAGTGCAAAGAAGAAATAAGAAACTCCTGGTCAGAGTGGTGTTAGGTCACAACACAACCAGAGCAACCAGCTGATAGGCTTTATAAGCAATACAGACACCTTTGCCTATGACCTTAGTTTTGCCCTCCATTCAGTGCACTTCATAGAAAATGGAGTATTAATCTGCTGAAATCTTGTAATTCTTGTAACTTTTAATATAAAAGAGATATTACAGATCTCCTAGTTCTGTTGATTGCTTGACTAGGAATAATTTTTCATAAATCTGCATATGCTACTGATTTAGCATTTCTTCTGCTGATGGGCCTCAGCTCATTTCAAACATGTGATGCAAGCTTTTGTGCCAGCTTCCAAATCCTCTAGAGCTGCTGCTTTATCCTGCCTTTTTAAACAAAACTCCATCTTATGGCTAATCCATAATAGGGACTAACTTCCTGAGGAGTTTTCTCCTGAGATATGGCTACTTCTGGAGTATGAAAACTCAGCCATTCTCAGCACTCTTAATAGATAAGCCAAGTATTTATTTTATTTTGCAGATATTTTCTTCTTTATAGAGCTGTAAGAGTGCTTGTCTCCAGAAGACATGCTTTGATGTGTATCTCTGTCATTAGCAATGCTGCTAGAGAGTTGTTCCTTATCCTGGCAGTAGCATCTCAGTAAAGTGAATTGCAGCATGTGGTGGTTCCTTTGTGATGGTTAATGATGATGAGACCATGCATCCAAGTAACTCATCCCTTTCTAGAGAACATGAACTTAGGTTTTCATGCTGTGTACTACTGTGCCAGAAAGTGCAATTCTAGCCACTCTGTACATTTGGAACATTTTCTCTCTCATCAAAGAACTGAAATTATATGATATTTTCTGAAAATCATCTAAAAATCCTGAAGATGTAAAAAATCCTGGATCGGGTCTATCAGTGACCTCATCACTGGATGCATTGCTGCTTTCTAAGTTCTTACTAGGACATTAAGATACAATGGAGTTCTGGTTTTCATACTTTTAATATATGTAATTTTTTCCTGTCTTTGTTTTGTGGTCCACAATATGGAATCGTACCATCCTAGCCAAGACATTTGCAGTCAGTCTGTCTCTTCAATTTCTTTATCCTTGCTTGTTCTCTTAGAATAACTTCAAATTGGAATTTGGGGAAAAAAAGTTGGCTCCTTGATTAAAAAAAAAATCTGTTATTTTCTTATATAGATTAAGAAATTATCTCTTTCCAAACCAGTCATATTTGTTAATGTCATCACTTCCAGATGCATCCCTACTACTTTATTCTTACATAAATGATGTATTTATAACAAATGTTGTATAATCTTCCTAGAATAGGAACTGTTTCTGATAAAAAGTCAGGAATACCAAATACAGTCAAACTTTTGAATCATGGAGTAAAATATTTTCTAGTTCCAGAGGAACACAACGGAAGTACCATTACAGAGGTACATGAAACTGTCACATACAGCAGGAAAAATTCCATTTTCCATGTGGGATATGCTTCCAGGATTTTACTCTTTCTGGTGTTAGCTGTGGTTTCCAGATGGAAATTATTATTATTATTATTATTATTATTATTATTATTATTATTATTATTATTATTATTATTATTATTATTATATTTTTCTGGTTGTGTTGTTTCATTTAATGTAAAATTACTTATTCCAGAGAGAAATATGTCTCTTTTGTTCTGTGGAAAACATAACAGCTCACATTTTCTTTAAGTTTGGAAACATTGAGTTGTTACTTCAACTTGTTTAATAAAGGGGAATTTCTCATATTGGCAGAGAATAACTTTGTGGAAATGCCTTTCTCTCTGCAGTAAGGATTCAAATTGCCCAAGATACTCAACTCTTTGAAAGTACCATTACCATTTCATTTTTCAGATTTCCGTTTGTGCGAATATGAGAAAATGAAGGAATGCCTTTTTTCTGATTGGTTTCTTTGCAGAATTTCGGTGCCTCTCTTCTTCAGCTTGTTCTCTTAGTTCTATTTGCCCTTGTAACTTAAAACCAAAAAGGAAGGGAATAGTTTGAAAGAAAGATATTTGCTTAACAGCTAGTGGCTCCAGCTAAAATATCTGCAGTGTCCCATTGCGCTCGCATGCTGGGTGAGGCAGCCTGAGGTTTGATTGCAAAGCTTATAAAGAATTGTGTATTTCTTACTTTAAGTAGATGCTTTTTTGAGACTTCTGCAGTGATTTTGGTAATGTTTTGGGTGCTTTATTCTACGTTTTTCTAAGAAAATGAAGTTTAAAGGATTGAGCAATCATTCCATGTTTTTGTCTGTCCGGTCATCAAGGATTACGGTTGTCTTGTGTAGGGCCAGGAGTTTGACTCAATGATCTTTGTGGGTCACTTCCAAGTCAGACACTCTATGACCACCTCCTATCATTTTGAACCTACTATCAGTTTTAATCAAGACATGGGTATTCAGTCCTTAGAATCAGAGCAGAGGTAGTCCAAAATGAATCCCTGAAGTACGTACCACATTAGTTTTCTTCTAGGCATCCACAGCAATTGCTCATGTAGTGTGAGTGTAAACCATTGGTTTTTCTTTAATAAATGACTGTAAAAATATCCTTTTGGGGCTCACTTTGTGGCTAAATCAAGTCAGTTTATGAGCAATTTTTAATAGGGTTCTGCTGTGTTCATTCTACCTAGCATCTGGCAAACCAGTTGTAGTTAAACTCTCAGTATTTGGGTATTTTCCCCTTTTTGATCACCCCACTGCAGTTGCTGTAGGAACAGAAGGTATGTTAATGTAGTCCAATTAAAAATATTTCAACCCCTTTATTATTTTCTAAATTATTTTTATGGTAATAAATTTCAGGCCCATTTATTATAAGTATTCTATTATTGCTGCCATAATAGAATAAATCTGAATTATTCTAATGTCAACAGTCTTTAGGTATGTTGTGGAAGAGACTTTTCCACCATAAAAAGTCAGAGATTTGTAATTTTTTTCATCCAAAAAAGACCCCAGGGGGGTTTTGGAGCAGAGTTTTGACTATCTGAAGTATCTAGTTTGCATGTGATTCAAACCTACACACTGAAAATAGAAGACTAACTTTGTTACAGTTAATACATCTTCAAAAAGTTATTCAAATAACTTAAATTAGCCTCCATTCTCATACAGGGAATATACACATACAGTGTAAAATTCCCCACCCCAGGAGAGGTACCTGGGTGTTCACACCTCTACCTGAACATATATTAACCCATTGGACTTTATGTTTCCTCCACTCCTGATGGACCAAGACTGCAATCATCACTTTGACCAGCAGACATCGGAATTGCAACAACTAACTCTTGCTGCTGGACCCATGGGTGGTGATTATTTACCTTTCTACTCTTGTCCTTTCTTTCTCTTTCCTCCTTTTCTCTTAAACATTTTCTGAAGTGTTATTTTTATGGTTTTATATTTTTGCAGTTCTAACCAAAATGGCTACATTTTAAAATTTGTCTAGTACCTTATTCTACCTTAATGTTCTAAAGTTTGCGAGTAAAAGTTTGTTTTTGAACCTCAGGAATTTTGTATCTCCTGTGTACCACCCAGAGTGAGCCAAACAGTTCATCCCCAAACTCACTGAGCAGAACGGGGCATAACAATTTACTAACTTCAGCATGTGTGACCATATCCATGCAATAACACTGTACAGTGGGAAAAACCCTCTTTCCAGGTTTTTGGGAGCAAGTTTGTGTTGATTCTGCACATTTCAAAAGAGGAAAAGAGTTGTCCATACATTCTACAGCAAAACCTGGTTCTTTGCCTCTGGAGTAGTAACAGAATGGCTTGTGTTTATAAACTATTGTTTGGAAAAGTGTGTTGCTATAAAGATTAAGTCACATACAGTGTGGATAATGTTCTTCACATACAGTGTGAATAATGTTCTGCACATACTAAACTGACCCATGGGCTGGTTAATGAAAACTGGTCAGGAATTCAAGGGACATGTTTTGATGTAGAAGGTTCAGTGGTAGAACTGGTAGAAAAAGAGTTAAATAGGTACCCAATTGATTTATTTATTCATGGGGTTTTTACATTTGTCCTGATTAAAATTGGGAGAGTTAAAGATCGGCCTTGAAAAGTAATTAGAATAAAAAGTCATAAAGAATGTAAAGAATAAATGATGTAAAGAAATTATATTTATTCTGTTCTGAAATCTTCTCTGTTTTATTCAAGTTTCATTACTTGTTTTTGTCTGGAATAAGTTCACTTGATTGTGTATCTCTTGATACTATATATATTTATCTTTTGATCTCTATATTTTCCTCACTGATATAATGAGAAGTCTGAAATATTGGAGCCCAAATTCATCACTCACTTGCTCCTTTATGTGGCAATCTCACCACATTGTGTGGTTACAGGTAAACAAATAGGCTTCTCTCTAGGTAAAAACATATGTTCAATTAAGTTTGTGTTTCAAAATAAATGATGTGTAAATCTTTTTATAGCTTCCTAATTTAATGTGGGTTTAGTTAGTTAAAAGCTTCAATAGTAAAAGAAGAGCTAAATGTATGTAGCAAAACTGGTCTGTGTGAATTCAGGTAAACTTTTGGAAAGCAGCTTTGGAAATATGAAGTGTATCATGTCACATCATTTTCTCTGAAAATGAAAATCTTAAAAAACTCCAAAACACAGTAGTTCCATCTCCCTGAATAAAATAGGTTTACTCTTTATCTCTGAACATCCTTTATTTGATATAACCCTAAGGAATGGTCTGTGGAGCTAATCCTGTATTCTTCATCTGAGGAGCAGTACAGTTGTGATGAGATACAGTCAGCTCTCTCATTGAAACTATCTGGACCCTGCATTGTGAAACAGAGTAAAGGACTTGAACCATTAAAAAAAATGTTGGAATGGTAAAATAAGGAAACCTCTCCTTTTATTCCCTATTGGTCTTCTATCTTAATTTCTAGTCTGTAATCTACTGTATTTCTCCTGCATTTGCCTTTCCCAAAATCCATCTCTTGATGTCTGCATGACCCTGTCTTCCTGCTGTCATTACTATGCTTCTTTACTTATCTGCTATCAAGAAAATAACATTCTTGTTAGCTTCTGAATGGTAGGACCTCTTAAGATGTCCTCTGTATGCATTTCATTCTGGATGATGCTTGTGGGCTCCCCTGCATTTCTTTTGCTTTCAGCTGCTCTAGAGCTTTCTTTTAGAATATTGAAAGATAATGTCTGATTGCAGTCCCCTTCACTTGGGTGAAAGATTTTAGTTCATGGAGTTTCTTAGTTATTCCAGGTCCAATATCAGAGAAACACTGAAGTCTCAAATTCTTCAAGACCCAATTTGCAGACGGATAATGGAACAAGAAGTAAGAGTAAACCAAACTGGATTTATCCTTCTGATTAGTGTGCACTGACTGTCAACTGGACTGAGGGATCATTCACTTTATCAAATGGATTTTCACAACATCTATCTAGCAGTTCTCATTACTACAGGTACAGAAGTACCGGGACTTTTAAATTTTTCCCACCTGTCAAAGACCTCACTGACAATAATGAAAGTGGTATCTGAACTATCTTGATAACTTCTTTTCCTTTCAGACTCTTAAGATTTTGAAAATCTGAATTCAGATATTCCAGTAAAGCATGTTTATCTACTTGCTTATTGGCTTATATTCTTGTAAACTGGCAAAAATATTTAAATATTATTTGCAGCATTTTGAAGTGGAATAGAATGTATAAAGTATTATTTCAACTTCCAGTGTTTTCAGTGTTTGGAATTATTTTCAGGACCAATAAGGCATATGCAGGGGTGCTACCCCAGATATATACCAGTACCTAAACTCCATGTCAAATATTCTGAGTACCTGGAGAATATTGAAGAGACTGTCCTGTTCTTCGTAGTACTATAGATTTATGTTTCTTTTCCATGTAATGCAACAATGGTATTTTAGAGGAAGAACAATCAGAGATTGACTGATATTCAAAATAAACATGAATTATGAACTGACAAAGTCTGTTAAACAGATGATATACCAACCATATATTTTACTTAAATACTGTCACTGTATGTACTAGACTTCTGTGTTTAATTCATGAAAACATTAATTACAGTGCTAAACCTCTTCTGACACGCACAGTATAACAAGTCTTCAAATAATAAAACACACCTAATTTCATCTCAACCCCTTTTCTATAAGCAAATGCATGAGGATGTCTCCAGAAGTGCATAATCTCATCTACATGGAAACCGAAATATTTAAAATTAGTATCGCTACTGAGGGAGGGGCGGAGGGTTTACTATGGAGCAATGTAATCTACAGCTGCTGTTTAATACCAGCTAACTTAAATCTCATGCCAAAAATCTCTGGTGTTTGTTTTCTTTTGTGAAGAAGCAGATGATTGTCCAGATGATATCCAGATGATTAAAAGGAAGCTGAATCTGTATCCTATCAATGCTCCTCTGAAGCTCATGCATAATTTCTCCTTTCTCCCACTGTACATACTTTCATGTGCAAAAAGCTTCAGACAAACCCGAGGCTACAAAAAGAATGCAGTAATGTACTGAAATTGAATTTCTACAGTAAATTGCTATGTGATCAATATCCAATACATTAAATATCTCCCTTACAATGACAATTATCCTGTGTCCTATCCTGCTTCATAAATTACCCCAGAAACAGCAGCTGATGTAAAAACCTTTGTGGTCTAGGCCAACTTGTGTAATATTTCCCTATGAACCAAATAATAGCATATTTGTAGTAGATTTGTTTGCCGGGGACTTTTTTTAAAGATTGAAACTTCCATATCTTGTTATGTCAAAGACAAGATTTCTGCTGTTGAGAACAGATTTTTTAAAAATAATGTGAATGTCATTTTTAGGGACCATAGTATTAATTTAGCACTTTAGAATACCTCCTGCATATCTTCTGTGCAGAATAAACACATCAGTTGTATTTTTAGTTTATGTGGTAGGAAATTCTTTTTTAGAGGTCTCTGTAACTTACAGTTTTGTCCAACTTTATTCTCCTTTAGTGTGAATAATTGCACTATGCCTTCTTTACTGAAGTAGGGAATTTTAGAGCATAGTTCATCTCACCTGTTTTAGACAGTTACTTTAAGAGGGGATGAATCACTCTTTAGATTCTATTGATCATATACACAAGATTTCAAATTATTATTATAAAGAGAGACAGTTCAATATAATCAAATAGACTCTAATGCACATTGTATCCTGTCTTCTATCACCTGACCTCACTGGAGAAGGAATATATACAATTTTCCTCAAAGAGTTTGATAAGCCATCTCTCATGCGGATAAAGGCCAAGACAGCTGGGACTGTTCAGCCTGGCAGGTGGTGTCTCATTTATGTGTACAAATATCTGAAGGAAAGGTACAAATAAAAAGGAGTCTGTGTCTTTTCAGTGGTGCTGAGTGACAGGACCAGAGGCAACAGACACAAACTGAAACTCAGCAGGACCCCTCTGAACTTCAGCTTTTACTGTGAGGGTGACAGAGCACTGGCAGAAGTTTCTCAGAAAAGTTGTGTACAACCAACTCTAGGCAGCCCTGCTTGAGCAGAAGGGTTGGACCAAGTGACCCTCACAGGTCACTTCCAACCTCAACCATTCTGTGATACTATATCTAGATTCTATTAATGATTTTTATGTCAGGATGTTACTGGATTAAACAATATGTAGGATCTTTGAGGGTGGAGTTTTGCTTTACAGAAAGACCTCTCAACTTATGTTCCTTCTGCTCTTATGAAAGGGTAGCAGCATAATCATAATCACTGATGGTTTTGTTCACTTGAGTGAGTTGTCTTACTCTTAAATGAACTGGGTTCAGCTTTCTGGATCATCAGCATACTAAACCCATGGAGGGAAAAAAAATAATTTTTCTTCTTGTTTAGCTTCTTAAATCTGCTCGCGTGCATCACATGCATCAGTGGTATAAGGGAATTCACAGCCAATGGCAAAAAGTAATTTCCCCTTCTTTTGTTGTCTCCCATGTCAGAATTTATCCTAGCAAAAGGAACAAGTTAATGGGCAACTTTAATTTTTCTACTTACTCAACTAGATTCTGTGGTCAACAGTGCTGATGGCAGCATATGCATCAACAATTTACTGTATCCACTTGCAAAAGAGCTTGATCCTCTGAACAGTACTGTCTTGGCTTAACACCTCAGTCTGGACCTACCTGCTCCAAAACTCAGCCCAGGTTGTCTGGAAGCATTTTAGAAAACTCATTTGTGAACTTAATTCCCTACCTTCTCTAAAAATAAGATGTCTGGTTTTGCATGATTTCAGAATGAAACCAAGTGAAACTCAGTGGCTGGGATTCTGTTTTACTTAGACCTCCTCCACCCAGGGTGCATGTGGATCTGCAGTGGGGAGCTGGGGCTGGTGGTGCTGGGAGCCACATAGAGCAGAGCAATGAACAAGCCAATGGACCAAACAGGCAGCTCATGTCTTGGAAAGAGAATCTGCAACTGCACAGGCAATTTAGCTAGTACAGTTTATTCTAATTTATTACAGTAAACTACATATTAGCAAATGTTAACAGATCAGGGCAGATTTATGTCAGGGAAGGCTACTGTGCTAATGAATGGCCCCCTCATTAGCATTGCCTGGAGCAGCACATGCTCTCTCTTGGCCTCTCCTTACCACATTTTCCCATTTCCATCACAGTAGAAACAAGCCTTTCACATCTTGTAATCTCTGACTAAGAGGAAACTCGTTTAGAAGGTAAAGGAGGGAACTAGCAGATGGCTATTTATATGAACTACAGCTCTGGTTGGGCATTTACTTGAAGGAGCACAGGAATTACTGGGTACTGAGCACCTCTCAAAATCCATATTACAGTCATGGTTACTGCTGGAGTGGTTGTAGTTTGTACATGTTTGCATTCTTGCTAACTGACTGTGACTATCAACTTTTCTACTGTTTTTTTTTTCTCCTCTGTATACAAAATAGGATTCCCAACACCTGTCACAACAAAAGATTCTTTTCACTATCATGCATTTTCTTTTTCATTAGTGCATACAAAGTATTTGCATTTTCAGCATTACAGTATTTGGCTTAAAGAGGGAGAAATATTCTGTAGTTTTTGCTAATTAACTACTATAAAGCATTTGAGATTTTGGATTGGCAGGTGCTGTCAAAGCATAATATATGATCAACATACCTTCAAATCAATGAAAGGCCAAGAGTATCACAATTCAGAGAGCAAACAAACCTAATTGTTTTCATTCTGCTGCAGTCTGTAAGTGCAGACTCAAAATTAATGTAGTATACTTTAGCCACCCAGCTAAAACCCACAAAAATCCATATAAAACACCTTCCAAATTCCTCAATGCCACATTGTTCTAGTTTAAGAAAACTCTTTCTGTGATACCTTTTCTTCTTTTAAATATCTTGGTTTTTATTAAATACCAATTAAATAGCAATTTGAAAGGATAGGAGTGACATTTTCACACATTCATAATCCAGCTGTTGATAAAACTACTCTAATGGTAGAGTCTGCATTTCCCCCACTCTCTTGCCAGACAACTCTAAAGAAAACTTTACACACTGAGTATTAGCAAATTGACTGAAGACAACACTGATTTTTTTTTTTTTAATGACCTGTGAGTACATGATTAAGTCCTGGTTTGTAGCACTCATTAACTTATTGTCAGTCCTTTTGTCAGGCAGTCTGGATTTCACTCTGTGAACATGTGCAAGGTTCCTTATTTGTTTTTTCTCTTCAAGACAATTTACATTTGCCATAAAACACCTCATTGAAGACAGCAAAAAGGAGAGAAATGCAGATGCCCAGATTTTCCTAACTGCTGTAGCCGCTTTGAATCGCCCCATAAAACGTCCAGATCCTTTTCCTTGGGGAAGAGTGCAGGTGGTGGTGGGTTGCAGGAGTTGCTCCTAAGCTAAGCTCTTGCCAGCCACCAGCAGAGAGGGTGGAGAGGGGAGGGAGAAGGTGTTGGTGGGGCTGTGGGTGTCTGGCTGCTGCCCTGTGTGGGTTTTGGCAGCTGGTGAGAGGCAGGGCTGCTCAGAACCAGCTGGGGGGAAGCAGCCAGCGGCTGGAGACTGGAGACTCAGTTTTCCTAGAACTGCTCCGTAACATTTTCAAAAATGAAATCTTGGTATTTCCACTTTGGAAAACCTTGAGTTATCTAAAAATTTGTTAAGATTTGCTTTGCAATTTTCTTGTTAAAATAATAACTAGAAAAATAATTACTATTCCATGTGCAGTCCACTGATTCTGTCAGGTTGGATAAAGCTTTGTGAGGGTATTTTTTTGCCCTATACATAAATTAATATATTTTAAGACCAGAAGGGACTGTTCATCTGACCTCATACATAACAAAGGCATCTCGTTTGCTGTATATTTACTTCCTCAAGTCTGATTCAACTGCAGCATACTACAGAGAAATCTTCCCACTTCAATCCATTATCCCCCTGTTTATATGTCAATGAGCTCTATTGTCCTTTTTTTGCAACCATCACTTTGGGAAGTCTTACTTGCCAGGGGCTCAGGTCCAGTCGAAGTCTGCTTCTCTTGGTTCCCCTTCTCCAGTCCTGGGATAACAATTGGTTAGCCTTCCTGATTAAGTACATGACTTAACTTTTGATCATGACAAAAGCCATATGGTTACCCAAGGAAATGATGTAAAACAATGCCAGCAAAGCTGCCCTTTTCTGTTTTTTTTTTACCATTCCTCTCACTAAAGTGCCAAAAGCAAACCATAGTGACATCTGACTTGTTTTTTTTCCCTCATTTAATTAGTTAATTAAAAAATATATGCAAATTAGGGCTAAAGGTTGTCCCTGTAGGACTTTACTCAAAAATTACTCCATGTTTATAGGTGCATTTCAAGAGCTGCTGGTTTCTAATCTGTGCTGTGTGCTTTATTGACTTTATAGCACTCTAGTTTATTGTTCATAACATTGTGTGGTGTCATGTCAAGTAATATTTGATTTATTTACATTGTTACCTTTATCAAACCCGTAATTTCACTAGCTATTAAATACCTCATTGCTGTTGTAGACAAATTGCCTCTTGGCTTTTTTTCTTTAGAGAGAAGGGAAAGCAGAGGTGACAGGCTGGAGTTGTGACAAGGCAAGAACCTGGGAAGGATACAAAGAAAAGGATCTGACTGAGGGCACTGTGGTCAATAGTGGGCTTAAACAGAGCCAGCTTAAGCAGAGCCCCAAGTTAACACCATGGCTCCCTGGGAAGCACAGGAGAGGAAGCACTATGGTCCTGGTAGGAGTGTGGAGGAAGAAACTCCACCTGACAGTCAGGTTGAACTTTCAGACACTGGCATATGTGAGTAATTCCTGTGAATATAAATGTCTACGTGATTCCTCATCTTTCTCTCCCATGTTAAGTCTGGCCTCCTCTAACGACACCACACCAGATGTATTACAGAATATCCATAAGATTTCTCCCTGTTCTTATTTCTGTACATTATAACATGTACCATGAGATGGAATTATATAGTTAGTTATTTTCTAGATGCTCAGGATATTCAGGTATTAGACTCAATTTGTGCTCTTGGAACAGCAGATGTATTAGTTTCTCCAGTAAGACATTCCTCTTCTAGCACAGAAAAAAACATAAGAAATCAGGAATGATATTTATGTTGTATTACAGTCAGCACCCCTAATTTAATGAACTTTTGATAATAGTCTCAATAAGGTAGTCTGCTGCTTTGTTGAAAATTACATCGTGCAAAATTCCTACCAACAGCAACTAAACAGAGATCATCCATACAAATACTTTCATTAAGTGGCAGCTCTGATACAAATATTTTATATTTAACCACTAAATTTAAATGAATACAGCACACTGGGAAAAAAATCTATTTTCTTTGAGTGGCTTAGTTCAACTGGCTTCTAGCAGAGGTTTTGGTTGGTTGTTTTTTTTTCTTTTTTCTGTGAATACAAGAATGATCAGAAGCCAAAGCAGCAGGGCATTGAAGTTTGTCTCACTTTGATCTGCTTCATCTAGAAGGGAACAGATACAACAGTGTGCCAGTCTAAGGTACTTTCCCAGTTGTGCACATTAAAAACTAGTACTGGAGTAATGCACTGGCCTCTCTAGTAAGAAGAAACGTTCTAGGATGTATTTGGGAGAGAGAGAGGACAAAAAAGATGAAGGAAATGAGATATTGTCCTACAACAGTGGGAAGCCTGATGAGAAAATAAAGGGATTTTCTTAACAAATGGATCAAGACTCCAAAGCATTTTTTAACAAGACAGGCACGAAGAATAAGGAAAAAACCACATTCCCTCTACCAGTGCAGAGGCAATATTTAAAGGTGTATAATTCTGAAAAGGTGGTTGTGGGGTTTTTTTTCCCCATCCAACTCCCTTTTTTTAGAGAGGAAGAGGGTATTGTTCTTCCAGTTTAGATTTGGTGAAATAGGACTTTTCACCACACCTATACACGAACGTGAAGGGCAAATCATGCAGGTGTTTCACCGGATGCCCTCCAAGTGGTAGCGCCTGTGGGCAAATGCCTGGGCTGCTATTCTGAGAAGATCCTTGGAGTCAGCATGTGGCTTGTCCAGTACCAGACATGCTGGGTCAGGCAGTCATGATATCCTCACATAGCAAGACCAATTCCTTGGACCTTCTCTGGCTATAGGCAGTGGCTATGAATGTGTGCACCAGGTGTATGTTAAGTGGAATCTCACTGAGTGCACATATTCATAAAAGGTGTTGCTGGCATCCTTTAGCTCCTGTAGGTTTTATAATAAATTTCTATTTTGCTTACACTCTGTTGTATTTTCTTGCCATTCCCTTGGTGGGTAATTAAGATTTTGCTTCCATGATAACGCTTACAGAGCCTCTGCTTTACCAGGTGACTCTGCAGTACAAATAGGATATGGATTAGTTTTGTGCAAATAATCACATACATGCTGAATTACCCAGAGCACACAACAAACAAAGTATGTTGACATTGTGCCTCTATCTAGACTTTCTGGCAGTTGCAGGTGCTGCAAAATGCTACCTGATCTGGCACAAAGTTAGAGTGGAGTAGCAAACAATACCCAATTCTGCATAAAGCCTGACAGCATAACAAGAACCCCAGCTTTGGTTTGGTTTTAACAGGTTTGCGGTAGATTGAGTTCAGGCTATGTTAGAGGGCTTTTTTATTCTGTAGCCAAGATATTTTTAGAATGTGGTACTAAAATCCCTAATCTGGATTTACTGTATTGTCAAACAATGACTTGAGTTTAATAGGAGGAAGGGTTGTTGAGAAAATGTATTACAAGTGAATAGAGCAAATTCACTTGGAAAACATGATTCTCTTATTGGTTTGTCTGCTTTGACAAATAACTCTTAAGAGTCAGCTGAAAGAAGAGAAAATTGTTGATTCTGGCTTTCTGATTCAAAAAGCTGATTATTATGTATTCAGCATTATTTAAAGCTATTTGCTTTTAACATAAGCTGTTCACAAACATAACCCAGCTATGACTTTATACCTACAAATCAGTCTGTGGCATATTCTGCTTCCTTGAATTAACCTATGCATTGGTGGGCAGTACATGGAAAATGGCACTGACAGCTCATGCCATCTGGCTTAATCTTCTCCCTCCCCATCTCTTACAAAATAAAAATTTGGCAAACTACTTCATGTTAATTGAGATGAATAATACAATACAATACAATACAATACAATACAATACAATACAATACAATACAATACAATATATTTTATACATATATAATATATATAATCTGACCTGTATTTTAATTCTCTAAAATATCAGTGTTTGATATTTTTAAATATATCACTGTGCTTGATATACTCTAAAAGAGTATCTCTGTTGAAGAAGGTCGGCAGTTATTTATAGACCAGGCACCATAGCTCTTAACTGTTTTGCATCCAAAGTGTAGAATGAAATCCAAAATTTCAGTTAATTTCCCCTGACAGATCTGGGGAAACAGATACTTCACATGGAACCCCAGATCCTTATACTGTGCAGAGACCTGCTCAGGGTCACTAGAGAAGTCAGACATATATATTAAGCTGACATACACTGAGGTGCTCAATGAATGTCTGCCAAAAGGGCTTCTGTCTGTTTGAGACCTGCCACTTGCTCTCCTTCCCCCTGCAGTGGAAACTTGAAACCATTCCCTTAAGTAATTGAGCAGGATTCAGCTTTTCTTCTGAAAGTTATTGACTGGACAAGGACCTTTTTACACAAAAGCCTGGGGATTAGGCCAGTTGCAAAGGCAGCACTTAATTAATTTTGCTTCTCACCCTGAAAGAATTCATATGCATATCTGCCACCTCCCTCCCAGGGAAATGTGAACCCCTGAGCCACACACTGACAGAGGATGAAGGACAGAGCAGTGAGACACACAAAGTGCTCACAGACCCTTCTTGTGGATCTGGAGCATGCAATTTCACAAGTCAGTGAGCCATACAAACCTGGCTTTAGAGTCTGGTGGTTAGTCAGTCATATGGAAAGAGGTATCCTGGGTTTTGACTCATCTATTTTATACTAAATAACAAGATTTAGACTATCTGTATGAGGATTTGTGCAGCCACAGTGCTGACAACTGCAATGTTCACAGCTTAGTTCCGGCACCAACGCTGCAGCTTCATTTAACTGCAGTAATATGCTTGCTGCACCGAGTCCTGCATCAACAGAGGACCTACACGTATGCTTCCCTGGACTGCAGCTAAACTTATCCTTCCCTGGGCCTTCAAGGACATGCCTGCAAAATAGTTTCATCTTGAGTATCACTTTTGCTCTGTCCTGTGATCAAGGATGCTCCTTTTATGAATATCCTCCCTCAAGTACCTCAATCACGTGACTTCTACAGAGGATGCTTCTGCAGCAGGTTCTGGGAGCCTGGATTTACATGCTATCACCAAACATTTTGGGTGCTTGAATTCAGACCTGAAACTAACTAATACTGAGTGTAGGATTGTTCATATCTATATTAAGTAGAAAATATAAAAGCAGGTAAGAGGATTCTGTCTATTTTTTTAGACAGAAAAACATAGCACAGAAGATGCCTGTGACACAGTACAAAAAATCGGAGTTATGCTACTCCCTCTGTAAAGAGAAGTCAAAGGTGGACAAATATCATACAGACCTTGCATTAGTGGCACAATATGGCTGCAGTCAGACATGATAGCTAAAACAAAAGAAATGGGATTCTGATGGCATTGGTGTTTCAGGATTAATCAAACCTTTGTCACTTTGCAAAGCATCCTACCCATATTTTAAGCATGTGGCCTCTACCAATTTCAGAATTTTTTTTTACATTTTAGAAATATTACTGTAATGATCCCAGTCGTTCCATGACATTTTCATCGATCACAGTTTTGCATAATTGGAGTTATGTCTCAGAAGTATGAGTGGCTTGTCTGTGTGTAAATCCTGCCAACAGCTGATCTATTCTAATCTCACTTTTGCCATTAACTTATGTTGTGGATCTGAGTTCATAATTTAAGTTTGATTACTGATCTCACTTAAATTGGAGCTCTGCCACTGAATTCAATAGAGATAACTTAGGCCTTTATCCATTTAATCTCCGTAGAAGAGATGAAAAATTATTGTGCTGGATGCAGAAAGAGTGGTCAGGTCAGAAAGGATATTATGCAGCTTGAATCTTTAAATGTGTAGGCATTTTATATTAAACTGTGACTGTCTAGTGAACACGAGTGGCACTGGGAGTCAGGGATAGAAGCCCAGCCCTGCAACTCCAACCCAAAGGTCCAGCTTCAAACATGAGCTGCAGCAGGGACTTCTCCAGTCTGCTCTTCTATCCTTGTCACTCCTGCCTGCACGTCCCAGGGGATGTGATCTTCTCCAGGTTACCCTGTTGCTTGGTACCTTGGTGCTGCTCTGCTGGAGATGTGCATTTATTCCCTTGGATAACTCAGAAATAGATTTCAGTTCTCTCACTTTCTGAGAGAACTTCCTGGGGGGTATTCTAGCAACTAAGCACTTATGCACTCTCTGCTACCATAGGATCAGGTGTGATTAATTGTAGTCCTGGCCACAATTAACATTTGAGTCTTCTCTGGGGACTTCTAACTGAGTTCAAATACCAATCCAACTCACCATTAAATGAGAGGAACTGGGGAAAAATAAGCATCCATTTTCCACTTCTAAGTATACATGGGAGACTAAAGGTAAATACCTCAGAAGTTTTTAAGCTAAAAGGGCTAAAAGTTTTTAAGCTAACAAATTTATGTTGTTTACATGGGACAGCCCTGGAAATTAGGGCAGACTGTACTTTTCTCTGAGTCTGTGACAAGATTTGGACATCCATTTCACATTTTAGATGGAACTTGTTCTGAGCAAGTATGTCTAAGAGAATCAGTGGAAAAAATTATCACTATTATATTTTTCCTTCAAGATTTATGAACATGTTACTTGTGATATTATGATAAATTAATATTCTTGCTTCAGATATCTGCTAGGCTTTACATCTTTGTACATCTATGGATTTAGTTCACTGGCTGCATCTCTTGCTTTCTCACAAAAGAGCAGATAGGTAGTGAGACAGGAGCTCTCATGTAATTCTCCTCAGCCTTTAAGTGTTTCTATACTATCTATATTAATAAGTGAGAACTTGTTTCAGATTGAGATCCTGGAAACCTGGAAACTTCAAAAACTATTATACTGAGATGTATGCTAGAATATCGACAAATGCAAATGCAAACACAAATGCAAATGCAACCCCACCTAGAAAAAGAAAAAACAACAAAAAACCAACCAAACAAACAAAAAAATGAAACCAAACCAAACAAAAAAATCCAAAATAAAATAAGAAAAAACCCAAACAAAATCAAAAACTAACCCAAAGAAACAAAATCCTCACAAAATTCCACACTCCCACCCCCTCCCCCCCCAAATTTCTAATTTCAACACTGTTCTTCATATAATATTCCCAGATTACTGGAGTAAGAGTTTAATGCAAATTCCTCAGACAGGTAAACAAGCCTGGGAAAACACCACCCTCTGGGAAAGGTGCCCTGATTCATAAAGCCAGATAAACACAGAAATTTTTTTAATGAGATAAGTGGGAGACAGGACCTCAGCCTGAAGCAGAATGGAGAGGACAAGCAAAGAGAGTAGAGCAGTTTAATGAATTTGTGTTTACAGCTACTGACACACAGTAAACTGAAGATGTGTACAATTGGGTCTCTCATGGCTTGTTTTCCTGTATCTCTTTGTCCTAAAATTAGAGATATGCTCCAGCATGAAAGCTGTATGGTGGCAAATCCACTGTGTTAAGATCTCTGGGAGAGAATAGGAGTAATTCTACTGAACTTGGTCATAAATACTAGATGATGAACACAAACAGTGAAAATTTGGTCTGAGCAGGAGCAGCCATTTTATGCAGCAGAAGAGTGGAGAGGTTACTGCAGTTAACCAGCTGCAGTAAGAACTGGTAAAAGTTGTTAATCTGCCCTCTAATACAAGTCCGCTCTTTCTGTTTGCCCTTCTGTAATTCATGCAGGTCTGGACTACCTGCTGGCTTTTCTAATATACAGAGTTCACAGTGAGGCCTGTCTGAAGGAATAATATTTGAAAAGTTTTATTTTGAATTCCCCATTACTTTTGCCAAATGAGAGTTACTGTCTTAGCTGAGAATTCCTCAGTGTCTTCTAAATCACCATGCCTTTGTACAATATGTATGATTAAGTACTTTGTAAACAGCTTTATGTTTAACAAAATGCTACAAAGGAGGAGTTTTGATGGATTAGGTTTCTTTTCCAGGATCATAAAGTATTTTCCTACCTAGTTTGGAATACATTTTGTTTCCTATGATGCATTCGGTTGAAGCATTGCTATCTCTGTAGAGAAGTATTGTGAAGATATAAAGTAGTGGCTGCATTCATTATACAGTAATATAAGCTGCTGCCATCCAATTCACATGGCTTTTACAACTTTGCCTAATTCCCTCTCTTATGTGAAAGACCTAAGTAAAGCACATTGAATTTATAACCATGGATCAGTATAGTACAGTGTTATTAAATCTTTATAATGAGAATATAAATTAAGTATAGGGACTATTGTGTTCAGCCAGTCCTCTTTTTATTTTTTTCTTCTTTTTCTTTTTATAGGACATGAATGAGTTTACAGTATTTTCCAAAATTCTTACAAAGTTTCTTCTGTGAACTCAAAGGATCAGCTCCTTTAACATCACTCATGAAGTCCTAACCTTGGTTAGGAGACACCAACTAACCTTACTGGTTTCAGCTGATGCAGATCTTGCTGTGTGTGGTGCTTTACTCATTGGGACATGAGATTCCAGAGTTCAAAATAAGCCTTGCATAGCAGCAGGGGTCTCATGCAGTGCTAGGAAAAGTTCAGTCCACTGTGGACACTCAAAGAGCTTGGATACACAGCTGTGTTGAGATTTTTCTCTACAGCTGGCAACATGAAAGGTAGTAGCCCACGCCAAGGAGTAAGAAGCTATCACTCAAATGATAGGAAAGGAATCTTCATTTAGCAAGATTGCTCTTTGTTACTCAGTCTTGGCTAGGGCAGGTAGTAGAACAGAGGTTATTTGTTATAAGCTCTTCAAGTCTGATTCTTGTAGCATGAAGCTAACATTGAAATTCTGGGTCTCCTCACCTATGCAGACTTCATGAGAATCCCCATCCACATGTGATGGCCTCTTCACAGATCTGGTAAAATTGTTGGTGGGACTGAAGCAAGTAAACTTCCTATTTAAATGTTATTCTTTGGTTAATAAGAGCACTGTACACAGAGTGTGCTCAGGTGCTCAGTGGAGTAATCAGCTCAGTAAGCAGTGGCAAAGCTCCCAGATAAGAAAAACAGCAATGCTAATTTTTTGTGGGAAAGTGTCATGCTGCTTGAGACACACTGAAGTCCTGCCCACACTTAGTAATAAGAAAGCAATGTAGTAAAATGTTATGATAATAGGTTCCCAGAACTAGCAATGAAGTATAAACACCTGCATATTCCAGTTTCCTGCCTTTAAATCAATTGTCAAAAAGCCAGTCCTTTCCTAATGAATGAACAATGTTTGAACCTACACCAGTCAATTAGAATTTTGTCTCTGAGTTGTAAAAGGCTTCAGGGAGAGCCTTCTCTATTCAGTATTATTTGAAATACTGTGGACATATGTGTGATAAAGATGCTAAAGGGAGAATTAGGCATTGGAATCACTGGAAGTATCCCAGTTGCCTTCAATAGAAAGAAATTTATCTGAATGTGGCCTGGGAAAAAAATTTCAAACTTGAGGCATTTGTTGTGATCTCAAAGTTATGTTTTATTGTTAGAAGGAAACAATTTTTTACGTGATTCCCACAGAAGCTCATATATTTGGCTTAATATACTTAGGCACATAGTATAAAGACAATCAATAGTGGGTCAGAGTGAAACACCTTGTCTCTCCCTGAGGAAAGCTGTTCATGCCTTGGGAAAAGGCATCGTGCATGATTCTTCACCTCCTGTTTTTTCCAGCTTTCTGCAGTCCACAGATTTCTGAAATCACAGCTGTATCTCTGTAATTTAGGGCCATGGATGCATTGTTTTACTATATAATTTTTATATTGCTTTTTAACCAGTTCATATTTTGGCTACTCTACTATTCTTTACAGTGAAATCTCTAACTTAAGTAGTTAAACACACTGAATGCACAGGTCTTTCTTTTTCTTTGCACACTAGTGCTTGCTAACTTCATTTGTTGCCCCTTAATTTTGTCTATAAATGTCTGAATTGTCTTCATCTTCAGCGACTTACGAGTTTCACCAGTGACTTCTAGCATAATCCATTGAGTCTCCTCTCTTCCAAATTTTCCACTTCTAGTCAACCTGTGCTGATATGGAAGGAAATCAGTACTTCTGATTGTAATTGTTGCCTTTGTACCTGTTTTTATGCCACTATGTTCTTTTGAAATGAATAAGGAAATAATAATCAAAATGGCAACCTTTCATTTACATATATATATATATATATATATATATATATATATATATATATATATATATATATATAAAATAATCCCATAATAATAATTTTTCTTTTTTTTTACTTTATTCAAAAAATTTCACTGTTTACCTTTGTAACCAGTACTGAGCATTGAATAGATTTCTGCAAATTTATTCACTAACTTCAAGATCACTTTCTATAGTAGCAAAATGAGTTTTCAGTCCATGAGTACATAGATCTCATTAGAACTGGTTTTGGTTATGATCCTGCATTTAAAAGTCTTACATTTCCCCTGACAGTTCCTTACACAGCCAGAAAATATTATGAATATTCATTTTTAAATCCTTGAACTGACAGGAACTGTAAAATCATCTTCCTTTTCTAAATAATTTATTATTATACTGAATAACACAAGCCTCAGCATAGATCCTGGACATCTCCTTTTCTTGTAAAATCAGTTGGTTTTTTCTACTCTTTTTCTTGTATATTTGGATCAGGTCTGAATTTTTCATGGGATCTTCCATGCTATGATTCCAACTTTTTTTCTTGTAAATGAATGCTGTAAAATGGTTTAAATCTACACTCACTACATAACCTGTATTTCCCATGTCTGCCTGCTCTTGAGAACCTTTCAAAACTGCTGGTAAATTTGTAAGTTACAAATTTCTTCTGCAATAGTACTGACCATCCTTCCTTCCTATAAAATATTTATCACTTTTTGATTGATGACTGGATATTTTGTGAAGGCTTCTACTAGCTTTCCAAATATGAATGTAAGATTTCATAGTCTGCAGTTCCTTAATCCTTTTTGGAAGGTTTTTAAAAATCCTTGTCACAATGGCCATTTCTCATTGCTCTGTTTTTGAGATCATGTGCCATTTGATAGAGTAATTCCAACTCCCCTTGCAAAAACACAGACCTGTCATTAATTGTGCTCAGTAGTTAAAAAAAGGATGCAGATTTCTAGATCTCCTCTGTGTAGTAAAAAACAATTGCAAAACTCTGCTTTACTTGGAACAGTCCCCTTGTCCCAGTGAACAGCCTCTGAGCAGCTTTTCCTCCACAGAAGAAAGAAGCAGGTATTAGCAATGCAGTTAGTCATTGCAGTCACATCCTTGCAATCTGCGGATCGAGGCAAGCTGAGAGCCCAGCTGAATCAATGACTTCACCTCTGTTTACTTCAGTGGACAGGAATTAAGGACTTAGTTAATTGTACTGGGAGTTGGATAGCTGCATACTCACAGAATGTGCTGAGAATGATTGAAGTTCCTCCTTCAGGCAGGAAAGGTTTTTATTTGCTACATTTATTGCTACTGATTTCTGTTTCATCTCCAAACAACACCTGGAGAGATTTGGTTCACTGATTCTCAGGGAAACCAAACCAATTTCAGGATCACAGTGTTAGGTTTAGTCTTTGGATTTATAGGACCTGAAACCTTGGGCTTCTCTGTCTAAAATTCTATGTATGTCTACAGTTTGGATTTTTTTTGTGGCTTTTTTTTTTATGTTTGACTGCTCCCCCCCTCATCATTTGATTTTAGAAAGCACTAGTCCCTGTGGCCAGTAATCTTCTGCCTTATTGGAGTGTGTATGTTCCCATCAGCTTCTTAGGAAAATTTAACTTCATAAGTAGATTTCTCTAGCCAAGACAGCTCTGAAAGTCTAACAGTGTAGAGCACTGCCATCAGGAAAACTGGGTTTGTAACTGAAAAAGTTTTTGCTGGGCTGATGGAAACTTGGCACACTGTATGATAACTTAATGAATGCTGGTGGAAAACAGACCCTAAAACTCCTGGCAGCAAAAAGTAAGCCAGGGCTGGAGGTTTAGTAAACAAGCTGCTCACATACAACCCTCAAAGGGTGGGACTACTGTTGGTCACTGCAGCTTCGAGTGCTGGCTGTCAAGGGGTGAAGGACTAAGGCAGAGAGGAGCTGCTCCAGCAAGGTCTCCCAGATCTCTCCTTACTCCCACCCTCCCTGAAGCCATGTGCCAGAGGATTGCTGTCATACCAGCACTGTCCTCTAAGGTGGTGAGAGCATGCTTTAGGCTGTTTTATTATTGAGGTACAAAATGGCTTCAGGGTATCAGAGCGGCTGTTATGTTTGCAAAGTCTAAAATACATAGCCTCAAAGGGCCTCCTTGGCTGTCAATTAACTCTGCAGAGGTTGATTATTATAAGAACTGAAGGTTTTATCAGTTAAATTTCTTCCATGTCTAAGTTTGCAACTGCTCATACATTGGAGTTGCCAAGACATCATCATGTGACCGTCTTTAGCTTAAGTTTCAAACATATTTGAGGTATATAAATCAGACATTGTTCTGCCTGGCTGGCTGGCAGGGCCTAAACCAGCCAGCAGACTCAGATCAAATCTTAATTTCTGCTCTTCATTTAAAGTGAGACCAGATGACATAATACCCCTTTTACTTTTGTGGTTACAGCATTACAGCATTACCCTGTAGTTAATTTCCTTCTCTGCTCGAGTGCTTATCTCAGCAAGTGGATGATGAGGTGCTCATTCTGACAGAGAGCTGTGTCAAACTACTGCTGTCTGGGGTGTGTTTTGAGACAGCAGGAAGAGGCTTGTGTTCAAATTAAACAGAGAATGTTCACTGGGGAGGTGGCGAGAGCCTGGACTCTTCATCTTTCCTATCCTGGATGAACAAGCTCTAGATGACAAGAATTTCACTAGATGATGGCAAGGGTTTTTGTATCCTACTTTAGATTTCACTGCAGAGGGAAGGGCAAATTACCATGCTCTGAAATGCTCAGTAATTCTGAAAACTGGACATCCAAAACATGCAGATGCACATTACCCTGTACAGGAAGAGTATTACAAGTCTGTCTCCCAGTCTGAGGTGAGAGATTTAATCATTACACTGTAGAATAAGAGAGGGGTAATTCCACTCCTCCTGTGTTTTGTGAGAATGGGGTTGTTTAGGGACCTGCAAGCAAGGACAGATGCTTTCTGCTGGGTCCAGGGGTGCCCGATCTGGCTCACAGCAGCTGCTCATACCTACCTCCTCCAGGCTGTCAGCCCAAACACACTAATTTGCTTCAGGCACAACAAAAGAGAATAGCTCTAACAGTGCAGGCTGTTGGCATCAACTTGGCTGAATCTCCTTAGGGTGAGGTAGGGAGTTGCCCCACAGATTCAGTCAGTCACAGGTGGCCCGAGGCAGCAATCTCCAGCTGGGAAAAAGAGAAAACATCTGCTCTTGCCCTAATTTCAGGAGAGAGTTCAAAGCTAAAAATACCTTAGGTGGGAAGTTCCTCCATTTATTTCAGAACCCCATGCTGAAATCTTTGGCAAAATAGGTTTAAAGGCTCTGGATGCACTTAAATCTCTCTTTGGAACGTCCACTATGTAATTATGTCTCTCTTCAAGTAAGCTCTGTTTCCCTCTCACTTGGAGTCCAGTTCTGGTCTCCTTGAAACTATTGCCAAATGCCCCTCAGTGTGGCAGGAGAAGGACTGGGGAATGCAGGGCCAAGTGCTCTGCAGTCTGTCGCCTCCGCTATCCTGAATGCCTCCAGACAGGTCCCTGTCCCCAGCAACCTCTGCTATTCCCACTTTCTGGCTTTCTCCTTCAACCTCTCCTCTCCTTCCTGTTTCTTCTTGAGTACTTTTTGTCACCTCCTTTTTACCAGATCTGAACTTGGGCTGATCCTGCATGGGGTTTTTTTCTGCAGATTTAGAAACTTCAGCAAATTCTGCTAGGAAGGGAGAAGGAAGGGATTGGGATGGGTTGGTGTGTATCAGGTGTACATCAGCCAGCCTTGATCTATTGTCACAATTGCTTCTGCAATTGCTCCTTAACCAGTTCAGCCGCACAGACATCAGTTTCAACAGATTAAGTGCCAAAAGCCTTGGATCTTTTTGACCAAACAAGTTAGAAATGAAGTACATTAGCACTTTGTCTTGGTGGATCTGATGGGTCTAATGGAATGAGAAGATGGAGCTTGGGGTAAAATGAGCAATAGGTGTCTATAAATTTATACCCAGTCTTAACTCTGCCTAGAAGGGAAAGTGCAATGTCAGTGCTGTGTGCCAGAAAAGGCATTGCTGAGACGAGACTGAATCTCACTGAATCTCACTAAGCCATTTCAGATGAAGGCATCATCCTAGAATAAATTTTAAGGATGTATTTTTGGGTTTGTAATTCCCAGATTACAAGACTTCTTGATAAAAAACTTTTAGTATGTTTACTGGGTGGTGGGGTCACCTCATATAGATGTCTTTTTTAGAGATAAAGCAACTTTTCCAGATTCCTAGTAATTTCATATATTTTTCTCTACTTTGTGCTGAGAAGGAAAAACTTTACTAATATAAATTGCAGAAAAGTCAGAAGGAGAGAAAAAAAAATTATTCACAAAATTTTATTATGGATGCCAACAATAGGAAAGTAGAAGTGGAGTTTTTTATGTGGTCTTATAGACTGACAAGTTGTGATTTTCCCAGATAGTAAAATTAGCATCTATATTGCTAGGACAAAGCTCCAGATTATCTCTGTTAAGAAGACAAAGGGAAAGGTAAATTGGAGCTTTGAATATGGGTATGCTTATTTCCTTTCAGACCTGAGTCATCAAAAGAAAAGTAAATTTAATTTCATTTGGGAGGTTAGACCAATTATGGAGTGGCAGAAGAGAGTGCTAGTGCATGCTTCAGACTTTGGTTTCGTTTGACTGCAAAATGACTATACAATGATGTGAACAAAGTTTCAAGTAATTTAATAACTTTTGTATACTGAATAAGTTGGCAAAAAGACAGCTTCCCTTTTCATATCAGCAGCAGAAATGAAAATGTATTTATCACATCAATGACATTAATTTCTTAAAAGATTTAAACAAGGCAGTTCTGGTAGGGAACAGATAGCATTGATTCCCAAATTAAAGAAATAATCTTACTTGTAAGCCCATGACATTAACTTGATGGTTTTTAAACATTAGTTGGATGAAGTTTGTTTAAATTGAGTGCAAGTTTTATAACATTATACATCAAATATGTAGTAGCTTAAAATATATATTACTTATGAATAGCACAGGGATGTTTAATTTGGGTTTCACCTTGCATCTGTATAATAAACAATTGTAATATTTTGTATTTTCATCTATAACTTTATAGTTAATACTTTACTAAGGATAAAGCAGGCTACATATAATGGAAAGTTATCTTTTATTCTAATTGTTTACAATATTATTTTGTAGAGGTAAATTTGTATTCCAGTTATCATCATTATTATCATTATATCATAAGCCTCTGACATGCAATATTGCTAACCTCTGTATTATAATATCTTAGTTTGCCACAGTTCATTGGCACTATTATTGATATTGATGGCTTTATTTTTTTCTAGACATCAAGTGAGCAATTCATCAAGAGAACAACAAAGACTGGAATAGAAAGATAAAACTTCCAGGTCAGTAATTCATTGAGTGTCTCACACCTAAAAATGTTCTGGAGCACACAAAAGCCATGAGCTGATTTGATACATGGACGTGCCTGCATAAGAAACTGTGTTAATGTGTATAAGGGTGCAGGTGCTTGCTTGCTGTGAACCCAAACTCTCACCTTATTGTATATTTTAGTAATAAAAGGCCTGGTGGCAAAGATCTGAGGATTAAAAAAGGCAAAAAAAAAAAACCTGGTAATCAAGAATAAATTTTTTTATAAATTTGTTTTTATGTAATACATTTCTAAATATATTTACAGATTTTCAAACCCACGTGCAGAAACTAAGTTTCTAAATTTCACCCTCTAAAGATGCAGACAAGTACTAGAAGAGACTTACAGAACTAACTTGGGCCCAGACTTCCCAGCATTTTTACATCAGATGATGGTCTTGAAATTAGTTCAGGGCCTTTTTTAAAGTAGGAGCCTATCAAGATTGTGTGAAGTGCCCAAGCTCATGATATGGTCAATGCAGAGTATTAGCTAGACCACAGAAACCTCTCTTACCATTGGCTGTAAAATGCCCCATATGCATTTTTAATATCCACTTACTGGAGCAAACTAATGGGAAAAGGGTTTAGCAGTGAAAATCCCATTATGTATGCTCACCCCATACTTTTCAATTACTAAATCCAAATGTAAGTCTACCTCTAAGTAAGTGCTGCCAGTTTTATAACTGAAAAGTTTGTGACTAAAAATGCTGTTCTTCTAATAAGACCACCAAGAATGAGAATGAAGTTGGAGTTATTTCAAAAGCTTTCTGTGCACAAGAAAACAACAACACTTTACCTTAGTTTACATAACTGGTAATCAGATGAAACAATCCTGAAATGAAAGAATAATATTTTGTGGATGTTTGAGATAAAAGGATGAATACCTGGCATGGTATTTTCATCCTGATTATTAATAATCTCCCTTGTTAGTACACTGGACTAGCCAGTAGCCAAGTAATTTCACAGAAGCATAAAATCCAACCCCTAATCTAATTTCTAGACCATATTTTATGTATTGCCATATTAGCAATGCCTTTCTCAATGTGATTGCATGTCTCATTTACTGCATGTCATGATTTCTTCAATGCACTTTTTCTTTTCCAAATCCTCTGTGTTAAAGAACATAAGCAATGCTTGAGATGGGTTTCATTCCTTTTCAGGTCATGCCAACATGGCAGCAGCCAGGCCAAGGATGGTGAACTGTAGTTATTCTCTAATCAGGTTTTCCCCACTACTGGCTTGTCACTTAGGAATTTGGCTGCTTTTACTGTTTTTTATCTTTTCAGAAGAAATTAGAGTTACTGAAAACATACAGCTTCCCAAAGGATGTTATCCTAGGATGAATGTGAATATGTGTAACTGTCAGTAGATTTTTTTTTTCTGGAAAAAGCTTTAAATTTTGCCTAACCATTTTAACAAAAGCAGAATGTCTTGCTTTGTTTTCTGTAGCATTATCAGGTCTATGCCAAAAAACCCCAAACAAAATAACAAAACCAAGAAACCCAAACCCAAGAAACCCCAACACCAAATCTGAAGATATTTATTTCATTTGAACCTAAAAGCATTACTTTCACTAGCTGTGTGCCAGATTTGTGACCCTTTAGCTTGGATCACTTCAGAAAACCTAATTCTCCCTGGGAACAAAAAAAAACCAGAAAAACACCGACTAAATGGATTGCTTTGGGAGAAAAAAAACAAAAACTCTAGGGAAATACGTATGAGTTAAGGGGATAAAAAAGCAAAAGAGAATTTACTATTCTCTACTAATTTGATTTCAGGTTTCAGGTGGCTCACAAGGCCTGTATGATGTGGGGCAGTATTTCAAAAGCAGAATGTAACATCTTCTAGTCATGAGTATCACTTATATTTTTAGTTATGTGTCTGTAACTCAACTGCTTGCTGCTTTAATCTCTGTTGTTATTTTCTTTTTTTTTTTTCTAACACACTCACCCCAACTTTTTTTGAGATGTTAAGAAGAATTGCTGTAACTAGAATTGGTCTGACTACACTCATACCTTTTTTCCCTTCTTTGCTTTCTCTGTGTGTTTATAAGGAGGGAGCTCATTGAAAAGCCTGTCCTTGCTTATAAAAGTCATGGGCTAAATTCAGCTTATGGAACTCTAGGCCAGCACCTCCCAGGGACAACCCTGGTTATGGCAGGACCACATATGCTTTTCCACAGTTTACTGTTCCCAATGCTCACCTCATCCTCTGTCAAAACAAAACAATCCATGTTGTCCAAAATCCATTTATAACCTGCTGAAAGCAACCTAGCTCTTCTGACTGGAGTGGGGTAAAAATTAGGGATAGGTTTGACAAACACTCCATTTCTGCATTTGGAGAAAAAGATAGGTTATATGTGTTTTCCAAATGACTATAACTTTTTTTTTAATTATTTCCATCTGTGTCTAGGTACATTATTAAATAGGTTCCATTATAACCTTTTGTCTGTTAGGAGTTTTTCAGATAATATGGATCTTTCAGATCATTTAAAGTCATACAATCTGCATGTCCTGCTTTCTAATAATTTGGAGGAGCCATGAACATTTTCAGAAATTGCAATAAAGCTAAAGTTTCTAATGATAGTTTTGAAGAAAAAAGAGCGTGAAGAGCCATCTTATTCTAGGTATGTTTTCTTAATTCTGAAATGAGCAGTTAGACATGGTAAATAATACACTCAATCCTGGATAATTCTCAATAACCAATCAAAAGAATGTTTAGAGGATCATTTAATATTATCTTGTCAAAATAGCCACTTGTTTTATTGAGTTTGTAAGTTTGGTCAAAATCAGTGTTATTGATTTTGGTTTGTTACTGATTTTGGTCTGTGTTACTGACAAAACAGTGTTTGGTCAAAATCAGTGTTACACTGTACTAGACTTCTGTAGTACATGGCTTGATATCACAGTTTTGTGTTTCAGTCAAAAGCTTAAACGACAAAAGATAAATACAAGGTGTAAGGAATGGATTAAAACATTATGTGCAATGTGAAGTTGTTCTTTGTCAGTTACTCCTGAAGAAAAATTCCTCAGGAACTTGATCTTATGTGAGTAATTTCTTTGTATGTGCTTATCTGGGTCTGTATTCACCTGTGCACCATGAGCTCAGGCAAAATATGGTACAATCCAGTGGATGCAAGCTAAAGCCAAGAAAAATCAATAGACACAATAGTTAGGAATGAGGACAATTAGTCACTGGAACCAGTTCCCTAAGTGCTCTGTGGACATCTCTTCAACCTGTGTTTTAAAGTCAGCAATTGCTATATTTCTAAAATGAGTGTAGTAGTTCAGCTAAATCATGTAATTGGAACCATTAGTCCAAAGTCCAAAGAAGAGAAACAAAGACACATCCTATTAATCTTCTGGTCACAGTTTATCCACCAGTGGTATTAGACTGGATTCTGTGCTTGTGTCAGTTTTCTAGTTTGATTCAAACATCTACTGTTTTTAAATAACACTTTCCATACCTTTTTATTTTCCATAAAGTATTCATTTTCTTTAATTTTAAGACATTTAGCCGCTTCCAAGAGAAGGCATGGGAAAACTAATATTTTCTGCAGTATACGTTTCTGGAATTAGTAGTTATCATAGATACTGAAAAATATGAGTACAGAAAGTACATTGATGACAAAGACTGAGTGTTGGTTTCAATTTTTCTATGTTCTGAGTGTTGCAAGTATCACTCTGTAAGGCAGCTTTTTACCTCCTGTTGGCACCTGGACGCAAAAGAAATTTTTTGCACTTTGCTGCTTTTTATAGTAGAGGACAGCAGTTGACACTCGCTTTAGAAAGCAAATATTGCTGAAATCAATGGCAAGATTTCTAAGACCAAAAGAGACATGGAATAAAGGCTGCCACAAAATAATTTATCTTTGAAAATATCTACTGAACCACTGAATATAATAATGAACAATATATGAGTAGATGTTTGCATTCACATTGAGTTCATGTCTGCTTAGATATAAAAGTGACAGTCCTCAGGTCCATTGATTTCCTGCAAAAAAAAATTTATGTACAAAAATTAATATTGATATATTAATATATAATATTATAGGAAAATAATATTGTCTTCATTTATGAAATGTGCAAAACTTTTGCTGATGGATTATGCAATTCAACAGCAGGATTTTTTTCTTTTTAGAAAATTCAAATCCAGAAACCATTTCAAACAATCAGACACAAACCATAATAACAGAACATTAAAGTCTTACTGCTAAGGTTTCAAAAATCAAGACACAGATAGTCAAATATGTCTATTAATTTTGGCCCCCTGTGAATATGTATTTATTAAATAGCTTTAAATGTTCTTACAGTGTACCATACTGTGCACACAAATTTGTGTTTTCTAGAAGTAATTTAAAATTAGTAAAATAAAGCTTTGAAAAGCTGCTTCCTGAGTAATGCCACACTAATTTTAAAACTGGGTATCTTAACTATGCCATTAGAGTATAAACACATAGTTAGGTGATATAGGTATTTAATTTTGTGTTATGTGCAATTATGAACTGAATAATCTTTGGAAATTGTGGCCAGGATTGTCATCTGAGCAGTTTGAAAGTTCTCCATCATACATTGTGGTTTTATTCATAAATGTGCCCAGAACAGAAAGTGTGTTAATGTGCTAATGCCTCACCCCAGCTCATGCACTGTGCCAACAGTGGTGTACAATGGGCAGCCTGGGGACACACTGTGGTTTCTTCTCTTACAATATAGCAACTATTCACAATCCAGTGTTAAAATTTGCACTACTGAGGGTTACTTGTCCTGAGCACATCCAGACAGCACTTAGGTTATCATGCACATTTCTATACAGTAATCTTGTAATCATTCACGTAACCTTTCTTCAGCTTTGCATATAAAACCCTCTTAAAAATAGGTTCAGTCAGTGGCAATATAAATATCAAGGCATTTATCAGCATTTGCTGAAAAATTAGCGCCCACACTATAACCGAAAATACAATAAGTGAAGATATCTTTAGACCTACCTGAGAAGCAAAGTGTTGTCCTGCTTAACTAGTTCACATAAAATTAGAGAAGGCTGAAGCACCAGGTTAAGACAGTGCAGTGACTTCAAAAGAGGAGATGAAGGCTGACCTGACTGTGGCACTAGGAGGCATCTGTGCACATGGATGACTGTCACCTAGGAATGAGCTGGGCTGTGAATGAATTGTATCCCACCTGAACACACAGGTCACCAAAGTGCTGTCTGCTTTCTTCTGCAACATTTGATGCCCATTACTGTTCAGTGTGAAAGAAGAGGTTTCTTGATATATGCATAAGGCATTAGCCTAAACGATTATCAGCATATATAGTTAATGCATCACTTAACTTTTGACCATGAAAAGAAGTGGTATCAGCACCTGTGGTTCATTGACCAAAGTCTGAGAAGAACTGTACTTATCTCTCAAGAGGCCATATTGCATTTTTTCTTGATTGCAGGAAAAGCAATTTTCCTGAAAGTAATTCAGTACCATGCAATTGTTCCTACTCACTGCTCCCTCTTTATCTGTTTTGCTGTTAATTAGAAGATCACATTTTTTAAAAGGTATCACTTCCAGTTACAGTTATGAACTTCACCCAGAAGGTGCCATTTCCCATGTTGGTCTCAAACCAGGCATGGGCAGATAAACTAATGTCATTTGCTATGCTCATACAAGCAGAAAAAAAATTAATTTCTATCGGTATAGTAAGCTCCTCTTTTAAGTGCCACGATCTTCAGTTTGGGGATCCCAAATTAAATCCTTTAGGATATATTTTAAAAGAGGAGAGTGAGTATCTGCAACAGAAGAGTTGTCATTCAGGATGGCAGCACAGCACAGAACTCTGTCTGACACTGAACTGTTCTTTTTAAAACAGACCTCACACACTGTAGGCAACCCGACTGAATCTAGAGTCTTTCCACAGTCTCTCATGAATTTCTAATTGGTAAGTAATGATGGATTGTTACCTGCAGATAATGAAGTTATTTTCCACAGGATTATAGTGTGAACAGACATCTGGTAATGTGCATAAGTGAAAGAGAGTCATAAAAATTAGAGTGTTAGGTTATAGGACTCTTTGAGCTAAACAAATTCCCTTTCACAGAGATAGTTTTGTTTGAATTAAATTTTGAACAAATAACAAAAATCTGTTGGAAACAAGAATTTTGGGATATGGTTCTTATTTACACTTTGTGTAAGCAATGCAAATTGTCTTTAAAGGAAATTAATATTCTGCTTGCATCCACTTTACATCAGGTTTATACTGCCAGACTGGTATAAAGGGGCCTTTGGAAATCCTTGAAGAAATTTCCCAAGATCTTAAGAGAAAATATACAATATTCACATTGGTTTTCATAAGATAGGAAGCAAAACTTAACAGGCCTTATCTTTAATAATTTCTTCCTCACGGTAAAATATAGGAAGCACAACAGAAAAAAATATCAAATCAAAATAGATTTGCAATCAAAATGTCACCCAAGCAGTTATTCAAGAAAGTAGTTGTAAAGCTCTGTATGAAAGTGTGTTTGTGTTTTGGTTTTTTTTTTTGGTTTTAAATGTTTATCTGAAAAGAACAGGCAACTAAATGTAGAAGGTAGGTGTCATATGTCTGGGGTGATGTGGTAATAGTATGTTCTAATGATCACAGTGCATGTACCTGAAGGCATTTTATCTTAGGTGTGATTTCATTCTTCTATTTCTACTGGATTGAGGCATATAATTTCTTTCAGAAGGGCTTCACTGGAAAATGAAAATGTGTTAAAACCCATTTGTCCTTTCTCCTCCATTGAAAATGAGAATAAAATAAGTTTTCCTTCAGAAAAAACCATATAACTCTTGAATCAGTCAAATATGGTTTGTATGGTAAAATAAACAAAAAAATTGAATGCTTTTTGAAACTTGTTGGATTTTTACAAAGAAAATGGAAAGACCTCTTTAAAAAGCTACCTTTTTTTTTAATTCAGATGTCATTGCTGCAAAGTGCATTAAAATGACATTCCCCACACCCCATTAGAATGCGTCCGTTGTTTCTTCCCTGAAAAATCTGTAAACCATCAAACCCTTATTATAGCACAATACCACAAAGTCAGAATTAGGAAGTACAGTATGGGAGATAACATACTTTGAGCTGAAAGATGAAATGGAGATCCTTTCCACAGATGAAAATTTTAAAAATGCTTATCTTTTTTGAGGTTATCTGTCAGGCGAAAGATAATATCCAATTTTGGTTACTATATTGCACTTAGCTAACAGGCACTATAGGGTTTTAAAAGCATTATCTGTCTTTTTCTTATTGGTACGTGTTATTTTAAAAAATTATTGAATATTTTTTGGGCTTTCATGCCCACCTGAGATGACAGCGTTTTATCAAAATTTGAAGTGTTTATTATGTGGCCTGTGAGTTGGTTATTTTACAGTACTTGAGGACAAAATGTGATCCAAGTACAGCTTATGTGTAAGTATGAAAATAAGATAATACTTATCATGGTTAAAAGAAATGTAGAACCTAGGATACTGTAACAAATTGCATAGATTACTAGCAGGTCTTCTAGCATCTACATTTTTGAAGTATTTGCATGTTTTAAACACTTCCTCCTATTCCCATAACCCCCCATCATTTTGTTGCTGTTACAGTGCAATGCTGGAAAAAACCCAACCCCAAACAACTGGCTTCTGAATTATGGAACTTAATTTTCAACTACAATCATGTCAGGTCATGTCAGATGGTGTAAGATAACTCTTTTTCCTGTTTCAGGTTAGGTGCTAGGCTATATCTATCTATCTATCTATCTATCTATCTATCTATCTATCTATCTATCTAATGTGTAAAGCATGCATTTATATTCTCCACAGTTTAGTGGGTTTAGTGGATTTGTAATCATCTTGAAGTACCCAGCAAAATATGTGGATAGCCAGTGAATGCACAGTATCAAATAATTAGAGAAGTCCAATGAAATTGAAAAAAATTAGAAATGATCCCACCAAAGCTAAGTATTCCAGTTCTAGCCTGGTTTAAAATAAAACAGAAGTTTCTTTGAAGATATGATTCTTATTCAGAAAAGAGTGAAATGAGATATCTGAACATAAGATTAAAATTAATGCCTCATCTTGTATACCCATACACAACTAACATGACCTAACATGTTAGAAAATAATTAATGTGGTTTGGTAAGTAATTTTGCAAGAGCACAGATCTGGATTTTCAGATGCTCACCTTGTGCTTTACTTGGCTCAGACAACTCTACTTTAAAGTCTTGTGCCGTGATGGAATGATAATTGGGTGTTGATGAAAAACATCAATCATCATTGTATTGTGATTTGAATTATATTCGTTCTAAAGTTGAGCGGTAAGATGTGAAATAAACCGTATGGGTTTGGTGATTGCGCTTTAAAAGCTCCTTCGTTTCCAGCCCAACTGTGAATCATTCTTTAAATCAATAGAGCTTACTGAAACTCTGGGATTACCTGAAAGAATTTTGAAGAGTTTGTCAGTAAGACAAAAAATATCATGACTATTTTCTATTACATGTATCTTTGTGTTCCATATCCTCTCTAATACTTCTGAACCCTTAACGTGGACATTTTTCCACCATTCCTGCTGGGACAAGCCAGGCTGATTTTGAAGTTTTGTTCAGCAAGTCATTTTCAGTGCAAGTGTTTTCTAATCAGTAATTTAAATGATTCATGTGCAAAGAAATTAAAATAAAGATAAAACTGCACAAAGTTTCATTGAACTTAGGGGTTTTTATGCTAGATATTTCAGGACATTGGAAGGAAATTAATATTTGCCCATGGTTGAAAACAAGCATGTAATTACATAAAAGAGATTAGGTAAAGCCAAAATTGCTTTACATGTGGAGCTGTTTTGATTGTTACTTCCACAATAACGAGCCATTAACTACACAAGTGGTTCGTTGATCACAAGGACAGAGCTGAGGCTTGTCAGAGTTATTCTGATGACTCAGAAAGTCCAGAGTAAACATGAGACTTACAAACAATGGCTACAAATAATGTAATCAATATTCCTTGCAGGTCTCATGACAGTGTATATCTTCAGAAAGGAATACAGATGATACCATACATACTTAATCCTTGAAGCTGCATTTCAGCTGACTGCCCCTTCTGCTTTTTCCATCCTCTGATGCTAAGACCACAGGGAAAACACTAAAAAAAAAAAAAATTTGGTTTCTCTACTTAATATTTGCAGGCATCAGAGAAAGAAACTAATATGAAGGCTTTTTTTCACTCCAGTGCACAGAACCAGAACAGTGGCATTTTCTGTTACTGTTTATTTCACATCCAACATTTTAAAACTTCTGAGGCTCTTAATGCTAAATAGCAAGTGATCAGAGTTTCTGACATGAAGGTGGGATTTCATAGTTCAATAAGGTCATATACATATTATATATATAGATAGATATATAATGATTTCAAATACACATTTGTGTGTGTCAGAAGGCACACGAAGATTCAGAGCTGAAAGAATTTGTTTCATGGAGGAGTTAAGTGCGAAGAGGAGGGATTACCACCTTAGGCTTTTGTTCTTTGGCGTTCCTACACCATAGAAACTAGGCTGCTGTGTGAGAATGAGTCAGAAAGTTTATGACTAGGTGGCTTAGTTGATCAGAACCAAATGCAAGAGAGCTCAATGATGTAGCAAATGAGCTGGAGAAGTGTGTTGCAACTGATAGAAGACAAATACATTTGTAGATGTTGAGGGAGGAGTGAACAGTAGGAGTTATACAGCGGGAATCTTCCACTTTTTGCTCTTTGCTGCAAAATATGTGAGATCTTAACTTTCCCTTTTTCTTCCTATTGTCATCCATCTTCCCTTGTTCTCAGCAAAACAATTCTCTTTAACTTCCTCCTCTTTGATTACAGTGATCTTGTTTTTCCACTCTGAGAGTATGATCAACATGCCTGGGAATGCGTGGTGCAGACTGTTGGCTGCAGACCTTCACTTATTTTGGCTACAGAAACTACTGTTAATTGTTACATTCCTCTGTGCCTCTTTCCTCATGAACACAAACTGCTTTGAAAATTATGAAATTAATTAATGATGCCACAAGATTTCTGCCTGATTTTGCTGTATTAAGGGTTTAGACTAATTTCAGCTTAGGCCAGAAGCTGGAGTTATGTGTCAGGGTCATGTAAATCAGAGTTTTTAGCTTTCAGCTTTTAGAAAGCAAGAATTACCTGCTTTGTGGGGAAAACAACACACCCCAAACAAACAAACAAGAATCCTACAAAAAACCCAAGCAACAAACTATCAAAAGAACCCCCACATCCCCCCCATGTACAATGTTGTCAAGTTTTGCTTTCCTGGGCAAATAAATAAAAATGATGCTCAGGTTCTAGTATGTATGTTACTTCAGTTTTCTCCAACAGTCTCTGTTGCATGCATGAGGCTGTGCACAGTTCCATGTTCTCAGTCCTGTGGAAATTCATCAAATGTTGAATGTACAGCAAAGTTTTGAATTCTGCCAACAGGAAGTGCCTAAGATCCTCAGGATGATTTTGGCTAACAGGCACTTCTCAGTTGCTTCAGACCAGTCCTTCAGAAGAGCTCATTTCTTCCATAACTTTTAACTTATTAAAACCAAGATTTTGAACAGTAATGAAATCAACAGCCTCTGATTGACCAGACTTTCAAAGATACCAGCCAAGATCTAAACTTTTCATATAATGGCCGTTTAATCTGAATCTAAGCAGAGGCTGAGCTTGACTTAAGACTCTGAAGTATATGAGTGTCTGCCTCTAAGTTTCTAAGTAAGAGTATATGACTCTAAGTTTCTTAAATATGTCAATCTCCAAGTTTTCTCTGGCTAGACAAGGAAATATTTTCATTTAGACTATGTCCTGACTTTGGATATTAGGCTTTCTTCCATGTATTGGCATGAACTTGAAGTTTTAACTTGAAAATAATTTATTAGCTATTCTCTAGAGGCGTAAGTGTATAGTTTCTATGCCTAGGCATGCTAAACCCGGGCAATTCTGGTTTTATTTATCTGGACTGGGTTTTACTGTGTTCCTTTAGGTCATATTATCCTGCTTTATATTGCATGTAGTTTGTTTTTTCAAGTGATATATTAAACTGGGCTAGCAGAGACATGCTGTTATTTCCTTCATATGAAAGAAGAATGTAGGGAGACCCAACCAAACTCACCTACTGTGGTTTGTTGCAGTGACATTACATATCAATGCAATGACCTCTAGAAGAGTTGGTTCAGTTTAAACCAGTAATCATTATACATATTTTACATACTTTCAATGCTATAAATAGTTAGAGATTAGTCACCTTATATTATTCCAAAGCATAATTTAAAAAGTATTTGAGGATAGAAATTCAGTCCAAAAAATAGCTCTAAAAATACCATTCAGGTTTTGAATGAGTCCTGCTGTTTCTGCAAAGTCTGAGCAAATGACATCTCTGGAATTTTCAAAATATAATAAACCAAATTAAGATATCCACAAATTTTCCCCATATCCTCTTAAGCAATTTTCATTTTCTCAAAAGAAAAACCCAAAAAAACCCTCATAGTGAAAAACTGAGACTGAAAAAGCAAGAGGATGGGGGCAAGGGAAAGAAGACTTTATTTAAGAAACCTTTGTTTCTGTGTATTCAAGCCTGCATTAAGTGCTTGGCCTGTCTACTATCTGTAAAAACAGTCAAAATGCCCCAAGGTATTAAACCAAATGTGTCAGCAAATACTGCTGTTGGGTGTTTAGTGCTCTGGGTGTGTGGATGCTTGAGATTTTGCCAGGCAGGAATGAACACTTTCATCAGCACATGGCTCACAGTGTGATAAAATATGCTGAAAAACAACAATGGTGGAAACAACAAAATAAATAGACTCTCAGCTTCAGTCTGATGTAATTCTTATTAGCTGCAGAATGATCTCAATGTACATTTCTTTTCACCCTGAATGGTTCAGTCTGCATAAGCTTTAGGCATGTATCTTATAGTTGGGTTTTGAGAATTTAATCAGAAGGTGGCCATGAGCAATTTTGGTATTTCCCTTTTAATATACAAGGAAAGCTTTCCAGCCAGCTGCACTCCTGCTAACAGTTCTTCAATATCTCCAGCTTCCAAAGGAGTCTTTACTAACCTGGACTCTTTGGAGTTTATTGCTCTTGCTCTCCATACACATATTATTTGCAAGGGTTCTGAGAACATCCTTCTCAGATTCCTCTCTTAGCTGTAGTGATCAGCTGCCTCCAATCAACTGCCAATGCCTGGGGCTACTTTGAGCACCATGAAAAAAATGAGGGAAGTTTGTGAGCAAGTGTCAAGAAAAATTTTAAAAGCTAATATGTTAATGAAGTTTTAGAGAACCTAAGTGTAAACCACTGTCATTGTAAAGAGATTTTTACTCTCCCTGAGATAAAAATCACTGTATGTTTCTCTTGTAATCTTTCCTTAGTACTCCTATTAATTGACATAATGAAAAGGATATAAAAAAAATCACCTATCTGGGTATACTATAAATTTTCCCAAATATCAGGGTAAAGGCTGTAGAACAGAGAATGAAAATTAATATAAGAGCTAAATAAAAGGTAGGATGAAAGAGAGGATCATTGAGAAGCAACATCCATCAGATCAATTTTATTAGACTATGGGAGGCTAACTGAACTTTTTAGGCTAACATTGCAGGTAGATGGAGTTAGGGTATGAATTAATAGGTACATTCTGCTGAAAAGATGGTTACGAAAACTTTGCACAAATTGTTTTGTGAAAAATTTTTTGTGGTGGTGGGGAGCTTTTGTACATGGACACTGTTGTTCATTTAAAAGCAAAATGTTGGTTCAGCATATACTTTCAAAGAGTGGTTGACACAGACATATCCTCACCTGCCAAACCTGCTACAGCAGTGTTCCTGCTGGAAAAGGTGTGGAACTGGCAACCATGAACAGTGACACCTTAAACCACAGAAAGTAGATCCACTCATGATCACCTCTCAAAGCCATAATACATCTGAAGAATTGCAGTGGAAATAACTATTGCCCAGCACAGACAGTGCAGGCAGCTCAATTCCACACCCATGTGTTGTCTTTGGGCAAAAATGTGTGTTAGCTGGAGGCTGGAAGAAACTGTGAGTACCTTAGTGGGCAAGAGAAGAGAGAAGGATGTCACTATCCAGGCTACTGTAATGTCTGTGACATGATCCCAAATAATATCATTCTCTCCAAAGTGGAGAGATATGGATTTGATGGATGGACTCTTTGGTGGGTAAAGAATTGGCTGAATGGTCACAACTCAATGTCTGGATGGAAATCAGTGTTGAGTGGTGTCCCTGGGGGTGTCTTTACTGGGACCAGTACTGTTCAATTAATCTTCATCACTGGAGATCTTTAAAGATAGACTTCCTTTCACTTCCTGCTCAGGATGTTTTATGTCTAGTACATCCCAAAGGTTGGATCAATACATAAATGTTGTGAAAGGTGTAAGTATTCTATGCGACTTTGTTAGTGTTTTTAGCCTTTTTTTTTTCCTTAGGGTCTGTAATTGTCCTTTGACAGTGATAAAACTAGCAGGAAAAATAAAATAAAAATACTTAGTACAGCCAGTGTGTCTGCAATTTTCCTAAAGTTTATTTTGAAGGGCTTTGCTAAAGTTAAAAAAAAACCCAGACTTAATGCTGGGTTAACATGGAAAACTCAATCTTTTCCCACTAGTGGGTGAAAAGTTTTGAGGACACAAGTATTCAGAAATCAGAATCAGCTAATAACATGATGCTTGTGTAATACAATGTTTACATTTGGAGTCATTCACAGAATAAGAGGATACCATTCACACTGTCACATGTACTGCTTCTTTGATCCAACATTGTATTTACCTATAGTGTAGTGGGTAGATTTGCAGTCCTAAATGATTTAGACATCCTGTACTTTCAAATGAAAGAGGTCCATTATGTCCCTTAGTTTTAGCTCCTGTATAACACAGAACAGAATCTTTCACCATGTAATTTACTTCATATTGCAGATAATCTTTTTTGATGTCCACTATCTAAGAAAATCATTGAAACCAGATTTTAAGGCTTGAAATGGTAGAGAGGATACTATCCCCTACTGTACTTTACTGGTGATTTATCAACCTAGTTTTTAAATATGTGCAGTAATGAGTAAGGCTTCACAGCTACAACACTAGCTCTTAATGTGTTGTCATTGCTTTGTATAATCAATACAAGGCTAACATCTTCCTCAAATATAGACCCTAAGTTCCTAAGGCAATGAACAGTGATAGAATTAAAGTACATCTCTCACCTGGATGCACATTCTGTGTCATCACTAGTACATAATCCCATGTGCTTCTTGTTATTTTTTCCCAATTTGATAGTCTTTAAGGAGAGATATGTTCACCCACTTAAACATCTTAAAAATAAGAATAAGTCATGCCTAAATAAACCAACAGATGTTCCAGTATACCTTGGGGTGAGTACATCAGTCAGAATATTCATTATCACATAATATGCGACCACATTATCTTCATCTGTTCCTGTGGTTTATTCCCAGGAAACCTAGGCAACATTACATTTTACCAGGAGATCATTGGGTTCAAAGCACATTCATTCAATCTTCACAATCCCTTTTTGAAGAGATGAAACATGCATAAACATTTCTAAAATAAGCAAAACCAAACAGCATAGGCTGTGTATGAAATATATTTTAGCACAATTTTACAAGAATTTTCTCTACTACCACAAAGAGTAGTATGGTAAATCCAGGTGATGATTTTTGAAAAATAACCTATGAAAAATGTGAGGATCTTCAGGATGAGTGTGTATTCTGAATATTTGAGATAATATAATCCTTTCTGTGAAATTCAGGTAAAATGTGGCACTGAGATCCTAAATAAATTTCATGGTTTTGCCTTCTGTTCCCTCATTGCAGTTCCCTTTCTATTTCTGAATCTCAAGACTGAAATATTTGTTTATATAGTTATTTATATAGTTACTGGGTAGTCAAGCATGAAGTTCAGCAAAGCAATGTGCAAGGTCCTGCTCCTGGGATGTGGCACTCCCAGACACACCTACAGGGCTGTGCGAGAGCAGTCCTGTGGAGAAGGACCTGGGAACGATGGTTGATGAAAAACTGGACACAAGCTGACACTGTGTGCTAGCAGCCCAGAAAGCCAACCAAATCCTGGGCTGCATCAAAAGGACCATGGCCAGTGGGTCAAGAGAGGTCATTCTCCCCCTCTGTTCTGCTCTCCTGGGACCCTGCCTGTAGTACTGCAGCCAGGTCTAGTGCTCCCAGCAGAAGAAGAACATGGAGCTGTTGGAGTGAGTCTAGAACAGGGCTGTGAAGTTGGCAAAGGGGCTGGAGCACCTCCCCCACAAAGACAGGCTGAGAAAGTTGGGGCTGTTCAGCCTGCAGAAGAGAAGGCTGCATGGAGACCTCAGAGCAACCTTCCAGTGTCTGAAGGTGTAGGCACAGAGTTTGTGGTAATTGGGAGTGGGGCTGGGGCCAGCCTCATCCCCATGGGTACAGCTGTGAGCAGCACTGGCAGCAATGAGCCATGGAGTGCCCAGGGGCACTGACCAACCCCAAAGGGAACAGAGGGGTCACAGGGGCAGTGCATGGACGTGAGGGGCATAAAAGGCTGGGCTGAAGAACAAGAAGGGCAGACACTTTGCAGTCTTTTGAAGTGGAGTGATGTTACTCTGAATGGGCGGATGCCTGAAGCATTCTGCAGTGCTTTGGTGTTACTCTATATGGGTTGAAGCTTTCTGAAATTCTATGATGGTACTCTGTGTGTTGTGGCTGTCTTGACTGTGACATGCAGGGGTCTAAATGGAAGCCAGACAGGTACTCCTAATCCTGGATTGCAGTGATAGGACAAGGAGTAACAGGTTCAAACTGAAACAGGGCAAATTTAGGGTAGCTATACAGGAGAAATTCTTTATTGTTAGAGTTGTGAGGCATTGGAACATCTGCCCAGAGGAGTTGCAGATGCCCCATCCCTGGGAGTGTTCCAAGGCCAGGTTTTATACAGTCTTGAGCAGCCTAGTCTAGTGGAGGTGCCCCTGGCCATAGCAGAGGTCAGTGGGACTAAATGTTCTTTAAGGCCCATTAACATTCTGTGATTCTATGATTTTATGAGTCAATGTACAACTAGGCTCTTGTACGTTCTTGTTGGCAAATTCTACTTTCACACAGATATCTTTGAAGTTATGCCAGATTTATACAAATATGATCAAGAATCAGAAGTTACACATCACTCTATACTACAAATGGAAATATCCATTTGGATTCAAATTATTTTGCTGTAAAGGTCCTGCAGCTCTTTTTTAGTTATCAAGAAGGGGATAGTATTTTTCACGGCAACCTTTGTGGGTGCAAAAGAGTTTGTAGGAGGAGAAATAATGAGGAGGGAGATCAAGTTATGATTACAGATAATTACATATCATTTAAGTGAGTGTCCTTCAGCCAGAAGCTTTCTCAGTGTCCAAATGCAAGACAGTGTAGCTGGAAACCAAGAGTAAAGGTGAGCATAAGAGGACAGAAACTCTATCTTGGAAAGCAATGAAGTTCATAAGATTTGAGTGTTCAGAGAAATTAATATTTTTTGGCACGAGCAAATTATGAATTAAAGACTATGGCAAAAAGAATCCATGTAAATCTTAGTTATTTAAGAGATAACCAAGACACAAGATGGAAAAAGACAAGCCAGATTACTTCAATAAACAGCACTTTTATACTAGATTACCACATCAGTGCTATCACCTATACCTGAAAAATGCAGATATAGTAAAAATTTCAATCAGTCCTGAAGATGAACTTGAGAGTACAAAGCTTATAATATAAGTTAAAAGTAGCTCAGTTTCTGTGAATTTCTTTCTTTATAGAAGACAGCCCCTGTGTTCAGGTGATACTGAGGAAAGCTTTGATACTAAAAGAGAGGAAGAATGTAAAAAATTCTAGTGAATGTATCTCAAATCAGGCAAACTGAATGATAAAGGAAGGTGCGTAACAGAAGTTAAATGCAGAAATGCCTTCAAAAAGGCAGGATATACAGCATCACTTGGAATTTTTGGAACCAGATTGTTATTTCTTAAGGAAAAGAAGTCAAATTCCTGGAAGGAAATCAGAAATGGCAGATGAGTTATGTGGTCACACCTCTTTTCTTGATGTTGACATTTTATTCTCCATTTTGGGGAAGCCTTCTCTACTTTACATTCCTCTAGGAAAGAGAGAACATACTTTACAATCTATTTGCATACAATATATTTTGCATTGGACTTGGAAAAAACATGTCAATTACTATGATCAAACACAACAATCCTGATTATTTTGGGCACTTATATGCAAGAGCAAATTAATCACTTTTAATTTCACGTTACAAGTGTCAGATATATTTTTTAATTTCTTTGTTTAGGTAGATCTTAGTTTGTAGCTGCAGACAGTTCAATATAGGTCAGGTTAAGATTCAAAAAAGGTACAAAGAATCTTAATTGTATGACATACAGCAGAGCTCAAACTGGTCAGACCAAAAATACATTTCCTTTTCTGCAGATCAGACTGGTCTAGGTTTTTAATGTTCTTTCCTTGGTTTGTATTTGTCAATGAGAAGAAGTTGTTTATTTACTTATGATTTTCCTCGTCATGGGCTATGATTCATCTCCTTCAGATCCTTGGAACATTTCTTACTTAATGAGCTTCTCCATGCTACTCAAGGAGCCTCAGGCTGTGGTGGAACCTGGGTCTTTGCTGTTCACTGCTGAGAGAAAGCAGTTGTTTCAGCCCAAAAATGATGAAATGTTTTTGTTTGACTCAATTTGTTTGCCTTAATATAACCTATTTGGGCAAAATGGTTGTGAATGGGAGGATGTGGATACAGGAGGTTTGAATACATGATCTAAATGTCTTAACTGCTTTTGAAACTTACAGACTAGGCAAGCCATTAGTAGTTATTTGTATAGTTTTTCTTACAAAGTCCTCTCTTTTCTGTACTTATGTCATACCTCAATCATTTTGGTAAAAGAAAGAAAAAATAAAATATACTTCATGTGAAACCTCTGAAAGTACAGAATTTCAAAGAATTTGTTACACTTAATCTTCAGAATACAGACTAAATGTGTCTGAAACTTAATAGTCATCCTGCTTTCACATTATGTTGCCCCATACAACATATGCATTATAAATATTTGTACAATACAATAGGAAAATAAAATATTTATATGTTTGTCTCATTTGTTTCTTAGTTTTCTATTTATATTAAATTTAGATGACAAATATGTTTTACTGTTATTTACTATATGTGTTACTATAATTTCTTCTACAGCATGAAATGACAATAACACACCTTAAATAATCAAAAAATAACCAAAAAGAAGAGAAACGTTAACAGGAAGCTCACTACCTGTTTGAAGGTCTAAACCACTTCCTCTTCTAAGGCCCAAAGAGCAGGATTCATACCTCTAACAGACAGGAGCTTCTGCAGTGGGCCATGTTGGCTGATATTTATTGAACACTTGCCCAAATACTAAACATTTTGTGTAAATAAGATTGGACAATGTGAGAAAAATAGAAGTGTCTTGCTGAAGTTTCATATAATTTCAAATTGCTGAAGCCAGGGTGAATTTAATTTGGTGGACTATGTTCAATTTATGCATTTTTACGTTGTTCCTCCCTTGATAGGTAATAAAGCTGTCTTTATTTGTTTAAGAAATACTTCAGTTCCATAAAAACATAACATTTTCTTCTGTTCTCTATTTGCATGGAGAACTCTTTACAGTTCCCTGGCTATAAATGTCTCTTACAGCCCACACTGCCAAAATACTTTAATGGAATTTTGGAGGTGAGGATAAGGCCCACTTTGCTAAACACAAAGATAGAATGTAAAATGATGGTGAACCATGTGATTGCATTTCTCCACTTACTGACATGTACAGTCTAAATGACCATGTAGAGAATCAAAACTGGACTGGTGGAATTTACAAGCTAGGGAAAAAAGAAGAATGTATAATGAGATGGAAATAAAAGGCAATTTACCCCTTCCCTACTCTTCATGCTAGTTCTTTTTCTTCTTGCCACCTTTTTTTCCAAATCCTCAGCATGCAGACTACACTGTCACATGCTGAGATTTACATGTTTTTATTCTGATCCCCATTTCCCTCTTCTTATATATTTATCTTTCAATGGAGACCACACTTCTAAAGTTTTCTTTCCTTCTTTCCCCCTCTTCTAAACAACACTGACAACAGCAGAGTCACAGGACGCATCTTCCCTCCCTGCCCTGCCTCAATGCCATTCAGGGATTACTTAATCTCCTAGTAGAGATGGGACCATATGAGGCTCTTACTCTATCCAGGAGGAGTTAATGGTTCCCTGCAGGACTATATAACTCTTCTTTACTTATATTAGGCATAGTTTGATTCTAGTAATACCCTGGCACTGTAGCTTTGGAAAAGACATTCATCATTGTCTTTCTGCATCTTGTTTAGAGAGTGGGATTATGCAAAAATGGAGTGAGAAAGGGGACTTGAATTGTAACTTTTAGCTGGTATGTTACAGAAATTCTGAGAAATCACAGAGGACTATTCTGAATTAGCTTTCTTATTGAAACCTGCAGTTTATTATACTGAGAAGGGGCTCTAAAGAGCAAATAAAAAAGTCTGGGTGTAATGACTTAGTGTTTACAGAATATAACTGCTACAAGACTGATTGCTCGATACATTACTTCTTTCATTGTGAGCCGCAAAACAGGTAGAGGCATGGTAGACTAATTTGGTTTATATATTCAGCTGTAAGGCTAGACACTGCATCATTCTTTTCATAAAGCAGGGACTGGAGGCATGTGGGCCCTGTAGCCATGACGACAATAAAACAGCTCCAAGCCTGAGCTGTAAGTAAGAAACTCAGCCTTGTCTCCAATCCTTCCTGCTCCTGACTCGGCTCTACATGCTCTCTGGAGAGGGGGCTGGGTGCTCATGAATGATCTATTGAGCAGAGGTACAGTACTGAAAAGCATGCCTACAACGAGCCTTTTAGCAGAATTTCCCACTGTTAGACCAGCACGAGCTAGTGGTGACATCAGCTTGAGCACGCAAAAAGTCCTGGCAGCTGCTCTACTTCACCATACGGATTTACTGCTGTAGAGTAAACACTGGTCATAAAAAGACAAACAGCTTGTCTACATTACAGCTCCCATTGTTGCCAGCACTGATGGAGCTGCAGGAAGAGTGGTGAACACCTAGGACTCCAGCTAGAATCAACATAGTTTGCAAATACCCAGAAGTCCCTGAAGATGGGACGCAAAGTGCCTAAGCTGGCATTTTATCGGCATGAACAGGGAATATGAATGCAATATAGGAACTTCTGGTGTGCTACCTGTTTAAAATGGATTATCTGCACAACTCACATGAAGAAAGCACTAGTGATAAAAGAAACAACAATTTCAGACAGATCTGTTTTCAGAGCATAGCTCTGGGGGTGTGTACTGCATCTTGTTGCAGTCCGTGAAGACCTAGATGATCACACGGTGCTAACAGGACCTGCCCTTTTCACATACTGCTTAGCATCAAAAGAGAACTGGAAATACATGAAATAGTATGGGAATGACAAGTGGCAGTAGTTGGCAAGTGAATGGGGAGAAACTCAGGACAACTAATACAACAATTTAACCCATCATATTTTATTTCAAATGAGAATTTCTACAAATCCTATGTGAAATCACTTCAGTGCTATCTGATTTCCTTCTTCCACCAAGATGAAAATCACCTTGATATTTATATATATGGTTTTCTGTCTCTTTTGAATCACAAGAGGTCTTACATCATTAAGTTTGCACTATGCAAACTGGTCTTGCTGGTAAGTATGAGAACCTCTTTTCAAGAGGGTCTCAAGGCTATAAAAATCGAATGAGCAAGGTTTATTATATTCCTGATGACAACTGAAGATTAATTTAGCAATGGAGTTAGTTAATGAGACCTGTGATCACCTTCATCTGGACTGGTGTCTGTAATGACTGGGAAGAACGCTGAAACTGTAATGATAGGCTCTCATTGCAGCATTTTAACTCTGAGTCTGTTAATTAGTGTCATTTTGATTTGATTTTGCAGTAATAATGCTTTCTGATTTTAGATATGAGAAATTGCAACACTTTAATTTTGATTTTGCCAGTGTTGGAGTCATTGCTGGATAATAATATTGAGCAAGAAGCAATTTTGCCTAACTGTAAATGTCAGCAGCTCATCCTTTGTGTTTTCCTCGCTAGATGATAAGGTCCCAGCAGATCGTAAAAGTCAGGCCTGGTTTTTAGTAAGAATTCTTGGGCTCTCATGAAGATAAGAAATCCACTCACGTCATATCCTGTAACATATCACAGTTACTTTGAAAAACTTACAATTAACTCCCAGAAAGTCAATTGTTACAAGTTTGTTATCTTCTCATGAGATATTGTGAGATAATATTTGTGCCACAATCAGTGGCAGCAGGTCAGGCTTAGGATCTGAGTGTTTTCTGTACAGCTCAGATCTCAGTAATTTTTTGTACAGTGCTTTTTCTACTTGTTAGTTGTTTCTCCCTCTTTTTCGTTTACATTCACTCACACTGTTCAGAAAAATCTCACAAACCAAAAAATACTCCAGTTAAGTGCTTTTCATTGTATTAAGGCAATTAGCTTCATTATTAATTTAGGGAAGGCATAATAATAATTTAGAATGTGAGGATTTATGTGTAAAAACACCCAAAATTTGGAAAAAATCCCCAATACATAACATGTCTTGGAAAAATGCACCAAAGATGAAAAAAATATTTGTCATCCTCACAGTCATTTTTCTGTTGCTACTTGGCTATACCATTTTGATTAGGTATCAAACACTATCTGGTGTTTAATGGACCTTTTAGTTCATATGAAACAAATGTATTGCTTTTATAATTGAAACAAAGTAAAAATTGCATTTGACTTTTGTATCACTTGTAATTTTGGAAGAATTGAAATCTTTCAACTATAAACATAAACAAATAAAGTACCAGCATTTTACTTATTTGACAAAAAATTTATTTTAATTTACTCAAGCTAGTGTCAGCAGTTACAATCACATAGAATTAATCCTTCACAAAAATGAGAAGAAAACCCCAAACCCAACCACTGCATAAGGCACTTCATTTCTTATATAATAATGTTTCTGAAGGGCAATTTTTCTTCAGGACAGAAATAGATTAAATGTACTGGATGTATTGAGTTTGAAGTATTTTAACTGGGCCTCTTTTATAGCTTGGCTTTATAGCCTTGAAAAGGTGCAGCTAGGATAAGTCTGAGATTTTTGCCATGCTACCTTCAATACCAAACTAAATGTGTAACATCCACTTAAGATGTTTGGCATCACAGGTGGCAGTCAAAGAAATGATCATTCAGAAATGTCATCCAGGCATCTAACAGCAGCTAAAGGGAAGCCCTGAGTGTAGCCTTGGATTCTTTTTCTTGCTGTTGCATGCACGCTTGTGTATGCCCCAGGTTCAGACAGAGCCTCTGACAGGACACCTTCTCCTTGCTTTCTTTAATATTCCATTCTAGCAATGCATCCAGGATGCTCCTGCCCCAGGGCCCCTGCACCCCACACATGGCACTGGAGAGATGGAGAGAAACTCCATGGCTGTGCTGGGAATGTCTAACTTGGCTGTGCTGGGAATGTCTAACTTGTCCCTTCTGGAAGGGTCAGACGCAAGCCTGAAAACTGGGAAGGTTCATATTTACTGTGTGCTTCTGTATACAAGGCCTGTGCTATCAGCATCTGGAAAAACCTACTTTTACCACAGTTATAATTATAAGAACAAGTCTATAAAGTAAATGAGATGTGTCTGAGGCAGAGTTGAGGATAAAAAACATGCTAAAAATTACTGTCTCTAGAGTACTAGGCAAATTAAAATGGTTTGGTTGGCTGAATGAATAAGATTAAACAAATAACAACCTTTATATCCAGTCTATCAATGGAACACATATAGCAAAATTCAAAGTTCTAATAAGGCACCAGTGGAAAAATATGTTGTTTCTGCTTATTCACTGGTACTATCTTTTATTAACTTTGGATTAACATGCTAGCAAATACAGGAAAAATTATTCAGGAATTTATCTTGTTCTTTAAAGTAAGATATAATTTTAAATTACATTGATACAGGTTTTATGGAGGTCTTTATAAAATTCTATAAGAAGAAATTACTTTGTATTAAATCAGCATTTTGGATATTTTTATTAGATGCCTTATGAAAGAATTTTTCAATATATGCAGGAGGAGGTGTATGTGTGTGTGTGCAGATTTGCATGTGTATCCATGTATTTGTTACAAGTTGAGAATGTTAAAATCTGTAAAAAGATTCATGTATTTTGGTACTATTCACAGACTTATAGCATAAAGAATAATACAAAGAAACTTAAGTGATAGACTTATAGCATAAAGAATAATACAAAGAAACTTAAGTGATAGCATAACTAACTTTTTAATTTGTAGATTTAAAGTTATTTTAATTATTATTTGCATGACATGAATCTGTTATAATTTATCTACTTTACCAAAAATACTGAATGTCAAATGGATTTTTTTTTTTGGCAGAAGAAAATGCAGGGATATTTTTCTACAGTGTCATCCTTCAGAGACTTTAGAATGGTTTGCAATCATTAATTGGGGTTCAGAGCAGTACTCTGATGTAATTTTTTTTGTGGGTAAAATGAGGATCAGAGTGAGTAAGTGATTTGTCAAAGTCACAAGAAGCCTTGACTTCAATTGTTTCACTGACAAAAAAGAATGTTTTTACCAGAGGATAACTACAGGCAGGAGAAGCAGAGCAAATACCTGTAGGCTTCAAGTGCAAAATTCGCCTCAGGCAAAGCAGAGTCTGTATAAACTTCCTTAGGTATCTGGCAGTGAAAACTTTATTTATGCTAAGACTTTTAAAAACCTTCTTTATTTATGCTAAGACTTTTAAAAACCTTCTTTATTTATGCTAAGACTTTTAAAAACCTTCAAGTACCTTCAAGACATTTTTATAATAGTCCTGTCTTCGTTCTAACTCAACCCAGTGCCACTGAGGCCTTGTTTTCAGATAAACCCAGCAGAAGGAGGAAATTTAGATATATCCCCAGAATGCCTTGCTTTCAATCTGTAGGCAAAGTATCTATTTTCATATAAACCTGAAGAAATTAATGATTATACATACAAATATAGGTCTTTTTATTGGTTCATGATTGTCAAGAACAGTAGAGGGAAATAATAAAATATACATTAATCTTTGCAAAGTGCCAACTCAAATTATTATGTGGCTATTGTGCATTTAACAATGGAGCTCCCCAGTGCTGTTGTTTAGAATTAGCACTTTGTTTTTGATCAGATATGGATAGTTTCTATGAAATCTTTCTTTCAAATTACTGGTCATGTGCAACACCAGATCTTTTAATTTACAGGCAGATGCTCCTCAGATATGCTACACAAGTAGTATTTACTTGTGAATATTTATTCAGTCACTTGGAAAGGCTTTGCAGTTTATTAATTGCTTTCCTTTATGTCCCCTTAGAGACTTTATGTAACTCACCATCCTTCTTGCTTTTTATTACTCTGCTGTGTTCCTATTATTATTGCTGTTGTAAAATACTGCAGCTTTCTACATTGACTATCTTTATTCACATTCATATTTAGTCACAGTCTGGTTGTGGAGGGGTAGGTGAAAAAGTGATGAGAGTTTGGCTTACCCCTAGCCTTTATTATTGGAGAGCCACAAGGAAACAAAGCTTTGATGTACTTAGAAGGCTAATCCTGGTGACTGTGGGGAGATATGTGCAGTGGGAACTAGAGGGATATACCTCTTTAATCTCTTGGTGTTGAATACTTAATCCAGTAAAGATTCTTGGCAAGAAGATTTAAGAAAGAACAAGTTAATTAAACTGTTCACAGGTATTATTTTCAGGAAAGCAGATTTGATAGCTTTCTAATGAAGCATCTGAGATTTTTGTTTTTGTAAAGGGGCATTTAAATAATATAATTGAATCAGTGTACTCTGAAACATACTTTTTTATGTTTTCAAAAGGTTACACATCCAAAGATCCAGCTTCATGTTGCAGAAAGTAGACTTTGAAATGTGTGGGTATGACTAGGGTGGTTATAGCAGTGCAGTGATTTCATTTTGCTTTATTCAGTTTTAGCCCAATTTTTTTATTTCTAACGCAAACTGAGTATGAAGCAGCATATAACTAATTTCAGATTTGTCCAAGTAATCAACACTGAACCCTCCGTGCTGATCACTGCCAGCAAATCTGCATTTTGCATAGAGAACTCTTCAGTTAGTTTCTCAGGAAGATAAAATTGCACCATGCATATCTTAGGAGAGAGGATCATCCTGCTTATCTGTGTCTGATTTTTTTTTTTTCAGACAGATTGGTCTTAGGGCCAGCACATGCTAACCAGCTGTTTGTTAGCACATGCTAACAAATGCTTTGGTACCTGGGACAGAAATCACCCCGTGTGTGTGCATACACACACATGCACACTTGGGATCCTGGGGTGCCCACTCAGCGCAGACAAGGCTGACACCAGGCTCTCTCTGGTATAAAACAGGCTTTTAGATCTCTATTACCAGTGTGGCTTTTCTTCACAGTAACAGTTGTATATAAGAATAAATAATGTGGTCAAACTTTTTAATATTACAAACCTTCCTTTAATACAAGATGATCCCACTTAGTTTGAACAAAGAGAATATAAGAATATAGGTTTCGCTTCTCAGTGACATTTCAAAAGTACTCAGTGTTTTATTAAAGATGAACCAAATATGAAAAGGCATTTCTTACAAGCTGAATTTTTTCATCTTAATCAGAAGTGGCAGCTGTTATGAGTATATATGCTCTTTATCAACAGGGGAGTATGAAGAATGTATCTGGTAAAGGAATAGTGGTGAAGTGCTTTTCTGAAATCCAGAATTAATATATACTTTTGTTCTTTGGTAATTTAGAGTGATGACACATTGATTTAATGAATCTATATTGTATATTTCAAGTTGAAAAACATGTTAGATGAAGCTCCTGGGCACACACAGAACTGGCTGAAGTGAAGTGTTTGTAGACCAGAAGTAGGATCAGGCTTGCAGACACCATGATTTGGTTTTTTGTTTGGTTGGGGGTTTTTTCCAGGAAGGTCATACATTGAGACTGTGTAAATTGTGCCTAAGTGATTATCTACCCATATATTTTTTAATTCATCTAATGAAATATTTTGCTTTTTATTCTTCCAAAATTAATTTAATTCTTTTAAAGAGGTTATAAATTACACCAAAAAGCACATTACAGAGTCTTGCATACAGCTGTGCCAAGCTGCTGGCTATCATCTTCCCTAGCAATTATGAGGGCTGGAAGCACATGTCTTTGATTGTGGTAGATCCTGGGCTTTGGTGTTGTTGAGATGTTTATAAAAATGAACTTTTTACAGCCAGTCCAACTTTTAAGATTAACACTCATAAGAGTTCCTGAAGTTGTTATAGTGAAAGAAAGAACATATATATATATATGAAAAATATTATAGATTTATGCGACATAAGAATATGCGACATGAGAATATGAGAATATTTTTAGTATAAAATTAGAATGCTATTTAGCAATTTCAAAGAGTTATCTTAATTATAAAATACATTCACTTACACTTAAATAGTATCCCTCAATTGAACCCAGTTATATTCCTATTTAAACCTAAATCTAGGAACAACTTTGGTGAATATGGAAGAAAATATTTATTCTGCTTAATTTGTGGTTGTTATCACGTCTTCTGTTTGAAGAACACAAGGAACAATTAACTGATGGAGCTCATTGTCACAGATTATCATTTATGGGTTGCTCATGGACACAGGTTCAAGAAGGAGTTAGACAAATATTCAGGATGGGTTTCCAAGCTTACAAAAAAGCTTGATCCCGACTGCTAACTGCCAGATGCTGACAGGAAGGGATCCCACTGTAAGCAGAGGAGGAATGTGCCTCTTTGTGTACTGATTCCCATGCCCTTTTGCTATCTGCTTCTGGAGACAAGATGTGCACCTAGGCTCATATTAAATGTTTAGTACAAAATAACCACCAAAACGTTTCCTTGGCAGAGAGACTTGAAAGAGAAAAAAGAACCTCCCAAAGCTATTTTACTCCTCTCATTTTAACATATAAAATATGAGATTAAATGGCTCCTGGAGAAGGCCATTTCTCTACTGACTGTTAAAGAAGACTGAATAAGTTATACTAAGACTGCAACCTGATCTAAACGATTCTCCACAGTTCACCTATTCAAATTAAAACTTAAATTCCATGGAGCAAAAACACAGCAAGTTTCTTATGGTAATTAGATGTTTATATAATAAAGATATGAATGAAAACTCTTAGAGAGGCTGTGAATGATCAAGGTGCAGGATAGCCTCTCATAATGACAAGGAGGACTTTGTTACAAATAAACTCCTTCCAAGTAAATTAAGCTCTGTATCCTAGTACAGATTTTCTTGCCTGTTCCAGTGAAAAGCTTGGCAGTTTTGGCTATCACGTTCCTGGCTGCCTGCTGCTGGGGCTGCACTGTGCTTCAGCCTCTCCCCAGTTATTTGACTCTGACAAGAAAGGGCAGTCTGTAGGGAGAGTTTAGCTCCACCTTCCTCCTCCCTCCTCCTTAGAGCAAGTTCTTCCCCAGAGTTCTGCAGACAGAACTTCTTTGGCTTGTTTGTTTTGTCAAAGATTAAAACAAGAAACTGAGAAATGTTGCAAAATTAGGTATCAATCTAAAGATATTTTTCCCTCACTGAAGTCCATACAATAGACTTTCTAATTTGCTTCTATTTGTTTACCTTTCAAAAATTCAATTTAATCCCATAACCTCATATGGAAATGAAAGTTAGAAATGCAGTATATTTTCTTCCTCAAAGTACTGATTGCTTTGGCTTGCATGTTGCACTTTGGGTTCATACCTTGGCATCATGGTCTGGTGTCAATACTTTCAAAAGCTTATTTGTAGCAACTCAGACTTTGTTTTCTTTTCTGCAGCTAATATTTCCTATGTGACCTTGGTGTGTCTCTTAAGATCCAATCTTTTGGCTTTGAAATTAGGGGTGACACCTTCTGTGATCCTTTTGTTTTCATTTTCTTCAGTACACTACACAGAGATGCTGATGCTACCCTTGTGCATCCTCATCCATCCTAAGTCACTAATCTTCCAGACAGAAAAGATTATTAAACTTGTCCAGGCTGGAAAGAAGGCAGTGAGAGACTGTGAGTGTTATGTCACTTCAAATGTTGGTTGATTCTCAGATAAAACTGTTATATTTAGGCCATGGGAGTATGTAACGAGCACCTTAGTAGCAGAGTAAGAAAAGGGCATTTTCTCTTTTCTGTCCTTGTATGTTAAGCAGGTATCTTTTGGAAAGGTAGATTCAGAATCAATATTATTAAGCTTAAAACCCATAATCTTTGATTGCTGAAGTTCCTTCACTAAAATGTCAGTTTATGTTCATCAGAAGAATGACAGCAATGAAATAAAATTAAGAAATTAAGAATATTTCCAAAGAACTTTGCTGTAAGAGTCAGCTTTGTCTAAGTGGGAATGATAGTGCACACCTTTAATGTATCTTGGAAATATGATTAATGGCATTTTCCTCTGTTTTATACCAGTCCTGCACCTTTCAATCCAATGGAAGTAATTCCATTTTAACAGGAATGTGATCTGATTCCGGCTTAATGAAGAAAGCGTTCATTAATTTTCTTGGAGAATAAAAATATACTTTGAGAAGGTCCTCAAAACTCAATTCAAAAATTTGGACAGGAGATTCTGCCAAGTAGTTTGCATTGTATGCACTATGGAAATTAGTTTTTTGATATTACAGAGGATGTTCTCTAGCAACTTTAAATTCTCAATTTAAGAAATCCCACTGCATCACTGAGAAGGGGAAGGCTTGTAAAGAATACACCTGGCAAAAACAATATGCATTTTCTGCCAGTTCCCCCCTTTCTTTCTAAAGAATAATAAAAAACCCTAAAGATATTTCCAGAATTTTTTCAGGAAAGCAGTACATAAATGCAGAAATATTAGCCACTCACTAGCCACAGTAAATGTGCATGCTAATTTATATCAGATTCCCCTTCACAAGAAGTCTTCAGATCACGCCATGGTTTGCCATGATTCTCTTCCCACACACATTATTAATTTTTATTTTCTGGAAAACAGAAGGAAAAGACCGTGCACATAAAGGTCTTCCCCTGACACAAATCATGTGTGTTTGACTGGACCTGAGAACTAGGAAGCCTTCAGAGGCTTCTCTCATCTTAGGTCTTGTAGGTGTATGCCTTACAGGCCATTAGATTAGCTGTCCTCTTTGCTGCTTTTTCACTGAATTCCACTTTTATCACTGACACATTTACTGCTGAGTCAGACTGGTAAGTAAAATATAATTACCTTCACTTAGGTGAGCTCAGAAAGTGAGCTCTTTATCTGAACTGCAATAAACTCTACAGCAAATTTCTAACCTTAAAGTCTGTTGAATCCAAATGCATTCTTATTCTTTAAGTGAGAGTCATTCATATTTTTGTCCCATCTATACCAAAAGATTTTTAATGTAGGTAGAAAAAGATACATCTTTAAGGATATAGAAGTTCTTCCTCTGCATTGAAGGAACCCTCATTTGGAAAATAAATACACATCTTTATTTTCTTGCTTTGCTTTCTTCCTGTTTTGTCCATGCCATATGGAAACAGATTTCAGTTATTCCACCTTTTACATGGAATGCTCATGTCTACATGATGGTGTGTGTTGCATACATAATGTCTATGTAAAATGGTACCTTGATTTATGCTAAGACAAACTCATGGTTTAATGTTTTTTTTTTGTCTGTCATTGTATTTCGCTCTTTTTTAGGTGGAGATATTGTTGTGGAGAATAAGGTCAGGAAACAAAGCCAGACTGAAGAAACAAAGCCAGACTTTGCAGGGCTTTTAGTCTAAATGTCCTTTAAAAGGTCCCTTCCAACTCAAAATATGCTATGATTTTATGAATGTACAAATCAGCAAAAATCAGTTAATCTCAGACTGTCAGAGAATTACTCCCATTGAGAACTCTTCTGTTTGGCAAAATAATATAGAATGTTTTAAATTTTTTTAGTTTTTTTTTATTTACTGCTGAATTACAATGACTTTGCCATAGGACAAACAGAATTTTCTACTTTACTACTTAAAGTATATAAAGGATGAGATTAGTAACTATGTGATGACCAGCAACTGTTCCTTTCACTTGCATTGCCACGTATACCCGTGTCAAAGGGTAGCTGCTAAAAGTTCAAAGTGGCTGGTTACAAGTGGCATTACTCAGATGTTGGTCTGATACCATAGGATCTCCTCAGGAACCTCACAATTTATGTGATTCTGTGGTTCCAAACCTGGGCAATGCTTCCACACAAAAAACCAGCCCCACCTCCTCCTTTACGTGCACACTAGAAATTGTTAAGCTCAGTTTTGAGATTAGAGTGCCACACAGCTTCCCAGTCACGATGCAGATTGAAGGAGGACAAGAATGGGTCAGCAGAGTGAACTGCAGGGACTAGACTTCCCTTCATGTCAGCAGCATGAATTTCACTGCACTGACTTAGCTACAGGCAGCAAACTGGGTCTTGCACAGCGCCTAGACTAAGGCTAGCTTAACACTGCAGGTGATTAGAGTCTACTGTGCTGAGCTGCCTCCCTTCACAGGATGAATGAACACCTCTCTGAGATCCTGGCGCAGTTGTCAAATAACTGGTGTCCCTTTTGTTCCCTCTGCTATTTGGGTAGTAACCTCCAAGAAGTAAATAGTGAGTTTTCTTGGATTGCCATTTCTAAAATTCCGTCCAGTAAAGTTAAGCAAATGTGTCTCTGTAAACAGATGACTAAACCAAAACACATTTTCTAAAGATAATTTAGACTTGAAGTATACCCAAGGAATAAAGAGCAGAGACTTCTCTCCCAACTGGAGACAGAGAGAAAAAAACTTGTCATCAAAGACCTATCATTCAATATACCAGGAAAAGATCTGACTTCAGTCCTGACAAGCTGGGTATTACAAACAGGATTGTTCTGTACTGATGACTGCAGTGAGGACTGGCAGACACTGGCAGCAGTAAATGCCAGGCGTTCATAATATTCCTTGTGGGATGAAACACTGACTGCATAACAACATTAGCAGGACTGTTCCAAAACTCCTTCCCAGAGCTCAATATCTGACCATACACTGAATACTGGGACCACACATGAACATGTTGCTCTGCTGTCTCAAAGTGACAAGACAAAATTCCACTGGAATCATCACCCAACTAATAAATCTTACTGTCAGCTGGGTCTCTTCATTGGTGGCTATTTTTGGGTTTTGTTTGTTTTGCTCCTAGCATCCTGTCTTGGATGACTGCATTAAGATGAAAATATTATTTTTGTCTTTAAAAAGTATTTTTGTTCTCCCACGTGACTGTGAACAGTGGGCATATGGGGAGACTGGAGGAAGGAATTAAGTATATTGTTCTTGTCACACTGTTCATTTATCATTGATGACTTAAGAATATTTGCTCCTTGTATGCTGTGTGCTGCCTTGAAATCTCTGAAATATAGGAGGGAAGCTCTGTTTATGAAATGAGGAGAAGGAAAGAGAAACATTGTCAGGATCTTTGGCATTGTTTATTATCTCTGATTAACCACATTCAGTATTTTAGTGTTTGGCCTATGAGAGTTTGTCCATCTGCTAAATTCACCATAAGTGCAGCTGCATCTGGAGAATATTGAAGAAATTTGGTTTAATATTAAAAATTTTCATGGAACTGGAATAAGCTGTACTGGTGGAAATCACAACTCAGAGCAGCTTTGTCTAACTCTGCTAGAGGCTGGCAGTGATACAGCTGTTCTGGTAGAGAGCAAACCGAGGCTGAAGTCACAGGAAATCCACAGGGCAGTTCTAGTCCTTGCCTGAGACACTGTAAATTACAAATGTTTTGCAAAGACTGGTCCAGTAGACAGAGAAGTCAACTATGCAACAGTAACATGTGATGTTGTCTTTCTTGATCTATTTTTCGTACAAATTTTTCATAAGACAGGAAAAGAACCTTCAGATTAACACATATTTGTAAGGTGTGTTTATTTTAAGTGAACCTTTCTTGAGAGAATTCCCTACACTGCCTGCTTTAAAAAAAAAAAAATCACTTGAGAAGAAAAGGAAACATCTCTGTGTGTCTGAGAGTAAACATTCCCTGCTGGGCTCCTGGCAGGCGCTGAGCCCACCCCTTCAGAAAGAAATCAGATCCTGAAGCAAACTAGGTAAAGGGAAAAAAACCAAAAACCCAAAACTAAAAAACCCAACCTAAAAAAGCAGCTGTTAAAATATTTGGGCTTTTCCCCCTCAACATAGTGCTACATGTGTGATCATTTCAGTTGTTTGGGTCATGTGCTCATGGCTCAGAGCCTCTGCGAGGGAATGTTAAAGAGAATAAAATGGAGCATTCCCATCTTGTTCTTCTGACCACCATCCTCTTCATCACTGCCTTCCTCTCCACATTCTTGGAGGACAGTCATAAGATTTATTGCATAATTTTTTGGTGGCTGTTAACCAAGTGTGCAGTTACATCTTGGTTTAATTAAGAAATCAGAGTGGTTCTTTTATGTAGGTCACATCAGTTTTTGATTCTGAGTCTCATAAAGTTCTAACCTTTCTGAAAAGTCAGCAGTGTATCTACAGGCTTAAAAAAAATCACTTTTTAAAATGCTTCTGAGTGTTTTTAATGCCTGCAAATGTCATTGTTCCTTTACTACATAAATTGTCAGAAAAACCTTTGTTTGAAGATGGCCTTTGTTGAAATCTATCATTTTGCAGCAGTGTTTTCAAATAGGATTCATAAATACATTCTGAGCTCACAATTGTTTGAAGCATGGCTGTGTTGGAAAAGGAACAATGGGTGATTTGATGTTCCTTTCTTTGCCTCTCATCATTATTCATATCAATAGGAATTACATGAAAATCATGTATTCACAGCCCATTAGAGAACAAGAATATGCTGGCTCAGATTTGTGAATTTTTATAAAGTTATCTGAATTACTGACTTTACTAAAAGGGAGGAGTCTGATATCTATAATGCTTATCAATTTATTGCTTCTCCTTGGTAATTGGACAGGACTCAAGTCTGTGGATATTAGTTCCTGCTCTCAGAACACCACATCTCTGTGACCACAGCACAGCTGCTCAGCACCTCACTCTCTTGTTACCTTAGACTGCCAACCTCCAGGCTTACTCCAGGTCCAGCCACCCTTCCTCTCCTTTCCTCTAAAGGAATCCTCATACCCACATGTGAGCTTTTAAATGAATTTGTATCATTTTAGAAAGCTTCCTGATCTTTCTCTGACTCAATAACAACAGAGTTAATGCAAAATTTGACTAATACTCTTCAAAGTACATTTTTAGATATTAAATGAAAAGACCAGTTATTCCTAAGTAGTACAGCATTTCCTCCCTGATCAAGGTTTTCATGTCCTTGAAGATACAAATTGTTCAAAGAATTTTTTAACCTGTTGAGAAGGTTATATCACCCCCAACAACATCTTTATTTCCTCAAGTAAAATAAGGAATATACAATGAGCAGGGTACAAAGTCTTCATTTCTCAAGGACAGGAGATCCCTCTGCCAAAGAGCAATGTCAAATGGGCAGGAACTATATTTTTTTCAGTATTGGCCCAAAGCTCAGAAATTAACTCCTGCAGGGACTTAGGCTCATCACAGGTTGTATTAGCTTCTAGTGTGGAAAACCTAAATCATTGAGTCCTCTAACTTATAAAGGCATAGCAACACTAAATGCTTTATATTAAAACAAAACAATAAAAATCCCAATAATGCTAGACACCAACATATGAAAACCCTACTCAAACAAAGCCTTTGCTGTGGTCTGCTTTTCTTCTTTTGAGACTGGTGAAAGGTGGCAAAAAAATGATTGTCACATAAATTCCTTCTAATAACAAAAAAAAAAATGGGCCAGTTGTCTGTCCCCTAATGTAATGTCTGTCATGCCTACAGTTAAACATCTCCCCTCCACTGTCTTAGTTCCTACTGACTTTTGGAGCGTCATGTCATGTGTGATCACCCAAACCATGCCTGGGATAATGCCCAAAGGTTGAGAATAAGCAAGGAAGCATGTTAGCATTCAGACAATGGGCAGTCATAGGCCAATGCCCCACCTCTATGTAATTTTCTTGGGTAGATGGAGTGTAGAGTAAGAGCCAATGTAGCCTATTAGAAAATAAGATGCAGCAGAAATGAGAAAAAGGGCAGACTCAGATGAAAAGAGCAAGTTCAGCAGAGTTTACAGCATATTACTGAGGCAGAAATTCAGATCTAGCTGTTTAATATCACACTGCAGGCGAAACAGCATTATCTGGAGCATCTGGAGGTAGAATGCCAACATAATGAAGCACTGTTTATTAAACCTTTTTGAAGGAGAGTTGGAAGGTATGCTATCCCTCTACATCTATCCAGGGAAATGCTCCAAAAAAAGAGTTACAGGCTGCATGAAGAATCCTACTTTTCTCCCTAGCCCAATGCAGAATTGTGCTTTTCTTCACCCTGGATCCTCCAGTCACTCCTCACTGCCTTCCCATGTACACCTGCTTTTCGAGGCTGGCCCTAGCAGTAAATGCCCGTGAGACCAGGACTGCAGACAGCAGCAGTTCCTAAGACAGGACTGTGGCAAGCAGTGCTTCTTACTTCAAAAGCAGGTTTCTCAAAACTGTGAAGTTGGCCTTTTATTATGTATAGCATTTGCAATGATACCTTCCATTGTTTTCTTAGGATCAACCAGAACTGAATTCTGGGGAAGCAGCACTCTAAAACTGAAAAGCAGCAGTGAATCACTAGGAAATATTCATAAAGCAGCATTATCTCCTGAGTTTTGGCAAAAATTGTGCCCTAACATAGCTGTTAGAGTGGTCTGGAGAGCAAGAATGACTTCCTATAATATAAGTTCCAGCAGCTTCTTAATTGAAGTGCTCCTTCAATCTCTGATAGCCAAATGTTACTGGCAAAAATTACATTGGCCAAACTCCCTATCATTGCGTTTCTTTCCTTCTGCAGTGAGTGCATGCCAATGTAGTATTTTTGCTGAACATTTATCCAGCAAGATAAGGAGGCACAAATGTTTTTATTGCTGTAGATGCAGGATGGGTATAGGTACTTTCTAGTGATGAGGCAGTGTTGATTTAAAGCAGCTGTGCAGTTCCATCCCTCCCACTTGAAGATCTGGTTAGTCCCCGCTCCTCACAATACTTTTTATCAGTTCTAAACAATTGTTTGTTATCTTTGCTTCCTTAACCAAACTTCTGTGTGAGTTGGGTCGATGTGATTTCGTTATTTTGTAGTGAAACATGAAAATTTGTCCTTACAGGTGACAACAATAAAATAACCTTCGCACTGTTTCTTTTGTGTCAGAAAAACTAAACAATTGTTTTGACTGGGACTCTTTTACACAATTTTTAAATGTCTGGTTGTGAACCAGTTGGTTTGTCATTTCACTCTAGTACATTTCCTTCCCTTCCCCCTCATTTTTGCTTAAGTAATCCGTATTTTCCAGCAGCAATAGGGAAACTGTGCCCCGAAGCAATCCCATAAACACTTGCAAAAAGCATAATTTTTCACAGTCATATATTCATAAAGCAAAAACTGGGTAGCTTCATGCAGCAATAGAGAAGGGCTGCAGACAGGCTGTCTAGTGGATTGTGCACTAGGCTGGGATCCAGGAATGCTTGAATCCTAGTGCTGGCGCTTCCACCAGCTCGCTGTGTGGTCTCGGGCCTGAGCAAGCCACAGCTCTGTCTCACAAGTTGCCCATGTGTAAAAGGAGGATAATAATATTTGCCTTTTTCACAGGAGTGAACACCCCTGTGTTAATGTTTTTGCAGGACTCTGAAAAGCTAAAGAGCTGCCAAAGTGTTAAAGCCTCTACCAAGCAAGGCATTTGTCTGTGCATTTAGAATAAAACTTGCTTTAGTGAGGCAAAAACATTTCAACCATTTGCAGAGCTTTACGCTTTTGGATATTCAATGATGTTTTCAATTTATGTGAGTCAAATTAGAAAGATTTTTTTAAAAAGAGGACCTAAGCAGTGGTTTTGCACTTTCTGTGCACTTCAGTGGACTCGCTTATCCCTTTGTCACAGGCTCTATACTTTATATTATACACTAGCCAGCTGCTAGATTCCCAGATCCACTGCTGAATTTAGACAAGTGCAATCTATTGCATTTACACAGTCTTTGTTTGCTCATCTGACATTTATGCAGTAAATCTTTTTAGTAAAGCTAAACTAGCTGACATTACAAGATATGCGAAATAAAATCAGGATAATCTAGGATAAAATTACTGCAGTCAAGGGCAATATTAATTCTATCCTCTTGAGCTATCAAAGAACTAAGCCTTCCAGAGACTTCCTTTGCTGGGAGACCTGCATTTAACCTGACACAGACATGAAGATGCACTTTGAGAGGAATTCTTTGCAAAAGTTCTGTAAAATTCATGGTGTTGAGCTCTGGGAGAAGAGGAGAGCTAATTTTAATTTTTTAAATAGAAAATCTTCCTCTCCTCCACAGTACAGCTCCATGAGTGGATGAAGCCATATGTGAATTGAGGTTGAATTTCAAGAGCCATTTTGGTCAACATGTCAAATGTTTCAAAAACCATGAAGCATTCTGTTTAAATGTTTCTATTATGCCATTTTAAAGCAACTTCGGTGATTCAAACATCACAAAGCAGTAATTAGTGTGGAACTGGTTTGTTTGTTTCCTTTTGGCACACCTGTATCTTTAGGTGCTTTGCTTTCTCTTTAACACATTTCATCTTAGCAAGTTAAATACTTTTGTCTTTATGGCAGTTGAGTTCAGAATGGTTTCAATGTGGCTGCATAATGTCAAGATCTCCCCTTTCTTGGAAAGAGCTGGTCCCTAAACTTCAGTGTGCTTTACAGTGCTCTTCTCCCTATTCCACCAATTCTATTTTGTGGTGAAACGCTGAAATACAGCACCAGCCCATGCAGCAGCACCTGCCAAGAATGCTCTCTTTTTTTGCAATGATCTGCCATATAATATGCCTGAACCCCAAAGATTCCTGCAAATTACTGCCCCAGCTGTTTCACTGCCATGTCAATGGAGGAGCTGCTTTTCCCAAGGCTCTGGTACACAATTGTTTATATCACATTGCTTGCCTTAGAATCATAGAATCTTTTAGGCTGGCAAAGACACTTAAGGTTATCCAGTCTATGGACCCCAGGGAGACATATTGCAATTACCATATTTTGGTATTATCTGTAGGAAGGGAGTTAGAACACCTAAATTTTATTATGAGATATTTAATAATATTGCATGCATATACAATACAATATTTTGTACAATTACATATGAATGTATACAATTTAACTGTAACTCATATAAGACATATTAAATTATTGGAATAATAGAATCATGTGTTGGAAGGGACCTTACAGATCATCTGCTTTCAATGCTCCTGCTATGAGCAAGGAAATTTTCCACTAGACCAGGTTGCTTAAAGGCACATCCAACCTTGAAAACTTCCAAGTGCCAGGTGTAGACAACGTGTAGCTGAATTTTTGATCACAAATTTTTGACCTTCTCTGACCAATGAGAAGGCTGAACAAGAACACAGAGCTGTAGATAAGAGATTCTCATTAATATGTAAATATCACCTTCTTCAGGGAAAGGACATTTTCAAATTTAAAAGCCAATATGTTTTTTTCCTTTTTAAATGTCTCTTGCAAAATAATATAAACTATATTATATTCTTAGGCTTCTGACTTCACAAATCAATTTCTCTGTTTTTAATATCCAGATTTATTATATGTTATTGGTATAGCAAGCATAAGGAAGAAATCAAAATCTGTCATCCTTAAAATCTGTCATTCCCTTAAAATGGGAATGAGGACACCAATAGCATCACTTTCAAGCACCATCTTAAAACATCCTTTAAAAATTCCAGAAGTCTCACTTTAATCTGCTTGACAGAATACTACACACAGAGGTAGAAGAAGAGGATTAAATGAAAATTGTTTGAGAATAATGAAGGAGTGATGAGTATGATTTCTAGGTACCATTTTTACCTATCATTTGTTACTCCTGCAATTTTTTTTGAATTGCAAAATTTGCATTTTGCATTTAAATTTATTCAAAGTCTCACATTTTTACAAGGAGACACTGATTTTCTTTACTGATTAGCTGAATGACTTGATGTCACAAATCAGACTCTATGCCTGGCACAGGCCCTTTACACTGTAGCTTCCACTTCTATAATTTTCTCATTGGCAAAAATTGTGTTGCTTTTCTTTAGACAAGATTGTGGTGCTTGGAGATGGAAAAAATATATCAGTTGCAAAACCACCCCATTTAGACCCATCTGTTTTACTTGTTCACAGAGCAGGAATCTCTGACATTTTTTCCCATATGTTGTCCTTCTACATTTTAATAGTTCCACAGCAAGATTCGCTGCTGCTTTCATCAGAAAATAAAACCCCCAACATTCTAAAAGATCCTCAAGAGCAAGAAATAGTTTCAAATATGTGGCCTGTATTTGACATTTCTGCATTTTTTCCTAGATGTATTTTCCCTGTTTATATTCTAAGGAATGGCTTGCCTCACTGCTATTTAGAGCAAGCAGAGATTTGTAGACCATTCTTGAAATAGACAGACAGGAAATTGGGTTAGATTTACAGTATGCTGAACTCTGTGAACCCTCCAAACCTGCAATAGCATGAACTAATTTCTGCTAACTCTGCACCTGCCCTTTTATATTCTAGCTGCACTTGGAGGACTGGAGTGACACATAACCCATCATTTACAACTACATAATCATTATTGCTTTCTCTCTTTTAGACAACAATCTTGAAAGGAATAAATTCACAGGAATTTTGTAGTACTGTCAAAGTAGACCTATTATATCCTACATATATTGTGTGATCTCAGCTGAAGACCTGTGTTTAGCATAGAGCACTGTAGCCTGCTGCTAAGGTACTTCCACAATAATGCAGTAATTGAGGTTGAGAATTAGAAAGACAGCTAGATACATGCAGGTTTATAAAGCTTTTACACAGTTAAAAGTAATTTAAAAGTTGTAATATGATTTAGACTGGGTTAGATTAGAACACTTTTACCTAATTTAGTTACTCCCAAGTTGAAAAGAATAGTTTGAAATTTTCTACCTGTTCTTTCCTGTGTAACTGAAATGGGGCTTATCAAAGGAGATGAAGTGAAGTACACTGAATCTTTGCCATCACATTTTACTGGTTATTGGGCTGGGAAAAGAACACCACCACACAAATGCAGAATATCCATGAGATACACCTCTCTTCTGTTTGTGCAATTCCTTCTGTTTATGTGTAGTACAACAATATTGCACTTATTTGTTTATTCTTGAAACATCTTTGGAGCAAGGTAACCTTTGAGTTTTTGTTACTTTTCTTCTACCTCCTTGTACTACAAGTACAGTCTGTCAGTAAAACTCACTTTCATCTCTAAAAACCACTGAAATAAACTGCCCTTCTGCTGTGGAAACAGGTTGTTTATTTGATGCTGCCTGACTATATTCTTTTATAAAACTTTGATTTGCCCATCTTCAGTTCTCTGTCTGCAGAAAGTGTAAGGATCATCAGCAGCAGTATTGCAACTAGATAACAGCAGTAAATGCCAGCAGGTCTGCAAGGAACTGCAGGAGAGAGCACTCTCCTCTGAAAATTACAGTGGAGAAAGGAGGAGCCCTGACTTCACAATGGTGAGAATCTTGTAAATGACTTTACAAGAGAGTTGCCTGTGTAAGTTTCATGAATGATGTTTTCTTAGGAGCTTATGTCAACAAACTCACTTAAAGAGAATAAATAATGTCAGTAATAAATAAATTTTTAGTTTCCTAATCACACTGTGATCTTGCACTGTAACTTTCTTAGGTAAGTTAAATACTATGGTTGTCTATAAAAAAATAATTTCATGACTGTAGTAGCGATTCATTTAGTGAAGAAAATACATTTCATGAAAATTGAAATTCGTCTAAATTGCTTTTTCTTTTTCAAAAAGAAAAGGATTTTCTGTATGCAGATGAAAAATCAACATTGAGTAGAAATGTCATATGACATAGGACATCAGTAACAGAAAAATCAGCCTAAAACTTTTCTGAGTAGATTACTGATAAATCATGAGTTGAGGATTGCTTAAACAGATGGTTTGCAAGTTAGCTTCCAATAAGATACATAACATTCACAAAAAGCCTAAACAGATAAATTATTACAAACCAAAAGTGGATTCACTGGTAGATCTATCTAATAAAATTACTTAAGGACATTTGCCATTAAAAGATGAAGCAATGTGCTGAAGGAAAATAAAATTATTAAAGGAACAGAGACCTGATTTATTTCAGTTTAAAAAGACAAGAAATCTGTCAGGACTGATAAAACATTTTTCTCTTATAGTGTGAAATGGAAAGCTATGGCTTAGATTGTGCTCAGTATAACTGCTCAGTGGGTGTTAATTTTTCTAATTATGATTCAATATCAATAAAGGAATAAGTAGAAGACCAAATGAAAGACTTTCTGATCTAAGATATGGACAGAAATTACATGTTCTTTGAAACTTTTTTAGGTAGATATACAGGATTAGGACTAGAGTGCAGGATGACTAGAACCCCACCCATTTGCCATGAGTTTTTGCTCTAAAGACCCCTAAACCTCTCACCATTTCTTAGGAATAGTTTAATATTTTGTAATTATCATTAGTAGCTCAACAGATCAGAAAAAAAGATTTTGGCGAAATGGCTTCAGAGAAATACAGGAGAAATTGCACTAAAAGAAGCAGCAAACCTGTCCAGTACCTTGCACATGGCTTTGAGAACCAGGCTCTCATGGTCTGTCACCCAGGGCTGTGCTTACAGCCAGGCTGTTGCCTGTTACACACCAGGCTGACAGAGCTGCTTCTATGCAGAAGGTCTAGAGCTCCACCTTGCCTTGCCTTGCCTTCTTTTCTTTTCCCTTTTCTTCCTTCCTTCTATATGTAGCTATGTACCAGAGCAGGTTCAGCGTGGAACTGTTCTGCAGAAGTGTGGAATTTTGTCCTTACCAAGTTAAGTATTTACCAAAGAAGTCAGCGGACATTGTCACTGGCTGGGTAGGATGATGAGATGGTTCTCATGGTTTTTGAAATTCCTGTTTGAGATGTCAGTCTTAGAGACCTGCTACAGTCTTTTATATTCTTAATATTTTCTCTCTTTTCTCAAGGTCCTAGGCAAAAAGCACAAGTTTTAATTTTACAAGAAATTTTGCTAGATCTTTTAGAAGTGTTTTTATCATGTTATTTTAAAATGTGCTACTCTATGTTATTTTGATACTATTTTCCTCTCATTTCTGTATGGCTGCTGCACAATGAAATCTTAATTTCTTTTACAGTTTAGTCTTTATTATTGTAAACAAATTGACTGACTTTAAATTTTTTTCCCAGTTTGCCCATTAAATGTATTTAAACACATTTTAATGTCATACAGAAATGTGTTTAGATTGCCTGTGGTTCTGCTTGTCTATCAATGAAATGCTACATAAATGTATTTAAATTTGTTTAAAGGTGCACACATTCCCTGGAAGGGAAATTTCAGAACTCACTTGTTTAACAATACTGATATATTTTATGGCTACAAGTGCTTATTTTCATTGCAAAAGGCATTCTTCTTAATTAAAATACTTGAAATAAAGAAATTATATATTTATGGTAAATTCAGAAGAAAGTCAGAAAAAAATCTTTAATAGAACTTCTCAGGGAACATATTTTAGTTAGAAAAGTCTAATACCTAGAGTTCATTCTCAATAAAAATGTAAATCTAGACTGTATAAAATGGACCAGAATAGCACAGAAAAAAATCCTTGAGTCTGATTTCTGCATTAGCCATGATCACTGGTTATACTGGACTTTTAATCTTTGATGTCTGCAGTTTTCCCATAGAGAATCTATTCTGTCATATGTTCAATACAATAGTGTTGGAAGCTCCTCTAGTGATGGATGTGAAAAGAAAGGGCAAGGAAAACAATAATAGTAAAACTACTACTACTACTACTGCTACTTCCAACAGCAACAACAACAACAACAACAATAATAATAATAATAGTAATAGATAAAGATTCTTCTTGAGGAAGTCCTGATGCAATTGGAGATCAGTACAAGATGTTCTTCCTGAATGGTTGCTGTCTTTACAGAGATAGCAAGGGTCAGAGCTCTTTTATTTCTCACTGCTGATGCATTATTTTCTCTCATGCTGTGTTTTGCAACCTTTGAAGCTGAAAGACAGATCTCCAAACCATGAAAAATGTATATAGATTGTTTTAATGTTTAAGAGCAACCTACCTCCACTGGCAACTGGGCATGTTGCAGGTGGATGATAATTTAAAACCCATAAAATTTACATAATTGCCAGTTATAGGGCTTTATTAGTAAACATCTCAGTTTTTGCTTCTGCAATTAGAAGCGTAAAAAAAAGCTGTTTTAAAAAAAATCTGTGATTATCACAGTTAATTAATTTATGTGAAAGACAGAAAGACAACCAAAGCTGATTTGTGTCTCGGAGAATTTGCAAGCCTATTCTGTATGCACTGCAATATGACAGTGGCAAGGATATTCAAAAGCTTGACAGTTGCAACCCCAATATGGTTTATATTTTGGGGTAGAGCAATAAACCTCAGACTGAAGGGGTGACATCAACAAGAATATAACAAATACTTACTGTGAGCTGTATTTTAACATCACTTCTTTGTTAGAAAAGGGAAAGGCTCTATTTCTTTGGGCACATGAGTGCTTTAACCATGCTTTTGTTCTATTTGATATTTCCCCTTCATTATCTTGACTGTCCAAATAGTAAAAAAATCTATTCATAAGAACACGTTTGGCAATTATTTATTCCTAAACCCAAAGTCCATAACATGAACAGTATCTTGTCTCCTCAGAAAAAGGTTTAGAAGTTTTCAAAGAAAGCACCTGTGTCCTAGAAAAGATTCATTCATTAGTGCCAGGAGGAAAACAACCCTGCTTTCTCATACCCTGTAATCTTAGTAAGTATCTACCTGCCAAAAAACAGCATGTAGAAGACATAATGAAATGTGGATGATCTAGGGAAAAAAAGTTGTAATTAGCAGAAATTATGGTGTTTACAAATTGCAAAGCATAAGAAACTTGTAGCTTCAGAAATCCAAATATTTCTCTCTGCCTGTTTTGGTGTTTAAACAGTATCCAGCCAAAACCAATTTTTTGACATACACAGTCTGCAGGCAGGACAGGATATCATGAGAAGGATCCTGTGGAAGGCTCCCTGTTGACTTCTTTTCTCAGATCTTTCTCTCTAAATAACTCCAATTGAAGCAGCAAGTCTTCCTTTCATTGCCCCTGCCACGGAGAGAGCAGGGGAACTGTGTGAAGTTTAACTCTCCAAAGAGGTGAGTCAGCTGAAGTTTTACGATGCATTTTATTTAATTTTAAAACCAATCAATTATCTCTTAGAAAATACTCTCACAAAAAAAAATAATAGCAGTATTTCAGGTTGGATTTCTATTGTACCCAGGGCAGCTTACTGAGTTTCAGAATTTTCGCCATGCATTTAAAAAGCTTCTCATTTTCACAGTGGTTTTTAAAAACCTCATGGACTTTACAAAAGGTGCGCAACTTTTGCCACTAATCTCAAAGTTCTTCGGTGATAAAACCTGCAGGGTCAGTCCATCTGCTCCTCGAGGTGCTCAGTGCCTGGTCTGTTCCAGCTGACTGATCCTGGCTGCAGCACGGCTCACAGCCACCACAGCCCTGTTACTCTCAGAAGGTCTGCTGCAGGCATCACTACCCAGGAGCACCTACTCTGGGATTGCTGGAGAGCGAAAATTTTATATACAAGAAAGGAAAGATGATTTTTATATAGTAAGTCATGCTCTAAAAGGCAGTAAATATATGTATGTGCAGCTGATATAATCTGGGGAAACTCTAAATAAGAAAGAAACAAAGGAAAGTTATGTTTAAAATAATATATACATCAAATATTTACCCCTTTCAGAGGTAAAGTAGTACTACATTTTCAGAAACCTAGGCTTTTTGGAGCTATAACTACTTTTAAACATCTAGAGGTTTTGAAATTTATCAAAATACTGTTTTAAATATTAGTTAGGATAGGGCTTCAATAAGGTGGTTTGCTAGGTTAAAATGTAAATATCACTTATTTTTGTTAATTACATTAATCTCTAAGATGTACTACTGCTTTGTTAATTTCTAGTGTGAAGTTTATAAATCTGTTTCAAGCTGATAAAGGAATGGGAGGATCAGAAATAATTAAAAGGAAATAAAGGATTCATGAGCCTCTTTGTATTGTATTAAATAATAATAATTTCAGCCACAGTAATTGAATATGTCACTAACCTTGCATGTTTTTGATGCATCAATTAAAAGTCAAACAACATGCTTCATAGAAAAGAAAAGCAAACAGATATCAAAGAAAGAAAGGTAAATGTTCAATGAAAGACCAAGTATAAACTTCTTGCCAGAAGACTAAGAAAAAAAAATCTGTTCTCACTCCCATTAAGTGAAAATGGAAATTCTTTAGCATAAATTGTCTTGGAAATCTTCATAAGCTGTTGATCTCAAATTTTGAGGATGCCTATTGGGTTCTCACACTGGTTTGATGAGAGAAATTTTTCTTATTCTTTGTTGAAAAGCTTATTTATGCAGTGATAAAACTGTAATACTTTTATTTCTGTCAGTAGGGCTTAAAACATGGTAAGCAAATAGATTGCAGTCTGTGGGACACACTGTCCTGGTTTCAACTACTGTAGAGTTAATTTCTTCTCAGTAGCTCTTAGAGTGCTGTGCTTTTGGATTTGGAGTGAGGATGGTGTTGGTAACATTGTAGTTTTGATTTTTTGTTAAGTCATGTTTATCCTAATTCAACAACTTTTTTTCTTGCCTGATGCTCTGCCAGTGAGGAGGAACACAAAGGAAACTGGGAGTGAGCCTAGCCAGGGCAGGTGACCCAAAGGGAACTGACCAAAGGGATATTCCACAGCACAGAATGCCATGCCCAGTATATAAACTGGGGGGAGTGACCTGATCTGGGTTTGGGAAGGGGGTTTTGGCACTGGTCAGTGGGTAGTGAGCAGTTCCATTGGGCATCACCTGGTTTTTCATTTTATTATCATTATATTTTACCATTATTATTGTATTTTATTTAATTTTCAACTAATAAACTGCTCTTAGCATACAAGTTTTATTTTGATTGTCTTCCCCATTTCACTGTGGTGCAGGTTGGGAGGAGAGAGGGCTGTTGAGTGAGTGGCTGTGTTGTGCTTAGTTTCCAGCTGGGTCTAAACCATGACATATGCTTAATGAAGGACAGGAGCAAAGTCAAATAGAATATTGTCAAACGGCAAAACTTTATTAATTTCTTTTCATATATTAGTGCTGTGCTTCCTCCTGCTTGAAGCTACATGTTCTTTTCTCTCTATAGATTTCCTCATTTTTGACAAGCATTGTGCTTTGAACCATTGGGTAATACATGCCAGAAGTGACCAAAGGGAATCATCTAATTCAGACCTCTATTCAAAGCAGGGGTAACTTCAAGGTAAGGTAAGATTTCTCAGGACCTTACCTGCTCAGGTTCTGAGTTTTTTCCAAGATTGGATCTTCTACTGCTTCTCTGGGTGCCCATCCCTGTGCTTGGCTCCCTTTACAGTCACTGCTCTTTGTTTGTAGCTAGATTTAGTTTCCCTTGCTGCAGCTTGTGACCACTGTATCTCCTCTTTCACTCTATACTTCTGCTAAAAATTCACCTTCATTGTCTCCACAGCCTCTTTTTTATGGCTGAAGACTAAAACTGGCTATTCATTAGCCTTTTCTCCAAGCTGAACAAACCCAGAATTCTCATCCTCTCCTGACATGACATTTCCCCCTTCCATCATTTTGGTGCCCCTGTGACGGGTTCTCTCCAGGTCTTTGCACTTTGTTGTGCAGAGAGGGAGCAATATTCCAGTTGTGGCATCATGAATGCTGGATAGAGAGAAGTCATCACTTCCCTCAGTCTGCTGGCTATGATTTTCATAACACAGCCCAATATTCAGGAAGCTTTCATCACCAACAAAGCAAACTCATTTTCTGTTTAACTGGATTCACTATGTAGCCAGAATTCAACCTTACAGTTATCACAGGAGACTTGCTGGAACTGTTACTTCAATACCTTAATTTCTACAATATTAAACAGTTAAAGAAGTAGAAGAAAGAGCATTCACATGCTTCCTACTAAAAATGTTTCCCCATTATTAGACACATATATTTGTTTTCTTATGGTTTGAACACCTATTGGAATCATTGAACACAACCATCAGCTCTCAGTTTACACAAGGTATACATTCATTCCTTCATGGAATCTGGTGACTGAAACAAGAACAGCCTCCACCCAAAACAGAGATACTTTTCAAGAGGTGAGATAATTCATAATCCAAAATTTTATTGGTAGTTTGTAAGGACTTGGAAAAGAAGCATCAGATATATGAGTAAAGCCACAAGGGGAGCTGCAAAGATGAAACAAAGATCTGTGATGACAGAGAAGGCCTGTAGAGAGATGTTGCAGTTGCTTTGCCTTGAGGGAAATTATAAAACAAATAAAGAGTGAAACATTCAGAATATGCCAAAAGCATACTAGTAGAAAGGAGGGGTTTTCTTCCCAACTGTTAGTTCTTGGTGATAAATAAACCCCTATTTGGTTTTCATCACTATTAGGAAGACATTACTTTTATTGGAGAAAAAATAGTTCTTTTTATAGTGCAAAGCCTCTCAAGTGTCTAATTTGCTTGAAGAGCAAATAGCTTTACAACCTAACAGATGGTGAGATTTGAGGAGAATCTCCACAACAAAATGTACCAATCTAAGTGGCCATAGACTAGCACTGTACAAATACACCACTCCAAGGAGCTTGCTTTTAATCGGATGGCTTGATTACAGTAACAGCCTTCTTTCTACCTGTAATCTTACATTGGTCTGAGTGGTTCATACAGGTATTTTTAGTAAAGTTAACAATTCTTAAAGCTATATTAGCGTAAGGATCTGGGGTTGAAGAGCCCACACCAGAATACTGATTTCTAGCCAGTATCAGTTTATGCCCTTTGACTGTAGAAGACAATAGAGCAATGAGCACAGACGTGGCTGACTAAGCTGAGTCAGATGAATTAGATACATGAATGAAGTCACTCAGTGACTTGTCTGGAAAGAATGCTGTTTCCTTCTACTGAAAATGAAGTCCTTTCTGCTTAGATACTGAGGAAGTGTAACATCATATACCCTTAAGGTTTAGTGTCTAAGGCACCTAGTGAGCACATGTGCTGTGCAAGGGAATAGAGACATCAGTCTGACAAATATGGCTTTGGAAAAGACATAGGATCCTTGTGGTACTACATTACAACCCTCGTATATCTGAGTCAGTGGATTAGAACTTTTCTTTTTTACATGTATATCTGTAGCACACCTATTTATAAACTGTGTACACAGGCAAGAGGAACCTTCTAAATATTCCCTCTCCTTTCCTTTACAGCATGCTGCAGCAATGAAGTTGAAGTGCAAGTATGAAGTTCATGAGAGTGTTCATGTAAGTGAAATACCTTTGTTCTAGGAGTGCACCAAGTAAAGAATAAAATTTTGTTTATCAATACTTTATGAGTCCGCAGTACTATAATCTCAAATTATGAACTAAAGTTGAAAGTACAATGCAGGACAATTTAGAAGTGAAGGAAGGGGAGAAGAACTGTCTTTAAGGTCAGTTCCAATCCAAACCATTCTATGATTCCATGAAAATAAATGTGAAGACATGCAGAAGAGAAGCTTCTTTCTTCCTTTCTGCATGGGTGGTGGCTCTGCACTGAATTACATGTTGGTGCCGCACCCTTATGCCAAGATGCATGATACAGATGTGCTCATGTCAGTAACAGAAGAGCAGAAATACACCCTGACACACCTATAATCCTGTTCCCTTTTCCAGTTATAGTACTTTTCAAGGGTAGAGAAGCGAGGGAGAGGCTGGGGCACCATATACTATTGAGGAGTGTGTGATTGGCAACTGTCCAGGAGTGGTGCAGAGATGGAAAGTGGGATGGTGATGGAAGATCAGGCCCTGGTAGCCTGACCTTTCTTTTTCTCCCTGGTAAGACTTGTGACAAAAGGACAGATTGGCATACTTAGTTGGTACGTGGGCATTCTGTCTTTACATTTAATATGAAATTTAAAAACCAAATTCCCAAGCCAATGCCCCTACCAATATTCTGAGTGCTGGTATTCTGAGATCATTTGCTTTTTATTGATGCTGTCCTGCTCTGCATCAAGTACTGCATTTGCTAGCTATTTAGAACACACAGGGGTGATAAAAAGCATTCTTTTAAATCCATGTTCTGGATTCAACCTCTATTTCAGATGAATCTGAGTGTTGATCTCCCACCTCCTAGGTTGTTATTCTAATCACTGCACTCTGTGGTACAGGACCAGCAGCAGTGTTGTGAATCTATTTCCTTCATTCTTATCAAATATCTTGCCCAAATAAAGATATTTCTGCAGTGCTGAAGTATTATTTCAAAATTAAACTGTTGTTTTGAAAATCACAATTTTCCACCAATTCAGTGTAATTTCTAGTCCCTCAAAACCTTTCTTTTTTCTTCTTTTGCCTGACAAATAGATAATTGTGCAGAGTTTCACTCATCTGTACGACTAATATGGGATCTAATAGTAGTCAATTTTTTTAGTCAAAATGAGCTACACTATCGCTTTGATAAATCTAATAAAGATCTAGTAAAGTTAGAATTTGTACAGCACACTTTCGTTGAAGTCAAGCACTCATGCTGGTTCTCCAATCTCTATAAACATGTCTGAATAAAAAAATTCTACCCACAAAGGATATCACAAAGCACTGACCAAAACCTGCTCCCATTTATGGAACTGTGATACCAGGTAGGTTGCATCTGAGCAAACAAGAGCAATGTCTTAACCTGGACTGAACTTAGCTTACTCTTTTCTAGAGGAAGATAAAACAAAAGCCTTCAGGATATCCTTCTGAGTAGAAATATTTTGGAGACTGCTTTTCCTATTGCTAGGATCATAAAATGTCATTTTTTTTTATTTTCCCTAAGCTTATAGGTTCTAAAAATATTTATTTTGATAAAATAAAGCCAAGATTTATATAAAATTTTAAACTTATTTGGCTTTTTTATTAGAAATCTGAAGTATCAACAAGGTTAGAAAACTGCTTTATGTGCCTGCTGAGTTAATCTGAACGAAAATTTATTTCTGAAGAGACTGGTGATTTTGAATTATATCAACGCAAATCATCATGGAGCATATTTAAATTCAAAACCTGGGGAACATAACCACTGCTCTGTAATTTTCACTACTGCTTAAATCTATCACTCAAAGTAAAACAAAAAAAAAATAGAAGTCAGAGCAAACTAAAAGAAAGAGGGGGAAAAAAGGTGCAGTTAAGCATACAGACCAAAACCAATATCTTTGATTAATGGATTTTACCAAACTATCAGGTGATTTTTTTTTTTTAAGCAAAAAAAAGTGTCTGTAAGTTATCTGCTTAATATAAAACTTCACTCTCCTACTGATATAAATGAAAAAATAAATCCCAGGCAGTTACAGATATTTGGCTAAGAGTTTTTCCCTATTTCAAAGTGCACTTTGTGAAATGGAAGTGTAGAATCATAGAATGGGTTGGGTTTTGAAGGGACTGTAAAAATTTTCAAGTTTCACCCACCTGCTGTGGACCGGGAAACCTTCACCAGACCAGCTTGCTCAAAGTCCAGTCCAACCTGGCCTTGAACATTCCCAGGGATGAAGCATCGTGGCCCCTCTGGCCAGCTTGTTCTGGTTCCTTATCACCTTCACCATAAAAAAATTCTTCTGTACCTCCAAAATAAACCTACCAACTTTCAGTTGAAAATTATTATCCCTTGTCTTGTACCTATTGGCCTAAGTAAAAAAGTCTCTCAAAAGTATTGACTTAATGTAGTTGTTAATATGGACTTCAACCCAAATAAATCAGATTAAGCTGAAACACATTTTAAATAATATCTCAGGAAGCTGCAAGGAAGAGTTGTAAGAATAGAAATTTTCTCTTCTTGCAAAACAGATATATCCCAGTGTTAGCATTCAGGAACACATAATCATGAGAATGATTATATGCAGGTGCTTTTATTGAAGAGTTCTGGGTGTCAGGGGTACAAACCCAAATCTGACTTCGACCATACAGTCGAGATGAACATGTTTTTATATTCTATCATTATATAACTTTCATGTTAATTATTAAAACTTTTATTGTTCTATTGTATACATAGATTTCAGCTAAGCATAGCCCCCCTTAAATTTCCAACAGTTTCTCATGATTCTTCTTATGATTATATAATAATTATATTTAATTACTAAACAATCATCACATCTAAGAATCATATAATTTAGCATACTGCTTACGCAGCTGCAGTTGATCTGGGAAAACACAAAGCTTAACATTTTCAGATTCTATCTTTAACATTTTCCATGGGCTCCACTATCACCAGCTCAGAAGCATTTCTGTGTCAGCCTGGACTTCTTAGCTGTCTGAGCAGCAGGAAACAATTGAAGGATGCAGATTTCACAAATGATGTCTTTCTCAGGTAAATTTGATCTTTAGAAGGATCAGTAAGTGAATTACCAAGGTGTAAATCACTAGTTGCAAATTTCATTAACCACAGCAATTATAAAAGTCATGACTAGACTTCAAGTTTTAATTTTTCCTCCAAAATGCTTTCTACTGTGACAAGAATCAGTCAGCTAGTGTTCTTTGTTTCATTTGAAAAGGACTTGTCATACACCACAGATAAAGTTCAACTTCTGTGCCATGGACTTGTCATTTATATAAAATCAGTATCCAGGTGTTATCTGTTCTGTTGTTATTAGCTGAGACTTAACCAGTTGCTCAAAGGTGAATAAAATATGTGGGAAGTTTATTCTGATACATGCAGTAGTGTAAATCTAAGTGTATTTAATATCAAGTAGAAAGGCTCAAAATTGAAGTCAGGGAGGTCTTCTCTATGTTCTGTGCTAAAAGTGAAAAAAGAAAGGAATAGCTGAGACATAAGGTATTTCTGTGACAACCTGGCCTAAAATCAGAGAAACAGGATACATTTCTTCCAGAAGGCAAGATACTGCAATTCAGCTCCTCTTGACAAAGACATTCAGTGGCATTTCCCTTCTTTATGAAGGGAAAACATTAAAAATCACTCGATTGAATTAAAAATCATTTAAGAATCATGTAGCTATTTGTGCATCCAAATTAAACCAGTGGAATGATTTTCAAAATGAAAGAGTAACTGGAAATATTTAACTCCTTGAGAGCATCTGTATCACAAATTACAAGCAATTCTCTGAACTCATACTAGTTGCTGAAGAAGAGCACACTTCATGCTGAATGTTATTGCATTAATCAGTGCTTAAAATCTTGATCTTAGTAAGATTTAAATTTGCACAGTAAAAACAGAAGTCAATACATGTCTTTGTCACCACTTGAAAGCCCATATATATTCAGAATGAAAATAATAGACAGTAATGATTCTACTTGATATTAGATTAATTTTCTTGTCTAAACAAAAAGTATTAGGACTCTGTGTCCCTGAGTAGTACAATCAGAGATGAGCTACATGTTGGTAAACCTCTGGAGTGTGAATTTATAGGATGTGTAGAAGTGAAATGGACATGACTAAAGGACAAGTGCAAAAAGCATCTCCAATTTCAGGAACAAGCCCACAGGTTCAGGTACACAACAATGAGATAAAGACTGACTAAATATACCAATTAAATGCTTGGGAAGTGCAAATTACCTTTGTCTAATTTGTGGATGTGCGTGTATAAATATATATATACTAGAAATAATAATACAGATGTAGAATAGAATGTAAGGAAGACAGATTTTACCATGCCTTTTTCAGCCATTAGCATCTAAATGTGCTAAAACATGGGTTATACATGCAAATTACAGATAAAAAATAGTGTCACCAACTATATTGACATATTATAAGCACACAACCACTTGGAAACTTTGTAAGAAAAATTATGTCAATGTTTTTGAACAGTTTGCTCAATAATTCCTATAATGGTGTCCTGGTCAGCCAAGGACAGGGTTATTTTTCGGCAGTAACCATAAGGGGGTGGAGCCTGAAGCCATGTGGGCATGTCTAGGCTGTTATTCCATACCACAGTAACTGCTAAAGAGTAGGAATTTCAAAAGTATTCTAGGCTGAAGCTTTTAAAAGCATCAGCCTTCCAAGGACTACAGCAGAGGTCACTGCAGACAAATGAATATGTGCTGTTAAAACCTGGAGCTGAGGTTTGAATTTACAGGAGGTGAGTATTGTGATATATACAGGATATGGCTGGTTTCACTTTGTTGAGTATGGTTCAGCACAACTGTTTCTTAAGCTGGCATAAGCATTCTTATCACAGTCTAACACCACTTCTTTGGTAAATTAAAAATGTTTTGATTATAAACAAAACTATACTGAAGAACTGATCTTGCAAAAGAAGGGAAATAAATTATGCAAGTGAAGAAAAGGAAATAAATTTAGGGAGAGAAGGAGACAGTGGGGAAGAAAGAAGGAAAAATGAAAGGAAAAGGAAAAAAGGAAAGAGAAAAGCAAAAGAAATGAAGAAAGAAGAAGGGAAGATTGCTGAAAAGATTAATTTTCATTTGTCCTGGTTTCCAGGTTCAGTTCTCACGCAGCTGTGCCAGCGCGCTTTAAGGAGCAATTCAAGGGCAGAAATAACTAACTGGAGTGTGAGAAGAGGGGAGTGTGCTGACACCATACAGCTGCTGAGAGATGCAAATTAGATGCAGTGTCAGGCTCAGCAATTTACAAGGAGCAGTGTTGCCTTGCTTTAGTTGGGTCTGCACAAACTTTCCCCCAGCAAACTGGCACCTGCCAGCTTCACTTGCAGCTGGCTGGTCTCTTTGAAAATATTGCTGTCCCTGGAACAGAGGCACTCAAAGAAGGAGATGAGCTCTGAAGTATTTTTGAAGATCCACGCCTCTGTGATTTTGGTGTACATAAGCATAGATGTGACAGCTTTCAGCACATGCACGCAGGAACTACAGAGCTGTGCTCCTCCAAGCAGGCCAGTGTGACTGAGCACAGCAAGCCTGCTAGCACAAGCTCTCTCTAGAAATATTCCAGCACAGTGTTTGCAGTTTGTTTACTGATGAAGAATCTCTGTATGCAATGCAATCTGCAATGCTGAAGGCAAATCTGGAATTTATAAATTCACACCATCCCCCCCAATAAATGAGCTATCGCTGTAAAAATGCAGCTTTGCTGAGGACGTGATGTCTGTGTTGGGACTTTTCTCAGGAGTGGGCACATCTCTGCTTGCTTTGCATCTTAGCCAAAGCAACAGGAGTCTACAGCACACAGCTTAGGTACAGTTATGTTATAGTGTAATTGATTTTCACTTGTACTGAATGTCCTAAAAAATGCATTTCCCCAAATGCTTTTGGGAAGTGCTTAGCTTGGGGTTGTGAGAAAAATATGTTGTTTGGGATTTGCATTATTGGAAATGTAACTATTCTCAAGTAAATTCATTGGAGAAGGAATAAATCTGGATTTCACCAGGGGAGAAGGGGGAAGAGGCAGTTGAGAAAAGTTGCTGTTAGAGATGAAGAATATTTTATCAGTATATCAGCTCCAGCATCATCATAGCATCCTAACAGTGGGAAACAAAACATCAGACAATTTACCAGTATTGCAGCAGCAGCACACATCTTGCACACAAACTTAGAACCAGAACAAGCTGGTTCTAGGCCATTTAAATGCTTTATATGTGTGGATACACAGGAAGTGATTTTTCTACGGTTTCTAGATGAGCAGGATGATATCACTAAAGGTAATTATGATGTTTTAACTACTTTTTTTTCTGATGGATTCTGTGAAACTCTGTGCATATGTATACATGCTTGTGTGATATATTTCAGTAGGAACCCGAAGGAAACGAGGGGGCTTTTGCTGTGACTTTTTGCTGTGCTAGTGACCAGGGACCCACAGCCACAGCCTGCATGACAGGTCAAAAGGAGGTGGCTCTTTTCCAGATGTACCTGGTGCAGAGCAAAACCAGAGTATATCCCTCAAAAAACGTGGGCACTGATGTGAGCACGTCTCCCACAGCCTGAGTAGATGCAGCTTCCCAGGATGAAACTTTTCTGTAATTTTTGTTTCTTCCTGACTCTAAGTTTGATGTCTTGAGAGGCTGCCTGGAACAGCGACTAGACAGTGTTAAAGGAATAAAGTAGGCATTTATTAAAAGGCCTTTAAAGGATACACCCTGGGCAGTACAAGAGCCTGGCTGTGGCTGCACCCAAGATGGATGACCGGTCACGAGTTTTATAAGTTTTGGTCCATTTACATATTGGGGTTAATTGCCCAATTACAGCTTCAGGTTATGCGGTCCCATCCTCCCAGTTTGCTCTCCTCAATTCACTGTTTACACTTTTTGGGCCCAAAGCTGCAACAGTGTCCTTGGCTCTCAGGCTGGAAAAGGATTGTTTTGTCTAATTAAACTGAAGAGAACTTGCTAACACTGTATATGAAATTCAGAGTTATATTCTAACGCAGTGCAGAATCTGGAAAATATAAAAGCTAAAACTTAAAGCATCATTTTTGCCTCAGGGCATCTTCTGGCTTTGTGATGGAGAGACATTAAAAAAGCCTTGGAATCTGCTGAGGTTTCTACTGATTCTCCAGATGTGTCTCCTCAGGAGGCCTTTTGTCTGCACAGGTACTGCATTGTTGAGCTTCTGAGTCTCTTTGCTCTTCCTCAACACTCAGCAAAACCTCCTTCCCATGCCAAAGACTTGCATAGCTTGAGAGCCAAAGGTGCAGCATCAAATGGAGGTTCCCCCTCCAAGCAGCTCTTGTTACTGCTCAGGACTCTGTATGGAGCAGTGGGTCTGATGTCAGGACTTCACAGTCTTTTTTTTTGGTCAGTTTAGTATGGTAACATGAGCATTGCTCAAGTGTCGATTAATGTATTGCAGTCTCCTGCAGCCACATTTGTTTAGAAATGCACTTTCTGGGTTCATTTAAACTCTTTAGAATGTTTGCCTGGTTTTAAATGTCATCAGAGAAATCAATCAATCAATCAATCAAATATTTTTTTATACAATATATAAATTTAATTAATGTGTTGTTCCCGACCTTTGTAGCCCAATTTTGATTTTGATTTTTGATTTTAGGTCAGTAAGAAAAAATTAAGAAAAAAAATCGATACATAGATCCTAAACTTCATATTTATCCATGGATTTCCAAAATGTTTAACATAGCACACAGCGGGAAGAGGCCACTATTTTTTTATTGCTCAGGAGATAAAGAGTGCAGGAGTTAAACTTGAGTATTCAGCTCAGAATCTGCAATATTCCTGTCATTCTCAAAAATGCAGAAGTACCTTTACAGAGACTTCCACAGCCTTCAGTTCTTCCACATAGTTTCTACCATGAAGTTTTTCTTAATATCTGAACTGAATTTTCCTTGTCACATAAACCTCTCAACTGTATTTTTTATCTGTGAATTCTGTTATTCTTTGCTGATTCTTTCATTCATTCTTCCAGTTCAGTACTGAGTAATGGATGTAATATTTCTTCCCAGCTTTTCACTCAAAAGAAAGACAAGCCTGTAGGCAGCTGCAGTCACAGTTATGTGATTAAAGAATTTACCCAAGGGGAAGAAAACAGGACTCAGCTTCTTGCATTACCATGGATCCTGCAGTGCTGATGGTGAACTGTGTAGGCCCACAGCCAAAGAAGGTTTAGTGTCTCATTAAAAGCTTCTTGTTCTACTCAGCTACAAGCCTAACCTCTCTCCTGCATTCCCCCTTTCATGCTGGCAAGTTTGCTGAGAGAATGCCTTTGAAGCTGAGGTACACAGTGGAAATGAACAGGGGAACCAAGCTTGCTGCTGTTGATGAGACTTAAAATGAGACAGAAGCCAAGCTGTTGTCAGTCATGTCAACAGTGATTTACTCTTAAGGCTTTGCAGACCTAAAATTCAGGCATCTGAAGAAATGCAGGAATGAGAAATGAGGTGCTGATAGAGTCTGGGCACCTCCAAAGATTAAGCAGGAGCTTTCAAGGACTCAGTTTTAGGTTCTTAAATTCCAAGTCTCACTTAAAAATATCATCGCCTTTCTTGACCCAGGCCTCGTGATAGCTGTGTTTCTGAGACCGCCTGTTTGGAAAGGGATTTGCAAATCTCTGCACTCCCAAGTATCTGTTAAGTGAGATAATAGCACTTGAATATTTCATGTGGTCTGAAGCTGAGTATTATCACAGAAGCTGCAAAAAACTTGGATACTCCTCTTTTCCAAACTGCATGTTCAAATGAAAAAAAAGCTTCAGACTTCACTCATAATTAGCTTAATTTCATTCCTTGATTAAAGAGTCTGACCTGTAGACTTACTTACAGAGAAAATAAGGCTAAACTACAGAATCCATAGCTCTGTATATGTGAGGTTCTCAGTAGGAAAAACAGGGTGTATATGGAGGTTATTCTTTCGGGAACAGACATCATTTGAAGAGAATTGTTTCCAGATCATATTTCTGGATGTAGTCTCTTTAATGTTACCATGACTCATTCTGCAAACATTTGGCACACATTTTATATTACATATGCTGAAATATATGACTTACTTTTAAAACTGAGAAGATGTTAAAAGTAGTGAAAAGATCAGGTATTTCCAATAAAGCACTGAGGACTTGAGTTTTTATTTTAAAAAAAGGTATTTTTTAATTGCTAATCTGTAAAACTGAGTTCAGATTTTTTTAACGTGTCTTTATTAAATGTCTGGCATTCCATCCTGGAAATACTGCAATCTCCATCATGCTGATCTCTTCACAATCCTGTGTGTGGTCCCAAGCTAGAAACCCGTCAGAAAAAGAACCCCAAACAGCTGGGGAGAAAGAGCAACTCTTGCAGTTTCCATTCTCAGAAACTGGTTAGTCTGGGATAACTGGAAAAGGCAGATCTCATTAAATATTTTTGTATGCTATACAAAAATAGTGTTTCCTGAAATTCTCTAAAAATTTTCTTGAAGGATGTACACACATTGTCTTAAATACAATAAAAAGTATTTTTTTACACCAAACTATTTGTGTTCCTAAAATGCTCTTTACAACTTTTATAAACCTGTCAAGTGACTTTGTGGCTTTTAGACAGTTTTTATGTAGTTTGTTCTGAAACAAACAAAAGACTGAGTCTTGTAGGTAGAAATGTGCAAAAAATGCTGTGACTTTCTTGGAAGGAACAAATAAGGAAACAAAAATTAACAGTGGACTTTAATTAGTCAACCATTGTTTTGTATCAAACTCTCTGCTGGTTTTATAGTTTTTGTTGCCTAGTGATGTGAAGATGATGGTTTTTTTCATGGAAATATTCCACTGATTAAAGTGCAACCAAGGAGGAGACTGGTTCAGGCCTTCAGCTCATTAGAAATTTTGGTTTAGTTCTCATACCTCTGAAAGGATCAACCAAAAAGAGCCAGTATGGCCAAGCAGAACAGGAAAAACACTTTCAGAAATAGTTTTTTTAAAAATAGCCTTTTGAGGCAACTTAAATTTAAAATCATAATAGGGCAAAACAGAAAGAGTTTGAGGAGCGGATTGCTAAGTGAAGAAGATCTGTAATAAAAGCAATTTCAAATGTATCAGAATGAGAAAAACTGAAGTTCCCTAAATAATTAAAGGCAGGAAAGTCAATGCAGAGTATCTAGAACTATTTTCATGGCTGTGCATTGTCAGAGGGGTAATTTCTAGGGAGAAATGAAGTAGTGTCACATTACAGTTTATGCGATATGTGACCCAGTCTAACAGCTTGTACTTTCCAAAGCTGAAGAGTCTACTTGTGTCACACTTCTGTTCCTTTACCTCACTTTTGTCTGATCACTCTTACATCCAACTTGTACCAGCTCCTTTTCCCATCAGTAATTTTCATGGGCACATGACATGCCATGGTGACAGTGCCCAAAGAGCAGGAGGAGATGAAAGTTCAACTCTTAAAATGGATGTTGGGAATGAAGGACTGTAAATTCCATGCAAACTGTCCAATAAAAAATTAAAATAAAATAAATAGAAGTTGCAGACAGAAAAATGTGTTGGATACCAGAGGGAAAAATTTCCACAATTTTTGTACAAGGAAATTAGACCTTGTAAATATCTCTCTTAAAATATACCACGAAAGTGAATAGAGAACATCCACTTTGTACCTGTATATTCACAAATGCTTATTTATAGGTACATCATATTCTCTTTAAAACCATTGAGTGCAAAGTCATTAAAAGGTCTCATAGTTCTAGATGAGTAGACAGCTAAACTATAATGCAAAAAAGAAAATATTTTCCTGTCAACATAATAAAGAAGCACAAAGTTGAATTATTTAAGAATGAGGTCTGAAAATCATGGTGGATCATAAGTCTCTGAAACACATCAGCTCAAGTTTGACTCAGAAAAGCAAACGAATTATTGAAAAACAGTGAGATAATATAGGAAATTAATGTATTGCTAAACATTTTGATCTGAAAGCTTCAAACTGAGATTAGGTGTAAAGAGCTAATACTTTTAGAAATGCGTTTGTTTATTACATAATCAATTCAATAATAAATCCAAGTTTTAGAACAAAGCAGTTCTTTCAAAACTATACACATTCAAGTAAAAAAATGAAACCAAAAGGAAAAGAGAACAATTTGACAGGTTTCTCAGGCTGTAGGTTGATAAAAGCTATAGGTGAGTCTAAGCCTGGTGCAGTGCTGGATGTGGAGATGCCGTTGTGTTGGCTGTTTTGGACTGGGCACTCCCTCCCCTGCTCTGGGCACCCCTGAGCACCTGTACAGCAGAGGGCAGGATTAAATAGCATCTTCTTCAATGATATTTCAGCTCAGGTTATTATAAATGGATCATGATCATGAGTTGCAACTTCCTAACAGAGGTGCTTGCTCAGGCTTTGCTTTGATAGGAAGCTGAGAGGGATTTAATGTACATCTCTGTGCCTGTGGATTTAAAAGCCTTCCTTTATAAGTATCCCCATAAGCTGCACTAGCCCAGACCTTTCCAAGTGAGATAAAAAGCCTGCATCTAAGCTACTTCTAGCACCTAAAAGTGCTAGACTTTAACATTCTTCAGATACTTTCTGTACTTTATTTTTTCTGTTAAATTACTACAATTTTAGGAAGTCTAATTTCTCTTATAGGAGCAGCACTCTGCATAGAAAATATTAAATTTCTTAATCTCACAGAGTGGTTTTGCACACTACAAGATTAGCAAGAGGGTAGGGGTGAGGCTCCTGTAGACACTAATTCTGAGTAGGAGCTCCTGTGACAAAAATTTCTCTAAAACACCTGGTGTCTCTAATAGCAAGCGAGAATTTTAATAACATTTGCCATATGTGGCCCTGTCTGACATGACAGTATTTTGTAGGCTCTGCTCCCTGTCTAAGGTATTGCCTGGTGATTGTCTGCTGGAGTTTTCATCCACTGAAATCCTACTTGATCTCCCTAGAATCACACTTAATGGGAAAGACACTGAGCAACAAATCAAAGAGAGATTTCTACATCCAGAGAGGATGTACAGGTGAGTAGATTCATTACGTGAATCAGGATTCAAAGACAACCTCATAAATTTGTCCAAAATGTCATTGTTCCAAAGGTAACAGAAAAGGAAATGCCATAACAAATATCATCCTATTCTCATTTGCTTTTGCAGTATACCCCTGGGAACAAAACAAAAAGAAAGTAAAGAACAAGAACTTAAATTTTATTTTGCCATTTCTTTGCTATATATCCTTAGTAAGAACTAAAGCAGCAAACCCATTAGATTCACCCAGACCAGGGCTCTCCACCTGTTACATTCTTATGCTATAGCAAATACAATAAAAAGGAAAGTAATTCCTTCTGTCCTTTGACCAAAGCATGACAGAGGCTTTCCATTTATGAAGCAGTGGGCAAGACACCCTGTGTGTCGTTCCTCTGAAAGGTCATAGGTAATATTCTCCTGCAGATGAATACTGGATGTCTTCAAGAACATTCTTCATAGCTTCGAAATCTGACTAGAAAAAGTTATGGAATGGTCCATCTGCACAGGGATTGCATAGCTTCTGAAGAAGTCATCACCTGGATTGACTGCTAATCCTCAAAATGAACAAAATAAGGGCTTTTTAGCCTTATGCCATTTTTCTATTTCCATACTGTTGCTTGCTATCCAGTGACACCCTTTTCTTTTTCAGCAAAAGTTCAGGTGACATTCTGTTGCTTAGTCTGGACTGAAACACTCTTGCGTGTTGCCAGGGCTTTGACATGAGCCACACAGTTAGATTTTTGGTTATTTAAAAACCCAAAGAAATAAATCCCAAACCATCACATGAGGAGCTCTTCTAGGGTTTCCTACTTTTCTACCTACTTGCCCCAGTAGGATGCTGTTGCAGCATGGCTCCTGAAAACCTCTGGGAGCAGGGATTTGTAAAATGACACTGAGGATATAGAGCTCCTAGCAGGTATGCAACCCTCTAAGTGTAAGTCAAGAGCTGCTTATAGGAGAGAGCCAAGCCACACAATAGGAAGGTAATGCCCTTTTCTGTTTTAAGGATGAGGAAAACACTCTTTAACCCAATGACAGAAGTAACAAAGAATCTTTAGATTTAAACAACTGATAATTTTGTTGAACACTTTTCCTGGAGGAGAGCGTGGTAACTTGGTGAAAGCGTAATTCAATCGGAAAATAACTTCTATAAATCTTTTTGTCTTTTTATTTGAGTAAGGCTATTGTTATGACTAGAGCAAAGTTACATTTTCATTTCTTTATCTTTGTTCCTATTGAATATTGTTTATCCAGTCGCTGTCACAATTCCACAACTATTTGCTTCATGGTGAAAAATTTTGCCATTTGAAGAAGGAAACTACTTAACATGACAGCAAAACAAGGAAAAGAGAGGATATTTCCATGTAAATTACTGAGCTTAATTTCAGCTGATTAAAATCTTACAACTCTGAGTGGCCCCACAGTAGATTTTTTTTTTCCAAAACATGTTTTTGGAAACAGTGAAACACTGTATTTTGTTGGCAAACAGTTACAAGAATTCAAGCCTTTAATCAAGCTATGCTAAATGTTTCAGTTTATAAATTGTTTATGAGTTAACCAGGATTTTCCACACAAATCTGTTTCAATTTAATAATAGTCTGGAACTTTTCTACAGTATCCTGTCCAGTACAGTCTTCTACTGTTCAGATCTGGCTACAGTTACGGTCCTATTGAAATTAGTCTCCCGTACAGAGATAGGTGCTCATGAATAAGCCAGCGCTGCCAATATTTTTTAGTAATAGTAGTAATAGTAATAATAGTAGTAACAGTAGTAATAGTAGTAGTAGTAGTAATAATAATAATAATAATAATAATTATTATTATTATTATTATTATTATTATTATTATTATTATTATTATTATTATTATTATCTCTAAAGATCTTCCTTCTTGCTCCTGTGGCACACTATAAGGAGGAAAGGCAGGCATGTTTCCCTCTGCCAGCCCAGAGTGTGGAGTTCTAGTTTTGCTCTGAGCCATACACAGCTGCAGTTCAGCCATGCCCCTGAGCCCCACCACCATCCAGGGGGATTAATCAGCCGTACTAATGACAGGTCAGTCCGTGGGGTCAAAGCATTTTGTCATGTTGTTAAGTGCTTGGGGTGCGCTTTTAGCTGCTAAATACCAACAAAGAGAAAGCACAGTGGGTCACCCTCCTGGCAGAGAAGTGGTGAAACAGCTAGTGGCAAACCTGTTTGATGAGCATTCCTGCCCTCTCGTGGTAAAACTCTGCTAAATTTAGTTATTACATGCCACACTCGCTTGTCAGGCACAAAAAAAGACTAGTAAAAGAAAATGATGAAATATTTATTCACATATCTTTCCATGTCTAAATATCTTTGCATTCCTTCAGTTTTTGCCCGCACCAGATGAGATTCTCAGAGATGCTTTAATCTCTGGTTTAGAAAGTCCTTATGTCCAGTTCAGCCCGATATACTTCACATGGATATAAAAGTGGAGATTATTCCAGTTTTATTGCTACTCAGACCTCTTACGTTTTTGGGCTTTTTTCTATATTTAAACAGTTCTTAGGGAGCGTAATGAAAAGAATGTAAAATCAGAGAAAAAATGTGTTAGGGTTGTAATTATACCACTCCCAAGTTTCTTCCCCGTAGCAACGTACACTTCATTATGGTGAAATACAATGCACTGTTGTCATTTATTTCCAAAATAGTTTGGCAACTGTCTGAAAACCAAGATTACAAGGAATCCTTATTTCATTAATGTTTTGGAAAAGGCTATTTAGATAGAGAAAACCATGTCTTTTTCACAGCTCCAAAAATGGATTCTGAAAAAACAAAACTCATTTTTTATTTGTGAATCTAGATAGTGCCACATCTGCCCTTCAGATGTACAGTTTACATTGTATTAACTCACTTGCAGTCTTGGCAAGGGCTGAATCATACTTGTGCTTCATCCCTACTCACTCACGTCATGTGATGCTGTAAAGTCAAAATCAGATTTAGACATGCCTGGGAAAAACAAAAATGTCAGCTAGATGAATTTACTTGCTGTGAAGGTTCTTCTTTCACCTTGCCATAGTAAAGGGTTGTTTGGAAAAACTTTGCACCTGCACGCATTCAAGGGGATATGCAGAAATACAAGAAATAACGAATCAAACGGTAGCACTTTATATAGCAGATAGAAAGTAAAATAGTACAAAAGAAGAGTCAAATAACGGCGTGTCTATCTTCACTTCACAAAAATCTTTTATTAACATTTCTCCTTTATTTTTATGAAAACGTAGCAACCTATAGAAAACAGGATAATGAGAGCTTTGCTGTTGCAGCCAAGAAAGAAAAAAATGTCTTCAGCTGTCTGATTGAAAGAGACTGTAAACTTTTCCAAGAAGAAAAAAAAAGCATACAAAACTATTCTGTTTAGCAGAGAATGTGAAAAGAAGCACATCAAAGAAAATGAATGTAGAGACAGCTGTCATGCACATTGCAATGAAGAAGGCAATTTCTTCCAAATTTCTTGCTGTGACTAGTCATACATCTGTAACATGCAAATTTGGCTTCTTTTTTGGAGTGGAATGTGTTTATACATTTATATCCAAAGGCTGATTCCTTAATGAAAAATCCAGGGCCAAGGTTTTCAAAAGGGACTAATGATTTTGAGATCCCAAGTCCAAACACCTCAAATGAATTTTATGCTCATTCACATAAAATTTCCAGGTGGGGACTCTGGAAATGAATGTATGCAAAAAGTATGAGACACTTGACCTCTGCACTGGGTTTATGGAAGACAACTCATAACAGCTTTACTAACCTTTGTAATATAAAAATTGCTTTGTGAAACACCTATCCCTATGAGACTCACCATTGATGGAAATAATACTTTCTAAATTCTACTTTATACAAATAATATTTTCTTTAACAAGAGCTTAAGTTTTACAAAGCTTACTTTGCTATTTCATGAAGCTTTGATTTGCTGTTTTCTGTAACTGGCTTTCATTTCAGGATTTTCAGAGTTTGTTTACTGCTCAGTATATTGGTTTGGGTAATTGTTTAAAAGAAAGACAAAGTTTTAAACAACCTGTTACAGGCATACTTTTCTTAAGAGTCATTACGGCAGTGTTGTATTCTTAATTTGTTTCATGGTAATGTGCCTCAAAGTATTGTCTACATCAAACAAATGAGAACTATTTAAAAATAATAGAACTCATAAAAATGGTACTCAGGGCTGGAAATAACATTTGCCATATATTGGTGTTACCTACATTCCTTACTCTTGGGCTGCATCACAATCCAGCTGCTGATCACTGTAAGAAAGAATGAATGAGACGTTTACAATAATGCCTTATGAAAATATCACCCAAAGCAAATTGATTCTGGAAAATAAAGTTGAAATGAGCTTTTTTTCCCTTCCTCCCTGTAATGCAAATAGGAGAATCAAGATAGTTGGAGATTTCAGATATATTGTACATTTCTCTTATTTGTCCTTAAAGAGTATAACAGAAATTTAAGACAAAGCCCTTTTTAGTTGTGGAAAGTATTTTAAGAGACTACAGTTTTTTTCTCACTTAATTACTGAGTACCACAAAGTCCCCATAGAAGTGCAGAACATAATTCAGCCCACCTAACTTAAGATGCTAATTTGAGATGTGCATCAGAAGCCTGCTCACACAAAGTTCCCTTAATCGTGGATGGAAAGTAACAGATGCCTCCAGATAGTGATTCAGATGGTGGGCTGAGCTGCCTTTTTTATCTACCCTCCATGATTGATGGTGAAACCTTTTCTTGTTCCTCACCCATCAGTTTTTGCACTTATTATCATGGTTCTTCTAACATAGATGTGAACTGAGTTTCATTTTATTTAAACCTTCAGACAATAAACTAATTTTTCTTAGTTTCCAGACCTTTCAAGAGCTGACCACGGATACAGGGGTTCCCTGGATCACCAGTTGAAGATCATTTCCATATAGGCAGTAGTTGCCAGAGCAACAAGGCTTCAACAATGCTTAAGCAATTAGCTGTATGTGGGATGAATCTTGGCTTTTATAAGCTTCTGTACTCGGATTGAGTGAAAGTAGGTTTCAAGGCATTGAAGGTTTCTATTGAAGGAGAAGATGAAAATGAAAATTTGTTCTCTTCCACAGAATAGGAGAAGAATAACTTGCATTACTTAAAATAAATGTATTTGTCTTAAAGTAGGAGCCATTAAAATGAATCAGGGCTGTCTAATTTTTCAGGAATTACAATCTAATTGCCAGGTCTCAAGAACCAGCAGTGTGCCAAAAATAGGCTTTATATTGAGAAAACAAGGCAAAGAAAACATCACAATTAAGCCGTAAATGTTTAAGCCTTAGGGTCTAAACGCTCATTGCCGCAAACAGGTTTATTAGCTTGCAAATGTGGGAAACTTCCACATTTTTGTTCCAAGGAAGAGTCAGCAGCCCTGTGACACTCACTGGAATAAAGTTGCTTGACAGAAACAGAAAATGTTACGGGTGGCCAGGTGGGGAAGCCACAGGGGCAGGGCTGCTGCAGTGACACGATGCCTGCAGGTCTGGCTGGCAGTGAGACTGACTGTGTGCCACTGGCAGAGCTGCTGGCTGGGGTGGGGTCCCTTGTCTCTCACTGGGACACTGGGGTCCCCTCGTGTCTTTGGGGATGAGATTTGGACAGGGTGGTGGCTCCTGGGAAGCTCCAGGAGAACAAGGGGATACTGGAGGTTTCCCCAGCTGCAGTGCTCTTCTGTACTCCCTTGGCAGTGGGGAGGGTGGGGTGGGAGGAAAGTTTTGTCACATAAGCTAACAGAAAGTTCAGTTTTGATTAAATTAACATCAAACAAAAATGTTTTAGCCATTGGACTATTAAGCGTCCAAGGTCATTCTCTGAAGTTTCTTATCCTGTATGCAAAATATATTGAATAAACATTTCACAGAATTTTGTATGCTCTAGGGGAAAAAACCCCAAATTTTCATGAATCAGCTCCTTTGCTGAAGGAAACCACTTCACAAGAAAATTTTTAACCAGCTATCATTGGACAATTCTAGTCCTGCACCTCCCAGCTACTACAATCAGAAGTTGATTGTTACACTTCTGTTGCACAGATGAGAAGAGAGCACGTGTGGATATTGATTTTAGCCAGCACAGGAGCGTAACGGAGTCTTCTACAAACACTTAGAAGCGATGCTTCAATTTTATTACCTTTAACCACATAACTTCCTGCCAAATGAAAGACTCAATAGCTAAGTCCTTTTCTTTAGTTCCTCAGTTAAAACCATATTGACTTCATGGAGACTTGTTCTTTGTGCAGAGCTATAGAATGCTACATACTTATAAATGGTTTATTACATTTCATGTAACAAATGTAGCTCAGCACAATGACTTTACACTGCTGCACAGATTGCTTTTTTGTCCATCTTTTGACCAGAAAACATTGGCCATTTTTAAGAGAAGATTCATACACTGCAGATGCACTTTATCATACAGACTGCTATTTTCAATTTCATTCTAACTTATGCAGTGTCCTTTGTGATATGCATTTTGGTGGGTAGATCAACAAAAATTGAACAGTCAAACTAATATGTGTTTCTTCTCTCTGTATTTTGCCTGTATCTCTTAGTCTTCTTCACATGGCGCATTTTATCAATAAAATTGAATGAGCATCTCTCAGAGCTGCTTGCACAATGAAATTTAACTTCAGAGGCCTCAGGATAGCTGAGACTGTACTGGCCATTATGGTTTCTAGAGCAAACATATGGGTTTAAGTATAGGTTAAACTGCCTATTCTCTAGACATAGATTTTTTTTCAGAATAGTTTATAAATTGTTTAGCTTTTTTGCTTACTCATTCTTATTTCCTTTTTGGTAAAAAACCATGATTGGTTTAAAACAACAAGTACTGCTCATGGTCCATGTGACTTATAACTTGGACGAAGGAACATAGTTTCATTAATCTGAATCTGCATTTGGTCAGGATCTTCCTATGAAATATCCTCTCCTGATGACTTTTGGCTGTAACATACTATACTAGTGTTTTGACTGGGAGTCCAGCTCCGAGCAGAGAAAAAAAAGAACCCCAGTTGGGCTTTTATGTACCTTTACAGGAACACAGCCAAATCAAAATATTTGGTTTTCAGGCCTCTGGTCTTTAAGGAAAATGAAATAAAACAAAAGTAGTTTTCTATGGAATGTACACAGTTTTTGCTAAGAAAACAAAATTGGTTTGTTCAAAATCCCAATTTTACGTTGAAAGTCTTCCAATATGAAATGTTTAGGCAGACATAAAATATAGTTATAAATATGAATTAACAGAATTTAATATTTCAGGTTATCTCCTTACATTTACACACACACAAATGCATACTATGGAGGGACAGCTGGCAGGACAGCAGTATTCATTTTGCTTGTTATTTAAAGAAGCAGGAATGAAACATTAAGCTATGTTTCTAAGTTATAATGCTCAAACAAATTTTAAAAATTTATTCCCCTGAAAGGTGTACTGAGAACAACAGCATTAACATGATAATCTACTGAGAACTACTTCCTAGACTTCAATGCAGACACCTGTAAAAGATAACTGAGCTTAGATAAATTTTTAGAGTATTAATTCACCGTATAAGTGTCGGTTTTCCAATTGTTTAATTTTAAAAGTAAAGACAAGTGTGAGATGGTTATAATATTCCCTACACTGCTTAATGAGACAGAGAATTAGCTCAACTTTGGATGTGTCATATCTGGTAGGTGAACGGATTATTAACTTTAATGCAGTAAATGCAATGTTAGTCTCACATTTAATCATGTAGAATCCAATATAATGATTGGGAAACTTAGGGAATAAAAGTCTGTTCTTTGCAAGTCCATAATAGAAATAGCAGCCTATGTGTATATGTAAGTGGGTAAGGTGGATGGTGAATAACAGAAAAAAGCAACAGAGGAGAGGAGAACGAAGAAATAAAGATGCATTTAAGCAACCATTTATAATGATATAATCCAGAAAGCAGCTTAAGCACAGCCATAGGCCATGTGATTTCTACCCTTGTCACTGGCTAAGGCTTAAAAACCAAGTGATTATTCTATGCTAAGTGCAGGGACCATGGCACCAGCTACTGAGTAGGGCGCATGTATCTTGCCTATACCTGGTCCATCAGGCTGGCACAGAAGAGAGATCAATTAGGCCTTTGATTAAAGTAAGAGACATAATGAGGGTTTTGTTTTCTAGGCCTGAAATAATGTTTCAGGTGCAGCATAAATATAGTCGGATAAACACCACTTCCATCATGCCATGCAGTGCTCCTAAAACTGCACAGGAGATTCATTAGCTGACATGGGCATTGGTCTGGACTGGTCAGCTGTGGGGCTTCTTGGGTGAGAGACCCCTGAGTTTCATCTATGCACCTCAGGAGAAGATCTCATGCATCTATCTGTGGAGTCCTTTCAGAATACATGCAGTTTTTGGGGGTGGAAAAAGATGATGCTATGACAGCTTTGCAGGAAAAAAATTTAGAATGTAGGTAAGTGTAGTAAAAATAAGACTGGATTATAATTCTACTTTGTAGTGATCCTCAACAAGGAGAAAAAAATACTGCTCTTCTGGCAAGACAATAAAAGAGATTATAAACAAGTATGCAAATCATGTGTTTTATTTTTAAGTATCCTAGAACAATGGTAGTCCTGAAAGTCTTCAGGAACCAAAGGTATTGGCTTTTGCTCATTTTCACATGAAGACGTGTTGAGCATGCTGCCCTCATAAAAAGCAGCAGCAGCTGTACGCTGCAGTGGGAGAAGGGACTCCTTTTCAGACTGTTGTCTGATGCTCTCTGCTTTTATATTAATAAACAAAATCTTTCAGAAATTAGTGAAGTAATGGAAAGTCTCAAGCTGATGAACTAACAGCCTGCAGATGCATGTTTGTGTGATAGAACAAGTAGTTAGCAAACAGGGAGTGAAATAAAGCCAGGTTATCTCATTACATTTTATGTACTTGGGATCGACAGAGATGATTCAGTGATTCCTTAGATTGCTTTTGTGCTAAGTTTAGGATAGTTTGTTTTGTAAACTTGCTTAAAATCAGATATTTTGTTCTGCGGAAAGGATTTTGAAGCAATATTTTTTTTCTGTAGAAGGATGTTTGAAAATTATATAGAAACGTGGGGTTTAAGTGGAGTGGTTTGATTAAAAATTACTTTTTATCAGTCTAAAAATGTCAATGCTAATGGTGAACTTCCATTAAGTTTTACACATTTAAGTGTCTAGGCACTATAGGAACATATGCAGTTAGATGCTGAAGTGAGGGGTTTAGCCCAGTTTATTTTTATCTAGGTATTTCAAATATCACTCTGTTCTTTAGATGGCTTTTTTCCTAGGCATAATTAGAGCTGCATACTGTACATTTCCAAATATACGAGAGAAGGTTGAATTGACCTAAATGTAGAATAAATTTGAAGGAGAAGACTCTAGGGTGAGGTTTTAGCTGAAAAGGGAGAGACTGATTCAGGAAGAAAAAGACTAACCCCAAATCTTTATATAGAAGGTCCTATTAATGTTAAAGCAAAATATTTTCAAGGTTTTTGTGTTTTGGTTTGGTTTTTTTTTTTCTTTTTCTAATTAAATAAGAGGGTGGATTTTTTGGTTGGTTTTTTGCTATTCTGGGTGTACAAACCATTCTGAAGAATTTGCCAAGTGGAAAAAATTAATTGGCATATTGCAAGTTACCATAATAATTCCCTCTCTGCAAGGGAACATACCAAGCAACAACAAAAATGCAGAAATTTGAAGGATCAAATAAATGACAGCAGAAAAATCTCAAGAATCTCATGAAAAAGATTTTGAAGTATATTTTGAAACAAGAATTGGAGTATCATGACTGTAAGGATCACTCCAAAACAAGGTCATCTATAACTGACTTATATACTTCTGTTCAGTAGAGGCAGCCAATGAGAAAGTCATAACATTTTATTACCTCTCTCCAAGGTTACAAAGTTCTCATTTGTAGCAATTTTTCTTGTTGACACCTGCCCCTGTTCCACCATGTTAGAAGAAAACCTATTGTGATTACAGAATGTTAGTACAAAAGACCATAAAGCGTAGCTCTGCTTTGAACCCTTCCTCCTTCCAAACAACACTGTTTTATTCAGCAGATCTCCTGTCTCCATGCATTCTGTAATAATTGCCTGTGCCAGTAATATAAATAAGCTTTCTCTCCTGCAGAGCCAGCACAGCTAGGAAATACTAAGCTGCAAATTTTGCTCCATCTTGTGTGTCATCAACAGACCTGTTTAACAGCTTTCATCTGCACACACCTCTGCAATTCTGTTGAGGGAAATAGGCTGATGGTGCCATCCACAGACAGCTTGATTGGGAAGGTATTGTTGCACAGAGGTCACTAGGACCTCGTTTGCTTTGTACAATGAGCACTGATAAGTGAGGTGAAAACCACCCTAAAAAGTCTTGCTGGATTCTAGGGAATACAGGGGAAGCAGTCAGAAAAAGTCCCAAACAAATGACAGAACAAAACAAAAAATAAACCAAACATAAATGCCCCATTTTATTTCTAAACTAAGCACAACTGATACAGAAATTATTGAGAGGCAATGATGTGGTATCTACAATGTCATTAGCACAGGTGTTCTTCAGGACAGGATCACTCTTATATTAAAAAATCAAAAGCTGCAGGCTAAAATATTGATTAATCTGTAACAGGCCCTGGTTTTTTGTTTTGTTTTGTTTTTACCATTTGGGAAACACTTTTATACAAAATTGGCAAGTCAAAATTCATATTTATGGAATATGCTTGACAAATATATCCAGTATATCAAACGTGAAAAATAATTAGAATTACCTTAATTTTCTAATGAGAACAGTTTTCCCAAAGGCCTAAAAACATTTCTTAAGACATCTAAGTGAGAGCCCTGTTTTAGGGTGAATTTTGCTTGAAAATGAGCTATATGATGATTTGTGTGGTCCTGTGGGTATCCACTCCAGAGCCATACCATAAAGGAAACCCATTCTTCTAAACTCCCCATGAAAATGTGTTCATTAATTCTCTTAGACAGTGTGATCATGTGCTGTCCTACATCTGTGCATGTTATCAGATGTGTCCAAAAGATTTGATTTGTCTGAACCTGCTGTATAAATAGCCTCATCGCAAGTTTTGTAGTCTGCCTTGCTGCTAATCAAAAAGTCAAATCTACAAAGACAAATATTTGTGTTGGAATTCTTCATTATTACAATTATAGGCATTTATATAAAATTAAATGTTAGTAACTTTACTTTCAATTTATTCAGGAAGAAAGGCAATTTTTCTGACAGTGAGCTCAAACTCTTAACAGATTTTTAAGTTAAATCATGAAAATATTTTTGTGCATATATAGTGAAAGAAAATCTTGACTTTTTAAATTGTATTTTCATGCGATTCATTATATCAATATGTTCTAATTGTAACTCAATATTTCAATCTATAGGACAGCTCTTCTATGACTTTTTCCATGTATGATACCTGTTCTGCAAGTCTGTATTCATCATGTTATAGATAAACTGTAATCAGATTTGCAGATGTCAGAGTTCTCAAAGCATTTCACAAATTACATAATGACCTGCTGCTTTGGTGGAAGGAATATTAAGGTCTTCAATAGACGAAATATATCTCACTTCCAAATAACAATAATTATTTTTATTCATTATGTATATCCATCTATATTCTGAATCTTGATTGAAAAGTATAATGTAAACACCCTGAAGTTAAAAATTTAGTTGAAATACAGCACTGTTCAATGTGCTTTTACTTATCTCTTTTCCCCTGCCTTCTCTGAAAAAAAGATCTTCTATGGTCTTTACTTGCCTGCTTTGATTTGTATTACTATGATCTTTTTATATACTTTGACCTTTTTATTAAGACTTCCTTCAGACTGGATAGCCAGCATGATATATTATCACTTGTTTCATGTGATATAAGCATTTGTCTTATGCCCAGCAAAAGCTGACTTGATATGTGCACAGGCAGAATCTTTAATACGTGCTTTTAAATTCAGAAGTGTTAATTTGCTCTCTCACCAGGTGAAGTAGAACATGCAGTTTAAGTAACTGTACTGGAACTGCAGAGATATCAGTGTTGCTGTCTCTCACTGGGATATCCAAGCCTGGGGAAAGTTTCCCTAAAGTTCCAGCTTCTTAAGTCATGTGACTTTACAGAATTTTCAAAAATTACAGAGACTTCCTATGACCCTAGAATCAAGAAAAATAAATGACAACTATGGGTTTTATTTCCAAGTTTTAAAGATTTGGTGATCTGACTCATGACTTTGGGTTGGCAATATTAATAGAATCCTTCTAGCCAACTCTTAAAATAAAGTGCATCAGTACACTCAGTTTTAAAATGAATCTATATTGAGATAGACATAACCATGAAGAACAACTGGGGCATGAGCAGACAGAAACAATAACTCTTCCAGGCAAAACCAAAGGAGTATAAATGAGGAATGTTGTTCAATGTTAGCTATGCCTTCAGCTTGTGGATATATTTCCGGTGTTGAAATGTGTAATTGCCATTGCTGAGCTGCTATCCAAATTCTAACAGTTCTTAGACACAAATATATCCTACCTTACTGAGAATTCTAACCCATTCTGCTCAGAATTGTTATTAGGCTATTTATCCAGGCAGGTTCAGACAAATAAAATCTTTTGGACATGTCTGGTAACATGCACAGATGTAGGACAGCACATGATCACACTGTCTAAGAGAATTAATGAACACATTATATTCCTGTGTTTGCTAACGGTAAGAGTCGTCTGCAGAAAGAGCACATGAAAAAATGTTGTTGAAATCAGAGCAGGCCATCCTGTTGAGGCATCCATTCTGCACTGAGTCCTGAGCCTGTTGGTTGCCCCAGCTGAAGTCAAAACTGAAGGTCAAAATCACCCATTTTTTGTAGGAAGGGAATGAGAAAGAATATCCTAAGATTTAAAACAGTAATGATACTCAGGGATGATCCCATGAAGCAGAATGTTTTCCAGATGGTGAGGAAGAGACCTAAACAGCTGAATCGTCATCTCTCATTGATTACAGGAATCATTACCTTGCAAAATTATGTGTCTTAGTATAAACAACATGGAATAAACCCTGAATCTCGTAGTTGGGTGTAGATTATACTCTCACAACGTCACTTTTATGTAAACAATCTACATTTGTAAATCCCACACAGAATTCACAGAGTCACTGGGTTGGGAGTGACCTTCAAGATATCGAGTCGAACCCGTTCCCTGACACCTCAACTAAACCATGGCACCGAGTGCCAGATCCAGTCTTTGTTTAAACACACCCAGGGATGGTGACTGCACCACCTCCCAGGGCAGGCCATTCCAGTACTTTATCACCCTTTCTGTAAAAAACCTTTTCCTAATATCCAACCTTTATTTCCCTCCATGCAGCTTGAGACTCTGTCCTCTGGTTCTGTCAGTTGCTGCTGGAGAAAGAGATGAACCCCCAGCTGACTACAGCCACCATCAGGGAGTTGTAGGGAGTGTATAAGGTCACCCCTGAGTCTCCTTTTCTCCAGGCTAGACAACCCCAGCTCTCTCCTCCAGCTTGTGTTCCCCTCACCAGCCTTGTTTCTCTCCTCTGGATGCACTCATATATTTCTATATATCAATTTTATATATCAAAATATTTAAAAGTTACATGGTTGAACATCTCAGTTATGAAATGCAAGTATATAGTAAATGTGTGTGTTCAGAAGGTGTCTACTTAAAAAAATCCTGAAGAAAGCAGTATCCTATCTTGCTTCATGTTTGGCAGTTCAAATATCCAATGGGAAAAGACTATTCTCCAAGAATTATTTCTTCATATGCATACTTGCAATATCACAGTCTTCAGTCTGAATCTAGCAGAAGACATTTTTCTCCATTCAAAGACACATTAAAAATCAGGTTTCCTAGACAAATTATTATCATAATGTAGTAAAAATGGTGGTTTTTACTGATTAAATCAATGTCTCCTCAAAGAGACTTGAATGTGGAATAGCATATCACAGGCAACCAAAAAGAACATCACAGTCGAAATCACTTCTCAAGCCACAAAGTGGAAACAAATAGGGAATTGCTTTTGTTGTGTCTGACTAAAATTGAAAATAAAGTAAAAGAGTTTGACAGAGATGTTTTATATGATAATGTGGACATGTGTGAAAAACTCCAAGTTCTGAGTTATTAATAATTAGTTTTTATTAAATTGCTTAAACTTCCTTACAATTAAGTTGATTCAAATTTTCTGCATTTTCTGTTGCTGAGTACAGTCACAATAAAATAGTTATGGGATATTCTACAGTTAGCTTTTACCTGGTCCTCCTCCTCTGCTAGCAGGAAGCCTGTCTGGAAAAAACTGTCAGTGAAATGGTAAGCTATAAAGAGTAACATTAGTAAATTCCATGTAAAGAAAATATTTTAACAGGGAATGACTGCCAAAAAATTCAGAAAGTGATTCTCAGCAGATGTGTTTTTAATTCCCAGTTTTGCAAATATATCCAGATGTGATTAAAATAGGTCTATTTATATGAAAAATCAATCATCTAAACTTTTTTTGTGAGATAAAGACATTTTTCTGTAAATATTTATATATGCTTGGAAGAACCCAATCCTGCACACAATCACTAGCATGCTTTTGAAAAGCAGAACCTTTTAAAACAGCAGTCTAAATTTTATGCTGTGGTAGCAGTGAGTCTGTGTGAAGTAAAATGTTCCTTACCCAGGAATGCACTGAAGCAGACTCTAAACCTTACCTTTATTGTAACTATACTAAATACACTCAGCAGAATGCTCACTAGGAGACCATATCACCTACATCCCTCTGGCCCAGCTGGTCCCTGAGAGAGCTCCTGTTTCTTTCTCCATCCACATCTACAGACATCATACCTGCAGTCCGAAACCACGCTCATCTTTACTGCATGACATAGCCTCTGCTTTTATAAAACCAAGCCTGGGAGCAATCAGCTCAGAGAAGATAATCTCTCAAACCTGTCTAAGGTGTATCTTTTCTGTTTCTACTGAACTGCTGTTAAAGTACAGTAATTTGCAGTGGTTTGATATATATCTCAAAACCATAACTTGTGGCCAACATTGTCTCACAATTTCAGATATCAATAGACTATCCAAAATTTAGTAGAATGGATCTTTATTACAAATCTTGCTCCTGCGATTTTTTTGGGCTTTTCCCATTTTTGCACTAAATCTATTTTATTCTGTTTGTTATTTTCACAGCACGATGGACTGAAGTAGTCAGTGAAAATAAAACAATGTTGTGTGTTCATGCAGTCAGGGAAGTTTTGGTTCATACAGACCTGCTACTCTGATGGCCACCTCAATTTAAGAGTAGGCATTTTTCTAAATACTTTAGGAAATAGTGCTACAAAGAACTAAAGTGATAAAATATTGCAGCTAAGGTATTCCATTGCTTTTTCAGCTTTTTGGTTGTGTTTTTATGCTAAGAAATTTCTTAAACTTTTAGCTGCTTTGGATATTTCATGCTGTCCCTGACAGAAGATACAATGCACCTAAGTTTCCAGAGGCTTTTTGCACCTTTGTTTTAAAGCCTATAAGGTTGATGAAGTTTTGTTGCAGTCTGTTTTCATTGTGAAACATAAATGGCTGGGAAGTTTTGGGGGGAGTTTGTGTGGAGAAGGACTGAAGTGATTCTGCTACATGAGAACAACATCTATTATTATTATATTGTCCATGTTAATCTTCTGTGAGTCAAACAAAGAAGTTTGCTTTCCAGCTGTTGTTGCACCTGCTGTCCCACACTGACACCTAGCTGAGTCTGATGCCTGGCTGGGGAGTTTTCCTCCTTTTCTGGCAGACAGGTATTGGAAGGTTACACCTACCCAGAAAAGAAATAACAGAAATAAGTGCATCCTATTTATAACAAGAAGAAAAGATCAGTTTAACGCTTTTTCCCATTTGCCTCTCATTCTGCCTTAAAAATAGCAAATTCTAGAATCTCTGGGATGTAGCCTCCATCAGAGCAGCCACTTCTGTGAAGTCCAATAAAAGACAGAAGAGGGAAGCTGCTGACTACTGTTACCCATCACTGCAGAAAGATGGCTTCTAATTCCCACTGCTCTGACAGTGAGAAATATTGTCCTAATTTCTAACCTAATTTTACTCCTGACTATTTTTCATATTCATTCTTAAACCAGGAATCGCTTTTATATTATAAAGACAATTATATTGCTTATTTATGGAGAGAGTAGTCTGTGATAGTTTTCAGTCAGCACTCCTCAACAGCCAAGCCTTCCAAACATGCCAGGTTTTCCATTTGGTGATATCTTTCAGGAAGTGAAGCTGGTGTTGACACCACAGATGCACACAGAGTAGACTGCACATTGCACTGATGTGTGAAGCAAGTGGCTGAGAGTAGCAGTGAGCAGCTGAGAGGCTGCATGCACATGGCTGTGCTGCTTCTGGCTGCAAGATAGCTTCTGTCAAACTTGCTTGGATATCTATTTACCAATTTTTCTTGTGTTTGAAGCTTCAAAACTACCTTACGTGAACAGGTGCAGATCCCTCTTCAGCATCCTTAAATCCTTTTTAATTTCTTGAGTACTGTGAAGGCATAACCTTCCTTGCCTGTATCTATTAAGCCAAATGAGACAAAATGCAACTGTCCAGTTACAGGATAATTAAATTTGTCTTTTCTCTCAGGGAAAATGTGTCCCACATAGTGTCAATGCACACTTCATTTTCCTGCATTGTGAATACATTAGCCCTCCTTGATGTCAATACCCAAAACAGTATAAACAGTATCCCCATTGCCATTTTTTTTTAGACATATTGATAAAAAAAGAGATTACTAAATGTCTTTAGATCCTGTAATATTATGTGTACAATCTTGTGGATATTGCAGTCTTCCAAGAAACAGCCATCATAGCAAGCTCATGGCATCATTCCAAAACCAAAGGGATTTCTGTTTGGTTTTGTCTTAATGACACATTTATCTTTAAGGGCTTTCTTTACCGTTTCACTCTCTGATATTCCAAAGGCAGTATAAACTTTATCTTAACAAGAAAATACATGGATTTGTATAATAAAAAAGTCTTTAATAATGAATTATATAGATTTCCTATATTCCTGAGATGTATGAGGAGAATTATTTTATACATACAATTCAAAATGCTCCATCTATTTTCAGAATGAAGTTAAACATAATGACTTGCAATTCCATAATGGGTTTTAGTTAACTGCAACTGTGCCAGCACAGTAAGTAATACTCTGCTCTTGTTTCACATAAAGAAAACAAAGATGTAATCAAAGTATCCTCAGAAAGACAAATACTGCTCTTCATTGATGCTCATTGTTAGGCTGGAAATTATTATTAGATACACTAATGTTGCAAAGGTTAAATAATTGGGGGAGTATTAAACCTGGGTCATAGCTAAATTAATATTTGGTTTGTGTTGAGGTGTTCTGAATGTAAGCCTAGACATGGATTAATTGGGTCCACAGGTCCTTGGCCAAAGAGAAACTTCTTCCTTCTCCAAGAGTGGTTAGTTGGCAGCCTTAAGTATCTTCACAACTGCTTATGGGCAGTGGAGAACTTCTACCCCCTTTGCTGCATAGCAAGAACAGATTAAAATCCCCATCTTTTTTATCAATCTGTGGTCATATATCTGCTGCTTCAGCTGTCTCTGTCTCAGTTTGATCACTCACCTCCATGCTTTGCCTCTGCTATCCAAAAACAAGCATAGTGCAGAGCTGCAATATTTTTTAGCCAGTTTTTTCAAATCTCTCAAGTAGGGTCATGATTTTAAAATCAACAAAACATTTTTAAACAGGTGAAAAAAGTAATGTTTGAATCTATTTTTATTCATTTAGGGCTAATATACATCCCATCAGTCTGACTAGCATCTGTGTCTCCATGAATGAGTGTGTAATGCCTTCAGGTGAATAAATGTTTCCATCTGCTACTAGTTCTTAAACAAGAATTATTTTCTCAACATATATTAATGTGCTTTATTTTTAACATTTTCTTGATAAGGTGTTACATTCTCCCACAGCATCATCTATGAAACTTAATTTTTAAACATTTCATCCTGTTCCAAAATGTTATTTGAGTTTTCAAAGTTGTTTAAATTATTATCTGCTTCACTCAATTTACTTCACAGATACAGAGAAAATGAACTCACACTAAAATGTCGAAGTAACATGTTTTGATTTTTTCATTATCATTCTGGATTGGCAGCTAACCATTATGAGGTAGAAATTAATTTTATGTTCTCTTTTGTTATGCAAAACAATTGTTATTAGTCCGACTAAACTGAAAAGAGCTCTCTTAGAAACCAGAAAACTGTATGTGAAATAATGCAAAAAATGAGAATTTTAAAAAAAATGTGAAACAATGCAAAAAACAATTTTCACTTTTTTGCCCAATGCTGAGAGGTGGGAATGAGGGACCTGTCATACACAGGCCCCTCAGGAAACATTACTGTTGTGGTCTAACCCCAGGCACCAACTAAGCACAACAAAACCACTTGGTCACTCTCTTCTCCTCCCTGAGGAGAAGAATCAGAAAAATACAGTAAATCTTGTGGGTTAAGAATAGTTTAATAATTGAAACAAAATAAAATACAACAACAACAACAACAACAATAATAATAATAATAATAATAATAATAATAATAATAATAATAATAGTTGTAATGAAAAGGAGGAAGAGAAGAATAAAACACAAAAGAAGCACTGGATGGTTGCACAGTCCAACTGCTTGCCACCCACTGGCCGTGCCCAGCCTGACTTTGAGCAGTGCTCACCCCTCCCTGCCTATTCCTCCCATTTTATATTCTGAGACTGATGTTCTGTGGTATAGAATAACCCTTCTGTCAATTCTGTCTTGTTCATGCACCCTCATGTCTTCTTGTGCACATTCTCACTGGCAGAGCATGGGAAATGAAAAAATCCTTACTTAGGGTAATCACTAATTAAAACAAATAAAACATCAATGTGTAACAACATTATTCTCATGCTAAATCCAAAACACAGAACTGTACCCGTTACTAAAAGGAAAATTAGCTCTATCCTGGGTGAGACCAGAACAATTACCCTGAAGATTTTTGCCAATTTTTTCCCATGCCCAGCTTTGCAAGACATTGCGGAGTTTTGTGCATTCCTGGGCAAGTTAATATGCAGGATGAGTACTGCACATGCAGGTATGCAGCTCCAAGAGATGGGACCAAGGATTCATCCCTCTGACTGTTAGGTCATGGTGTCAGAGGAAGGGGGTCGTCTGGGCTGAAATTACACCCAGGCAGACAAGTGTTTCAAATCCATCTCTAATCTAAACTCAGGGTTGTTGGATAAAAGTGAGGAGGGAAATGAAAAAATTCAGCTTTGTTCTGTAACCTCCTCCCTGACACCTTCGCAGCATCTCTGTGGAAATGACATCTAGGGGTGCCTCCTGTAAGAACCTGACGACAAAAATCTGTAGAGCACTTCTATGATCTGAGTTTTCCCTCATTCAGGATTCAGTACTATATAAGAAAAAAAAACCATGAGATATTGATATATAAAATTAGCTCTGGGCATGGGCTCTTATCAGTGCTCATGATTTACTGTCTTTCCTGAGAGCAGATCCAAAGGTGAGAGCAGCAGCTCCGGTTTGTCCAATTTGACTAAACTTGGTCAATTACCTAGAAGATGTAAAATGCTTAATGTGATCATCTGGAAGGGACATTACTGCAGGCATGGACTTTGGAGCCTGCAATTAATGAGACTGTTGGTGAACAATCACTTTTTCCCATTCAACTCTGAGTTTCAGATAAAATTAAAAACAAAGCTAGGTTATGGCACTAAAAAACCCAGAGGCCAAATGAAAGGACATGGCTAACTTCCCACCAGGACAATTTTTCATGGAAAGAATGTGGCTGCAGTCATAATGCCCTTTTGGAAACAGTGCTTGTCACAAAATCCTGTGGAACTGTGCCTGGCACTGTTTTAAGCACACTGTAACAATACTAAAGAGCTAAACCATGACAGCAGGTGTGCTGGTAATTAAGCAATATATCATGTCAATTCTTAGGGCTGTGCCCTGTTTTTTTTATTAGTTTAGTCTGTGAGAACATTGCCTCCATTTTCAGTGTGTGGTTATGTTATAGTTAGCTGTATGAATCTTTTGAGTTTTACATATACACATAGATATATAGTGGATTTTATCAAAATCACCTCTTTGCCATATGAGATTTATTTTCCATTTGAGTTATGGCATTAGATCGTCTGGTCTGACCCCACATGTATCAGAAAGTTGCATTTTGCCTGTATCAAACTCCACTTAACTAAACTACCACTTAACTAAAGTAACTCTTTTCAAAAGGCATTTGGTCTTGATCTGAAGATGTGCAAAAATTGTACTTGTCTTGGTATTTTGATTCAGTAGAAAAATTGTTCTCTCTGTTAAGAAATAATGCTTTGCTTCTCATTTAAGTGTGTCTTGATTCCATTTCAACATAGCACTTGTTCTTGTACATCAGTAGAAATTTCTTTAGTATGATGTAGTTTATTTTGATTTATTAATTATTCATGACAACTAAAAGAGTAATTATTAAATACACATATCTATATACACATATATGTATATACATGAATAGGTGCCTGTGTTTCTAAATATTACTTTAATAAATATGAATGCAATATCTTTCATAGAATGCATAGAGTGTTTTAATGTTGGTCTAAGCACTCTTGTGTTGCAGGAATATTGTGCTTCCCTGTACAGACATATATCCTACAGAATCATTTTAGCACATTTTGCTGACTAAAAGAGAATCCTAACCTAGAGCCCAAAGAAAGAATCATAGAATTATAGAATGGGTTGAAAGAGACCTTAAAGATCATCTAGTTCCAAGCCCCCTGCCAGGGGCAGGGATGCCATTCCCTATACCAGGTTGTTCAGAGCCCCATCCAGCCTAGCCTTGAACATTCCTGGGGTGGGACATCCCCAACTTTCCCAGGCAATCTGCTCCAGTGCCTCACCAACCTTACCATAAAGACTTTTTTCCTAATATCCAATCTAAATCTACTCTTCTTCAGTTTAAAGCCATTCCCCTATCACTACATACCCTTGGAAACCATTCTCTCCAGCTCTTGTTGGTTCTCTTTATCTACTGGAAGATGTTCTAAGGTGTCCCTGGAACCTTCTCTTCTCCAGGCTGAACAACCCCAACTCTCTGAGCCTGTCTTCATAGGGGAGGCACTCCAACCCTCTGATCATCTTTGTGGACCTTCACTCCAATAGGTTTGAAAGCCAGGAAAGCTTATGTTATTCTTTTTCATATTAATTGAAATTTTTTAAAAGTATTTTGCAGGAATGACTTGTCAACCATAAAGAAACTAGATCATACATTTTTTCCTTTGTCATTTATCCCTTAAGCCTTCCTTCTTACCTGTGTACTTTGTTGTCTGTGATTTCACGTTTGATTCAATTTCATTAATAAAGATGTTGAATTCAATTCATAGGACAAAGTCAGTCCCAGAAGTACCTACAAGGAAGCATTCATATAAAGCCGATGCACCACTGACAATTTCTCTCTGCCAGTTGCTCATTCATTTATATCTTACTGTGATTGTATGATGTACTCTTTTAAACAGAATGCCACACTACTGGCATGCAAAATCTGCCACTTCTCAACAATGTTTATTAGCCACTGTTATTGAAAAAAACTGTATCTCATCAAAGAATGAAAGCAATTTTCTTTGATAGTAACTCTGCTCTTTAAAATTCTGTTTACGAGCATTATTAAAATGTTTGTTGAGCAGTCATGTATAAAATAAAAAGTCCTGCTGATTTTCCTATAATTTCTCTGGAATGATGAAAAAGCAGATTTAGCCTGTGGAAACTCTGAAGTCACCCCACTGGCAATTATCAACTCGGCTTTAACTTTAGTGGATTTACAGTCTTTGGAACTGCCAAGCACTTTAGGTAATTAAAAATTACCAGTGAGTTGACTATTTCTTCAGACAACTCTTTGGGCTTCAAGTACAAGTTACCTGAACTTGAGACATTCAGAGTAGATACCACATTACTTTCCTGATGGAAACCTTTCTTAACCTTTTCTTAAGTTTAAGAAAGTCCATCATTATGCAGTAGGAATATATCATCTTTCTTTTTCCATGTTTAGAAATACATATGCATACATACAATGGATTTAAGAACAACTGTCTCTTAATGGCTAACCTTGCCTTTTTTCTCCAGTATCTTTATTTCCCTTAATAGACTGTCTAGACCTCTTCCCATTGAATTTTTTAAGTATAGTACTAGATGTTGTTAGTATTTCATGCTCTTAGTGATTAGAAGAATGTCTACTGAAAATCATCCTCTGTGATTATCAAAGATAGTAAAAGAAACAAATTATTTAATTCATTTTAATTTAGCCTCTCAAAGGACTCCAGCTTCATTTCTTCTCGCACAGCGATTTTCTGATTGAGAATTGCAAACTACCTGCAAAATGATTTTTTTTTTTTTCGGTTTTAGCAATTAACTTTGTGGTATAAACAGAAGACAAGTAAAAAAGAGCAAAGATGGAGGAACAGCCAAGCAGGTTGCTCTGGAGGAGCACAGAGGGATGGAGGAGCAGGCTCAGTGCCCCCTTGCCCCTGTCACTGAGTGTGGTGGGACCCTGCCACTTGGATGTGCTGCTGACATCTGAGTCTTTAAGGAGCTAGCCAGGAACAGAAAAAGAGCAGTCTTATTTCTCACACAGTGAAACTTTTCTAGAAACTTACTACACTTAAATACATTCTCTTGACAGTAAGACACCTTGGCTCTTCCTTGCATATACAAACCAAATGTGAGGGGTTAAACCTCTCTATGTTCCTTAGTGGTTAGATTAGGTCCTAAAGAAAGACTGAAATTATTTCACTTGTATCTCTTCTGCAAGTCCATTTTATTTCTGTCTATTCTGAACTCTAATTGTAACTTTAGTTTATATGGTTCCTCAACCAAACAATCGAATTTTACAGTACTTCAGGAATCTGACAACTGGAATGCAAGCTGAAATTTCAGCAAAATTTTGTGATTTAAAAAAGAAACATTATTTTTATTTTATTTTATTTTTTTTCTCACCTGAAATGATTCCTTACTCAAAAAATATTTTCAAACACATAAGAAATAAACAACTTTGAAATTAAATTACTTTTCAGAGACAAAAGAGAATACTGCATGCCTTACTTCTGAGTAGTATGATAGGAAAATGGAAAGATGAGATTTATTTTCTTCACCTTTAATGAGATGAGTAATAGTAGGACAAATGGTGAAATGTGAATAATATTTTCCCAGAGGCCACTTCCTTCTGGTGAATTATGCTCTATTTTCCTTTAGCAGGCATTGAGTTACTTTTATGTGGAAAATTCAAAGAACTGACAGTATGGCCTAAGTTACTGCTCAACAAATCACAGTGGTTTAAGAAAACTAAGCTGGTGCTAAAGAGTTGATTTTATAATTTAAAAATCAAAATGTAGCATTTAAAAAAACATAAGTGAAAACACTAAAAATATTTTTTCTTGTTCATTCACTCTCATCATCATGATTATCAGCTCCTAGAGAAAAACAGAACTAAAAGTATGGAAATAATAGAGTGAAATTAAAATTACCTCTTGGTTTATAGGCTAACAGGTAAAAAATATGTTAAGGAAACTACCACAGCTATGTTATGAAACAGCCAAAACTTTAATTTTTGAGAATTTTTACAGAAATAGTTACATTCTTCAAAGGGTCTCAATTGCCTTTCCATATTAAATTGGCTATTACTAACACTTATCTTCTTAACCCAACCTCAGTATAATTTCTATATGGTATCTATTTTTATTTCCTTCCACAGATAATGCAGATTCCAAAACTGATTTGTCCTTCATCCTGTGAATTGTTAGCACTACAATAAGAAATTACATCAGCAGAGGAAAAGGAATGGTGGTATTTCCATCTGTACACAAACCTAATCTTCTGTATTTCAGCACTTTCCTGCATTAAGACATGTAATGTACTGAACTTGGGGGCTCTTTACCATGCGTGAGACAAGAGCCTTGGACTTTGCTGATGAGTGTGGGACCTGATTTTGTGTAAAACTTGCAGAAATTACCATCAATGTTTTCATACAGAAAGTTGCTCTCTGAAAAATTTCTAACCAGTTCCATGGCTGAATGAGCTTCAGCTGCTTCTCACAAAATCCAGTGGTTCCAGCTTTCATTTGAAGTGTCCAAGATATAAGTGTAACAAAATAAAATGTTCCTTTCCTTGACAACTGTTGTGCTTTGACAGTCAGACCCAGAGAAGAGGAATAAAGAAGTTTACATAAGATGAACACTGACAGTCTGTTTTATCCACTTTTTTTTTTCTTTTTTTTACTCCCAGCTCTCAAGAGAAGAAGTTCACAAATGGTAAAAAAACCCCCACAATTCCCATTAGACCAATGGTTCAGTGAGTTTCATGGTGTTCATGTCACTGCTACTGTACAGACCATAGACAGCAAGGGCAGAAATTCAGCTTTTGCTGTAGTCTATCTAAATCTGTTTGAATACTTGAGCTGTGTAAAGAAAATATAAATTTTTATGAAATAGAAGTAGATATACTTTTGCTATTATTCCCCCATAATAAGTATTAGAAAATTTAAGGAACCAAAGAGCCAATTCTTCAAGCAAGCCACAGTGAACACGTTGGGAATGGTAAACCAAAACTTAATATTGTAGGGCTCTCAGTGATGCTGATGCACCTTGTACTCCCTACAGCCACCACCAGCATGTAAAGAGGCCTATTAACACCTTGAATGTGGAAAATAAGCAGACAGCTCTCAGGCAATAGACAGCCACTTAGATCATCTTTTAGGTAAACCCTCCCTCCTGTGTGCTGATGCTTCATTAGGCACGTAGGCAACGCTTTCCTAAATACACCTGATTTTTTTCATGCCTGTAGTAAATAACAGATTTTGTTACCTTTCAAGATACTTCTAAACAAATGTGTTGCTAATATGTCTATCCTTGTCCTGTCCTAAGTGAATTCCTCACACAATATCTTTAATAACCATCAGAAGAGGATATATTTTTCAGCTACAGATCCTCCCACCCTTCCTCCCTCCCTTCCTCCTCCCCACTCCATCTGATGGACCCACAGTAAAAAAATTTCCTTCAGAGACTGAGCTCCTGCTTTTCCTTTCCTAAACTTTTATTTATCTTATCACAAGAATATTGATAAATATGAAAAATTAATATGTAAAATAAGTATATTTTTAATACTCCATTCCTGGCTTTTTAAAGTTTGCAAGTCAGCTGTCACTTCCATCTGCATTAATGCTGCCCACTAGCAGACACCTAAAGTCCCAGTCAGAACTGAATTCCTGAAGAGATGTTGTTGATTATTAAGCATACATAGTTGGCCAGATGATTTTAAGTATAATCTTGATGGTTTTGGTGATTGATTTTAAATCAATTAATCATTGGATTAAATTATTTTCACTTTAAATCTTTTTCAAAGTGAAAGAGATCTAAAAAAATTAAGTCATGGATTTCAAAGGATAACTGCCCAATTTTCATTTGGTATAGAGACCCTAAAAGTAAGTAATTCATTTTTTAGGCCAAGAAATTTTTTTTTTTTACATTGCTTTTTGGTAGCCCTCAGTAACTAGAAAAGAGAAGTTCACAGAGTAGCCTTAAAATCCTATCACCAAATGGGAATCATGGAGAAAAATACACTGAGGAAAATATCTGCTCTCTTTTCCTTCCTCTCCTGTGTGACTGATTACGGTTTTAATCTCGCTGCCTGACTGCCATGTAGGTTTCAAATAGCTCTTACAGGGCTGTTGCTGCAATCCAGATCCCTATATGTGCTGTTGCTATGCTTATCTAATATAAGGACCAACTTTTTGCACTCCTCCTGCTGTTTCCATTTCCCCTATGATAGGTTAAATGCATCTGAACTTACCTTGGACCAGACCTACACTGACTTGAAAATTGTGTAAAGCTGCAGGAGATATCTATTTGTCGCAATTTGTAGTATTTCACTTACTTGCAAGGACTTCTTTGTTTAGTAGCAATGTCCCCTGAAAAATCTGACCAAGAAAACCAGTTTTATGGTTTGCTATGAATGATCCCCAATTCAGAGTGTGAACAGTGATTTTCTAAATTGGACTATGTTCTCAAGGGTAATCAAAATTTCATTTTCTTTTTTTTTTTTTGCTTTGTTGGTTTTGTTGTTTGTTTGCTTTGCTATGTTGGCTCCAAAGTTAAATGCTGCATCTACATCCTCATTTCTAAAAGATGCTGAGGAAGACTTTTGTATAACTTCTCTTCAGGGATCAATTCACCTGGGGAATATACTCTCTGGAAAAGGGAAAACTCACCCATTTCAGGTGCTGTATTATATCACTTACTGGAGTGCAGGGAAATTACACACAAGAAATAAATTAGAAGAGCATGGATCAATAACGACACAGGACTTTTGCCTACCTAATTATAGATATGTGCTAAAATAATTGAGCTTAAATTCACATTTTTTATGTTTGTTTGGATCAATTTTATTTCATAGTTCTCATTCCTTACCTTTTTGGTACAGAATATACCATTTTTGTGTTTTCCTCTCATAATTGGATAGAATATGTGACATTTCTTCAGAAGCACCACTGGAATGGTAAGTAAATAAATGTACAGACTGATGCTCAGTCAGCCGGGATACACAACTGTGTGACTACCATCTGAAGGTTTTTTTTGTACTAGAATCTATTTTTTCAAATTGTTTCATTAGGAGAAGAGATTCTTTGGCATCAAAGTACTGTCATAACATGTCATAAACACTTCTGACTTTTAGCTAAGTCTATATAAAACTTGCTTTATTGACAAAGTAGCATGCATCTGAAACTTTCTAGCTCCTAGAAGTGATTTGTCAGTCAGATCCCCGTGTCCTGTGGTTTTCCATTATGTGCTCTCACAACTGCTGTTTTGTTGAGAGAAGTTCAAGTTTCTCTAGGCCTTGCAATATGTTCTATTACCTCTTTCTAACTTTCATTATCTATTAAGAACCACTGTTGCAAAAAGGCAAGCATGTAGAAATTATTAGCAAATAGGAATCTCATGGAATATGATGCCAATTTAATAATGGCTATGAAATATATTAGAGCTCATTTGGGAGCTGTCAGAAACAGCTTCACCAGCCTCAAAATAATCCTTAGCAACCTCTACATTTTTCTTACAGAGATATTATTTTGCGACTCAACAAGGATTCAATGAATCAATTATTTTGTGACAAAACAAGGATTCAATATATTAAGATATATTGCCTTAATTAGGCAGCCTATTAAAAAGTAATGGCAGGATAATTTCATACAATGATAATTTTACCTGGGGGACTGATTATTACTTGATTACATGATGCTGTTGTCTACTGGTTGTGTAACGTTACAGCTGATAGTGAAAACAAATGGCCAATGAATAATTAGCTCCCATGAATAGGTGGCAGCCTAGGGACAATGTGGCCCAGCATTATTAGCAGCTGTGATGGATGGACAGACACATACTGACTTTCTCAGCACTCACAGCACTTCTCCTTCCCCTGCACTGACTACCTCCACTCCATCCTTTCATCTGCCATACTGGGTGAGTGATTAACAAACATCCAGCTGTTCAAAACCTCATCTATTATGAAGTTTACACAATGACAGGACAGTCACAGTTCCAGTGGCAGCCAGCATAGTTTTGTTGCAGCATTGAAGGAAATGTAGAAACTAGGAAGGTGGGACAGAATAGTAGCCACCTCCAGATGCAGGGAGTTAGTCTGCAGCAGCCACTAGGAAGTGTAAGGAAGAACATCTCTTTTTGGAATGTTCATGCTAATAAAAATGGCATCATTCAGCCCTGCTATTTGAACACATGGTCTCCATTTTCTTGGGATCTGATCTTCAAATCAAGACTTTTTTCAATATTTCTAGGGATGATAAATCATACTGAGCCATTTTCAGAATCAGAGGGCTACTTCACAGCAACCCTTCAAAAGCTGATTTTAATACATAACCTAAGGAGAGGTAAAAGTTAAAGTGGAATTTTACATGGTGGACAGTCATCTTTCCTCACTTCTTCAATGAGGTTTTTTCATTCAGATGTTTGAGAAAATGAAAGTGTAAGAGTTCAAAACTTCATTTAAAACTATGCTAATTAAACTATTAAACTGATATAAGCATATAGTTACATATTTAATGGCTCAAAAGTGTTTATTTTTTAAAATCTTTGCAATGGAGATTGTTCTGCATAGGTTAGCTGTATAGGGTAGGTTGTGCCTGATTAATTTTATGGATAGCACGGGGCAAGGGTTGATTTACTTGCTGAAGTCAGTAGTGTAAAAAACTTTCACTGCATGTTTGATGACATGGAGTGTCATTTTACTGGCTTGTGTTGAATGCTGTCTAGATTTCAGAAAAACCTTTCAGCATAGATCTGGTTTCCTCATGGGAGATGCATAAAAAACCAGAAGACCTTATTGAATGCATTTCAGTGGAAACTCATCATTGCCTTCAGAACTGCTGCCTGTTAATAACAATGGACTCTGCTGGTTTGGTTTTCTTTTTACCTTTGAAATTAACTGCAAAACTGCAGTAATAAACTCCTCCATATCCCAGGAGCTGCAATGGAAGAGGCATCTACTGTCTAAATTTGCCTTTTGTTTTCTATTTCCCCTCCTGCTGCCCTTATATGTGCAGAGACGTTCTATGGTTGGTTTAGCTATTTTTTGTGAAAATAAACTTGGAATCAGTGAATGACAATGAGACATTAAAAAACTGCTACATGGCATGTTACATGGAAGATAGGTACTTCCAGAGCATAAATTCTCTGACTCCTTAGGCAATCACCATGGACTGAGGTTAACTGCTCTCTCTATAACCTTACTTCTCTTCATGGAATGAGACAGGAAAGCACAATAATTTAAACTTAAATATATAAATTTGGCTCCTTAAGTTAGGGTACATGTACTGCACTCTTTGATCCAGCATATTTTTATAATACATTTTAACTTCTAAACACACATACCAGGCTCTTTCTTCTTACTATATGCACCCTCTATCTTTCTCCATCCTCACTGGAATGCTCACATCTCTTAGGATAATATTTTATTTACGTTTCTTTTTGCAAAAATTCAGATAGCATTTTACCTTCAGGGAAAACCCAACACTGTTGTGTGCTCTGATTAGGGCTTTGACTTGCTGTCTCTGGAAACAAGACAAGCTGAAAATGTATGTATTTTAATATTACAGTCCCATTTTATTTATGTGCCTTGAAATAAATCCAGGACATAGGATATTCTGTCTTAGAAAAACTATAAGCTATTTCAAATCACCCTTTAGTGAAAAACTTACCACTGAAGAAATATCTGACTAAGAAGTGCTGTCGAGAAATCTATGGAAAAGACAATTTCATGATGTTAGAATTTGTGTGAAAGAATAATATCTTTTTTGCAGATGATGTGCAAATTTTTTCTCTGACAGATGGCACACATGTTCAGTCTAAAATTACATGGTCACTTAGATGCAACCCAGGTTTCTCATTCCACTTGTTCCCTCTTTATTCCTTTTGCCTGTCGGTGTAATTTCCCTTGTAGTAGGTTTTGTGCTGGCTAAGGAAGGAGCTGTATCTAGATTAAAATTAACTCTAAAAAACACATTTTCTTTTCAGATGGATCAATACACCAGCTTATTTTTCAGAGGCCTAAGCTGGCTAAAAAAGGACAGAACAATGAGTGTCGGGAGCAAGGCCAGAGTGACATTTCCAAGCTGTTTCCCAGCTGTTTGTCCCTGGGCCTATACTATGCCTGGGGATATCTCTCCCAGGTTCAGAACTTGATTGTTTCTCTTGTTGATCTTCATAAAACTCCTGACTACTAATTCTCCAACTTGTCCAGGTCCCTCTGAATGGCAGCACACCCATCTGGTGCAGCAATCTCTCTTTCATATTTTGTATCATCTGCAAACTGCCTGAAGGTGCACACTGTCCCACCACACAGTTAATGAAGAGGTTTCAATACTGCCTCCACAGCAGCTCTACGATGTGCCTTGCTAGTGCCTTGTCTGCAGCTGGACTTAGTGCTGCTGCTCAGTTCTGTTTGGGACCAGCTGCTCAGGCGTGTTCTAAAAAAATTTTTACAATTATTTAATTTTTAAAAATTTGCCTCCGAGTGAGACCATGCCTAGCTGGTAGTATAGATTCAAGAAGCAGCAGGTTTTCTATGGTCCCTTTTACTTGTCTTTCACTGCAGTGCACAAAGCATCTGATTAATTTCCTGTTGGTGACATTGAAGAGATCTCTGCTGAGTGAGAGGGAGCAAGGCTGGTCTTTGGTGCTGCACTGCCTGCAAATATTCAGCTACGTCCACGGGCTGCACTGTTTCTGGAGACCAAGTACAGCATTAAAGCAAATAAATACAAACAATCCTTGTCTGGTATTATCCCTTGCCAATCTATCTTAGGGCAGAAAAAGTATTTTTAGAAGAACATATCAAGCAAAATAATTTGTGAACCCTTTTTCTTTTCATTTTCCCCTTTAGAGAACACAGACTGCATTACAAACAGCAAGACATTTCATAAGCTTCAGCTTTGCTCATGGTAGAAGAATACAAAATGTTGACAGTAGGAATGTGGCTCTTTTTATCAAAGCTGTTCCTGCTTACCGGATTTATAAATGACTGAATACAGATGGATTTTTATCTTAGCTTTCACCCTGATGCTATTCCACTTGGATATTACAAAAGTAACAGTAAGCTAAAGGGACTTATTTGCTTACCAGAGGAGAAAGTTGTGTTTTACTGCATTGACTAATATATTATATATTATTGTCTGAACTGTATACATCAGTGAGCCCTATCCCAACATTTCAGAAATAACATAGCTACCAGCAATAGTAACAGGACTTGTCCTTGGCTGCAATGTGATTTTTTTTCCTTTCTCCAAATAGCTCTCCTCAAAGTAGCTTAAAAAACTTATTTTCTAATTTTAATGAAATAAAGTTTTGTATATAATATTATAAAATAGTACCAATCTGTATTTAATATTAGAGAAAATGTAAATATGTCTGTCCTGAAATTAATTTTCTAAATTTTCAGTCTAAAGTGCCGGGAAAAATGTTGACTTGGAGAATCTTCTCCAGCAGAACTCTCCTTAGCAAGACATCTCACCAACTACCCAACAACAATCGCTTTTTGAAGTGAAAACAATTGGACAGTTCATCAGAGCAGACTAAACAAAAAAAAAGCATGCTAAGAGAAAACCTAACCTGGATAAGAGACAGACAAATGAGCCCTTTGTTTCGCAGGAATCCCCAAATCAGTATTTGCAGAAGAATAATGAGCCATTATTTTCCTGTAGTTGTTGGCATTAATAAAATTTTCTCTAGAAGTAGGAGATAGACAAGTGACAGTAAATGTTTTTCACAGATATTTTTTATGTGTTAATTGAGCTATGTGTAGACTAAATTAATCATGCTTGCATACCCATTAAGTGATCATTAGGTACATAATGCCATTATCTCCACTACACATTATATTTTGTTTCATTTGAATCTGGTTGCATGTTTACAACTTAAATGTAGGCACTTTAATTTCAATTCCATTACCCTTATTTTAAGATGAAAGATGTGTGGTGAATCTCACTTGAAATATAACGGTCTCAGCTCTGTATTTTATCAGTCACAGATCCTAGGAAAAATCACAGAATCACAGAATCCTTTAGCTTGGAAAAGACCTCTTTAGTCATCAAGTTTTACCTTTGACTGCTCACCCCCTTGTCAATTAAACCACAGCACTAAGTGTCACATCCAGCTGCTTCTTGAACACCTTGGGGAACCATGGCTCCATCACCTCTCTGACCAGTCCATTCCAAGGGTTTTCTTGCAGGAGCCCAGACACACTTTGGCATTTAATAGGGAATGCCATATTTGGATTAAACTGTACAATTTTGTTTGGCACCATCAGAACCAGGCATGCCAAAAATCATACCCCCAAGAGAGATGACCAGAGGCAGTTGACATTCCAACTTCCTAGTAAGTGTCCACAGGCTGCCAAAATAGTTTAAAGCAGAAAAGAGAAATTCTCTGGAAACAAAAGAAATTAAACAATTTTCTGAATTTTCATTTGTAAAAATACCTTAATTTATTCTTGTATGCTTTTAGATCTCATTGTTCTTGTGCAGATTATACTGATGTTCACAAATGCCATTCAGCTGAATAACTATTAGCACAAAAAGAATAGTCATGGGATGTTGGTGATTTTTATTATTAATTAAAATAGAAATTAAATTGGTTATTTTTTAATTCACATTTTCTCCCCTGGTGCATACCAAACAGCACCTGTTTCTCCCACAGTTTTTCTACTTAGTTGTGAAAAATCTATGGAGAAAGAAATCTATAGGGTTTTTTTTTTAAAAAAGGCCTGTCACAAACTGTCTAGCACTTCCACCAAGTACAGCTGACACTTCTATAGTTTGATAAACCTTTAATCATATTTATTCAGCATCTTCATGTCATCAGTGATACCCTCATTATGTCACCTCTGCAATAAATTATTTATGCATTTTAAAATTACACAGAAATAACTTGGCATGTGAAAATTAAAATACTCCAAAATCTTTATATCTGAGGCAATGAAATATATAGTACTAACTGTTCTGGCATTAAAAATTGCATAAGGACATGAGACATACAAGATCAGCATGCAGAGATGATTTATAAAGTACCTGGTCATTTATGAAGGACCTTTCTTCTGTTTGCAATCACAGGCCTTTCATTCATCTCTCCCTCCTCTTTCTGAAAATAACTTGAAATGTAAATGCACATTCACCCCCCTAAATTTATCAGAGATATTTACAATGCTGGAGATGCTTTTCACTCCAAGAAATCTCCCTGTACCAGAATTCCTGGTAACATAGCCAGGCTTTCCAGCTTCTCTGTTTCCTGGTGAGGATGGACTTTTTGGTGTGTGGGTGTGGCCATTGATTTATATGGATACTAACTGGGCATCCAAAAATCACATTCATGATAGCTGACAGTCAAGACAGTATGCGTCCCCAGGAACAAATCTAAAAATTGGCAAAAGACAACTTTCTTCCTATCATGTCAAATTAATAAGTATTTGTACAAAAGTTTAAAATTAAAAAGTTATTTAAAAATAATCCCAATGAATACCATAGAAAATGTCTTTACATATTGCTTTGAGCTGTGAGAGTTTGCAAATTATGTAAGGCACTTCATCCAAATTTTAAAACAGAGGCTTTAGAGCCCAAAGTTTTCTAGCATATAATGAAATTATGAGAGCAATGTTTTTGTGCAGGTACTCTTGCTTGCAACTAAAATTCATGATGAATAACTACTTTTGTACCTTCAGAAATTCAGTGACTTATACCAAAGCTGGATATCACACCACAAACTAAAAAATGGACTGAGTGAACTTTAAAAGCCATTGATGTTCTGCTGTTTGGCTTAGGGACGAACTGGAAGAAAGGTGAAGTTGTCAGCACGGTGACTCCTGAACTAAAGCATGTCTATGGAATCTACTGGGCACTCTCACCTAGAGTTCAGATAATATTAATATAAAATATTTTTTCTATGGAAAGATTCATCGTATAAAAAATTTCTTAAAAGATTTACATCTAAGAGGCTTTCAATTTTTTCCCAACAGCAAGTTTACTGGGCTATACTGGTAATAGATATGAGAAATATTTATATCTGTGTACACAAATTTCCCCACACCCATCTTGTGAACCAAAAAAACTCTCCAGCAAAAAAAAAAAATCATCTTTTTCTGGGTGCTAATTTGCATCACTTGCTTCTCTGGAAATAGGGACTGATTAACGACCACACACATCTTCCAGAATTTTTTCCTCTTCTCCATTGGCTAATATACCTTGGGGACTGATTTCTTCCCAGAACAGAATCTGTTGAAGCTACATGATGAATTTTTGGCAATGAAGAGTTGTTCCTGTGATGTTCTCCATACAAGCACATTCCAGCCACAAGGATTGTTGAGTAAAACTTGCTGTTGGCACTGTTGCTCAAAGCAGGGAAGATTGGAGGCTGCCACTTTCCAAAAATTACACCATGAGAAAAAGTCTTTCAGCCCAGCTATAAACAGATAATTATGAGAGGTTATGCATTGCCATCCTCAGGCAACCAGTGGTACTGGGAGAATGAGTCTGTAATGAGCAATATATACTGACAAGTTTTTTGGGTTTTATAAAATAGGTTAATCATAAATTCCCTTCAGAATAATAAAAAAAAAAGAGTACAGAAGTTATTGTAGAGAAAGTGTGTGCATGGTGCTTGTTATTATCAAGTGTTCTTATCAGGAGAAAAGTTCTTTTATTGAGTAGCAAGATATCATTGTTCCTATCTAGAAAAATATTCAGCAGAAGAAAATATATGGGATCTTGCCTTTCCCAGGAGGTAGGTATAAATTCTTTTAGTTTAGAGAGGACAACTATTCACAACACATTGAGAATCTACTCCTCTTTGCACTGTTTCTTCTTACACAGGCACTCGGCCATGAATATGTAAATCATAAACACCCCCTCACACACAGTCTTGCATTGTTCTTGCAAAAATGTATACTATAATTCTTCTCTCTTTTTCCTCCAAGTTCATTAAAAGGACGTTTCTGTGGGATGTTAACTGGAACAGGTGTTTGAACCTCAACTTTCAAGGTTTTGCTTTGAGATATATGGTGCACCAGAGACAATCTTACTTCTTAAACCCTCTTAAAGAGGGTACTTGCATGTCCCACCATCAAGGATAAATAGGAAAATAACTATCCAGAGACCCCAGAGATCAAAATTAAGCCAAAAATTGATGGTTTGTAACCAGACTGTTAAATGAATACAGAACCTACTAGCTCTGGGTATACTACACAGGAAGATTGTTAAAACATCATCTTTCCTCACTTCTGTAACTAACCTAAGTTACTTCTGAAACCAGAGATATGAATGGGTGGCTCATCCTTTCCTTGTTATAATCATAGACTCATAGAATCATGGAATGGCTTGAGGAAGCCTTAAAGATCACCAAGTTCCAATCCTGCTGTGGACAGGGACATCATGCCCTAGGTCAGGTCACTCAGGCCCCCATCTAACATGGGGTACCCACAGCTTCCCTAGGAAGCCTGTTCCAGTGCTTCATCACTCTCTGAGTAAAAACTTCCTTCCTAAGCATCTCATCTAAACCTACCTTCTTTCAGTTTAAAACCATTTGCCCTTCGTCCTGTCACTATCTGCCCGTATAAAAAGTACCCTTCGCTTCTGAAAAAGAGAAGGAGAGAGAGATGAAGTGATTTGCATAGTTCTGTGCTTTAATTACAGAGCAACCTTTGCCTAGTGACACTACTATCCTAATTAAGTACCATTATGCTACCCTTGGGACCTTTCTGATTAAGCCCCAATTATGTGGAGTGTTCATGATGATGGTAAAAGCTATCCCATTTTCTAACTGTTGCAGCACACGGTAATGATGTAAACATCTCTCCCGGGACCAAAGGATGTGAAGAGTTTGACGGTGCTTTTAGAGACCCAGCAACAGTTTCCAAAGCTGAAGATTTCTAAAACATCAAGAAATGTTTTAAGTTGCATTTAAGGTAACACAAAACTTTTTTAAAATACTGGAAGAGTGGATATGCAGTCAACAATGGATTTTTGAAGACCTAAACCCCAGTTTTTCTTTCACCTTTAGACTTCAGTGGTAGATGTCAGTGTTCTTCAAACACCTGCCTTCAATGCTGGAGCTTATTCATACAAAAGATATTTCTCTTATCAGCAAATTTGTGAGATTTTTGCCAGTATTTTGACTCTGTTTTGGATGACTGAGCTGTTGCCTCAGAGTTCATACTCTGAAAAACATATATAACAATTCTTAGAGGAAGGCACACGAAGGCATAAATGTTGCAGAATGTCTAATATGCTGACTGGAAATTCTGAAATTTCCCCATTGATCTGAAACAGGGAAGAAATGTCTCTACTCAGATAAAAGAAGATGCATTTAGCCAACAGAGACATACTGATGCTGTGAAAATTTCATTTGGGTATAAGCAGCCACTAGTTTGAAACAATAAAAAGACTTTTGAAAGTTTCTTTCTTCAAAAGTAGAACACTGTGACACTAACAGAAATTTTGGACAGATGTGAGTTCTCCTTTTTAGTGTCTTTGTCTATTTAAAAGGTCCGAGGTAGAACAACTGCCATGATGATTTTCTCTACTCCCTTGGATTTTGAAAAATGTAAAAATAAGCTTGTCAAGATAATATTATGACTCATTGCTCATGGATATAACCATGCAATAAATTTTAAAGCTGAAGAAAATTTAGGGTGCAATATTGCCAAAGGAGCACCTAGATAATTTCCCCTTTGTTTCGTTCCCAAATGTAAAACTGAGTTGTTTTCTAAAGCAAAGGAGTAATATAAATTAAAATATTATGAAGGCCAAAAGACTAAAATACTATAATTACAAAAGAGCCATTTGCATAAGAAAAAGTGGGATCAGTCCTTAATCCTTAAAATAGTGAAGCCAGGCATTAACATATTCTGAAAATCTAACCAAAGTGTAAAATAAGTTCTTTAAAGTGCCATGACTGAGCTTGCTTTATACTTTATACTTTATACTTTATACTTTATTAAGTTGTTCAATAGCCCAGTATTTATAAACAAACCAAAAGGCAATCCGCTTACTCGCCATAATTATTCCTTTGATCATGAAGGGGATTTTTTCCTCCAAATCACACCTGTTCTTAATGAATAAATGTGTTTCTAAATGTGCTTCATTGTCAGAGTATGAGCTGTTCAGCAAGTTGTGTGGACAGTCACCTGTGAGACGAATGCCTTACTCTACTGTTCTTAGCATCCCTCTTTGCTTTACATAGATTTGGGTATCTCAAGTGATGCATATGTTTATGCTAAAATGATGGTGAAGATGTCACCTCCTGATTTCCTCTATCTGCTGCAATACCAGTGAAGTACTATGATAATGCAGAAGAGGAGAAAGATAAAGTGAAGGTTTTGTTAAAATATAAGTCAATGCCTAAGGAGGTAATGTAATGGTTTGATTTCTGACTTGTATCAGCAGTCTCTCTGTTTCAGTCACACATAGCAGTTTCATTATGCAGGCCTTCAAAATACTGTTAATACCTCTAAGCATGGGGGCAAGAAATGTCAAATAGTGGATAGAATTGGAAAGAATTTATTTAGTCATTGAAAAATGCATGTTCAAACAAGGAATTAATAGCTATGTTTTAGCTGAAACAAAAATGTCAAACTGTGTAAAAAATTTTTTAATGAAATTTCAAACTGGGCACTGTCAGGAAAGTCTTTAGCAGGGTGAAAACCTAGCTCAGTCTTCCAAGGACTTGGCAGAGGAATCAGAAAATTTTGAACTGAGTAAGTGGGGTGAGCAGTGGGACTGCATCATGAGAGAAGCACAGGCATGATCCCCACTGCCCACAGGGAGACTGAACAACATGGTCAGACACACAACTTACTTAGAAACTAACACAACTTGCTTAGAAACTATTACATGGGGCTACTAGTCACTGAAATATGTCTTATGTATCTTATGTATATGTCAAGACCAAAACATTCCTTTTTACCACTGTTTTTCAGTCCTTTTTCAGCCCTTCACAAAGAGACCTGGGGTGCTGGCTGGCATCAGGCTGAATGTGAGCCAGCACTGGCAACCCCCTTCCCTTCCCTTCCCTTCCCTTCCCTTCCCTTCCCTTCCCTTCCCTTCCCTTCCCTTCCCTTCCCTTCCCTTCCCTTCCCTTCCCTTCCCTTCCCTTCCCTTCCCTTCCCTTCCCTTCCCTTCCCTTCCCTTCCCTTCCCTTCCCTTCCCTTCCCTTCCCTTCCCTTCCCTTCCCTTCCCTTCCCTTCCCTTCCCTTCCCTTCCCTTCCCTTCCCTTCCCTTCCCTTCCCTTCCCTTCCCTTCCCTTCCCTTCCCTTCCCTTCCCTTCCCTTCCCTTCCCTTCCCCTCTTAGTCTAGGAATAGGTTGCAAATTAGATTGAGAACTATACTGGCAGGTAAGTTCATTTTTTTCTGTCTACCTTTTCTGGGTCCCTAAATGCAATCAGCAAAACTAAAGCAAGTGTTTGAAAAGGCTAAGAAATGCCAGTCTGCCACCACACTATGTGAAAATGTGTCTTTTTAAAAGAAAAATAATTATTTTTATTATCAGTTTCAAACTGGCTTCTTCCACCCCAACAGCTGTCACTCTCATCTAATTGGCCATTTTGGAACAGGACAGGAAATTCTATTAAAGAAAACTTGCAGAGTGATATTATGAAGTGAGTCCAATATTTCATTTAATTAGTCCAAAGTGATTGTTTTAAAAACATTTTGCATCTGCCTATTAATGGGAAAAAAATTAGTTTCTTAGGCAGTCAGTCTCAGACTGAGTAATTCTGGCATAAAAACTAAAGTTCTACTGATGACTCAAGGAAATCATTCTCTTTGAAAACAACTCTATTCATAATGAAAATAACTTCACTGGGATTTTTCCTCCTTCATATCTATGTGTATAATCAGGAAAATAAGAGATTCATTGAATGAGTAATTAAATATTGTATGATTTGTTGCTTAGTCCAATTAGGTCTAAAAGTTGAAGTTGCTTGGTACGTTGGCCAAGAGAAATGCAGATCTTACTGTGCCTACAATGTGTTGTCTTTAAAAGCTGGAGTTCATGATGTTTGTTTCTTGCCTCTTTGCTGCCTGTGCCTGTGAACTACTTTCCTGGTATGTTACTTAGGACAATGGCACAGTGTTAAACTCTGGCTGTGGATTCAGGAAGTTAGGACAGAAGCAGTGAAACAAAATCAGGCTGTTTGAATGGATGCAGGATGAATATGAATTTAGGTGAAAAGGGACAGGTTTGAATGTGTCTTATTAAGCAGAGACAATATCTCAGGTCAGCACAAGCTTGTGCTGTGACTGAGATAATTAACCATGTAGTTTAGGACCTTTACTTTTGCATATACAAACCTATACCTGATAGTAGCATACAAGTACACCTGCACATATGCACCTTTATTTGATGATAGCATGATAGCTCAGGGTAAACATTTATTCAGATAACTACACCCTAAAATCAAACAACTGGAAGCATTTTTACTTGAAATTTTTATTGAAATATTTTTATTAATACTGCAATGCAGACACAAAAATGGTGCCTCATACTCAGGATCAGATTGAAGCCTCTTACAGAAAAAATGTTGGCATGCAGGAACTCCAATATTTTAACCCAGCATAACGAGTTTCAAGTGGCTGTATAAGTGTATAAAAATTGTTTTTTTCTAGCACTAGCTTAGGGAGAAAAATTGCCCTCAGTATGAAGCCCTGCATGTGACAGCCAAGAAAACTGAAGAGCATTCAGGGGCTTTACCAGCTACCAGGACCTGAAAGTCTATTCAACTGACAGTGAGATTGCTCCCTGAATTGCCTTGGGCTCAGGCCAGCTAACACTCTCCCAGACAAAACTGGGCATGATTCAGCATTCAGGTCTCAGGTAACATTCTCAAAAGGAAGTTTTGCCACCCTCACTTTGGAAACTCTGTTTTGCATAAACATAGCTTATGTTATGCCAGCTGCTCTTTGCACCCAGAATATTCCTAGACATGTTTCATATATTAAGGCAAAAGTAGGGAGTGAAGATTCAGTACATTTGAAAACTGATTTGCAGAAATAAGGGTAACAAAAAGAAGAAATAGCAGAAGCTATTACAGCTTCCTTGTCTGGGGTGAGCTGTAGGTTTTTTCCAGACTAGCTGATGCTGTGTAGTGTGGTTGTTTGTTGTCCAGAACTCAGGTTGAAACTCTCAAAACATTTACCACTCACCTTGCCAAGGTTTCAGCCTCTTCCTCTTGACTCCATCATCCACACTTCTGACCCATCTTCAGGTTGTGTACCTCAAAACCATTCAAAAGTTACATCTACCTGAGTGATGCTTTATTCTAAAATATGTACTTTGTAACCCTGTTATTTCATCCACAACACTTAGCAGTCAGTTTCAAGGGTAGATTTATAGATTTGGCTTTGATCTTATCCAAAAGAGTTTGAATGCTGCTTTTTTAGACCTAATTTCTCCATCTAAAACAAGTCACAGAAGAGACCTAATTTCTGGAGAAGGTCTGGATTAAATGAAGGGCACTGACCAAAGGTCAAATTTTCAGTCTGAACTCACCTTTCCTCTTAGTTGTCAACATTTTATGTTGGTTACATGCAAAAAGTCTTTTATTTTTCCAGGGTTTTGCTTTTAGGTGATGATGTTGTTGACTGATTGATTGATTGACTGATTGTTGTCTATTTTAGGAAGAAGAGATTGCTTCAGACTGGTGAGACAGGAAATTTTTATACATGCATACTGTATGTACTTTAGTAAGGTTGCACATTGACAAAGAATTCACCAGTGCTTATTTACCACAATGTAAAAGGGTGCTACTTGCATTGCTGGATTTTCACAGCATATTTTGCCAGGGTTTAGGCAGGATTATTACAATTACTGTTATTATTGCTATTTTAGTGGTTGTAGTTATTGTTATTATAGGATTGTTTTCCTTTTTATTTCTGGAGTAAGTGCTCTTTAGAGGAATGTGTATGATTTTTTTTTTTTTTTTTTTTTGTTGTTATTTATTGGATTAGTTGGAGTCCTGAATACCATTTCTTTGAAGTTTGAATGAAGAATGCAGGCCACATTTCTAGCTATCTATAGTTTAGGTCAGAAGAACCATATTTGAAAAATATTTTTAAAACCACATATTTTTTAGTTGTTAACACAGACATATGATCATTAAACATGAAGTAGAACTCAATTTGCATATTTATTAATATTCACTACATTTCATGAGCCTGAATGATGCTGTTCTATAATCCTTTAAGGGCAATATTTCCAGATTTCCTTCAGAACAAACTGTCTCCTACTCTAGAAATGAAAATACAGCAACCTATTTTTGTACAGAGGCATTTTCTTTCATAAACCACATAATCATATAAGGAATAACTGGGGGGAAAAAAGGGAAAGGAAAAAGATGAATTTCCACATACTAAATTTATGTTAGTTGTCTTGGTAGTTTAAACACAATGAAAATAATTCAGATCTGAAGAGAAAACAGAGAAGTAGCATTGAAGCCCTATGTTTACTGCTTACCTGTGCTGACTGTGAAAGTTCATGTTACAGAGTCTGTTCTGCAGATCTTCAGCCTGCTTTAGACAATCACAGAGTTCCACACCCAAGGTGCTGTAGCCTTCTACTGCATGAAAATATTACCTTTTTCAAAAATGCAGAAGAGAAAGTGAGTACAAATTGTATTGTTTTCTTTTTCTGCTTTTAGAAAAGATGGATTTAAAAGATGATGAGTGCTTCAAATATTTATCAAGGGAAATATCAATGTACTTTTCCACTAAGCCAGAATAAACAGGTTTATAAATTTACATTATTTACCAGTGTGGAATTTGCTTCTGTCTCAAGGCTGCTGTAACTTGCACACTTAGACTTAATTTCACTGGCAAATTCCTCTTTTAATATCAGATAAGTTTGGAGTCACCACCTAAAATCCTGCCTGGGGGAAATTAATTAAAATTATCTGAATCAGCTTGTGCAATTCTAATATTCAATAACAAAGGGGGAATTAAATGCTTTCTTAGGGACTAAAATTATACTCTGTTTCTCTCTGCTTCTACTTTCGCCGACAGTCAAGAGAAGAACTTCAAATAACTTTCTGAGGTACCATCCACATTCTGGAATGCTTTTTCATTTCATACACCTCCTGAAAACAGAAGCTTTTAAGTGACATTACTTTGAGGTTCAAGTCACAGAGTTTCCCCTTTCTTCCATTCTCTATCTTGCTGTCTTTCTGAAAGTTAAGGCAACAAAATGCTGAAAAACTATTTCAACTGATTCAGCCTTATTCATTTCTTCTTTAAAGGAACCTTGGACTGGATGGAGGGCCTCCTTGTATGATTTCAATTTTTATATTGCATGATAACACGATCTAAGTAAATCATGTAATTAGATATTAATTCTACCTAAATGACCACAGGCACAAAACAATGGGAAACTGCATGAGAAACACAAACCCTGTGTCCATCCAGTGCCTGGGTTATCTGTACTATATGGGACTCACACCAGAATCAGATCACAGCATGATAGTTTCATGTTAAAACTTTGTGAAAGATACCTAATCTGTGTGAAGGCAGAAGCTGTAAAGCAGGAAGAAAGAAGCTAAGTCTATTTAATTCATCACATTAAGAAAACATTCCTGCACTCCAACACATTCTATTAAATTCTTACCAAAGTTCAAAACACCTTACAAAAATTAATAACATAGCTAATAATTATGGTCCATGATTTTTCCCAAAATATAATTATTCTCCTCTTTCAATGTCTCAGTATGAGACATTGTGTCTCTAACCCAATGAAAATTTTCTTATCTGAAGGCTTTAAAACTTTCTCAGACAAAAAAAAAAAAAAGGTTTAAGCAAGAAAATTTTGTAACATAAAGGTTTTTTAACAAGCCCTAATTTTCTACAAGGTCAAGTTCTGTCACACTGTTAATGAAAACACCCTTGCAGAGTATATGTGTTCCCAGAAAGCAACTAAAAACCAGTCTAGTCTGTGGAATTTGGGTTTAGTGCATACTGTAAATTAAGTAACCATCTGCATTTTTGAGCAACTGTGTTTTTCTCTTGATTTTCAGGTATTGGTTAATAAAAATTATATATCAATAAACCAAAGCTGATATTCAAAAGATTCAGCATTACAGTTCACAATGTAAAGGAGGAATGCCTAACCTTTATGTCCTGGTTAGTTCAGATCAGCCCATGCAACTGAAATACTGGCATGATTTGTACCTCATCTAAATATTCATTAATGCAGTCCTCAGCTGAACAAAGGTTTTTCAGGAGAAATAGGAGAAATAATTTCTCCTCAGTCATCAGAAAAAGGGTGTTACCTCTATCTTGTCTAGAGTGACTTTCACAGAACTCATTCAAATTCTATATAAGTCCTCCAGCACTTTTGCTTTCTCTTGATGTACCTTCTCAGTTTCATTTAAGTTAGAGGTGGTAGTGAATCAAATTGAAACAAATTGGGACTGACAAACAAATAATTTTTTTTTAACAGTAACTGAAATAAAACTCAGTTAAAGTAACGAGGTGTCCTTGCACCAAATTAAAAATTTAGCTAGATCTCTGGAACAAAGAAAATCTCACAGACCTACACTTAAGGCTTATGTTCTGACATCACTAACTAACATCACTAACTATCCAATGTGTTTCTCTACCAGTTTGCCAACCAGTAAAAATATTCGGAAATAATTTGATTAGATTTGAATAAATCCTGAGAAGTCTAGAAGAATTGCCTTGATGCACTTATCTACTGTCCCTCTAAAAATAAGAGATAGATGAAAAATGAAAAGAGGTTCATATACCATCAGCATGAAAAGTCAGGGTTTTTTTGCTCTGACTGAGAAGTTTACCTGTTTATGCTACCATTATCCAGGCTGTTGGAATAAATTCAGCAAAACTTTTATTTCTGCTGTTCTTCAGCAAGCAAGTGCAGAGCTGCCTTTTGTTCATCATCTAATTCTTTTAGAAAAACACTTTTAGAAATCTGTTGGTGGTTACCATCTGAAGGTCAAGCACAAGAAAAGTTTGGTACCATGAAAGACAGTAGGGGTCTCTGTGGTGGAGTTTTTTGGTAAAATAGTTGTTTGTATTGTTTAGCTGTGAGTACAGAACAGAGATAAATCAGTCTACTGATTTTTATTGTTTGAAAATAAGATAGAGAAGAAGTATAAACAAAGAGCCACCATCTTTTCAGTAATTACATGATTTGAGAAATCTTCATTAGCTTATTGTCTTTTCTGCCATATAGCATCTGTGGAAGATAATTACTGACAGGACCACAAAGGCAGACTTCCAAACTAAGGAATACATTGTTTTCATTGGTTTACTGAAACCATGCCAGAACAAGCATTTATCTGATGGATCTATAATGCTATGCTGAACATGAGAAATGTATGCTTTCAGTCCACATATTTTAGCTGTCTACTTTGTGGTGAAAAAAATCATGTTGATGCAATCCCAGTTTGCTCTATTGCCTACGAAGGGATCTCAGGGTGCCTAGGTGAGTTTTGCAGCTAAACTACAAACAGTACACCAAGGAAAGGGTTCATTGTTTAAACAAGCAACATATGAAATATGATTTTAAGAAGCACACGTGAAGATTCCACACTTTTCTTAAAGTCTTCCTAATCTGTGTCACTATGGTACTCAAAGGTACTGTTCTATTAAAGGAGCAAACCACCTAAAGATGGTGGAGATTTATTCTTGTTCACCTGAAAGCTGATATTTGAAACTTAGAGCAATTTTTCACACTTCCATTTTTTCTGTATTGAATATCCATTGATATTTTATTGCAAAACTGAGAAGATTGGGGTGTTCAGCACTTAAACGTCTATGTTTTTCTATCATATTTCATCCTCTACTTCATCAACATTCCATTGTTGTATTCCACTGTACTGTCAAAATTAAGCATCATAATCTGAAATTTAGTGACTGAAAAATTGAAAAATGGAACATATATAATAGCATGCCTAAATAGAATAGTTTGATAGACCATGGTGAAATGTACATGCTACAAGCATTTGTATATCCACAAAATAAAAATATGACAATTCTGTATTTTATTCAAAGGATTTTGTGTTTAATATTCACAATGGGTTTTTTTACAAAATTAAATATTTCACTTTGCATGCTAATTAGGTTTCTATAAAAATTAGCATTTTAACATTTTAAATCTTTGTTTGAAATTATGCATATTTTCTTATGTCTCGTATCTCAGAATTAAATTCTGTATAGCAAACTTTACTTCTATATGCTGCTGAAATGCCAAAGAAATGGTTAGAATGGAAATATTGAGTATTTTCTTTGCTGTTTGTTGACAACAAAACATTAATTAATTTTAATGTCATTATAATTATGATTTTCTGGCAAAGGTATGTTTCTCAGTGACAATGGAGATTAGTCAAGTGATTAGTACTTTGTACCACTGCCCCATTGTTCTTTTTTTTAAATGTAGTTCTCATTCCCAGGTGGTTACTACTCATTAGGTGCAGACCTGTGTATGAAATGCTCTTTTATTCCATAAACTTTCAATACACAGTTTGAGACTTGATGGAACCTGTGATTAATCACTTATTAATTGGATCATTCCTTCACTGACAATAAACTGCATAGAAGGCACTCGACTGCATTATTTGTGAGATCCAGACTTCTCTAGGGAAACAGCACATTTTACAGTAAGACAACCACCACATGCAGCAAAAATGCTGTTTCCTATTCAAATGCCAAATGCACCATACTCAGTTGCACCATACTTCCTCACATAACAATTAGCCTTGCTAGCAAGAAGAAAGAAAAAGGAAATAAAAGATACAGAAATCTTTCTGATCAAATATATTCATTAAAACTCTAATTCTTCTTTTAGACAAACATACACTGCTCCCACTTGCTCTATTGAAAGTGAAATATCCTAGATAGATTGGTTAGGATTAAGCCCAAACATACAAATTACTTGATTCTCAGCATAATGAGAATAATATCCATAAAAATGCTTTGACAATTGACAAAGATGTGATCAGATCTTGCATCTCTGATCTTTAAACTGAGGATGAATATTTCCACCAAACTCAGTTTTACAAGCTAGGTAGGTAGAAAGAAAGGTTTGGTTATGATACTTCATGTAACTATAAATGTGGGTGTGGATTCAAGGTGAGCCAATTCTCTGATAGCACTGAAGACTAACAGAGTAGCTTAGATAAGATTGCTCTTTCTTTCTGTAAAAAGAAAAAGTATTTATCGGCATTCACTTCAATATCTTAATATCTTCCTCTGCTTTAGAAGCAGGTGTGTGCACTATGCATTTAGCCTCTCAATAACTGAGTTCAATGTTCAATTACTTTAAGGTTTAATTTTTTTCTAATTAGAGGTATCTGCCTTGAATTAAACCTTGGTGACATCTTACTGAAAAGCTCCAGAAGAAGAGTGGATTTAATTTGTGTTTGCATTGGGCCACAGCATAAATTATTTGATATGGTTGAAAGTGTAAAAAATACTAAATTATTGTGGAAGTATGCAACTAATAATTTTAAAGCACTTACTAGCAAATGTATACTCCACTGGAGAAGCTTAGAGCAAAGAATTTTTCTTTCTTTTTATTTCACTTGAATTTTCAAAAAAACCCATGCAAATATTAATTTTGCTTGTTACATAGATAATAATTCACAATTAAATATTTGGCTAGAACAATTCATGTGGGAACTCGGCGCACCTCTCCTGATGCCCAGAGCTACCGAGAGAACCCTTGGGGAGCTCGGGAGCCTTGGGATGTTTCTGAAAGTACCTGGTGGCTCGACTTTGACCCTACAAGAGATGTACCACCTGTATGTGGGGATATAAGAATCACTGGTGTTTAAAGGATATAGAAATAGCACAATTACAGGTCAAAGTACGGATTTTAACATTTTGGTACAGGGGGGTTGGAAAAACAAGATGAACAAGATGGAGGGAGTTGGGGCCTGCCACATGGTTCTTCCTCCTTCTTCTTGTCTTCCATTTTCTGTGTGACGTAGATATTTTTGATAGGTTCATAGTAAAGGTACACTTAGTAATAAAAATGATAAGTATTGGAGACAAAAGATAAATATAGTTTACGTAGTCTTTGTTATAAAAAGATACGACCGCCCTGTGGGCAGTCAGAGTGCCTTTGGCTGCCTTGCTAGTCGGACCCCGGCTGGGCAGAAAGAAAATTTTTGTAGATAAGAAATAATAAACAACCTTGAAGACCGAACCTGAGAGTCCAGCCTTGTCTTTTGGAGCCCGGGGAGCAAGCCCATCTCACCCTTGTCTGGGCAGAGACAAATAACAGCCAGCCCGGACAAATTCACTTTGTGTGCTTAGATGTTTCAGGTCACACCAGAGATGTGCACACACACACACACACACACACACACATGTTGATACCAAATTACCAAATGCATGAGTAGAAGACAACTGGAAAGGACTGCCCATTGTTTTTAAGGCCTCTGAATTCACTACCTTATGAGCTCATCAGTCTAGGAAACAACATACCCCTACTAACAATAAGAGGAGAAAAAAATAAAAAAAATATTAATTCACCAATCTTTTGGGATTTCCATGTTATTACACAACCCTAGAAACAGAGCTGAAAATTGAATTTGCAGCAAGGGGAGATGACAGGATATTTCTAACTAAAGTTTCTGCTTAAGCTACCAGCCTAGTTTCACTGTGTTGTGGTCACTGAGCTATTGCCATCCTAGAGTGTTGCTTTGCTGGAGGTTTTGAAGTATTGGCAGGAGGAGCTTACAGAGGCAGCCGGGAGATTGGTGCTGGCTCAATTAATTGGAACATCCAGAATTGATGAGTGCTGTCAAGAGCTCACCATGAGGATAGCTACCAGAGGAGCCTAACAAAGTGACTGGAAGAGATCAAGGTTATTACAGGAGCTGAGGGAAATGGCTGAAAGCAACAAAAGCAAAGGGAGAGCGCAGTGTAAGAAAGTAGAACAATACTTGTAAATCAAATCATGCATTCACGAGCGGGTAAGATGCTGGTGGAATTGAAACCCTGCACAGTAAATATCAGTTTCTACTTTTTAATGAACACTGTGTCACTAGCATAAGGAGATAGTATTAACTTAGTTCTGTGATAGCATGATCCTTGCCTTCCACCTATACTTAATGACAGCTATAGCAGCCACGTTGTCACTATTTTCTTTCTGGCTGAATTTCCAAAACAGCAAAAAACCCCCACCCATTAGTACATTTTGGTTTTCTTTGCAGAATGTGCTTGGCTGAGTGAAAAAGCAGTAATGGGAATTTTACAAAAATAATTAAAAATAAAATAAAGGCAACATGTAGCAATATACCGGAGAGAGGAAAAAGGGCTAAAGCACACAGAATGAAAAGCCGAGAGAGAGGGACGGTGAAAATATTTTACCAACAGTCTAATCCTTAGGATGACTAGAGAAATAACAACCTGTTAGCAGGTTCCATGGGAGTCTGAAGATTGATTATGTGTCCTGCTTCCTCTGTGCTTCCTGTGCTGAGAATGTCTTTTTAAACTGCTGATTTCACAATCTATGAAAGAGCTGACGAAAGAGGTATTGGCTGTAATCTAGATATAAGATTGAAAGGTTCAGAAACCACCTTGAGAACTTGATAAATATTTCTGTTTCTCCTAGCACTTCAAAGCAGCACAGTCACTGAAGAAGTGAACTCCTTGATTGATAACAGGTAGTTCACGTTGCATGAGCCCTTGCTTTACAGCTGAAACGAAGAGACATAAAACTACAAGTCCTGTAATAAGATTGATCAAGTCAACCAAGTCAATGAATTTTCTCAAAATACATGTATTTGCCCTGTTCAGTAGACAGGGCAGTTCAGTAGAACCTCACTCAGTGAAACTTACTATGACACCAGTATAAACAATCCTTCCCAAATTTTTGTGAAGGAAACACAACCATAACATCCACTACATGAGGACTTGGCATAAGAATTTTTCTTGAGTTATTTGACTCAAGTTTTCAATAGCTTCCTTCCATTATCCTTTCCAGATACTGGTTAAACTCATGGTAACATTTAGACTTGTATGCTGCTTCTGTTTGTTGGATAGGTTGATTTTGGGTATTTTTAAATTTTGGTTTGTTATTCTTAGATTGACATTATTTGTTACTTTGCCAAACTGTTTGCTGGATCAATCTCCTTTTATTAGACCCCGTGGTCATTGTTTAAATAATAATGTGTTTAACCTTTAGAATCAACTCTGATCTTTCTGACTAGATTTTGTAAACATAAATGCATCAAGGAAGAGGAAGAAAAAACTAAATGTTCAGTATTGACCAAAAAATTGAAAAGAAACTAGAGTTTTCAGAAGTACAATAATGCAATATAACAATCTGTAACACAGTACCAAGAAACAACTCTGCGTTATCCAATACACTACTGTTATGTTGCTAAATTCTTATCTAACTTAAAAAATATTGTCAAGTATCTTGAAATTCATTGTGATTGGATATCTATATATTACATGTAGATAGCTTAAAAAAACTTTTTATTTCAGTAATTAAGGATTTTTTTCCCCAAAAATGTGGTCATATTTAACTTTCAAATAAAAATTTAACTTTCAAATAAAAAAAATTTAACAGGACTGCTGATTTTTTTAAACTTAAGGAAAAGTGACATAAGATATTCATTGTAAGCATTGTGTCCTCAAAAATGACATATTCAGTATGCAATAAAAAATATCTGATTGCTTGATTTGAAATGTATAGCTGGAAAGAATATTATGAACTGAAACCATATTCAGAAAAGGGCTAGTTTTGATCAACTGGATTTTTTAATAACACTTAAGTTAGTTAATTTGATATTTAAATTAAGGAAATGGAATGAGACAGAATGAAATAGAAAAATAAAGTTTCAAATCTGAATTTTTAATTTAAAATGGACATTTTCCAAGATTCCATTTTACATTCATGATTTAGCATTTTGATTTTGGACCCAAACCTGGGAAAAGTAAAATATCATTTACTAAAGTTTGAAACAATTCTCTTGATGGTCTTACTTGTTGTCTTGAATAAATCTGTAGGCACACAGATTGTGATAATGGGGAGTGGGGCTGGGGCCAGCCTCATCCCCATGGGCACAGCTGTGAGCAGCAGGTGAGCAGCACTGGCAGCAATGAGCCATGGAGTGCCCAGGGGCACTGACCAACCCCAAAGGGAACAGAGGGGTCACAGGGGCAGTGCATGGACGTGAGGGGCATAAAAGGCTGGGCTGAAGGGCAAGAAGGGTGAATGCTTGCACCCTTCTGAAGTGCAATGGGGTTACTCTGTATGGGTTGAAGCTTTCTGAAATTGTGTGCTGGTACTATGTGTATCGTGGCCATCTCAACTGAGACATGTTCTGTGACATTAATTAATATTTTTAATTGGAAATTTTCCAGTCATGTTCACTATTGTAATGTTTATGAGTTCATTTTTCAGACTGATAAGAAGTCCTTGTTATGGCTGTATTACTGGAATAGGCAGAATTCTTTCATCAGATTCCTTTAGCAAAAATTTAACTTCATTCTCCTAGAAACTTGTATATAGCCATTCCTGAAAAAAATAGCAAGATTTTGTACAAGAAACATGCTTAGTACTTCCTTTGCTCGATTCTGTTTACATTAGAATTGAGGCTATCCTCATTCCGTCATCACCACTGTTAAACAATTTTAATGATAATGCCATAGCTTTTTAAGTTTGGTGAAAAGATTCACTGTGACCTGTTATAAGTTTTCTACTGACTTCCCTGGGATGTCAGTAGGGACAAATATTACATAGTTAGTAGATACCACTAAGATATAACATTCATAAGCACTGTTCAAATAGTTTTAAAAAAAGTTATATGGACTTGTAATCACATAAAAGTATTGATCCCACAGGACTGTGACCTTTAATCTGAGAATTCTGAAATAATTGAGACAAAAGGAATTTAAAATGCCATGAATAACATGTAGAATATGCTGTTGTATGTGATATACACTGAGCACCTATAGATGGTGTAAGGATATATGAGGGTATGGAGAAAAAGAGCAAACTTGTAAACAATGCATTACCACAGACCTTCAGTGACTTTATAAAGACAGATTACTATTAAAATACCAGTTTTGCAAACTGAGCATTTCAAGAGACTGAAACTGAAACACATATGAAGGTGTCTGTAGCTTACACAAGAAATTAACAGTTCCTACGCAGTGTGCTGAGCAGTGTGTGAAATCACTTCCCTCTGAGTTATGAGGGAGGTGAATTAAGAATGCAAAATATGTAGAAGACTAACATTTTCAAAATTAAAAAAAAAAAAGTTTTAATAATGTTGTGGTGTTAGCCAGTAAATAATTCATTAGTTGCATAGAAAAATGTTCTGACTTTATTTCTATAGGTTGTTTATAAGCATATTTCTGCATGCCTTATATAAGGAGCAGTGCAGCAACACTCAAGAGAGATTATAACTTGGCTTTTGTCATTTTGGGTAATTTCCTTGCTGTAGGATCATGAGAGCAGGAACTGAACCAATATACTTGAAGGACTCAGGATTTTGCCATTGACTGAACCAGCTAAGACCGGCTACTTGGTCAAGGTCAAGTTGCTGTTTACTGCTTCTGGAGGTGGGGTGGGGGAAGCAGAAGAGGGTAAGAATTGGAAGAAAGAGATGGTATTTGGACAAATAATTTAACTGGGAGTAGATGAATGGTGGAAGTAGGTGCATGCTGCAGGCAGGAGGGAGCTGTCACCTGGAGCTGACTCAGCACAAGGTCTCTGCAGGGTTATCAGAGGGTGTGGGTGAGTGCTGGAAAGCAGCAGAAGTCACAGAGGCAGAACACTTTGCAATGCTTTATCAGACCAGAGATTTCACCAGGAACATTCAGCTTTGTTCAGTGCTGGCAACTATTCTGTCCCCAAAATGCAAACCATATTTTGTGAAGCATTGGGTACTGCTAGCAACTTGGGGTATCAGTCTAGTGACACAGAAACACAGAATTCCTAGAAATGTCCCAAGTAATGACTCTATGGCCATAATTAATTCTTAATGGTGAGAACATTGAAAAGATAGAAAATAGGGGTTTCTTGAGAAGGTCACAATATGCAGGGAAGTGACTGTAAGTTGATGCCAAGTGCACATAAACAACATCTATCAACATTACATTTAAAACAGTTGTGTGATATGCAGGTTTGTTATTTGGACAGACAACCTGACAGCAGAGATTGATGCACCTATCAGAGAAGAATAAGAATATAAATCTCTGTCTTATCAAAAGGAGAATGCAGGGAGCAGATAGGGCTGAAGTGGTAGACGTAATCTATTTAGGTTTCCAAGAGACATTTGACATTGAATGGGAGAATAGAATAATATATCTTCAGGTTAGCATGTAAGGCACAAAGGACTCTTTGCCTTCCAGGCTTCTCAAGCTGCAAAGTTGTACATTGATTCCCAAGCGCAAAACATAATTTCTTCACTCATTTTCCTCTCAGTCTTTTTGCTTTTCTACTCCTTGTATTATCTAGAAAGCTCTTCTAGAAAACCTCCTTCTATACATCTTCCACTTTTTGTCCCTTTGTACTGTGTTTATCTTTTCTGCTTCCTTTTATTTATCCTGGCTCTTTTTCACATAAAACAAAAGCACATCCTGACTCAGTCAGACTGATTGATGCTGTCGTAGCATCCTGAGTCTACCAAGTAAAGAGTGGGGATGAGCCACTATCCCTTGAGGCTGGGAACTACAAAAGCCCCACAGAATATTCCCAAATGAAAGGTCCCTTCTCTAGGGACTTGTGATTTGTCAGTGATCAGCAATAGGGATTTTGTACAAGTACTGAATGAGCTACTTAAGAGAAAATTGCATTCTAGAACTCTTACAAATAACAGTTCATAAGATATTCAGACACAACGAGTAAACAAAAACATTAGTATCACTAACAAAGGTTTGGGTACCTGCAGCACTGTTCAGGCTTCTGAACAGTGTAATCCCTTATTTATTATATTGTTGTCCCCGGGGATTCCATTCCAGGATGTTTAAAGGCAACATTTGGTCAAAACACAGGAAAGAGGAAATGTACCATCCTGAAATATATATTAATCCTCATACACTGCCACTTGCTGTATTCTGCAGATAAATGAAACTGCCTTTGACGTGTCACAGGAAATCCCTTATGTCAATATCCATGTCCCTTTCTTTGCAGTTGCATGGTAAATCAAATCAGTCACTGAGACTGCATCAGTTCAAACAGCAGCCTCCATCAGAAATTTAGGATGCAAAGTACAGACACATCTGTTGTACCTCATGAGAATACGAAGTTGTCTTTGACAGCAAGTAAGGCACTGCAATTTGGAAAGCAAGAGGCTGTAGCAATGCTGAGCAGTTTGGGGTTTGCTTCAAATGATCAGAACCAGTTTGCATAGATCACTCATCAGAACTCCTACACTTCTCAGAGAATATGACTCTGCAGGTCCCCTGCTGGGTAATAATGAGCATTGACTCCACCATTGCAGAAGGCTGATTAATTGTTTTATTAAAGTATACTAAATCTTGCTATACTATTAAGAAGCCTGTAACCCTTACAAACAGTCTGATACAGCTTTGACCTAATTGGTCAATCAATCAAAACACCACCAGCAGTGTCTAATTAAGAAACCACCCTTTGGTAAACAATCTCCATAACACATTCTACATGTGCATGAAAACAAGTGCAGCAAATGGAGGTCAGAATTGTTTTAATTCTTTTCTCTGAGCTTTCTCACAGATTCTCACAGCTCCCCAGGAAAATCCTGAGAAAGTCTGCGCCTGCTCACTGTGACCAGAGCTGCTGACACATATGACTCCCAGGTCAATCAAACTCTCCAAGTCAATCAAACTTGCACAATCAAGTTTCCAACATCTCTATGGATGGGGATGCTCTTTGGGCCCCCATTCCATGTTTTCACCACCATCACTGTTACTTTTTTCCTTACAGCCAATGTGAATTTCTCTTTCTGCAACTTGCATCTCTGCTTTTGTGCATTTGCTTCACACCTCTGAGTCTAACTCCTTCTCCACAGTCCTGAATTAGTGAAATGCAGGTGAAAATAGTCTTTCAGTCCTATAAACCATCTTGTCTTCAAAATGCATAAAATAATTTTTCTCAGTCTCTTTGGTTTTCAAGTTCTTCAGCCCTCTAAATTGTCCCTAAGGATCCTTTCCTGGACTTAGTCCAGATTTCAGTCTTTGCACAAGTGATTCCAAAATGGGATGCAGAATAGATATGATATCACAAGTGCTGAACAGAGGGGAATAATCATTTTGATTGACATGCTGTGACTAGTAAAGTTCAGTGCAGAGTTAGCTTTCTTCTGCATAACAGACTGCATTAGAATATATATAAATTTTTGACATTTACTGCCTGTAATACCTAGAGTTACTACTTAGAAAAAATTTCACTAGAAAATGCTCATACCAGACTTGTTTTGGAAAAAATGCAATTTCTTAAAAAAATTTTTACCTAAATATAATAGAGACTAGGACTTGGTAGGGGAAATGTTTGCTTGTTGAAATAGTGTAAATGGATCTTTCTATCAGTTAACATCTTTGAGCAATGAACACAAATGTAAAATATATCTTTAAAATTTTCTCAGTGCACCAACCTGCCCTTTAAAAAAACAGTAATTGTTGTGTGAGATAAAACTCATATAAGTTTGGCCTTCCCATTACTCTTTGCCAAATTTAGTCAGGAATTCTAGATAACAAACTGATCTTTGGGGTCTCCTGATACAATATAACAATGGCACAGTAAATAACCATCAACATCAACAGGTGTATTATTAATTATGGCCCCAGTGACCTATTCAACACCTGCACAGTAGGGCTGCTCAGGCTACATTTGCATCCTCATTTATGGAACTACAAATTTACACAGTTGTGGATGGCATAAGAAATCAAAAGATATGTTGACACAGGTGAGAAGAAAGGAAGAAACTTCATTTGAGGCAGAAAAATAAGGTCAAATTGTGCAGTATTTCAGAATTAATGCAGTCTTATAATCTAAAGACAAGGATCAACCTTGTCATTAGTGTTGTATAGAAATTTTTTTCTGCCATGGGTATTATATGGAAATGAAAACTAGAAAGATTGCTATAAGTAAATAATCTAAACAAGAGCAGCATACATATCATATTGGGCCAAACCCATGGGTGTTGACTTCACTGATCATATCACTTAAGAAAGGTGAATTTAGAATTTAGGCTAAGTCTGCCCTATTAAACAAAACAAGCCCAAGGCACAGTTTGGTCTAGTGACAGGAAGCAATCTGTTGTATTAATTTTAAGGAAGCTCACAGGCACTGTTTTACCCTTGCTTCCTCATATTTTTCCAGACAATAGTCAATACATTTGGGAGAAAATGTGCCAGTGGCTGTTCTTAAGACTGTTTCTAATAATACCTTCTCCTCCCAGTAGGGCAGGTAAATGAAATGCAAGTGAAGTGATCTAATCACAGATGCACCTCTGTGTTTTGGCATAATAATAATAATAATAATAATAATAATAATAATAATAATAATAATAATAATAATAATAATAATAATAATAGTAAATAATCAATTTCTTAATACTAAGAAATAAGTAAACTCTGCAAATAGAGTTTAATTGCCATCACCCTTAGAATACCTCATGAACATAGCACCGCTCTCCTGGTTTTGGTCTGGTTTTTGGCCTCAGTTAGAGTCACAGAACTGACAAAAAGTACACCTTTTTTCCATTTTTTTTCTCTGTAATCTGTCTGCCACTGGAATGAAAGTATATTTTATTTGATGTCCATGAGAAGGAAAGGAAAAATCTTTTTTATTATCTGTATGGTTCAGCTACACTGAGAATAGGTGATCCTAAATTCTGGATGGAACAGAATGCAACACTTGCAACACCCACCTCAGTAAAAATAATTCTCAGTCTGGGCTGCCACACCTGAACTGGTCAGTTCTAATGTATGAGCATTGTAAGCTATTAATCAGGTGACTACATTTGACCAGATGAGTCACTGTTCATGCAGTTATGCATCTTTGTTGAAAATAAAGTCCTGAGTTGTATTTTACAGAGAGGAGTGTGAAATGAATATAATAAAATCCCACTATTTTTTATGGATTGTGTAAAAAAAAAACCCCAAAGATATTTCCTGATTGAAGCAAGCCATTGTGTATTGACAAGGAGAGTTTTTATCTTTGGAAAATCTGATTTCCCTTCCTAAACCTCAGGAAATCCTTCAAATTACTGGAGTTTGTCACCAAATGTTCAGTAGGTTAAAAATCATCCTTAAAGCAATAGCAAAACATCTTTGACTTCTGTCCAATTGGACAATAATTTTAAAAATTTGAGGCAGTTTTGGTATATAAAAGAAAAGGGAAAACCCTGCTTATTTCTTCCCACTGATGAACAATTTCCTCAGTTCTGAGAAAAACTGGAGCAAATGGTCTTTTATTCACAAAGTGGAAAAGCATTCAACAGAGCAGTGAAAAGAAAAGATTTGAGCCCTATACCTATTGCTGTCATGAACTTAATGTGCAGCCTTGACTAAGTCGGTTATCCTCCTTACATCTTCAGTTACCCAGCTGACAAATGAGCAAATCCTAATGCACTGAGTGCTGCAAAAAATAGTTATTACCTTTTGAAAAGCGCTCTCTAAGGGTCTGGTGTAGTATAAATGACAGATACTTATTTTAGACAAGAAAGCAACAGATATGACCATTTTGTTTCAAGGATTTTCTAAAGGAAAACAGAATTGTTGTCAGTGTAAGCTGTTTTCTAAAATAGCAGCAATACAGAGGTGGATGCCTCTCTATTGTAGGTGAATAGAGTAGATGTAAGGCAGCTACTTTTAAGTTGACACATTAAGAAGCTGAAGTGGTTCTTTGAGATAGTTGAGGGAGTGTGCTGACATTTATGCTGTACTTCAGGTTTCTGCTGCCATTATTCTACATGCCATGGAACGTACACACAGACACCCTAGTATGTGACAGCGAATATAAATTCTTACCAAAAGCTTTGTGGAAAAAATTACAAAAATGTATTCTTAGCGTTAATATACTGGCATGAAATTCCCTGTGCTGTGATGAAAGGTATTTCCCAGTGAATACATCTCAGCATAGATCTCATGGACTTGAAAAAGGATTTTGGAATTCTCTGTAATGCTCTCACTGTGAAAGGATCAAGTTCTTCCAAGCCTGACATTATAGACCTTAGATGTATTAGAAGCTGCTAATTAAAACGGTCTGCACTTCTGAAAGCTACTCTTAGAAAGAAAAGGAATGAGAAATGAGATTAATTTCTGGTGTATATGTTTCCAATAAAAAAGTATGAGTAGAATGAACAATACAGTTATGAGGATGTGAGTGAGGATAGCAATATATTGCTTTTCGTTATTTTTTACAAAACTTCAGGCTGTTCAGCATTCCCCTTCTTTCTTCAAAACTGTGGCTGAGAATTTGGTTTGGATCCAGAGCTGGATGAGGGGACTGACAATTAGTAGAGAACATAACAGTGACACGGTTCCCCTCTCTTGCTCATTGCTTTATTTGCAGTAGTAAGGACACAGCACTCATGGCTGTATAGCAGGCAGGAGACCATAGTTTCACATTTCAACCAAATCTCATGTTCTACAGCAGAAGTCTAGCATTTCAGATTGTTTTTCCTTACAAATCACCAAAAATGCAAGATTTTTGAAATTAGCAGTTAAAAGAGCACTTCCTTCAGTCGCCCAGAAGACTGAACTTGGACTTCTGAAAACCCTGCATGTTGACAAAAACAATTTTTTAATGTTAAATGTCATGTACATGAAATATTATTTCATTTATATACTATGAAACAAAATAATTTAAATATAAAATAAAATTCAGAACTGCCTGATTGTGAACAAGGACTAGATAGCAATATATCTTTAAAACATTTCCACTATAGGAAAGTTGAGGTAATCAGGTCATTTCTTTTCCCCTGAAGAAATATTATCCTATTACATTCATGCAGGTTATTCCAAGTGTGATGAAACTGTAATTTCCAGTAGGTATCATTGTGTAAGTTGTTACAATTGGGACCTTTCCCATGAGAATTCATCAATGAATTATCAGTTGGTGTTGCTCTTGCCTGAGAATAGTAAATGCAAGGGATTGATGAAGTGCATAAATCTTTCCTTATTTTCTGGTTTTGGATAAACTGAGACGTGTCCTGAGTTTTTAACAAAACTTAGACCCTTATTAACACATAGAACAGGAACTTAACAGCAAAGCAAACTTTTTTTTCTTAAAATATCTCCTGTGTTAAAGGCAAGTGGACATTTCTATCTCTAGTTGCGGAAACCGAGGGCACCAGGAGTATTTCTCTGTCTGCTCTGGGGTGTCCTGATCCCCAGGGGAGCACTGACTTTGACCCTCATTCACGGAGAGAGTTTCCTAGACTTCAAGATAGACTAGAATCCACAAAAGTGTGAAATAGGTTATAGAGAGTAGTGCAGGTGTATCACTTGGTGAGAAATTTAGGTTTTGGGATTTTTAATATGTTGTGGATGGAAGCAAGATGGAGGGCACAGGGTGTCATCCTGGGTTCATTCTTCATGCTTCTTCTGCATGCTTCTTCACGGGTTTGGGTGGCACTCTGTAACTGGGCAGAAAAGTCTGCATTGTGGGCTCTGTGGGATCAGTTATTGGGTTAAAAGGGAAAATAATCTAGGTGTCAGTTCTTAATTGGATAGCTTAGTCTAAAAAGACCTTGTAACAAGAGATAGTTAGCTATTTTGTGCCTTCTAATGAAAGGCTGCTGAACTCACGGTTGTGAGGCTGTTTCACTGATAAGAAATAATAAACCCTGAGTGCGAACATGAACTACAGTCTCAAGTGCCTTCAATCCAAACCCAGAGGAACCGACAGCTGGGACCCCCACATAGTTACTAACTGGTCAATTCTGAATGAATCTGGAATCACTGGAAAGGTAATTGTGCTTGATTCAGGTACAGTGATTTTTGAAATAGGAGCATCTAGTGTCATCAAGATGTAAACTATCAGACATGTTCATGTACAGCTGACAGTTATGACACAGGAGACCCATGTCCATATAAAATAGCAGCAAATTCTAGGCAGGAGAGCCCAGGACATTTTATATGATGCTAGAAGTCTGTATGGGCACCTGAATCAGGCCCAGAGGCTGGGATTTATCTCCCCATTAAATATATGAGGTGCCTGCATGTACATGTGACTAAGCTTCATATGGCTCTCCCTAGACAACAGAAATATTTTCAGTATGTGGCTACAGGTGTCCTGTGACTCCTGCAGTGGACTGTATCACCCACAAAGCAATGCCTAGGTTTAGTTTCCTGCTGCCCAGTGTAATTTTTGTAAGAGTATTCAGCCTGACCTCTAAGTAGCTCTAGAGAAGAGAGAGTGCCTCTCTTCTCTAGAGCTAGTTAGAGGTCAGGCTAAATAGTCTTAGACATAAGACTACTCCTATCAGATGTTTTGGACAGCTGACACAATTATGATTGACCTCTAATAAAATTAAGCATCTATATTGAAATTTATTCATGAGCAATGACCAGGAGAAAACATATAAAACATATTCTAGGCAATAAATGTTAAAATGGCTTTTGTTCTTAATGCCACACCCTTAATTAAATAAATAAAATTAAGAAAATTCCATTAAAGCTGTAGATTTATTACTTCACATGTATTATGGAGGTCTCCTGTCCTTTCCTGTTCTTAGATATTTAAAACAGTCACAACAACAGCTGTTCCCAACTACAAAATGTGTCTGCATGTTTCTAATTGTATTGTCTCACCTGAGTCCAGTTCTCTTACAATTTATGACAGTTTGAGATTATGTGCACATGTATTGCTGAAACAGCCTCTGAATTCTCTGCTGAATATACACCAGCATGGTCTAAAGTCTCTGGAGCTCAAGGATTCTGCCTCCCTCCTTAATATCTGAGAGATGCTCTCAGAAATGAGAAAGAAATTTACCTCCTTCCCTTCTGCCTAGTCTCAGCCATGCCAAATCACTCAAATCTGGGCAAGAATCATTTTGCACCATCCGGTTCTTTGCTATTATAAAGCACAATGGTTGAAGATTCTCCCTGACAACAGATTCCCACACATTTTTGTATCTGACTATTCAATAGAGCCAATTTGCCTGATGCAATGAAGATACCAATTATTTCTAGTGTTGCCAGCATAAAGGCTGTTTTACAGTGAAGCTGGCATCTGGCTAGCTTATTTTTTTTGGTACATTCAGAAGAGATTTTTTAAAAGAGAATAGCTCTTTTCAGAACTTTAAACACTAAATTATATTCAACAGTAAGCTCTTTATCTCTGCTTTATTTTCTTTTGTCTCTGTCTTTTCAGAGGTCTGCTGAAATGTTCCTGTTCCCCCACACTTTTAATGCTGAATGAGTGGACAGCTCTTTCTGGAGTTTCTGTGTATTTTTCCAGCTTACGATTTCTCTAATCTAAAAGTAATAGGAAATCCTATATATTTTCAGTGGATCAACACATTTTCTGTCTTCACATTTATATCCTTGTTATATTGACCACCACAGAGAACAAACATAGAACACTTAACAAGCTCATTGGCCTTCTGCCCCTTTGTGCACTCAGGTAAGAATTAGGTGGGACAAACCTCTACTTCAAACATTATGATTACTTACACGTATGTGATAGAAGAAAAGCATTTCCAGAAACATTTCATTTCAAAAGGAAAATGCTCCATAAACTTAATCTAAGTAGTCTTCTTACTATAACCACCTTAAACTTCTAACCTGATGAAGGAATGAAGGTTGACAGCTCCAGAGAGCAGCTGCTGAATGAAGAAGAGGTCCAGAGGAATTGTTCTTCTGCATTAGGTATCTCATGTTTCAGAATTGAGGTAGAGATGGTTCCAGGGGCTCTGTGCTGCCTTTGCCCTCATCAGAGAATGATAACAACAGCAGAGGTATCAGGTTATCTCCTGTAATGAGGGGCTAGGCTCCTTTTGGTCAGTAATTACTGAACTCTGTAGTAGGTCAGCAAAAGTGTTTTACATAATAGGTAGGAAAACTTATTTAATGAAATCCCTTTTTGCTTTAATGTGAGAAGCAGCTTATTTGTTATCCACTTTTATCTCAAGGGTGCACAGAGAATTCAAACCAAAAATATTTTACTGAAAATTAGATTTCATTTATGACATTTCCAGACATTTTTGTTCTAGACTGCAACAGTCATCCTTGAGGGCCATAGTCCTGTGGGTGTTCCTCAGCTAAGCTAAAAAGGTTATCCTGGCACAGGCTCAGACAGTGCATGGCTGGGAATGTTCTATATTCTGTATCATAGTGTATACAGCCCTTGTGACAGATCGTGGCAGTCTTTTGAATAATTTCTTAAGTACAGTTATGCATAAACAAAGACCTTACAGGGCATTCATCTGTACTTCAAGTAGAAAAAATCCCTATTATTCCATCCATTCCATTTCTGTTTATTGAAGGAACTGTTATAGAAAACCTGTTCTCTCCCAATTACTCTTTATTTTTCTCTTCTGGAGTGAACACCAGGTGAGATTGGTGACTTCTAGTAGGGGAAGAATATGGCAAAGTAATTATTCCTCTTTGTAAAGATCATTTAAGTAGCACTTGATCTTTTTTTTATAGTCTTTTATCCATGAGAACTATATTTGTCTTGTCTGGAAGTACCAGCAATAACAACTGTTGTAGAAGCTGCTCACAAAAGCAATGATTGATCTTTGTCAAGATAAGTCCGAGAATATTTTATGCCTTTTCTGATTTGATAAAGTAGGACATTTAATAGCCTCTTTTTTTTTCTTTATTCACTTTTCTTTACTTTTCCCCCCCTTTATTTTTGTTCTATTTCTTTATTGAAGACTACTATTTTCAATAGTTTGTGGCTCTGAAGAGTTCACATTTTAAAATACCACTGCCTGGGATTAATTCATCTAAAATCAGCATGCAATTGTAGTATCTAAATTACAAGCACAAGTCTTTGAGGTTCTGCATATTAGTCTCAGCTAGGGAAAGACAGTTATTTCTGAGATTTCTGAGCCAACTCTTACATGGAGTGAATCATCTTATGCGTACTTTCACTGCATTGATTCCACAATGAACCAAAGACAGCTGTGTTCTTATTACAGACACCTCAGGTAGGTCCCTGAAGTTAAATGAGATAAATCTAGATTCAAGTCACTGCAAGAAGTACCAGTGAAAATATAATTCTGCATTCTTAAGAGAAAGTATAATTTTTGAAAGTCAGAACTGATGGCAGGTGCACTGGGAAGATCTGTATCCTTCGTCATATAGTACAGAAAAGCAGATGGCATTTATTAAAATGCTGTAATAAGTTTGAGAAGCCCCAGGCAAATTGACAAAGCAGCAAACAAGATGCAAATCTACAAGCAATAAACCAGTTCAGCTCAGAGGGAGAAAGTGCTGCAGGGGATACACACCGATAAAAAAATATAGAGGGTTAAGCTTTGTCAGTGATGGGGAACAAATGAAAAAACCCAGTAGATTTAGGAATTAGTGTAATGAGAGAAGTAAATTTATTGTATCTTAGGACAGAGTTGCAATCAAGGCAGTGAATCTGCTGGTCAAGCATACAAGGGAAATAAACATGGGAGGTATACAATGAATAAGGTAATGATATTAACAGAAGGGCTTACTATCCACAGAAGGGCTTACTACCCTACCATTTAATTTCTCTGATGGAAATGTGAAGAAATACAAAAAACTTATGTAGGAAAACTATCCTGCCAGCTCATATACCCCGAGGGACAACAAACCTGTTCCTGTTGCTTAGGGAAGAGATTTTAGAATCACTGTGGATTGTTCATCTTCTAATTGTTCAACAGAGTTTACAAACATGTATCTGGTGCTGAAATGGTGGTGAGAGATCTAGAAAATTGGACAAAAATTACAATAAAATTTTGAGAAAGTCCAAATCTTAAATGCTATGTGGATTATTTTGATCATGTCTATGTCAAGGAAAGATAGCAGAACCAAGAACAACACAGAGAAGGAAGAAAAGGACGACTGGAGGTATGAAACTGCTTCTGTACAATAACTGAATAGATTAGAACTTATGGACTGGAGAACTGATAAACCAGGAGTGTTATGAAAAAGATATAAAAGATCATTAATGTTTTTCCAAGAGAGGAAGAACTGAGAAATTCTCAGTATTAAATTCAGTATTACTAAATTCACAGGATATGGTGATGCCCAATTGTAAAAGTCTCTTTAAAAGTGAAATGTATAAAAATTTATTAGACTGCAAGTACTTACAGTAATCCTGAAGATGACTGCAGCCCTTATCACCACCTAACACTCAAATTATCACTGAATGTGCAGGGACAAGTGCATTTTTCCTGCTCTTGTTCTGTTCCCAAGCACCTACTGCTGGATGCTCTCATGTGATATCTAAGAGTGGTGAGAGCTGCAGTCTGACTAAAGAGGAGTGTGGAGAGAGAGAAGCTTTACAGTCAGAAAGACACAGATAGTATGTGATATCATAATTCAAAGCCAAAGGAACACAAGAGTTATGGGAACTCAACTTTGTAATTTCTATGTACATCCAAATCATAGAAACAAAATTTAATCTCATCCTTAGTCTTGAGAAAGGCTTTCTAAAAGTCACTCAACAAATCTCCATGATGTTAAAACTGACGGCCTTTCCAAAGCATCCTCAAATCCACTCATATGAGCAAAGTACTGCAAGGCAGTTTCTAAAAAAAATTAAGGCCAATAAAAACTTAAACATAGATACTGGTGAGTGTGTAAGAGCAACCAACAGTATCCAAGGAGAAAAGGTAGAAAACCTAATGAGATTTTCTCTAATAGTAACACTGCACTGGTGTATGTCTACTTGGGAGCAAGGTAGTTGGCTGTAAACAACTGGTCATGGTCCTGTCATTGTTTCCCCTGAGAAATTTTATTTGTATTACAAAGACATAAAGATGAGGTTGTGGTGAGGCAGGGGTCAGTCTCTTCTGTGGTGTGAAGTGAAAGGACAAGAGAAAATGGCCTTACATTGCACCAGGGGATGTTCAGATTAGATAGCAGAATTTTTTTTTTTTTTGTTTTTGCTGAGAGTTTAGGCATTGGAATAAATTACCCAGGGAGGTGGTGGAGTCACCATCTATGGCAATGTTCAGGATGTGTCTGGAGGTGGATATGGTTTAGGGGTGATTATGGTGCTGCTGGGCTGATGACTGGACTAAGTGATTGAAGGTGCCTTCCAATCTTGATGATTCTGTGATATTGTGATTCTGTGACTACAAAAACAAGAAAGGCAGGCAAATGCTATGAAGAGAAGATGTATGAAACCTCATTATAAGACATAAAAAGTAAGATCCAGCCTTACAGCAGGTCACACATAGACTGACCATCCCTGTGCAGCCAAACTACCTTCACTTATTTACAAAATCTAGGCTTAGTGTGTTATCATTTCCATCACATACCACACCTAGTTGCAGAAAGCCTTGTTTGTCTTAAAGACAACAATGAAATATGGATATTGTATTCTCAGTTGTGCTCTCTTTAATGATAAAACCACTAAGCTAGCTTGCTTTTGCTACCATAACAATAGAAATCTATGGGCATTTAAAGCACTAGGATAAGCACTGGTTTATTTCAGACCTATGGTCTGGGGTTTCTTTCCAACAAAACGATACCAAGCAAGCCAGGACACAATTTCTTGAAATTGTTTAAAGAATATGTTTCCTGCTTTTCTGTTCATGTAGTGCATTCTTATCTAGTGAACTATCTAAATTAAGAACAAAATAAAATGAGGGCAGACTTTATTTGAATATGCTAACAACAAACCCATTTAAGAACAGAACATAGGTCTTCCTTTGGGTAGTGTCCTTCGGGCAAAGACTCAGACAAAGCTTTCAAAGGCATTGTTCTCTGAAGCTAATTGAGTTTGTTGTGAAATATGATCCAATTGAAATTTACTTTTGCCCAAAGAAATACAACTAATAGATTATTGTTTAAACTCTACGTCTGATGTAGAACATTAATTGAAATAGGGAGATAGGGTCAAATCACTTCAATAAAGGATACACAGAACTATGGGGCATTTTAGCACACTCCTACCTCTAAGCAGTTTTTATTACCTTTCTCTTAAAACCTCTGTTAAAATATCTTAATCATCTGCTATGAACAATTCACACAGGAAAACTAAATACAAATTAAAAACCACAAGTATTAAATACAAACTCTGACAGTTCTGAATTATTAGAATTGTTCTGTCAAATCTAAAATTCTAATCATCTTTTCATTAAAAGAATCAAAACAACTCAACAATTCCAACTGTTTCAGAGTGGAATCATAATAATAAAGAGTAATTTTATAAAATGCTGCCATTCCAGTTTAAAAATCAGCTTTCTGGGTTTAGTCAAAGACGTCATTCTGTACTTTTAGAGTACCCACTTTTGCAATTCATGTCACTGCAGAGTCAACATCATTGCTGAAGAGCAAATTTTTTCAGTTCCTATGTGATCAGTAAATTTTCCTGTAGATACTGATATTTCCATAAAATAAGAGCAGATAGAGAGGTTTAGTTATCCATATAGCACCGCAAAGTGCTCTGAATTCATATCCACTCACAGAATCAAAGTTGCAGAGGGAACAACCAGAGCTAGGACACTTTATTTTAGCTTGTATAGGCTGCAGGGGAGTTGGGGGGAGCTTGGCCTGCAAATAATGAGGCTGTTAAGTCAAAAGGTCTCCACATTTTGGGCCTTTGTGGATTCCCATTCCCCTCTTTCAGGATACCCCAGAGAAGCTGATGCCAAGCAGAATACTAATTTTGTGTGGTTTCTGCAGAAGACAAATTGTGGCAGGACTGTAATGGCAGCAGGTCTTATGTTTGAAGGAAGGAGATAAGGGACATCTGGGTACAAGTGCTTTGTTTCTGTCTTGCCTTCTGGATTCAGATCACCCATGGAGGAATAATCCTTGCTCCTCTAACAATGACTTCTCTGTAATCATACCAGTTTTAAAACCCCAGGAATTGTCTGTCATGTGGACCATTTGAAATGCAGCTCTAAATTCTTCCTGTATGTCCTTCTCTATGCAATCTACACAATCAGAAGAAAACTTTATTTTTGAATCCCAAATTAAGTGTGAAGACAGGGAGTTCCAAAGAAACCTGAACTATATTTACCATGTCTCCTGCGTTCCCTGAAGGGCATTAAAAAAAATCTTATTGCTGATTCATTTATAGGTGCTTTTTAAAGTTAAAACTATGTTTTAAAAAGCATTTATTTATACATTAATTGTTTTTATTATTTTGAAAGCCCTCTCTTCTGTTGGTTGGTCAAACTCACATGAAGATATGGTTGCAAATAATTTGGTGTTAATTGAAATAATTTGTAAATATGAAATAAAGTTACCAAAGTAGTAATCAGGCAGGATTCCACTTCATGTCGAGACCTTGAAATAATCCATTTGATAGAAAAAAATCCAAAAGTAGTGACATAAATTATTCACCACAAGTAACTCAGCCAGACCTAACGAATACAGTAAAGAGGAGTTTGCATATTGCACAAAGGGATCATTTAAAATCCTTTATCACTTTGTTCACCTCTCCTGCCCTTCTTCGTCTTCTTTGCAATTCCAATAAGGCTGCAACATCACTGCCACACAAAAAGCATTAGTGATTCTATTTAAAAGGTGCCAACCCTGTTGATTTTCTGCCTACACCATTGTCGGTATAGAAACATGCTTTGTTTATATTCTGAAAAGGATATGGGAATTATTTTGGCAATTTAGTGTTTTTTCCCAAGTCTGTACTTCTAAACAAGACCAAATTTTATTACTGAGGTCATACGGGTATCATAATAATTTCCATTTTTTGAATAAGCAGATTATTAATTTGGACTTCCATGAAGGTTTCCAATTTTGGGTCATCATTGAAACTTACAATGGAGCAGTAAAAAAAATCAACCAATCAACCAAATTACCAAAGCAAAATAACCCCAAAACTAGCTTGGTTTGAAGCATGATGTTTCATTCCTCACTCAGACAACACCTCTCTGCCATGGGCATGCCCTACATCTGGTCCCAGTGCTTCAGCCCAATACTTCCCTGCTCACATCCATTCTGTCAAGACAGGACTAGATGTCCACAAGATTCCGGGGTAAAATTTGACTTCTGAGAAGAGGGAGTTCTCAGAATTGCAGCTGAGTCCCTATTGCTAATCCTGCCCCAGACTGTCCTGTTCACTTACAGTATGATTTCCATCGTCAAATACCTTAATATTTTATGTATTATCTTGAGGAGAAGTGCCTTAATTTTTCAGAAAGTGAATGCAAACCCTTTCAGCTGATTATAATTTGTGAAAATAAGCAGGTGATAGATTAGCTGTATGCTCTTGTTTCTGTTTTAGCAGCCTGAAAAAGCAGTTAAGTCTCTGTTTTGTCAACAGAAACACAATTTGTCAAGGGTTATATAACCCAGATCTCATAATTTCCAGTGCTGGGCTAAAATCTGTTTCTTACCTTTCCAGATGATTAATGTCTTCAGTTTGCTGTACTTGGTCTCTTTAGCACATGAGAAGAAGAAACATTACACAAGAGTTTTTATTTGTGTGCTTTTTCACAGTCCAATAAATCCTGGAAGGTATTAAAAATCAGGTAGAATTACACAGACTGATATCTGAAAAGTTTCTGAGATGTTCAAGTGGTTGAACCCTATCATCAAGTTACAAAATGCTCTCACAAAGCATACAATAGGTCACCATCTCATGAAGAACTTGGTATAATCTTTATTTATAAAAAAATGAAAGGAAAGACCACCAAAAGATTTCCAGCGTGGACTGAATCTGAGAAAATTTCTTGGAATATCTGTATCTGTGCTCATAATTCAACAAAGATCTTCTTGGGTCTATCTTCCAGTTAGAGTGCATTCTAAATGAGGATTTCAAAAATGAAATGAAAATTCCCCCCAGTGACACATTCTTGCTCTTTTAGGAAACGTGGGCTTCATTTGAAAATGTAAGGACTCCTCTGTCACAGAGCAGGGCTGCTCATGCCTGATGAGTCACCTCTTCACTTCCCTGCTGCAGAACACAGCAATCCAGTCAGACTTTGGGCTTCATTGCACCTCTAGCATTAACAGCTGCACATTCACACATTTGCTAATAGTACCTTTTGTGTTGCCAGCATCCCCTTGCTGACACTCTATTTTCTTTTCTTGACACTTGCTGTTGACTCTTGTGAGAGGGAAAGAACTGAAAGCCTTGGTGTTTCGGGGCGTGCAACAAGGCAATAGCTGATGAAGTACAATTACTCATACAGTGAGAAATTAGCAGTTTTATTGGTGTGAGGAACACTTTCAGGAATCTCACTCACAGTGCTGTATTAATGCTTTCTGAACTGAAGCTGCATCCTGAGAAGATATCCCTGCATAATGACACTGTGAGTGCTTACGGAGCCTTACTGAAGAACAAGCCTAATAAAGCTACAGACTCGCTGGCAAGTGATAGAGATAACTCTGGTAATTAAAATAAATTACATTGTGTCTCAGATTAGAAGGCATATGTAGTAGCTTTTGCTTTCAGTGGTACATGGAATTCTTGACAGACGTAAGGAAACAAAGTTGTTATAGACTGCAATAATAAAAAAAATTCAGTAATGTAATAAATGCAATTTAATTTTCATTAAATTATTACTGAATTCTGTTAAACACGCTATTTTAGAAGAAAAAGTTTTCATAATTATTTCCAAACCAACTTCATATAAAGTCCACTTTCTCTCATTTTTTTCTGCTAATTAAAAATATATTACTACAATTTTACATTAGACTCATACACTAGATGAAAGAGGATGAAGATAACATTCAAGATGAAGCTGGACATCTATGGGGTAAAATCCCAGCAAGGTGGAAAGACAATCCATCTGTAAACGACAATTTCTTGGTCTTCTTGTGTCACAACATACAGCTCAATACCATGCAGCTGCTCACTCATTGGGCCAGGGGGAAAGAATCAGTAAAAAGATAAAACTTGTAGGTTGAGTGGGTCACAAAGCAGTGAGATGCCCATTCCACACCCCTCAACTACCACCACTCAACTCCACCCAGTTTTATTTTTCAGCATGATGCCAAATGAATACCCCTTTGGGCATTTAGGGTCAGCTGTCCCAGCAGGGCCCCCTCCCAGCTTCTTCTGCTTCCCAGTCTACTCGCTGGCAGGGCAACATGAGATGCTGAAAATTCCCTCAATTTAGTTAAAAAACTGCTTAGTAACAAAAGCACTGGAGTGTTATCAATATTATTCTCACCCTACATCCAAAACATGGCACTAAAGCAGCTGCTGGGAAGAAAACTAACTATACCCCAGCTGAAACCAGGCCATCATGAACACAAGAACATTTAATTAATCTTTGTCTTCATACCTATTGTGAAAACACACAGATTAAATGTCCAGCCTCTGCAATGCCATAGCTTGGAAGTGAATCTGCAACATCACAGCCAAGGAAGGTTTCCATCAAACTCAAGGACCACATGGCATCTTTTTGCCTGGGTGTCAGTCAGCTCTATGACTATGTAATTTTGAGTTTGCTTCTTCTTAGCCAACATTTCTCTCTGGTTTTCTTTGGTGCACAAATGAAGATATTCATTCAGGTAGGTAAAAAGTAAATGGCCAACTATAAAAGTCTGCTGCACCAAATGTATTTTTTAAAAATCAGAATGCACAGAGTATATTGATATTTTTCTTAGAAATAATATTTCTTGTAATATTTTCTCACAAATAGTGGGAGTTTCTATTTTCTCTGTAGTCAAGCATACATTTATATCTCTGTGCTCACATTGAATGACATGTAATTTATTCAACGTCAACGTGGAAATAACTATGTGTGTGTTAACTGCCACCTTGTTTAGCACCATTTTTCAGTTCTGTGCTAACAAGTACTCTGTATTTCCGATAACTGCTTAATATAGAACTCACAGCAAGACCTTGAGGTCAATCTAGTTCAAGTGCTTGCCAACAGAAGGAGCAACTGTGTTCAAACCACTCTTGAAAGAACCTTGCATAACCTATTTTTAGGAAACAAGATGAGAAAACCCTCCAAAGATATGTGCTCCCATGGATATTTACCATGCTTCTCCCTGAGCACCCTATTCCAGTTTTAAATTATTGTCATAGCATAGGCTGCTCTTTTTCCTAATATCCAACACAAATCTAACCCATAATGACTTCTGATTATTAATTTTCTTTTTGAAACAACCTTTTGCATTCTGAAAACTTATTCTGAACACCTCTTAGTGTTCTATGGCTTGAACAAACATTGTGTATTTTGTTATTGTCTCATTTTTGCAAGAGACATGAGGTCACACACACAGCATGCAGAATCTGAATCTGGCAGAACTTCCAGGATCTCCATTTTTTGTTTTCTTTTTCTTGCAAGCATTTTGGAAAAAGACTTATGTCTATTACTCAGTAGTAAAATCATCGTAAAAAAAAAAATCTGTCGGATTGCACTGTTGTTCAATGATTAAATATTACTTTCATTAATTTCTGTCTTTTAGATACTTTCAGATACTGGAAAAGAACAATATTACTGTATCTCAATATTCATCATTCCATCTGGAAATTCAGACACTAAAAAGAATCTAAATTATGTTAGCCAACTGATGCAGCATTTTTTATATTCTAAACTAGATTTTGATTTTATTTTTCATTGATTTTTTTCCTACTTCATGTACATCAATGCAAAATATATCAGTCACTACAAAATCCTACTTCTTTGCACTTTTAAGTGAGCACCTGCTGACTGGTGAATCTTTACAATCAAAGAATAAATGGAAATAAATGCATAAGAAAACCCTAGGTATCATGTTATAGGTGTCTCGTGGGAAAAAATAGGTCATGCTTTAAAAGTAACTCAGGAATCTTTTAAAATTAATTTATATTTTTAAAACTAATTTCCTTTTTCTCTATGTGTAGTCTTTCATCCCAGTTCTTTCATCTTACTTTCCTGCTGCTAGTAGATATGCTCCAGCCACGCATGAGGAGTCTGGTTGCATTTAACCTACCAAGCAATGCATGATCTCAGCCTAGTGAAAAACTACAACTACCCATCTTCATAAAAGCAACTACTATATAAACTACAACTACCCATCTTCAAAAAAGCAACTGACTACATATGCAGAGGGTGTAGTGCATAGCTCTTTTGGTTTGGAGGTTTTTTACTATTTTGCCATCTAAACGTGATGCATTTTGTCAACTCCTTCATCTAGGGTCTTTGGTCCGCAGTGATGCAACAGCAACTAAATCCCTCATACAAGCATTTAAGATGAGTGGATTGAATCACTCTTTTTAGAAGAGTATCTCTGTCTTCATCAGGTATAAAGATACCACCATATTTCTGCTCTTCAATGTCTTTGTTCCTCTATTGCCTTTTTTTCCCAGCTCTGAGATTTACTCTGCCATATTCAAAAGAGCTACCTCCACCGATGATTGAAGCTGACTGGTATACTCCTTAAATGTATTTCAGTGGATATTTTTATCATGTTGTATCTTCTATTATGACTTCTATAATTTCTTGGATCTTTCGCTTCTGTTCTTGAAAATTAGTATGTAACTCCAGAATCACAGAAATTTCCACATCATTTCTGACTGACTCTCCCCTTTGCATTTTTCAGGGAGGTCTTGATTCTTACAGTCAGATTTCCAAGGAAGTATTCCCCCACTGTTCCCTGCTATTATTTGTGATTTGGGTCTGAAACTTTTGATTCAACAGAGATGTCTCACACCATGCTATTGCTGCCTTATTTCAATGATGCACAAATGTAAACTTCAGTTTCAAATTAATTACTTGTGCAATGAAAATGGATGATTCTGCTTCATGACTGAACACTGTAGATCCCCTTTATACTTTTGAAAGTCCTTAAACTCCTTAAACTAGCTCTGTGAGATTAAATGTTCAATAAGGTACATGAAAGTTTTTGATGCTGGTTGATAATTTCTATGTCACTCATAATTCAATAGTGTTCCTGTTCCGATTATAACACAAAATAAAAATGTGTGTGGCAGAATATCCAGCTGCTAAGAAGGCAGAGGACATAAATAAGAAAGGAAAATAAGTAAACAAAAGACTTCTTTCTAGGGCACAAAAAATTATGTAATGGTGCCGTTACTGTGAGATAAACTTTTGACTGAATCTGAATGGGAAGGTTAGTGTCTAAGGAAGATTTAAGACCTACCACAACCCAAACCCTCAGTACTTTCCATCATGCATTTCTGAAGAAAAATGGTTGTTTCTTCCACAGGGACACAGCCTATGGGTTTCCCTTGAGCATCTCAAGGGCTTTTTTAAATTTTTTTTTATTTGCTGTTTGCCTTATTTGTACCCATCCCTTTTCCATCCTGAAAAAGTTGCAACTCCACCAAGAAATTTGAAGAAATTGAGTATGTTCCTTAACTGTGTCTCAGATTCTTTACTACAATTTAAAGAACATGTCAATGATGCAAAAATAAATTCTATCAAACTGAGTGTGTTTTTTGTGTGCAGAAAAGATACTAGATATGGACACTCAGCAGCTGAAGGAGAGTAGTCGGGATTGATTGATTGAAGGATCTCAAGTATGGTGACTGTGCTTTGTTGCAAGGGGAAGATCCAGACTTTCTAAGCTAGGACCTGAAAAGCTAAACCTGCTGCTTGACTTATCTTCCTCTGTCTTATCTAGAACTTGAAAAACAGTAGACAGAAGTTCTTGCAGACTAAGGGAGAATATCAACTTACTTCTTGCACTTACAAGTGAATTCAATTGCAGACCACTAAAAATTAATATGTTCATGTTAAAATGGGCACTCGTGAGGCTTTTGGGGAGAAGGATCTCTTCTGAATTCTAACTAAGCATAGGTAGGACTAGAGAGTGAGCCACTAATCACTGAAAAATCCTGGACATGGCACAATCATTGCTCAGAGATCAAGAACCTTTCACAGTCGAACAGCAAGACATATTGGGTGAGATCTTTGACCTTAGCACAGGTTGTTCTTATAATTTTATCTCACATAAAGCACCTCAGCAGTATGCCAGCTGCTGTTCTTGAAGTCTCAAGGTGGATTATCATTATATCTGTTTCCTTTGTGCACACATCTTGGATATCACAAGTTATATAAGTTGACATAATAAATCTCTTCTGACTCATGTCTAGAAAATATAGCTCATCTTGCACTAAGGACAGCAGTTGATTTGGACAATAGTTTTGGTCATGGGTGTTCACTGACAGACATGATATTCCATTATGGCTTTACAAGGTGTACCCTTGTTTCAAGATGGCTTGTTTCTACCATGGTATCAACTTCAGTGATTCTACTCATCAAATGAACACACAAATTCTGTAAAAATGAAACATTCACATATAACACAACTCCCAGGACTAATCACTTCCACTCTTTTCTAGGAGTTAGTTCTCCTCACAAAAACACCACCTGTGGAAGTGACTTTCCATGGTCTTTCTGAAAACCCCAGCTTGATGCTTTCTTAGCATTAAGATGAAATTTTTGTTGGCTGCAGCTGAACATTTTCCCATTCTTTCCATAACTAAATGAAATTACCATTGCATTTGCAGCAGTTTTTGCCTCAGGAAGAGCTCTGAAGTACCACAGTCATGGCAGCTGCCTCATGAAGCTAAGTGATAAGGTTTTAAGCAAGGGAATGATTATTCTGTTTTCAGAAGTTATGTGTGTTAATATGACTCTTGCTGACACTATTCTTTACTTTAAGTAAGATACTTAATGACTGCTGACAAGCTGTACGGACCAGACTAAAAACTATTACTATTTTTAATAAACAAACTAGCAGCAGTAAACCTACAGAGACCATTTTAACAATATCTGTTGACTGGCAGAGGGACTCAGTCCTAAACTCACTTTTGTTTGCCAGCAATCACTTTGGCTTCTTTGGCAGTTTTCTCTGTAGCCTCAAATGCAAACTGAACTTTGAAAAGAACAAAATGCTAGATAAAGTTAGGAAGATTGTCCAGGACTCCTTGAGTTTTGTGAAACAATTTTCATGCAGTAGTCTGAAGCTTGGCTTCTGTCTGACAACAGTCTTGAGTCATATCAAAAGGGACAACACAAATTTCCCCTCCTCAGCCCAGGGTGACTTTGTGACTGTTATTATAATTTTAATCTCCAGATCTGGTGCTCAAAATCTACAGAAAAATGGTAACATATATATATATATATATATATATATATATGTAGTCAGGTGGAGTTGAAGGAATTGAAAGGGAGTCTTTGCTGTTGCACTCTTTCTTGGGAAATAATTGCATAAAATAATGATGAAAAATGCATGAGGTGTGTCAAGGAGTTTCTCACCACCCACTGCACTAGTTCATTTAAAATGCTTCCCCTCACTTGGGAAGAGCTGAAATTGCAGCCATGGTTATTAATAGCTCCAAAGGGGATCTGAAGTAATTTGTCACTGGCAGGAGTTTGAAGTCCATAGCAGCTTTTTTTCCTCCTTCTATGCTTTAAGTAAATGAGATGAAATGCACGTGACATCCTCCATTTCAAGAACTGAAGAACTGCCACTCATCTACCTCCAAGGGCAGAAGACATAGAAGATAATTAAGCACAACAAAGCAGTATGGAATGCAAAGATCACAGTAAAACCTTCTAGAAGCACAGCAGAAAAATGCAGAGTGCCACTTTTGAAAGCATCTGCTCAGTGAATCACACAACACCTGGGCTCTCAGTGGTGCAATTTCTTTTTGGTTTTACTTATTTTTAATACAGCCTCTCATATTATAACATTGCCATAATGTCCATATTAAGTAGCTTTGTGTCAAAAAAAGGCTAACAGGTAATTCATGAGTACAGTAGAGACCATATTTAGCAGTTGGGTGTAAATCAGAGCATAGGAGGATAGATGGGTAAGAATCATAATAGTAATTGATATGAAGAGACAAACCAAACAGCAGAACTAGGAAGTCTGTCATCTTCTGCTAGCTTTTATGACCAGATTCCATGTATTTTCCTGCTGTGTTATCCATAAGCACTAACATTCATAACCATTATGTGCTATCAAAACCACTCTTAGTATTAGAGTGAATGATTTTCTTCTGTAACATTTTCCTTTTAAAAATGAGCAACAAACTGCTGCAAACCAAATGCAACACATTTCCTGCAAAACGTAAGCTACCTTCCAAGTCATGCAAAAATTTAGCCATGTAGGGCTGATTGCTGTGGACCAAATAAAGTTTCCCAGGATTTAGTTCATTAATATATGAGAGATGGCCCTCTATTTATTACTTTAATACATTCTTTGCATTGTGATGAGAGGCTTTTTACTATTCAGAATCATTTTATTTAAAAGTGATGCTTTGTTTCATTGAAACATTTTTTATTGCTCACTCAGAGCTATCAAATAAGTATCAACATAGTACATATTAATTGGTACCCATGAAACAACATATATTGTATTTTATGTCTGCAATTTTATAAGGAAACAGCCCAGATTCACTGCAATAAAATGAAGTATAGTTCTGGCTCAAGAACTCAGAGTTTATGAAAGCTCTACTCCAATCTACAGACATTTCATCTGCCTTTAAAACTTCTTATGTCACAGTATTGTTATTTATTTCTATTAATAAGTGTCTTACCCAACAGACACTACTTTAGAGGTGTAACAGAACTCTGGTAGTGGGCTTGAGCCATTGCAACAATTCTGTACCCTAAAAGATTCTGATTGCATGAATGTTATCTCTGATTTTTCTTGCTATTGGTGTTGTTTTATTGCTTTATTTTTGTATTGCTCTTGTAGACTAATCTTGTTTAAAATTAGCATTTATTACTTTAAAGTGCCAATTTACTTAATGAGGGCAAGAGAGTACAAAAGCTACTAAGGAAGAAATTAAGAAGCATTAACTACTAGCACATGTTAGCAGTGACAAATAGCTTTTTGTCAGTGAAGGCTTAGGTCAGTGAACCTGAGAATAAGGAACCCTATGGGCATACAATGCACAATTGACATTGCTGGAAATTTATAAATGGAAATAAGTTGAAGGCACTGGGTCTGTATATAAGCATGGATCCCTATCACAGAGATGCATCTACAGACTTTAAATATGAGAAGTCTAGGTTAATTAATATAGTTAAGTACTGCACTTGCATTTCTCTATTTTTCATTTTATATTGGCAGAAAAACCAAATGAAATAAATCTTCATACTGCATCCTGACTTCTTGTCAAGCATTCCAATAGTAAATTGTGATGTCAATGTTTCTACTTCCCCAATACATTCTTTCCTAAAAAGAAACAAGAAGGGGAAAAGTCTGATACTTTCAAAACCTTCTATTTTCACTCTTTCATGATAAAAATTTTAGTTTTTAAATTTTATTTTAAATTTATTTAAATATTTTATTTTAAAGATATTTATTTTTTGTTTAAAATGATAAAAATTTTCATTGTATCACTGTTTCAGTGGATCTAAAATATTTAAATATTTTTTACAAAAATATTTTAGATTTTAGATTTTTTACACATACCACACACACACATACACATACACCCCATTAGATCTCATACAAAATGAGAATGACTTGAAGCCTCAAAGTCTTTCTGGAATGCAACTTTTTGTTCCTGGTTTTGTCTATATGCCATAGGACAGATGCACATATTTAATATATACCAGAATAGTTCTGTCACAAGGTGGAATATTAGAGGCTCAAGACATCTCTGCTTGCAGCTAATAGAATCAGACTGTGCTCTAGTATAGTCATGACAATGTTACAGTAAAAAAAGGGATATATTATTTTTTTTTTCCTAAAGTTATGTGATTGTGATGCGGAACTACTGTACTTTCAGTTAGGTTTTACTTGTAAGGGATCTCAGACAGGCTTCTCTGTCGAGAGCCTCTGCTTGAGCATATTTGAGTGCTACTAAGCAGATGTTCATAATTCAGAATATATGTTCTGCTAGACAGGCCAGAGCGTCCCTTGCAATGAAAAGAAAGCTGCAGCCCAAGCCCAGTCACGGGCTTTCCCAATTGCTGACAGGAGAGGCAACTCAACACTCCATGAATTTAATTCCTACTAAGATTTCAGGGAATTGTCACATTTTCCTTTGTGAGTATACTCAGCTCCCATTAGTCAAGTCACTGAAAATTGGCATTACTCATTTTTAAAGAGCTATTCATCATCTGGAGCCAGGATTATTTGGCTGGTTTCAAACTTCATTGTGTATCTCTCCTTTCAGACTTCCCTTTGCTTGAGATCACTATGGTAGGAACACTTCTGCTGTCCTGTTTCTAATGACTACAGAGTAACAAGGAAAGTTAAACCTTCTGGTTAAACTGAAGTGGTTTTGAGAACTTTGCATTTTGGATTAAACAGTCCTAATTCTGCTATCAGAAGCTTTAATCTGCTTTCTTCCCGGGTTCTTGCTGAATTGTGAAGTGATTTACATTTTTATTTCATGTTCATACCTGTAAGTGCATTAATATCTCTTTGTTTAGTCCAGTGTTCTTTGCTTTACCATCACATCCATGATGACTGTGTCACGTGGAAAGGAGAGGCGTCCTCAACTCTTAGTGTGGGGAGTTTTACCTGGCTCCTAGTGTTTAATTTGTCTGTAAGCGTCCCAGGAAAGTCAAAACCCTTGTGCCCAACTAGACTGTCAGCATCCTGTTAGGGGGGTCCTTCACTAAGAAGTCCTGCTGGTCAGGAGAGTGATTCCACTGACCCCACTGACTCAGGGAAACACACCACCAGTGTGAGGGAGACCCCTCAGCAGGTCTTCCTCTTTATTAGAGTGTGTTACCTGCTGCTAGTGACTGCCAGTGTCTGCAAAGGACTCACACTAACAAGTAAAGGAATAAAACTCCTGCTAACATGAAATTGTGACAGGTTAAGGTTCAAAGGTTGTCAGTGATAGTGTCTGACTGCAAAAATATACTTGAAGGAATAAACAAACAAGCTGTAATCTTCAGGAAAATATTCAGAGCGCATAGAGTGTGATTGTTGCCCGATAGCTGACCCTATAGAGGAGAAGACAGGATCAGCCCATCAACTGATCCTAGCAGTTACAATGGAGTCTTCCCTGACTTCTCACCATTCTCAGTTTATTTCATACTATTTCTTTGTGTTTAGGTGGAGCTTGAGTGACTCTAGCCATGCATACCTTTGTTACAGATGTGTGGAAAATTCTCTCACTTCGCTTTTAAAGTCAAAATGAATGTAGAGCACATGTCCAGTGAGGGGTGGCTATACCTTGGAGATGGGTAACTTTGGGATGGAGGTATGCATTCATATTATTATTGGGTTTAATGAAACAAGTTCATCTAAGATTACACCACGGTTGCTGGCTCAGCAGTAGGACATATTTCTTTATCTTCCTGCTATGTCGTTTATCAGCTGCAAAGTACCAAGTTCCCTTCCCTGAAAGGATTTCTGCAGACCCTGGCTTCAGTGTCTCCCCACTGCTCCACCCTCCATCCCATCCCATCCCCCTTGGGAGGTGTGTGGAGAATTATCATGGACTAGTTTTCAAGTCATGCCAACAGCATTCCATCCAGGGGGCAGCAACTGTGACTTACCCAATAATTTCTGTACTGTTATAGCTCCTGATAAAATGCTAATATAACTTCAGTTATCTCTAATTGTACCCCCAATTACCTGTCCACAGCGTCCCCAGTCATTTTGCCACAGACTGAGGTAAGGACTCTGACTCTCACCTAGTTCCATTGGCAAGTACACCTTCCACTAGTCCAGGTTGCTCAAAATGCCACCCAACATGGCCTTCAACCCTTCCAGGGATGGAGCTTCCACAATATTTCTGGGCAAACTGTGCCACCTGCCAGCCCCCTTTAGGTACTGGAAGGTGCTGTAGGGATTCCCTGGAACCTCCTCTTCTCCAAGTTGAACAACCCCAACTCTCTCAGCCTGTCTTCACTGAGAGGTGCTCCAGCCCTCTGATCATCTTTGTGGCTCTACTCCAGACTCATTCCCACAAGTCCATGTCCTTCCTATGGTGGGGAATGTGTCTTCTCTCTCTTTTAAGTCAGGTAAGTAGCAGCCAATCTGGATTTGCTGCAGGATGGCCATCACTGTCTTAGCTTCTGAAATTAAGGAGATGAAAAACAAGAAGGTTTTGCAGATTTTACCTCAGATCAGTCTGCCAAGTATATACAGATAAATGATTTTTTGTTTCTAAACTGGTTCTTTTATGACAATCTAATGCATAAAGGGAAGAGAGGGCTCAAGAGGAATACAAATTAGATGTCTGGGAGACAAAGACTCAAAAAAATACAGAGTTGGCCCACTGTTCTTGCCCACTGACCTACCCTTATAGAGTCCTTGTTCCTCCCTGAGTAGGCAGTTAAGTGCCTTCAGAATCAGGCTGAATGTGAGAGGTTAGTCTATAAGAGTTTATAGGTTCCCAATTCAAAGCAGTTTAAGTATATTTAGCAGTCTGAAAATATTTCTTTTATATCTGTGAATATCTTAAGAAAACACAAAGCTTTACACATTATTTCTTAAATTTAAATTTAAATTAGGCAGTACTCTATCATGTTTATCAATAGAAAGTATTATTTGAAAAATTCTACAAATTAGTAATAAATTATTTCAATTCATTATTCTTATTTCAAACCCTTTCCTCAATGAGAAATTTAGGCTCCAAATCAAGCAAAAATTTCAGACAGTAGAAACAATAGTACAGCAATTATAGAAAGAGTTAATCTAATCTAATCTAATTCAATGCAAATTTTAGGAAAATAATCCAATGAATATGGATTTTAAGTGGATTTTTGGATTTTTTACAGTGAAGCTTCTAAACTCAAAAAAAATTCTTAATTTTTTTTTCTTCTTATTAAATTTTTCCAGCAGTGCACTTACTGCATAACTTGCTCTTGCTCAGCATCTTTTTTACTTTAAGAGAATAGATATGCTTTTTTTTAAGTTTAGATCGAATTAAAAGATTGAAAATCTGACCAGATTATGATGATTTAAATATTTTATTATTTGGACAGAGGACATACAGGTGTGCTTGGAGTCCTCTGAGATGTTTTAAAAGATGCAAAAGAGTATCAATGTGCCAAGATGAGATTTCAGAAGTTTGGATTAGTGTGTTGATGCTTGCAACACCTTTTGACACCTTCCTTTGAATGAGGAAATTCTTGCACCATATGGTGGGATTATTGAAGAATGCCTAAAGGAACAATTTCTGCTTCCCAGATTGATCTTGCTGATTATGATGGGACATGGTTGCCCATTCAGACATAACAAGGGAGAGAGAAAAAAGCCTGTCGAGGAGGTTTTTCTATTTCTGTCCACAAATACATTTGCCTACTAACCAAAATTTCAATAGAAATTATTGCTATCAGATGATTGATGTTAAATGATTGATATTGATATCAGATTGATAAATAAATGCATGAAGATCAACCTTTTTGATCTGTTTTCTCCCTGCCTCTCTTAAAAACTGTGTTGTCACTATTATTCTGCTTAACACTGTGAATTTACAGTTCCCCCAGTACAGGAAATTAGAAGATTTTAGAAGAGTGTTCCTGGATTGAAACATTTTGAAATATTTGCTGCTTCACATGCTTACTCATCCTCTTCCATTGCAAATTATCTCCCTCCACACACACACACAGACACACACACACACATTCACAACCCCCTGCAACCCCCTGTCTAAGTCTGATAATGTTATCATTAGCAGAGAGGGGAACAAGATGGGGAAAACTGAGTAATTACCATCCTTTATTAAATTATGCTGCATTAATTAGTTGACTGGGTAGTTCAGGGATTGTGTCTGCTCATATCAGAATGGTGATTTTCAGTTCAAAATAGCATCTGTTCCACAGCTTTGGAGAAGCAACAACAAAAATTAATAGTGTATGGATTATGTCACAAAAAGAGAGGTGCTGCATTCACCAGTCTCCCTGCCACTTGCATGTCAGACATAAAGAGCAGACATCACCTGCCACAATTTCTGCAGGACCACAGAGGCTGAAATAAATTTTTCAATTGAGTTTGGTAGCCAATGTAATATTTTTCATACATTTTAAGGCCAGGGGAGATTAATTTGGTATCTAAAGATGGTTTGTTTCATTTTTTGTGATGTCCAAGCTTATTTTGTTTGTTCTAACAGAGAAAAAGATGGCTTTGACTGATCCTAGTATCAATTTGCAATCCATCAAAATAAAGACCACTTTTATTTCTGCTGGAAATAAATTGAAGTATAGTCCTTCTTGCACTAAGAAGCATAGAATTCTTGTATATGAAAATACCACCATGGGTTTCCTTTTGGTCTTGTAGTTTCTAGATCTGAATCTACAATTGGACATAATTGGTTCAAATGTGGCAAAGATCTGGAAGTGAATCTTTTTGCTTTGGTTTCACAGTTTCAGTAATTACCCAATAAAACAGTAGGTGTTTCAAGTAGGTGAGAAAGCTCCTGATGCAATAAAAACAGAAGGATTTTTTTCTTCATTTTTTTCTTCTTTTTTTCTTTATTCTTCAAATACCAACATGGGAAAATGCCTCTAAGTCTCGAAGGGATTCTTAAAACCAGATTTTATTTAAATAAAAAAGGAAAACTGAAGTACTTTCAGCAATATTGTATCACTGTTTCAAGTAAAGAAACACAATCTCATTGACTGTTACTACATGATTGGCTGTTCACAAAAATTGTCATGTATACAGTTTAACTATGCATATATACGGTGTGTGTATATATATATATATGTATACAGTTTAACTATGCATATATACGGTGTGTGTGTGTATATATATATATATATATATATATATATATATATATATATATATATATATAAAAGATAAGCTGAATGGTAGAACATACTAATCTATGTTTATTGCAGAATAATATAATGGAAATTAATAAGAAAGAGAGTCAAGAAACCAGAAGCAGAATGTACATCTTCCCCACAGCTGACCTAAAGACCATGGTACCTCCTTCTCAGTCCCCAAACTTTCCAGGAATGGCTCCTGCCCTCCAGGCACCAGAGGTGACAAGACTATCTGGTTAGCTAAGGAAAACATCTGTAAGTTTTCCTGATTTATTCTGACTCCTTTAGAAAGGTAGTATATGACCTTGTAGCTGCTTGAAAGATCACTTTCTAGGAGGATCTTATTAAAAAAATTGCAAATGCCTCTTCAGGTTCTGGTTTTCTAATGTCAGCAGCAGGATGCACAGTGGACAAAATATTGAACACAGTTTCCCCTCTAAACAGCTGGGCAAGGAAATGGCTCTAGCAATTAAGAAAGTAAAACAGGTTTTGCTGTGCTTTGAAAGGATTTTCCTTGCAAACAGTTGAAAATTAACTCATAACTTCCTTTCTTTCTATAGATTTTGAATATTTTAGATCAACAAGCTGCTTTGATGTTTTCTCAGCCTCCTCCTTGCCCATTCTCTGCCTCTAAAGAGAAATTTTAAATATAGACTACGGCTTATAGGTCGTGTTACTCCAGCTTGAGCTTGCTTCTTTCAGACAGTTTCTTTCACAGAAACGAATCCTCTGAGGAAACCTCCCAGTGCTGCAGCTTCAAGGCGCACACAAGTCCTCGTTATAGTTGGAGGCCCCATCACCCCTCACACAACCCCTATTAAGGAATTTGAATGCTGCCTCTGGCTCTTCCTTTTACATGCTAGTCAGCTTTCCATTTAGCCAGGAAAAATAAAAAGAGTGAGAAATATGCAGAAATTCTGTAAGTTGTTTGCATTCCCCTGGAATATTTCTTTAGCTGAAGGGGATCAAATCAATGAAATATAATGAAACCATATGCTCATTATTTCAAAATAGAGCAGCTGCTTCAGGTTGTGTTGGGAAGATTTATTAATTCTACTGGCACTGCTCATTAAATCTAGGGATCTACATACCTGTCTTCCTCAACAAAACTCCTCAATAGAAAAATCACCCCTGTGGAGTTCAAACTGATGTTCATCTTGGCATTCTTCCCTGTATCCTTCCAGGGCAGAGAAGACAATATGCTGAGCTGATGCAGCTGGAGAAGTGGAAAAAATCATCTGTGTGGAAAAAGCTATCTAGCACGGGTACAGTTTGGAAGTCCTGTAAGAGGAATGTGTGTTGGCAAAGACTGATTTTACCTGCTATGGACCATATGTGCATTTAATTGAGTTTGCAAGTTTCCAGGCAGAATGCCAAATGGACAGTCTACCATCTGATAAGTGTGATGAAGTTTTTCCCCTCTTGTTCTCTCACAAGCTTTGGGTTCATACAGACTTCAAAAAGTAAAAAAAAAAAAATCTGTCCTTCTCTGCGATTGATACTGGGCTATGTATAAATCATTAAAAAAAAATTACAGAAATCCAAAATATTGGATTTACTTAGAGGTCTTAACTTCAACTTGAATACTGAATCTTGAATAAAAAATATTAATTGACATTGTGCCCCTCCAGAAGTATTATCTTTGTCAAAATTGCCCCCATGGTTTTCTCTTCTAAGGACAGGGAAGTAATTGAAGTGACTCATTTCCAGTTTATAATATCCAGGAGCTGGAATAGGGTCAGGGAAAGAGAATTGAGTAAGAGACACTGCAAAACCAAAGCAGTCTGAGGGGCTGTGTTTGAGCAGATGCTGCCAAATCTCAATATGGCCTGGAACACCTCCTTCCAGGCACTACATCATGTCTGCACTGTTGAACACAGAGGTCAGCAGCCAGTGACAGAGCTGGGTTGTCTCTGTTTGCAGTTACTACCTCGATGCTTGGCTCCTTATGGAGGTCTCCAGAGCCTGTCACTGTGAATTATCCTTCTGGCATTTCCCCTTCTGGTCAGTGCAGACCTGCTGAACCTCATGAAAAGATCTAGAGGAACCAATCAATCTTATGAAGACTACTCAAAATTCTTCATGACTAAAACAGTAAGTTCCCCATAGGGGAAGTGGCATAGTATCTTCCAGGAGACAAACCATACAATTCTGCAACAAACTGGACTTGAGGGTTAAATTATTCATAATAAAGCTAATATGAGGACTGGTGTTCTTTGTACAGTGATAGTCACCTTCTCAACACTTAGGTGGCTGTCACAAAATTTTTCCAGGAGGTCCTTAGTGTAGGGTAACTCAAGAATTCTCAAATGAAGTAGGAGGTGATCACCATGCTAGGCATTTTCAGTGTTGCATTCAGTCTCCAAGGAGTGCTCTCTTTTACATATAAGGTGTAAATTTGATCATTTGGATGGCTATAAAGTCTGAAGTTTGCTGAAAATAATCTTTCTCATTGACAGATAGAATTTCAACCATAACAAAAATTTCCTGACAATGCTAGAAATGAAACAGTAGTAAGGAGTGTTAGGCTCAGAGTATGAAGTAGTCTGAAGAAAGTAGTGAACAGCAAGCCATGAACAATGACCAGAGCTTAGATTTTACAAAATACATATTTCACATCTCAGAGAACAGAGAAAATAAAGAGCCAATGCACCATAACAAGTGTCAAAGGTAACCATAAAGCTGCATTATCCTGAAGTTAAGTTACCACAATCCTGAAGTTAAGTTGCACATCCCTGCAAACCTCTTCTAATATTTATGTCACGCAGCAAAAGAATTGTACAAGAGAAATTTTGAAGTTGAGAATTTTCTCCTCGACTGCTTTCCTACCCCCAGTGCTATGTGAAACAGTCACTCAAAGCATCTTTGCTGTCTCTGTTATAACAATAATAAATAAATAAATAAATAAATAAATAAATAAATAAATAAATAAAAGCCTTGCTACTTGCAGCTACAATGATAATTTCAGGAACACAAAAAAAATCTAAACTAGTCTAAAATTTTTATCTTCTTCTCTTTTTATTAGGTTATCATTAGAGTTTTTTTTCTCTGGGATTACAAAGGAGTCATAACTTTAAAAAAGAGGACAGACCTGTGTTTGTAGTGAACATGAGTAAATTTAATGTGGTTATGAACAGAAAAATGCAGTTCTGAGGAGAAATGGTAGTGTGGCTACATTTCATTAAGCTCTCTCACCAGGCATTAATTAGTCTCTGGCAGCTATATGGGGGGCACAAATGCAGTCACACTTTCTTGCTTCTTAAATAAAAGAAGTATATTCACAACAATTTTTTTTTCACAGACATTTCTACTAGGTTTGGTTTCTATAGCACTATCTGAAATGGTTTAAAAGCATATGAACTTTTATACAGCCATGATTAAATGTAATTTTAACTATATGTGATGTTCAAATAGATTTCTGCTCTAAAAGAAGAAAAATATAACTTTTTCTCCACTAATTTTTATGACAGAAATAAACTGCAGTACAATTTCAATTGAGGTCAGTCTTTGACATAGACCTGTCATAGTTTTTCCTATTAATTAACACAGTAACTGGGAATTATAATGAATATCCCAACTAGTGTTTAAAGAGCAAAGGGGTAAAAAAAAAAAGAGCAACAGCATCATCTGCTCAAAAAAAAAAAAAAAGACAGGACATGGGGTGCTTAGTTACCTGGTCTGAGTCAAGTTACTTATAATTTCAATGGAATATGGAAAAATAGTGCCTTTTGCTCCAAAAAGAGGACACAAAGTGTTTCGCGTGGCTGGGTTACTTACAGATGAGCCCAAAAGCTCAGTCTGGCATGAACCCTCTTAGAAATTGTCATTGGGAAAGAGACAACAAAAAAGCAAAGAGAATGTAAAGTTGTCTTTGTTGTCTCTCTTGTGGACTATGCTTGTGTAGGTGTTTCTTGTGCAGGTGTTTCTCTGATGTTTTTGATTGATAGTAGTAGCAGCTGTCAGCCAGAAGCTATGCATGAAGGAAAAGGGGTTTGAGAATACATCCGGAGATTTCAAGAACCTCAGCTATATTTCATACTGATTATTCAACACAGTGAATATTTAGGTGTTTTTGGTGACCATCAATGCATATTTGAAATGCCTTCCATGAAGGTAAAATGTGCATTACTCAGTGGAGCTGAGCAGATTTTATCTTGATTAGCTCAGAAAAGCAAAGGTACCACAGAAATGTAAAGATATCACTCTGCGATAAAAAATAGATTGGAACTCAGTTAGCCATGCTTAGGTTTAAGGAGATCATTGGCAATGTTGTCATTCTGTAGTTAATTTCAAACACACACAGTGAACACATAAATATGAAAAGTTTCTAATTAGTTTTTCTAAGTAAATATTCTTCATTTGTTTATTCTTGGAGAGAGTTTGTTTTTAGCAGGTTTTAATCTCTTGATCTTTTATTTCTATAGAACAACATTCCTGTGTTTTGAAGAAAAATACAAGTTTGAATCTCTACAAAAGTTATAATTTCTAGAAAAGATTCAGCCATTGAAAACAGCCAAAATTAACAGATTAGTATGGATTGCAGTTAAAAAAAAGTCCTGCTTATAGAAGTCTAATATTAAAACTTCATGACTTTATGCTTAAATTTGATTTCTAGAGAGACCCCTTCAGAGGTCTCCTCCCAAAATTTGCCCTAAACCAGGACACAGTTATAAATTAAGGTCTTTTAAAACCACATTACCTTTGCATATAAATGTTTAGAAGCACCACAGAAACCTAAGATTATTGAGAAAAAATAGAAACAGTGAAAAGAACACTGAAAAGAAAGTATTGTTATTCGTTGAAAATGTTTCCTTTTCTTCCTTCTACTTTATCATAACACTCCTTCAGGGCCCATCCAGTTTGCTGTAATTTATCTTGGAAATATTGTATAATTCTTAAAAAAAACCTTCCCCCACCCCTCTGTCCTTCCCAGGCTGTACCTCCTCCTCCCAGAGGCACAGAGAGAAGGGGATGGGGTTGTCTCAGTCAACTTAGTTTGAAAGACCTTTCCAACACCATACGCCATTGCTACATGGCTTACTGTGAGAAAAAATATACATAGAAAATAAACAGAACCACAGAAAATACAGATTATGTAAGCCAGGATGTGTTCTGAACAATTCTTTCATTTATATATATATAAAGCTACATTATCTTTCAAAGCTTTAAGTGCTTTGAACATTGAATTTATGAAATGAACACGTCAGTGGCATAGAACATTGTACGAGGGAATGGATCAATAAAGGAGAAAAATAAGAAAGCTTCAATTCTTACTGCTTTTAGATTTTAGTAGTTGATTCCCTTTGAAGATCTGATTAAGTTTTAGGCTGTTTATTTTATGAAACAGTATATAATCCTAGTGCATAATGGTGTGAAAATGGGGAAAATCCAAGTGGTGCATAAGTGAAGGAAAGTAGATTTCTCTTTCCTTCACTTCTGTTATTTCACTGCTCTTTCTCTATTGCAATGAAAATGTTAGACAGTTTTAACAATGTTTTCATGGCCTATTCATAACTTAGCAACAACATTTGTTTAGGAGTCTATAGATATTTTTAAAATGCATACTTTGAATTTTATACTAAAAGTTGAAGAACAAGGGAACATATGGTCAGGAGTTTTATGAGTCTTTAGGCTGCTAACTCCTAAAACTGCATACAGAATTAAATTGTGCACAGAAAAACTTACTAAACAGTTAAAATGTGCAGGCAATGAGTATCTGTAATGTCCCTTGATATACTACAGAATGGCAAAAGAGAAACTATAAACCAGTCTTTAAGTTGTTTGTAGATTTTTAGAGGCAGATTTATTTCTAATCTTGATTCAAATGGAATTGAAAAACCAACTAGCTACTAGTGGTCCTACCCCCACTGCACAAGCTTTAGGATTCTTTGGTATTGTTTTGATTTTTGTTTTTTTCTTTTTTGACCTGGGAAAAGTCAGAGCAGCATATTACATCAGGATCCAAGAATTCTGGGTACTGCTGCAGACTGGCTGTGTGATCTTGGCCAAATAGTTTAAATTCTTTTCCCTATAAAACAAGACAACAGTACTTTCTAACTGTAGAGTGATGCTGTGAGCTGATTTTACTGTACAATTATGAGGGATAAGATTGATTCTTTACTGGTGAAAAAATGTTTCCCTGGAGTATCTTAATTCCATAAGACGCACATTTTTTCATAAGCAGATATTAAATACTTCAAGAACATTAAGTAGAAAATATTTATAGATTTTTTTTTTTTGTAGAGGCTGCATTTGCCACAATGATTTGCCATTTTTATTCCGATTATTACTTTTGTCAACTCCGTTTCTACTATGAACAATTGTCAATTTTAAGAGAAAATCATCCCATTAATTGACTGCACAATTTGTACCCAATACTTCTGTTTGAAAGGTGTTGTGACCTTTCATCTGTCTGCAGTAAATGCGTTTGTTTATGTGCTGTCGTTTGTTGCCGAAGAAGAGAATTGTTCATAGCAACTATCATTTAAATTGCTTAATTGAATGAAAACCAAACTAATTTTCATCCTAAGGGCTAAAGTAGTTATAGTCTTTGGTTTCCTTTTGAGTTGTCTTAGGGTAAGAAGGAAAAAGGAGAGGGCTGAGTTTTACTAATGAATATTTACACAGCTAGGAAAATAGTCTGTATTGAAGGGAACCAGAAGCTGTAAAACAACAATACTGTTGCTCTGTAGTAACAAGTGCTGCTAACTTAGAACAGCTGCAGTCACTTTGAAACAGAAAACTAATAATAAACAGGGTATCTTGGCCTTCAAATACACATTTCATTTCAGCTCATAAGCGTCTCTTCTTAGACCAGTTATTTCCTTTTGTACAACTGACACAAGTAGTGCCATAATCAAATTCCTTCCCTTGATTGTTTTTATTTTTTTCCATTAACTGTTCTTCTTTCCATGTCTTTGTATCATCATCACTCTCATCAGCTAGCTGCTTCCCTGGCACAACTCCTGGAACAACATATCCTTTAGAAGTTCAGCATCTCTCATCAGCTTTATGAAAAAATAAACAGGCTGAATATTTTTTCACTTTTTTTTCCCTAATTTCACTATAGTATGCAGTGGAGCAAAAAGATAAAGAGCCATTTATATACACTTTTCAGATACAGAATTTTAATCATCATCTTTTACATTGAGAAAAATCTTATTAAGGCAAAAAAGTTGGTGTGTAATTTATCAGAAAACTATGTCCAAACAAGTGTTCAAGGCAGATCACAGCAGAGGACTTATTAGGGATTACCTTTTACTGTTGTTTAAATGGACATTACAGTTCATTTAAACAACAGTGACACAGCACACAATCATTATCCTCTTGTAGAAAGGAATCATGTGAGATATGAAGTTATACTAAAAAAAATTTAAAGTGCAATAGTAGATCTTCCTAATATATTAACTTCAAAAGTATCATTGATACTTTTGTATCAATGATACTTTTGAAAAAAAGTATCAAGCTGACTAAAAACTATTCCACTTAATTCATTGAATTGACAAACTTTTCTTGCATGGATTGAGAATCAGTGAATCAAACACTGCATGAATTGAACAGTCACGCCATATACCAACGGATGATCACAGAATAAAAGACCAAATAGGTCCTTGCTTTAAAAAATGCTAACTTGAGAGACAAGTTCAAGAGCATTTGATTCCATATTGTTCAAACTCAAGAATTATCTGGTCCAGGTACAGCAACCCAATCAGCCAAATTGTTATTAGGCCGATGAAGGCACGGATGTTACGGCCATTTCCATGTCTATTTTCTCATGGGTTCTACACCACAGGAAAGAACTCACAATGTGTGCACAGTATGGAGAACAGACTATGAACAGGAGCAAAGTCTGCATGGAATGCATCTGTTCAATGAAAGGTGGTGGCAACACTTGCACAGACAGCAGCGCTGTCACAGACATATTTTATGAAAACTCCTTTCCTTCGGATTTTTTCTCCTGAGAAGCTGAGAAGCCTCAGGAACAAAGTGCAAACAATTATTATCTGCTGCTGTGGAATACAACAGGTGGATCTGTGATTGGTCTCATGTGGTTGTTTCTAATGAATGGCCAATCACTGTCCAGCTGGCTCAGACTGTCTCGGTCAGTCACAAGATTTTATTATCATTCCGTTCTCTGCTTTCCTTATGAGCCTTCTGATGAAACCCTTTCTTCTATTCTTTTAGTATAGTTTTAATATAATATATATATTATAAAATGTTAAATCAAGCCTTCTGAAACAGAGTCAGATCCTCATCTCTCCCCTCATCCTGGGACCCCTGTGAACACCACCACGCAGTGCCTCACAGCCCTGTCCCGGTTGTCGGATCACTCCAGTCAAGGAACATTTTGGCAGGCACAGAAACTCTCTTCCAGCCCATCTATGTAGAATTCCTTCCCAAGCAGAGTGTGAGGAAGAAAGGCAAGAGTGGGGAGCAGTTGTGAAGGTCATGTTCAGTCCTGGAGCCACCATTTAGGCATATTCCTGTATCTGACAGTAAGATATTACTAGATGTAAATTTAAGGTAAAAGATGCTAAAGCATTTTATGGAAAGGGAAAAAAAAACATTCTGAGAAGGGAAAGTCAAACTACTTAGTTTCACTTTCTGTCATGAATTTGCAAGAATTCATGCAGAAAATATACTTCTGATATTGTAAACCCAGCACCATTTCCTGTGATTCAGTTAGCTTTGTAACATGATAGAACAGAGGGAAAAGGGACTAACCCTTGCTGCATTTTATCTCTTTATCTGTTATGCATATAGAAAGAACTACACAAACACCAGAGCGAACTGCAAAAGTTGCCTAAGAGCTGGAGCTGCTGAGGAAGGGCCAAAGGATGGTGCAAAAAACCCAAAAGAATTGAAGAGGAGAATGAAACAGGTTGCTTAGCATGGTCCTTTCTTCTGTCTTTTTCAGGAAGAAAATTGTCGACATAAATCATGCTCTTGGGATTCTTATTTGTTTCCTTGAGCTGTTTACATCACTCAAATGTATTATGCAAGAAAAAAAGGAAAGATAGTAAACTCCAACCCGAGAATATATTCTAGCTTAATTTTCTCCAGAAAAAAAAAAAAAAATCTAGGTTTTTCCAAATAAAATCAGCTTGGAAATTAAAGCAACATATAGGAAATAGATAAACACAGAATTTGGAGATTAATTTGAAAGATGCATTGGTATCCTGAAATGCAATTTTACTGGAGATCCAACAATGGACTCCTGCCATCACCTTTCCAAAAGTAGGTAAGTGCTACATACTCTATGTTGTGCTAACAATTAAAGCTTAGTCATAAAAAAAAAATTAAAATTATCATTTTTCAGGATAAGGCAACAAGATGAGCTTTAAACTGATTAGGAACATTTAATTTCAAAATTCTGAAGACTAGAGAAGGCCTAGAAAAAGGAAATTAGGATTTTTAAACAATGACCATGACTAATAAATAAAATGGATCTTTGTGGCCTATTTGAAACACTTCAAAAACTGTGGAAATTTTAAAAAATAATTTCCCATGCAATAAATTATGAACCCTGGTATAAATTTTCCACATTAAGGAGACTTCATCACAGAAGGGTTTACACTGACTGGTAATATGGCTTACCCTAAAATTTCTAAAGGTCTTCTGTGAATTTTAGCCCTGAACCTGTGGAATAGATTCATTCACAAAACTAGATATACAGACTGCATTTCATCTATTCTGCAACTGATAAGGAGGCGAAACACACTTGGTACTTTCTGGGCTGGCAACGGGAAGCTGGAAGAGGACAGAGTCTGATCGTAATCAGCCAGTGTGCCAGCAAAGTATGAGCATTGCAGAAGTAGCATCTGCTTCTATTTTATCTCTGAACCTTATTGTCTCACCATTAGGCTTGATAAATTCTTGTTGGTTACCTTAGCTATGAGGTGGATTTATCCAAAAATCAGGAGAAAACAAATGGCCAATAGTTCAAATAAGGTATCCAGAAAATCAAATTATAGTTGCATGAAAGGAACATATTTCCATGTATCTGGAGTGGAGCCCAGTTGAAAGCAAACAGAAGCAGAGTAATTCTGCAGTGAATGAGTCATTGGCACAGGAGGGACCTACCAAACATTTGTCAAACTGATGCTGAGAAGAGGAAATTAAAAGGGAAAGGCAAGCAGAAGGGATACACTGGTAGAGACACTGACATAATTTGTGGGAATATTCTACCTCAATACAAGTGACAGTGAAAGCAGTATCTGATGAGTTAAATGACCTGTGCTTTTCTTTCTGGGTTGCTGCTTTTTGGTGCCAGCTTGTAAGGGCCATAGGCATGGATGGACTTCCCTGGTGGGTGGGGCCCACAATAGCACCAAGTGTGACTTGTTTTCAAGGGCAAGAATTTGTGCCATATTTCCAGGTGGGAGTCAAGAGCCGAGTCAGCTGATGAAAAACATGGCAGGTGTGCCCTTCTGTATTCATTGCTGCACAGCTGCTACAGTTTGATGGAAAACATGTTTGATAGTATTTGCCATTTTAAAACTGACCAGATGAAGACAGCAGGAAAGCCTATAACTTTTGCTTCACCACCCATACAGTACCTGCCACATTTACCACTTTCTTTGTCTGTGAGAAATGCTCTTACAAACTCATTTGAGGATGATGATGCCTTTGTAAAAGGGAAGTTTATACTTCTAAGAACGTATTAAATAGAATTTGTTGGTTTTGTAGTACTAATTTTGTAAGAGAACTTAAAAACATGTGGATTACATTTTTACATGCATTGGGACTACATCAAAGATCATACAAGGAGATTAAGAAAAGCTGCAGTGAAAGGAAGGGTCTCTGTCAGTATGGAGAATATTCCCGTCAGAGACTAGCTATTAAAAAAAAATAAATAAAGGAACACAGTCTTTGATGGTTCTAAAAAGTCCGAGTGGATGTAATTCTGTAACTATACTGTGAAATAGCTCTCTGTGGACACAATGATACAATTAAACAATTCTGTTCCCTTTTCAGACTAAATAAGATGGTTTTCTCTCTTTTTGTTTTCTCTCTTTTGCCAGCTGGTTAGAACTGTCTTCACCATCATTCCCTATTTTTGGGCCTGTTTGAAAGCTAATTAAGACTTCCATTCTGAAGTATTTGCATTACCAATATCACTGAATATGATTACACAGTCATCTTTCATAGTTTATCTTTTTAATGCAAGAAATACTTAGAATAATTTAACTTTTGCTTAGAATTACTATAATGGTGACAAATGAGCACCAAGTGATCATTCCTGCTATACCTTGCAAATGAAATATAGTATGTAGAATTATACATATCTATATGTATGAAACAAGATCTATGTTCACATGCAAAAGTAAAAACAGCTTTATGCTCTATTCAATGTACTCACTGTAGACAAACCAATAATAAATAGCTTAATTTGAACAGCTGGAATAATTGAGAGTATAAACATCCCATACTGGGATGTGAAAAACATATTTATAACAAAGTATTAATTTCCAGTAAAATAAACTATATGAAATACACCTGAGTTAAGATCCCAGTCTGAGCAGTTTCAAATGTTGGAGCTCCCTTCCAATTATAAAGGAAGTTTATATTACACAGAAGACACTCAGCTAGCGAGTCAATACAGTCTTCAAGTGGAGAGAAATAAAAAATAGCCTGTGTTGCTATTTACTTCAGAAATCAACATTCTGGGACTTGACATGTGTATATATACGTATATTACACAGAGAACTACATTTAGAAGGATAGAATTTTAATTATCCAAAATTAGTAAACAAGACCTATAAATATAAATCTGAATTTTTAATGCATTTTAAAGACTCAAAATTAAGTATGATAAGGGTATAATTTTTTTATTTGGACACTAATCAATTTTAAATATTTTTAGCTGTCTTAAAGGTTCAGGATTAAGTAGAATGTATGTATTTTTTTTCCCTTTGGACATTAAGTTATTTTATATTATTCTTTATCAGTCTGAAAGAAGTCATACACTGAAAAACAACACCCAAAAATATTTGTGTGCAGAGAAACAGAAAGATAAAAGCTAGACCACCTTTATTATTTTGCTTTATTGTAATTTTAACAAGTCACATACATTATTTCTATTAGTTAAAAAAAAAGAGAAAAGGAAAGTCAGGGCATTGTGTCAGTTTGTAAACATCCCTTTTGAGAAAAATACTCAAAGGGAAAATGCCAGATTGGAGGTGTGATTTGGAGTCCCACATCAGGCATTTATTCTCCCCAGCAGATCCCAAAGGGACTCCTGATGCCTTAGGAAAAAGTTTAAAACAGGCATTCAGTGAGAGGGGCCCAGCAGCGTGCAATCATCAGCAGCTGTCACTGGGCACCGCTCAACAAGAAAGTCAAAGACGAGTCATTGACCCTCATTCTCTCCCTCCAATACATGGGAAAAATTCTCGTTATCCTGGGGGTAAAAGCACAGCCTTTCATCAAGGGCAGTGGGGGTCACACTTGCAGCCTGGTTTTTAGCTGGTGGGAGTTGTTAGATTTCTGCCTTCTGTGGCTTTTACACCAGCGCTTGTTGTCTCGTGGCTGTTTTGTGGTGCTCATTCCCTCCTCCGCCTGTGCCAGGGTGTGCTGCCTTGGAGAAACAGGAACATAGGGAAAAAGAGCAAAAGGAGGAAGATCATGATTTTTAGCCTTGTGTTTCCTCTTCTGGGATATATTGATATTTTTCAGTATTTTGCTTTCAACAAAAGCCCCTCTTTCGCAGGTAGTTTCCTGTGGAACAGGGAAATTCCCAATGAGGTCAAAAAAGGAATGTGAATTCCAATAGTCTGGCCAAATGCACATCCCTCCATCTGCGCAGTGTCCTCTCATGCCATTTTACAAGGGCAGATTGTGATAGGAAAAGAGGAAATAATTTTAAGCTAAAAAGAGGAGAGATTTGGATTAAATATTAGGAAAAAATCTTTACTGTAAGGGTGGTGAGGCAATGGAAGAGGTTAAACACAGAATTCAAGGATGATATTTAAGGTCCTTTTAAACTCAGATGATTCTATGATTCCATCTTGAAGTGCACAAGACATGCCCTGGGAAGAGCTACTAGATTAAAGCCCACTAGGCAGACTGTGGAAAACCCTAAAAGGCTGGATAACTTGCTGATAATTTCCTGAATACTTCAAAGTCCTGCATGTGAAAAGAAAATCTTTCATGGACCCGTGACACCTCCAAGGCTAAGCAGAAGCTGACCACCATTTTTCATTTCTGTGGTTTTTATTTTAGGGACCTGGTTTTGGTTGAGTCTGCTTTAGCTACTAAATCCTATCCAAAAGTTTATTACAAGCTACTAGAACTGTCAGAAAACAAGGACAAAATCAAGAATATTGGTCCAACGACAGACATATTTACAGTTTGCACTGACCTCATATGTATGTAGGATTAAAAATATTCAAGTTATTATAGCAGAGTATAAAGTTGTACTCAAGCAGGTTGACCTCACTGTAGTTCTCAAGGTGAAACAAAAAATGAAATTGCCAACAAACATATTAGAGTTAGTGATTAAGTGGCTCTTTAAACACACTTGGGAACACTGGGAGAGACAGTTCTGATGGGAAAGACATGATTACTTCTGATTACTCTGCACTGCCCCATTACAGTAGTCTGATACCAGATTTCAGTGCAAAAATAATCACCAAAATATGTGAAGTGTATATCATGCAACTGTCATAAGTATCCAAAGTTACAATGAAACTGAATTACATATTTTAAAAAATTACGCATAGAATGTCCCTTTGAAACTTCCTTCATTTATGTTATAAATGTAAGAGTCTTCAGAACTCAGGAATTTAAAAGGAAGATCTACTGAAAGGGAGAAAAATACCCTCATGTGAGGCTTTTAAAAATTAATTGCATTTTTTCATGTTTTGAAATACCAGAACATGCTGCGCAGTTTATCACAATGGGTTAAAAATTTTGACATCAGGACAGGTATGGAGAAGGTCTCTTTTCTCACTGTCTTTACTGTTGGGATTGGGAAAAGATGGGCTTCTTCAAATTATGTGTGAGATAGGGGAACTCTACAGGGCAACCTGTTGTATTTCTGTACTCACTGCCTGCATAAGTAGAAAATGCATGGGTATGTACATGCAGTCAGTTCATAGAGTAAGGCAGTAATATTTTCTAAAGCACTATGATATGTTGGGACATTAGAAGGGATCATTAGGAGAAATAAATATTTGAGAATTGAAAAATATGTCCAGAGTTCTGGCACTCATAAGACAAATAGGGAAAGGATAAGAATGTGTGACCATGAATTTTACAACTACAGTCTGGGCAACTATCATTTAGCAAACATTCATTACCATTATTAATAACGTGGCATAAATGGGAAGCAGCAGACTCAATCCATATACTTGGCAGATATCTGAAACAGCAGATGGCACTTTAAGTAGGATGGGGGGAATACCCAGCGGACACCATCACTGCCTGGCCATAGATCTAGCATTTATATAAATAACTGAGACAAAATCTGGACCTAGTAAAGGCCTCACTTGTATACACTTGTGTACAATTATTTTTGTGTCTGCTAGGCAGATCGTAATTCTGGCTATGGCGTTCTTTTCCTCTCATCTGGGAAATGTTCCAGCCATGTTCAAACTGGGGCTGTGGCAACATAGCCAGACAAAATCCTGCTTGGGAACAGGTTACTGTAGAAGATTGCCACATGTCCTGCCTAAATGTGTGCTCCTGTGACACCAGGGGACAATGTTGTCCTTCTTTATGTCTTGAAGTAAACAATATATACCTGCAATATATCCCATTAAACCAATATGGCTTCCTATGTGGTGTGTTATATTGTCCCTAAATAAGCATTTTTTCACAGCACTTTGCCAATGGATACAGGTGTACTCTGCGGTTATCTGCCAGCTGTCATCCACACAATACAACTCATATAACTCTAAATTTATTCTACCACACATAATACCTTATTTTAAGAGAAAGAAGAAAATCAGGAAACTTGTGTGATCCTTTCTACTGGTTGTATGGTCTCATAAATTGCTGAAGGCCAGAAGACATGATAATAAGCCATTCTTTTTTCTCAGTAAGGCACATTCAGATGAACATACAGAAGTTATTTGTATGAATGGTGTTACACTTTGGAGAAAAGACTATAATAATAATAATAACTTTCCAAAATTCAGATAGTTCTGAATCCCCAGGACCCCCTTTTCATTTCTTGGGAAAGAACTATTTCTTGACTTACCTTGATTGTATGCACTCAAACAACCTTCTACAATGTGAAAATTTCACAGGTACGTAGCATAAATAGATACAATTATATCATAACATATAATTCTGATGACATGCTGCTTGGCATAGAAAAAAATATGTCAAAACGTGCTTGAAGCAATTCCCCTATATAATGGAATTTCACATAATTTTGCGTGCATACTGCTGTCATATTTCTAGCTGCTTTTATAGACACATTTAAAAAACAAACTTTAAAACTAATTCTAACTTTGTACAAGACAGGGATGCCCATTCCACGGTACTAAGAACTAGAGCTTATTTTGGAAGAGACTTTGTAATGTACTTATATTGGAAAACAATTTTTTCTTTCTTTTTTTCCCCCACTGTTATCCAGGATCAAAATACTGTAAATATACAAACAACTGTTCTTTGTTTTTTAAGGCTAAAGATATCAGCATTATGGAAATTATAGAATCATTAATCATTAGATTAATGATACCTATATTTGAATTCATAGTATTGTCCTGCCATTCAGTTCCATGTCTACAAATTCTTAAATATTTTGTAGCCTGGCCATAGTTAACTTTCATCTTTGTGGCCACTAGAACAAAGATATCCTTGAAAACTTACGTAGCATTTTGAAAACAAGTTTTCTTTGGGGGGCTGCTATCAGACCTGCACTATGAAGTTACTTCACACTAGGACAAGTTTGGGTAGCAAATTCTGATGTAGGATTTTCCCTTGCTACTAAAAAGACAGTGAAAAAAAAAATCCATATGCTTTATTCTTCAATAGAAGAAGAACTTATTTTCTTCAAGGAACCATTTTATAAGCTAACCTCCTGGACAACAGCATGGCTTTTGGTGTTAGAAAAGCACTCATTTCTATCTTTCACTTTGCTGAGGGATGTTCCTCTTAATTCTTCTTCATCACTACACTTTCCTTAGGAAGGTCAGCAAGTAGCCAAGTATATTTGTACTTTAAATCCCTCTATGAGTAGCATAACTCATTTCCTCTACTTTTCTGAATGTGATCCATTATGAGTAGAAGCACAGTGAAAGCAGTTGAATTCAGTGACAGCTGCAGATCCTTCCTTGGCACACAAGTCATGATGTGTGCAAATACTGCCAAATGACCAGTGTTCAGAAGGAAGAGAAATAAACCAAGATAATGGCTCTGATTATTTCATCTTTATAGGTATAGAAATAGGCATGTACAGTTCTCATCTTCCTCTAGTACTGTTAGGTTTTGGGAAAAATTTCTGTAAGAACAATGCACGATTCTTAACATTTCCATGGCTTAGTGTGAAAAAATATTGCAAAGAAAAAGAGAAGCTGAAGGACAATGAGAAGAGCTAAAGATTGGAAATTATACAACTGATTCACATACTTTCTCAATGGAAAATTACGTAGTGCAGTATTTAATATTCAGGTTAATTTACCACATAAAATAACTTTAGTGTTTCATATGAAACTGGTTCTATTTTTTCCTGGTTTGCCTAATGCTACACAAGAAAAAGATACCTCTCCACCCTCTTCTGCTGGCAGCTTTTAGGGCACATAGTGGTGAGGAGATGAAATACTCTTAGGCAGGATGGAAATCAATTTTCACCCCTTACTCACCGGAAGAGTATGCTGAATAAAGAATGATTCAGAAAGAGAGTTCTAGTGAAATAGAACAAGCCAAAATATTAGTTGCTGAACAGTCACAAAATATACTAGATTAAAAAAAAAAAAAAACAACTTCAGAAGAGACTTGAGTCTTAATAACTACCCCTCAGAAGTGGATGCACCCTTCAGGGCTCTGAATTGCAAACCCTCTTCAGGGCAGACACCCATCTTTCTTTGGCTGGAAAAGAAAGTCTCATTCCAGTACCTCAGAGGTCAGAGCTACCATGCAGCACAGAAGAGACACATTGACAAATCTCTGCCTGAATGGCAGGGCCAGGGGCAGCAAACCTACCACATAACTCAGGAAGGATCAAGTAGGGCAAGAGCCTGAGATTGATGCAGCCCCCAAGTCAGAGAGCAGAGGCTGAATGGGTAAAGTTCTTAAGGGAGACTTGCCAGGGTACTGTCAGTACCTTGGTGCACTCAGGACCCTGACACAGAAATTTCTGATACCAAATATAGAGATCAAATAACCAAAACTGTCAGGTTAAGATCCTTCATTAATCTCAAGTATTTTGGAAAGATACTGTGTATTGTAAGATATTTCAATTTATTTTTAAATAATCAGACTTGAAAAAAGGTATATCTTGAATGACCCAATCATTATGTAGAATTAAAACAACAGTTAATGGCATTGAAGGTGTATAAAGTGTGTCAGGTTTCAGTTACTGAACAGAAAAGGAAGATGACCAAGTTTTGGCATTAGAACACACACCTCTGTCAAGAAGAGTTATAGTGTATTGGACAGCAGGCATGGGCAGAGCTGAATTAGTCTGATTAATAGATCGTTCATGGAAAAAGTGCTGTATTGAAAGGACTGTGACAGATAAACCAGAAATTCTGTATTACAACCTAATATCCACGACAAAAGTTCATGTGTGCATGTGCATCGCAAGAATCATTACTTACTTTGGTAATTTGAGAAAAATATTTCACTAATCAGTCAGGAAAGATCAGTCAATGATGAAGCTGCATTCCTCAAAACGTATGCAACAGTAGTGTGCAATAGGCAAGATACAGAACAAGCCAACATTTTATTTTTTAAACTTATTTAAGATTCAGCCACAAAACTGCAAAATGTCCTAAATGTTAAACCTAGCATAGTGTAAGTGACTTCTGACAAATATTTCCTCAAATACACCAATATGACCAAGTACCACTAGAATTATTAGGAGTACAAAGCTATTCTTATGCTCTTGGAAACCTTTTCATTATCTTCCTCAATTATTAGTATTGAGAATCAGCTTGAGAAGCTTCTTCTTCTTCAAATTCCCCCTTGATTACACTTTTACAAGGAGTCCAGTACAGCATAACACCCACTGTGAGAAATTGCATATTTTCATTTTGAATGTCACAAAAAAACCCCAAATCCTAAACTGGAATTAGAAAAATAAGGGCAATAATTGATCACTTTTTTTCATCCAACTCTTCTTTCAAATTCAGATTATCTGCCACTGCTCTAAGTTCTTATAAAAAAACTAAAGCCTTTTTTTTTCCTGTATTTCTGAGATTAAAGTGAAAATGCATATTAAGAGCAACCCCATATAGGAATTAATGGTTTTTACTATTAAGTTTACACAGAGGTGGCCAAACAGGCAGAAATTTTTTTCATAAATTGAAATGGTTGATGCATTTTAAGGTGTTCTGAAATTTACCAAGTATCAATAATGTATTACCATCTACTGTCTAGAGTGGTTTGGATATTTTGGATACAAGAAAACAAGTAGGTTATTCCTTAAATCATTTGGGGGAAATTGACATTTACCATTTTACCTAGTTCCCAAAAACTAGACTAATGAAAATAGCAATATTTGAATGTACCTAGCTCAGAAGACATAGACCTATTCTTTTTGTTCAATGGCTGATTCAGTTTCACAGTGAAAAACCCAGAAATCTCATCCTTTTTTTTAAATTGGCATATTGAAGATACTGCCTCTCTCTAGGATTTTTGTCAGCCCTAAATTCCAATGGATTGAAACACCTTGGTCAGTGAGATTAAGTCCAAGATTATGCCACTTCTGAAATGAAAAAGGGTCAAAAAAAGTATTGGAGACAATAATGGCCTTCTTGAAAAGTCTTGCTTCTCATTCCATGTAGGGTGTTTGTTTGCATAAATTCAGCAAAAGACTGCAGTTACTTAGACTGCTCTAATGAGGCTTATATGTACCACAGACTATGTAATACAGTGTCTCTTATAGAAATGAGTGTTCCAGATTTATATATGAAAAATGGTTATGCATCTTATATGTCTTCACTAAACTTAATTAGGAAAGAGATGCTGCTAACATGAAAACAAGACTAAATGAAAAGTCTTTCTCCATAGTCATAGCCATGTGGTATAAAACAAACAATAGGAGTTTCATTATATGCTTCAAATACCACAAATATTCAAAGCATTGGTACTTGGAACTTAAAATATTCAAATTATCCCTATGCATTCCCCAGATTTCTGGAATTAAACCTTACTCAGTTCCCTCAGTTAAGATTCAGCCCGTATAAAATTTTACTTCTATAGCATAGTTACTTAGTATCTGATGTCTGCATTTGAGACAGAAATTCAACAACCTCCTTTTGAAATGCCTGCCCAAGTGAAGGTCACAACATTACCACTTTCTGCAGTGGATTCATGATCTCATCTATAATGGAAGAAATACTTTACCTGTTTCAAAGAGTACTGGAAGGGACAGAGTGAAAAAGATCAGAAAATGTGTTTCTGGGTAATAAAAATTATTAACGTCATTGCTACACTTTTACTCATTATTTAAAAACAAATAAAATATACAAGCTTCTTACAAAAAATCTTGGAAAGTGAAAAATTTATATTTTATCATTTAAATGGAATTCCTTAATGGGGCATTTTGATATTGCAATTAAATCAGAAATAAAATGGGAAAAAAAATGGACATCTGAGAATAGTGCAACAAACGCCATTATAGGTAAGTCATCTTTTTCTAATGCAAAGTTGCAGACTGGTACAACTGCATCTTTCACATTTGTGTACAAGGCCAGTCACACTTCAACACTAATCACACCTCTGGAAAGCATCTCATGACTATGTGAAATGATTCTGTAGAACACCATGTGGAATGGAAATGGACAAGTTAAGTTTTTAAACTTTTAAAATTTTTTTTTTTTTTAGGGACTGGAGAGAACTGAAACAAGAAATGTTTAATATTGACTTAACCTAATGTTTAGCCTCTAAGTTAAAGTGGACCCATCCTCTTTGTGACATATGTCTGGAAGAAACCTCTTGACTTCACCACTGCTGATCTTTAAAGGCTTGTTTGTTTAACCTTAGCATATTATTCATGTGTAGCTGGTACATGGATTATATAATTTGGAAAAGGACTATGAAAAGATGCTGTATTACTGCTCTGTGTTTATTTTATTATCACTGTAGCTAATATCCATTACACAATTATGATAATCAAACGTCTTTTCAGCCTCAAACAATGCTTAATGAAATGACAAATGTTTTTTATTTGTAAAATTTTGACTTGGTTGATTAAATAATTACAAAGTATATGTGTAAATATAAAATAAGTCTTCCTTTATTTTACAAGACATCGCAAAATTTGAAAAGAGTCAAGCTGTACTTCACTAATCATCACAGCTTCCACAGTGACAGCTCAATCACTGGCTCTGGAATAAAAGAGTGATTCCCAAACATGTCATTGTGGATCTATTTAGGTAGAAGAATTAGTCTACAAGGGTTCTTGTCAACTAATTGTCAACTAAAAAAGAACAGTAATTATCTTTTTGCTATAATTATACTAAGAAAATATATTTAATTTTCAATTATTTGATAAAAATGTGAATATATAGCGGTATGTGCATTTCTTCCACCTTTACAGTGAAATAATGTTCTGATTTACAATATTAGAACGGGTTTTTTCAATTGAAAACATAAAAAATATTAGTGATTTTAAGGACAGTAGCAAGAAAATGGAAATAAGAAAAAGATAGAACTGTGAAATGTTTACTCACATAATATGTGATTAAAAAAGGTGGGCACATGCATTTCTGCTATACTCACAGCATTCAAATAACCTTGAAGTGGCTGCAGAGAAGGTGAGGGAAAGGCATCCCATCTCACCTGACCTCAGCTGATAGGCAAACACAAATAGAGACAGACAGACAGGTACTTCCAGATGTCAGCTCACTCAAACTCCAGCTGAACTGCTCTCTACACGAGCACAGAATGGTGAGAACCACTGAGAAGTTTTGATGAGATATTTGACTTTAAGGCAGCTAAAATTTAGTTATATGGGGTTGGTCTTATGCAATGATACAGCTATTTGTCTTGAAGTGTTTGCTCTGGGTTTCTTTGAATTAATGACAGGTCAATGTTAGAGTGTTATACAGAAAACATGGAAAAACATTGAAAATATAATGCATGTATTCAGGTAGAAACCACATTTGTGCTTAATACATATTTATTTATTTTTCTTTCACTGACTTTTCATGTCCTTTTCAGCTGCTAAATCAATACATCAAGATATATTTAAAAAAAAGTCTCAAGAAGAGTATATTTCCATCAATAAGGCACTGCTTATGAGAATTTTCATGGGTAATCTGTGTCATACCAATTAATAAAATAAACATTATCCTTTTTCTGTTCAGAATCAGGCCTAAAAGAAAGGCAGGTCCCATAAGAACACCATCACAGTGGAAATGATGCTGGAAGTTAATTGACTAAACCAGCTGCCAGTCAAAGTTGCTCTAAGGGTTTAGGGATTTTTCTTTTTTCACTTGAGAACAGTTAGTACTATTAATCTTTCATGGAAAAACATGCCACTATTAAAATAACCAAATAATTCCTACTTTAAAGACTCGTGGCCACATCAAATGGTACATTATCCTACTGACACTATGTGAGGTACAAATGCTAAGCAACCTGATGCTTCAGCAATAACAGGAAGTCTAATCACTCTGTTGGAACTTAGAAGACAACTGAGAAAGCTTTTTAAACAAGAATTAAAGGAACTGTACCATTCTCAGAATGCATCATCAGATTGGATCCACTCAGCCTGGAATCTTGTGCATTTTGTAATTCTACAGCATAAATCTGTACACCAAAATAGAAGCGACACAGCTGCAGAACATAAAAATCAAGCTGTCCAGAAACACTTGTGCATTTGAATTTTTTCCTAACATAATTTTAAAATTGTAGTAAACATTTTTTAGATACCATGAAACTTTTTTATTAGCTGTTTTTTGAAAGATAACTAAGATTCTTCTTTTTCTCATCTCTTTTCAGGATGCACTTAATGAACCAACAACATCATATTAAGGGTATCCAGGGAAAATAATTCTGGACTACAATGTCTTAACCTAAAACAAATAAATTATTTGACTTGTCAACAGTTGGCTTTCAGCTGGCTTAAAACAGAAATAGCATTTTAACATTTTCACCTAAACCCCATTATCTAGTTACTTTTAAAAATGAAAAAAACTAAAGCAACCCTCTCAAGTTAAGTCTAGTCCACTCTTTATGCACTTTGCAATTCCAACTCATCCCTTACAAAGCATTCAGGAATCAATACAAAAATAGTTTTCTCTAATTAATAAACAGTGATAGGCTATCCATGTCAAGGGGGTTGTAACTAGATAATTTTTAAAGTCCTTTCCAACCCAGGCCATTCAGTGATTCTGTGATTCTATGACATTGTTCTGGATACAGAATGAGTACCAGGCTGTGACTGAGAATCATAGTTTTAGTAAAGGAGCTGCAACTGGGACCTAAAATGCATGGAGTCATAGGATTCATACAAGGTTATTCCATGGATATGAATCTCCACCATATAAACCCACGCTTTTATTTTTTTCCCTCATGACGTTCCACTGCAGTTGAGCCTAATTTTTATAGCAATAATCTTTGTGAATAACTGCTTGGAGAACAAAGAATTAACAGTTTGGTGTGTATAAAAGTCTTACTCAATTTTTATTACTTTATATCCAAGCAGCACACTGCCTGTTTAAGAGATCTTCAACAAAGAGTGAACTGTACCTAAATACTTTGTAGTGAGACAAAACCCAGAACCACTTTGCTTAGACAGTCTTGGTGACAGCAAATTAGTGCTGAAGTTGTACTGCTACTGTGCTCTCAAGGGACTGACTCTACCAAACATTTTTTGTAGAAATTTTAAATCAGCACAGTTGGGGACCTATGTCTTTGACATGAACATAGCTAATAAATATGGAGATAATTTATTATGAACTCCATAATACTTGAACAAGTATCATGACCCAAGAAACCCTGTTAAAATAAAGGGTTTTTTTTAGAGTGGCAATTTAATTGTGCAGTGTATTGCCATCAGTTGAGATTAATCATAGTAATAAGTTTTCCACTTAGAAAACTATTAAAATTATTTGAATATGGAACAGGAGAAATGATTTTCTAAGTCAAACGATATAAAAATTCAAAAATTATAAAGAATCCACCTGAAAGGTAAGTTTTATATTATTTCTATTCATTTGAAAAAGGGAAGTACCAAAGTGAAACTGATGCCATAGGCTACTCTCCAAAAAAAATTATTCACAGATATATATGTGCTTGAAAATTAAATATGAAAAATTGTACTGTTTTGGAAGTTAGAGACAGATTAAGTTAAATAAATTAATCTATTAATAATCAAAATATTAATTAAAAAAAGCTATGTAAATTGTGTGGCTTTTTTTCTGTTAAAAAATAACATTCCAAGTCCACACTTGGTTTTATCCAGAGTACTAGTTAGAATGTGAATTTTGTTTGGGTATGACAGCACCAAAATCTTGTGACTCATGTGACTAAAGCTTCTAACACCAGAAGTATTGCAAATCAGCTTCCATACTTATTTTTCTAGTTCTCACATTTGCAAGATTAGATGTTCTCACATGATTTTGCCCCTAGCCAGGAAATAATCTTCTACAGCTAAGGGTCATTCCTGGTTCAGCCTATATAGTATCAGGTTTGGAAATGGGAATTAAATTACCAGTGTAGTAAGATGGGATTCAGAGGAACATGTAGTCAGACATTTTCTTCTGTTATTAAAAAATTATTGCACTTTTCTATTCATCCCTCACCAATGGATATAGTTGAGCACTGGAGTTCATGTTATTTTCACCATATTAGCCTGAAAAAAACAACTTTTCCCATTCTGGGGTTTTTCTGTTTTGGCTGAGGATTTGTTGTCACTTGTTAAAACCTAATTTATTTCAAATCATATGGGACAGATTATTTTTTCTTTCTTCAAATATGCTTCAGGCCTTGAGTCATTTTGTTGACTCAGCCTCTGTCATGGCTTCTGAGTCTGCGGCCAAAAGTTCATAGCCTTCAGGCTGCTTAGCTGCATTTCAGTGCCAAAAAAGGGCAGTCAGATTCAGAGAGGGCGTAAGGAGAAGCAAAAAATTAATGCCAGGAGTAGAAAAGACCTGAAAGGACGGATTAAATCAATGCCAAAACATTGACAGTGTGAGCGCACTATGAGGACAGGAATGGTGGAGACTGCCCATGGGCCAGGCAGGGTAAACCTCAACAGCCAGGGCCAGTTCCATCATCTGTGGGACCTCAGCCAAAAAGGTCCTGCCCTGCCTGTCCCCAACTGGGGACGTTATACCACGATTATTTTTGTAACAAAGACTGACAATTTGTGTTTTGTTTTTTTTTTCTAAAAAACTGAGACAATTGGAAATGCTCACAACGGACCTATTCAAAGTTAAAAGGTTTGACAGAAAGGGTAAGATTAATTTCAAAATGTCAGCCTCCTAAAAAGTTTTAGTGTTAAATTTAAGGTCACCTGCATTCCCTGTATAGCCCCTGATATGGGACAGGCACCTTGTAAAAATACTTTACTCTTTGGGTTCATTGTCCTATAACAAGGATTTCTCTCCATGGTGCCAACCTGAAGAGGTTGTCTGAGACTACAGAAGGAATTTAAAGGCTCACCTTAAGTAGGCTGCAAACTCTAAGGTAGTTAGATAAATTCCTTCTCCCAGGACAGAGATGGCCAGTGTCAGTTTGCAGTGGTTGGACTCTCTGGCCACAGGTGTAGCTCTGCTCTTTTGCCAAGCAGCTGATCTAAAATATCTAGGTTATCAAAGAGATAAACTGACTCTCTTTAAAAAAGTGTCAGCAAATATGAACAAAGACCTGTATGGGATACTAAGTCTGACACAGGGCACTGTGATCAAAACCAATTTTTAAAGCAGTTCAGTTCTTTGAAATTATGAGCCAAAATTTCATCCCATTACTCTGACATAATTTATCCAAGAGGCAAAAAAGCCCCCTCAAAATACTGAGGAAAAAAGTATAAATCATACTTAAAGGTGGAATTCCTAGAACCAATAATTACAATTTTCAATTATCATTTTTTCAAAAAAAAATCAAGCTTCATAACGATGTATGTAACAAATAAGCCTACCTTGTAGGAACACAGCCTCTGGATAGCTTACCTGAAATTCTTAACTCATTAGGAGAGTTAAGAATCATGCATATTTTAAAAATTATTAAATATATAATCCTCAGTCATGCAAAATGGCAAACTTTGCTCCAGAAAACAATAATGAGATTACTCTTAACCATGTGTGTAATTCCAGTTGAATGGTATTCCTCATGTTCCTGATGAAATTATGAATGTGGCAAGTTAAGGACATGCCTAAATGCTGAGAGATGCCACAGAATTCAGCATATTCCTGAAATGGAATCTGAGATGCAGTGAAGAGTATCTTTGGCTTGAAGTTTTACAGAGAAGTTAGTTGTGGCTATACTGATTAGATGATATGTTCAGACAAATAAAACTCCATTTTCAGGCTAAAAATGCAAGCTTTAATCTATTCCTGACCTCTTATGTCTCCCACCACCATTCTTATTCTTTAAATACTTTAAAAGTTTGAGACCATCACAATATGTCTGAGGCATCCCACAAGATTTGTTGTTTTCTAAAAAGAAAAAAAAAGTGATATGACTAAATTCTTTGAGATGAAATAATGTCTTCAAATATGATTATAGATCCTGATGCTGGTTTTACCTTCAGTACAAATGAGAAATATAAGTAGCCCTACCTCACTTTTGTCCACAATTATGAAGCTGATGCTCATTTGAAAAAAATTATCAGCCAATAGGTGGCACTGAAAGTATTTAACATTTATCTAAATCTTCTATTTTCTTTTAGGAAAATTTCAAGTTTCCCTCAAGTAAATGGCATGCTCACAATTTAAAAGCTGAGTCACATATTGAATTCTCTTATTAAAGATATTAAGTCCTCCAACTTTTAAATAGTTGGAGGACTGTTGAGAATTTAAACAGTTCTCTGGAAATACGAACAAGTGCATCATAGTACTTGTATCCCTGGCAAAACCCAATCTAAAGCAGGAGCTCCTTTTGAGATTGTGGGACCATTGACATTCCAGGGAGTATCTTACAATGAAGTTTAAACTGTAAATATCTGGGAAAACTGTAGTGTTCCAGAAATTGGTTTATATTGTAGTTTTTTGCATTCTGCATGTCAATTTATTTTCTTTTCAAAGCTGCTTTTATTTTTGTAAACCTGTGAGGAAAGAAGGAGGATTTTGTAGCAAATATAATTTAATTTTTCTTCACTAGCATTCACTTAAATTAGGACAAATTTTACAAGAAACCTTTTCATTCTCTGTGGTAAACAAGTTCATAAACTATTCTATGAATGGAGATATTTAGATATTTTAGATCAGACTTCTGAGTGCCAATAAGATATTATTAAATAAATAACCCTGCCATGTTAATTTTTTGCTCATTTTAATATATTTTTTTGAGCAAATGTGATTCAGAAGATGTTAAGTATCAGTGTTTTGGTTTATACTGAGTGTAATTGAGTCCCATGCATTGTTTCATACCTGCACATTATAGTTCCTCCATGGTTTTTACTGAAAGTTAGGCCAAGATGGTGAAGTAGGAGTGACTTGTTCTGAAAAATATATTATTGTGTGTGATACAATACAGAACCTTACTACTCCACTTTCAGACTACTTCTCTACCATCTTTGTATAGAAATCTGTCTTAAGAACAATGTAGGCCACATAGGTTTTAGCTATACCAAATAAAAATGTGCAGGGATTCATTGTACTGTCGTCAACCACAGCGTTACAGGGGACAAGTGAATAGCAGTGAAATAGAAATACATCCAAAACCAGATAGTGTATAGAGAGATTTGCACAGCAGTACCAATACATCTTAATTACTGGGAACTAAAAGCTTTGAGTGCATTCCTGCCTTCATCATTTCCTGCCAGCAGGAAAATGAAAGTGTCTTCAGATTGCAAAGCAGTAGAAAACAATTATCTAATGCTATAGCACCAGACCTCAGCAAGGTATAAGACTCTCTAGCTTCACCTGAATCGGTTCTGAAGACCTATGATGCCACAGTTGGTGATGAGAATTAATGTATCATATCAGAAAGTAATTCAAATTAAAACTCAAACCATTAATTTAAATTTAGGTATTCTTTCCTCTGTTCAGGAAGCAAAGCAAGGAACTACATAAATCACAGAAGACCTAGCAAAGATGTAGCCTTTATTAACAACTCAAATGAAAATGTCATCCTTCTCAGGTTACTGAGAATATGAGTGGGTATGACAAAAAGAAAGACCAATATTCTGTCTGCAGATATCTTGACCAGCTAATTCTTTTTAAACAATTTCTATGACCTAATGGTAAACAGAGGACCATTATGGTGTAAGCAAAGAGAGAAGTAGAAATGAATGAATTCTTAAATATTCTGGGAAAGAAAAGCATTGAATTTTATTGCCATACATGTTTATGAATATCTGCATAACCATAGCCTGGTCACAAAAAAAAAAAGTTTAAAAATTGAATGTCTTTAAAATACCCTATTTTTTGTAAACAATTGGTCACTGATTTCTAGATACACATGCAAAAAATCCAGAAAATAAATTAAAAATTTTGGACAGCCTTTTGATAATTGGTCTGCTACTTTTGCAAAAAATCGTGGCTTGAATATTATGAGAAGCTTATGTATTTCCAGTTACTTTAGCATCTATCTATTTGAAAATAGATATTTGAATAGAACATTAAAAAGTGAAAAAAGGCTAATGCCACACAGTCACTCTCAAGACTATGAAAAAAGTGGGATACAGTATTTCACAGGGGTGTGTTCACAAGAGTATCCAAACTCCTGAGCCTTCCATCAAAACCCACAAATGAAAAAGCAAGTCCTGTGTTTGAATTAGTTGAAGGGGGATTTTTTTTTGTTTGGAGGGGGGATTTTTTGGCGTCTTTTTTGGTGCTGTTTCTTTTTTTGGGGGGGGAGGGGGTTGTTTGTTTGGGGATTTTTAAAAGTTCTTTATTTTTTTTTCTTCAAGTAAGCAATCTAACCACTTCTACTTGGGCTTGAAAGCCAGTTTAGAAAGTCTGAAGTTATTGCCAGTACTTGCATATTTGAATGAAGGAAATCAGGTCTTGCTATAATGAGAGATCCAACAAGATGCTGCTTAATGGTGAGACTCGTTCAGACTCTCTTTGAAATGTCACCTGCTGCTGAATGAACGGGCTTGGCAGGCATGAATAAGAGGCAGTAGCTATTGTAACCTGCCAGGGCTCTTCATAATGGGATGATCATGTTTATATGGGGAGCAACTAAGGAGAACTATTGAAAGTGTCCAAGGAACTGCCAAAGATGAGATTCCACCTTATGCTTCAGTACATACACTTTCTAACTAGTAATGGAAAAATTCAAAGCAAGTTGAGGATCAGTTGAAATGCAGATAAATAACAAGCAACAAAACACAAAGGGAGACAAGGTCAGCAGGCAGGAAGTCCAGTGCACCTTAGGCTAAGTCTTTATTTTTACAGAATCAACAATCTTGAGGGAGATGGGGAGACTGCCCAAGACTGCAGTTCTTCACTACCTGTCACTGTTCCATTAGTTTCCAGGCACACTGAGAAGGCCCTAGTCTGTGGCAGATACCAGTTGCCTCATCTTCCTGTCTCCACTCTTTTCACCTTCTCTTCACTGGTCTTCTCTTGACATTCTTCTGCAATGACATTGTTTAACACTGCAGAGTGGAAGCTGCGACCTCGCAATCGGAAAATGAATACTACAACTGTTGGGTAGTTGAAAGGTTTTGGAAGGCGAAAGGATCAGAACAACCAACTGTGAATGGCACCAAACAAACTAAAAAAGGAGATCCCACATGATGTCCAGACTTAAATGAGAATTTTTTCTCATTTAAAAAGTAAAGAGTGAAAAAAAGAAAGTAATAAGTCTCCTACTTTTGAAAAAAACCCAACAAACCTGCAAAAAAACCTAGGAAAATAGTGTTATTCTATAAAATGTAAACTATTACAAAATTATTCACTTGAGTATATTTTACCTTTGGATTATAAAGCTCCACACTACTTCTGAGTTTCACAATGCTCATAAAATTCAAGAGTTGTAAAATTAAGGCCTGGCGAGTTGGGAAATGCCAGAGTCAGTCTCCTACTAGATGTACATTCCAATACACTTATCCATGTAATGATCCTGCTCAAGACAAGACACCTCTGAGGGATTCCATTTTTCAGTCTATCGTTCCCTACTCTTGGCTCAAAATGGTCAGGCAACTAGGCAATCAGCCAATGAGTAAGTCAAGACTTAATGTCAAGTTCATTGTTTGCAGTTTTGTCCGTGATATTTTCAGGAAGTCAGAAGGGTGCTTTGAAGAAGATCTCATGGATCTCTGTGAGCCTCAGTGCAAGCCCATACTTGTTTTTAATTAAGTCTAGATACTTGCAGGGATTACAACTAAAACATCATGGTTTCATTGACTTGCCTAAAAGCACACTATAGTTCCAAGGCAATCACCATGAAATACTTCTCCTGTGCCCTGTCTTGCCACTACATCTCTTCTAAGTTCAGTCGTGACTCTCTGCTAGGGTTCTGAATCATCCTGATGATTCACCAGGCTTACCAGGAACACTGAATGGAAGAAATATCCCACAGAAACAAAACATTGTAACCACACAAAACAAAATACACTCCTAATATATATGTATTTTGTTAAGGCTGTAAATAAACATAAACCCTACTATTTCCTAACTTTTCTGTACTTTACTTTGCTATCTTCATGATGGATGTGCCTTCTTATTTAAAAAAGTAAACCAAACAAAAATCAAAGAATCATTAGACATACTCCTGATGTTCAAGAGCATTGAAGAAATGATTGGCAACTCATCTATGACACAGCCTCTGCTCTTGGACATAATACACACTTCATAGAACATATCACTGACTTTTCATCCAGCACATTGATCTATCCTACAGATTCAATTTATGCCAGTATGTTTCACAGATACTTGCTGGTAAATGGCACACTCAAAATGCAGCCCTGCTCTGGTGCCAAATGTCAAGTCACTTTTTCCATATTGAGTTACTAAAGCTTGACAGCAACACCACTGTAATTCTTTCACTTGTTTTTAACTTGAAAGGAAAATGCATTATTTTCAGCCTTGTACTAGAAAATGGCCATGTGCTGTTTATTGATGATTTCCAGTGAAATTTAGGCTAAGACAAGGCTCTCTCAGATGAAAGGTTTCATTCCAAATGCTTAGAAACTGGCAAAGTTGTGAGAAATTGAAGACAAACTATTGAAATCTTGTGGTTTTATGTTGTTTGAAACTTAACTCCATAAAATATTTCAAGACTATTTTGTGTCCCAATTAAAAATTGTATGCACAAAAATAATTTAGAACCAGAATTTGCATTTCATTAATTTATCAGCAACTTTTTTTACAATGGGAAAGTATGTTCTTCATGCACATCTGTAGCAAAATCCAGAATTCCTACACTACTGTTGGTCCACAGAAACAAGTAAACCTCCTTCTTGCCAGTCCATAAAGAAAGTGACACATAGCAACATCCATTATAAATAATGAATAGACCAATTTCAAAGTGGAAAATTGCATCAATATTCACACTTTTTGAATATTGATGTAAATTGGTTTAAATTGACCAGATGCTCTGAAGATGGCATAGACAGGTGCAAATTATTTTTCTCCTGTTAGCAAATCCCATTAGTCTTCAGGAGTCATGCACTATAAGGGAAAGCAGCTGTTTGGTCCTCTTAGGGACTGCAGAGAAGGCACCTCTAAAGCCCCCATGGAATTTCATAGGAGTGCTAAAAATGCAGAATAAGCTTGGAATCAGATCCTTAATCAGCGTTTTACTGGGAATGACTGCACTTTACTATCCATTTCTCAGTATAACAATGCTGTCATGGAATTATCCATTCTCTGTTCCCTCTCTGAGGCCTGGGGTTACATCTACAAAAGAACGTAAAAGAGGATGGGGCAAATTTCTAACCCTGAAGTCACATACGCCATTATGCTCTAGTTCATATTAATCTGCTTAAACACTCTCCTTTCAAAAGGAGGGAGAAGCAAAGCTAACAAGTTTTTGAAATATTTCTACTTCACTTAAAATCTTGCCAGTTAGTCACTGTGTTAAGAAAGAAATTATACATGTAGCCACACACTAGTGCTTGATTCCACAAGGTAATTCTGTTTTATTTAGCAGTATGAGCAAAGCCTCTAAGCACAGAGAAGAATTCCTCTTGAAGTCTTGACTACTTACCTTTTCTGATTTGCATCTACATGTCCCTTGGAAGGGTTTACCCCATTTTTTGTGAATCAGTGAGTAGCCAAAACCCCCTTCTCCTTTCATTTTTCCTTGATTCTATAGATGACCCTTCTCAGAAGGCAATATTTTTTTAGGCGCACTTTAGTCTTGACTATAAACCCAGAATAAAAATATAGTTGCAGTATGAGTAGTGATGCAATGTAGTTATGCTTTTATGCTAATTTTGCAAAATTCTTACAACAAAGTAAGGATTGCACTGTTTGTAGTGTATGTGGATAGCTGGAGTTTTAAACAGTTATAGATCAGACATTACATGGGCCAGGGGAAAAAATAATGGTATGGGGTCTGCTAGAGCAAGCAAGATCTGGATCAATTGAACAGAGGAATTCCTGGGTTTTTATACAGCTCCTGCCATTGCCTGGTCACCTGGTCAGGCCACAGGTCCCTTTTAATGCAGAGGCTCAGGTGTTCAGGGCCTCTTGTCTCAGGCTCCCAGAGCTCAACCTGCAGCTCACGATGGACTGCGCCCCGAGACACCTGCCCTGACAGCATCAGTCACCAGCAGAGAGCAATAAGGTCTGCTCTGAGCCTTCTCCAGAATAAAGAATCCCGGCTCTCTCTGCAGCAAAAAATGTATTTTGAACACTAATTTCTAGGTCATTGTGCTGGTTTTAGCTGTGATAGAATGACTTTTTTTTCCACAGTAGCTGGGTATGGGTCTGTCTTGGGTTTGTGCTGAAAAATGTGGATAACACAGATGCCTTTGTATTGCTGAGCAGTGCTCACGCAGAGTCAAGGCCTTTCCTGCTTCTCACTGCACTCCACCACACGGTGGGCTGGGAGTCCACAAGAAGCTGGGACACAGACAGGACAGCTGATGCCAGCTGGGGACCCCAGGGATATCCCACAACATGTGGTTTCATGCTCAGCATATGAAGCTGGGGAAAGAAGGAAGAAGGGGGCAATGCTCAGAGTGATGGCCTTTATTTTTCCAATTGTTATGCATGATGGATCCCTGCTTTCCCAGTGAACACTTGCCTGCTCAGGGGAAGTTGTGGAAAAATTCCTTGCTTTGCTCGTCTTTTGTTCATGTCTTTTGCTTTACCTATTAAATTGTCTTTATCTCAACCCACGAGTTTTCTCACTTTTACTGCTCTAATTCTCTCCCCTTTCTGAGCAGCTGTCGGTGCTTAGTTACTGGCTGGGGTTAAATCATGGCAGCCAGTTTGAATCCTATTTTGTATTCAGGGTTTGTTAGATATGTTCTTTTGATTCTTTTCTGAAAATCCATGAATGCATCATACAGTAAATGATCAATTAGTCTTTTCTTCTTTTTACCTCCTCTCTTGCCTGTTTGTGGCAAAATTATTTCTTTACTTTCCCTTTGAAAACAAGGCTGTCCTTACTCATTAGTAAATGCACAATTCCTTTTTGCTTGTAGAGATCTGTACATTGTCTGATGGCCTGCATACAACATACACACATGGAAATCAGCTTCCAATAATAACCTTACCATTTGCATCAGATTGCTAAGGCTTTTGAAACTTTCCAATTTGCATGACTTAGTAGAAATAGGGCATAAATCAGTTCTTTGAGTTTGTGTTGCTGTTCCAGAGTGTTATGGAAACAGCAGCTTCTCTTCTGCATCCCATTAAAAAAAAAAGCCAGCTCAGTAAATGAAAAAGAATATGACTGTATTTGCAAACCATTACAAATACCCAGGGTAGATTCACCCTCCCACCTTGCTCGGCATGACTCTGATATTCAGACAAAATCAAATATGAACAGCTACTACCACAGTAGACATTCAGCTTCGTAAATGCTCTATTTACGTGGCAAAGAAATGGGCTTTACAGGAGTTTTACAGAGAAACAGAAATTGCCAGAACTGGCAGTGTAAATTGAAATAGCAGGAGGTAATGCTATGAGAATAAATATTGGAAAAACAACTAGGAAAGTGGATGCAGGCAACTGATTTTAAATCCTTTCTCCTCTGCAAATATAAAAGCCTGGAGTCACCCATCTCTAATGTACATAGGTTAAACCTTCCCAGTTACTCCATACAGGTGCTGTTGGAAATGCACTGTGAAAAACCCAGTGTTTCAGAAAGTAAATGTGAGAAATTATGAAAAATGTTTTGAGATAGGCATGTTTTTAGCAGGTCAAATGTCAGTGCTAGTAATTGGCTTTATCCCAGTAATCTAGTGAAGTTTGAAGTTCCCAATCTCTCTAAAAGCTACCATCCCTAGGATCTGCTGAGATTCTTTGAGGCACCACTACCACATAATTTCCTAGGCTGTGTGGTCTGTTGCAGTGGGCTGAATGGAATGAACAGGGAAGGAGGGTCACTAACATGTTTCACACCATGCTCCCTGCCATACTCAAGATGCTGTAATAAGCTACAGTGATGAAAGTACATTTCAGTTTCATTCCCAACAGATTGAAAAGATTCATGTAACTATCATTGCCCTCAGATGTATTCAACATCCCTATCCCAAAAAATTAGGTACTCTGAATTTATGGACAGCAAGAATGTCGAGTAGAACTCCACTCACATGGGAAGAATCCTTTGTGAATTGGTGGAATTTCTAATTGTAATGGCTTAATGGCTCTTCTGTCACTCTTGTAAGTAAAACTGATTGTAAATAAAACAAAATGCAGAGTAAAACACAGATATTCAACAATATCTGTAGCTCCCGCTCCCCAGATTGATAAGACTTCTGCTGTCCTGGAACCCAGCCTAATAATTCATAAGCAGTCATTACAAAGATGTATTTTACTGTCTGAAAGTATTTCACAGACATCTGCTAATACCACTCCCTCCTAATACATATCAGGTACATTTCATACTGTGTGAGATCTCCATTGGTGAAATATTTCATCTGAGATCAAGCCAACTGAGATGCAACCCCACATTAAAAATGAAATTCAGGTGTAAATACTGAATGTTTGAACCAACTTTAATTATAAAGAGAAAAAAGTGTGAAAAGAGAAGTTATGCTTCAACAGCTAATGCTATTTCTGCTTGAAAGCTTGGGGGATTAAATGCAAGGCAAAGGAAAAAAAAACCCAAACAGTTTTTAAGTCAAAGTTTTATTCGCTAGATTATAACTAAATGTTGCACACTACCATCCTTGTGTTCAAGGAGAAAAGGATCCCAGCTTTGTAAATTAATCCAGTGGTATGATCAGACACGCAGTAGAATCATATGATTGGAAAGATTAGATGAAACAAATAGCAAATGAGGTAAACCACAGCAGAAATGCAAGAAAAAATCCAATCTATCTCTCCTTTGAAAAATTCATCATTTATAAATAATGAACTAATAGCCTCCGACCCATAATAAGCAGGCAAAACAAGGAAGATGAAGGAAGAGAGGAAGATGACAAGAATTAGAAATAGTTAGAAGTGTGCTGAATGAAACTTTTGCAACTGGAAGGAAGAAAAGTGTCTTTAGCTACGACATCATCCAGCCCCTCAGACAATCCATAGTTACCCAGTGCAAAAGTTTTCGTACAAAACTGCAGTGTACACATTCCTAGACAGAGAGAGGTGCCTATACCAGTATGCCATAAGTGCTGCTAGACACAGCATGAATGGGAGCACTTCAGCAGTGACACTCAGGGACTGCATTCATGAGCTGGGAAAAGCTACAGCTGAAGGCAAATTACAATTTGAAGGCATGCCCATTGCTCCCTTGGCTCCAGCTCCACGATCCAAACTGTGAGGGAGGATTGAAATTAAATAAAAGACCCGCAAGCCAATGGTACAAATGCTTCATTAGTTTTTCAGGCAAACCCAAGTCTCATACTAATCTCAAACACTTTCTGCAAGAGAAAGGATATTGACCTGGCTAGGGAATTAAGAATTTCAATGATGTGGGGTTTCTTGAAGCCTGCACTTATTACCCACAAAAAGGATGCATAATCAAGATCAGTAAAGTAAAGTGCAGGGCTGAAAGAGTCAGTGCACTGCAGGAAGTAGTACAACATTAAACAGAAATCTGCCATGAAGACTAACACCTACCAGAGATATCCAGCACACAGAGGAGCTGCATAAGCAGCCAGCTTTTCAAATGGATGGAATTTTCTTTTTCCCACCTACAGTGCCTTCTGTAAATAACTTCCTCATGATGTTAAAGCTGCCATGGAGCTGCACACTGGGAATCTCTGCCAGGACAAAGGATAACTTGAGGTGATTCTGTACACTTTTGGTATCATTGCTCTGTTTTAACACTGGCATTTGACACATGTCTTTTCCTTTTGACCTTCAGACTAGCCAAGTGGGTGCAGGGCTCAGCAAGGGACGGCTGCTCCCTCAAGGCTGAGAAGCCAGAGTCACATCACTCCCAGTGGTTGCTCTGCTCAGTGTTAGGGTTGCAAATAGAGCCTTCAGACAGTCACAGGCAGAGCAAGTGATGAACCAGGAAACTCTAGGGCTAGAGCCTGCATAGGGGATCCAGCCAGGAGACAAGGCCAGAAGAAGGTTGTGACACAGGCACAGCTATACATCCTTAAATCAGGATTGCCAGTCTGAGCTGAAATGGGACTCCTGGGCAGGGTGTGGGGAAAGGCCCTAGCTGAGGATTGTTAGGGCATCTCAGTGCCCTCGGGGGCCTGGCAGCACCTACAGAATGCAGTGGGGTTAATAATAACTTTCCAGAGGAAACAAAGATTCCTAGCACATTTGAATTTATCACAGCTTCAGACCAGCCAGTGAAGGTGTCAGATCTGTGGGGCAGCTTACTGTGCTCAGTCCCTTCATACCTTCAGAGTGATATGAAGTGATATATAGAGTGATATATAGACCATATGTTCTTTCATAGCTTCTGCAGTGAGTCATGGGCTCAGCACTGGGATCATATAACCTAAATGTAAACTAAAGTGATGGAATCACTAAATGAAAAGTCAGATTTTCCATTTAGCAAATTTCACCATCAGGAAAGTAGGAGTGGGATTGCACAGATGCTAGAACTAGAAAAAAATAAAAGGGAATCTGTCTCTTCAGAGGCTGTGGTACATGCTGCTTCTCCAGCCTGCAAGAAATATGGAGGAGGACGTCTAAGCATTGACCTAAAAGAGGAGACAAGATCCAAGTCCTAGGCTCATTGAGGAAAAATGGGAACAAATAAATGGGTGATAGAGCAGATTGTGGTACAGATCTTTTAGAGACTGAAAGATATCCCAAGTGAAATAAAGTAAACAAGGAGAAAATGACTGGCAATTAGCAGGGCTTCAGGGAACAGAGCGGCTGAGCAGAGAAGAGTACATTTGGTAATGAAACAGAAGAAATAATACAGGTGCTGTCAGATTAGGTTCATTAGAACTGGACCAAAAATTAAGGATTAGACTAAGCAGTCAGAAACCTGCCTCCAGGGGAGGTAATGTTGTTAAGTGTTAATGTCTCTAGCTGTTGATGTCTCTGACTAAGCACTGACCCTGAAGGGATGGTGTGCCCCATTGCTCACTCCAAGCTCTCATTTTCCCCAGCACATATCCAAGACAAGACCTTGTCACACACCAGACACATCTTGGTTCCCCTGACAGAAACGCCAGCCACCTCAGCAGGGCAGGAGCTGCAGTGGACACAAACGCTTTCAGTGGCCATCACAGACAGGAACCAGCCCCGAGCGTGCAGCTTTTCTGTAAGTAGCAAAATTTCTGGACTAATTTCTAAGGCAAATATCTGTTATTTATCAAGCAAGCCACAAATATTTTTCTAAGATCTGAGAAGGAGGAGGAAAGGTCTGAAGCTGTCCTTGTATCCAAATTGGCTCTCCTTGTGTACAGACGCCAAACCAGTTTTACAAGAATGTTCCAGAGGTGTTGCCTTGCAACACTAAGTTACACATTACTTGCCCTTCAACAACCCTTTACAAAGATACAATGCACATTACTACATATTTGCTCTGTGTCTTGTACCTTGGCACCTCCTTCGGTCCTTTTCACTCTCTAGCTTTTTTCTTTTTTAGAAGAAAGGCTTTCAGGGTCCACCTCTTTCCTGTCTTCTCTTGATGAAGGCTCTGAAAATATTTTCCAATCTTTATACAGTTGCTTTTGCTTATCTACCACCTCCCCAGAATAAGGCAAAATTCTTCAAAACTTCCTATTTTTTCCCCTTATTCTTATGTGTTATTTCATTTTCAATAGCATGCACATAAACCTGGTTCTATGGTGCTAACAGAATTTATATATTGAGCCAAACTGACTCTGCCTATCTTTATCCCCCTCCCCTATATATGCTTATATATCTATACAGCATTCCCCAAGCAATCTTCCATAGTATTTACAACACCATATAGTAGTGTTATTTTGGCTAAAGGATTTAAGGGTCTGATTTCTGATTTGACTTGAACACTGGAACAGGTGAAAGGATCAGATTGAAGGATACTACTCTGTAATTTAACCACAAAATTAGCTGACCCAAGTCTGTGTTTAACATTTGTGTTTCTGGCACTACCATATGTAGAAAACTACAACCAGAAATCAACACAGAGTAGAGTCTGTTTTTCTTAAGCACAGTATAATCTGTGTCAGAAATATCTGCTTCAAAGTTGTTATAAGGGCAAGATATTAATAACCATCACTATCTTCAGCAGCTTGATTTTGTTGTGGCTTCTGCAGTGACAGATCATATCCTCTGAGAGAGGACTTGTCACACCTTATTTCTGAACAGGTTCACGTCTTCCTAGCTCATTTCTATCCCATGCTTAAAACAAGCCTCCTGTTCCCACAAAGTCGCTTCCTCTTCCATCTCAGTTTGTAAATCGTACCACTGAAACTGAAACTTTCTAAAATTCAGAAGCCTTTTTTAACTTCTTCTTTGCAGTCATCTTTCAAAACTCATGAACCTTTTCTATTAAAACTGGTCTCCCTCAGGAAAAAGAAGGAACATATATCCTTCCTTGCATGCAGTAAAGCTAGAGACCCTTGTTCTGTTTTGGCACACCACTGCTCAGTCAGTCCATGGTTTGGAAACCTGCTCAAGCCTGGAGTGGTTGTTCTGCCTTTGTGCAAGTTGCCCTGAGGCCCGGCTTACAAGCATCAGGTGACAGTTTAGTCTGGCACTTACTGTGCCTGAATGTCAGGAGAGTGCCAGAATGTCTTCTGCTGGAATTGTGTAAGAATGGCAAGCTCCTTGGTTTGATGGAATCTCTTCCCTGTTCTGAACTTGTACTTGTTAAGAAAGGCCCTTAATAAAGCAACTGAATAGGTAAAAACTTTTCCCAAAACATATCTTTCCAGAAATTTTTGGACATAATTTTCTTTCTATGGAAAGAATCAATTCTACTCTATTGACACATCCCACCAGACGCTTCTTCCTAATTATATGCCTTATTTAGTCTTTGTTGTTGTGTTTTAAATCTGCTACATTAAGTAATTTCAGAATTTACCAGAGTGTTAGTTATGTTCCCATATTGTTTCATCTTATACTATCCTCTGTGTTGTACCTTAATAATCTGAACAGCTTCAACTGTATTTGGGACCGTACTTCAGGTACAAAGCTAAGTCCAAATGTAAGACAGCAAAGCCGCAGTTCTCCAAGAAAAACAAATTTATTTTCTAAGGAAAAATTTCTCAATCAATACAGAATATTGCACATAAATTTCTTTGCCACAAAATCTCTTCTTCAGTACTTAGGGGGTGATAATTTTTTACCATAGTTGGACAAATTCTATGTAACCATCTCCTCCCAGTTAGATCTAGCTACTGAACTTAGAATACTAGATGACACAGATCTACCTAAATTATCATTGAGATTTCTTTTGAGCATGGCACTATTTTTATTACATGTATTCCAGGAAAATTACATTCTCTCCTCTGTTTCATAATCTGCTGATGCATTACCTCTTCTATTAATGGTGTCTTGGAAAGACATTTTTGTCTCTCTAAGGAATTTTTGTCCTACAGTATAGCAGTTCTTTTAAAGAAACACAAAATCCAAACCAAAACACACCTTCCCCCCACCAAAATCAGCCAAAACCACAACCAAAATGTGTATACCTTATCCGTTGGCATCAGTATTTCATGTTCCCAAACAATGTGAAAACTATCTTAACAACATCTGATTTGTCTTCACACAAAGACAAAAATCGCCCAAAGTAGGGGCGATTCTCCAGGTTCCCAGTTGGAATCTTTGCATGCTGATCAAGACCAGGGTTATGCCTCACCTTACTTACTGTGTCTTCAGACAGAGCATCAGGTGTCTTTCCTATGATTGCTAGAAGTAACGTTCAATTTTGGAAATATATTTTCCTTGAGTAGTCTCTGCCTGTAAAATTGTTGTTTTCTGCTGCTGCTCCTCCTTTCATGCAGAAGAGGAGCATTTCACGACCTTGTAGATAAGTGGTGGGTTCCACTAAGCTCTTGGGGATGGTGCTGTGCAGGGCCAGAAGGTGGACTCGATGATCCTTGCTGGTCCCTTCCAACTCAGTTTATTCTGTGATTCTGTGAGAACTTCAGTACATCTCAGCTGGCACTGCAGTAGCCTATCCTGCTTAACAGGCAGAATTAGAATCACATCACTCCCAGATGAGTATCCAAAAAACCCACTACTGTCTGACTTTCTCTTCTATTTTCTCTTTTATGGCCACAGGAATAATGAGAATGGCTCAGTTTTAAGAAAAGGGTTGAAAAGCCTGTTGGCCCAGGAAATCTCAGAATCTGTTATGAAGGTCATGAATCCTGTGCTGCATCTCATATGGGCATCAATAATTATTTCCTTAGAGGGACCAAATAGCAAGACAATTGAAACATTGGACACTTCCTATTATTTCCTACTCCTATTTCCTATTTTTCTTTAACTTCTGAAAACAGGATGTAGATACCTAGTTTAAGACTGGACCCTTCTCTGGGAAGGCTAAATGTTTAGTATTTGAGAGAGAAAAAAAAGAAAAAAGAAAAGAAAATTCAAGTGTGTCTGAAGGAAACTGCTTATTTCATAACTTCCAGCATGTAACTCCCCATTCTGCCGCATGTCTTCTGCTAACTCTGAAGTTTTTGAGGCCCCATTTAATGACAAAAATATCAGGAAAAAAGTAATGTAACCCATATAAATGTAAAAATCTTTCTCACACATTAATTCCATGAACAGTTGGGGTTAAAAAACAATCAATAAAACATACAAAAAAGCCAATAAACCAGCACCATGATGCAGATGGGACATGCAGTCTAAGATCAGGAAACAGAATTAGGATAAATTTATCTACAATATCAGACCCCACCTTCAGTAAACTAGACCTTTTCTGCAGATTTGTTTCTCCTTCCCTTTATTTAATATGGAATTTAAATTACTGCTTTATCACTATTTATCACTTTATCACTATTATTGTTTTATCAGTATGTACTAGAGCCTTTGCACAGCACACTGTTTTCAGTGGGAAGGCAGAAAACTGGATAGCAATTTTATCATAAACACTATCTCAAAATCCACATATAATCTAAATAAGGTTAAACAGATAAACAGAAATGACATTCATCAAATTCTTGAGTGGCCAGTTTTACAATCCTTAAAACATTCTCTTCCATAATTGTCAGTCTGTAATAAATGAGTAGACATGCCTGGAATCTTTCAAGGAATTTTGAAAAAAAAAAAAGTTATTTAAAATACTAAAAGCTGAATAAAATTATTGTGGGCTGTCTTAGATGTTTAAGATGCCTGTTACTTATTTGATTCAGTTAAAATACAAGTATAGTTACCTTGAAGAATACTGCAGAGAAAAGAAACACAGTAAGCTGCCCTGTGTGGACAGAGATATTGAATCTAAAAGCTTTACATGTTAATTGTTAATTTTGGATAAAACCTATTTATCTAATTATTTTCATTTTCATGACAAAGTATTTGGTTCTGTTCCACTACCACTTCTGTCTCTGACATCTTCTCTTGCATCTCCATTTCTGGCATTCCTCATTTGCTTCAGCAGACCCCTGGAGATTAATTTACATTGTAGTCATGAACACCCCTCTCAAGGAAGATTAGGCACTGCTAATGCATTAGACACTGCTAATCTTCTCTCTGCTGGTCAGGGTAGGACCCAAGGAATGGCTTGAAGCTGCACTGGCTAGAGGGGTGGCGATGGGAGGGGTGGTTAGATCAGACATTAGAAAGAGGCTCTTTGCCCAGAGGGTGGTTGGGCACTCAAACAGACTCCCCAGGGAAGAGGTTACAGCACTAAGGCTGCCAGAGTTCAAGAAACATATGGACAGCACTCTCAGGCACATGGTGTGAATCTTAGGGTGGTCCTGTGCAGGGCCAGGAGTTCAAATTTAATGATTTAACTAGTGGGTATTCCATGGTTATTCCATGGCTCTATGAATGACTTACCCATAGCACTCCTCACCAGGCTGCTATAGCTGGAAGCAGCTAGAAAATTGCCTAAATTAATATACACGCACAAACTGCTATGTAGATAAGGAATTAGAATCTGGAACATGTGGGTTTATTTTCTTTCAGGGCACAAAAGTAGTGTGCAAGAAAAGTCAGTAGAGCCCATGCTTCTCTCTTCTTACGGCTGCTTGCCCAAAGGATAAATAGTTGCTGTCCCATATGAGAAGAGAGTGGGTAAGAGTGGGGGGATCCTGAGACATATTAAATTTTAAAACCTATATATTGCTTTGAAAAGGGGTGTGACCATTCATATTCATTATAGTTAATCTTCTGAAAATTAGTGATTACTGACAAGATATTTCCAAAAGACTTTTGCCTTTTACACATCTGTTGCCTGAACAGGCTGAGTTCCTCAGTATAAAGAGGCTGACTGAGCTACAATTTACAGTGTATGCAAGCTCAGTTTCATAATGGTGTAGCACATCTTGATTAAGAGTTTGCTCTAATGTGGATAGGTGCTAAAATATAGATCCCTGACTTTGTCAAGTCCTTCATTTCCTGAAAGGGCTTTTCAGAAGAAAGCCTTCATTGTTCAAAACAGATAAATGAGATTCACCACATAGACTGGGCTTTCTATTCCCCTCTTTAATGCACTGCTGGTTCCATTTTATTTTGGTTATTTGATTCTGATCACACATGATGCACAACCAGACCAAATGGATCACCTAATCTTTGATAACCTCTAGATATTACTCCCACACTACACAGGGAAAAGCTAATTTAAAGGAGCAACTTGTGCATTCTCTTGGTATTCACTCTTTCCCTGGAGGTGCCAGCAATGAGTCTCAGTTTGCTGACACTAACTCTCTTTATAGTACTGTTGATTATTTACAAATCCCTATACAACCATAATCCATTCTAGTTTAGCAGCTGTTATCACCCTATTGTCCATGAAGATACACTCAATTCTGAAAACTGCTAGTCTGTGGGTAATTGTGAAAAGTAATCTAAGATCAGTAGGTGCCTGGGTTTTAGTTTCTGCTTTTTCTTCCATGATTTAAGACCTTTCGGATAATTTCTTTGAAATTAATAATAAATAGTACTTGTCATTGTTAAAAGATTTTTAAATTCCAACCAATAAATGTTTAATTGTTAAGAGTTTTCTTTTGCTTTTGTGGTTTTTTTTTGTTTGTTTTGTTTTGTTTTATGTAATAAAATGTACTATTTCAGAGTTTAAAGATACTCCCTAGTTTTAATATTATGCTCTTATTCCTTAGGTGCTATTGTAGCATAGATACAGTATAAACAAAGATCTTAATGGGGAAAATGCATATTTTTAGGCAGCTTTTTACATAATTTAGAACCCATAACAGAAATGTTTCATAAAATGTATGATGCCAAAACCCACTTCCTTCTGCTAATACTTGCTAATGGTTAGGAAAATTATTTATTAATGACTTTATAGTAAGTCATAACTGTTGTATACTTTAATGAAGCTTAAGCACTTAGAAGCTAAACTTTCTAAATGGAACAATAGCTAAAGATAATATAAGCAATATGAATTCAAAGATTATTTATTCTTAAAGGAAACTTTAAATGTGTCCACGTTATCTAAAAATAAATAGAACAGATTTTTCTTTATTGTCAACACTGAAAAATGCCATTAAGGAGTTATCTCAGATTTAAAGAAAGCAAAGAACAAATAAAACTTCAAGCTCAACATGCAACACAAAAGCATAAGCACAAACTATCCATTCACATTAGCAATGGATACTGCAAAGTCAGGAGGAGTTTTTAGAGGGTGCATATTCTTCTGAATGTTTTTTTGCTTCATTCAGAATTTAAAGGAGAGATAATGTTAGAAACAAGAATAAGAGATTTTATTTTTTATTTTGGGTAAAGTACCTTTGATGAGTAGCCATTCTTTAAGATAAAAAGATCCCAGGATTAATCTGACATCCTTTTCTTGTGAATGAGGAAGGTGTCATTTGAATACTGATGATAATGGCCTACTAAAAAATTAACTATAGTATGGAAAGGATAGTTTACATGAGAAAGGATAAACACATAGGCTATGTAATGAAAACTTTATTTTGAAGACATAAGTTGTTGAGGATGCAAACTTCATGAGTTCATCTGAGACAGCAGTCTTCATACTGTGGTACGCAGCCTTATCCAAATTATGTCACAATCCGGAAATCCTGAGTATGCTCAGGCACCAGAAGTTGGCAATGGTTTTTCTGTGTAGCACCATTATTCCAATCACACAGTCAAACACCCACAACAGCAATCTAGCTCTACAGTCAGCTCCCTAACTACAGATGTAGAAATATTGTATTCACATGTAGTCTCTGTGCTGCAGCAAAAAGGACAGTATTAAAACATCTGATATTGGTGGATTTTATTACTTTTTCAGATTCGCACTATTATCCACCGTGCACTTCTAAAACTCTGTGGAGACAAAATGTTATTTAGAGGGTTATTCAGTGAGATCTAGAACTCTGAAGATTTTGTCTGAAGTCAAATTAATGTTTAAACATCTGTGGGTTTTGTTTACTCTTTTCATTTTCCCTTTCTTCTCTCTTTCTTACAGCCAAAATTTTTATCAGCCAGAGCCATTCTCAACTGTTTATCTTTAGAATTTATAACTTATTGTTAATTATAGTTGTGTAATTTCAGTAGCTGCCTCTGTAGATAAAAACTGAGGATTTATTTGTAATTATCCTACAGCATGAAAATACCTACCTTGTATCTTATGATCCAAACTATGTGGCAATCTGCCATTTCATTTTCATGTTATAAAATTTTAAAACTTAAGCACATTCATAGTTGGATTAAAAAAAAAAAAAGCTTAGTTTTGGTTTTTTGGTGGTTTTTTTTACTATGGATTCTCCTTCCAAGGTAAAAGTCAGAGCATTATTTTGTTAAGAGAAAGGAACAAGGAACTGATTTGATTTCATGCTTAGAATTTTTTTCCTAAAGGAAACCTTGCATAACAGTTTGAACAGAGAAATGTTTCTAAAGATACTCCTTTCTGATGAATCATGTGTTTGTGACTTTCCTTGGATATATTTATTCATGGCTTCCTACTGCCTTTTATCACCTCATCAGTAATCATCTCTTGTACAATGTCATTGCATGAGTGTAGCTGCTCCAGAGATGAATGATGCATTTTCTCTAACCTTTATTCTGGTTTTGCTTCCATGCGCCCTACTGGATCCTTGATGAGTTATCGTAGTCTCTTTTCATATTTTCCTGGGTGACTGGTGGTTTGGCAGTATTTTTCTCTCCCAAGTCCCAGATTTCTAGGACAAACAGAGAACAAAGCTGTTCATTTTTCCTATACAAAACAATGCCACAGACATCACCCAGTTCAAAAGAAATCCATTAAACTATATTTTACTTTTGGGCTAAACTGTCTGCTGAAATTCTTGCAGATTCTGCTCTTGATCCTGTTCCCTCTGGTATTCATAATGTCTCTGTTTCCTACTGCTTAGTCCCAGGGCACCTATAATCACTGCCAGCAGCAAGCACTACAGAGAAACCCTTTTTGTCTGTTATCTACTTCAGATCCCAACTCCAGGGTTTTAAATCAAGAAAATATCTTCTGACTTTACCTTATTTTTCTTACTGAATCCTGTGCATTCTTTTTACTTCACTGTATTCCACAAACTTTTTTCATGACCTCAAGAATTTACAGCAGCTCCTAACAGCTACATAATCCCTCCTCCCTATTTTTCCACACTCTCTGTAAAACATTTCTTGGCAACTTACCTTGGCATGCAGTAAAATCGTATTTGTTTGGATCTGAAGCGTGTGGTACATAACAAATGCCTGACAAAAATGTCTTTTACCAGGATCTAAAATATCAGTACAGTCGTGTTCCTTCCCAGAATGTTTAATCCAGTGACTTTCAGATATCTGAAAGCCAGAAAACAAGGAGTTGATGTATATGTAACTTAAATTTGTGAATATATAGAAACAGAATGCTAAAATATGAGAGTGAAATATTGACTGTATTCTTCCTCCCTTGCTGGCAAAAATCCATATAAATTTCAACTGGATTCACTGTGCTAAGTGCAGGGATATTGAATAGCGAAGGGATTAGTTGGAGAAGCTTGGCAGTGTAAGGAGATCTGGGTCTGAGCCTGTACTGCCTTTATTCAAGGAAAGAGATATGTGTGTGTGTCTTAATCCAGTATCAGTGCAAAAAAATCAAGCCATCCCTTGACATAGATCTTTCAGTGCTGTGAGAGTAAAAAATCCAGCAGAAAAATCAACTTAATTTATGGAAATATATAAAGGGATTGTAAAACATTGCCTATTTGGGGTTACTTCCTAGTTGTAGCCCACTGCTACAGCTGTTGGGGATAGATTCAACCTACTGTGGTTCACTTAGCCACAATTTTACCTCTGAAAAGTAAAAAAAAAATTAGATATCATTCTGTTTGTTCTCAAATCGACCTTGCTGGCCAAGACTAGATGGGAGTCTGTATAACTGTGGTCTTCTAAAGACATTGCTCAAAGGTGGCAGATTAACAACTCCATGTCCTGCAATTTGGAATTTTCTGATTTTAAAATGTTATACTTCACTGATCTTAATTCTTAGGTATGGCACAAATACATGGGCAATCTTAACCCAAATTTCATGAAAAACTTTCTTTTGTCAGAGAATGTCTACATTGAATTGAGCGTCCTTTTAAAAGACAAACATGGCACCTGTTTAATAAAAATTGAAGTTGCACCGGCCTGTAAATCCATCTGCAGCAGAAATGTGGTTAGGTAACTGCTGCCATTCTTTTCAACATTCAGAAAAATTTTTCCATTGGGAAATCTCACCACAAATTTACCTATGAGCAGAACTGTCGGTAGATTTCAGTCATTATCCAACACTACTATTGATAAATTTCATAATGATTTATGCTTACCTTATGATTGCATCTGCATGCTTAAAAGATGTGCAGTAATGGGAAATTTGGAGAGAACCAGAAGGGATGTGTGACAGAAATCAACTTTATTCCAGTGCCATGGACTATATAGACATTAATTAACAGTTTCAGGGAAAATATGGACAAAGATTAACTTAAAATACATAAACTCTATCCAAATTCCCAGATAGTAGTAGCCTATCTTTTGCACTAAGAATATCAGATGGAAAAGCCATGAGATTTCACAGTTTGTCCAAAAGAGAAGGTCCTGTTTGTGGAATGTTCTTTTTTCTTTTTTGCTGAAGTCAAGGGCTCTTTGATACAGGCATTAGAGCAGAACACTTGGAAGTATTTTAAAGTCTTGTCTAGATCATCTGTTTCACAATCAGCTCTTATCAGTTTGTTTCAGGGGTCAGCTTTTAATTTTTAAAGTACAGCAAGCACATTTTTTGCATAAGCTGAAACTTTCAAAAATAATTAGAAAAATACTAGCCTTGTAAAAGACCCTTGTAAAAAGTATTTTCCTAAATTGTGGACCTCAGTGCTAAAATGCCCCCACCTGAATTTTTTGGTCAAAATACAACTAAATGTAACACGTGGAACCTTGTACTTTGATGTGCAAAACAGGAAGGAGAAAGTCCACGGGTCTAAGTAACAAGATATGTTAGTATGGGTTAAACAATACTCAGATAAGGAAGTAACCAAACTGGGTCTCTCAAAACATTGGGTTATTCCTGCATGATATGTGCATCATGCACATAAATCTATCAAAATGTCTTCAGGGGAGAAAGCCTCTTTATGGATGCTCTGTGGCATATTTTGTGGTCCTAGTGGTCCTAGAAAAAGTGGTGTCAGTCATGTGTAACCACATTTAGATGTAAACACAGAAAAATAAAACCAAAAAAGAGTGAAGTATTATATCAAGTTTCTCATAAAATATCAGAAGAATTATGCCTCTAGTCATTAAACTGTGCAAAGGACCCAGGGAAAAATATAAAAATAAGCTTGGCAAATATCCTTTCTTTATTCATAATGCTTCTATTTATCCACCATGTTTTTTGGGTTTCTTTCAGGGACGAGTATGAAAAGTACTGATTTACAGGAACTGCAAGTGATTAAGAAACTGCAGGTAGTGTAAGACTGAAGGGATAAGTAACCTTCATGCTGCCAAAGGTTCTGACCTGACAAAACCCTGAAACTTCTATTACTCTTGTCACTCCAATCCACATGCAACCTTTAGCCAGCCTCTCTTTCATTCCTATCTTGTCAGCTTAGCCTCTTGTACTATGTTGAGGATGCTTTTAATCTTTTTAATAACAACTGTGTTATCAAGTAAAAAAGAGATTAGTTTTCAAATCCTTGGACCAAAATTTATCCATCATTATTTTTCATAATGTGAAATTCAACTTGGACCAAGCCATAGTTTGTAAACGATGCAAACTGTGCTCACACAAACTGATAATTGCAACTATTTCACACTATTTTTGGAAATTAATCACACCTTTCCCTGTTTAAGACAGAAATCTCTGTATGGAACATGATGTAATGTTTTTAGATGCATTTCAAAAGCTTGCAAGTTTAGCCCCAGATTTTTTAAAGCAGAATATTCAACTGTGAATTAGAAACTGCCAAGTCATAAACTTAAATGATGCTTCCCCTCAGTTTATAAAGCTGGATTATAATGGCAGAGATGCCATCAATATTTGACAACTATTAATCCGAGTTCTACTACCCAGGATCAAGGAATATATTTCAGTTGAAAGTATGATGATCAAAAAATCAAAACCATGGGTCACGTCCTTCAATTACTACGATACCCACATTTTAGACAGCCTTGTTTGTTGATTTGCTCCCTTGCCTCAGATTAGGCTGATGATTGTAAACGTTGATTCATGAATTACTTACTGCAATACTTTGAGTTTCATGAAAGAATTGTTCAATTCAAAAAACCCAGCAAACCACATTTCTCTTTGCACCCTGTTATCCTGCTAATCCTGATGGCCTTGATCATTGCATAACTCAAATCTCTCCCTGTTGAGCCATTCCTCTAGATACCATCTCTAAACGTGCCTGTTTCTCTACAGATTCTGTATCTAATGAAGTCCAGGAGTCTCCAGTTTGGTCAGTAGGAGACCCACACTTCATCTGACAGCCTTGAAATTCTGGGTCAAAACACAGAAATTTCTTATTCTGAGTCTGGTTGCCCAAACTGGAATTTAAAAAAGTTGATAAATCAAAATATGTTACACCACGATATCTACATAGAAAAGTTTTGTAGTGCCTTTCTGAGCTCTAACATCTTATACTTTAAAAGGATACTGCAATAATCTAGTAGGAAATTCAGTGTTTGAACTGTATTATTTACTTTTGCCTGAGGACAGAAATTAAGAACAAAAACTTTATTCTAGGTCAAACTCTTGATCTAATTCTTAATTCTTAATTATAAATTATACCATGAAAATGCATAGAATGAGAGATGGTATACAATACTTTGCTACTTGAAAGATGGCCTAGTCTTCACTTATGAGAGACAATAATAATAACAGTAACAATATTTTGATAAAAATTATTTCAGCAACAAAATCCAATGCATTTGACTTTCATATCTCCTATGGAACCCAGTGATATTGTCAAGAGATGAGGCTGCTTTTATTGAAAAGGGAATTTTAGGGGAGCCTGCTATGCAGTGGCTATGGCTGCTAACTAGGTTAATTTCATGCTGGTACCCTAGGAAACTCATGATGGAAACAGACACTGACTCCACTATATTTTCTGTTGCCAGAATAGATATCCTCATTAGTATCAGAGTTACTCTTCCTATTGCTAAGAAATGTCTGTAAGGGAAAAACCCCCAACAAACAATTCACTAAAAAAAAAAAAAAACCACACCAAAACCCCACAAACAAACAAACAAAAAAAACCCAAACAAACAAAAACCCACAAAAGAAAGCTTTATATGCTAAAATATGTTTTTCTGGAGTGACATTTTCTCTGTACTTATGCTCTTAATAGAGCATACGGAGTTCTGTCAAAGCATACAGCTTTATCAGCAGCAAATTGACACTATTACAATCCCTCCCACTCACTAAGAGGGAGGATGCTATGTAAATGTAAATGTAAATGTCTTCCAACTATTCCAGACCATTTCAATGAAAAACTTAATATTTCTCCTGTAAAACATTTATTCACCTGTGTAAACATGCAACGTTTATCCTTTTAAATGCAATGTTTTCCTATGAAAGAAAAAGCCACCAAACCTTTTTAGAGGTTTTTAGACCTTTAGAGGTCCTTTTTAGAGGAATGGATGTATTTCTGTATAAGAACATGTAGACACAAAACCCAATTGCTTAGAAATTTTGTAGTTCCATGTAATCTCTATAAGAATATGGCATTCACCACCCAGAACTGGAAAACAGAAGAATTACTCTCATGATGGCAAAAGGCTAAATATTCTATGAGGCACAGTTTTTCCTCTGTGATTATACCTGCCTGCTTGAAGTGCTTGCCTGTCTTGGTTTACAGAAATTCTGTTTGTCTGCATTGGCTGCTCTAAAATAGCATTGATGTTTAATCACTGCAGCATGATTTTTCTTACTCATTCAAGCATATGCTTCCTAGAGTCCCATATGTAGAAGGAACATAAGGATTTCCTTTCTTTTTTACTTCTGTATCTCTCCTTTGGTCTGCTTCTGAGCTGTACACATAGTGATTCTATGGTTACCTAAAAACTTACTGCATTCATTTCTTTGACAGCAGTTCCATAGAATGGTGAGATTATGAAAGATTGAAGAAGTATACAAAGCTACATTGCAAAGGGGACCTTGTCACTGTAACTTAATATTTGAAATAGTAATCTTTTCACTGTAAAGAAGTGTTTTTATATTCATCATAAGTCTGTATATTGAGTCTTTTTTGCAACAAGAATTGCTTGCTCTGTTTGCAGCAGTTGTATGATTTCATAATTCAAATTGGCAGATTCAAAACTGTAGAAAAGTATATATGAATATATGTATGCTTATACATGTATGAATGTGTGAATGTAAATATATAATGGAAAAAAGAGCCTGCAACATAAAAACTAGGGAATACTTGTAAACCATGTTCTGGTTGAATATTTCTAGGGAAAAAATGAAAACGTATCACTTGGAATGGGAATAGCTCTTCTTATATTATGAACTATTTATTCATAGAAATGTCATAATAGACATAACAGTAATGCCAGCATGCTAAGAGCAAATTATATTTAGGAGCAAGTCTGGTGTTATTTTTCACAGACTCATTTTTCGCTTTCAGTTTTGCTAATAATAATTTTCAGAAAAATAGAGGAAAAATTGATGTTCAAAAGCTTAGGAACTGAATATTAAAAGACAGCTATTATTTCTTACTGAAACTACCTGTGTGTCCTGTGTTAGGAAATATGTGACAGAACAAAAGGTTTTTAAAGCAGGCACTGTTCTTTTGGAACAGGTACACACACCCCTACACCCCGAGACAAGAGGCAGAGCTATGACCTCCATGTCTCAGCTGTTCAAGTGTCCCTCTAACTCAAGACTAGAGCTGTAAACTTCCTTCTGAAGAGAGGGATTGCAAATTATGCTCCTGTCTTGCCTGTCCTTTTCCTTGGAAGGAGAAGAAAACACCTACCCACAAACTTTTGTTCATGTCCATGCTGTGAAGCACATGTGTTTCAGTATGTTGTAGAGATGGAGCAATCTGTCAAGGACAGGAAGAAATTATTAGAATTCAATTAAGGGTAACTTAATTCAAGTAAGGATAATTGTCTGTTTAACATAGGACCTGGGAGAAAACTGGATCAGTCTGGTTTTTCAATGGGTATTTTAGGCTTATTTGCATGATGGGAAGTTGAAGAATGGTGGCCATACAGAAGTTAATATAGCTATGAAAAAAAAATGCTTGAAAAAAAAGTGGGAATGTCAGGTGTTCAGAGAAAACTCCTAAAAAATTTAAGAAAATAAAGATCCCAGGAAAGGTTTAAGTATCCTGAACTTAGAAGATGAAGAAATTCAGCATAAGATATGCCACCCAGCCATGTGATAGACTCTTGACGAAGTACTGGACATTGGGAAGTTGTGGATAATCTGCCTGAAAAGGGATCCTTAGATTTAAGAACATGTCTGATATTTACTGAAAATGTAGAGACTTTTCTGAACTCACCTGCACTTTGTACATGCCAGGTGATTGTCTAAAACATCAATATCTTCACATAGTTGCTTCTCTTCATATAAATGACATATAAATTCTTGCTAGAGAGAAGAAAACTAAGTGCTCTGCAACTAAAATGCACCCCTGTGAAAAACCACAGTAAAGGTGAATATTCTTCTTCAGTTATTATCTAAATCTATATGGAAAATAATTGCAACAGGAGATGCAAAGACAGACCTTTTCTGCTTGCACAGTTTTCTCATGTTTTGGGTATTAATTTGAGAGAAGAGCCAAGATTAAAAAAATATTAGTAAATAGAGCATGAAAAGGTCTCACCTTGGAAAAGAAAAACACTTCCATGAGGAAAAATCTGGAAAGTATGTAATTTAAAATTATTTTGATTGATTTGAAATTGGCAATAAACTGTTTCCTCAGAATGATCCTCTTCTGTTCTGCTGAGTGCCCAAATTTTAGTTCTGAATTCATGACAGTGCACTAGCTTTTTGGAAGAGAAAAAAAAAAATTTCTTTTTTTGTTTCCTCTAACTCCAGTGTTGATGTCATATGTACTGACACAGTACTAATAATGTCACTCAAAAAAACCCCAAAACTATAGCATTCTGTAATAACCTCAGGACAGAGAAGTACTGGAAAGAACAATGTTAAATAGGACAGGATTCTACTGACAAAACTTACAACCAAATTTGCTGTGGAAGGCATTTTGTCTCATTAGAAAGTAAAGTGCAAGACATTTGTTAAGATAAAAGATAATCTTTCTTACTTAATAAAAACCAAATATAATAGTTTCCATATCAAAAGAGACACTCCAAGAGTGAAATTGCTACATATTTCGAATTTCCAATTCTAACACAAACATAACTTTTCTTTTATAAAATGCAAATCACTGTACATTTTCCACAGCTCATGCTGGATACAGACAATAATAATGGCCTGGAATAAAATAACTCTTACATTCAGTGCTTAAGAATAAAAGGATAATGTTCATTAACTCTACTGAATAGTCTTCTGTATCTAAATCTCTACTTAGTCCTGATACCTTTATTTTTCTCCTTCAATATATGAGTATGCTTTCACTGAACCACATCAAACTCCTGTATTTTTAAGGTGGACTTGTGCTACTAAACATAGAAAGTTCAAGTTTGACACCTTACTGACTTATGCAAAAACATACAAGAAAAGGCTTATTTATGCGCCTCATTTCACATCAGCCTCAATGCTAAGCAAAAAGTAGCAAGGAAAAACCCCATATAATAAGGGCACATGGGAAAAAAAAACAACTTTTCTGTCCAAATGTTGCAAGGTGATATTTCTGACTGGCAAACAGCTGATAGTGAAATACCTCACAGTGTTTTCATTAGGAATATGCAAATTGTTAATACAAAAATTTTCCAAACCATTAAGCATGCTAAAGCCAACAATGATTTTATTAAATCATCCCAAAAACTGACAGGAAGGTTATGCAGTGTCTGAAGGACAAATCTTATGTGCTTACAATGGGTGAGCACTGTCATGAGTAAACTATACTGGAAATAGATTTCTCAGCTAACAATAAAACTGGAAATACCACAGCCTTAACTGATAAAATAATTCAGAAAATTCCTATAAATATATACACTGCAATATTTTGGCTACAACTGGCTTTGAAACTTAATTACATCTTTACAAACAATTCCTTGCCATCAGATTTAAGCATTCTGATTTTTCCAAGGGTAGGCAAAGCAGCACAATCTGCAAGGAAACTTAAAAAACTATTTCACTAATTCATGACCTGTTAGATATTATTAGTATTTCATGTGTTCCCATTCCATTCAATCACCACACTCCACTGAAAATTTGTTTTCTTCTGTAGTTACTAACTACTCTTGGAACAGGAGAAGCCTTGCAGTAAGTGTGTGTTGCAGGGAGGCAGGTAGTGATGCAGCATGCAAACTCTCCTCCCTCCTCCCCAGTGCTGCACCAGAAGAAGTTTGTTCAGTCAGTAGCCCCGACGGATGGTTATGGGGCTTTTTCAGGCTTTTCTTTTATAAACTGCTAACTAGTTGATTACTGCTCAGTTAAAGATTTGTATGACAAAGTAATGGCCAACAGACTGTGACAGGTTAGCTGTCACAGAAGTGAAGTGAAAGCTGATCGACCTTCCATCATGATAGAGGATTTCTTCAGGTCAGTGCTGTAGGCCAAAGAGGTGGCAGAAGCAGGTATGGCAGAAATACCAGTAGCACATTACTGTAGCTGAGTTAAAAAAACATCTTTAGAATTGATGGATGAAACTAGACACCTCAAGGGCATCTCACCTGAGCAATTTTGGATCACTGTATTAAGGTGAGCTGAAACTTTTCTGTAGCATCTATTTTTCCCTGTTGATTAGATGGCATAGCTAAGGTGGATATCGCTAAGACTAAATTTAGTATCTAGTTTTTAAACAATTTTTTAGAAAAAAATACATTCAATCCTAAAGAGCATTCTGGAATATACTAAATTATTTGTCCTTTTGATAAAAACATGCCAAGCACATGCTCTGGAAATAACATATCTAAAGGGAAAGCAGTCAGAATTTGAAACATTAAAAATCTTAATTTGATTTTCCACTTGCCCTAAGCAGTTTTTTACCTCATTATGCCCTTCTCAATGCTTTTTACGATTTTGGAGGTTTTATGTGTTTGGATTGTATTTATGTGTTTGCGTTTTCAGAAATTAACAAAATAGTTACTATCTGCACATACCACTTTTACACATTAGTATATTTATATTCCCTGCTTGGCTCAGATTGTGGGGACCTGACCACAAAACCTCCCTAGGTCTCTTTTCATGTGGAAACAGTAACACTGATGCATGTGATTGCATCTATAGCTAAGACTGGCTTTTCTTTCTATGTGCATTTCTGTGCTATTATCAGTCTTGAGTTTCATCTGCAGTTTTTCAACATTCATCCACCTACAAGTGTGAGCTTTTATTGTGTGGAAATACTTCACAAACAAAAATTTAAAAATGGGTTGGAATTGTTTATTTAAATTCAGTACTATGCAAATGTTTATTTCAGAGATGTTTCTATCCAAGCACCTGTCCCTTGGTTTGATTTTTGTTTGTTTGGTTTGGTTTGGTTTTTGTTTGGGTTTGTTTGTTTAATTACCCATCTGGCAAAATGCTATTTTTATGATTACCAAGCTCCATTACCATATTACAAAGTATACTGATAAAATGCTATACCATAAAATATAGACCTTAACATGGAGTTTTACATTTACTAATTTTACAATACATAATTATTTCATTAATATAGTTTATAGTGATAGAAATTACAACCTTGGGAATTGATATTTTTACTTGTTAATCAGAAAAATTAGGCACTTCTTGGATATAAATTACTGTTTTTACAGTTTTCAAAATTTATTCGATAAATGTGGGTTCATCTGTTACTGATCCCATACACTTTTTCCTTAACAATGAAATTAAAATTTAAATTATAAAATAAGTTCTAGAAGATAATGGTAAATCTATTATCTCTGAGGTGAAAATCAAGGCTATTTATAGAATGTTGTTATCTTACTGAAGAAACAAACAAAAGCTTTGCCTTACATTTCTGAAGTGAGATGGCCACTCTTTTTTTTACCAAGAGATATCCATTGAAATGCTTTCCTTGGGTATGACTATAAACTATAAAAACACCTGTGATGTGCAATGGATTGTTCAGCTGATTTACCAGTTCACAAAAGAATGCTACAAGAATCCAGCCACATCAGCAGGAAAAATGCCAGTTATTTTACCACAACTACTTGAAAATTAGGCATGAAACATTTATGTCATCATGGAAAATATCTGCATTCAGATATTCATTCCCAGTAACTTGGAAATATGGCAGTTACTTAAATAAACTACAGCTACTGCATAACCAGGCTTATTTACACAATTATACATAATACCAATTTCACTTCATTGTTGATTCTCAAAATGGGATTTCAGTTCTTAAATGCAGAATGAGACCAGCATTTTAATTTCTGCTCTAAATAACACAGAGGAGGACAACACTGAATGTGGCTCTCTGCCTCTCAGAGAAACATTTCTCTGATGTTGAGCTATTCCTTTCCTTTTTATTCTTCTCCCACAAAAATGATTCACACTTGTCTTGACAAGGGACTCCCATTCTCCCAAACATCCTGAATCAATCTGTCGTATGAAGTGTGTTCTCTCCTTGGTGAAGAGGATTAATGCAAAGCAAATGTTGTCATCAAAGCTTACAGCAGCCCCTTCCAGTCCTTCTCAGTGCATTTTGCCCTTCTCACTCCACCCACAATCATATTAGTATACTTCATCTGAACATGTTCCCTGCCTTTTAAGATGCAAGGACAGAGAAGATTTTTCCAGTTTCACTGTCAAATAATCCCACCTGTAGAGAGTGTCTGATTACAGTACAGGGCAGCCTCTCTTGCTATCTGAAAATATCGTATAAGTCCAATAACAACAACAAAAAAAAAACAACTCTGGCAGCAGGATGTTTAGTTCCAAGATGGATTTCTTTCATATAAAATGAAAAAAAAAAGGTGGTTTTATAGCACATAGGGTCAATATTTGTCATTGTTGAATGAGGTAGAGAACTGTAGACAGTTGAGAAAATTAATTTAGTTTCCTCAGGATTTAGGGTTTCCAGCACAGCAACTCACAAAACAGTAGCAAGCAAAATCTGGACAAAATCCATACTCTTAATAAATTACTTGACTGCATGGCTAAGGCTGATCACCATCATCTCATCTATGCAGATCAGAGATGTTTTAAGCAAGACATTTTAAAAACCTTTTATTACAGTATATACACAGTCTACTTAAGTTTATTGGGATTTGTGCTTGTAACTGGCCATTGGAAGGTGCAGTACAGCATCTTTTCTTCTAGTCACAAAGGAGATGTGGATTTCTCAGGCTCATCAGTAGGTGATTGCAGCCCTTTGGGCTTTGTTCTGAAAGAGAAGTCCTTGCGGTACAAAGCCCTTATGACAGATTTGTTCTCAGATCTTCATCTTTAGATGGTAATGCAGAGCATAGAGCTGTCATTCAAGCTTTTCCCACTGTCATCTTTGCTAGTAAATAATGTACTTGATTCAGTACCTTTGCAGCTTTATATGGCTGTCAATGCACTGAAAAATAATAGGTTAGTGCTCCTGCCAGAAGTAAGAGAGAGTTATAGTGGGGGATCATCAAAGGAATCAAGTGTGTTACAGTTATATCTTATTCCTCTCTCCCAACCTGGGTTCTCGATTTCTCTGCAAACATTTCTTACAGATTTGCTTATCCCCTTGAAAAATTAGAAATAATATTTCTCAGAGAGACACTCTAAAGCCATGTCCATGAGATTCTAAAACCAGCAGGCTGATGATTTACTTTTCAATGACAAAAGGCTTGATCAGCTGCTCTTCACTTCAGGCCATTATTCTGTGAAGTACCTCTCATTCTAAGTCTCAAGAATCACTGAAACTGAAAGGTAAAAGCACTTCCTGGACAATGACTGCCAGTTCAGCCCTTTACAGACCCACATTTCTACTGCAGTCCATGCACTTGGCTGAGGATGTAGTCACAGTATTTAAATTTGTCTTATTGAAATAAATAGTGTGTGTAATGAGATGATCACCTATAATGTTTAAAAAAGTTATTTAACATTCCTGTAAATAAACGCATCACGAAACCATCAGCATGGAGTGTGGTGAGGAAATTACAAAAGAAACTTTTTCAAGAAGCAACAACAGTGTTCTGTATTTTAAAAACACTATTACAACTAAATTGTAATATAATTACAATTAATTGAAATTAATACAGTTAGAATTTTTTTCTTTATGTATCATTATGTTTCAGAAACCTGCCAACTGAAAAATCTCTTGTTGTTTCTGTTGCCCTTAAAAAATTGACTACAGTAATTTTCAGGCAAGGACTCACAAATTATACTAATGGTAGGAATTTAAGTAAATTTGAAAGCTACAAAATTATCATTTAGGATTAGCTAATAATATAAAAAATCTATAAAGAATGAAATAAATGGTAATATTTCCATGCTTATGTTTTGAATGTGTCTTTGTATTTCTCATTTTATTTGTATGTATTTCTCATACTTTATATGTATACTGTCTCAAAATGTTTCAAAAGATGATCTCCACTTTAATATTTTTAAGAGAAATAGATTTGGGTGCCAGGGTTGTCCAAAGATGTACCAGTTCCTCTTTAAAATTCAAGAAGCTGTTCTGTTTTGCTGACATATCTCTAGACTAATTTATTACTTGGAACTGCTATTTAAAACAAATATCTGAAAAAAATGTGATACCATAGGAGTGACATCAATAGTGCTTCCAAAGATCTGTTGTGGGCCTAGGATGAAGGTGTCATTGCAATCTGTTGTATTTATGAAAGTCCTGTGCAAATCTTCTCTTTACTCACTCCTGTAGTTCTGGGTTTATAACACATTCATAGTTCTTTCTTTGCACCTCTGTTATCTGGTTCCTTCTTCTATTTTTCATTTCTGCTCTGGTGTCCCTGCAGCATTCCCATTCTAAAAAAAATCTGCTAACCGTGTATGTGTAGTAGAGAGTAAAAGAAAAGTTTACTTCAGCTGTGAAGGGGAAAACCAAGCCTTTTGTGCAACCTTTGCCCTGTCCTTGTTATTGAAACCAGCCTGACATTATCTGTTTCTATCATCTCCTTACCTACTAGTGTTTGAACATTTTTTGGATTAGGGGAAAATCACCCCAGCAGTAAAACCTTATCTCATTTGTCTATGTCTACACTGCTGAATAAAGGACTAGAGAGCAAGCTCATACTCCTAACCCAACCCTTCTGCTTAATAATTTACATACTCTCTGGCATGGTTTTCACAAGTTCCCTCCTATTTTCTGGAAAATGCTTGGCATTGCAAGAACCAAGGGCCATTCCCCCACCCTGCAATCCCCTGCTAACCTACTCTCACCTCCAGCATTATTCCAGCAAGTCTTCCACCTTGAATACACCCACAAGTCCTGTCTATGACAGAACCTGTAACAGATTCCTTCAGTAACAACAATGAAAACAACATTCTGGGCTTCAACATGCTTTCATTATTTCAAACATATGAACTTAACATATAAAGAAAATGAAAATTCATTACTGTATCTTTGGATCCAAGGATACTGTCCCAGGCACAGGCCCAAGGCTAAGAATATTACGTGGCTGTGGCCACTCTGTGTCAGTAGTCCTTAGAGCTGAAGAGAGTTCCCTGGCTGTTACAAGTAAGAGCTGTCAGCAGTTGTTGCAGGGGTGAAGATGCAGGTCAACATTACTGCTGACACAGAAAGTCACTGAACTTGACAAGGCTTAACTATTTATGGGTCACACATTCTTAGTAGGAGGGCCTGGAGGGAGAGAGAGTTTATATGAAGTTTTCCTTTTTTTTTTTTTGTTTTTTTTGTGGTTTTTTTTTTTGTTTTTGTTTTTTTTTTTTTTTTGTTTGTTTTGTTTTGTTTTAATCTAAGCATTTCACTAAGCATTTTGGATTCAGGTGCTAAATTCTTTCCTTGGGCTAAACACATAAACACTCAAGAAGAGCTCAACTTTTTTAAAGCATGTCAGATGCTACCTTTTGAATGTAGCTCGCTATACAAATATCTTGCAGAGCATTATGTCTTTCCCTTCAACTCCAACAAGCTTAAATCAACAGCTTTCATATCTCAAGCAAACTGCCTCCCAGTAAAAACTGTAGCTTAGCTGGGGCTCACAGTGATAGCCAAAGCATCCAGTTAAAAATGTTAGTTTTGGATAGGCTTCATAGTGGGTGAATAATGTTGTTGGTATTATTATTTTGTTTTAATCCTACACTAAATGTGATGTGCATAAATTATCTAGGGAGAGTTTAAACCTATGTATAATGCCTTCCACCAGGAAGCACTAACCTCTAAGCAGTGTGACAAGTGAATTCACCCCAGTAATCACATTTTTTCAGGCAACAGTTTCTGGAGGAAGCACTTGTGTCTTGTCATAGATTGAACTCTCTCTTACCAGTTCATGAGACTGTCCAACAAGCAGTTTCTAGATTGGATCTTTTGGGAAATGGTCTTTAGGTTTCTAAAACATAATGGAGTTCAAATTTTTCAAGACAAAATAATTCTGCAATCATATACATTGCTACAAAGCTCTAGACAGAAAAAGAGGGGCTCATTACATACAGACATCTCCAGACTCAGAATAGCAGAATAGTATATGTCTTCTGAAACATTTTGATCAGTTTCAGGTAGGGAAAGCATAGAACCAAAAATTCAATATGTGTGCATCACAGAAAATCGCTTTTAAAGGTCTTAGCAAGAGGCATTGTTCCATAAAAATAATAAAAAAGGATATTATCTGAATTAGAATAGCTGTAGGGAGTAAGGAACTCAGTGCTGAAGGAGTTAAGAATTATACTCTTTTTTTTAGTAGGAAGTTGAAGGGGAAAGAAGCAGGGAGAGAATCTGCCCAGCATCTGCAAATGGAGCAAAAAATGATCAGCTTTGGAGAGGATAACTACTTGTCTTTCGGCAAAATTATTATGGTGTGTTTCAAAAACTGTTCTCTGCATGAGACATCCCAAGATTATTGTTAAATCAATGGTTGCCTACTGTTGTAATGGCCTCAATTAAGAACCAGGGTAAACTTCATAGATTGATGAAAATACTTGTGTCAATACACTTCTTAATGGACAGCTTTATCTAACTACATAGTGCAGGGAAAGAAAATACTTCACCCATAAATTTACATCATGAGTTCTTTGAATGAATAAGTTTTATCCTTTCTTGAGTCAATACATAGCTAATAGGTCAATAACTACAGGGAGCAACTTGAAGCTTGAAAAAAAAAAAAAGAAGACATATAATCAAAAAGTTTATTGAGAGCTTAATTTTAAGGCAATGTCAAAATAAGGTAAAGATAAATATGTGAGTAAGGAGAGTAAACAGAAACCTTGGATGTGGCTAATACTGTATCCCATTTCAGTAGAAAGAGATCATAACATTTATCAGATAAGAGAAGCTCTAAAATGCATCCATTTGGAGTGAGGAGCTTTGGGAAGAAAATATTGAGGAACTCTGGGAAGGAATGTTCATTTTAATGTATCTGTCCAAATCTTATAAATGATTGGAACAACGTAGTCAGAAATAGCAGAAAATTGAACTTGATTGCCAAAAATGTCCCTTGAAATCCTCTTTCTGAGACTTACAGAAAGAAACCTCTGATAGCACTGTGCATGCACACTTCCTCCCCAAGACATTTTAGATTCTCAGTAAGACACTTTCATGACTTCCCTAGAAACTTCAAAACTGCATATTTAAGAGTAACTTTAGTTTAAACAAATATAATTCACATCATTCATGTTCCTTCTTTCAAAAAAAAAGTTTATATAGCACTAATATGTTAAAATGGTGTCTTGTTTCCTCTTACTGATTTAGATTTAATTTAGGCTCTCATTCACAAACTGAGACCATCAGATTATGCATATTCATTTACTCTTAATTTTCTGTTTGGAAGTATGTATGTGAAGGTGGGACAGAGAGAAAGAAGACTTTTGTATTAAGGAGGTAAAGTAATAACATGGCAGGAAATAGGATCTGATGTAATTCTGATTGATGTTCCCTTCTTCAGTCTACAAAATACTGAGATACATGACAAAGAAATAAAAAAATCTGTCCTAATAGAGTTAAGGAGGTCACTACATCCCATAAGCATAGGAATAGAGGGAGCTGCTGCTGTATTTGCAAACTGCCCTTTTTCATACAGTCATGTTCCATATTTGCAACGCATCAGTATCTTCTTTTTTTTTTTCTTGAGTCTGCATATAAACTTTTCAGTTCTTAAAGTCAAATGTATTTATTCTGTAAGCCCAACACTTGGTGCATTTGACAAACTAGAAATAGTTCTTCCCCCCTTTCCTGTAACTGCAGTAATTCAGTAGCATGATGCAAAATGAAATACTCCATAGCAAACACCCTCATTGTGCTGTGTTCCCAATGTATTGTTTATTTCTGCCCTGTCTTCATCCATTGAAGGACTGCAGCTAAGTCTGATGTCAGATGAGGAGACATGAGTAGAGATGATGGTGATGATGATGATGATAATTTGACAAATTATAAATTCTTCCACAAAACGCATTTTTAGACCCTTCAAAATTATGTGAGCACAAGCCAAATGTGCTCATTACCAGAATTTTCAAAATTTCATTACATACACAAAAATGTAGGACTATCATTATGCCTGTTTAGTCCTTGCTCCTGACATTCATACAAAATATGGCAGTACGTGAATGAGTTCCCAGCTTTCTCACAGATCCTAGGTTAGCATCTTAACTTGAGGATACAAAGAGAAATGGGAGACCATTTTTAGCTTTGACTCTGTTGTATTTTATTAGTGCTTTTAAATCCAGTGGTTCTGGAAAGGTTTTCTGAACCACATTTTATCAAGCTATTGCTCTCTCTGACTCAGTGATGTCTCATATAAAATGGAGAATCCCCAAGATGCGGATATCCTATCCGTAAATTTCCCAGCCTTCACACTCTCCACATCCCACCTCTTATGGTTCTTGCCTGAACTCAGGTTTGTTCTCTTTCTGACTGAGGATGGGAATGAGAAACAGTTTATTTCATAGTTTAAATTGTTAATTTCTCCTGGGGCTATAGATATTCTGACAATAATGCAGAGAAGAGGGGAGATGAGACTTCTCTTAATTCTGGTAGAATTGTCCTCTTTTCAAAACCATTCACAACTTGGCATTTAGGATCAGAGAAGTTTAACATTTAATTCCTGTAAGCTGAACTGAAAACTAAGTCTAAGGTGCACAGTGTAAATGGATTTTATAACACTCAAATAGAAAGAATGATTTGGCTTTTTCCAGCAGCTTTGTCTGGATCTGGCCCATCTTCTTTGTTTTTTCTTACCTGTGCTTCAAGAAAATTGTTAATATAAGGCCACAAGATATTTTAGTCTCAAACTAAGTGATTCTTTTTTCATTACTCTTGGAACTAAAGTGGATAAATAAAACTCCAACTGCAGAACACTTGTTTTTTAGAATAAAAATTATTTCTATTGCTTAATTTGGAAGCTAAATTAAAAAATCAATTCCTAGCACAGCCATAACATATAATCAGTCCAATTGACATAATTTCCCTGAAGTACACAAATTAATTGAAAACTATATTCCTGAGATCTGTTATTGCTGAGATCTGTCACAAGCAATTTTAGAATCACTCATTGATCTTTCATTATTAAGTTTTAGAAAAGCACTCATTTGCTAATCTGAATACTTCTCAGTTCATTCACAACAAAAAAAATTACCATACCCATAGTAAAATTACCTACTCAGAAAAAACACCAATTAATTACCCCAAATATTACTCCAATATAGAAAGAGATTTCCTCCATCAGAATTTTTGGATTTTTTTTTTTTTTTTTGGAGGGTGAGCTGCTTGTTTGGGTGGCCTTTTAAAAAATTTTTAAGCCACAATATCTTCACCCCTATTATTCAGGATAATGACAGAAATGTATGACAAAAGTACTAAATAACACACTTCTCTAAGACAAAAAATTAACTGTATAGTCATATATGCATAACAAAACATGAGTGTTGGTTTATAAACAAGAAATCAGTCTCATTGTGTTTACTCAAAACATGACTATAATTTTCCGACTTTCTCTCCTTTAAAAATTCTCACTGAGAAATGAATGGAAATTGAATTCATTATACATGCATCCAATTTGCCTTATACATCCTTTGGGTGTCATGGCCTTATTTTATCTGACAATTCTAAATGATCCATATCACTACAGGAAGATTGGTGGGCAGGGTTTTTACTTCTTTTACTGTATTTTTGTAACTCTGGTTAGCTAATTTTTTATGAAGTCTATAAGAAATTGAGAATATAGCTGTTGTATGTGGGAGAAAAAATACACTGAACACCAGTATTTCCTATCAAAGCAGAAAATAGCTGAACATTAAACATTTTTACCTGTGCTAAGGCTGAACACACTCAGCAAAGAGATGCTACACCCATGTCTTGATTTGGAAAGACAGGTGCCTGCTAAAGGAGACAGGAGCCTCCCCTGAAATGGAGAATGCAAACCCTCCCCACCCCTCCGAATTGCTATGAATAAGGGGCTCCCAGACAAAAATATGGGAGCAGGAAATAACAGTTCTTTAATAGGGAAGGGAAAAAATATAAAATGATAAAATACACCAATGCAATACACCAGAACAACACCGTCAGAGTCAGAACACAACCTTGCAATCTGGAACAACCCATCAAAAATATATCTTCTCCATGAATATCCCAGCTCAGTTGCCAGCTGAGGGCAGGTCTGCAGCAGCTGCATTGCTGGCCTGGGTTCATTAGCCATAGCTTTAAGCTTGTCAATGAATAAAGCACTCCTGTTCCTGCAGAGCTTTATGGGCATTCACACCATCTTATAACCATCTTATAAGAGTCCTTATATCCTACACAGAATACAAGTACAGCAAAATTGTGCCATTTTTCAGCATCTTCTGGATATTATATCCATACTATAGGATCCTTCCAAAGCACACTTTTCAAATGGAGCCCATCAGAAACTTTGGAGCGCCTTAGCAACCTGCAGTCAAGTGAAGTGACCAACAAAGTTTTGTCTTTATGTTTAGGTGCATACATTGGTGGGCAGGCAGGACCAGGCTGAAATTTCTCTCTTTGCATCTAAAATAAAATCAGGGAAGATATTGCAAGCCTCATCTTTTCCATTTTTGTCACTGTTCAATGTTGAAGACTGTAGAAGAAAGTCTATTACCCTGGAAGTTCATAAGTTAGCATGCATAACATGGCTTTTAGCTTTATTTTCTTCAGCTTGATGAAAAATGTGCTTATCTAATGCAGAAGTGTCACCCAAAATTTGGAGTCTGTTGCAAGTTATTGTATTATAGGACATAGGGTGGATATAACAAACTATTGAGCAGTCAAAAGTCAGCTAAAGGCATTATGATAAATATGTTTTGAGTCCACTGATTGCTTTTCACACAAAAAAGGATGACAATATGCAAATCAGGGGAAAGCCTGAAATAAAGAAATTTCATTGACCTTTAGATTTTTAAACTGCTGCTGTTTATACTTGTACCAACACATTGGCTTGTCTTTATAGTCAATAGAGACAAATGGGTAGTTCCAGAAGACAATTCCATCGACCCATTTTAGACCTTTTTGATGAAATTAACTGTGGCCTTCAGGTACCTATTTCTAATCACTGAGAATACGCCAAGATGCTTAGCTTTGCAAGTTTCATTAGGTTTTATGAATCAAACCTAGAGTAACTGAAATTCCAAATGCCACTGGCAAAGGCTCCTCTCCACGATGAAACTCTTTAATGTGGAATATTTGTGACCTTGCTGAACTTTCCTATGACCTTGCTGCACACTCAGAACACTTTAAGCCCTTTGGAAGGGGCTGCTATATTTCATTGTGTCTGTCACCACAACTCATCACTGTTTGAAAGATAAAGGATAGGAAGAGTATCTTGCAATCAGAGATGACAGGCACACTTAGCCATTCCTTTGTCCTCAGCCAAGAGCAGGTATATTTTCTATCAGATTTGTCAAACTGCACTTTTCTATGAAAGTAGTTAAATGATTTTATGAACTATTACTGAAAAAATAAAACCAAACCATAGCAGGAAACCTAACTCTGATATTCAGCTACCACAGATTTGTGAATAGGCGGGCTCTTGAGAATAAAAATCCTGACAAAGCTGTATTCAAACGTATGGTTATTTTTGGCCATTCTAACTGCAGTAGTGGTAAAATGTTCCTACATTCCATTGTATGGTCATGATGATTTTATATAAAACCTGTACCCATTATTCCAGTGATTTGTATAAGAGAGAAATATCTGTAGATCTAGATGGTTAATGTGCAGGCTAATGGGAGCTACAGGGTAATAGTCTGTCCTTAATTCACTGACTTCTTTCAAAGATCCAGCTCTGTGTGCAGCCTATTAATCTACTAATGACTCAAACCATTTCTAAAGTATACATGCATCAATTCCAGCCTTGCAAGAATTTGTTTGCATCTCACTGTTTTTCTTCAATGTCAAAGCACTACCCGCAGCATCAAGCTAGCCTATTTTAAGAGGTGCTTTCAGAAAAGATGTCCTTATCAGGAAATTTTTTTTTATTTAATAGGAACAAAAAATATACACAATATACAGCACAGAAGAACTAAAATTTAATGAAAAATATTCTATTGACATTAAAAAAATTCCCAAACCATTTGTTTCATATCCAACACCACACCACAGTTCCACAGGATATTTTCATATTGGAAAATTGAAAAGATTTAGAGGACTGGTTCTGACGTCATTTGTCTCTATAGCTAATCCTGAGTACTACCTACACGGACTAATGGGGAGGGCTGCAGACAGCTATGGGTTCTCTGCATACATCTTTCTGAATTGCATTTTTTTTCTCCTTTTTTGAGCTATTTAATTGCCTAGTTTTCAATTGCCATATCTTTGCTTCAGGGTCTGCAACCACCCCATAAAGCAATAATATCCTCCATAAATAAAATGGGAAAAATACATTACATTTCTATGATAATTTCTATTTGAAAAGTTGCACAAGGAACTTCAAGGATTTTGTTTCCAGCTAGCTGTTCTAGTTGTTTTCTGGGTATGTAAGGTTCTTATATAGCTTGTTCATTCTATATTAGAGCAACTAATATCTGAGATTTAAGTCCTCCTCCTCTTGGCCTCATCTTCATCTGTTCAGGCATGCTGGCTGGCTGCCACTGCCCTGCAGCTGTCTAGGCTCTGTCTCTGTAGCTGAGGCAGTAGCCACACTCTGTAACCTTAGTTTGACCATAACTTGGACTGTGTCTGTTGCTATTGCTTTCTGATCTTATTTTATGGTTGGATTCCAACCTACTCCATAGTATATTAGCTGGAGATCTTCAGATTAATGCTCTAAAAAACCCTGTGGTGTTGATGTTATGAGAAGCAAAAATCTCTAGGACAGGGGATAAATAACTCCACAGTAGACAGAATCACTACAAAGGAAACAAAAAATTGTGTTTAAAACAAAGTATTTTATTCACATGGAACTGTAAGGTAAGACATTTGGACACAAAACTCGGAATAATCTTGTGCATCAATAAATGCAGTGTCAGATTATTTCAGGTTACCAACTCAATAATCCTTTTAATATCCTAAATGCATTGAATAAACCTGAGAGATCCAAGATGCACATACATACACATTTTCAGAACAAGAGCACACAAAGATATCCAAGACTGCTTTACCTGGCCAATAGCTTCAGGTACTGTTGTATGATGAGCACGAGTCACAGCAAATAACAAGCGAAGATCCAACAATTTAATGGAATCCTGATTTGTCTTTGGGGGAAACTCAGGAAAGTTTTTTTTTACTATTTTTCCAGGAACTTAGTGATATAAAAATATATTTTTTAATGTATTTTTCCAGTTTCTGGGAATTTCATCCTGTAGAGAACTGCAAGACAGAAACTGACAGTACATTTCACATGATGCCATAATTTTTGTCTGGGTTCAGATGGAGCTTAGAGAACAACTCAGTTCCCTCTGAAACATCTGCAAAGCAGTTCATCAGCTGACAAAGCACCAAGAAGGGTCCACAGATTTCATTGACTCTTGCCTAGAACAAGTTTACACATATAGTTTACAGCTGAGCTCTTACATATAGATGCCTAAGATGTCTCAATCTGCACCTAAGTCTCACCCTAGACCATAATAAATTGTTGCAGAATTCAAGCTATTTGATAAGAAGTAGATATTTGAATACCAATTCAGTATCAGACATGTGCATCCAAAGACATTACTGACAATAAGATAATGACTGATAAAAAAATGTAAATGGAAAAAACGAAACTATCATTACTGATTTTGTGGAATAAACAAAACAAAACAGTGTGATCCTGGAGCACAAGCAGAAGTTACATCAGGCCTTATTGTTAAAGAACAAGAAAGTCACAGAAAAGTAATGGACATATGGGAATACCTGCAAACACATTGCCATTGCCATTTGTTGGGAAAACAAGGTTTGGATTAGCAATCTGAGATCCTCCCCAAATAGAAAGTTGTCCTCTCTTCCTTATAGTGCACTTTAGAACCACACACGTAAATATTGTGTGTTTTCTTCTTCAAAAGTCTCCGGGTGTTGATTTGTGTGTTAGGAGAAGAACTTGTTTGGTATGTGTCCCCTCAAATGTAGACACACATTTTTTACCTAATCAGTAAAGAATGTAAATACATTATATTCTGATGATTTTTACAGTTTTGAAGCATGCCAAGCACTAGTATTCCAACCATACTTCTATTTCTGAAGTTTTACCCACTCTGTAAAAATGTGATTATCCCAGAAGTGAGTTGCAAAGTAAACCAAGATTATAATCATAAGTCATAATGACATGAAGTGAAAGCTTTTCATGTATGATTTTGATCATACACTCCAGTGCCTTCATCACAACGGAAAACAAGTGAAGTACTGAAGATTAGTTCAACGTACTCATGGAATTCAAGAAATTCATTATGTTCTGTGAATCTGTTCAGGACTGTCATGTTTTCTTGAGTGCAGAATATGATCCCATCAGAGTATGCTCATTGATGTTTCACATTTCTGCAAACCTATCTACGCTCAAGGGCCTTATTCAGAGTACTATAGCTGCAGGAGGGTTCACAGGTACTCCTTAGGCAGCCAGCTCTCAAGGGGGTTTAAGCAGGGGTTTAAGCACCTCCATGATGAAATTCAGAACCCTTTGGGGAAGCCTTTTTCTTTTTCCTGATGGTAGAGCAAAGAGCTTTGGAAACACTCAGGCATGATGTTTGTCTGAACAGTTAGTCTAAGTCATGTGCCTGTATGAAACAGACACCTTCATCCCCCGAGATTTAGAGCACTGACTTAATATTTGAGCACAACCAGATAATGGAGGATCTCTCCCTTCATGCACAATTAGAGAACTTGACTACAAAGAGTTTCTAAGACCTTCCTCTGTTCAGACCTCCTACAGTAGAGCCTAAATCTCAGTTATATATTGTGAGCGTGAGCTGAACTATTTATTCTTCACTTTTCCTGAATCTGGATCACAGCACAGAAAAAGACTGAAATACTAAAAGTATTCATAAGAGAGAGAAAAAAGTAAAACAGATCTGTTTCTATCCTAATTATAAGGATGCTTTCCTCTGAGTGATGCTCTCTCACTTCTGACTCTGCATATTATTCTAAGTATTATTTGCAGTGTTTATAACAGCATGTTGCCAACATCTTTTTAGATTATAATTATTGCTACATTGTATTTTTATATAATAAACACTTAGGCAGATTCTGGAATTTTATCTAAAAAGCAATGTTTTGGCTGTTTCATTTCATCTTCTTTTAAAAGAAAATAAAAACAAGTAAGTCAGAAAGAAAATTCTCCTGCTACCTAAGAAGTTTTATAATCTAATGAAGTTAGGCATATCTTACAACAGAATGGTAATTTACAATTGTATACTTGTGTCTAAACTGAGAAACTGATAAAAAAAAATGGCTCCAGACTCCAGCCTATCACTAGGATTATAATGGAAAGATGAATCAGACCTCAAAACAGCAAATGGTAATTTAAAATTTTTCATGCATTTGTAAGCTTTAAAGCTTTTCCATTTTTTTGTTTTAGCACTCATAAAATGAGATATGAAAGGAAAACACCCCCAACAGTCAATACATAGAAGCAGAATTTACATATGCACACCACTAATTAATGTCCTGTACCATAGTAAAACAGATAATAGAACAATACCTAAAAAATAAGAACAGCAGTTACTTTTTAAGATTTACAGAGACTGTTCAAATGAATCGCATTATTTCTGCAGCCAGCAACAAGGACACGTGCAAATTTTTGCTAAAGGATTTTAAGAATTTAATATGTTGCTTTCCTGGCTACTGTACTGTAGCAACTGATACTGTAACTGCCACTGTAATTGTAGCAAATAGTACAGTAAAAAACTTTGATGCATGTGTTTTGCTCTATGCTCTTTCAGTGTAAATGCACAGAATTTTTTAGACAGAATTTTTGGATACAGATTTTTAAAAGCATCTTTCAAAATAAATGGAGCAGCAAAAGTCTTCCTTTTTTTTCTTTTTTTTCTTTTTTTTTTTTTGTTTTGTTTTGTTTTGGTTTTTTTTGTTGGTGGTTTGGGTTTTTTGTTTGTTTGTTTGTTTTGTTCACCTCCACAAGAATTATTACACTGGCAGCAGTTATTTCCTGTGATCCACCTGGGTGGTTTAACAAAATAGACAGATGCTAGTGGACCAATTCAAGCAATTCTCTGGTCGAAAGATGCCACTTTCTTTTTTGAAAAAGGCCCAAAACTTATTTTTTGTGCCCAGTCTCACAAAAATGTCTCATGTTCTTTCCCTACAATCAATATAGTTCTATAAGAGATCAGAACCTAGCAAGAGGAGTTACCAAATGGTATCAGTTTCCTTGCATGTTCATGCAAGATTTGCAGTCAGAAATTTGAGAATGATAAGAGTGACTTGAACAGAAAGATTCTTTAGGACTCTTTTAAAATGCAGCTACTAAGATCAACACTCACAGACTTTGGCCTTTCCCCTCCATTCTCTGTGCTCATGGTAAATAGAACAAAAATAGTTCCATTATCTTAATATAAATACAAATTTCACAAAAAAAGAAGTCACTTGCCCCACAAACAACCATGGTCAGAGTGGCAGGAATATACTGCACGTCAGTATAAACAAAGTAGCATGGAGAGTAAAAAGTGTGTGCAACTAGTTTTCTATTTTGGCAACTGTAATTTAACAAAGGGCCAAGTTGGTCCTGGGATTTTGGTCACCTGTCTTTCAGCAGTACAGTCCTTTTTCACTCTATTGCAATAATGATTTGTATAACTGAATATGCCAAACTGCCTTTCCAACAACAACTTCAATACTACTTCAGAACTGACAGGCATGAACCTCTGCTGTTTTTTCAGTGTTATTAGGCAAAGCACTGATCTGGGAGTTGAGTTCATCTGTGACCTACCTGAGTTGTTACCTCACTTCTAGAAGAGAGGCTTATTATCTCTCCCAGTTTTCCAGATGGCTTTTCAATTATCTATTTATCTTGTACAGTTCTACTGACTAACTGCTTCAGCTGATAGCTGCCAGCTGCCTCAAATTCTCTGTGATGCCTGATAGAGATCTTTCACAGTCGAGTCTGTTCTTGTAGTTACAATGTGCTGTGTTCTGTGTCACCGTGAGCTGCAAAGGAAAACAATTTGATTGGGGCATGGTTGATGGTTACAGAGAAAACTAACCTCAATGGAAAGACATGCTCTGGCTATATATTATCATAGAATTCTATGTTCTAGTTACATTTATATGAATTTTATCACAAAACTTGGAGTACATGTATGTCTTTCACTAACAGGACTAGGATTAAATGCTATGCTGGTGACAGAGCTATCTGTGTGTATGAGTGAAGGTGGAGTGAGACAGGCTGACAATTACTAGCAGTTGATAAAAAAGCTTACAGAAGGTGGCCTAGATGATTTGCAAATGTAATACTCATGTTATTATCCGTGTATCACTTGGAGATGACAAGAATACACACCACACCAGCCTGCTTATCGACATGAGAGAAGTTTGAGATGTGTATTTATGCAACCAAACTCAGTGCAGCAAAAATAGAACATAATCAGAATGCAATCTGATGTAGGCCAGAACAACACATGATCGTAAACATTAGATTCAGACTCTGGGACAAGAAAACATAACCTGTAATGTAGCAGAGAAGTTCTAAGCTTAGAAGAGGACCTGTAAAATTCTGGATTCAGCTAAAACTGTTTGACAAGTGGCATGTGGGGAAAAGGGACTATTCTAGTAGGGGACTTACCCATACAGTCAGTGGAGAGGCTTACAGAAAGTACCATCAAATATTCAACATTTGTAGCATTTTCTTTTTCTTGAGTGAAAAAAAAGAGTATTTAAAAGACTTTTATGTTAATGTCACAAAAAAAAACCTCAAGCTGTTACAACCAAAACATGATAGTGTTTAACATACGACCCCACAGAAATCTATCTATCAAGTGGACACAAAATTAACAACCAGAGATGTGGCTCTTTTCATACACATATTAGTTGATGTAATTTCTTCTTAACAATTAGTTCACTGAAAAATACAGAATGCCACACTCCCATACACAGACACACACATGCACACAGAGCTCTGAACCTTTAGTAGCTTCTTAAAATTCCCTCAAAAATTATTAATTGCTACCTCTCATTAAACATTTTTAATTTGAATAATGGGCTTCCTACAGCAAAGGTGCACCAAGACTGGAAAGATGCAGAATGCCAACAGGGTTTTTCAATCTGCAACTGAGAACCAAATCACTTCAGTGCCTTCACTCTACAGACACTCACAGAGGAGTGTATTCACTTAAAAACATGATATCACTGCAATCAAAACCCAAGTAAAGAATTAATTCATACATCAACTTCTAGTCTGAAGGCTCAGGGCAATCTTTGTGCCTTTAAGCAGCATGCTGTATCTGAACTTGTGCCAACTGTAGGCCAGGATCCCACACTGTTACACCTGCAGCTAGCTTATGTTCTGACACTGCCTTGCACTGGAAAACACCAAATGCAATGATGCACACAGCAACAGTGAGTCAAATAAGATCACCTTTCCTACAGAGAGTGCTCTGAAAAGAGGTATTGAAAGAAGCTGCATGAGGCACATAGGTATATACAGAAGATGTTTATGCCTGTAATGGTTAACACATGATAATACAATCTGCTACTTCTATATAGATGTTAATATATGCAGTACAATATAAATATAAATTTATTTACAAGCACAGAATAGATCAAGTGGCACTGTATGTAGCACTGTTACATACAGCGTGCATTATGTACTCTGTGGTACAGCAAATACTGTCTGTGTGATGCACCTTATCACATATAAGTGTAAAATTATCAATTTTACACTGTGTAAATGAATTGTGCATAATATATAGTATACATTTATAAATTAAAAATATATACTTATATCTACATAAATATGTATTTATTTTAGTTAGGGCATATCCATGGAAGAAATAGAAGTATGCAATGAAAACCAGGTATCATTTATATCTTCATGTATTTATTTTTCAGCTCTCTTTGAAAATTACTTTCCTAAAATGATATAAAACAGCATGCAAACTTTATTATTTCACTGTAAAGGGCAATGTAGACATGCTTTGCATTTTACAGGAACTGTCTGAGGTCCTATATGGCCTACAATTTTCTTCAGGGCATAAAAAGTGTTTGAATATGGCAGACAGCTTTAAACAGCTGTAATGCCATGTATACAACTTTGATTTCAGCACCGGAAGCTTTTTTAAACAAAAGATTTTACATCCAATTTCATCCTAATTTCAACATTTTTTACCCTGTAATTGTGGGCGTGCCTGAAAGAGTTTGACCATGGTCATCAGTACCCAAGCTGTCTTTGCTTGCATGCCCAAGAGTCATGGCTTAGTGTCTGTTCTCCCCTCCAGCTGGATTGGTGGGCCCCTCATGGGTCCTTGGTCTTCCAAAGCCTGTAGTGCAGCCTGCTGCCAGGACAGACACTGTGACTGTGAGTGTGCTGGGCACAGGCTCCTTTGACACACTTGCACAAGAGATGACTGATATTGCTACCTAAATAATGCAACTGTGACTTCCACTTGCTGCCCTGGCAGTCACCATGTTTGCTCCTAGAAATGCCCCTGGACTCAGATATATAACTCAAGTACTACTCAGCTTCTGCAATGTCACAAATTGACTCCACGCTGCTCAGTTTGTTTCAGGAAGAACAGAGTTTGCCCTCTACCAGTGAACTACTTACTGTTCCTTATGAGTACATTGCCAGAATCTGCCCAGAGACTGTAGAGAGCTGGCTGCTTTACAGACATGTGACAAAGTATTCCCTCCTGAATCTGAAAAACTTGGCCTGGAAATGGACGATACATATATAATAACAATAACATCCTAAAGAATGAAGAAATGCTTAAATGTTACATTACTGATATTTCCAGGTCTGTGTCTTCTGATTTAATGGTTACGGTTTAAAACATAGAAAAGTTCTTAACACTTCTCACACAAAAGCAAATCAATTATTAAGAAAAGGAGACAAAGAGACATGATTTCTATTAATTTGTGCTTCAGACAGCAGCTGTCTGTGGATGGATTCTTTCATGTAATTGCCATTCATGACGCTGTTTTTTTAAGGGGTGATAAGCTCCTCTCCAGATTATTTTTCAAAACTTTTTGTTAATTGCAGCTGATTCTACCTAAGGGATTCAAATGTTATTAATGCAAAACAAACAGACAAAAATAAACTGCACAAGTTCAAGTCTTTCCTTCCTTTACTAGCAGCTCAGGAAACTACATTACTCCCAAATACAGCCCAAGTTCTCCTCTTGTCCATGCACAGTCTCAGTTCCTAAGATGCCTTTCAACAAAGTGCTTGAAATCAAGTTCTTTTTTTTATAATATGATATTAATATTTCCTTTTGTACATTTCACAACACAATGTCAACAACTATAATTTCTCTAGTCTCCTCACAGTACTTAAGTACTGCACTTAATGTGCAACCTTTAGACAAGAATAGGTATTATGGTAAAGGCTTTAATTATGCAATTATATGATTATGTTTATTTCCTTACAGGATTTTAGCCTTGAGGACAGGATTTCTGGATAATTTAGCGGTCACTTTCATAAATATGTTTATCATACGTACAAAGCACTTCTCATAACTTTTTTTTTTTCTTAAGGAGACAAAAAGACGGCAAATGCTGAGGTGACCAAGATTTTCATCAGCAACTCGATGCTGACGAGCCAAATTTCGGTTCCCGTTTCAGAAGGCGAAGGTCCTGCGTTGAGCACAAAACGAATTCGGTTAATTTACTTTTTATTTTTCCCCTAACACGAGGAAACCGATACACTTTTAGACTTTCGGTGGAACAGAGAGCGCGAACTGCCTTTAATGTGAAATACTTGGCACCCTCGGCGCTGAAGTGGAGGAGATCGGGGTGGGACGAGGGGGATGGACGCGTTTCGCGCTGCCAGAAGCGAGGTGCCCTCCCGTCCCCCGGCCGCAGCTCCGCGCGAGGGGGCTCCGGGTGCGGCGGGGCGGGCAGGCGGGCGGGGAGCGCTCACGGCTGGCCCCGGGGACACAGGGCCCGCCGCTGTCCGCCCGCCCGCCCCAGCCCAGTACATCCCGTCCTGTCCCACCTCCCGCGCTGGCGCTGGCTCCATCCCCTTCTCCCCGGGCCGGGCGCCGCGCCCCCGCCAGCCCCGCGGAGCCGGGTTGGGCAGCCCGGGAGGCGTCTCCTCTGCAGCCCCCGCCCCCCCGCGCCGGTGCTGAACGCCTCGGCCGCTCCCCGGCAGCACCCCCGGGACAGCAGCACCCGGGCCTCCCTCCCTGCCGCCCGGCCCGGGCTCTCCCGCCGCTACTCCGCTGCAGAGGACACCTCATGGAAAATAAATAAATTAATTCCCCCACTCACCCCCGCGGCCGGGAGACGAGCCGGCGGCGGCCGCGGGATTAGATCCAGTCCGAGCTAGAGACCAGGTAATGTAACCTACCCGCCAGGAGGGAGGAGGAGGAGGACGAGCAGCGAGGCCGCTGAGGTTGTCCCCACCGGGGAGGGCTCCGGGGGACGGAGAAGTGGCTGCCGCAGCCGGGGCGCGCCGGCGTGGCCCCGGCGGGCTGCGTGCGAGCGGCTGCCCCCGCGCTGTGCGCGCCTCCCTGTCAGTCACACACACACACGAGCCGCCGCCCACTCAGGGATGGATGGATGGATGGATGGATGGATGGATGGATGGATGGATGGACGGATGGACGGACGGAAGGACACCGCGTGGGACGCAGCGGTCGTCCCCCAGTACTAAAGCAGCCACCGCAGGGAGACGCCGCACGCCCCGCCGTGCCCCGCTGCCACGCGGGCGGGCGGCTCTGACAGCGGGGCAGGGAGGGAGGCGGGCGGCGGGGCCGGGCCGAGGCCGCAGCTCGGGGGGGAGCGAGGCGCGATCCCGCCCCCGCGCCGCTGCGCGCATCCCCGCGGGGCGGCGAGCCTGCCAGCGCGCCCACCCCGAGCCGAGCCGCGGCCCCCGCCCCGGCGAGCTCCCGGGAAATGTGGGCGGAGAGCAGCGGAGCACGAGCCGTGCCGCCGCGCTTCCCGTCATCAGACACCGGCCTGCAAGAAGCTCTGAGCGAGGTGACCTTGGAGAAGGTGGATCTGGATGGAGCCGCTATTGCTCCGTGCCAGCCGCTGTTCCGTGCTCTGGGCTGCTCCGAGTTCCGCGACTCTTGCGTTATTATCTCGAAACGGTGTTGGCTTTAGTTAATGGTTGTGTACAGAGGTCCTGGTATAAGTAGTACCAGAGCCACGAAAACTCCATAATTCTCTTGACCTCTGCTAGCACACAGTTCTTGAAGGGAGTGGTCTGAACTGTCTCCCTGGCAGGGAGTTCAGGGTTCATCGTTGTTGAAGCGGCCCCTAAAAGGCAGTAAGTCTTAGGAGAGTGGGAAGAGTTGCCCTGTTCACGTTTCAGAATGTCCCCTGGTACTTCTGGGAAAGCACATTACCTTTCAGTCCTGCAGGGTCACAGAACTGACACAAATTCTCCACTGCTTTTCCAGTGAGGTCGATAGGAAAACAAAACAAAGCAGAGAAACGTTTGCAGATACCTGGATTTTCCAGTGCCAGCCTGAGCTTTCAGTAAAGGAGTCTTACTGAAATTGTTGTTGAAAGCTGTTTTGGTAAAAAGAGAGAAGCTAAAGAAAGCTGGTACCTCATGAAGATGTCCATTCTAGTTTTGTTGGTCTCCGTAATAATTGCTCATGTTTCCATAGTGGTTCCCATCCGTGGCTCTCAAGTTACTGATCAAATAGTAATGAAAAGGTGTTTGTGGCTTCCAGTGCAGGAATGGGGCCCTAAACTTAATCACACACCCTACTGAGCCAACAACTCGAGAGCTTTAGCTCTGTCTAGATGAATCATGACAGAAAAGTTAGTCATTGAGACAGAGGGATGTACACCTTTATTTCAAAGAAGGAGGAAACTGACAAATAATTCAATAAAAGTGAGATATACTTTTACGTACAAGTAGTAAATATGGGAATAATGCATAAGTGATTCCCTTTTTATTTTTAAAGGAGCTCTCTCCTCTCTCCTTGCATTATTGTATACTAACCTTGAATAGTGTACTTGAGCCTGAGTGCTGAACTCCTTCTACATGATGGAATACATTCAGAGAAGAGATTATACTTGAGATGGTTCTATTATTTGTGCAGTTCATTACAGAGCTGTAACTCCATGTGTCTGCAAGGGCCCAGCTAGCTTAGTTTGCAGCACAGTGTTTACAATGTAAGTGGCTTCAAAGCAAAACAGCTGATCATTTTGAATAGGCAGAGGGGTGGCTGGAGGTTATGGTTTTTATTTTATTGCAGCTTTAAATAATTTTGGTGGTGAAGAAAACATGATTTTATTTATATTATGGAGATGTAGAATAGCCTAAATATGAACTGTGGTCCTCATGGAATGTCTTTATGCATGGTGGAAAACCAAATTCTTGCGTTTTATAGATAGGAAAACTCTTTGGATAGTGTCGTGATCTGAACAGGTATTTTATGCGTAAAGGGGGGGACTTTGAAATATTACAAAAGGAAATATCTGAAAGAAACCAGACTGTTGTTAAATATTGTGGCTCTGCAGCTGCAGTAAGGAGTGAAGAAATTCTTTTTCAGCAATTCCCATTGTAAATAAATGCTTTGTTATAGTATATTTAAAAAGCTGCCTTCCAGCTCTTTAACCTAATTTAATCTGTCATTTCTCTGTAGTGTTTTAAGCTAACTCAGCTCTTTCTATGGCAGGATTCTTATTCTGGAAACCAGGTTTTATCTGGGTAGGAGATCTTTATGCAGCCTAAATTTATGGACAGGCAAGTTAAGGGAGAGAAAAAACATTTCTTGACTCACGAGCTAGTGTTTTTTAAAAATGTTTTTCTTTCATTGCTCTTCTTTCTTGGATGTGGTTCACTACATCTTACTTCTATTTCTTGATTTTTGATTTTTTTTTTTCCTGGCACTCAGTGCCTTTTTTTTTTTTTTTTTCTTAATTTTAGAAAAAAGTTCTCTCTTGTATCCTTTGTTTCTTAAGTAAATTATCTCGTCCTCTTTTTGCAATGAGGAGGTGGCTTTATTTCCAGTAAATATGATTATTATTGGACCCATTTCATTTCAAGAAAAGAGGTTATGCTTTACCTGATTTTATTTCCCATTGCAGAATCACATGATGCTTTTGAAGAGTTGCATTTTTCTTGAGGACAAGTCTGCTTTAGCAAGGATGGTGCCTGAGTATAATTCTCAATTAAATTGTATCCCTTAATACCATTTTCCAGAATTTAAGCTGTCAATTTGCTTGTGTGAGAATCAAGAAGAAGGTTCTTGGGCCATGCTAATAATCTATGTTGTTAAATGAATTTTATGTTTCAGGGTTGGTATAGTTGGTATAATTGCAAAAAATGTAATTATCTTTTGAGTTTTATTACAATGGTTAGGTCATAGCTATAAATCATTGATAAGAAGGTTACCAGTTTCCCTGTCTGTTTGTGTAATATATATATGGCATAAAGAGTTTGCACAGCACCAAGGAGGAGGTTAGATAGGAAAATATGATGTCATTGACCAACTGTTTTATGTGTCAAATGAACACAAGGAACTGGCTGAGTCCCACAAATGCGTCTCAGTCCAGACCTGCATTCCTTGACTCACATGTATTTGTGATCTGTTGGGCCAACTTCTCTAATTTTATTGTAAATCTTGGAACATTTGAAGAAAAGTTTGCAGTATTCAAACAAAAGTATTTTGCCTACAGGAGTAAGGAGACAATATTCCATGACTTAAAGAATAGAAGATGTTGGACAAACTGACTGTGCAGCTATATTTGGCTTTACAATCTATCCAATATCTTTTTGTATTTCTTCATCTTATGATCAAGCAATAAAAATCTTGTTAAACTCTTATTGAAGAGCAAAGGGTTATCTAACTAGGTCACAGTGCCTGATGAACTAGAAAGAGTCACAGTCTTTATTGCTTGGTTTTTATCTTTGCAATCTTAAGATTTTTAATTCATATTATTTTTGGGGGGTTGGGGGTGTGGTGATGGTGAGGAGGCAGATTCATCATCATTAGCTCCTTTTGTAGATCTTAGTTTTGGTTTTTGTGTTGTCTTTAAGTAGTTCCTTTATTTGTATGTTTTCAAGGTCAAGCTTCCAGTTCCATGCTAATATTTTTTTTATTTTTGGATCACAGTGCTCTTCTGTCTTATGACTTATATGAAGAGCTTGATATAAATGAAGAGGTTTCCATGAAGAGCTGATAAAAATGAATAAGCATTTCCAAAAGGATATGAACATGACTAGGCCACTTTAGGAGGTTCCCAAAAGTGAAGCAGGAAAATAATGGAAAAGAATTGAACCTTATCACAATATATTCTTTTCCTTTGTAGTTGTAAGACTTAAGATCTTAAGAAATGGAATTAATTTTAATTTATAAAGGCAGGGAGCACTAGAGAACAAACTTAAGCCAGGTTTTTTGGTTTTTTTTTAATTAATGCTGATGCATTTTCTTTCAACTTGGTGTCATGTTTATTAAATGTTAGCTCTTAAATGTATTTCAGTTCCACCCAACAAAAAACCAATGCCTTGAATAATAGTGTAAATCATATAAAATTTGCTATGAGGTTTATACTGTAGGAAACTTGTACTTTTAAGTCACCTGTCAACAAACCACGGGATGCCCAAATATTGTAGGAGTTGGAATATTTGAGAATAGGTGGATTTGACATTATTTTCATATGGTTAATATGAAAAATAAAGGCAGTATCAAACTCCACAAAAAAGTCAAAGCATAAAACTGTGCAGACTAGAGTTGCCCAAACATGCAAGTTAAAAAGTGTTTTTCTTTCAGCATGAATATTTGTATCCTCCAAAAGAAGACTTTCCAGTTGTTTTGACCGCAAGCTTGGTAGTTATTTCACTTTTATCTTTCTTTAAGGTTTTCCAGTGGAAGACTCGTGTAGATGATGATCAAGGTTCAGAAAGCATGTTGCACAGAAGATGACTCAGAATGACTGTATTTCATAGCTTTTTTATTTATATATTTTTAAAGCCAGTCCTGGTCCTTCAGGGTAGCTCATCTTCCCATACCTGCAAGCAGACTCCTGCTGCAGCCTCAGGCGTGACCATTGTGTAGTGCCCTTCCATCCTGTGGCCTCAGGATTAGCAAACCATTGGCAACATTCCCAACTTTGGCACCCAGGGAAAGCGCGTACAACAAAGAGTTGTAATGGTGTTCAAGATGTGGCCTCAAAGAACTTCAGCATTTCTGTCGCTTCATGATAGTGCAACAAGGTGCGTTGCCTTTTCCATGTGGTCTACAGTTTTAATCAAAATTAGTAAAATCAGTCACAAAACACCAGCACATCATCCCAAAAGATACAATCTTTTTCTTTTTTCCCCACAGAAATAGGTTGATTAAGGTTTTAACATTCATGGTTGACACTCAGCACTTCAACACTCTTGGAGTCTATGGTACAAGCAAAATAGAGACAGAAAAAGATGAAATCTCAATTTATCCATTGTGTGAGTTTTAACTTCATAGTGTCACCTTTGGAGCTTTACTTTTCAGTTTGTGTGTTCTGAAATCAAGAAATACTGTTTGGAACAAGTATTTCTTTTAAAGTACTAAAAACATGTGAAGAAAGAAAACAAATAGAAATCCCCATTTTTTTGTGCTGACTAAAATGGTGAAAGTATATGTGCAAAATGCATATTTGGTTTTTTTAACATAGCTAGTACTGCACTGTATTTGATTAGTATTTCAGACAGAGAAATGAGCATATGCTTGATTCCAGCATATGCTTTTGTAATTAATTGTATTAGAGTGATTTTTAAACATTAGAAATTAGGTTCTGTGTGGTATTCTTTTCAAATCTCTGGAATAACAATAAATACTTGGTGGTGAAGATGAAAAGTTTTGGAGTGATACAAGACTGTGTTCAAACTACCAGCTTTAACAATCTGGCTTCTGAGAGAGACATAGCTGATTTTCTTTGCTGATCTTATTGGGAGATAGAAATTGGATAAAAATATGGGATATTTCAACAGTTACCTGTGCTATTGAATTAAAATGCCATAGGAGTTGTCATTACTAGACTGAGCTTCTATGGTTTGCATTTTTGATATGGCCCTCAGGGCAGGTTCACAAAAGAAGCCAAGAAAAGAACAACTTAATGATGCAAATCAACTCCCCTTGGTAATGTTAAGTGTCTGATTTCTTAACAATTGGAATTTTATATGCTAAATTCCTTGATAATTCAGCCTTTGCTAAGTATACTTTCCACTGAACAGATCTTTTCTAGAATTTAATTGCTTTTGCATGCTCTGCTGGGGATGGCTTTGGGTCTGAATCTGGATTGTGGACCCTGTGTTCCCAGCAGTGCCTCCTGCTGATGGTAGAAATGAAAGTTTGTGAGATATATGCTGCAAACTGGAACTGAAGACTGGTTTCAAAGACAGAAGATAGTGTGCCTAGGACAAAGATTCAAGGAGGCTGAGCAAGAAGGTTGCATCTGAGAGCAGGTGGAGAGAGCTGAATAGACTATGGAAGGAAATCGCTGCTGGAAGTTGAATGTGGCAATGGGCCTATCATCTTATTACCAGCCCCTAGAATGTACCTCTTTAAAATAATTTGTACATAGTACTAAACTAAAGGATCCCTTTCTGCCCTGAGGAATTGGTAAGAGCTGTACTCATTTTATCACACAGGGATCCTAACTCCTTATCTTCCATTAGGCAGCCTCTTTCCCTTCTTCTCACCAACACTACAAAAGGTGAATCAGGGAACTCAATAGCACATGATTAGAAACCACAACATATTTTAGCGAGGAATGAAAAAAGCTTTTGTATTTTTTGACCTCTAGGTTGTATATATAAAGAATATAGGTAGAAAAGAATATGCTATAATAGCCTGTATTTACGGGGCATGAAGTATGCTTTATACTTGGGAAGAATAGGAAAAAAGAGAACCTGTTTTCTTTTTCTTGTGCAGATACAATTATGTTGGCTAGAGACATAAGGTAGGGTTTTTTTCTCATGTTTTTCTCATGTAGTTATTCAAAAAGAGATGTTTTGTTGTAGTTATGCTGGAAATAGGGGTGCATTATTTCAATTTACTTCATTTCCTCATTCATACAAAATAACACTAGAACATTATGAGTGCCTTGCATGGCCTTTGATCTGTTTCAGTTTTAGCTTCATGAAAATAATGAAAGGGATTTCTAAGCTAATGAATATAAAGGCCAAGATCACATGAGGCATAGAAATCCAGGAAGGGCATTTTTCAGTGACACCTAAAAGCACCGTGGTGATTGCTCTCAGTCAATTAATATGTCAGTGTTGCTTGATTGGCATTTCCTCTATTTCTGTGACTCCAGGTCCATGCTTGAGCTCCCTTCCTGTGGTGTAGTTCTCCTGGGTTATAAGGAATTACTCACAGTTTGCACCCTGTAATGGCTGAAGAGACTCTGACTGCTTCTTAAGACTCCATTATGTAGTCTTTTTGATTGCTTGCTTTGATTTGCCTGATTAGGTTAAATGGAAATTATTTCTCATAATGATTACCAAAATAATATCTCTATTTCCAGATAAGTTCTTTAATATGTCCATCTTCTCTGCCATTCCCCTTTTTTATTTTGGTCAGAAATTTGTCCTTCTCCCCGTTTATTAGAATGAAAACCAAGATACAGTAGCAAGTTAGTGCTCTACTCTTCTCATCCTACTGCATACTGGGTTTTCCACGTTAAAACTGAAACTGCCAGTGGCAGTTGTCACTTGTAGGACACCTTTCATAGGATGCAGATGATGCTCCTCCATAGTTGCCAGTACTGATGTTTTACCATGCTATTTTTATATGTAGAGTTACATATGTTTGCATTCTTTATCCTTATGGCTTTTAATTCTGCCTTTCCAGTGTCATTATTAGGATACAGAGAAAATGTAGCATTGGAAGAATGACACATTAGAAGGTGAAAACAGAGTGGATGGGAGAAAACATTAACCTGAGGAAACAGTGTTTTGAGGAGTTTCACAGAGGCAGATATCTTCAACCTAGCAGAAGTGGAATGACATGTCATATTTTCAGTCAGAGCAGGTTTTAGTTGTATTCTGATTTTTTCTTTTTTTTTGAGAAAGGAATAGAGAGTATATTTCCCTTTGCTTTTATGATTTCTTTATTCTAATTGTAGGTCATAGGAAGGTTTTTGTTGTTGATGAATAGTATAATAATAGGATACAGAGGCCTGTCCTTTCCACAATTAAAATAGATTCTTCTTTTGAGTGTAATAGCATAGACAGGTGTTAATGAAATGTTGTTGCTTAATTGGGTAATGAGCATGCAGTTCTGGATAACTTCAGCACTGCTGAAATATTGTATATGTAAAATGGTGACTTAAATTGTTCTCAATGAAAATGTATTTTAGCTATGGGGCCAGAATTTTTTTTTTCTTGTATGTATTTCCTGAAAAATTAGCAAAGCTGTAGTAGTTGTCATATCCAAGCTTACTTTGGAATTATTTTACTTAAATTGATAGTTTAATTGCACTGAATTATATGTTTTATTAAGTATCCAGAATATGTTTTTAACTTTAATAAGGTAGTTGCAAATTTTTTCCTTTTTTTTTTTCTTGTCCCCCATTTACCAGTTTTATCCCAGATATATAGATGCAACAATTTTTAATGAAGGACTATACTCTTGTGATACCTAAATTAGCCACCTTAATTAGGGTCTCTAATTTTTGTGTTAGTGGATCCTGGGTAAGTAGGTTGTTATCTGTTAATAACTGAAGCTTAAATCCTACTTTTAGATCAATTCCATCTACTAATGAACATGTACTGGATGAAAACAGAAGTTATAACTGTATGCTGAACACCCTGTCCTATAAGTACTTTGAACAGCAGTTACAGCTGTTTTATATGCAGAGAATCTTCCATTCTGGTGTAGTCTGAAGGAAGCATTTACTTCTCAATATGGTAGCTGAATATACGTGAGTGAGTAGATAGTTTTCCAATAGTAATAATTGTATGTGTATACACAAATACACAAGGTGATGTGAAAATAGGAAGAACTATGCAACATGTTGCATACTAGGAGGTGAAGTGGGCAAATGAAGAAAGCCCACTGGAAGGCTGCAATCATATTGCTCTGATGATTTGGGAAGTTCTAGTGTTGCAGTATGGTATTTGCAGCCTGTAGTAAGCCATAAATACCATATATACATGTGTATGTATTTTCCACATGATCCTTTTGAGCTCTTTGGCACCTCTATGACCAGGTGCACAGAAGGAGTAGTGGGTACTGATGGGTCATGTTGGCAGTACAGGAGCGAGAGGAGATGCAGAATTTGGACCAGCTACAAAAACAACAGACACAAATGCCTGGAGGAGACATTTCAGTGCCACTACTTTGACTTGGCATGTGAGCTGCCAGAACTGAATGGATGAATCTTTAGTTGACATTTAATAGTAAATTTAGCTCCTCATTTTAGAATGGAGGACTTCTGTAATCAAGGAAGTTTTTAGTCATCCAACCAAAGCAGAGCATGTTCTGTTTTCCTGTGCCAAGAGGCAAAGACTGCTTGTTTCTTAGCTGTTTACACTGTTCCAAAGGGGAGTTTGGACTGTTTGGTCAATCCCTGCTGTGTTCATTAACTTGGTGTGTTTGTTTCTGTTGCCCCATTGAGAAGGGAACGGTTTGTGTTTGCGTTCCTAAAAGTTTGGACCTGATTTATTTAACCAAACCCCACTGAGCACAGCACCTTTTATATTTGGTTGAACTCATGCTCCCAGGCACATTTTATTCTGCCTCTGTGATTTTGACAGGGGGAATCCCTCTTTGTTTCTTAATTTGGTAGAGCTGCTTATCTGGGCCCTGCTGAGGATAGAAATGGGCTGCCTACTTTCTTCTGCAAGCAGGAACCAAGAAAGACTCTTGTCCTAAAGAGAGAAAAGCATATTCAAGATGGTTTCTAAGTATTTTTTTTATCTCTCAGAGAGCTGATAATATCCAGAGAGTGTTGCAGGGATTCCTTAAGCAGGAATAGGAAGGCTTTTCACAGCAGTGAAAAGACACAAGGTCTTGAAGGTAGCGGAAGAAGGAGGGAATGATATAAACTATCAGGTTACTGGGCTTTAATTCTCGGGCAGTCCAGCAATGCAATATTCTGCTTTTGAGGAAAGCCATGGCAGCATGAGCTACCTAAAATGCACACTGTGCCTCAAAGAGGAGGCTGTCAAAGCACTGCCTTTAATTTTAATCCTAAAATGCTGCAGCATAAGTTGAATAGCTGGAGCTGTGGACATTGGACTGGCCTTTGGGAGGTGGTTTGTGTTACTGCTAAGGTTACCAGGACACCATCTCTAAAATCACCTGTTGCTGTAGAGCTACAGTGAAACTGTACAGTGATCTGCATCTTTCACCTGTGGCAGTTAAAAATGCTGTATTTATCTCAAATAGACCTACTTGGGGTGGCTTGGAAGGAACTGATTAGTCCAGAGTGCAAAAAAGAAAAGTGAGTTGTAAGGGAAAGGTGCTCTGTTGTTGCAGTGTTCAGGCCTGCTGGGGGTTGCATAAAATGTTTCTGTCTTCTGAGTACCCTAAGTTGTCAGGATTTGTGTGGATTTTTACCTATTAAAAAAATCTGCTTTAGCTTTGTAGACGCTACAGTCAAGAGCTGATCCTGCAGGAGAGAAAATTTCTGCCAGCATAGTTGCCCTTTAAGGCAAAGTACAAATACATTATATTATACTCTTTAATCAGTTTGAGTTGTATCTTCTTCTTGTCTATAAGCAAAACTACTTTTTCAATTGCTGAATGTTTTTATCACTATGTTTGTTTTAGTATATACCTAAGTACAACTGTAATTTTCCCACTACAGCATATACCTACACTTACTGCTTACTTGTTTTAAATGCCTCTCTTAGTCAGGGTCCAAATACAGATGAAAATCTGAGTGAACCTCCAACAAATACAGTAAATATTTACCAACCTATATATCTGTACATAAATCATAAACTTTCAAGCTGGAGAACATCTTGCATTTTCCTACAGGTGAGAAACAGGTATTTTTTGTTTAACCTTATAATTGTGCAATGACAAAGATCACTGAGTTAAAAGTAAGAGGTACAGGTTTTCAAAAGATGCATACCATTAAAATTTACAATGCTAGTAAAGGCAATAGTACTATTGCATTCAAGCTCATTAACCTTTTCACATTTATTTTGCAATGTCCTGACAGCATCCTCTCCCCTCTGAAAAACACCCTTTAGTTTCTAATACTCAGTCTCATGTACACACTCAGTTCCACTGAATTAGGCTCACATACATTGACTGATCTGACTAGAAAAAAGATTTTACGCTCTAAAAAATACACTCTCCCACAAATAATTTGTAAAAGACAAAGAAATGGATTTCATATAAGCATTTAAAGCGATCTGATCAAAAGAGGAAAATTACCATCATATATTAATGAGTTGAACATATTTGGTCTTTATGAGCTACTGCAGCATTAAAAAAAAGTAAGAATGCTAGTGGCTAAGTTTATACTTCTTTATTTAAGGTAGAAAGTGATATTCAAATAATCACAGCAAAACTATGCCCTGACAGAGTAGCCTTAAAAGTTACTTCTAAGGTATTGCATTATTTTATTTTCTGTATGATTATCTATACATTTGTACAGATACATTTAAATACCAGGTAGTGAGAACAACTGAAGGGAAATCAAGGAACCAGGGAAACCTAAAGTACCAGTTTTGTGTGAAGAGGCTGTAAGTCATTTGTAGAGTAGTTTTTCCTTACCTTGGACTTTGTATGCTGGCATGTTTTTGAGCTGTTAGGCAGCTGAGTGAAGCTGGGGGATTGGGGAGGAAGAGTGGAGGGAGGGCAGTGGGCAATCTGTGGAGCAGTCTGAAGCAGTGTCTGTCGGTGCAGAGGGCTGGCAGACTGGAGAGGGCTTGCAGTTTAAAGGGCTGGTGGGGGAGTTTCATTACAGTACCATTGCACTGAGCATTAAAGTCCTGGTGGCTGAGAAGGAAGGCACTGACATTTCTCTTTAACCTCTGTGTTTTTGACTTGTGCCCAGGTGGTTTTTAACCCATCAGTGTGTCTGGCTCATTTGAAAGACTACTGTGGAGCAACCAAAAAGCTGGGACGTTGGGCAATGTGATGTGCAACATACCTTTGAGATTTGTATTTCCTTCATACCTAACACACTCAAACTTGTGTACTGGCACACCCTATGGCATGTCTCATTACTCAAGGTCTTGTGTATCTGCAGTTATCCAAGCCAACAAAAAATTCAGGCTGCATTATAGTGCTTTTCAAATAATTCACAGAGAGTAGTTTTTAAGTTAGCATTGCTTTTTTTTTTTTTTTTTAGTTCTGCAAAGGGATCTTCTAAGGAATTCTTGGACGTATTCAAAAAGATTTGGCAGTATCTTGGGCAAACAATTAGGGTTTTTTTTAAGCTTTGAGCAGTTCCTGATGCATATTTGGTATCTACATTATCAAAGACAGCCTGTTTTGTTGCCTGAATCAAATCTATTTTGCTGCCTCTATTTTACATTTGGAAGAAATTGTATTTAATACCAAGTACTTTTATAGAACTGTAGAATGCCATATATTATTCAGATATTATGAAATACAATCTCACAAAATATCACAAAAATATGAGACATTATAAAAATTGATGTCTTGTTAGTAATTTAATCAGTGCAGTCACAAATTGGCTCTAAAAATGATGCCCCCAATTTTGTGGATCTGGGCAAATGTCCAGCCTTTACATAGGGTAAGCTGTCCTCTGTGTTGTTCTGTAGAGCATTGAACAGTCTTTCAAGTTTTAATTTAGTGGTTTGTCCAGTGACTTAATCGAGTAAATTGTCAATTAAAATTGCACATATGAAATTCGTTACTATTTTGCTTTGCATGGCAGTGATTTTCTTTCTTAAGCTTTTATGCATAAGACTTGAAGATTTACTTTCAAAAAGATAATTGTCTGTGGTATGCAAAGCACAAGATAGTTTGTCTGCACCTTCCATAAATTGTCTTCTATGAAGCCATGACAACCACAAAAATATTTGTGATGCAACAGTCCTGAGTTGCACATTTTATAAACACAGAGACAAAATATGGGTCTTGCAGCACATGCTTTTCAGAGACGCAATACTCAGCTAAACTGGACATATTTTTCTCAACAGTACAGAAAAGATTGCAGAATTTCAGATTTCAACATCATGCTGTTAAGCTGTGGATCAGTTTCAAAGAAGATGGAAAGAACATTTTTAGAATCTAGAGCATACATTTTTCACTTTCTTATTTTGTAAGAGCTAAATAAACCAACAGGATAACCCTTGTCCTACCTCCCCCAAAGTACTTAAGATTTAAAAATACTGAAATGGAAGAAGGGACTGGGTCATTTTTTTTCAGTCCACTGCAATACCAAAAATTTTATTGCAACTTTATATATAGGGCTGGATTCATCCAAGCACAGACTTCAGTAGGATATGCATCTATAATTGAGCAACTTTTCCAGATGTACTTTAAATAATGGAGAGATATAGGCACTTGCAGGCCACATTTTGTTTTGTTATAGCTTACATGTCTAAAACAGGTCAGGGAGAGATATCCCAGGACTTTGTTTCTGCCCACTGATTTTAAGTGAAACCTACATATCCAGTTCACATGCAGATGTCAGCACTCTTAATGTCAAAATATTGTTGTGATGGATTGCTCCCTTAAATGAGAAAACGTCAAATTATGTATAAGTTAAAAAATATCTTGCAGATCTATATCACAAGCTTAATTCTTCTCTAAAATGTGTAGATCTTGAGTATATACTAGTAGGAGAAAAGAAAATTATCACCCAATACCTAAGGTCTTACAGGGAATTATAAAAAATTAAAAAGTAAAAATTCACACCAAAAGAAAACAATTTGTGACCAAACATCCATTATTAGAGCAAGCTGCTATATAGCTTTAGGTTTTATTGCCACTGATAATGTAGGGCATTCTTTCAAGAAGGCTTGGATTGGGACAGAAGGAAAAATTGTGCTGCAGTATAAATGATAGCACTTGACCATATGCAGCAAAGATTATTTCTTTTCAAGTGTCTGTTACTAAAAAGAAGTAGTGAAGCAGATGTTAGTGTGTAGAATACCTGAGCTGAAGTTCACATCAGCAGCCAGACTAAATGGTTATGATGAGTTTACTTCAATTTTAACAGTTTAATCTGAAGATCCCAAAAGAAATTCTCCTTTTGGTGTCTGGCTCTATTCCAGAGAGGAATAGGTACATTTAATATGTGCCTATGTGTGAAGGGGCAGCAAGGTGCAATATCTTTGCCAGCTCTAGGCACCCTTCTCAGAGGAGCTCTTGAGTAGCTAGATTTGTATTATATGTAAAATTCTACTGGCATTGCTATTCACAAAATACACTGCTAGATACAGTCTCATGGTGAGTTGAGTAACAGCCCTCTTGATATTGATATGTTTTTGTATAGACAATGGTCCAAGACTGTATTAACTTTTGTTTTTGTCAAGTTCAAGCTGACAGTGGACTGCAGGCTAGCTGTCTGTCACTGGCATGCCCATGCCAATTAGCTCTGTCTCTTAGAAGTACACTTCAGTGGCAATTCTGACCTTCTACCTCGTGCTCTGTTCCCTGAATTAAAAAAGCCCAGCCCCAGGATAGGCACAGGTTTTAGTCCTCGTTGCTCTCTGAAGTCAATGGACAAAAGGAGCTGTGGTCCCACCGTGATGCCAGGCTGGTGCTGTGCTGTGCTGGCTCATGTGGCCTTTGTGGTCAGCATCCCTGAGGCATTGCAGTGGTGCCTGCTGTTAATCTGCCTTTCTGTGGCTGCTTCTCACAGGTGCAGAAATCTTGGGGCCAGAGGTGATTTTCTCTTCCCCTGCCCAAGGAGGGAGGAGGATGCTGTGGAAGGAAGGGGCTGCCGCCGAAGGGCGCAGTGGGGGAGAGCAGCTTTGCTGACACAAGTGAGAAGCTGTACCTGGGACTAAACACAAGCTGTCAAAGTGTAACAGAAGGTGTCCAGCAGTAACAATGCCTCCCTTCCTGCTTCACTCCAATTATGGGAAATGTGGTATTGTTGTCACTGCAGGGTCTTTGTCAGAGTTCACCAACCCGTGTTTACTTCCTTTGTTGTCCCCTTCTTGTGTGCTTGTGTCAGCAAACATGTTCCCTTCCTGCTGTTGTCCTCAGTGATGAGATGAACAGCCCTTGCAGTTTGGCATTACAGGCTCACCTATCACTGCCATGTATTATCTCCAGTATGTTTCATTCTTCCCAAAAGAACTGTTTCAGATTTAAATTAAAGTTTTAGACAATACAGAGATCAATTAAATGATATTTTCTCATGGTTAGGCTGGTCTTTTTCTTTAAGCAGGTCTCCTATTGGGTTAGCTTTCAGTAATTCTAGACCTTGTTTGACTTTTCATGTGAGATTGCCACACGTCCTAGAAGTGCAGATTGTCATTAGCACCATTATTTTCAGATAAATTAAGAAATTTATTCTGAGAATTGCTTTCTTGCCCACGAACATTTGAAGTGGTGGGCAGTGAAAGTTACAGCAGTTTGCCTGTAAAATCTCTCCCAGAGGCAGCCGGAAATTCCCAAACAAAGCACTAGGAAGAGCTTTGAGGCTTTAACATCAGTTGCTTAGTGAATATCTAGGACAAGAGAAAGTTTTAATTTTTTTTTCCAGCCTGAGTCATCACATTGTTTTTCTGTTTCTTTTGGCCAGGCAGTTTCATCCTTTCCAGCATTCTTCAGGTCAAGGCAAGTATGGTGTGTGAGACTGATAAAAAATAACAGTTGTGAGGACACACCTTGTTGCCTGGATTTTCAGCAATATGGTTCAGAAGATTTTTGCATTTACAAAGAAAGGGCTTTTGATGTGAACTTTGAAAAGCATTTTGTTCAGAGTTTTTAAGTGAAGGTGGGATTTGGTCTTAGGTACAACCTACCTTGTAATATATTTATTCTATCATCAGTTCTACAGATGATTCCTATGCAAAAAATAGTGAGGTTTTTTTAAAATTTAAGAAATAATGGAAAATAATTTTTGGACCTTTTCAGAAAATTCTGCATTATCTCCAGCAAAACACAGATTTTTAAATATTGTCATGGCTAACACTGCTTATTAATACAAAATTTCTAATTACTGTATAAAGCCTTATGCAGTATTTTATAGTTTCACTGTTAATTGAACAGTCTAAAAACATCTAAGTTAATTGCACACTTACTGTTAATTGCTGGGCAATTTTGTCCAAATGAGAAAAAATTGGATTTTTGCAACATGATAGTTGCATTAAGTGCCTCTAATTTTCCTTTTAAGCTTTTACTGATGATCTTTAGAGCATTTTTATTACACTTTTTATCCATTAAACGAAATAATATTAATGTTGATCTTAGTGTATGTTATAAAAGGCAGTTTCCCAACCAGCTTCACTATATACTGCTGAACTCCTAGAGCATTACACACAAACTATGTTAAGGTGTCCCCAGACATTAGCACTCACTTAAAAGGCTACATATAACACCTAAATAGAATTTTGAAACTGAACAGAGGTTGTTTAGGAAAAATCCTTCATGTCAGACAAAGAATCTGTGAGAGAAAGCCTAAACAGGTGATGGAATGTTAATAAACCAAGGATATCCTTCGGAGGGATTGCCGAGCTTCTCCATAACCTCTTGTGCCGCAGTAAATTGAGATGCTTGTTGGTTTAGCAATTGGTCACACAAAATAAACTGTCCAAACATCATGTGTGATAATCAGCCAATCAGGTCTCCAAAGAGTCTTTAAATGTTCAAACTGAACAAAGGCTCTGTATCTCTCAAGTTCTGATTATTGTCTTGGACAGCAGCTGTCTGCCAGGTAATGTGCTGTTTTTCTATTTCCTTTTAACTTTATTTAGTAGCAATAGGTCGTTTCAGATTACTGTGGTAATCCATGCAAAACTAATTGACTAATTAAATGCAAGACAAGTCAGTGCACCAGCACATGTTGCACAGTATTTGCTGTTGGCTTTTTTAATCATTATCTAACGTGTATTGACAAAACAGTGTGAAGCACTTCAAAGAAGAAATATTCTTATACTCTGTCTAGTCCTGAAAGGTTATAGCAAGGATTAAAAACTGAATGGTGACAATTCCCAGTATAACCAAATATGGATTTGATGGACATATTTGTTCATATAGGTTGCCAAAATTTCTGAGAAAATAGAGACTTCAAAGATGAGTTTCTAAAGAGAAACTTAAAAGAAGGGGAAGCATCAGTGTTGCTTAGGTCAGATAGGGAGAATTAATGCCATGTGGTTTGATTTTTATTGAATGTAACATCAATGCATTTATCAATGCAACATCAATTTTGCTTACAAGAAAAGTCTTCATGATAAACATCTTATTTTCATAAGGATTTAGGAGGGAAGCAATAACATAATCCCCCTGCATGAAACCAAGTGTTGGAATGAAGGTTATTCATCCTTGCTGAGCACTTAGACAGACAGTTCTTCTGCAACACCAGAAATTTTTGTAATAAAGGCTGAGGGGTTGCTTTAAAGCAAACAATATGGGGGTGTATTTTACTGCCACAAATAACTCCCTTTCAGTCTTTTGCAATGTCAGAACTCAGTGTTGTATACCTCGTTTCAGATATAGGTTCTTAAAAATTATTAGATTCCTTAGAATCAAGTGCAGAAATAATTTCCAATTAGGTTTTTTTTCACTATAACAACCCCTTTAAAATCTCCAGGCAACCTAAACAGTTCTGCAAATATTCCACGAGCTTTAGAATGGCTGATTATACATTATTTTGAAGGAAAACTTGCTGAGTTTATTTCCTGGAGATAACCTGGTGATTTTTGGGGCTGTTTTTTGTCATCCCTGTTATCAAAGCTTAAAGTCTAAATCTTTGTTTACTGAGTTCAAAACTGAGTTTAAAGCTGTCTTTGATTTCACCAGAGTAGGCTGGTGGCTTAGAGGCTGGAGTTTTGGCTGTCATCTTCACAGATCTTCTGATGTCAGAAGCATTGTAGGGGCTTATCACACACTAAGGCTGTGGATTTAAGTGGGTCAAATTCTAAAAAAGAAAAAAGAGAAAGCTCTTCAATGGAGTCCTCAAACATTTCCAATGGATATTTTATGCCTTGCTTTATTTTTTTTTTTCATTCGTGTTTGCTTATTTTATAATTCTCAGTCAATCTACATGAAATATTATTTGTAAAAAGTTTCTAAAAATTAGTTGGGAGATCGAAAAATAAGTAATATTTTCTTTTTTACCAGTGGTTGAGACTTCAGCATATATTCTCAAAGTCCCACTCTCATGTAGAACTGAGGTACTGTAGTTCTCCAACACTAAAAATGTTGCCTTGACTATTAGCAAAACCAGGAGATAACAGAAAGGTATTGCTACAGGGTAATAGTGGAGAGGTCCCCAAGTCCTTATGTACAGGAGCCAGGCTTGAACAAATGACTTTTCATGATGCTGTATGCAACCTTAGTGAAGTTTCAATATGAAGAAAATTCCTTTTGCTTTAACTTTTCTCCTAAAAACCTGGAGTTTTTTTCAGATTTTCACACAATATTTATTTACAACTCCCTATCCTGTTAAACAGCTACAAGAAGGAAAGAAATTGAGCGGGGGAAAAAAATCCAATTCAGCCTGTCTCTTCTCCCCAGAGTCCCAGAGAAAAGGAAGCACTGTGTTTGACCCATGTAACAGAGGAAAGCAGGAGAGTGAAAGATGTGTGTGCAGTGTAGTTACAGACATAAAATAATCACTGTCTGATGTTTAAACATTGCTTTATGGTGTTTCCACCGAGATACCCCATTAGTATGTGATGATAATCCATCATGGTTGTACTTCACTGAGGGCTCTTGCCATGACTGCATACATTTCTGTTTTTTTTTCTTCCTGTGGAATGAACGTGGAAACAAGGGAGAGAAATTATTTGAAGAACATAACCAAAATAGAAGCTGGGAAATTACAATGCAGCTTAGAAATGGACAAACTTTTCACCACATTTTTATTCTGCTTTGTCAATATTATTTTATTCAAGCTAGAAGTGCAGCTTTAAATATAGTCTTGTGGAGAATGTGAAAGAATTCTTTAAAAAAAGTCCCTGGTCAGGGCAGTGCCTATGTGTTGACAAAAGTGTGTAGGGGGTTTAATCCTTTTTTTTTTCCCACTTATGTAGACATAGCTTGTCTACAGCAACTAATTTGAGAAAGAATATGTTCAGTTAAAGAGAGGGATTGAAACAAGACAAGTGCTTCTTTTCTGGTAAGGATCTCAAAATCTAAACAGCATCTCAGTTCAGCTGGAAATGTTTGTCCCAGATCTAACTCCTACATGCTCAGAGGGTAACTCTTAAGAGTAGGGAGAAGTGCCATCTGGTGATTCACAGCAAAAAATGATGGAATCAATTTCTAGGAGATGACAAATGGAAGTGGTCATCGACCACAGATAAAATTGCCATCTGTGATGTTTGGTTCTAAAGATTCTTAAAACTGACAAAACACTCCACTATCTCCATTTTCAGATATCCATTTAAATTGTTATTCTTTCATTGTACTGCAGCAAATTAATATTATATGTTTAGCAACAGTAGATCATAACTAATGCATTGCAGTAATCACAAAAATGTCAGTGTATATGATGTCTGCTGATACAAAAGCTATATATACTATATGCACCAATTATATGAATTATGGAAATTATGCTTGTATACTTATATTTGTCCTTTTACATTAAATTTTGAACTGTGATACATGATTTGTCATTTGCATTAATATTTTAGCTCATGGTTGTAAAACAATAATAATAATATCTGATATGTGAAGAAATTAGAGAGAATAATAGGTTTGAATAATTCTAATTCCTTTAATAATAATTTAAAAATATTTGACAGTTGATAAGCTGTTGGTGCTCTGTAGATCTCAAATTTCAGACTGGAGAGACCATTAAAAAGGAAAAGGGTTGGCTCTGAAGTTGCAGAAAAAGAGAAAACATTAAACTAGCAGTATTTAATTCAGCAAGTTCAACTTATTTTTCTGAGTAGAACTACATCATATTAATGTTCTGGTTTGTGCTGAAGACAAATTAGTGGCTTAGAGAGTGAGTTAAACTCAATTCTACCTTGCTGCATTTGTTTAACCTTTAGACTGAATATTAATTTTATTAGTGTGAGTACTCAGAGTATCCAGGTGCTTTTTTTTTGTAGACCATATTATGCAAAGTTATGTCTCTTTTTCATCAAAACCCTCTTTAAAGCTCAGCAGAGTGAAATACATTGCTGTGGGGTTTAGTAAGAATATGCTCAAGTACTAAAATGCTGTGTATAAGTATTCACAAGAATTGCTCCCTTAGTTTGAATACTGAAATACTTGTTGAGAATGAGGAAGAAACCGTAAAACATTGATGGTTGTTCTTAGGAAGATTTTCTTTGAAGTCAGGAGGCATTTCAAAATGTCAGACTGTATATGTATTTCTGTGAACCGATCTTTTAGTTTAAAAGAAGGGAAATACATAATACAGAAATGGTATTTAATGAATATTAGACCATACCCATTTTTCTAATTTGTAATTTGTGTGCTTAAAAAGCATTTACTACAGAGTTAAGCTTATACATCACTGCTAATATGTTGCAATTTTTACTTGAAAGCCTTTTGAAAAGATAGAAGGAAAAAATTATGCTATTGAACATTTATGTGTACGTATAGAATTGTTTGGCATAGAAATTCTAATCATCTGCAAAGTATGAACTCAAGGTGTCTTGTTGTACCCTGTGAACTTGTATCACTTTGTACACAGTGCCACAGTTGATAATGCAAAAAAGCAGTATTTCTCAACCAAATCCTATTTTGTAATCCCCTTTAACCTGCTTTTCCATTAATTTATATTACTGTCTCGTAAGGTAACCCCTGGTCTGAATCTAGCCCTACAAATGAATACTGTCTTTTATGGTATAGATTACCTTATACACAACAAGGGCTCTATTTTTAGGAGATGATATGATAATTCTTTACATTGACACACAATGACTAGTTGGGTCAGGGTGAGTTTGCGTAATGGAATGAGCTCCCTACAGTTGTTTCCAGACACCTTGATAATGAGAAGTGGCATGAATGTTTAATTTATTCATTTCTTTCCACTCAGAAGGTCAGAATGAACTGGTTTCTTGATTTCTGTTTCTCAAAGTTTTCAAATGAGTTTAACTTTTTTTTGTTTTTAAGTAATATTTAATTTGAAACATCAAAAAACAAAATTAAATTATTGTTGTTAAGAGAATGAATGAAAGATAAATTAATTACCTTGTAAATTGCAATAACAACAGTCTGATTTTAATGCAGCTTAACTATTTTAAAAGTCAATTGGTGGTCAAAACTAATGTTACCATAAAGGAAAATGAGCAAAAGCAGTAATCCTTGTAGTGACTACAACTGATGATGACCTTTTTGCATCTATCATGTTATTAGAAAATAATTTTCTTCTCCAAGGGCAAAAAATTTTAAGCTGTCAACTGTTACATCAAGTTCTGGTCATAAAACCTTTCACCTTAAAACAAACAAAAAGAATTAAAAGAACTGACTAATTAATTCTCAACACAGACAGATGACAGATCTGAACTATGAATGACTGAACTGTTTAAGGAGTTGATAGACAATTTAAGAAGTTCTTTGAATTCTAGGACTTGACTGTGGCTTAAAGCCAGGCCTCCTTTGGAAGACCGGTGCTGCATTAGAATTAGAATTCCTTCTGGACAGCATGTGCTGCAACAGGAAGTCTACCAACCTGTGAGATGGAACAGCATATTCCCATCTGTTGCTGGCCAGCTGTCCTGTACATACCCCTCCTTTTCATGAGATCAGCCTGACAGCAGTAGTTATGCTCTTGAGCCATCATGCAGCTGAGCTGCAAACATGAATCACAAGGGGTAGGTGCACTTCACAGTCACTTTCCTGTCTAAAATTCAGTCCTTGGGCGTGTTGGGCTTTCTAGCTTTGACCCAGAAAAATATTTAGTGTGTGTTTGTGTCACTGAATCATTGAGAAGTCTTTTCTTAGAGAGAAGAATAAAGGCCTTGTTAGGGCTTCATAATGAGATTGGGTTTTGAGGTTTGTTGGAAGAAATCAGTGCTTTCTTGGTAAGCACTCATTTAAAATGCTTGGTAGTTAACCAACTGTTTTATATTTCATCAAATATACTATTGCCTTGTTTCAAGAGACATCACTGTCTCTAAGGACTTACTCCCACATTTGCAGATAAGAATTACTCTCCCTTTTTCAAAATGGTTAATTTTGCAATATAATCAGGAAATGCTCTGACAATGACTGCAAAAGGGTAATTCACAGTGACTTCTGAAATTTAGACCTGTGGGAGCAGGATAAAATACCATGAAAACACCCCTTTAATATTTGTTTTGAGAGAAAAGAATGTTGACGTGGCTTTTAGGATTATTTGAGGAGCTGGATTTCTAAGGAAAGGGTAATCGTTTTTTGGTTGGTTCCCCCCTCGCCCCCCCATTAGGTTTTAGGCAAAGTTCAAAGTTTATTTAGGGGAATATAATGAAATATAATTCAATCTTCATAGTTTTGTCTAAAAACATGCATCATTAAAGAATTTGCCTTATCATTTATTTGAGTAGCTCATCATCCTTGTGTTGTGAGAAATAGCACATAGTTGTCACCTACTATCCTTCTCTACATCGTTGTGTTTTTACTATGTCACAGACATTGAGCAGCAAGAGGATGTGATTGATGTCATTACATCATCCTTAGATTGAGTGTGAGGAGCTTTTTCATGTATTTCACTTTATTCTGGGTATCTGTGGTGGCTGTATCAAGTGTTAATTCATTTTCCCACCCTCCCTCACTGCTTTCAGATTTGTTAAAGCTGAAGCGCTTTCCGCGGTTGACAGCAAACCCCAGGTATTTGTGAAAGAAGAGCATGATAGAAATGTGATTGCAATATGTGATATTGCAAAAGAACCTGATACTCATTAGATAACAGAGTGGGTTTGACTTGTGTGCTTGCTTTGCAGCCAGCACTTCCTTGAGAAGGCAGGAGTGGAGATCTGCTGGTGCAGATGGCCGGGGTGCCCGGGTTTGTGGTAGAAGGGAAGCCCCTGGCAGGCTGGGCACTGCAGCCAGTACTTCTAGAACTTAGGAGGTAACTCACATCTCTGCTGCTGGCTAGGCCTTGAATGAAAACATCTGAATTTGGGCACCAGAAAAAAAAGAAACCTAACCTAAGCTGAAAATGGCTGGTTCATACAACTTCAGCCTGAGGTCATTGTAACTTCGGCTGAGTCCCTGATGGTGGTGTGCAACTCAAGCAGTGTGTGCTGAGAGTGCATTAGGTCAAGAGAAGGGGGTACAAAAGCAAAACTAGGACAGCTGGTCTGGGAAAGAAAGTCTTTTTGAGCCCCTTAGGATTGGCTCTTTTGCTTAAAGGGAGTGATGGCAGACATGAAGTCAGGTGGAATCTTGAAATATGCAGTTGAAAGGCAAAAGAACTGAGGAGGTAACTGGTATGAATTATGTGATATATATAATTAAGAAGTCTCCATGAGAAGCAGCCAAAAATCCCTTCCTATTGTTGTTTTCTGGATTAGGACAAAGGGATGGGACTACCAGATTAAAAAAACAGGTTTTTTGGGGGCATGGTTAGCCAAGTTTAACCATTTCAATGCAGAAACTCTTAAACTGCAAGAGGGAAAGCCATTACCCTTCTCCCTTTTACTAAAATCACTCATCTTAAGGCTAAAAGTCAACTTGAAAAATTTTATTTTTTCAGGACAAAATTACACCTTGTGCAAATCAGAAGAATAAGCACAGTATGAGGAAGAAGCAGTTTTTCATTTCATTCACCTTCATGCCCACCAAAGAGGCACTTTAAGATATTGAGTAGAGAAATAAAGAAAAATGGAAAAGAGAAATTCCCACCTGCTGGAATTGGGAATCTTTAAAGAGTAATTTAACAAATCATGGCATTACAGACACTTTCAATCACTAATCACAAGTAGACCATTGCTGTACTAAAATAAGGATATAGTTAAACAACCATTTTGGGCTGTCTGGGCTTTTGGGTGTCCACTTCTGTAAGTTAAACGGCTTGAAATCTTTGTTTAATATTTTATCTCCGACTTATGAGGAAAACTTTCTGTAATGTATGAAAATATTAAAGTTAATTACAGTCTATAGAAAAAATGTGTTGTGGGATGCATTGCAAACTTCACATAAAACACGTTGTTTTCTGTCCCTTGGTAAGTATTTTATTTGTTCAAAACTATCTCATGATATTAATTTTTAAGTTGGCAAGAATGATATAGATCAACAGTATGTACTAACATCTGGCCACATAATGCAGCTGAATTAGTTGTGTGATAGAAGTAAAGGAAGAAAATGGCATGCAGATATACATAATTTTAGGCTCAAGTGGCCAGTATTCTTGTGTAATGCTGATTAAACAGACTGACAAAGCAGAAACATTTTATATATGAGAAAATACCATTAGTTCCAAAATAAAAGTTACCGTAATTAAATGAGTTGATGCAAACCGAGTAAAATAGTGCTGCTAGCCCTGTGTGCAATCAAATCATGCTGTAAGGCTCATATTTGGCAAGTAGTTTAGTATTGAAAGAGAAGATTTGAAGAGAAATTAGAAGCCCTTCCTAAATAGAAGCATTATAGATACCACAGTGAAAGAGAACAATGTCAGAAATGCAGCTTCATTAGTTACTACTTATGGCATCTATATCTTACGAGGGACCAAATCACTTCTAAAACCTGGGGTAACTGTTGATATCTATTCTTGCAGAACATTTAATTTCTAGCAGGTTGCTGAAGGGAAATTCAGACTTAATTTCCCAGAAAAGTAGGTATGCATTAATTTTGTTATGTTTCATGAGAAATGTAGTTTTTTAAGTACATATGAAGTTCTCATCCTTCTTTTCCCACTACCCATAACATTTAAGAAGTTGAAAATATTTTTCTGTATGAATAACTGTCCTGATGTCTGTATCCTGATGGCCACAGATGATGGGGCATCACAAAAAACATTGCAGATGAATCTGAGGGTAATTTTAAACTAGTGAGCTAGATCTTGGTTTGTGAGATACCTCGTTGTGGTATTTCAAAATGGCAGGCAAGAGAGAGGTGTTCTTTCACACGAAGGCTTACTTCCAATATTTCCTCATTTCTTACGAGGACAGTGTCTGAACTTGCTTTGAAAGCGCTGCTTGCTTGCTTTTTCACGGTGAGTACTATTATTTCTGAAGTATGTTTGACTCTATAATGAACTGGAAAGAGGATTTTTCTTAACCTGTAGCCTGATTAGAGGTGCCTAGGTACTGGCATTTAGCCACTTGTTAATCTTTTCTTTTGTTGCATGGTATGAGCTGTACAAACATGATTCTGCCTGTTCAGAACTGAAAAAGTATGTCCAACATTAGAAGTGCTAGATTTCTATGGGCAGTATTTTTGGGAGGAGATGTCAGGAAGAAGTGTTGAAAGCATTACAAGTTATAAAAGTTATTTGGATTGCATTAATATTGCCACAAAGACACCTGTTGTTACATCAGCACATTTCCTCAAAAATTTTTGGTACTTATTTTAATCTTTTTGTCTCCTGTTCTTTATTGATTTATTTTCACCTTGATTTCTCTTGCATCAAATTTCCACATCTCTGTATTAAAAATCAGAAATGCCTTACCTGTTTAAACAGTTATTAGGATAAAATTTGTCTTTGAAATATCAAGGGCATATATAACTTTTTTCAGTTTTTGATCATCTCAGAATATTTATGAGTAGAGAAACAAATTTTTTTCTTACCTTTGCCCTGTAAGTGAGGGTGAAGTCCATTAAGGATAATGGACTGATGCTATAATGATATAGCAATCAATTGTCACTACATTTTTGAGCCTAAAGCTTGCTTTACAAAATTCTCATTTCAGCATTTAATAGGATGTGCATGCCTGTTAATAAAAATAATTTCATTGTAGAATTATTGTAATCTTTAGAATAACAAGCAGTCATGAAAGTAATTAAAAGAATAGCAGTAAGCCCAGATTCAGGGAAGCAATTATTTCCTGTGACTTTCCTTTCAACTTTTGTCACATGTGGTTTTCACAAGGTTTCTTTTATTACCCTGTGCAGTTGCCATAATAACAACATAACTGTTGTTGGAAACCTCAGGCTGTATTTGTCCCAGGCATACCATGCAAGTAGGAAAATTGTACTTAAGCTATGCTGTAGTACAGCATGCCTTAGTTCATTTGTCTGGATTCAGGCAACTGAGAGTGGTTCAGCATGTTTCCTGTTAGTATAAAATTTACTTCCACACCATTTTTGATGGATCATTAAGTATTCTTGTCAGGTAGCAGCAAAGAGTTTTGTACTTGAAGCAGGTTTTGTAGGATGTAGAGTTATTGCTGGGCTTATGTGGATCAGAACTAAAATAAGTCTGGTTGTGATTTGCTTTTATACCTTTTAATATAATTGTCAATGTTTCTCACTGTGCTTTATTTTCCTTGTTGCTCATGTTTCAAAAAATACTACACACCGTGCTTAAATTACTACATGACATGCTTAAATTGGTTTTGGTACACATAAAACAATGTGTTGGATAGTAAATACTCTGATCCTATTCTTCATTTGCATTATCAAGAATAAGTTTCATAAATATTCTTAAAATGAAAATTTCAGTTTTGAAATTGGAAAGTGAAATGACCATCATTGCTACTTAATGATTTCTGATTTGAGAGATAATTTCAAAATACTTGTTCAGTGTCTTGCATACATGGAATCATGTTTCTGTTGCCTTACATCCTAATTGTACCATGTTACTTTGCAGAATGTGTTTTCTGCAGTTTCTGAAAATAAGTCTTTTCTTTGACATGACATGAGTCGAACACTGAGAAATTGGGATTCATTAAATAACTGGTTGATTTAAAAAATAATTTCTGAGTCCTCATTGAAACCTAAACAGTTGAAAAATATTCTTTTTTCCAGAGAAGCTTCTTTTAACATTTGCACACACAGATGAGATAGACAGGCATCAAATAGAGAATGAAACTGGAGAATTGATTCAACAGGTTTTAAATTTTTTTTTCTTTATCTATTTCATTCAATTTTTATTTTCAACTACTTTGGCATCAACATTAATGTTTCATGTAAGGTTTTTCTCTGACATATTGGTGAAGAAAATAAATCCACAGCCCAAGTTTCATAAAGGTTTAATTGTTGGACACTGCTATTAAAAGAATCTGTGAAAAGTTTTACTTTTTTTTTTTTTTTGGTTGGTTTGCTACCCTCTTTGTCCCCCTGCCCTATATTTAATACTTCTGAAACTAAGGGAAGAAAAAAAGGTTTATGGTAGATATTTCTCTACTCTGGCCCTAGTTATTAACTCCTTTTGATGTTCCTCCCTAATGTGGTTCAGGATCTGAATTGTTAAAGGTAAAAAACAACTTTGCTGCTGTGCTTTCTTCATTATAGCTATGGCTGTGCTCTTACTACTCTGTTGGCCAGCAGTGTTTTGGAGAGGCGCATGCATCTGTATTTCTAGCAAGAAATAACAAATCTGATAACTGTAAAGAAGGAACTGGGTATATGCTGGATGCCAGGAGACAAAGAGTAAGAAAAGTGTTACAGAAAATAAAGATTACCTAAATCTAGTTTTTATTCATACCATTTGATGAAGAAAGTATCAACTATTAAATATCCCTGAAATTCTGTTTCATAAATTTATATTTTTTTTCAAATAAAACCCAGCTGTGTTGCCCAGTTGGCTGTATTGTTTCCTATATCTGTTGAATGATTTCACAGTTGAAGGCTTTCTGGCATGGCAGTTCTTCTCCAGAACTGGCATGTTGTTCTGTGCTGGTCAGCTGAGGTGAGAATGGCTATTTGAAAAAGTGCTTCAGGGTGTCAGCAAGCCACAAATAGTTCTCTAAAATACCTGTGACTGTGCCACAGGGTACAAAAGAAAGATGCCTTTAATTTTGTGTGAAAGCACAGGATTTGTATCTGGCTTGACTAGAAAAGGACAGAAAGAAAATGACAACTGACCACAGAGATACGCAAACCATGCTGAGAGGGGAGAGTGGAGTGCTTCTTTTCTAGGAAGAGCATAAGGTTATACATGTTACTGAGCCTGCCCACATTTTCTTGCATAATCCTTTCCAGCTCCTTGCATGACTTAACTCAGAATATAGTGCAGGCAGGGTCAGTGAGGGTGAACCAAAAGCTCTGGTCATGAGACTAAAAGGTGACCTTGTTGTGCTGTGGTGCCAAATCTCAGCTGAGGTCTCCTGAGAGATCCTTGAGTTGGGAGCACAAATACTAAACTACTGGAGAAATAGGAGACTGTTTAAATAAGATCAGTGTGATGAAGAAACCGAGTCTTCAAAAAATGTTATGTATGCAATGCTAATCTCTCGTAATGCTTTCCTGTTTTGTTCATGACAATTTTTTTTATTTTTTATGAGTAAATTTTACTTTGGCAGAGAAAAATGCTAATCTGCTCCTGTTTCTCTGTGTGTGGCTTTTAAAGAAGGACTTGCTCATGCTGGAAGATACAAACAGGCAATAGCTTAGTGCTGAATAGATTAGTGCTGAATATGTGGACTTTGCATTTACAGTTTCAACTAAGTTACGTGTAACACCAAAGCCAGCATTGATTTCAATTTTTCCAATAAATCAGTAGATTTCAGGATGAATGCTGGAGTTTTTTTACAGATTGCTTCTTTCATTTGCAATATATAAAAAGAAAGGATTCTTGCTACATTTTTATTCCAGATTTTCAAAATCAAGATGTCATATTTTTCCAGTAGAATGACTTGAATATTGGATTTCCACTTGGCCCGCTGAAGATGGAATCTGTTGTATTCAGAATAATCAAGAATATATATTTCTTTGCCTAAGAAAAATAATGTGGGATGAACAGCACAGCAGAGGGACTGTTGCTAGCATACAGTCAACAAATTAACACTGCCACTAGGCTTCATTTGCTTGCAATTAAAAATATGATTGGCATTGTTATCGCCAAGATTGTACTGAAGACAAAGGGGAATATTTTTTCAAAAACTGGAGTATTAGCTTTAATCTGAAATGGTTTCACATATCACTAAAACTTCTCATCTGAAATGTTTGCTGTAATGATTTTTTTGGTCTCTTTTTCAGCTAAAAACAGAGTTGTTCACCCTGCAAAGTATAAATCTTAAAAGAGCGTACTAAACAGAAAGACAAAGTTTCATTAAAAGAGGGGAGTTTTATGATTTTTTTTTGGGGGGGAGGAGGAAGTTTGCATGTTTTTTGTAGATTTTATTTTATTTTCATTTTCATTTTATCTCATTTTATTTTGGAAGACAGAGAAGTTTCTGAAATAACCTTTTCTCCATTGAGGTAAGGTTATTTGTATAAACAAAGCACTGATGGTTTTTTCATGAATAAGGGAAAATAAATACATTACAAAAAATGTGAAATTTGGGATTCCTTTCCACCACTCTCATTTTGGAAAGTTTTATGCAGAACTTTTTTTTTTTATGTTGCCCTTGATTGTTCAAGAGAAACTTTGTGGTCTTACAGTATTCTGAACACATAGATTCCCCTGCCTACCTGCAGACAGCCTGCCTGCTGTTTTTTAATCGTTGACACCACTCTGGTGGCAGTGCCACAGTGATAAACACTTCAAAAATGCAGATAGGTTAAGTAAGTAGTGACAGTGATCTGTGCAAAAGGCGGCTTCAAAGGGCAAAAATAATACAGTGTTAGGGACCTTTCATAGAGTAGAATACATAGGCTCTCACTGAAAAATGCATAAGGAGGGAAGAAGCTGATAGGCAATACAGTAATGGCCAGAACAAAGATATCAACACAAGTAACATATATATATATACACACACACATATATACAGAGAGAGAGAGGCACTTAAACTGTGAGATTTTCATAGTTGGAGAAAATGGTCTTGTTTGCTATTTGCATTGGAGACGTGTTTGACCAGATCTCATTATCCTTTCGTTCACTATAATAAATTTTGTTACAGAAAACAGTATAAGTTTCATATGTAAGCTTGGTATAAGATAATAAAAATAAGCATATATATAAACCCTAGTAACCAGAACCTCAAAGAACTGCTGTATAATAGTGAGGGTTCTTAAATTTCTTTTCATAGTTGGCTTAAATGGCTAAAGTTCTGCTTCTAGCATGATGAGAAATGCCCCAGCTTTTATTATGATGGATGTTTTGCTCCCATTGGGTATATTTAGTAAACAACATGAGGTAATCTTTTAGCTCTGGACTGTTCTACATTTTAGACATTACTTGTAAAATAGCGTGCCACACTTGGTTTTGTTAAGTGACATGGGTAGTTCCTTTTTTCGGCACTTGGACAACAACTAGGGCATTTCTTAATGTTTAAGTTCGCTTTCTATGCAAGAATATTCTAGCCAACATTTGTTCCCTTTCAGGAGAGAATTTTAATTCTGAGACTATGCAGGAGGATGTTGTCAGTTGATCTTGATAAAATTGTTCTATTTTGAAAGAAATGCTCTCATGTTCCTTGGCTGCTAAAAATACACGTACTAACAAAATGTACTCTAAGCAGGAGAAATTACCACTTTGGAGGTGGCTATGTAGACTTTAGGTTTTCCTGAAGTGACTGTCTCTCCTTTACAGGCGTTAGACTGTAATCAACAACCAGCTTGCAAAGGTCTTGAGCCTAAATGTTTTGTTTGAAATACCAAGAGATATATGCACATTATTAAGCTCTTTGTGGAATTGAGAGATGAAAGTCTTACCTAAAAATAGAAGAAAAGTTTGATGCAGAATGAGAGAATGAGTCCAGGTCACCAGAAACCCAAGTCCTTGCCTTGATTGGAAGACTGTGCTTATATGTTAAATTGAAAGTTTTCAGGTCTGTACTTAATATTATTGGTACACTTACAAATACAGATAATGAAAAATTAATCATTAAGATAAAAGAATAAATACAGTGGAATCTATAAAAAAGCAAGAATTTTCAAAAAAGGAGGAAAGAAATGTGTCAATCAACTTAGTACAAACCAATCAACTCATACTGGAGTGGAAATATGTTACAAAAAAATAGAGCTGACGTACACTTTCAAAGATTTAGTACATCTCTCTGCTCCATGTGTCCTGTGCTGGGTACATTAGGCTGTTTATAAAATAAACTTTGTAGTTCAGAAAGGCTGCATATTTTTCACTTTCAGCTCCTCAGCATTGATATCCAGATAAAACAAAAATCTACAACTAATTATTATATTAAATTATATTTACCTATATGCACATTTTTCTGTGAAGTGTAATATCCTGGAATACAGATAATAATTCTATTTTGGATAATGCTTTGTTGATAAAATACATCTTTTCTTTGTGAATGATAGGGATAAAGACTCCATCTGGAATTGTTAGGGAGCCATTTTATGTCAGTCCCATGATGCAAATATGCCCTAGAGCCATCTTTGCTGTGCTTAAATAAGCACTTTATTTCAAAGGCTTTATTGGCAATTACCAATGATTTTGTAGTTATTTGGCAGCACAGGGCAGGGTGATAGTACATTATTTCACATCAGAGCAGGTATGTAGAATATATTAAAGTTAATAAACCATCACTTTGCTCTGTTAACAGGCAAAAAAAAATTATTGAAGTAAGGTGTAGGTGTGCATAGGTAAATCATAAAGACTTTTACATATATTGGGAATGTGAACTATGTGATGGTAAGCTATTTTTTCCTTATGTGATTATGAGAGAGGCCTAAGTACAACCTTTTCTATTAGCTTATGTCAGCATCATTACAATGGCTAAGTAATTTTCACAATTTTGACAGATTTTTTGATATTATATAATCATTATCGACATAGGATATTGTCCTGTTTTGCTCTCTTAGGTTTTTAGAGGAAGATACTGTTTGTAAAGATTTTCTTTCAAGCTATCTTAACTTGTAAATATGTTTTTATTATAATCACCAAACAAACAAGCCACTAAATAATTCCACAGTGTCTGCATTAACATATTTTCCAATGAACTTTGGACACATTCCTTATGCAGAAGCCAAAATACAGTGAATTTCAGTGAATGATATAAAAGTGTTGCACAGGGTAAACATGAGTGATTCAAGGCTCAGAAAATGGACTTTTCCAAAACTTACTTAGAAGCAACCCATAGCAATGAAAAATGCAGATAGATGTAGTATATCGTCCTGGAGATTTTTTTTTCTTGATATTTTAAGAAATAAGGAGGAAACCAGAACATTTATAAAAGAAAAACTTATATTAGGTGATTCTCCCACTGGACTGAAATAGATTTGCTCAGCACTAAGTAATGAGTAATCACTCAGTCTTAACCTTAAATCTACTGAAGTATTGCTTTAGCTTTACGTGTGTTTTTTGTCCTACATGCCTCAAAGGAGGTGCTTTGTTTTATGTATTTTTTCCTGAATCACAAAAGGCATGCAAGTTTATATGACAAGAGTGCTTGTTGGTTTGGTTGTGTATTTATGTTTTCTTACAGTGCTTCTGGTCACAGTTTTGGTCAAGTATTCTTATTAAGAACTATATTGTAGCTCTCTGTTTGGCTTTTCTAATAGTACAAATTCAGTATAACAGTATAAATGTTCTAAGTGCAAACAGTATAAATGTTCTAAGTGCAAAATTTCAATCTATTAATTCTATATCTAAGAACAATTTGATTATTAGAGTACCTGTTCTGTTTTAAGAAGGTTTTATCTTTGTTTTTGTGGGACAGCCTTCCAGATCAGAATTAATTGTCAAATCCAAATTAAGTTCAAGGTAGCTTTTTGTTTTTAAACTTCAGTGAGCACTCATGCTTTATTTTGCAGCAGGTAGATGCATAACCATCCACTTGTTAGAAACCACCGCTTACCTGCATATTCAAATGCGGGATGTGAAAAGTATCAAAAGTACTTAAAAGTTTGCCATCGTTCAGAATCAGATTTTTGCATTACATATTATTGCTTTTCTTCTCTGTTATTGTACTGATGTGTAAGGTATGGAATCCACACTCTGTCTTTTCTAGAAATATGAATGAAGAAGTCTGTATTAGAAAATACTTTATTCATTTACATTCAGAATTTGTACATCATCTTTACATTTCTATTTTTTCTTTTCCTTTTAGTGGTTGTAAAAAATCTATGAACTGGGATATGAAAAAGATAGTCTTATTTAGGGATGGTACTAGAAAAAGTTTATGCTTTTCATTTGATTGGTGGAAATTAAATAGTGCTTTGTGTTAATGTACCATTTTAAATATTCATAGCTGTCATGGGTAGTAGTAATAGCTATTTTGTTAATGTATATGAACTGGAAATATATTCAAGACTTCAGCTAACCCTACACAGCAGGTTTGGGTCTGATGCAGAACAGATAGAAGGCAGAGACGATTGAAAGACTCAGATAGCCAGAGCCAGATAGCATCTCGTGTACTCCCACCTCAAAATCCTGTGTTGTTTTGCAGAGGAGTTATATCTTTACTCACATTTTGAAGATGAAAAGAACACTCTTTACTTCACCTTTTTGCTCTCTGATACTTGCTCTGGAAATCGTACATTCTATTACTGTCCTTTTTATTTTCCTAAAAATTCAAGATTTATCAGTTCTGTATCTTTAACAGTCATCTTTATTATGCAGGGGCCAGTCACACTTTTTCTTACAAAGGCCAAGTAAAAAAATATGTGCATTGAAATGTCATTCCATAGGTACTATGAATCAGTAAGTTATACTAGGGAAAAAGGAAAGAAACAATCCATGCTTTTTCTATACATGAAAGCCATACAGATTTATTTGGAGCTCATTAGGGCAGAGTTTGCTTTAACCAATGTTTCTTTTTTCATATAAACATTTTGTTGAGTGATGAATCTCACAATGCTTAGCTTCAAGGGAAGAAAAGAAAAAGGACAAACCCAAATTCCATGTTTCATATTCAAATTGCAAAATATAATGAAACTGAAATAATAATGCTAGGATTGAATAGAAAATATATTTTATGCTTGAATCAGATTACAAGAATGACTTGCCCTCAGGAACACCTCACAGTGTATCTAGTAATATTTGGAGAAGTAAGAGAAACATTGAAAAGTGTGTTTGGAGAAGAATCTGCGGAGGAACAAAATTGTAATTAAACCCAGTTGTCCCAGAAGGAGTGGCTGTTTCATCTGCAGCTATTGACTGGGAAAGGATCTAGTTAAATAAAACTTGAATGGAGTTCAAATCAATTTACTCCTCTTTGAAGTCAGTTGGGCTTTATGTGAAAGGTTACGTATAGGAAGTGTACGCATAGTCTATGCATACCTATGCATGGGTAGATAATAGTTTAAGACTTCAGTGAAAATAATTAAAAGAGGTGTCTTTAAAGGCATTAGAAAAACACACAAACTCCAGAGTTGTTTTGTACACAAAGAAGAATATTACTGTCTTGAAGACTGCAAGTGGCCTTCAGGGGACTATAATGCTTATGCTCTGAATCCCAGCATTGTATTGCTTTTCAAGGAAAAGCCTTGAGACTTACAACTCCACTACCACTTCTTTGTCTTGTTATCAAGACAAAATGAATAGGTGTGTGGAGTGTGCTGTACATGTTTCTATGTGTTGCAAACAATATTGCACATAGAAAGTTTGTCTAAACTCTTATGAGTACATGGGCCTTCAGCAGAGTTCATGAACAACCAAATGTGTACATGTATCTACTTTTTACAAGGAAAAATACAGCTCAGTGTTTTGCCTCTGAACTGATTAAATGTCTGTCCTGAAAGGGACAACAGACTCATTTCTTAGATTGATGTGCTTGTTGCCCTACGCTGGATATGGTTTAGTCTTGATTTATTAAGCTTCCTGGTAAATATGACTTAACTAGTCCCTTTGTGAATATTTTTCTTGTGCCCTTTTGCTAATTGCAAGGATGCAAATGCCACAGAGATCTTTATATTTCTTGTCTCATTTGCTATATATTTTTGTAAATTCTACTACTGTTTCTATGCAACTATTATAGTCAAATTTTGAGGCTCTGAATTCTATTGTTCTAGATTCTCAATAATAAGGAGTATTATATTATCTCAATTTGCAGAAAAATAATCTGAAGTATTCTTGTGTTGATGCAGAAATTTAAGAGCTGATGCTTGTGAGTCCGTTTACATAGGTATGGCTTTGGCAAAGATGGGTTATATAGAGCAAAACACTTTGGTATGTGGGAAAAGTTTCACAGTTAAGAGTCCAGCATAACTCAAGAAAAATGAATCTTCTAGTGGATTTATCAGGTTGCTTTTGAGCAATGAAGCCATGCTACCCCATATTCTCTGTCAAGCAAAACAAGACATTTGCCAGCTAAAACACAGCTAATGCATAAGCGTGTTCATATCCCATAATTAACAGGCTGTGGTACTTCAGGGCTTCAGCATTCAGGTCTACCTTTTGGGTCTGCAATCCAGGCAGTGACCTATGGGTTATCCATAGCAAGAAAAAGAATTCCTCTTGCCTTAACATTTGAAAGGAGAATTTTCTTACCAGGCTGAGATAGCTGGTAAGTTCGGGTAAAAAGGCTTTTATTTCTCATCGTAAATAAAATGGAAAATAGATGGTATTAACTTAACCCATAGTGCTGGGATTAAATGGAGATTCAAATATGGAAAAGATGACCAAAAAAATTGGAAAAAATTGCTTTCTAGATTTTTCAGAAATTCTTGATGTCAGCATGAGAAGGGAGGCTTTTCAGAAAGGTCTGGCACTTCTCACGAATCCTTTACTGGTTGGTCATCTCCTTGAGTGTGTTGACAAAGCACCAAACAACATTTCAGTGCCACTGTGCCAGAGCAGAACCATGGGCTTCATGCATATATTCTGGGTATTCTATGAGGAGTTAGTAAGTGGCAGAGTAAAAAAGTTACAAATGATAATGTATAAACAATAATATTTACATAAAACCGTTGATAAGTTCTAAAGCTTGCTGGAAATTGGTTGAAGATTGTTTATGTTGTTGCATTGTAGAACTGTTCTCTAAGAGGTACAGCAATATATTGTACTCTGTGGATGTTGTGTACTTTCTGTGTTAGGAAAAAGTCTCCTCTGTAATAATCAAGAGAGGGTTTTTGATCTCCCCATGCTCAATTTCTTACAATGGATGGAGGAGTACGTGTCAGAATTTGATTAAACCATCTTGGTCTTTAAAGTTGTTTTGTATATACACCAGCAGGTCATCTCATTAACACTTGGACAAAGTACATAGTAAGTTTGTAATTAAACATCCTCTTCCTTCCCATGGAAATCAAATACAATCACAAATTCTTCCTTCCCTGTATTTGTTTATGTTAGAACATTGCCACTGCCTAAATTATGTTAGTTTTGGTGCATACTTCAAATGAATTTTTTATCATTATGTTCCAGACTGGACAAATAAACATCATACGTGTACTTATTTTATGTAGCACCATGCCATGATACTCAAACAGAGCTAAGTTCCCTCAATGGGATACTGAGCTAACACAGCTCTTCTGTTCCTACTAGCCATGTTTAGTCATCAAGAGATAGCAAGTGTGTCTGTGCAGTACTACACTGTCCCATGTAAATGTATGCCTCCCCATTTGTTTAGCTGTTTGCTCAAAGTTGTGGGTTATTAAATAGGAATAGACTTTCTTTTATGATCTCTTACCAGCATAAATATCAGCAAAAGAAAGACAGAAAGTTGAGTGGGCTGAACATAGGTATAATGATAGGTGGTTAGAGAAGTTAAATTCCCCTGCACAATTCTCAAGGTGCTATTAGCATCTGATTTCTGCACTTAAGAAATGGAAAGTGCATCCTTAGGCATGGCCCCTGGTTGGGCCCAAGCACAAGCGCTGTGTCAGTATACCTGACATGATACTGTGTGATTATGTGTTTGCCAGGAACTGGAAACTGTTGGAGAGGACAGCATAACTTGCTGTCATATTTTGCTTTTTCAGAGCTATGGCTATCACTGGTCATGAGATGAAAATTAATGAAAATTAGTGCCTCTGATTTGAAAAAACCTTTTGGTTAGTTGTCTCTGTGAGAATAATGTTGACATTCCGAAACTCTTCCACTTCGTTTTGCAAAGCCCCATTCATTTAGTTCTAAAACTCCTTTTTTATAAATGCATAAAAAATTTCATCTCTTCTAAATTCTGTAAGTGGGAAAAATCTTTTTCTTTCTTTCTTTCTTTCTTTCTTTCTTTCTTTCTCTTTCTTTCTTTCTTTCTTTCTTTCTTTCTTTCTCCTTTTTTTTCTCTCTCTCTCTCTTCCATTTTTCCTCTCTTTCTCTCTCTCTCTCATTTCTTCTTTCCCTCTTTCTCTCTTTCTTTTTTCTAACCTAATATGTAACCTAATATGTCTTAGTAATTCCAGAATGTCTTTTGGATTAATTTACATTTTGGCTATAGTATGTTTGGAATCAGCGGCTCACATTTTAACTCTTGCTGGCAGAAAGAGCTCAAGCTTTTAAAGGCAGAGTTGAATCAATTGGATTTTGCAGTTTCAATTATCTATATGTTTTTAGTTTTATTTCAGACAAATAGATGGCTTACTTCCTCTACTCTCACACAACTTTTAAAATCTATATTAACTAAATGACTTCTTGCTTATTACCTAAGTTCTGGGGAGGTTTTCATACTGGATATCCAGAATTGCAGATTTTTTACTGGTTTTTTGAACATGCAGTGGTCCCGAAATAATTTCTTTTAAAAGGTCTTTTCCTCATTGTAAGTTTTGATAGTTCTGCCCTTTTCCTTCTTGCCTTATTTACTTATTTCTCTATATGGTATGTAAGATAACTGTAACTTTGTGAAAAGGTGATTTATCATTCATTAGCTTTCCTAGTTCACACTTCTAAAAGGCTTTATCATCAGAAGCATTCTTAAATTTGTCCATTTTATTAGTAATAGAGAAAAATATCTTAAACTGGGAACAGTTTCCACACTGGCAGGAATAAACGAAAAGTGAATCCTGTATAAACTTCTGCAGTCTGGTGTTGTTTTCCAGTCTTGGCCTTTTATATATTCCCTGTCATATGCTCTTAGGGACAGAATGCAGATCAGTTTACTTCCTATTACATAATCTAAGTAGTTGTCACTGAGACTTAAACATTAGTAACTATTTCCACCCATGGGAGTCATGTGCTGTGCAAGGATAGAAGAAAAATATTTTCCCAGTATGTGAGAGATTATTCTTTTGGGCTGGGATTTAAATGTGTGGTAGGACATATACAAAAATACGCTGGGCCATAATACTGGAGCAGAGAAGACAGCCAATTCTGATTGGGTTCAATCTTGGATCCAGTTCTTGGATCCAATTCAATTGGATCCAATTCAACTGGATCCAATTCTTGGATTCTGATCGCCAGAGCCCAGAGTAACTTTCATAAAGTTTACAAAATTTTATAGCAGCAGAATTTCAATCAGAATCTATTGCATCTTCCTAATTCAAATATTCAGCTCATATATGAATATGAATATTATCTTCAGCAATAAATGAATTAAATATTGCCACTTTCAAATAACATGTTTTTGTAAAAAGATAAAAATTTAGATTTTGAAAATATTAACTAGTGGTGCAGCCTAAGAATATGCTAGCTTTTCCCATGATTGATATTTTTTCCTGCAGCTTAGTTTTGAAAGAATGGTATTAAAATGAATACCTGTTATTTTTGATAATAAAAAATCTGCTGTTTTAGAGAGATTATGCTATTTATTTTTCAAGCAATGTTCAGCAGCTGTGCAGATAACTCCATTAACACTGACTTAAAACCTTAGTTCTTCCATTTATAAAATATTGCAATTGCATGAATATATAACTCCCTGCTTCCAAACATCAGAATTCTTCAAATACATATCAAACAAACAGCTGCAAATTTACATGACTTCTGTTATTCTGGGAAGTCTTCTTTTTAAAACATTTATTCAATGTGAATTTTAGAGAAGACGAGTGTGCTGATGTAGTTGAAAGGCTAATCCTACTAATATTGTTCAATATTGGTCTAAAAAGAGTTAAAATATCAAGCATCTCTAAGTTGTCAAGCTGGTAACCACCATACTTAAATATGAGGGAGTAGTGCTAGAATTTAAGAGTGGTTAAAAATTAATTAATAAGTTTATCAATACTCTTGCAATGTAGGGAGCTAAGACTTTGACTTATAAAGGGTTTAGCTAGGCTTATTAAAGCTAGTTATTCAATGACAGAAGAGAGTTTTGGGTGTGGATTTTTTTGAAAAGTTGATTAGTTTGGTGGTTTGTTTTTTTCAAATCTGCAGAATTTTTCATCAACTTCAATCAACTTATGGTAAATCTGATTAATTCTTCAGACTGGATCACTGGCATTTTCAATTTAGCCATCAACAGTTCACTTCAGTGCATTTCAATTTGGGCAGAGTGACAACCTCTTTAGGTTAGATATTCTATTGACTGTCTTTTTGAAGTAATTAAAACAGAATTGCAATCACTTTGGTTGGAATTCATTTCACTTGACTCTAGTTATGTAGGTGTTTAGTCATCCAGAGTAAGCCTGTCATATAGGTTTCCCTCAAAAACAGTGGAAAAATGTAGTAACAGAAGAGATGATGAATGGAAGTCCAGCTCATGACTGTGACTGTGAATGCAGATCATGGATTCCCAGGAGAATGTGGCAGTACAACATATGACATTTAAAATTAAAAACAACTAAAAAACCAAACACAGCAACAAAAATCAAATTAATTATAAATACTGCATTAATATTAGTTTTGACACATTTTGTTAGTCATCTCACTACTGACTTAGCAATGTCCAAAACCTGATTTCAATGATGTAACAACTCCAGTATATTTACAATATAATTTTCCCAGATGGAGGTTCCAGTGCTGTAAAAAACCTCACTTTAGTTACTGACCTAGTAATAACTTTTGGCTGTAGTGCAAATGGAATTTTAATTACACTAACGGCGTAATGTATATGTTTTTGCTTTTTATAGGGCAATATCTTTCAGGACTCACTTCTGTGTCAGTAATCCTATTTTGAGTCTTCTGAGAGGAAGAAAGGAATTCTTCCTGGTCAAACTGAATTAGACTTTCAAATATACTCTGCACTGGTGTGGCTTCAGCTTGATTATTGTGTGCAGCTTTGATCACCACAATATAAAAGAGACATTAAACTATTAGAGAGTGTCAAGGGAAGGGTAACAAAGATGGTGAAGGGCTTTGGGGGGATGATGTCTGAGGAGTGGCCAAGGTCACCTGGTCTGCTCAGCCTGGAGAAGAAGAGACTCAGGGGAGACCTTTGTGCTCTCCAACAGTGAGGAGGAGGAGGGGCAGACACTGATCTTTTCTCTGTGTTGACAGGTGAAAGACAGAGGGAAGGGCCTGAAGCTGTGTCAGGGGAAGTTTAGGTTGAATATCAGAAAATGGTTCTTCACCTAGAGGGTGGCTGGGCACTGGAGCAGGCTCCCCAGGGCAGTGGTCACAGCACCAGCCTGACAGAGTTCAAGTAGTATTTGCACAAAAATCTCAGGTGCATGGTGTGACTCTTGGGGTGTCCTGTGCAGAGGTAAGAGTTGGACTTGATTATCCCTGTGGGTCCTTTCCAGCTCAGCATACTCAGTGAATACTCCCACAGCCATTGGGAACTCAGATCTGTGATTATCCTAGTATAGCTCAGCAAACAGTTTTTGCTGTAACATCCAATTTTCAGTCCAGTTGATGCTGTTCCTAAGAATCAGTCCATTGAAATGCTAGACCCTAAGAAGAAAGAAAGTTAGGGGGATTTCTCATTTATTTTTATCTTACAGCATGAGCTTTTTCCCTCTGTTCTGCTTCCCTCCATGGAGCCTGCCTCTGCCAACCTCCTAGACAGCTGGAAGAATGATTTGCATATGTCTGCCTTGGATGTCTGAGGGGCTCTCATATTCCTACACTGCTCCAAGCACTTGTTTTGTTACTGCTTCAGTGGGCTGACAAGTACACAACAATACTGATTCTGAACTGCAAATTATTACATAATTTTTTCATAGATTCAAATATTTAGAGCTAGTTCCTTCATCTGCTCTTCAAGAAAAAACAAATATTTTGTTTCTCAACAAGCTAGTGATTTAGACCTAAAATACCTGTAGATATAATTTTAACAATGAAGTGAAATAGGCTTAAGTAACAATAGTGATTTTGGGGATTATTTTTGCTTTGACTTTTAGCAAGAGTAGCAAACTCTAACGTTAGGCCTGTAAGTACAATTTAATGTAATATATTATATGTAAGTTATGTTATTGTCTGGAAAGCATTTACAGCCATGACCCTTAGATTCAAGCCTGTAGGAGAAACTTTACAAAACCCAGCATCTTTGGAAAATGCTGTCTAGCCTTGGCACACTTTTAGCAGTCTTGGTCTCACACAAGGTATATTTGTCCTAAAGATTAAACCCTAGTGGAAAAAAGGCAGTGAGTTTTGACTCTGAGTGCATCTTTCATCCACCTGGGTTTTATTTATCACATACCCCTTAGTCTCTGAACACAGACCAAAAAGGAGACTATTTTCCCATTTCAGGATAATTAGTTCTTTAAGGCTAGGTACCAGAGCTCCTTAGGAGCTACTTTGCCTCCAGATCAGAGTAGTCAGAACTAAAAGCAGAGAACAGACTTTGTTGCTACCTTGCAGTCTTTGTCCATCTTCCCTTTCTTCAGAAAAAACCCAAAAACCACCATCACAAGTAGGAGCAAAGCCTTCTTACAAAACTAACAAGATATGTTTTTTCTTCAAAGGCTCAAACTTGTTCCCAAGATTATGACAATAACTTAGAGAAGTTTGTGAGGCAATACCATTTGATGAGATGGTACCTGCTAGTCTGCCATCCTGCTTAAAACTCATTAAAGAGGGGTTAATGAAAATTGAAAAAGTTACAGCATTTAAGCAAGGATCTTTGATATGAGTATAGTTCTTAACTCACTATGCTTTAGTGCTTCTACAAAGTAATTTATTTCAAATACAGCAGTGTAATTAACACGTTAAGCTGGAGCAGCAGACTATTCAAACCTATAAAGCAAACATTGTACCCCACCTGAGCTCCTAGCTCTAGTATTAAGCAGTACAAATAATCTGCATTGGCTACTTAATGAGATTCTAAAATACGCACATATTTAAAGATCTCAGTCATAACTCACATCTTATTTGGGCATTAGTCTATGTGCCAGCTCTGACACTGATCTTAGGACATGAGACTTAGGTCACAGTCTGTATTCACATTTCTTTCCCATGTCTAAAAGTGGATTATATTTCTCAGTCACCTCACAGGGATGTTATAAGACTGATTTTGCTTGATTTTGCAAAGCTTTTTGCAATTCTTGGCTTACTGTCTGGAACTGTAGGGCAGTACACAAATGCAAAGTATTTCTACTATCCTAACAGCAGCTGGGGACAGATTTTTCACATGCCAGTTCTTATACTCTGGGACATGTGGCTGCTGAGTCAAGTGATGATGGGGCACATTAAGGACAAGGCAGACAAAATGCCAGCAGGAAAACAAACAGTTACTCTAACTTTGCAGAAAAACAAAACTAAAACTCCCAGTAAAATCTGAGCCTTAGTAAACAAGAGAACAATATAAACCCTTCTCAGAAGGGTCTTTGACAAGCTGTTGTATTGATAGCTGATTCTGGCAGCTGGCAACTGCAGAATATTAATGAAGCATTGGTAGGCACATGAGCACTTTAAACAGGTTGATTATAACTGACTGAAGTCTGCAATGCATGGTATCAAGATACATTATTTGTTTGTAGCATTTGCTCTTAGTTTGACCTTCTTGCTTGCTTGCTACTTTTTTCCTTTTTTCTTTCTCCTTTTTTTCATTTCTTTCACATCTATCCTTTTTCCCTTCCTCCTTCCTTTTTTTTCTTTCTCTCTTTTATTCACTAGTTCTTATATGCCTAATTAAGTTCAAATGTGATGAAAATGGCAATAAAAATGTTGCTTATCATATGTTATAAAAGTGTCCTCTTGTTTCTCTCCTATTCTTAGTTAGCAGACACATGCAGCTCCTATCACAGTAAACTGCATTCTTGTTCTCTGCTTACATAGATCGGATTTATACAGGGGAACTAGAAAGAGCTTAGGAGAAAATCCTTGTGCACATCTCACTCAGGGTATGTAAAGGCTGAGGAATCTCTGTGTATTTGACAGTGAGAAGTGAGATTGATGGCTTCACTCAGGACCCACTCCAGTCACCATTCCCCTGCTGCTTCCCTGGGAGGGGGCAGGCAGCGTTCCTCGCCCACTGTTTGCCTATAAAGGCATAGGTATGGGCAATGCACTCTTGCTAGCTTTAAGCACAGCACATGACAGAATTCATATGACTGACTAAGAACACTGCTGGTGATCTTTATTTACTCAAGTGCTGTTTCTTTTTTTCTTATTTTGGTCTAGTACTGTGTCCTTCACGTAAGCATCATCACACATCCTTGTTCTTATGATTTCTGCCATATTTCTTTTTATTCTTCACAGCCCATAATAACCTCTAAGAGTTTCTGAAAAGGCATTTTGATTATCACTGCTTCATTCCTCCATCTTTTGCTTCTTCCTTTATCCACATTTGTGTCTACTAATGTAAAATCCTGGTATTTTTTGGTTGCTGATGGATTTTGCACTTGTCATAACACTACCTATGTTACTCAATTACTAGTTAGGCTTAGGTTAGAGCTGGGTATATGAATGGGTTAGACTTCTTAAGGAGGGATTCAGTTTCAGGGATTGCAGGAGGACATTAAATGCAGATTTTACAGGAGAATACCACTTTGGGTCCTGAGCATGTATGAGATGTTGGATTTAATGTTTGTGAGAAAATGAACACTTATTTTCACCTTGGTACAAACGTGTTTGCTATTTTTTTCCTCTTCACTTTTCATTGACTGGAGCTAATATTGGCCATGATGATCATAAAGGAATATCAGGGAAGCTATTCTTAGCTCTACCTTGTGGAATAAACAGGAGGTGTGAGATACTATGATCCAGGCTCTTCTTTGTGACTGCAGAATGCCCACTGTAGGTTGGCAGACAGGACCCTGCAGTGGCCTTTGCAACAATTTGCCTCTAGGCTAAGGCACAGGAGCAGCCAATGCCCCTTGGCTTGTCTCTTTAATTCTCCTGTAATTTACTGTGAAGGTTTTAAAGTGAGGAAAGCACTGAACTGTCAGAGCCTGTTCTTCTACCCTAAAGGGGTGGATATAGTGGGATATCTCCAAACTATTAGTGACATTCAGGAAGCTTCAGCATTCTTTTAACTAATGTGGTGGCTGTGATTTTTCAAAGTGCTTTTGTATTATTTTTAGGAAAAGGAGTGCTTCCTCAGTAAATTGATAAGCCCCTTCCATTTTTATGAAGAGCAATGTGTTGATGTTGTTTGCCATCACAAAAATTCATAATAGCGATAGAAGTGTTGTCATGTGAATATTAAATATGAAAACAAATATGCTCAAGTCTTTTAAGTGTAAGAAAACAATAGTTAACCTTTTTTCATTAAACAACCAAAAGTTTTCTCAGATGAGCAGAACAACAGCTTTTCTGGGATAGATGGCAAACTCATTCTGTACTTCCACTTAACTCACAGAAATAGAATTCTACTTTTTATGGCAAATTTGGGGTTTTGTGCTCTTGAACAGGCAGTTGATCACTATTATTTGTGGTCTAAGTTACAGTGGGCTTTCTGAGATACTCTTCCTTCTAATGGATCTTTATCAGCAAAAAGAAAGGAGTTTTTAACGGTGTTCAAAAAGTTAAGTCTCAGCAATCAGAACTATTTCTGTTTGTCCAACTTGTTCTAGTGACAGGCCCAAGTTTTCCTCTCTGAGATTTCTCAGTGAACTAACATTAAACTGAGGCTGGGATAAGCAGAAACAAAGTACATACCAGAGGTTCTTTCTGGACATGCATATAAAAAGATTTATATGCTCTGTATACAGAGCAATTGATACCTATTGCTGCCAGTAGGAAATCTCAGTTATCTGGTGCAGAAGCCAAACTACCTGGGCTTTTAAAATTTTGCCTAAAAGCCTGATGTTTTAGTCATTGATTTAGCTTCCCTCAGAGGTGTGCCAGCTATAAGGGATTGTAGCTGCTGTCTACAGTCAGCTTCAGTGAACTGGAGAATCAAAAGTACGCTGGGTTTCTATCACAGGGCTAGCCCAGTAATAGGTAGTCTTAAAAACAATATTTTGCTTTTTTTGTGGCATATATTGCATGCAGTGCTACGTGGCATTTACCCTAAAAGTACTCCAGGCACTATCCCAAGACATAAGTATAAGCTGACACAGTTGGGTTTTTTTGTTTTTGTTAAGGTAATCATCTCACTCCCACCGCTAATGCAGTTTACTGTGAGAAATTGGAATTTCTCTGTGCTGATTTCTTCTGTGCTCTAAGCGGCACAGAAGAAATCATGTAGAGGCTTGCTGGTAATCATAACCATAACAGCAACCTACTCGCTGTTATCCTCCACAGTTTTGGATACTAGTATGGCAGGAGACCAATCAAGAGTAATAAGTTGCCTAAATGCCCAAGAAAGAAACAGGAAGGAAAGAAAAATTTGCAGTTCATACTGTATGTGTAGGCTGAAGAAACCACAGTGGACTCCAGTTCAGTGTTTAATTATTCTTATTACGGGATTTGTTAGTGGAAACAATCTCAGAAATGAAAAAATTGATTTTCACTGCTACATATTTTCTAAAAAAGGTAATGCAGAATGTAAAAAAGGTAAAGTTTTTGATATCAGGATGATATTAGCAATATGAAATTTATTTCAGGCCTTAGAAATTTTGTGTGGATTTGGGCTGCCTGAAGTGTTGGCTACACCTCTTAGAACCACTGTAAAGTATCCTTTTGGTGGCAGCTCTTAAGATCAATTCTAAATTATAGAAGAGCGGTAGAAAGCTTCCTGATGTCTTCTAATATGTGCAAACAACAAAATTAATAGCAACAAGCTCCACCTTGTTCCTGCAAGTAATATCAACATCAAAATATCAAGATCTTAAGAGTAAAATATGGAATTTTAATATTATGTATTTATTTTATGGATACACAGCAAATTTTAAATCTCTGCTTAGATCTCTGCTTTTCAGATGGTCGCAATTTGTTCCTCTCTGTTGATGATGATTTTGCTGCGGTACCAATAAATCTCACTAAAATTTATTTATAGCATTTAGTTATAATTTAGGTGTAAATTTTTTCCATTGTTTCTTTTCCACACTGTAGATTGTAGAGCTACAGAAGTTAACCCACACAAACCAGTCCCTTTGCAATAAGTGACTAATTGCAAATACAACTTCAGTGACTGAGATGAGTGATTTTTAACAATTCCCACATATTGACTAGGCTATTGGAAATATTCTTACCAGTGTTTTGGCAGAACAGCTTTTGCTTCTAAAATCAGGTACTCTTGTTCTGTGGTCCCATGAAAGCTGGAAATTGATCTTTGCTCTAAGGGCTTTTTATGTTCCCTGCAGATGACTATTGAATAATGCAGTTTGATATGGAAAAAAGAAAAAAAAAATTTGACAATCTGTTTCTTTCCTTGTTTTTCAGTCTAATTGGAGAAGAGACAGAGACCAAAAATGCCACCTGCAACAGGAGCGCCAGATTACCCACCTCCTGATGGGGGCTGGGGATGGGTTGTGGTTTTTGGGGCTTTTATCTCCATTGGATTTTCCTATGCCTTCCCTAAAGCCATCACAGTGTTCTTCAAAGAAATACAAGAGATCTTCCACACATCATATAGTGAGATAGCTTGGATATCATCAATAATGCTTGCTGTCATGTATGCAGGAGGTAAGATATTCCTGAAATTAGTAAATAACTTTGCTTGGTTGTTTTCTTCATATGGTCTTAAAGCATTTTTTTCCCCTTTGGGCCTTTTCTTTGTTCCTCTACCTAAGATTTAGTTAATTTGGATAAAAAAAGATTTTTCAATCTTTCCCTAAATTCACAATTTTTGAGAGTATAATTCCCCAACAAATCAATGTCCAAATAATTTCTTCTGGGTTTGGCGGTAAATTTGGTCAGTTTCCACTGCCTTGGTGAGATTTCTCAGTACATCCAATGATGAAGCCTAATCACAGAAAATTATTACGGCAATGAGGGTTCATTCATGAGATATTTCTCTGTAGGCAGGGGGTTTATATCTGGTCCTTATTTTTCCTAAGAGTGATGTTTCAAACATGCCATTTGTATGACAGCTAAGATGCAGACAATCTTATTCTTGGAACTGAACAGTGAACATAAATTCTCTGATACCTTTTTTCTTGTAAGCAAGCAAGTAAAGAACAAGACAGATGTAAAAGGATTTTAAAGTATAAAGCTATGTTTAAGAACTAAGTGTCAAATCTGCTTTGACAGGCTTTGTGTCTATCAATCCCAAAGACTAACTTGCTAAATTCTGCATGGTTTCTTCATTTTATCAGAATTTTTTTCTCTTTTAAGTACTGGTGAGTGCTAGCTGCTGCTTAGGCAAAACACTTTGACAGTTCAAAGGTGTGAATTCTGTTAATTCAGGCAACAGATCCAGCATTTCCCTTTCTTTTAATGTTAAGCAATAACCACCTGGAGCATCTGACTATTTGCACTGATGGAGCAATTAAATGCATACATTTACAAATATGTGTTTATGTATATGTACATATGTGTGAATGTATAGACATAGAGACTGAAAACACTGTGCTGCTAGCATACAGATACTGAAACTCTTTAATCACTGAAGAGTGTCACTCCAGTATTTTTCAGAATACTCTTACTTGTGTCTGTGTAACAGTAAAGTCCAGTGTTGTCAGGTCCCACAAATGATCTATTAAAGGGTGAATGAAGTGTCATTTCCAGCATGGTAGTTTTTTTATTTCTTAATTTATTCTCCCTAAACTCTGGCACATGAATGGCCCTACCTTACTTAGCAGTCAGGGAAGTAAGGAGCATGCCTACAAAGAGGATCAGGCTATCTGGATTGCTCTCTCCAGCTGCCTCTTTTTCCCTGTCTGACTGCAATCATGAAGCTGGAGCCATCATAGCATTAGCTTTTGCACCTCAGTTGATGGGATGGAAAAATGGATCTTTTTTCAAATTCTGTCAATCACAGAGACCTAATGAAAATGTCTTGACAAATGGTATCAGTATCAACAAAAGTATGCTATTGACATATTTTGATACTATTTTTATTCATATACTAATAGAAAATTATGAGTTATTCACAAGCTGGTGGAGAAATTTAAAGGATTTTATAGGACCAGTGGCAATAATCAAGTGAATTCACCAAAATTCACCAGATGAAGAAATAACTTGAAGCATTCAAGAGTGAAGTGAAAGAGGGTGTATCTCCTCACATTCAAGCCCCCCTAATGGAGCACTTTCTTAAAGGTGCATCAGTACTTGCACTGTGGAGTGTACCTGAGTAACTGTGGAAACCCCTGAACAAGCGTTGAACCCATCTTCCCATCTGTATGGGAAGAACACAGGTGTTGAAAAGCTGGAAAAAAGTTTTTTTGCTTTCTGTATACTCTGACTTGCTGACCCTGAGCTCCTTTAACAATGTGAAGCAGGTTTGCTCTATAGTGCAGGTGCTGCTATGTTGTGTTCTCTGCATAGCATTTCACTTATGCCATTTCTGTCAGGTCAAAGTTCACCCAGGTTGCATTAACAGTACACGTGCAAATCTCAGGACATTTTGCTGTGGTCATTTTTATCTGTGAGGTTCAATGTGCACAACTTTTCCTATTAAATACAAAAGATTTGGTATTTCTTCCTTTTCTCTAATACTTCTTTGACTGTTCTGATTACCAGTTACGAACTGAGCTTCTATATTGACATTAAAAACTACAAAATTGTTATTCATTCTGCTAACACCTACCCCATTTACTACAAAGATTATCAGCACAGGAACAGTAAACAGAGTTGTTTGGACATCTTGTTACAGACTCTTGGTTTTAAAATGCTAAGAATGACGACCCTGCCTGATATAAACACTCTTTGAAGCCAAAGCTTCTCTAGGACCACTTCCTAAAATCTAGGCCATTTAAACAATCACTGGCAGAATATGAAATAGCAATCCGGAAAAACATTTCTGAAGGAAATCACTTCATTGTTTTTACTGTCTGAAGGTAGTTTGATTCTTCCTTCACATTTGATGTGCTGTAATGTGAAACACACGTACAGGGCACAAGTACAAGGTGCCTTGTTTACTATGAAGTGTGATACGTGCACCTGCAATGAACACTGTTCATCATGCTACTAATGAAGGTAACCTGAAAACATCTAAGATCTGTCATCCTCATTACAGCGTAGCATTCAACCTATTAATCATCACAGTGGGGTCAGTGAATAAGTTAGACTATGTGCAGACACTTTTTGCTTTGGAGGCTGCAGCCTCTTGCAGTAATTAGCTGGCATCTGTGTTTCTGCAACAAGGTATTAACTTACCTTTCAATGCCTCAGAAAAAAGCTTCACTAAGGAGCTAAAAGAATGTTAATTATATTTATCACTTACTTCATACTTAGAATAAATGGCATTAAATTATAGCAGACCATCTGGCAATCCATATGGTCTCCTGCAGTCTTGGTTAATTCCAGCAAATAGGTCAAGCACAGCATTCACCCTGTTAGGAAAGCACCAGGCAGAGGTGACAAATCTGATAAATCAAATCAATATGAAACTAATTTTCGCTCTCAGTCTGGCACAATATGCAGTTTCATACTGTTTTCTGTTGTGTTTTAGGGGGTTGGTTTGTTTGTTTTGTTAAGCTCTCTCTTCCTTCTTCCCCCACCCCCCAACCTTTTGATGTTTGTTAGAGTTTACTAAAAAGGTGTCCCAAAAAGCATGATCCAGTGATGTGGTTAAGGTTACAAGCATTGCACAGCCTCTACTGTTCAGGCCATGCTTGATAAAAGCATCCTCTGGAGAAGAGCAGTCGTTCAGTCTCCATGGTAACTCCTTCTTCTGCCTCTCTTGAGCAGAGACTGTCAATTGCATTAAATTAAGGGTGATGGGTTTGTGATGGATTCCTACACCCAAGGGACTGAGATTGGGACCACCAGACTTTTGTTACTGGAGGACAGAAGCTGGGATAAAGTGGAATTAGTTGAGTTATCCTGACAGCACAATCTGCGTTCCTGCATGTGTATGAATAGATAGATATGTGTATAAAATGCATGTACATGTATGTATTCTTATGTATATGAAATAAATATGTATCCATATACTTACAGAGTCATATTTCTGCTCCAACACACAGAGAAATCAAGGGATTAAAGAAAAAGGTCAAATACATTTGACCTCAAGTTCTCTTAGTTCATTCTTCTCTTTTTCAAAACTTTACCTCTCACTTTGTGCAGCGTTATCAGCCAAAGGTGATTAAGGAGCTTCTTATCAGAGCTTGATCTGTTTCCAGTAAAAATGTTTTCATTGCTTTCAGTGTGTGTTTGATAGGAGCCACAGTGGCAGCTATGAAGGCCATGTGACAGGTCTGGTGATTTCAGACAGAGCTGACCTTGAGTTTTAGATTTCCTCGGGGGAAAAGCAGTTTGTTCACTCGCTGGTCCTTAACTCTTTTTCTGTCTTTTTTCCAAGGACAGTTTCAGTTTGTGGTTTTGGTTTCTTTTGTTTGTTTGCTTGTTTTTTTCTCAAAAAGAACTTTTTGGATGTAACATTGGGTTATGAAGATTAGTTTGAGAGCTGATAAATCCTTCAAGCCATACCCAGCCTGAAGGATTTATTACCCATCCAGTGAAATGTGGGACAGCCTTGCTGGCCTGAAGTTCAGAAAACATGAAAGTTTCATTTAAATTCTGGATAATGTTTCTGAGTAAATAGTTGAAAGTACATCTTTAGACTGCTTTTGAAGAAAATGCTATATAAATGTATGGAGTGGCCATTATAATTTTTCAAAACATGCTTATTCTTTAAAAATGTAGCACTTAATATCTTCCTTTCTCTTCAGTACTGCACAAGTTATTCAAGTCTGAAGTCAAGTGTTTCCAAACAATAGCAAACCCTAGAAGGATTTTGCATGTGACAGCACAAAAGTAACCTATAGACAAGTCCTCATTTTGACTTTGTCTAATATTAATTTGGAAAATAACGTATCATATGGTATGTTCAAAATATTTGTGATTTTATCTCAGTGGGTGTTTTCGTGATATTGCTGTGAAGATGAAATGGCGTGCACAGTGGAGATGACAGTTGTGAAATCCATGTAACACAAACAACAGATGGTTATAGATTTTTACTTTTGGGCAGAACCTGGGTTCCTACACTTTCCTTCCTTCCTGATAACATTTTCTAATTTCGGTTTTACAAATACTGGCACAAGGAATTCAGTGGCCATCAATATGGAGATTGAGAAGCTTTCTTGAATTGACCTGTCTCCTTTGTTGTCAGGGGCAAGTGTTTTTCCCCATCAGAATATGCAAAGTGTTGCATTTTAATAACCTCATTTAGAGTGCCCTTGAAAGCAGAACTTACTAACTTTCTGAGTTCCTCATGGGCATAAGGGAATACTTCACATTTAGCCTGAGATATATGAAAAACATCTATGTCAAGTTAATTTGAAACTCGCAGATAAAGGAAAAGGAGTCGTAATGAGGTTTCACAAGAACAGAGCATTTTGACTCTTACTAGCAAATGGAGATAAGAGTAACAAAATATTATAAATATACATTAGTTCGGTTCTTAAGAAACAAGACCTGAATGCTAAAGCCCGTGAAGGGTAGTACAGCCAGGTCTTGTATTTCTTGCAAGGCTTTGAGTTTTAGTAAAACTGGACATTGTAGGGTAGTGTTCTGCAGAAGCAATGCATGTTTTAAACAGAGATGTCTTCCTAGATGTTTAGAAAACACTCTAAAATGGTCAACGGAAGAAAGGTGAAAAAAACCCAAAAACGTATCTGCTTTAGATGGTTTTATACATTTTCTTTTCAAGCAGGTTTGTCACCTTATGTACAGGAACAAGATGGATTTTTACTCTGCAACTTGTTACATTTTGCTGAACAGATAAGACCTAATTGCTAAATATTCAGTGCCTTTTGGGGATCCAGTTTTGTCACGTTTTCATGAAAAAAGGGGTTTGCTGGAATCTGGATACACTTCGGAAGCCAGTCTCAAAGCTGAGGACATGCTTCCACTGGGATAAACAATGAAGATTTTGGTTTTATTGTATCTTGTGTTAATTTTGAGTAATTTTCAGAAAGACATTACATGATACAGAGTTCCCACTGTGTTTCTATGAACTTCTTTTGATGTTCCAGCCATAGGTTATTGGTTGTGGTTTGATACACACGATCACCTGGGGTGTGCTTTGGAGGTGAACATGGCAGTGCTGGGTTAATGATGGTACTTGGGGATCTTAGAGGTCTTTTCCAACCTCAACAATTCCATGATTCTATAGAAATATTTGTGGTAACTTAAATTTAATTAACTTGAGCCTTTTACTGAAACAGGTCTCATTTACATACAAGTTGGCAATGTGGATTACATAATGAGCATTAATTAATAACTCTACCTTTGTAAGACTTTTTTTTGATCTTAATTTGGTTTTACCAGACAGGGATTTCAATGAGTAAATAAATATTGACAGCTTTTTTTATCTGCAAAAATGATGCTTTTTTGATTTCCACTTAGTTTCAATTAATAGGTCAAAGTCTAACAATAATAAATAACATGCATCATTTTCTAAGGGTCTAAAACTTTGGGTTTGTTTAAGAAAGGTATCAAGGGACAAGCTGAGGCCTTTGATATGTTCATTGAGCTTTTAAAACTTTGAGGAAAGAATGCTTATTTTGTGAGTACTGCAAATGTTGGATTAGTTCCCATATAATTTTTCAGTTGATCATACAATGCCTGTGTTCGTGATGTGTGGTGGGTAATTCAAAGGTAATGAAACAATGGTCTAACACAACTGGGAATCATGAGACATTTATGCAGATACCAGAGAAGAACTGTGGGGAAGGAAAAGTCTGTGTATACCATTGTAGTCACCCAGCACTTCAAATGAAAGAATAAACCCAGCACTTTACAAAGAACTTATTATAGAATTTTACTGGTCCATTGTTTTGGAATGTCTAAGAACTATTCCCATGTTTATTTTGGAGAGTATACTCAAGGAAAACAGAATTGTGCTGATATGTTTAGAAGATATTCTAAGCCAGTATCAAATGGCAACAGCTGAGACGTACTGTGATTCATAAAGATATGTATTCTGCAGTCATTAGCAGGGGTGAGTGTGCCAGAGACTTTGTGACAGGTTTATGGTGATGCCAGAGGAAGAACAGAAATAAAAAAGTGATGGTTTAGAGTATTTTTTATGATTGTATTAGGCACTCTTTAAATTGATTTACTAATTTTGAAGATTTTTGCAGAGACCTCATGGCAAATGTGTTTAAATGTATAAACCATATGAAGCATTTTTTAGTAGCCAAAAACCTTTTAATCTAGTAGTGATATTCTATTGAGATTCTGTACATCCAAGAATACAAACAAATGCATCTTTAGTAGGTAATACATGTTTTGTTGGTGCATAGAAGCCAAAGAAAATCTTAGCTTTCTTTTCCACAAATTTTGGCAGGTATTTTCTCATTGTCAAGAAACAGTTAAGTATTTACATTGCAGTTCTGCCTGATTCTTTGTTTGGGGGAATATCTACTATGACATGACATATAAATGAAAGTATGTGATTAAAACGGGAACTTTGTTGGGAAATAAGACATTGCCTCATATAGTTCAAACACATTTTTTAACAGTTTTTCACTGATGATGGGAATGTTTGCCTGTTTGGTTTTCTATGCATAATACTTTGAAACACGTACTGTTAAGAGGTTTAACTTTTAGAAAACTTTGAAGAAAGTAATGGTATCCTTACAGCTTTTTAGCAATAGTAGCTGGAGATAATATGAACAGGATTCATGTGTTTCATCTTCCTCAGCAAAGGCACCTACATCTGATCAGTTCTCTAGACATCTTCTGTTGTCAGTCAATAAAGATGGGAATTTCTGATTCATTCCTTCTGAAGCTAAATGTCCAAAACACATCAAATACAAAGACTTCTTTGGCTTTTGAATGCTAAGAGAATCTAGAGATAAAGTTCAAATTTTGCACAAATCAAAGCTGATGCCACCCTACATGATTGTTACCCTACACTAATACATTATGTTTTGCTACCTAGACACCTTGAAATCTATGAACATTCTTATTAGAGATACACACCCATTGTTAGAGGTTTTAAGCTTGTGTTTAAGGTTTGATTTCTTCTTTAATCTCTTGTATGTTGAATGGGTTATAATTCTCCCAAGTTCCAGTGACAGTGACTCAGTTGCACTAGTTTTAATCCTATTAAAAATACCTGGTCATTTTAACAGTACCTTTGAGCTTGTAAATCTTCTCTTACCTTGCAATGACTTTCCTCATGCCCGTAATTCCCTTTCTTCCATAAGCAGATAAGAAAAGAACACAACTGGCTTGTCTAATAATTGTCTAGGTTTACATTCTTCTGTAACTGATTATAAGCTGATAGAAAACTGTAGATCTGATATATTTTCTTATGCTCTGGGAATGATTTAAAAGTTAAATACAGTTCAGTCTCTTTGTAACCAGATCCCCAAACACCTCTTATCAGTATCAGCTGGCAGCACCAACTTTGTCATGCTGCAAACCTTACTCATGCTGCTCTCCTATGGAGGAATCCTTTGCTTTTCCTGGAACAGAACTTACCTGAACTGAAATGTGTAGTTCTTTTAAAAAGATGAGCTTCTCTGTCCCACATATATTGCTTCCAGATTTGCAGGATTTCCCAAGAAGTGCACCAGCTTTCAAGACTGGACTGGCACAAGAGAAGGCAGCAATGTCCTATTTGGCCTTCCCTAGAAGGTGGAGTAATTTTATGACCTTGGAAGTAAAATTTCACTCAGAAAAGCTTCTAGAGTAGTGCTGGTCTAAATTATTTGAATTACTGGCATGTACCCAACTTGCAAAATTAATCTCTCCATACTGTGGCATTGCTAAGCTTTAAGTGTATGTAATAAAATGAATGAGTCTGCTATTACTTGCCTCGTCAGAATAGTTGTAATTTTCAGAGCAGCAAGTAAATAAACAAAATACAGGAGGTTTTACTTTCCAATATTTAACTTAAAGATGGTCTTTAGAGGAACTAATCAATCCATAAGAAACCAAGACTCCTGAATGGGTGAAATATTTGATTAAGGAACATAAGGGTTTAAAGCTGGAGAGAAGGAACACCTTCATTCATGAGGTTACTCTCTTGTCAGAAACATCTTAAATAGCTGCCTGGGACTCCATTCCAAGTATGGGCATTGGTGACTATCCTACAAGAAATACTTCATTTTAAAGACCTTAGTGATCTCATAAAGTTCAATTCTTTTTTTTTTTCACCTACCTAAAGTCAACATATGAACATGTTTATATATTTATGCAAATATGTTTATCGTTAGGTGTGTTTGCAACATCAAGATTTCTTGACAGCTTACCTTCAATGACTTACATGATTTCAGAGGCATTCATTAAAATCTCATTTTTATTTATATTCACCTTAAAAAGACATGATTCATAAATGATTAATATCTTTTTCCCCAAACAAAATATAAATAAAATATAGAATACTAGCTTTGAAGATTTACAGGATTTGAGCAAAGCTGTTGGTATTCATTTTATTGAAATAATCATTAGATAAAACTTCTGGCTTATTTGTTAGTAAGCTGATATCTGCTTCATAAATGGAAAACAGAAAAATAAGGATACAGTACAATTTGACCTTAAGTATGAATCTCCTAACTTCGATTTTAATGTATTGTATTCCACAGAGCTCCAGTGCTGCAAGGTTCTCTGAGAAAAAAAAAGAATCAGGGACTGTGACTGTAAGGATTATTCATTGAAACAGATTCTGTAACAAAACATTTCCGGGTAGTGACCTGAAATTGTATGATTCTCACATGGGAAAAGAATGTAGTCAACATTGGAGATGTTGACATTGGAGCCTGTCATGTAAGGGGCTGAAGCCCCCTTACATGAACAATCACTCAGAGGACTACACCTCCCAGAATGAGATATGGCAGTTCATCTCAGGGAGAGGTTCAGCGTGTGTTGGGCGACTGCATATACAGTAATAAACACCACTTTGGGCTTATACTAAAATAAGAAACTGTAGAGTTGCAAGTTCCCTAAGACTGGTAATGATATGCAATATGATACCTAATAACCTTGGAAAAAATGTTTGTAATTATTTTGAGCTAAGAGGAAGAATGAGCTCCTGGTAATGCCACACAGTTATATTTTTAATTTGTTTGTTTATTTGGCAGAACACCCTAGAGATATTTCAGAGTGAGTGTTTTGAAGAGTTTTAATTTAACTGAAAATTCTGAGGCTTGAAATTTTTATTTCAGCTTTGGAATAAAATTGATGTTAAAGCATAAAGTTGGTTCATGCACTGCTTTTTTCATTTTCTGCATTGCTTCTTAAAAATCAACTAGCATGCCACATAATATATGTGAGAGTGATTCTCTTGTCTTTTGCACAGCACCATAGTTTATACCTGTGGAAAGAGTGTGCAAGGTTACATTTGCCACTGTGATTTAGAAGCTCTTCATATTTACTTACTCAAATGTAAACAGTAAGCTGAGTGCGAAGCACTTGACCCTATGCTCAGAGAGCCAGAGCTGAAGTGGCAAATGGGGTTAAGACAAGAACAAATTTGTATTATGGAATTTCTTCCAGATTATTTCACCTGATGTTATAAAAAAATTACCTGACATGGTATTCAGATGTACACATTGCCTAGATCAGTCAAAGTTCTGACCAATCGCTTTCCAGTAAGATATATTAAAACTTACTAAAAGAAACATAGTTCCTCTTATGGGAAGAAAATATTACTTTCCTCAGTGAACCTCAGTAATATTCTCCTCACAGGCACACCTGGTAAATCTTTGCAGAAGTAGGTATATTTCATTGGATTATTTTAATATGTTCTTGCAGAAGAATGTCAACATAATTCTTTAGTGGAAAGGTGGCTCCAGAAATGCATGATGCTCCGGCAGTATCTGTAATACAAATGATGAAAAGCCTGTATTTTAATGGGCACTAATTTATTTTGAATTTATGATGCATCACAGTCATTAGAAGGAAGCTGTTTACATTACTAGATGGAGAATAAGGTTTCTGCCAGTGGCAGGTTGTTTTATTTCTTTACAGCAGGGAAAAAACCCCTCCTTGTTCAAAAGCCACACAAATATTATCTTCAAGTGCAAGAGGACGGGACTAGGTCACCACAGCCCTTCATGTTGCTTTTTGAAGCAGAGCTCAGATACTCCTTGTTCATGTGAGCAGAGCCAATCTAGACTATCCCACCCACACACTTTCAGAAAATCTTGTCTATGGAGGTGCATCCTCTGCTGCTGCAAGGGAAAGAACTCTGTAGACTGTGTGAACAATGTTATGAACATTTTTTCCTCTCTAGTCCAGCCAAAATACAAATACCATAAGGGCCTTTGTCCAGATCCCTCATAACATATTTATTTTCCACTGTCCAAGTCTTAGGCTTTTTCTACTATTTTTTCCTGACTCTCTCATTCCTAACTTGGTCATAATTTATTCTAATTTTGATTGAGTCCACAAAATAAATGTCATGTGACTCTACATGGAGGACAATTTAAAAATTTGAAACCGCATCAAGTAAAGCTTTTTCTAAAGCAGATGGAAGTCTAAAGGTGGCAGTTCAATGGCAAATTCAGCTCTGATGTGAAAATGTATGTGAGGTGGGTATAGGAATATACAAAGATAAACTGACATCTACTCAGATATAAAGATTTAAGAAATTTATCTGATTTCTCCATCAGCTACATTGCATAGAGTTATTCTGAGGCATGTATTTGTCCATAAAAGGCTAGAGAGATGCAAGGAAAATAGAATGAGAAGATATTAGAGACCACTCTTAAATTTTGAAATATTCAGTAAATATTTTACTTAATATTATTTTTAGAAAGCAGACAACCACATTTTAGAAACCCCATTTAAATATGGGTTCTCTTAAATTTAAGCAGATTGGAAATCATAGGCTCATAGAATGGTTGGGTTGGGACACTTTCAGAATTTTGTACATGTTGACTGAGTTGTCTTCAAAATTTCTACTTCTTTTAAGGTTTAATAAAGGCTACTAATTTGAGTACAGATGAAATGAAAATGCATTGAAAAAAGGAAAAAGATCACATAAATCTTGTTACTGTTCTTGATCAAGAGTTATTTTGATAACTTTTGGCTGTTCATTATTCTAATTTTGATTTTTTTTTTCTTAATGTTTCTATGGACTTAACATTATTGCTTTTAGTCTTTTCGACAAGAAAGACAAATAGTCAGTGTTTTTTTACTTTACATATAATTTTATAATGTAACAGATTTTTTTCAATATACGCATGTGCTATTTTTTCATTTGTCTGAAAACAGGGAAAAAACCAAAGCAAATGGAGCTCCACAAAGTCTCAGTTTTAATTGGCAACTGAATGTATTTTGAAAAACAGTGGGGAAAATGCAAATTCTGTGTCTAGTATGATTCTATTAATACACTGCCACTGTCCCCACTTACACTCTAAATAGGTGCCAAAAACTAATGAGAATGCTTAGTTCCCATTTTATATGGTATCTTTAAAACACAGATAAATTCCCTTCCCCCTTCTGTTTCTTTTGTCCTTTCTCTTCCCCTCACTCTTCCCTTTTGCCTTTTCCTTTTTCCCTCCACGTTCCCATTCCCTCAGCATGTTGGGAATGTGTATTATTAAATATTTATTTTATTACTCTGTATAATATTTTATTAAAATATAAAATTATTTCAAAATTATCTAATTTATAGTTTGTAAAGGAGTTTGGGAAACTGAGACACTTAGGTTTCTAAATGTTAGCACTGAAAGACGCCATATGCATTTTACCAGATATTAGTAAAAAAATTTTAATTAAAATGATAAGATAGTGCTTTAGGGTTTTTTTTCTAAAAAATAGAGTTTAAGCCTAATGATACTAATGTGTTAAGTACATTTGGAAATAATCTTACAATGTTATTTACAATGACCTAAGTACAATGACTTCTGTGGACACTTCCAAGTTATAAATACATACATCCAGATTTATACTTCTCATCACATTTACTCTAAGTATGTAGATGAGATTTAATGACCCACTCACGATCCATAATTCACAGTAAGAGGAACACAGACACATCATAGGTAATAGGTTTCAGTATTTTCAATTTGAAGTTTAATTATACAGTGCAAAACTGAGAGCAGAAAGGAATATGATAAAGGAGCAACTGAGAGGAAGCAAGTGTCCTGTGCTTTCTCAGAAATTACATATTATTGCCTGCAACAGTATATAAGGAATAATTTCTAAGTTGATTTAGTTATAATATTATTCTGGAAGAAAACAAATAAACTGTAGGATGGGGTGCAGGATGGAAATGGGATATTGCATGAACTTTAATATGGTAGCCAATTTGTAGAAGACAGAGAAATCCAAATGACAATATTAATCTTAACTGAAGTTGGCTGGATTTTCAGTGTAAATGTATTATCTGAAAAATTTATTGGTTTGAGTTGAGAATACATTCCTAAGAACTACTCAGTAGCCTGGGCTATTGCATTTGTTATGACTTTTTGCTCTCTAAAATTCTGGTAGGCAGAATTGACTTCCAGGAAAAGTAGCCAGGGATTTTTTAAGGGTTATAAAAATAGTGAATGATAATAGGGAATAATAAATAGAAGGTGGTGAGTAATGAACATCTACAATTATTGCGTTCACATGTACATGCACACAGAATTTTAGAAAAGGCAGCCATTCCTCAAAGAGCACGGAAGGAAGGAAGGAAGGAAGGAAGGAAGGAAGGAAGGAAGGAAGGAAGGAAGGAAGGAAGGAAGGAAGGAAGGAAGGAAGGAAGGAAGGAAGGAAGGAAGGAAGGAAGGAAGGAAGGAAGGAAGGAAGGAAGGAAGGAAGGAAGGAAGGAAGGAAAGCATTTGTAACTATACAATAACAAGGTTTAGGAAAAATGTCGATGAAGAAATAAAATAAAAATTTGCATGAACTCTTCAGTTTCGTTATTTTTTTTCTTTTTTTTTATTTTTTGGGGGGGGGGGGGGGTGGCTCTTTTTTAGTTCCCAACAGTTATCTCTTAGAATAACTACATATCTCTTATTTTCAATTTGCTATAATTCTAATTTTTACAGTGGTATAGTGTAACCTCTTTTTTTTTTTAGATTTATATCTGCAGAAAAGTGCCGCTCCTGTGTAACAACAGAATATACAGAACTTGTTTGGCTATCTGGTTCATAGTTAATAAGCTGTAAAGACAAGTTTGATACTTAAAATTGTAAAATTTTGCTTTGGAAAGGCAAAAAGTACTAAACACGGAGTCTTCAATTAGAATTTTTTTAGTTCTTTGAAAGTGAAAGAGTGAGTTCAGAAGGTTTCAGGTGAAAAATACTTATATATGGGATAAGTATCTTCTATTATCTCTGGAAAAAACAACCCGTTTTTATTACTGAGTCCATCAATCAGATGAGGGAAAGCAGTGGGTTTTTTTGGTTTTTTTTTGTTTTGTCTTTGTGTGAGTATGTAGTCTCCATGTCTGGGCATAGCAGTTTTTTAATAAGATTATTTTTGAAATAGAAAAACTATTAGATAGAAATGCTGGTTAGCTATAAATAAACCTCTAGTTTCTGAGTAGTACTAATTTCCCTTTGTGCCCTCAAAGTAAACCTATTAGGATTTATTTTAAATATTCAGAAATGGGATACTTTCAGTTCACATGCTCAAACACAGATATTGCCAAATTGAACTTAGCCTGTCATTTCAGCCAACTACAGAGACAGAAGGATAACAATCCAAAGATGATACTTCTTAAAAAAAAAAATTACACATTTTATGAGAACATTTGAGTTATGCCTCATGAAATTTCAATTGAATCCCTGAAAGAAATGGAAATTTTAATTTATTATTACCTTGTATAGTGTATATTGCTGTCGTTAATTACATTTTCTAATATTTATATATTAGTATTATTATCTTTACTGTATTTCCAGGTGGGAATAGTGAATAAGTCCTTGTTTGGTTTTTCATTTGAAGAACAAGTAGCTTTTAATGGCACAGGCTCATTGTACATTTAACAGTAATATTATTTAAGTGAAATCCCCAACATATTATTTGAGTCAGAAAAGCTGTTTTAAATTTAGATTCATGCAAGCCTATGACATCCTGAGGACTTAATTTCTGTTAAATACTTAGCTTTAAAATTCAGAGTCTTTTCTTCTGCAGAAAACTTTCATTAATTTTTCCCAATACCTCATTATTTGCTGCTGAATTTTCTAATGTTCATGTTGATACACTTCATGCTCAATTTACAATCTGGTTGCTTTGGTTTTCTGTGAAGAAATGAACATTTTTCTGAGAAGATTACTTGCAATGCACATATCATGCACTGATGCTATTTCCCTTTACAGAGGCATGCAGGATGTTTTTGGAAAAATATGCTCTTGGTGTTACAGGGTCTCTGTTAAAATACAACTTTCCTATAGGTGTTTGTGTTCCATCTCATTGTTAGCTTGTTCCCTCCTTTCTTCTTTATTGTTAATTAGCTTTTTCTAAGTTGAAAGACTAGTTTTTGAAAATATCTATGCATGGGCTTCACTCTACTCAGTGATACTGAAGGTAATAGGAAACCAAATATAAGGATACTTTTAAAAAATGCTGAAATATTTTTCTGCATCTTATTTCTTTTCCTGATAAAGGTGTCAATATGAAATTAGGGCAGTTAATTTTAGGCCAGAGCTTTTTTAGTCAGTGACCATATAGGTTTCTGAACATGTATGTTCAGTAGCTCATAGAATTACACTAATTTCCTATTAAATATGATGAAGTTTTATATTGCTCATTTCAAAAAAAAGTCATAATTTATCTTAAAGTCTTCTGCATTGTGATCAAGTGTTTTAGCCTTTCATGAAAAAAAATTCTGCAGCAGAGCATGCAAAACATAATTAATATAAAGCATTGATACGTAGCCGTGTAAATAATAATCAGCATGGCTACTCCTTGATTAAAAACTGGGCATTTTTCCAGCTTTTTAAAATTCATAGATATAGAGCAATTTTCTAACTTGAAGACATTTTCTAAATTACATGGTCCATAACTCCATACACATTTGCGGCCTAACAAACAAGAAAAAAACCTGCAAGCCAAACAAGAGCTTTAATCAAAATATGTAAAGCCCTTGATTCGTGTCTCTGATGTATCGCTAGAAAAGCACAAACACCAAAGCAGATCGAGTGATGCCTCCATAAAAGCAATACATTTAGAGCAAGTACCAGCACCACTGATCACTTATTTTGCTTCTCCTGAACATCTCAGGAAAAGGCAGCTTATATTTGCAGTCAGACATATGTGTTTCTGACTTCAGTGCTTCACTTCAAAACTTGAAGGTGTAACATTTTTGGGAGGAGAACAGTGAGGAAGAAGCCAGAGTTGAGCACTCTTCCATCAGTCAGGCTCCGATGTGTTACCACACACACAATTACTGCATTCCTTATAAACCTCCAAGGAATAGATGAAGGTCAAATTAATGCTCATTAGAGATCAAAAGATAAAAGCTTGATGGAATACAAGGCTCTTTCAGGACAGCAGTGAGAATGTGAGCATTCAGAGTAATGGCACTGAGGAAATGTAGTTAAGAGCAGGGGAAGTGGAGAGCCAAGTGTGATGGATGGTTGAGCAGCTGACTGTGTCCTCCCTGGCAGGCTGAGCTTTTAGCTGCTGAGCTCTCCTATCTCATAGCCTAACAACTTTAACTCCTTGTTACACGTTTCTGTTTGGTGGTATTTACTGCAAGAGCATATTTTCTCATTGCTTTCTATCAAGGTTACTCTATTATCTAGGTTTATGGAATCAGTGCAGCCAGTTGTAAATGTTATATGAAACGGGAAAAAAAATTACTGCCAAATGCACAGAGGAACTACAGAGAAAACTTTCCAAGGATTCTTGAACTGATTTACTTCACTTCTGTTACACAAACACATGGGATATGTCAGAAATGCAAGTGACCATTCCCAGAAATATGATAAAGAATACAAATGAAAAAAATAATGCAAAAATAGTTGCATGACTTTTAATTTTTTTGTCTAAAGCCTGTCCAAGAGTACTAAAATAATTTAGCAAAAGGCTTTTGAATGAGAGATTAAACTGTCACAGAATGCATAATATTTTGTCTTAGTCCTACTTGAGAAAAACAGCATATTTTGAAAGTATTTTCTAAGTTAATTAACAGGTTTTAAGCATTTCGAGTTGCTTTTCCTCTGAATACCAGAGATAGGATTCCATTAGCAGTACTAAGAACTTGCTTAAAGCCTTTGTTATTGAATGAACTTTCTTTAGTGGACTTCATATTAAAAAAAAAAAAAGAGAGAAAAAGTTGGACTGATCTTAGCAAATAGTTTATACTAATATTAATTCTTGGAGGTCCTTGGGCTTTTCCAGCCTTGTAGGAAGCAGAAATAAAAGATAAACCTTGACTGGAAAGACAGCTGAGTTGACTCTGCAGAGCAGATGGCTGAAAATGTGTTTAAACCACTTGACAGGATGCAATCTACAATGTAGCATTAGTGTAATTTGAAATATTACTACATTTATTTTCAACTTCATTCAGAAATTCACTTCATTTAAATAAATGTCATATTTTCAGACTGAGTCATTTCATGTTGCTTTGGGTTGATGGCACTATGAACACTGTAATGACATTGTCAGTATATGTTAAAAAAAATTACCTTTTTATCCGGAAAGTTTGTCTCTGGTTCCATACTAAAGTTAATGGAGGTAGCAAAATAAAAAGCAAGAATGCACTGGCAGTATGTGAGAGAAATTACAGAGCGCTCTCTAATTATATCACTGTATTACAGCAGTGAGAAATCAAACTAGGACTAATGGAACTGCTCCTCCTAGAAGCTATGCTAGGCATGTGGAGAACACGGAGGTGATTCAGGACAGCCAGCACAGCTGCACGAGGGGCAGGTCCTGCCTGACCAACCTATTGCCCTTCTATGATGGAGTCACCATATCAGGGGTCAGGGGAAGGTTTACAGATGTCATCTCTCTGGATTTCTGTAAGTCCTTTGACCTGACCCCTGCATCCCTGTCTCTAAATTGTCAAGAGATGGACTTGATGAGGGGACTCTTAGCCTGATAAGGAATTGTTCAGCCACATCCAGAGGATAGTGGTCAATGTCTCAGAGTCCTGATGGATATCTGTGACACATGGTGTCTCTCAGGGGTCTGCACTGGGAGTTTTTTTTTTATTATAATAAATTATAATATTTAGTATCTTCATTAATAGCAGGAATGAAGGGATCAAGTGCTCTCTGAGCAAGTTCGCAGATGACACTGAGCTGAGTGGTGCAGATGACACAAGAGTGGTGCAGGTGACACAGGATGCCATCCAGAGGGACCTGGAGAGGCCTGAGCAGTGGGCCCATGGGAATCTCATGGGGTTTGACAAGGCCAAGTGCAGAGTGCTGCACCTGGGCTGGGGCAAACCCTGGTATCAGCACAGGCTGGGGATGGACAGATGGAGAGCAGCCCTGCTGAGAAGGACTCAGGGGTGCTGGGGGGGAGAGGCTGGACATGACCCAGCCGTGGGCACTGCCAGCACAGAGAGCCAAACGTGTCCTGGGCTGCATCCAGAGCAGCGTGGGCAGCAGGGCAGGGAGGGGATTGCTCTCTGCTCTGCTCTGTACTGCCCCTATGTTGTGCAAGCTGCAGTGCTGCATCCCTCTGTGAGACCCCAGCACAGAAAGAACATTGACCTGTTAGACCAAGTCCAGAGGAGGCCACCAAGATGATAAGAGCGATGGAGCATCTCTCCTGTGAGGAAGGATTAAGAGAATTCAGCCTGGAAAAGAGAGGGCTGTGGGGTAACCTAATTGTGGCCTTTCACTACCTGAAGGGAGCCCTCAAGAAGGATGGAGAGATACTTTTTGCAAATGACCTTAAAGGGTTTGAAACTAGATGACCTTTAAAGTCCCTTCCAACCCAGGCCAATCTGTGACTGATGGTATGATTCAGTTCCAACCCCCCTGCCATGCACAGGACACCTGCCAGTAGACCAGATTGTTCAGAGCCACATCCAGCCTGGCCTGGAACACTTACAGGGGTGGGACAGTCACAGCTTCTCTGGGCAGCCCCTTCTAGGACCTCACCAGCCTCACAGGAAAGATCTTCTTCATGACATCTAATCGAAATGTGCTCCTAGCACCCACAACTTCTTTGTGCACAACTGCAAGTAAATGCTCTTTTGAGCCAATGAAACAGAACACAGGTGTCACAGTATCATAGGCTTTGTATGAAACATCATAAACAGCTCCAAAATGCATGATCCCGTCTCTGCTCACACAGCTGAAGTGACTTTTGCTACTTTTCCCTTGGCATAATGACAAACAATGTGAAAAGCAGCTCTTTTTTCTTGTCTTATAAAGCCCAGCCCTTCCTGAAACTGTTTTTCAGTGGTGCTGGTTACAGTTGCTGTCTCACAGCCCGGTCCTTTGCCTGAAACAGAAAGATATTAAAAAAAAATACAGCTGTGAGAGTGTTAGCATATTACGATAATGGTCTTAAATTTGCTTTAGGGAGAATATAATCTTTTGTGTCTGATGGTTTGTGGGTGTTAAGGGAGAGACCAGAGTAAATATTCTTATGGGTCTCCTGACTTAACATCTGTTATGCAGTTACTTCAGGCTTTGGGAAAGTAGATTCAAAGATGCAGAAGTCATTTAATGCATTAACATATATTAATGTATGGCAAGCTTTTGGCAGTGTCATAGTATTTAAACAGCTTAACCTTCCTTTGTCTAAAAAGAAAGAATATACAAGATAGACCCTATGCTGCCATGTGAGCATTACTTAAATAATTGTAGAAGATGTTAGATGTGACATGAAATTTGTACAAGGCTATAAAACATATGATGGCAGGCAAACAGCTGGAATTTATGTAGAAACATCTATCTTAAGGTATGAAAATGCATTATTTTATGAGATTTGATAACAAAGTATATGCACAGATGTCAGAATAAAATGTTTAACCTTCTTATCACATTGGAAGAGTGTCCTAGATAACTTAGGGAGCTTAAACTAACTTTGTGGCTTGTACAACAGTTGATATTTTTCACATGCACAAACTTTAAATTAAAATACTGAAATATACGTCAAGAAAACCTCAAATTAAGCGGAGCTGTGGTGGTAAGTACATGTAAGTGGTGGTAAGTACATTAACTTAAAGAAAACAGCTCAAAGGGAGTGTTCTATTTAAAGGATTTTTAAATTCATGATACATTCCAAATTTATCTCATTTGAAAGTATAGAGTCAGGCTCAGACAACCTATCTGAATTAACACATCCATATTTGAGCTCAGCTATTAGGTCTTGTAGGTGAAGCTAACATTATGTGCTTTGATCTGGAAAACTGTCACCTAAAGTCCCAGCCTAACTGCTGCAGTGAAGATCTGCAGAGATGCAGTTTCCCTGTTCCTGGTAAGGAACTGTCTGTTAGCAAACACTAAACAAATGTTTCATTTTCAATTTTGTAAATGATTCCATCTCATCACAGGAAAAAGAACTGGGAAGTTATTTTAAAAAAAATTAAATAATTGTTTTGATATGTCTTAAGTGAATACTGTTACTGTGTTTAGCAATAACAACAACTAGGTTTTTTTACTTGCCTTAGATTTATTTATTTTCAAATTTATAGCTATTGTTTGATACCGGGATGAAACTTTTTGCTTTGGGTTAAAAAGAGATTTCCAGTTAAAAGGGTCTTTTTTTTTTACTCAGAGAAATTATTTCTATTGTTTACATATTAAAAAAGGGCTTGCTTTCTAACTCAGACAAAAGTCCAACCACTAATTTTCCAAACATAGCTCTATAAATTAAAAAAATCATGTTCTTCCATGTTTTACTGCTTTCTTCATATGGTCTCAAAGGGGAAAGCCTTGCTTGTCACAGTTCTGCTTAGTGGCTCCCCTCAAATAGAAATAAAGAATTGTTAGTTATGTCATCATATAAGCTGTCAGCTAAATGTTTTAGTGCTTCATAAGTGTTCTAAAGTCTTTTAATAAATCCCTGGGCTATTGTTTATTTGGGTGTCCATTCCATGCTGTGGATGTCTAAGTCTGTTGGCTTCAATATACAGTTATGCTTAAGATTCCTTGGGACTCAACCTATTTAATGAACACACAAACTAAGATTCAAGCATCACTCAAATCTTTGCTTTCCAGTCAAGTTAATTTCAAGTTGATCTCTGTATTAATGAGCTATTAGAAAAGACAGGAAGGCACAGGGCAACTTCTATATAGAAGCCTATTTTCATAAGGAAATAAGGTAAAAATTGATCATTTGGCATATTTTTAAGACTTCTGTTGTGTATATGCAAATAGTGATTAGCATTTTCAGCCTATCAATAATAATACTCTAATACATTTAAGGTAATGCAAAGATTGGAATCTAAAATATAACTTTGCCTATGAAAGCACACTTTTAAATTTCATTTGATTTGGCTTTTCACTACATGAAATTTCTGGCATTTATTCCTTTAGATATTCATAAAAACAGAGACTTAAAACTGTTACCAGTAAAGGGAATAACTTGCAGTGAACTCAGATGCAAATCAAGGCATTCCACTTTGCGCTAGGTACCTGCTCTCTCTTAGGTTTGAAATGCATTGCTTTCTACGACGTTGGGTTTTTTGGGTTCTTTGCTTTTATTTTTTTAAATTTTAGTCTTGGATAACTTCCATTATTGCAAAAGCAAGACTGTTTGTAATGGTTTGGACCAAATATAGTGCAACCAGATGCTATGCAGGTTTACCTAAAGAGCTTTGACAACCTCTTAGTCTTGATATGTAGCACACCATCTATTCTAGCCATGGTTGTTCAAAAGCATATAATGTATGTCATGCTAAATTGCACACTAGCTGTTTGGTTAGTATGGGTGTAATTATACCATAAACTGAATTGCAGCTGAAACTGAAAAATGGACCTAGAGCAATATTTTTAAGTTTTATAGGTTTTTATGCTAAACCACACTTTAGATTTTCCCAGACAGTCTATAGTTATCTTACTGTGCATTAATACTCCCCTCCTGATGAGGTAAGCGAAAGCAAGCCACAGGGGCCAGAGATTTATGTTCTGATTTGACAATATTTTTAAATCTGTGTGTGGTTCTATGTAGGGGTGAAGGCCATGCTGCTCTTTTAAGTAATTTTAGTTTGCTTGCCTGGAGGTTCCTCTTGCTCTGTGGAGTTTTGATACCTGTCTCATACTTGAAATTCTTCAGTCCTTGCACTTTCAAAACTTTCATTGACCGATCTTGGTATTGATTGTTCATGAACTGCAACAATCCCTCTTGCTTGTCTGATGTCTTTAATCTTTTTATCCATCTCCATAACTAATCAATATTTATATTGTCATGGAGGCAGTATATCCACATCTAGTCTTGTGTCTGCAAACTCACAGGGTGTTTGTAAGACAGATTGGTATAGAAACAGTTTAACATTTTCTGGAATGGAAGAGGAAAGCATTCCAACATGCTGTAAATACAAAGATAGAGTTATCTGTAAGCTGAAATTGCATTTTCTTTCTACCAACAGGTCCCATAAGCAGCATTTTGGTGAATAAGTATGGTAGCCGGCCTGTGATGATAGCAGGGGGTATCCTCTGTTCGTTTGGAATGATTGCATCCTCTTTCTGCAATAGTGTCCTTGAGCTGTATATATGCATTGGTGTGGTTGGAGGTAAGAGTCCTGTTTAAAAGGTTATATTATGTTATATTATGTTATATCAAACTATTTCTACTATTGTTCTACAAATGAGCTTCACTGATCAAAAATTCTCTGCGTAGAGATGCAATCCAAAAAGGTAGTAAGATCAGTTAATTTCAGCTGCCTAATCCTTTGAATTAACTGGTATGATGTTAAATTATTTCTTAGGACAATTCAGAAACAACTGATGAATTAATTCAATTAATGCTGTACATATGTACTTTTCCACATTGCACTATAATTGTGGTATAAAAATTGATTGGCTCATGACAGCACTTAGTACAGTCATTTATGTACAATTTCACATTTGTTGTTTTAGCTTTCAATCATGTTGCACTGCAAACAGGGTGGCAGAAGCTAGCCAAATTCTAGTAGAATTGTGAAAGCTTGTACCAGATTTCTGTAGATTTGTTACATACACATAATCTCACAGAAAAGTCTAACAACTTTCAGTTCAAAAGTTTCTTGTTTCAAATCCCCCAGGGTCAATCACCAAATAAAATTATTCATAATTATCTATCACAGGCCTAGATATCACCTAAAGCAATGACTTAAAATCATTGTAATGCCAATAAATGAAAGAATCTCCTTATTAAAAGTTGTGGGGTTTTTTTTACTCCCTTCTCGGAATAAGGAAGAAGAGATGAAATATTGCAGGTAATAAATGAGATAATACCTGTATATATTCAGGCTCATCTTCCTTGATGTTTGGACTAAAGGAGTCTGGTTTTATTCAGTGATTAATCCTTAAAAGTCTTATTTTTGACATCCTAAACTTGATGCCTACTGAAAGAGTTACGTTGGAATCTGGGAATGGGCCTATCAAGGAAGAGAGTTTCTCTCCTGTACCATCAAGCAGAGGCATATTAGAGTTTATTTCTTAGATGTCTTAATGCAGAGAGAAGGCCTAGAAGTTCAGCTTTGGCTTCAGTTGATACACTCAACTGATCTGGGTAGGTGGTCTGCTCCCACGTGTTTCCTTTACAACTCCTTAATAGTGGTCGGGGGAAGGAGAGCTGAAAGTGCTGGAAGATAATTTGCCATTTTATGTTCCAGTTTTACAGACAAGTTGGATCTTAATTAGGGTTGGAAATAGGAAATTAGGACATTTATGCATTTAAATAAACCCTACATTCATTGTAGCTGAGGTGACATTTAATAACGTTTGTTAAATGAGCCAGGAGAGAATCGTATTAGAGTTTAGCAAATAAAAAAATGGTGAGTCAAGGCATGGATACCATCATTCTTCTGTATATGATTCCCCTGTCTCTATCATTGCTGAAACACAAAAAGGAGTTTTGGCTTTCAGTGCATTGCTGCAGGGGAAAATGACCAAATGCCACCCTGACAGTCTTGGTATGAACATTCATAGACATCAATGAGGCTGTATTTCATTCTCTGATGCTAGTTGGTTTCAATATTGAGAATCACTGGATTGGATACTGGTCATTTTAAAAATAACTTGAAAGAGCTGGGATATGTTTTCACTGCATGATCTGCAATAATACTGTCTTTTATGTGTTGTTTAGGTCTGGGTTTAGCATTCAACTTACAGCCTGCCTTGACCATGATTGGCAAGTATTTCTATAAGAAGCGTCCCATCGCTAATGGATTGGCAATGGCTGGAAGTCCGGTGTTTCTGAGCACATTGGCGCCTCTCAATCAATTCCTCTTTAATGCTTTTGGCTGGAAAGGAAGCTTTCTTATTCTGGGAGGACTTCTTTTGAACTGCTGTGTGGCTGGGTCACTTATGAGACCTGTTGGACCAAAAAAAGTTCCTCCTGTGAAAAAAGATGTTGAAAAAGGCACAGGAGATTCTGCCTTGCACAAAAACAACAAGAAGTCTTGTTGGCAAACTATGAATAAGTATCTAGATCTGTCCCTTTTCAAACACAGAGGGTTTCTGATATATTTGTCAGGAAATGTCATTATGTTTATTGGTTTCTTTGCCCCAATAGTATTCTTGGCTCCTTATGCCAAGCACAAGGGAATTGATGAATATTCTGCTGCTTTTTTGCTCTCTATCTTAGCCTTTGTAGACATGTTTGCTAGGCCTTCCATGGGACTTGTAGCAAACTCCAGGTTTATCCGGCCAAAGATTCAGTATTTTTTTAGTTTTGCTGTCTTGTACAATGGAGTCTGTCATATCTTGTGCCCTCTGGCAAAAAATTACACTGGCTTGGTGATATATGCTGTATTTTTTGGGTTTGCATTTGGAATGGTTAGCAGCGTTCTTTTTGAGACATTGATGGACCTTGTTGGAGCTGCCAGATTTTCCAGTGCAGTGGGACTTGTCACCATCGTGGAATGTTGCCCTGTGCTCATAGGCCCTCCTCTAGGAGGTAAGAATCTATTTCTTTCCATTTTTTTCAGACATTAGGGCATAATCTTGCAATGTAACATTGAATTAATATAATGTTTTTACTGTTAGTAGAATTGTACCATAACAGCCTGATAGTAAAATATAACTGCATCAGTTACTTTTCTCCAACCTAGGGGCAGCCTGAAGGGTGGTCACTTGCCCTTGCTTAAACCACTTTAGTTTATCTAAACAGAGAGAATGGGCATTTCCAGAGAGGAAAAACTATCAGGAAAGTGTCAGAAGAAACACAGGCCTGTTCAGCCTTTTAGGCAGGGTGCACACATGGTGGGAGTCCATCAGGGTGCTGTGGAGCATTGTGGCCTGGCAGGATTTCACACCCCAGCTCTGCTCACAGCCAGCCCTTTAGCCTGTTTCTGTAGCTAATAGATGGGGGCAAGGCAATGCAGAGGGTGAACTGACTGAAAGATGTTAGTGTCACCAACTTCTCTTTTCAAGTGTAAGGGGAGCTTAAAGGGAGCCTAGGTGTATCACTTAGACTATATTCATAACACTTGGGCTCCTAGCAGCAAAAATGAACAGTATTTTCAGAAAGTATTTTGTGTTTCTCAGTATTCAGTAATGCTGATTGTAAGTTTTATATTATTGAGATTTCTGATGATATAAGAGATCTAAAAAAATAGATGCTCTAATTTTATTGAGAAGCATTGGTGTGTATCTTGGTGTATGTGTTGCAGTATAAGCCCAACAATATGAGAATATAAAGATAGGGAGATTGCATTAGCATTGTACCCACATTAGCACTGCCTTAGATGTCAGCAGGATTGTGTGCCTAAAAGCATTTATATATACCAAAATACTTCAGATTACTGTCAGTATCTCTGTGAAAATAGCATTGTTGTGTGCAATTCTGAACATGCCAAAACAGTTCCACTCACTTCAGTAAAATAATATTTATACAAGTAAATTTTTAATACAACTTAAGGCATTCCCTATTTTTCTCATCATTTAACATACAAATCCACTTTGGCAAAGGTAGAGCAAAATATATCCTCACACAGACTCTTTCTATGCCACCTAGTGGGGGGTCTGAACCTGTAACCACTGGAGTCCAGCCTTTCCAGTCAGCTTCTGAAATCAGTAGCAACTTAAAAGGTATTAAATCCAATATTTATGGAGCAGTAGCTTACACAGTTATTTATTTTTTCAGTGTATAAACTTTTCAGGAGTGTTGGAAAGCATATTTTTTTGTGCTATAACACCATGAATAATTGATTTAATTTGTTAAACAGAGGCAACAAATGGCGTGAATATATGGAAAAGCTAAGCTGCAGTTTTGACTAGTTCATATGTTTTAAAATAGTATGCTGAAGCATTGATAATTCAGAATTTTGTTTTTAAATATATTTTTATGAGACTGCTCATTAATAAAAATCAGCAAATTGCACTATTTACACTAATAAGTGAATTGTACACTTGCAGTGCTATTTGAGTCTGTCCCAATACTAGGTTTGTGAAAAAAAAAAGAAAATTCTGGAATAATTTCATGGCTTGTAAACGGGTATCAGGTGAATAGGCTGGCATTATGCTTTCAGCCCAGTAAAAGCATCTAAATGCATACTAAATTGAAGTGTGCAGCTCACCCTGTGAGTTTCAATTATAGTGTAGGAAAGTTCAGAGCTAAATACTTGGATATGTACAAATGTTAATTTGGGAATTGGGAAAATTTAGAGGGAATGTCTCATAAATTGGAAAAACTTATATTTTTCTCTCCTTGTCATAAAGAAATTTAATCTCAGAGGTCTGAATGTAAGTTTTAGGCACAGGGTTCAGAGTTTAAAACTCAGCAGTTGAGCGTGATGCTGAAGGGAGAAGCCTTTCTATCTCTTTCACCAGTCAGAGGAAAGTAAAAGTGAAAAGCAGGCAGCTGATGCACAGAGGCAGCAGCCTAAAAAGGCACATACCTCTTCATCCTATTGTCTTTATGCAGCCTCAGTGAGTGTCAGACTGTCACTCCAAACAATAGGAAAACACAATTAGGAGGTGAATAAAATAGTAAGGTAATGAAAGAATGAAAATAAAAGAGCAGAAAAACTGTCATTATTCATTAAGCTTTACCTACTTTGTTCTTCAACGTTTTATTCTTGTCAGTGTCCTCAACAGCAATTGCTTTCTTGATTAATACAGGAGTTTTTTAAGAGTTCCACTGTCTGTGAAAGACAGATTTAACATGTTGAAAATGCATTTCTGCTCCAACTTCAAAATGAAAAAATATATAGATATTTTCACCAAGGGAAAGATGTGGATTTTATTTGGTATCCTAGTCTAAATACTCTTTTTCTCTCTTCTTATCTTTGTATTTCAGGTTGGTTAGTAGATGTTACTGGGGAATACAAGTACATGTATTTTGTCTGCGGAGTGATTGTGACTGTGGCCAGTATCTGGTTGTTCATTGGCAATGCCATCAACTACAGGCTTTTGGCAAAAGAAAAGAAGTTAGAAGATGAGAAACAGAAAGCACAGAAGAACGCTGACCCAAAGGAAGCAGAACCATTAACAAACAATGAGAATGAAGATGCTTCCAGCAGAGCTGATAAAGCTCTTGAAGATCCATCAGAAAGAGAAACCAATATTTAATCTGAAATATAGCTCAGAAGGCGACATTTATGACTTCCATTAGGAATATGTCTTCAAGACACAGGCCAGGTTTTGTGGTAATAATGATCAGTCACAATATTGGATGGGAACAGATTTTTACCCAATGGCAAGACTCAAAGCTAAATTTCTATCTACAGTTTATTTGTTTCAGTGATACAAAATTATGATTACAGTGGTAGTGACTCAATGCAAATGAGTCCATTAAATTTTGTCTCTGGACAATCATGAGTCAGATAAACCAGGCTATAAAGCCTTCCAATGACAAACAGTTTTGTTTCAGAAATGTATGTAGAGCAAGAGTATCTCCTACTCTTATTTGGGAAGATACTTGCATTCATCTTTACGATGTGGTTAAAGTCTTTTGAAATAATCTGTCCAAATTCTACTTACCATTAATATTAAAGAGAACATAAAGTCAAAAATTTGTTTCAAGAGACATAATACCTGACTGTAGCATACTGAAACATTTTTCTCTTTTGTACACCCACTAGAGAAAAAATATGGCTGTGTAAGCAATTATGGACATAAAAGTTGTGTAGGAGACATATAATTGGTGAACACTCCTCTAAAATGCAATCAAAAGTTGATTTATAATATATTCCAGAAGTAGTTTCCTCCAGTGATAGTTGATTACATAGTACTTCAACATATGCATTTGAATTCAATGTTCACACCTTGCTAATTCAAACTAGCTAAAATCTGCTGTACATAAAAGTTTTAAACCCAAGATTTACATTTCTAACAAGAGTGGCAATCAGTTTGTTTGACTTTGTATTCCTGTGTAGCTGAAGGATCTGGATCAGACTGTGAAGCCATTTTCCTAAAGGGACTAAATTCATAATCTGCTGATGTTAAAAGGATACTAACCCTTGGCTTTTGTGGCCTTAATGAGTTTCATGACAATGACTTCAAAGTAGATGCTTGGCTTTATTGACAAGTCCTTAGTTGTTTGATGGTTTCTTGAGAGGAGATTTAAGATCTAACTTCAGATCTTTGCAGATGGGTAGCTTCCCAGTTCCCACTTCCCTTTCCCAGGAATTTAGTGAAAAGCTACTTCTTTTTTTTGTAGTGCTGCTTTGAGCAAAAATGCTGCAAGGCACCTTGACAATGCCAGTCTGGAAGCTTTGAATTGACACATCAGTTTTATGCAGGATGTTTAGTCTTGTGTCTACAATTTCATGCAGACCATCATATAAATAAAAATGTACACAATTGTTCCTCTTCCTTTAGACAAGACAAGGCATAAACCTACAATTTTACTTTACACAAATTATTTAGTACTGCTTTGAAAGTTAAAAGTGCAAGCTTCTGAAGATAATATGTGAAATCATTTTTGTTCTATTTTTAGGTAAGGAAAGGTGCTATTCATTTTGGAGGGATGCTTATAAATGCCTCAAAAATTGTGAAAATTAAGGGTCTGATTCATAAAACATTTATGCACTGTTTATGCAGGATACACCTACACTCAATTCCAGGAAAAGAAAATTATTCATTTTAGTCCTCTTCTAAATCTCAAAAAGTTGGAAATATATTGGACAGAGAGGGAACTGTGATAAACACACTTTGAAGTGCCAATAACAAAATTAAAAACTCAACAGTAAAATCTAGTAGATATGGGAGGGCTTTGAAGAAAGTAATTTCTTAATATTCTTTTGTTCAATATTATTTTAATTTTTCTTCTAAAAATGTTGAAAGTGCTTGCTTCTGTTTCACTGGTTTTTCATTTTATACAGTTCCATAGTAATGCTGATTTTTTAAAATTTTCTCATCACTGTTTTGGGGAGAAATATGAATCTACTCTCGTCATGGTACAGAATTTAATACCTACTTTTTACCTAGTTATATTCAGGAAAACCAAACCTCTCCAACAAATCCTGTAAATTTTTAGGAGCATCAGAATCAAAATATGTGCATTTCAGAGTTTTGGGATAAACTATGGATTGCATGTTCAGACTCAAGCCGTGTGCTTTGCAAAGAGGAATGATTCAGTCCCAGTAAAATTACAGTTCCTCTCCCAAGCCCCAGCTTCAGAGAGGGAGTAAATACATTGCACCTCCACCTGAACCTTAGCCTTGCCAGCGCCCCATGACATGAAGCATTGCTCTCTTTTTGGCTGTACAAACATACTGAGTGAATTCCAGGAGCTGTGAAGGCCTTGTGTGCCCATAGCCAGAAAGGGATGAGTTTCTTAGGCACTAAGATTCCATACAGTGAGGATTATCAGTTATAAATACTGGATTGTGAAAGATGAACTGAAATTTTAGCTGAAGAGTGGTCATCAGGAATATCACTCTGCTCTCAATAGCCACTGATAGAAATGCAGAGATTATTTGAAAAGAGATTAATACAGGAACTGAACCAAAATGTCTGAGGTAAAATTGTAGGTGCTTATTGTTATCTCTTTGCAATAAAGGAGCATGATTAAGAATAATGGTAGAATACAAGAAGTGTCAACTTTTGACTGAAGGCTGTTAAAAGTTGCTGTTGAGTAAATAAGGGATTTAGAAAAATGATGTTAAAAAAAAGTCTCTCAGGAAATATGCAGGCAACTTGCCTGTTCTATGCAGGATCTCAGAATACAAAACAATATGGCATAGGAAATAAGGGAAAAACAAAGTTCCTCGAGCCATAGACACATCTGACCACTAGTAGCAAAAAATTATCTCACTATCTCAGAGGAGAAAAAAAATTCTATAAACACTCTACAGAAATGCTACTCTTTCATCTCTGGTCCATTATGTTAAAAGGGAATAGGAGTGCAAGAGCTGCTTTACCACAATTTACCAATGTGCAGTTTTTAATCCCATAAGGCAAAATGATGTGGCAGGCAACTAGAGCAATATAAAGTAGGAAAAGCCAAGTTAAACATTTCCTTACATCCCTTTCATTACTCTTTCTCTTAATAATAACAACAAAATAAAACCCATCAGCATACTCTTGATACTACTGAATATTAAAGAAGTTAAAACCTAGAGATGAGTGAAGAAAATTGGAACTGTATCTATGCAAAAACTGCCTCAAAATAAAAACCCATTTCTTCCAAATAACAGGTCCTAAAGGGGCAATTGCCTAGTATAGGTAGCTCTTATTTCTAAAAGTAATGATAATAATAAATTGCCTTGAATCAACTTTATTCTGAACATCAAAGTAGTGAAATTAGTGTAACTTGCCTTCAAACTCCTGAATATCACTCCTACTTGCACTGACCTGTAATTTGTACTCTAAATCATTTCATCTCTACATTTCTGCTTTTGAGATTAGACCTAGGTATATACATAATTTCTCTGAATTGCTCTGGTTTCTCTTAATTACCTCACCCTCAGTCTGAACCACTGAAGGGTCAGGACTAAGACATTCCCCTGATCAGTGATGAAGAAATGTACTCCAACTTTCTAGCACATGTGTCTCTTATGCACTCTAAGAATCTGTAGTCTCAGTCAGTGCAAGCAAACCCTTAATTGGTCTTGTTCTCATTTATACTCATGTATACGTCATTCTTTTAATGTCTCTACTACAGTATTGCTAAACCTGATTGCCCTTTTTCTCTTCTAGAAAAAATAATGTGAAAATTTTAAAACTAGTAGGAAGTATTTTCCCTAATTTCATATCAGGGTTAAATTTCAAGTTTTTTTAAAGTACACATCCAGATACTTCTCTCTTTTTTTTTTTTCTTTATGTCATATACTCTATTAGCTGTAGAATTCTCCTGTATTGCCCTTTCCAACTCCAGAGAAGGACTCTTTGCTAGTAATTCTCAGTACTCTTTCAGAAGTGTATCAAAATTTCACCCCTCCAATCTCTCCCCATTAAACTGTGGTTGCAATTGTTAATTCTGTATTTCCATGAAGTTCAGACAAGCATCATTTTATATGAAAGACTACAATGCTTTTATTTCGGGATTGTGTTTCGTGAACTGCTTTGACAGAGCTAGGGAAAATTTTACTTCATCTTCAAATAGTTTTTTTTAAGTGATGCTGTCCTTATTGAGAGGAGGTACAGCTTTACTTACTGCTGAAGTGAATTGCAGCAATTTCACTGACATGGATGCAGAATTCACATGAATTTTAATGGTCATGATGCATATCAGCATCCACTGTGCTTAAAAAACATTTGGCAATGTGTACATGATTATTCCCCCCAGAGATTTCTCATTCCTTTTAAACATTCCCCACCTCCACCACCCCATACTTCATTTTGATGTAACAAAAATTTTGGACAGGGTATGTAGTGACTTATACTTAATTATTTCTTGTGTTTTTCCTGAAATGACACATTTTCTATGTTGCCAAATGCAACATTTTTCACTTCCTTCTTTCATGTCCGGTTGTGAATATTAGTGGAGAGGTATTACTGGGATACTTAGGTAAAGATACCACATGCAGCCAGATTTTGGACTGCTATCAGGATTTCACTAAACAAAGCCAGTCACCACTTTTATAGATGAACATGCTATAAATGACGCTGACAATTTTGCCTATAACAAAATTGAATCAGGCAATTTTTGTTAGTTTCTCTATAGATTACTATTTTTCTACTCAGAGAGAGGAATATAAAGGGAATTTTAAAATAATTATTTTCAGAGATGGCTTACCAAGTTTTAATAAAGCTGTTTGGAATTTTTTGGGGTGGGTGCACTTCTGTTATTTGTGCAAATATATATATAATGAAAGTGCTTGCATGTGCTATCACATTTTTGATCAGAATTTGCAAAAGCATTGCTGTGTGATTTCAACATAATTTGCATGTTGTAGTTTTGCAGTTCAAATTTTTCTCATCATCTACCTCTCAGTTGAAGTTTGGAGACTTGCACAACCCTGGAAGAATAGAGTTAACAAAATGCATAATGGTAAAACCTGTACAGCCTGTTAGAAAGTCTCCCAAATATTTAAAGCTGCTTACACTTCTGTTTTCAAGGCAGGGCAAATCTGTGTCCACATCTTTGCATCAGTTCACATATCTTTAATCTTAACCCTAACCTGTGAAGTTTTTACATCACTGATCTGGTTTAAAAGCTCAATGTGTCATTTAGGTATCCAAAGTCTAATGATCTTTCTGTGAGATGCTGACCCGCTATTCTTTTTTGTTTTCTTACAATTTCTGAGTTAGGGAAATGAACAAAGTTAATATATCCAAACAGTTTATCAAATTATTACAGAACATTTTGCATTTTGCATCCCTGAAGAAAAAAAAAAAGTGTTTCCTGTTTAGAAATAATAGCAAATTTTAGCTTGCTTTTCCTTTTATGGGGCAGTTGAAGGAAGTAGTTACAAAATACTAGATTGGGGTCAAGGAATTATGATTATTCTTCATATAGTCTTTACAAAACCAGAGATGATTGTTCCTTCAAAGATATTCTTCAAACCATTCTTGCCTTCTAGGACCTAGTACATAGTCCACTTAAGCCAACACAAAAATACCAATCAAAGAGCTTTACCTGACATTGGAGGTGATGTGGCTTCAGTGGAGATTTCAGCCTTATTTTCTCCATTCCAAATCTCAGGACCATCAGATATAACACAGCAAACACAGGATTTGTTACAGCTGGCAAATTTTCTATGCCTGCATAATATTCCCAATGAATCAGTCCCTAAATTAACGCACAATATGTATTATTTTAATAGTCTATGTAAATAAATTTTAAAAAAATCCCACCACACACTCTGAATGTAGATTATAAAATACAGAGGATATATCTGAATAAATATCCAAACAAGTCTGTTAACCCCAAAGGAAATTATCTATTCCTTTCAAGCCTTCTTTGAGCAGTGTATAACCTTCATTTTTCTTATTTCCAGAGAAAATGGTTTATGTCGTCTGTGAATGTATATATGGACATATATAAGGGAATATATATGCAGATATGGTATGTGTGTATATATGTATTCCCCTATATATAAAACTCTAATTTATATATATTATATATATTTATGTATATATAAAATATATATAATATTTTAGAGTAAGTTGCATATTGTGCCTGATAAATGAAACATAATTGTAAGCAAATAAAAAACTTCCACAAATGGCAGAAAAATTTGAAGCTTTTTTTAAGAGCATATGCTATTTTTCAGTTCCTGCTAGATTTATTTATAGTAGAAATTAATTCAAAAAGCTGCAGTATTATGTAACACTGGTTTCCAACCATGACTCAGTTCAAAGCAGCCTAAGATCACTGAGAATGTTTATTGAGGTAGATGGCAAAACCTACATTGTTGGTGAACTTGTTGGTGGGGTGTCATTGCGGTGGAAACATTAATTAAATGATCTCTGAACAGACTGCAACCAATATACTGAGTTTTCAGCTAATGTGGTATGTATGACCAGTTAATACAAAATATTGGTGGACATTATATTTTTTGTAACAAGTATGGAAAGTGAGAATATTCAAGCCCCTGCAAACAATATTCCTGTTAGATTAATATGTGAAATTCTCCAAAACATTAGTCATTTTAAAAACTGACAATAAATCATATATTTTACAGGTTTTGGTGGTTTTAATTCGTCTGCAAGTAGGCAAACCCATGAAAAGTCTACATTTGGCTCTCACTCTAGAAAAAAGTTATACCTTAAAATTACTGGGAGATTTTTCAGAGTGGTACATAAGTCATTTACATAAATTCCCTTCCTCAGAGAGTGATACAGATGCATTTTCCACTTACAGCCTACTTGGAAAGTTCACCGTATCTGCAGTTTTATCAACAGAACCTGGTATTGCTATGCAATAATTAAACATGCAGTAACCATTGTTTTTGACTAATAAAGTTGTTTCTTCCTTTCTGTATTTTGCAATACTGTATGGTTTTTACTTGAATATATTGGCTAGATTTTTTTTTTTTTGACAATCAGTTATTAGCTAGAGGTGCTATTTATGTTCCAAAGAGATATGAGTGAATGATAACTTTCTAGATGCCAAATCCTTTTTTTTGACCTGAGAAAATTCATTGTTCATAATGTATATTAACCCTGTAAAGTGCTTATGCATTGCATTAAATTGTATTTAAATGCATTTTTGTTCATTAACTTCTATTCCAGGCTTGTACTACTGTGTAATATGTCAAGTTTGTCCACACATATTTATGGGAAATTACAATGAAAATTGTGTATAATAAGCAATTGGGAGAAAAAAAGAAAAATGAAAATAAAATTTCCATGTAAAGTTTTTCTGAAAGGATGTAAATTCTATTTTCTTAGTCTTCTTAATAGCATATTATTTACACCTTCAGAGTGTGCAAATATTCATAGATACTTAGATTGATTCACTAATCTGTTATAGCAGAGATCTCAAAATCACTTCTTGTTGCATACAAAAAGAGAACTTCAAGATTTCCTGTGGAGAAAAGCTACTACTAGTAACAGAACATTGTACCAACCCCTTGCTATTCCTAATTTCACCATAATTAGGATTTATTCTCATACATAACTCAAATGCTGTCTGGACATCAGTGTTTCTTTTCCCCGTTACTTGGACTTGGATGTGTTCCTATATTCCATGTACATGGAATGTTATTCCTTAGTCACCAATACTCATTTTGCTACAGAAGAGAATTTTATCCATGTCTTGAAATAGTGCATGTAGATAAGTCTTACTTTGTATCCTCTGAATGTTATCTAATCCTGTGTTTTTGTAAATTGACTTCAGTCTATGATTGCTTGCTCCAGTTAAATTGTTATTTACAGAATATGATTGGATAATTAAAATTAAGGTACTATGGGGGGTGTTAGAGACAGTATTAAGATCACCTTTGCATACTATCTACACACCTTTCAGGTAGATGAGCAGTAGGCTACTAGAAAACAAAGCAATAAAAGATGAACTATCAAAGAAGAAAGAAATAACTTTATCAAAGCAAACGATTGTTATATTTCTCATAACTGTAAAATCTATTTTCAAAGAATTAGACATATAATCTTCTTGATACATAGTTTTGATTCAGCTACCAAAATATGTTTAGATTTTGTTTAGATTATGGACTCTTGTAATATTTGCATATCTGACTGTTTTAATAATTATAAAAATCTATTTTCAGGCATTGACCAAGCAAAAGACCAAAAAAAAGTTAAAAAAATCTAGTAGTAAAATTGTCTCTTTGAAACAATGAACAAGATATGATATTTAACCCTGCTCAGAGACACAGCTGATATTACTTTTATGCCTAAGGATATGCTGCCTCACTGAATCTAAATGCATGACTAAAATGCATTGCTGAGAAATAGATACTGATTTCAGAAAAATCATTCCTATAACTGAGGATTTGTATTTTGATAGTGTCATGGCAAGATAAATGGAGACAGTCTGTAGTCTGTTTCTAATATCAGCTGTTACTGTTTTCCAACAAATGTTATTTTATTCTAGTAATAAGCCCTTTTAACTCTGCTAGTTATTCCAAGTCAAGTAAATAGATTGCATTGCTATTGCAACTCAACATTAATAGCTTCCTCAGTTGTATTCCTCTGATCAGGACATTGAAAACATTATCCTTCATTGAAGTTCCTAATCTTTTAAATGCAGTCAACCCTGAATTTGTGTGGGATCTGCTGTGCCAGCTGGTTCCCTAAAGGTCTATGGGACCTGATGGGATTAATCTGAGAATACTCCAAGTGCTGGCTGATGTCATTGCAAGACCTCTAGCAACTGTTTTTCAACAGTCTTGGGAATCTGAAGAGGACACAAGTGGCTAGAGGATGGCAAGCATCTGCATTTGCCATAGCACATTATGTCTTGCTTCATCTTCTTACATTACAGACAGAGATCAGAGGTACCAGCATAGTTTTTTAAATATAAAGTCTGAATCAAAAGTCAAAGAAAATTAAGTTACATATAGAGTGTATTAACAAGAGTCACATAATTGGTGATTGTGATCCACTGGTTGAATAAGTAGTTCGGCTTCATTAGGTGCCTTGTAATTACCCATACCTGGTGAAATCAAACTTGGTTAAAATATATCCATTTGCTGAAGGCCTGTTTTTGTCATGGAAGCTTCTGACAGCATCCTATTGTATAACATAATGATGTTCTCACCTCAGAACTTATATGTGAGGATATGATTCTGTTCTTTTTTTGACTAGCATGAGACCTCAGTCTTGCTGTTTTTTCTGTACAAAGGAACTCTTGACCTAATTCAAAGTTTTGGGTTTTTTTCTCACAAGATATAAAAGATGATACACCTGGACAAAATCCAGGAACACTGAGTCAGATTTATATTTTTTAGGACATTTTACCCACTTTTTATCAGTTAGTGCAAATGGATCTTAAAACATCTGGGACTGTACTGTCTTGAATTCAGTTTGAAGTTTTATAATCCCAGATTTTATGTATTATTTGAAAATTACCTCAAATCAACATTTCACATTAATATATGAGGATTTAAAGTAATTTGTCAAAACTCATATTCATATTAGATGATTTCCTTTTCTGGGATTTAGTCAGAATTTAGAGTAAATGGTCCTGGAAGGTAATTAATTTACTTCCCTTCTTTCATATGTTCTTCTCCTCCTAACTTTGTCACTGATACTGATCATGCAAAGGCGAGAGACTGAATCAATGATTTTTTTTTAAACACTGTTAAGATCGTGGAAGTACCTTTGCCCACTGTAGGGACTGCTGTCCACTGAAGGCCACCCCTCCCTGCATATGTCTCCAGGCAGGAATTTGGACTCTGATGAGAACTTGAAATAAGATAATAAGATAAATATATATATAAAATATATAAATAATAAATATAAATAAAATAAATATAAAATAAATAAAAAAATATATAAATGAGATAAAGGTGGTACTTCTGTCCAAATATCTTGGGTCTAAGGAGAAATAAACAAGGCTGAGGGAGAAGAATGAGTACACTAGGGAAGCCAAACAGCATCTGTGCTGAAAATCATCTCTGCCTGGGTTCATGGTTCATGGGGGAGGCCACAGACCACAGGCTCATCTGCCAAGGCCAGGTTTGTGCACACTAACCCTGCTGGTCAGGGAGAGGAAGAGAGTTTTTTGGGGTATGACGGAATGAGTTAACACCCATACACCAACTGTCTCAGTTGTAACATCTCCCAACAACAACAACTGTAAGAAAACAAAAAAAAACAAAACCCAAACAACAAAACACAAAAATAAACTTATTCTCCAACAGTTTGGACCTTATATGATAAAAGGAACCTCTGAGAAATTTCTTGAAAATTTTGAAGTCTCCAAAAAGAAAAAATGAATCAAAATGCATTCCGGAGGAGATACTGCTCATCATTTACAGATATCATCCTAAAATCCTGATAATATTATTTCAATTCAAGATCAAATTAGATTTTATTGCCTGCAAATTTTCAGTTTTAATTTGAGTGCATTTAAGAGCAATATCTATACAAGGATTTTTTTTTAATTAAAAAACACCTATGAACTGTTTTATTTTATGTGTTTCTTTTTTTCATAATTTAATTATAATTTTTTATCTCTGGAAATTGTGTGAACATAGTTAATCAAGCAATATATGTTTATATATATATATATAAACTGACAGCAGAATAATTTTCATGCCTTGTATATAAATGATATAGAGTAGAAGTTAATTCTTACTGCTGTTCCTACTTCCCCTTCATATCATTTTCCATAAGCTGGAAATGTGCATAGTCTATTAATACTTTAATGTTTACGGAATTGGAATGGAAAATTTGCTAATGCTGCTTTACTTGTTTCTTAATTTAAGACAAGCAGAAGTTTATCAGCACAATCTGTTTCTTTTTTATCATCCTCATGAAAGTTCATGAAGACCTACAAACTACACAAGCATTTAATTAAACTTTTATATGGCATTAAATTCTCAGCAAAAAATTAATGTGAAATATTTAGGAAAATGTTTTATAAAAACATAATAGAACTCTCAAAGCTTTCCTTTGAAATAGTTTTAACTGAACACTAAGAGAAAACATTTATCTTAGATAATCTAGTTCAGGCGTCGCTAAACTTGTTTCTGCTTGTATTTGCCACAAAATAAATATTTTCTGAAATGGTCCTGTAGAACCCTAAAGCTGTCACTAGGTACCAAAAGGGATGGCAACATTTTTTGATACATCATACATATATCAGTTTTTACTTACAAAGAGTTTATTTTGGAGGAACACTAATTCATTTTGCCAACCATCATAATATACTTTGATTAATAACAGCCATTCCAGTTTTGCCTGAATGATAAATGAATAGCAGTTAGGCACCATAGTTTGTCAGTTCAATCACTGAACTGAATAATTGGGGGGAAATGGTTGAGTATGAAATGAAGAGGCTTTTTTTCCCTCACAGAAAAAGTGCTTATTTGCCTTAATTGCAAAACAAAGATTTTCAATTCCATTTTGAACCTTCTAAATGGACATAAAAGGAAAATTGGATTCAATTTATGAAACAACAGAGTTTAGCAATGATCACATTATTCATAAGACATATTGAGAGACAGATTCACTTCTGGCTGACATGAATGACCCCATGATTCCCTCTTCTAAAGCTGCTGGGGATTCAGGACTGAGTTTCTCTCCTACTCATATTTTTTCCTGCCACAGAAGTGAGCAATCTTTCATTTCAGTTTGCATAGTGACACTCTACTATCTGGACTATATGTCTTCCAACATAAAATATTTTATGCAAAGTGAAGGAACACCAGTAAAAATAATTGCTAGTACACAAAAAATTGCTTTTGCACAGCAAAAATCCCCAGTGGATTCACAATTCCCTGAGTGTCTCACAGCACATGCATTGCTTGGAAAAGTCACAATACCCACAGCTTTTAAAAGACTGGAAAAAAAAGGAAGATTGGCATTGGTAATCTATTTCTTTTTACTCAGCTGATGTCCACTGCAAATAATAAAAAGGCCTTGTTGTTGGGTATTAATAAAATCCATAGGGGCTTTTTTGTGTGTGTGTTTACTTTTGTCTTGGTTTGGAAAGACAGTTGCCTGCTAAAGGAGACAGGAGCCTCCCCTGAAGTGGATAATGCCAACCCTCCCCACCCCTCCGAATTGCTATGAATAAAGGGCTCTCAGGCAAAAAACATGGGAGCAGGAAATAGCAGTTCTTTAATAGGGAAGGGAAAAAAAATAAAATGATAAAATACAACAATGCAATACACTAGAACAACACTGTCAGCAGATGTCCCCTGTTAATTATGATCACTCAGAGAGAGATAAGGAACATTGCCCACTTGACACCAGACAACTGCCATACAGATGGCAATAGAATACATCTTGCCTTGCAATCTGGAACAACTTTGGATTGGACATTTGCTTTATTGTATTTGTTTGAGGTACAATTTCACAAAGGGACCCACAAGGGTCATCAAGTTCAACTCATTGAGTTCCAGCCCTGGAAAAGACACCATGTGCCCGAGAGTGTTGTCCAAATGATTTTTGGACTCTGTCAGGCTTGGTGCATGACCACTTCCCTGGGGAGCCTGTTCCAGTGCCCAGCCACCCTTTCAGTAAAGAATTTTTTTTTAATACCCAACCTAAACATCCCCTGACAACTTCAGGCCATTTCCCTTGGTCCTGTCACTGGTCACCACAGAGAAGAAATCAGTGCCTGCGCCTCCTCTTCTCCTCATGAGGAAGTTGCAGACTGCAATGAGCTCTACCCTCAGTCTCCTTTTCTCCAGGCTGAACAGACCAAATGATGTCAGCCTCTGCTCAAGGCTTCCTGCCCAGACACTTCACCACCTCTGTTGCCCTTCTTTGGGCACTCTCCCATAGCTTTATATCCCTAGCACCCAAAACTGCCCACACTATTCAAGGTGAGGCCACACCAGTGCAGAGCAAAGCAGGACTTGCTCAGGTGGCGATGCTGTGCCCGACGTGCTCCAGGACACTGCTGGCCCTCCTGGCTGCCAGGACATGCTAATTGAAAATGACTGCTGCACAGAACTAGGTATTTTTCTTCCCACCCACAAACCCAGAGGCATAAAAGTTTCATCTGGATACAAAAGGCTACTGAAAATGAGAAATTGCCTCAAAGTAGCAATTATTTTCTAAGGGTGTTAATCTTCCTGGCAATGTTATTCCCACAAGTAACAGTGTCATTAAATGGTCTTAGTTCTGGGTTCCACTCAGGTTTATTAAAGAAAGATTTTTCTGTTAAAATTAATCAAGGGAAACGTATTTAAATCTCATTTTTAAGTTCTGTCTTTGTAACTGCAGCAGCAGCAACCTGGAGATTCAGTGCATCTGGCAAAGGGTTGCAAGTGGGCTGTTAGCAGATGTAGGCCTAGGTATTGAGAGTGTGATATACTTCATTGTCCTTAAGAGTGACACTAACACGAGTTTACAACCAGAGAACAGTTTTAAGTACTTCAGTTGGTGTAGGGCATCAACAACAAGCATGAATCACCGTGAAGCCATTTATAACCCCTGTTTGAATATCTGTTAATAACTTACTCCCACACCTGTGTCCTCAGACTCAGCAATGTGTTTTCTGTTTATTGAAACAACAGTCACTGCTAGGCATGCAGGACAACCTTTGTCTCACCTTCCCCGGAGTGCTGACAAGAGAGCTGACTGTAGAGCCTGAAGTGGAAATTGCTGGCCTCACACTTTTTGCACATTCTCCAGAATACAGCTAAGCATCCACAACACACCGCTGAGCAATGCCTTGCCTCAGTGCTGCAAGGCGCTCAGGGCAGGGGCTTGTCTCACTGGGGTACATCAAGAAGTATCTGGTTTAAACACAGTCCAGACTCTTCCTCACTCTGCCCAAACCCTGCCAAGGGATAATCACAAAACTTTCAGGCTAAATAGTTTGTGTGGTTCTTTCTTTTGTGTTTGTAAGCTTAAGTGTGGATGAACATAATAGACAGGGAAAAAGTAAGGTTTTTAATTTGGGGAATTCTCTTTATGATATATTTTACCAAAAGCATGAAAAAACTCACATGAATCAATCAAAGGTCTTTGTGAATAGATTCTTGCACATAAAGGTGTCTGTACCTAGGAGGGTTTCTCTGCTAAGAAGTGTTTGGTCGCCTTATGGAAAAATACATTCTTGGTCAAAAACTTTTTGACCAACACAAGTGACTGGGAAAATTAGCAATCACATGCTGAAATTACCTTAGGCTGGTTGGAAGGAACAAAAAACAAAATCACAGAAGAACACCTCCATAGATCTCTCTTCCACTCCTAAAAAAATGCTGTGGTTTTTTTTTTTTTTTTTTTTTTTTTATAGGTACTTTAGGGGATAGCTTATACCTTTAGAAAATTGTCCTTTTGAATAGAATCACATTATAAATAAAAAGAAATTAAAATGCAAGATAATTTAATTTTTTTTCATGTCTGTACTATGAATTATTACAGGAAATTTCCAAGCAACTTTCTAGGCCTCTTTTCCTACCTTGTATAATTACTTTATAAGTATACAAGAAGTCATGGCTAGAGACCTCAGTAAAGAAAGGTGAAACCTATGAATTCAAGGGATAATTTCAGTGATCACTAATATTTTTATGTTCTCAGAACACATGCTGTTTTCCATGTCACCTTTTAGCAGCTGAAGAACCACTTCCCCTGTTACAGAAGTGCAGGCAATAAGTTCTCAGCATGAAATTGCTACATCCCTGAAGAATATGTACAACATAGCTACTCACTTTCTAACACCTCTGGCCTGAAAAGATCTTCATGGTTCAGAAAAAAAAAATCAGATAAATTTGAAGACATTTCTCTATTCATGTGCCTTTTTTTTAAATGGTGTTTATAACTATATTACTTTTTCATAGTTCCTAGTCTTGAGATAAGATGCAACAAAGGGGAAAATCTCTGCTTTCCCATTAACATGTGAGTAATATCTAAGCTAAAAGCAGGTAAGTGGAGTCTAGGAGCTGGTCTTTACCTGGCTAGTTCTTCTCTCACATTTTTCTTTCACAGGGACTTTCTAAATGCACTGTTGTGTCTCTCAAAATGGTTTCTAACTGAAAATATATGTGATTACTGCTGAGTAGCATTCTTACTGCAAGATGGTTTTGCCTCTGCATGACAGGTTGTTACGCATTATGTTGTAGTCACTCAGTGAAATATTTATGTCACAGTAGCCACTTGCTTCAAGATAGAGAAACAGATTACCTAAAATAGAGAAACAGATTATCTCTGTTTAAGTATCACCCACACCATCTCTGCTCTGCTATCCTTAAGCCCAGCTATCCACATCAGCAAGCAAACAGCTCTCGAAACCACAAATTATTATTGCTATTTGCATTTTCCTGAAACAGGCTGTGCGTGTGAGGAGTATGGACTGATGAGCAGCACTCCAAAGTAGCTTTGTTAGTAAGACTATTAGGTGAGCAGAGGGAGTGAGGAGGTCTTCTAGAGCTACATGCTGTGGTTGCTTCAGCTTCTCCAACCCACATGTGCCTGTGAGACAATCAAAAATGAGTTGCTGGTTGGAACACTACAACTAAAATGCTGGTGTCCTCTCAGGATTAGCAAGGCGGCTCTCCAAAGCCTTGATTTCAAAAGCACAAATAAAAAGAAGAAGGAGGAAGGAAACAATGAGTGCAATCCATTGAGGACACAATCAGCTCTGTTTCTTAGTTAAGGTCTGATTTATGAAGTGCAAAGTGTCACAGTCTCTGATTCAGTTAACAGTAGTGTTTCTGAAACATTTTATGAACTAATGGAGATCACAATTAGCCTCCTGCCTTCAGTTGCAATACATGACAGACTGACAGGTTAAATGCCCAGTTTATGCCTGCTGTGGTGCAATTCTGACCATCACTTTTTATTTGCAATATGATTTCAATTACATTATAGAAGAGTTGAAACAAATAGACCTTTAATAAGACAGCTTGTGGCCTTCTAGAGTTAAGCTTTTAATACAGAGCAAGAATGGACATGGCCATTGTAGTGTTCATCCAAAGCATTGGATTTACTGAATTTCTGAATACCTATGAAAACCAAGAGTCTTTATGGAGCTCTAGAAGTTTCAGAGTTGTTCAACAGGGTTTTTTGCTTGATTGCATCTTGATTTAAATGAGTTGATGGCTCTCAGCTGGAGATGTCAGGAGTAGCTTTGAAACTACCAGCATATATTTCTTTGAGTAAATCTTACCATTGAAATCTATCAGCTGTTATGCAGGTAGCAGTTCTGGAAACTGACTGTGACTGCAGAGAATTTCAATTTTTAAGTTACTCCCCAGGAATATTATGTATATATCTATACATATATAACAAACACAAACATAAAAAATGATTAGTTTGCTTCAGAAAGTAAATACTTTACAGAGCTATTTTCCTGATCTTTTTACATTTAAAGAAAATATGGTTGTAAAAAGAGTCAGTCAAGTTCTCTCATCACTAACACAAAAAAATTCTCATCCCAATCAAATTAAAATCTCCATTCTGAATACAGCTTTTATCTCCTCACTTTCATTTTCCTTAGCATGTATGCACAAAGTTCCATAAGAATCTGCTATACTAAATATACGATTTCTATGGAGCTCTCCAGGTAACTTTCAGCTGAATTTCCATTTGATTCCCTTCAATTTAAAATATTAATCATTAAAAAAGTTTCATATCTCAACTTCTAAAGCTTTTCTGCTCATAGGGAACAATCCTCATTTAATTCAGGCAGTTTTTCTATATTCATAATTAACTGTCTATTTTATATTTCATCTACTTAAGTTCTTCTGTTAGGAAGATTATATATGAAAGTGTCAGAAACTTCATCTGCTTGCACGGATCAGTAAATGAGATCTATCTTTATAATCTGAGTCATCAAGAGAATCTTCTCAGAAGATTAAAGAAATGGCCCTGAAATGTTCTGGCAATCAAAGTTGCGTAAAGTCAAAAAGCATACTTGCTGCTCTGTTCATGAAATCCATACTTTCACAAAAGAAATGAAAGGCATCTTTGGCCTTCTCAAACTTCAAAACTGCAGCTTAGAATTGAGTTCAGGAGAATAGAAATTTAGTTTTAAATCTTTAAAGAGTGATGCAAGTCTTCTTGTAAGAAGTCCAGTTGGGACTCTCTACATCTTTTTAAGTAGTTTCAAGAGGTGTACTAAAGTACAGCCAATTGTACGCATTAAAAAAAAAAGGCTCATCAAAGAAGACCAGGTTAATGTGCTGAAGCAACTCTTTATGTTAGGATATGAGAATTTTCAATTTTATGGCTATCTACAACTTTCTGACCCTCTCTGTTAACCTGGTCTTCTGGTGTGCTGCCCATTGCATTGCAGTAAATACTTGTGCAATGGAAGCAATCCTTCAGGTTTTTTCCTCAGCATTATGGAAAATGTCTTAGTCATGACTCTCATGTAGTAAAAGTTTCTTTTCACTCCAGAGGCAAAGCAGTTTCCATTAAGTTTCTTGGCTTATTTCTGGAAGATATTTGTACTCAACATAGGTATTTGTATGCAACACTATGAGGAGAAAAAAATTGCCGATAGAATGCCAGAAATAGCTAAGATTACCCTCCCAGAATTAAATGAGATTTGCCTGCTGTATAAAAGAGCTGTATCAACTGATATTTGACCATTTGAGGAACTGACTGTTTAAGTCATACATCACATAAAGCACTACAAGCCTGGCGCTAAGAGCTGTCAATTTGTCATAAACAATTTGGGAAAAAATGAGAGGATTTGATATGTCACATGCTAAACTGTGAAAGTGATTGAATATATACAGGAAAGATCAACACATGTTTTAAGTAAAAATAGATCCAAGTAAAACTGTATTCATAGCTTGATTAAGTAATGGCATTTGAGAACTCAGATCTTTGCCTGATGTAAATCAGCACTATTACTCCAATTCTGCACAGCACAAGCACAATGTATTTATTTTAAAATTTTTTTCTCCCACATAATAATTACACCCAGCTAGCAAGAAAAAGAGGAAAGTTTACAGCATGGGATTTATGAAGTTTGAAGAAGTCACAGTGGAAAGCATTCCAACAAAATAAATGGAGTTTCTAATCCCCGTGAGCTCTGTAACTAAATGAAACATTTTCACTAGAAATGCATTGGCTACATGATAGATCTGACATTGTAACCCTATTAACAATAAACCTAATGGATATTTATGGTAACTGAACTAGTTTTGGAAATATCTCTCAACTAGTATACTGCTACTATTTGATACCTCAGCTATTTAACACATCAAGTCAGTTTTCTCTCTGTTGTCGTAGATTCTAGAAGAGGATTTCTGCTGTCCTCAGAGCTCTAAGTAACTTACTTTTCAAGATGTGTCTCCTCCTGCACACTGTGACTGTGGAATATCTGTCCCAGTCCCTATCCCTCTCCATGTCCCTGGCCTTCTCCCTTTCCTTCACTTTAACTAATTTTCTTTCTGCAAAATTTAGGTTTTCTTCAGAGTGTTCAGATTTCATTACAAATAATTAAAACATTGGTTTTGTGAGTTATCAACAACAACAAAAAACCAACAAAGTTATGAAAGTAAAAAGTCTGTTAAGACCTATTTATTTATCAAGCAGTAGAATTCAGTATTACAAACCCAGTTTACCCCTGCTGTAGGGTTAGGTCAGGCTGAGGTTCATAAATTTAAATTTCACAGAACTCTGACCTTGATGATGTTTTTCAAAGAACAGTCTTCCTGAACTGTTTTTTTCTCCCTTCAGGAACTGTCTAATGGATTTCATAGCACAGTGATCACCAGCACACTTGTGATAACAGAAATTTAGTGTAGTAGTATTTTTCCCTACAATGTTAGCAACAATGGAAATGATGTAGTAACCTTCACATTCCTCTGTATTTACTGAAGATCATCATGTTTCAGTTCTTAGTTTTTTCTTGACCTTAAATAGATTCAATACTAATATTTATTTATATTTATCATATAATTGATGAATTATATGATCTGATATGGTATTATATGATGATATACTTACTTATTCCTGTTGAAATATTAAACTGAAATATTAACTTTGTTAGCAAGCTTACTATTGTCCGTAGCTACCAGGGAAAGGGATGGCTGTAGATTCCTTATCTTTCTACAAATAACATGATATGGAATTTTAAAATAGAGAAATGAAAAGCTTTGAAAAAAATAAATCAAGCTAGAATTCATTCATCACTTCCACATAGTAAGAGAAAAATGTGTACCTTTTCTAATGGTGTTGCTGGCTCTATCTTAGATAAACAATACATTGTTTACATAGCAAATTTCTGTTGATAAAGCCAATTAAAGCAATCACAGTTAGGAACATTTAGACCTGGACTTTGAGCTGACAATCCATTCATTGACTTTGTCCTCTTTTTTTAAACTGAGCAACAGATGATACAGCTCAACAGTCAGCCCACATATTCCAGCAGGGCTGGGGTAGCTAATGAAGTTCCTAACATTTTTAAAAACTAGAGTAGCTGCAAGTGAACTAATACATTGATGATTTAGAGACAAAACCATTAGCACAGCTATCCAAGAGTCAATAAATGAGAGCTGCTGCATCCTGTGTGCTTTGAAACTAATCTGCCTAATTGGCTCCTGGAGTCTCACTTCAAAGGTGCACTTTTGTTTTCTGACAAAAGAGATGTAATTAGGAAGTGTGAGATTGGGTCAGCCTTGATGAGGAACAGAAAGAAAACCAAAATGGCTTGCCACCCTATCTAGTCTCTAAAGACTAGTCACTAAAGAAATGACCAGAATCTATATGACTTTTTCAATCTTTTCCAGTTTGCAAAGATTCTTCCTCCTCTCCCAGCCATGTTCTCCTGTCACTTCTATTTTTCTGTATTTTTGAACTTAATTTTTAACACTCTACAGGTATGTGCTGGTTTTTACTACAGTATCTCAGACCTGAAAGAGAAGTAATGGTGATTGTTGTTTCCCCCTGGTCATTGTTAAGAATAAGATTCTGCTGAACCAAGTATAAGAGAATAATCAAATCTAAAACAAAAACAGGAATTGACTCATATACGCATCTTTAAATTAGACTCAAGATCTTTAATTTTTTAGTTGCAAGTTTTTTCTAGTTGATAATTTTTTTCTCAGTTTATTCTTATGCATCTTCTGCTACAAAATTTTTTCTAGATCCTCTGTCCCACTGAAATGATTCTCTCAGCAGTAAGTGATGTTTTATAGTGTATAGAGATATTGTGGTTATTTGTTGCTTGTGTTTTCTTCTTTTCTTTTTTTGAATTGGGCATCATAAAAGACAAATCATAGAATTCACTTCAGCCACTTCTACAAATTCAAAGGGAATAAAAACCCTTTTGTTTTCCCTCGTTCCTAATTCTTTCTCACTTGTCACTGGCACTTATAAATGACTGCAGTGTGGGCAAGGATTGAGGGGTTAGAGAAAATAGAACAAGGGCAACTGCCATCCATGTACTGAACTCAAATCTCTACATTAGCAGTTGAAAAGTGCTTCCCGTCACTGGTCTTTGCATCATCCCTCATAATTTATCCAATTCAAAACAAAAAATATAAGCAATAAATTAATCCTCATTTGTCTTAAGGGAATATGTGCTTACAAAGTACAATTTGCTTTCCCTTTGTAATAATCAGAAAGAATTAAATCCGAAATTATAACAGAATAACATATGAATGAACTATACTGTTTATTTAAAAAGAAACAAGTATTTCTAAATAAACCATTGAGAGATGACCTTTGTTTATGATTAGCATGAATAATGGAACATTATCTTGGATGTTGTTCTCCAAAAAATCCTAAGCAACATCTCCTACACAAAAATACTTTTAGTATAAACGCCTTTTTTCAGCTAATTTCTAAAAAAGAGATCAGGTTATTTCTTTAATTTTAGTGAACTATAGTTATACAAAAATGGCTGTTGCTTTATGCTTCATCTTTTCTCACCCATTTACTCAACCTTAAGTCTATAATTATATTTCAAGATTGTTTTTCTTTTTTCTTCTTTTATGGAGTTTTTAACTGTTCTTTTCTCTCTTCCTAATTATTATTGTTGACTCTAATGAGACCCTGAAACTTTTGAACAATGTAATGACATATACATATTTAATGGAATCTGGATGCTTTTTCTGTACAGGGTTAATATGAACATAAAACACTTTAAGAATGTCATGGCATACAGATAAAGTATGCATATGTCAGAATTGAAAAGTTTATTAAAATAAAAAAAAAGTTATAGCTAAAAATGTGTAAAGAACTGTTCTTATCTGACACTTCAAGGAATGGGCTAATGTAAAATAGAGACAAAAAAGAATGTTAGTGTTTCTAGGACCACTCTTTTCTGTCCCAGCAGGGTTCCACATACACTCTAAAACATAAAATCTTTATTTACTTCGAGAAATGCAGTCTCACTAGTTGTGTTTGATGGGATTGAGAAAATTACTTTGAAGACAGGAAAAGAATATTACATTTACAAACTGTATTTCTTCTTTTAACTAATCTAAGAAGACTGTGTGTAAAGGGTACTTGTTAGCAAAATTGATTTGTGGAATGATAATGAGATCTCAAATCTGAGAAAAGGGAGTCTTCAATCTTTATGGAATCACCTGGAATTGTGCCCCCCTCAGTTTGGAGGATGGAAGAAAAATGCAGGTTTTTGTGCTACCATTCTTTGAGCACTTCTGCAGACCCTGCTTATGTTAACCTCATGGTGTGTTAAAAGACCCAATTTTTGACCCAGAAATAGCACAGAAACGCCATGATGGGCAGATCTCAATGCACCAGTCAGAGGCAGGAGCTCTTGCCCCGGCCTCAGGACTGTTTTTCCACTTTGAGAGATTATTGGCAAGTTCTGTCACATTTTGTGCTATGGAGTGTCTGCAGAATCTTCTGACTTGCATTTGTAAAATTTACTGTTACAAGGAAAAATAAATTCCCTTCATAGGTGTTTAATATTCATTTATGTGCCCTGCAGCCACATGACAGTGTACTGCCATCCTGTGAGATCTTATAACTAACGTGTGGATGAATGGAAAGGTGAAGGCATTCAATCTGGAGACTATCAAGGAAAATAGGCATGATCCAGGAATTACTTCTGGCAGTTATTAGATAATACCTTTTCTTTGAGTCAAAGCATAAAATAATCTCCACTTGATGCTGAATCAAATGGAAAAGAACAATAATTTTCTCAAAATAGTAAAGGATAGTAACTTGAGCAACCTATCAGTTAAGGTAGTACCAATTTTTCGTTCAGCTGTGTTTGCCCCTTACATTTAAGCAGAGATGGTTACATGTTAGAAGATTGTCCTGCAAATATCTTCTTAGACAAGATCCAATTAAATGTTTAGGTGCTTTCAAGTTAAATAGGCAGTTATTGTACCTTTAAACTGTTCTTCCTTTCCAGAGTTGTGATCAGACTGAGCTACTCATCAGCTCCTGGACACTACTCTACTGTATGTCAAGTATTAAAACTACTGCTTAGAAACCGGAGCCTGAAATTCAGAGTATTGCTACTTAGAATGCATCTGTTGGGTTTTTTGGTTTGTTTTTTGGGGTTTTTGTTGTTATTGTTGTGGGGTTTTGGGGGTATTTCTGGGTTTTGTTTTTGGGGGTTTCCTTAGTGTTGGTGTTTTCTTTCTTTCTTTTTTTTTTTTTTTTTTTGTTTTATTTTGTTTTGTTGTTGCTTTTTGTTTTGTTTTGTTTTTATGGAAATGGTACAAGAAGTTTGGGGGTTGCTTGTACTTTTGATATTAATTAAATGGTTGTTAATGAGAGTGATACCCTGGTTCAGCATTCCAGGGGAAACTAGGATTCAAAGTTCTGCATGCTAAGAAAGTTCCTTAACTTACAGCAGAAAGACTATCTAGCAACTAAGAATGTTTTCTCTCTCCTGTGTAATTGCTGAGATGATGGACACTTGTCCTGCAGGCAGTAGATGAGAAAAAAATTCTATGGTTTTATATTTAACTTTCTCTGCCAAAGGGATTTTTGGTCTGCCAGTATTTTTGTTGTTGCTGTGGTTGATGTTGTTGTTGCTGCTGTTGTTGCTGGTTCATTCAATAGCAGTATAAAGCAAACTGAAGAAGGGCTTGAGGACTTGTCCTTACTAACATTGAAGACACATAGTAGTCTAACAATTAAACTGCAGTTTTTCATGTTATTTTCTGAGGAGGAGGCTATTCAGTCTACTAAACCTTTTTCTGTAAGAAATACAGAAATTACAGAAATATAATTTTAGGACTTTCCTTCTCCCTTCAAGGCAGAAAAATAAATATATACTTAATACTGTGAGAGTCTAATCACTAAGGTGTGTAGACTGTGTAGTATCAAGAACCTGTGCCTTCCATTCATGAATGCCTCATTCCTGTTAGTATCATCACACATGAGGAAAAGGTGTCAGTGTACATCCCTAGTGACCTTTGGGTTATTCCTATAGTCTTTAGAATTCACTGATGCTTAAGCAAAAGTCAACTTCACAAGTCCAGGTGCATGCACCAGAACCAGGTGTGAAGAAATCAGAGGAACTTTCACATCAAAAAGCATCTGTAAAAAACATTGTCATGCAAGCAACTGCTGTATACAGTTTAATTTCAGTGATGACTTTGGACTTCTGTAAGTCATCTAATTAATATTTTTTTTCTTTTTCTATAATGATTAATATTATGTACATGTCCAGTTGAAAAAATGGTATAACCACAGGATCATCCTTTCTTTTTGTTTTTTTGTTTGTTTATTTTAAGATAATGACCTGGTATTGGATGCAAGAATTCCAATTCACCTTCTTGAAAGTTGTTCTTTAAAGCTGAAAACAATACAAAACAAATTCTGGAATTTTTATCTTAGTAAGTATGGTTTTCTATAATGCAGAAAATTGGGGTCAATATTACGCTACTGGTGTTTGTATATCAAAAATTACTATGAATAACATTAAAAGTTTTGTCTTTATTGCTAAATGTTTATATGAAATTCATCCTGCATTTCTTCATTAGTTTAATTGAACATCACAAGCTGTAAAGTTTTTCTTGTGTGGGGCACCATCTTTTGTCATGTTACCTAATGGGACACTTCACAACTGGAATGAATTAGAATTAGATGAACATACTTCTCAATACAGAATTGGGTGTGATAATTTTGTCACAAATATGTGTTGGGAAAAATCCCACAGAAATTCCCATTGTCAGAGAGAGCTACGAAAGTCAAACTTTCTTTGTCAATTTGCCAACTGCTCAGTGATTCAACAATGCTCTAACTCTACTGAGTTACTCTATTGAGTTACTCTATTGAGTTACTCTATTGAGTAAACTCTATTTACTTATTTTTACTCTGACTGCATGTTTATAATCATAAATATATTCTTCAAGTCCAGGCATGTGGAATGTGAGGTACTAATGATGCTATTAGTCAACACATCTCACTTAATCTCTGAAAGCCTTTGTTTACATGCTGTCTTTGTTTACAAAGGAAAATGAGAGTTAAGTGTTTTTAACTTAATCATTTCCCACAGTCATATCAAAAGACTTGGAGAAGATATTTGTGAATGTTAGCCTTTTGCTGCTGTGTGTCCCAAAGAGGAATCACATGCCAGTTCCTAAAACGGACTCCTGTGGTTATCTGCAGCAATGCTTGCACTGTGTGCCAATGTGCATTGTCAAACTTGTTGAAATTTATTTTCAGTTCCATTTTAAAACCACTGATATTAGAAGTCTAATAGCAAAATAGTACAACTTTCTTTTTCCAGCAACCTAATTTCATTAAGAAGCAGTACTTTTGTGGTTAAATGTGATTAAATATGGCTTAATTAATTGTTGTAGAATTTTATGAGTACTGATTATGCCAAAGATAAATGTTCCTGAAAGTCACTGTATTGAACTTGAATAAACAAAGTTAATTTATTGAAAATTATAATTTAACATGTCTCTGAAATTTATAGGAATGGAATCATCTTCAAAACCTCCTAGGAGTTGAAGGAGAAAATTGTATTTAGTCTAATAGGGAGCACTTGTGATTTTTTTGATGCAAAGCAATGTGCTCTACATGCTTGCAATCAAGAAACTTGTTCAATCTTCACCTGCCTTTGGGATGCCAATTCTGATGACTTTTAAAATGAGAGAAGGTGGCTCTCTAGGAGAGAGTAGAAATACTTGTATGCATACAATGGAAGTCTACTATCTGTTGTGAAGCTTTGATGGGAAATTAGAAAATTTCCTCTGTAAACATCATTCTGGCTTTCACAAGAAAACATTTTCATTTTGATCAAATTGCATTTATATGCAATTGTGTAACCAACAGGTAAGTATTGAAAAATAAAAAAAGAACTAAAATTATGTATTTTTAGAGATCTTTCTCCCACAGACTTAGTGGGGTTTTTTAAATTTAATGCACCATACTTAAAAGTGTGGTGAAATGAACACATTTTGCTATGGAGTTCTCTTGCATGTAGATCAAATGTTTTGTAAGTCCATATAGCTAGTACCTTTGATTGTTATCTTTATGTTTCACATTGTTCCTGAAAATAATTTATGAAAGCATACCTCAGATTTACATTTGAGTAATGTTTCTTTTTTACATTTTGATAGTGTTTCTTTGTAAAAAGGATGCACATGTTTGCAGAATAAATGTGGGGGGTTTTTTTCTGTTTATTTAAAAAGTTTCTGTACTACAAGGTAATAAACTCATGTATGATTTTGCTAGGCTTTGTAAGAGGCTTGCTGAATCTAAATACAAAAAAATAACATTCAATCCAGATTAGCTGATTATATATCTGATTATCTGTGGTTAGGGTCATTTTTTCTAAGCAGTTCCAGGTGAAAATATAAAGGGGAAACAGAAATAGAAAAGATGACAGGGTCCCAAAGTTTCCTTGTTCATTTCCACAGGAAGTTGCAATACTGATATCTATCCATGATCTAAGGCGGATGAAAGCTGGAATTCATACATTAATGAATTCCATTGCTAATGAACCTCTCTGGAGACTTTGCATCTAGAGAACATCTGCTACACAAAAGAGTGTTTTCTGAAGCTATGAATGATAGGTCTTGTTCATGAAATATACTGCACTGTTGGCTTCTCCTTTAAGATCGGGGACAGAACTTGTAGAACTACTGAGAGAGCTGTCCTGCAAATCAGGTTAGTAAAAATAAAACAGGTTCTGTTGCATTTATGGTCTTTTTGTTTGTGGTTTTGGTTTTTTTGTTTGTTTGCGGATTCCCTCGCATTTTAACAACATGGCAAATATTGAACTGTAATTATAATGTATTAATATTATGTAATTAAAATGTATTAATATTTTCATGTTAATTTTTTACTTGTCTCCTCAAAAGGTTCTGGAATTTCATAGAAAAATTAAGGTTAAAGATTTAGAAAAAATAAGGGCAATTTTTTTCCATTTAACACCAAGCAGGAAAAAAACAGCTCTGAGTTGATCTCACAGATTTAAACATCTGAAAACAACTGTCCTCTTTTCCTAAATTTTGAGTGCTTACAATTCCAAACCTGACTAATATTTTAGAGATAGCTACCAGAAGAGTTCTCATCCTTAACGCTTGATAAACATAAAATAAATCATGCTAAATAAAAATATTACCATTATAAATTGGTGGCTGAGGGAGCTTAGCATATTGTAAGCAGGTACTATTAGGGCTATAAGTAAAAAGCTATCTATTTTTATAACCTTGTCTATTAATTTACCATCAAATTCTTTTTTTTCTGATAAAATCATGCAAAATTCCTAGGTATGTGTTTTGTTAGCTTACTTTTCAAGTTCATGCTCTATATATTTCACAAGGTTTTTTTTGTTCTCTCTCTCTTTCTCTCTTCCTCTTTTTCTCTCTTTCTCTCTCTCTTTCCTTCTTTTAGGTCAGGACTTTTTTTCCAGTCTCCCCTTTTCATTTCATTAGTCTTTTAGTTATGCAAAACCAGTGTTCTATGCCCAGCAGAAGGTTTGTGACACTCACCACACCATCTTCTTCATCCTTCTTGTGATTGTAACTATTTCAGCACCTGCTCTTTCTTCCTGCCTTGGGTGGTTATGTATGTGCATTTTCAAACACATGCTGTCTTGGTCTATGTTAGTAATAGTAAAGATAAGCCCCAGGTTATATATTCATTACTAAAGAATGAAAAAAAAAGTTTTCTTTTTAGGTCCTTTTCTGACAGCTGTCTGGACTGGTTATTTCTGGAGCTACAGAGCATCTCAGCTTCATGGCTGCATCTAACTTTGGTTTAACAGATAGAAAAGATGTTTGCCTGAAGACATCTAAGAGGACAATAGAAAAGGCATTATTTCTTTGCCCTTTTGTGCCTACAGTGATGCGTACTCACATCTCTGAAAATAAATTGTAAGGATGGTCATTCTGACATGAAAACTTTGTTTAAAAGTAACAAATATTGTTTTTAAAATTACTGTTTGGGAATTAAGTGACCTGCACTTCAGAAGACAAGATGCTAATGAGAACACAGGAGGACAGTGTGATAAAGTGTTCAACAGCCTTCATATTTTTGGAAGGATACTGCACAAATCAGAAATAGTATTATTCTGTTTCTATGGCACCTTTTCTTCTTTTCTTCCCAGTTTTGCACTTCCTGAGAAAAGAACTCTTTGTGCTTTTCCTCCTTTGCCTCAGCTCTTTGGTTAGATTAGTCAGGAACTCATTACCTTGTGTCAGCACGAGTGCAGTTATACAGAGTTCATGTTGAGCCATGTCCAGTCTTTCAAATTGTCTTATTATCCAACTACATGGTGAACTCTTTGTTTGATGAACAAATGCTCTCCAGCAAAAGACCTTTGTGTGCAAAGGATACTCATATTCCTCCTCCTTACTCATTTTAATTGATTGTTCAGTGGCTTGGAAAACTAACTTCCTTGTCCTGTTGTAACTCATGCATTTCAGACCACCCGAGGCAGGTATAGAGGGACAAAACCAGTGTTTGTACTATGCTGTGCACAAATTGCAGATCATTTTTTTTTCCCTGTGAGTAAAAATAAAGAACAAAAAAGCATATGGTGCAATGCCAGTGGGATAACTATCAATCTCACAACTGCAGGTAAGTTAATATAAGAAGCTAATAATTTATGCAATTCTCACAATATCTCACAATTTTTACATTTCACTAACCTTATAAAGAAAAACATTGAGTACTTCATTCAGCAAAAAATGTCAGGATAAATTTGGGGGTTTTTAAGATATTTTTTCCTTCTCAATGTACAATTATGTGCTACCAGAAAATTAAATGCCTGTTTTTCTGTCCCCCACATCAAGACAGAACCAAATTTTGCTACTCCTTAATTGGCTGAAGGAGGATGCTTATGAAATAATCACATTTCCCTTGAATCAGCATGTTTCCCAGTTTGCTTGCTGCATGAATGAATAAGAATTGAATGATTCCAAGCAAATTTTTCCATCCAACAATACAGCGGGACACTTTACATGGCTTCATCTCTTGCCACAACAGTTTTTGCTGTAGTGATTATTTTTTAAATTCTTTTCAACATTTTTTTTTATTATGAAAACTTTTAAGGTTGGGAGACAGAAGGGACCATTTCTTTTCAACCTGAAATAGAGAGGCTCTGCTCTCTATTTCTATTCCAATAGTTTCAGTGATCATTGTTTACTGGAGTTTTAAGCCTTTTAGTATTTTGAGACAATGAAAATTAATGAATGCACTGACATTCAAAATTACATCCTCAGTCAAGTATTAGAATTTTGTGAAATAAAATATACCATTTCTAACAGCCCTGTCTCAACCTCCAAAACACATATTGATTTCAAGTCCTCAGAATAATGTGATTCATTCTTGAGGATCCACTTCTGTTCTGCATATGACTTGCCAATTTAGACAGATTTTGAGATGGTCCTCAGTAGGATGTTGAATGACTACCAGCCTGCAGTCAAATCAGGGAAAAAAAAGATAAAAACTGTGTAAACTACACGCTAAAAATCTCTGATCCTTTGGAAAGCTGTCTGTTGCTTACTAACATTAGGAATTAAAAGTCTAACAGATTCTTGTGCTCATCATAAACTGGTCTGTCACATTAAATACAGTATTTTTTTTTTAATTGCTTTATTGTCAAGGTGACTGTGTGCCATCAAGAGAAAGGAAAATATAATCTGAGCCCCTATATACTAATTAAACCAGATGCATGCTTTTTCTGGAAGAGATAGAATCAAGTATTAATCACTGGGGAAGCTACAACTCCCTGGAGTCACCTTCTTGGAGTCGGTCCAAACAAGTTTTGTTGAGTACCAAAAATCAACACAACATGAATGAAAGAGAAAAAAACAAACTTCAAAACAAGTATTTTGTTATGCTGTTTGAACTAATTACATATCTGGAATATATGACCTCAGGAGATACAGATGCTGCTACTGAATCTGACTTAATTTCAGCAGCATGAGGCTCAGTCATCTATCATCCAGCATGATCCTCAAAGAGGGATTCAGTGCTCTTGCAGGCTTAGCATGGAGCAGCTACAGCAAGGCAATGGAAAAGGGTAGGCAAAGAACGTGTCTAAGGTGATCTCTGATGCCTTGGCAGTTGAATAAAAGCTGCTCGTTAGGAATCACTTAGCTGGGTGTCAGTACAGGAAAACAAGCATTAAAGAGAAAAATAACTTCGTTTTTGAGTATTTGAAAATACCCAGAGAAACTGTGGTAAGTGTAATGGGGATTCAATGGACTCAGTGGGGACTCAATTCCTCACTTAGAGTATTGTCCAGTTATGTGTAAGACTGTGACAATCTGCCTTTTCCCTGTCAAAGGCACTTCTGCAAGCCCTGTAACACTTATGGGGCAAAAAAAACTGATAAGGAAGACTGTGTTGAACTATATACCAGTGGCCTGAGGATATAGTCTGTTAGAAAGTCTCTAAATATAGGCCTATATTCTAGTCTCTTAGAAACCTTTACACTTACTGTACTAAAGAAAAATAGGTGCATGCACCCCTGGACACAGGCATAAGAAGTTGTTTTTGAAACCATTGAATTACATTATTTATTATGCCTCCTTAAATGAAACTACCATGACTCTGAAATCCTGGACAAATGTTCTTTAGAATGAGCTCAATCCCTTTTAGGGTCTTCAGCTGAGTGGGAAGATAATCAGTGCTTGAATACATCCTCCAACCTGTCCTGGAATTTTGATGTAGTTTACAGTCACTAAGTGGCTAGATGGTTATATGGAGCATTTGTGAGCAAGTGTGTGGGGAAGTTTTTTATTCAAAATTGGAATCATCTTCTACTTAGAATGCTGCCAGGGTCGGAGAGTATATTGCCTGAATTTATCTCAAATTATGCTGATTTTGGATTGTCTCAATTTTATCCTTTGGTTATTTCAGCTCTAGTATGGAAAATCCCATAGCGAGTCTATTGGCGGGTTATAATGTTGGCTGCTGAATTCTATATTAACCTTACCTTAATCGTCTGGGCTTCATTATAATGCAAATAATGAAAAAATCATAACTTGAGTATTTGAACTGCATAGTATTTCTTGTCTTCTCCTCTTCCAGGCCTGAAAGCATTAGGAAGGTTCTCAGGAGAAAAATTCAACATGGCAACGGCTCCAACTCAGAGATACACTCCTAATTTCTGTTAGTTAAACAGGATGACTGAGCTGGCCTTGTGACTTCATCTGTGTCACAGAGGCAAACACTAACACATCATTCATAATAAGCTACTCTCCACGGGTCAGAGAGCTAGGGGCAAACCTGGAAGGTTTTACATGTATGAGTAGTTCCTGTCTTCTCTTTTTCTGACATTATTAACTTGGGTCTTACACCTTGAGCTTTACAGGTACTGGTAATATGCCCTTGCAGACATAAGTTGTTTCAAATGAGCAAAACTGGAGTTTCATGCTACGTGACTAATTAGTATAAGCAAATCTTGTCTCATAGCAACCTAGATCTGGTGATGAGCACCTGCCAGCCCAGATGGTTTGGGGAGGAATTTTCCAGTTTAAAAGAATAAAGTACTGTCGCTGAGCTGCTTCAAACTATTATTCAACAGGAATTTTGGAAGAAGTCTGAGAAGTGATTATGATGAAATCTTAAAAAATAAGAATCTCCAAAATTGTCATGCTCAATTGTCATCACTTGTCAAGGTATGACTTTTAAATAATGCATGGCTGTTACATCTCATTCTGCCTATGTGTGCTAAAAATAGTATTGAACAGGCATAATTTTGGGAATACTGCAAAACAAATAAGATCTACAAATTTACAATTTTTTTTTTTTAATATAAGATTTTCCGGTATTAATTGCAGTCTATAGTTCTAAAAAACTGCATGAACAAAGTTTTAGAGGAGATCATTATAGGAGATTTTTGTAAAATTTAAAAATAATTCAAATGTACAAACTCTTAAATACAGATTGACTGGAATTTTCTAACTTATGGCAATAGCTCAGAAAAAATATGTGGAAGACTCCAAAATATATCTCTGTGTTAGAGATATTGTTACAGCAACCTCATAACTTGCAGATGAACTTCTGATCTCACTGATATAAAAGACACCAATATTTCAGCCACCAAATATGGGGAAACTTCAACATTTCAATTATTTTTTGTTATCTAGAAATTTTAAATGAAGATGAACTTCTCTGAAGCTCTTTCATCAATTCTGTTTATTAACCTTTGAAGAGATTATGAAATCTCTGGGAGGACAGCAATGTTATTAGCTTCAATGAAAACTCTATGCCATATTTCCTTCTGCATTTTAAAATCAAGTACCAAATTTGCCTCAAATTAACAGATTGACTTTTTTGTTTCAGCTTTATTACTATGCCTTAAAAATGGAATACTTAGTAGCATTGAGAGGAAGGAATTCCTCTTGAAAATTTTGTGTGCTATTTCATTTTTCTTAGATGTATTTTAATATTAATTAGTTCATCTTGCTGTTTAATTTTAGAGATGATGAGGCAGACTGATGATAAAAATGTTTAGGGTTAAAAAACCCAACAATTTTTTACCTATTGTACCACTTTCTTGTGTATCTTTCCTTCTTTTTGTAAAACCATTCAATATGAAACATGAAGAATTTATTTTAAAAGACTGGTTTATTATGAAGTCCCAGAAACAATTTTGGCAGGCACTACACATGCTAATATATTCCCCAACTGGAATTTATCAGTTCTAGGGTTCAATGAGTCACAAGAGAAAAAACCAAAGTTTAAGGGTTTTTTTCAAATTTTGACTTAACAGCATTAGTACAGCCTTGTTTTTTCTCAGTAATCTAAAAAGAGTTCCTTGAGAATATATGAAAGGTGCACAAATGCATATACATCTATTTACATCCTCTTTCCTTGATGAAATAGGTGCTTAATTATATGTCAGAACTAAAATGAGGATATTTCACCAGTCGCTCACCATTCACTGCAGATCTAGAGTACAATTTAATCTCTTAACACATTCCAGAGTTGTACTTGCTTAGAGCCCTCAGATAAGAGAGAAAAAATAGATCATATCATTGGCTACTTAGGACTGGAAGAACAATATCTTCATGTTATTGAACAAACTCCCAATTTTCCCCCAAATACCAGCAAAGCACGAGGCAAAAGAAAGAGCATCACTGACAGAGAGGTGTACAGGGGAAGCTGGGATATGTCAGGCTGCAAGAATAGCTCAAAGCATTTGTATCAGAACATACCATGTACATTTTGGTTAAAATTAAGAAAAATTAGCCAACTTTCACTCATCACTCCTCAAACTACCATACCACAACTCATACTACAGGATTTTGCTTAGTAATTTTTCACCAATTTTTTTTTTTTTTCTCATGTTTTTCTTTACAGGAGAGAGAAGGAATAGAACTGTATTATTTAAAATTATTTTAGTTTTTCCTCTCTGTTTTCACAAAAATAGCAGGTGTGATCCTATGATACAAAAGAGGTAAGAATAAATTCAAGCCCCTGTGATACAATATCTGAGGCACAACTTTTCTCAGTAATGAAAGGGTCAAGAAATCTGATTGTTCTGTAACATACATTCTGATTCTTTCTTAAAATAAGATAAATTTAGAATATATCACATGTAACTGCTTACTAATCATTTTGAGAGCAAACTCACAATAATGAGCAAATTATAAAACTGTCATTAAGCCAATTTGGTGGCATGAGATAGTTAAAAAATGTATTGAGGCTTCAAGACTAAAGGCTGGATTAAAACTAAGATAACAAGTGTTATACTTGTAAAGATCCTGAACAGGAACTGACAGGGAGGTCTGATTTCCCACTGCTACATACTACTTACCTCATTCTTAGACTTTGGTGACAAATTTTTCTCAAATTTCTTTTAAATTTTTGCCCTGAAGCTCACAGGACAAAATAGATGATGTCGTCAAAACCAAGCCAGACAGATATTTCAGAAAGAATGTGATGAAAATAGCACAAATTGTCATCCAAGGGTTTCTTCAAACCAAAGACCTTGGAAACAACAAAAAAAAACCCATTAGATATGCATATATGGGCATGTTGGATGTGCATTTGAGTGTAAACATTTAACACACAATAAGAGGAAATTAAGGGAAGAATATCCCGGATAAACCAGTTTATTTTCAATGTCAGATGGCATTGTTTAGGCAGATAATGTGACTGCTTGCTGAGGTTTCTGAGCAGATCTCCATACTTAACCTATTTTCAAGTTTTGTATCAGGTTAAAAACTGAGCTAGAATATTAATTTTCTCCTGAGAGACACATGAAATCTGTTATAGCAGTGTATGAGAATTCTGGTATAAATGACTAAATACATATGAATATGTAAATATTTGTGTGAAATTGCAATGAGTCAGGTCTCCCATGATTGTCACTGAAAGGTCTTGACCCTTCCAGTTCAGTACAGCAGAATTAAGAAATATATTCCTACTGGAGGGTATACAGACACCACTGCAATCCTGAGTAGCAACAGAAGAATCAGGAATTATTCTTTAGGAAATTAGACTGTCATGAATGAATTTGGGTAAATCAGTAGGGTTTTTTTCTTCTACTGTTATTTTTAAAGTATGTTTCTCTTTTCTTGACTCCAACATATGTGAACATTTTTTTGTTTGCTAGTCATCTCAGCAGTTGCCCAGTACTTCTATCTGCTCCCCGTTCCAAGAACTGACAGCTGCCTCAGCTGATCATCAGCTTGGCTTAAAACTTCTCTTCAGAAATTGTTCCTCTTTTATTGCAGTGCCATGATATATTCAAAGTCTACTCTCTCAGACACAGGGAGAAAACAAATGAAATTAAAAAGAAAAAAAAAATCTTGAGTGTTTTTATAGCTACATTTAATTTCTACAGTCCTGTCTGGCCTGCTTGGGAATTGTTAATGTTATAAATAGAGGCAGCAAGGCATTTTGAAGTAAGAGATGAATTGCATTCTGGTAAACTACAGGAGATGTAAAGATATGCTACTACTGCCCTTATGGGGAAATGGCAAACCATTGACCTAAATTTTAAAGAACAGAATGATTTTCAGCAACAGTAAGAATTCATACTGATGAATTCAGTCTAAAAACCACTGAAATCATTCATTCCTTATCCAGTTCCTTCCTTCTTAAAGGTAGTTCTTCTGTAAACTTGGAATGTCAATTCTAAAGGTTGTATCAGAAATTTTATTTAATGCTTTCTGTGTCTTATGTTCCATCCTTCAATTAAGCAGCTATAAAATAAACATGAGAAATAAGGCTTGTTTCTGTTTCAATCAACACACTCTATATTCTCTCACATGAGATCACAGAAGAAAATTCTAATTTAACAGTATCAAAATAAAATACAACCTGCCTAGGACATTTCAGAAAGGAGTTCCAATAACCTAACGTAATTTCTTTCATTTTATTTGAAAAGAAGTTTACTAGAAGGGCAAAAAACCTAAAAAAATACATCTGTAAAGAAATTCAGTGTTCAGTACTAGAAATGAGTGTCATGTCGTTCCTGTACAACCAGATTAGTCCAAAAACCGATGCAACTGTTTTCTGTTTGCTCTAAATATTCAGCATGATTTACCAGAGACATATGTAGGAAATCTTCCTTCTTTTCAAGTTTATTAAAAATTGTTACTGTACAATGAAAGCTGAAAAGTATGGCCAAAAGATGCAATATAATGACTTCTTTTCAGCTCAGTCTCCTTGCCCACTACAGCATCGAGTTATGCCCAGGATCAACCTCAGTTCTTAATATTAAGAACTTTACAGTGAGCAATCCAAAATCTCTTAGGAGCATTCCTTGGTATTATAATTAATCATTTAGACAAATTCCAAGATTTTTAATATTTATTTTCCACAGACATTAAAGAAATGCTCTTTACTGGCATGAATGCTATGGAAATCGAAGTTAAATTACTTTTAACTCCATCATTTACCAACAGTCTTGGTTCACTGGTGAGGTTCCAGATGACTGGAAGCCAGCCAGTGTGATACCTGTTCACAAAAAGGGTGGGTGCAATGTTACAGGCTGGGGATGGTGTGGCTGGACAGTGCCCAGGCACAAAGGGACCTGGGGGGACTGGTCGACAGCTGCCTGAACATGAGCCAGCAGTGCCCTGGTGGCCAAAAAGGCCAAGGGATCCTGGCCTGTGTCAGGAATAGTGTGGCCAGCAGGAGCAGGGAGGTCATTCTCCCCCTGTCCTCGGCACAGGTGAGGTCACACCTTGAGTGCTGTGTCCAGCTCTGGGCCCTCAGTTTGGGAAGGACATTGAGACACTTGAGTGCGTCCAGAGGAGGCAACGAGGCTGGTGAGGGGCTTGGAACACAAACCCCGTGAGGAATGACTGAGGGAGCTGAGGTGGCTCAGCCTGGAGAAAAGGAGACTCAGGGGTGACCTTATCGCTCTCTACAACTCCCTGAAAGGTGGTTGTAGTCAGCTGGGGGTTCATCTCTTTCTCCAGCAGCAACTGACAGAACCAGAGGACACAGTCTCAAGCTGCATGGAGGGAAATACAGGTTGGATATTAGGAAAAAGTTTTCTACAGAAAGAATGATAAAGTATTGGAATGGCCTGCCCTGGGAGGTGGTGCAGTCACCATTCCTGGATGTGTTTAAACAAATACTGGATCTGGCTGGCACTCGGTGCCATGGTTTAGTTGAGGTGTTAGCGCAGGGGTTGGATTTGATGATCTTTAATGTCTCTTCCAACCTTGTAATTCTGTGATTTTGTAATCAATCCAGTGAGAGCAGAACATAATTATTGGACAGATACACTCATAGCAACAAGATGAGTTCATTATAAATTTATTCACTGTAATGTGTTAGTTAATTTATCCAGTGTTCTATAAAGATATGAAAGCTTTGTGAAGCTTTTTTAACATATGAATGGAGCAATAACTTTGATGAGGAGTAGAGAGTGAAATTTTATGGATATGTTGTCTGACTCTGTAAATGAGGGCAAAAAATCAAATAGAACAAAATAAAAGTGATAGAAATTCAAATTCACTAGTTGTTCCAATTATTGTTTGTTTGTTTGGGTTTTGCCTAATGTGCCGGTCCCTTCTGAGAGACAGAATCAGAATTACTTTTCAAAAGAATCAAATTAAAATATAAATTACAAGCGCTCTCTCTGAATCTTGATTGAATGTGGATGACAGCAAGAGGTGTCAGGAAACTGTCACAAGAAGGTTATAATGAAAGGCTCTGAAAATCAGGAATGCTGATTGGATGAAATTTAAAGGCACTGAAAATGTAATTTGAAGGACAAAATCTACATTTAATCTCATATGTGTATGCTTTGAGTTTCTTTGTTCTGTAACCAAATAAAAATGTTGCGAAAATACTGGCTTGGCAGGTCTTCCAGTGCACCCATTACTGGTAGAATTGGAAATCCAATGTTACTTGAGCTTTTATTTCTTGTAAGATATTTCAGGGAAGAAAAACTCTGACAGCTGTTGAAACCTTTCAGCTGATATTCTGTAGCCACAAAGTAATGAAAGGATAAAATCTTCTTTCTCTCCTTCCTCCTCACACTTCCTGAATATGAGGGCGGCGCTGAATGACTGCTGTCTGTGAGACATAGATTTCTAAATAGTCTTCCTGGATTAATATCTGCATATCACTTGTAAATATGCAAACACAGTCTAGGTCCCCCACATAAAGCAATGTCAGAGCTCCTCAAAAGAGGTGGACAGAAGTGACACGGCTTTTTGGATTCAATCTGTATTCACTGTAGAGGTGCAAGTGGAATTTTTCTTCTTCATTCTCTCTGACTACAGATGGATGCATACTGCAGTCTCAGGACATCTGTCTAAGCTTGTAACTCCAAGTCTAATGATATCTGTTGGCTTGGAGACTCTTCAATGATTTATTTTGGTCCTGCTTCAGTGCGACTGCTGAACAAAGTCTGGATCCGAGAAATCTTACAGGGTAGCAGGATGCAGTTTTCTCAGTGGACTATATTCAAATTCAGTGTAGGCTGTACAGATCAACTAATCATATTTGTTCTAGACCAGAGTTCCTAGGCATAGTCAGGCTATATTAACATAGTCAGTATATATTAACTACAAGAAACAAGTTTTGCCTTCTTTAAGCACAAAAAGTGCTCAAAATGTTAATGGGGAGTCCAGAAGTCCTGCAACCAAGGAAGAAAAATGAGATATTATCATATTTTTAACAGTAACTAAATGGGAAGAGAGAAACCAGTTTGCAAACACAAACTCACCATTCAGACTTCACATCTGAAATAATCTAAAAATGCACTTGTTGATTTGATTTCCAGCCACCATTCATAAGTCAATACTAGTTAAGAAAATATATTTTCATCTATCCTAAACCGTGTCCATAGTACTTATACATAAACAGTGTATCTGCAGCTCTTCTTCAGGAACTAAAGACAAATTCCAAACTCTGCTACTCAGTCAGCAAACAAATAATGATGCAGAAGTTACCCACATAGAATCCACAGTTAAGGTTAGTAACCAAAACTTTCCATTCTGTGCTCATTATTGACATGAAAGAAACAGAAACCTGCAAAAGTTACATAAGAATAAATTGGACTTTGACTGAACTGAAGTTAGCACTGCTACATCATTCTCTCCTACATAATCGCAGGAGAGATTGCATTCTTTTGCTTGGTTCTTCTCACAGGTTTGTCTCCTACTTCTCCATCTTGTAAGTAAATTAAATTAAAATCAATAAATCAATCAATAAATCAAATTAAAACTTTAGTAATTCAATGCCACAGAGGTCAAGTCAGGACAAGGTCAGGATGAGATACAGCAACTTACTAACATAAGTTTTGACAAGGCAGAGCAAGGAAAGCAGTCTGTAGGTCAGGATCAGTAGGTCTATAACCAGGTTATAGCTGACCTGAAGCCTCCAACATTTCTGGTATGCCCCAGACTGTGTTTAAATAGAGTTCCTGGGATGACTGGTGTGGGTGGAGGTTCCAAGTGAGTCTGGTCAGGGCACTGGGAAAAATACTGGTGAAAGAAAAACTTCAGGTTATTAAAGTCTTTTATGGTGGAGATAACTTAGAGAGGAGGTTGTTGCATGAGAAATGGAGCTGGATGAAATACTGGAGTAAAGAGAGAGAAAATCTAGGTGATAATCTTTTTTTTTGTTCAGTAAGATCAATCTGAGGTTATCAAAGATGATTAAAACATCAGTAGAGAGATGTCAAACTGTATTTGGTCTTTCCTTATGAGTAAGAATCAGGCTGTTCTTGTAGCTGGGAAAGAAATGAGGTAAAAAGATAAGCAGAAATTTAATTTGCACACTGTCTGAGAATATATATTTGTAAAAAGTAGTAAAGGCTTCTTTTTTCCTCATCTTTTATTTTTCAAAGGTGGGGTAGTTGCAAGTGCCTTCCTCAGAAGTGTGTAGTTTAGCTATTAACTTAGTCAAATACCTAGGTCATATCTCAAGAAGAAATACTGGTAGGACAGGGACAAAGCTGAAATGAAATTATTTGCTATGTGCAAAACCAGTACTATTAAGTAATGTCCCAAAATAAATTAAGAAAACCTTAGAAAGATAGAGCTGGCAACCATTTAGGCAATTAGATAATTCCTGGTGCTTTTCCCAAAGGTTTGATGGGGCAGTGGGACTGACCCTTTGGGAGGCTCTCCTTTAAAGGGCAGCAAACCCAGAATTGCTGCTAGCATTTTCATCTGGTTTGTGCTGTCCATATTCTACTTCCTTGCATATCTTTCTTCTGTAGAACAAGTTTTTGTCAAAACCAGATGAAGTTGTGATGTTAGGATACTATTCTAATAAGGCTGTAGTATTTTATAGCTAGAAACTTCAAGGTGTGAAAGAATAGTAGAAAGAAGAATACCAGCTTTAAAATACTGTTTTCAAGTGCATATTTCAGCTTCTAAATTCTTTCAAGGTATTTTCAAAAAAAAGCAACTTATTGTGCCAAAATTTATAGCAGAGTTGTTCCATTTTCTTGCACACTCACTTCAGTCCAGATGATAGGCTCGCTTTGACAGGATTTTAATTAGTTTCCATATGTGAACTTTTTGTACCATGTGGCTCTGAAATTTTCTTTGTATATGGAAAAAACCCAAACAATATAGGCAATTGCAATTATTTGCCTGCATCAGTTTTAGCATTCCAAACCAGATGGCTTTGACAGTTTTAATATTCTTTGTGTAGGCATATGGTTGATATATTTAAATATATATAAATATACCTTTTTTATATTTAACAATATACATTTTATTGTACCTATATATGTATATGAAAACAATTCAATATAGAAATTTTTGCACGTATACAACAAATACAGGTATCTATCTGTCTATCTATCTATCTATCTATCTATCTATCTATCCATCTATCTATCTATATATTTATTTACTGTTGTCATTCCATATTGTTTGGGTTGATATTTTGCTCTCTGGGTAACTGTATTAGAAGAAGAAACAAAGATAGACAAGAGGTCAACTGAAGGATTTTCAGCTGTTAAACTCAATTACAAGCAATGACTGAAATGAATTTTAAAATGCCTTTCCTTGAAGGGTGAATGTGCTCTACTCTCTAATATCTGATATGACAAGGCTTGCAGGCGCTTTCTGAGATGAAATAAACTCTGCTTATTATTTCATTTATTCAGGGAGGAGTAGGGCTTGTATTGTTTTGGTTTTTCTTTTGCATCAGTTTCCTTCAGTTTTCATGGGAGCACTGAAAAACCACTGTCAAGTGTACCATAATTTCCTGTATTCCCAAGAAGAGCTATTAATCTGACAGAAGCAATTAATTTACAATACACAAAGCATAAAAAATGTTTTATTCAAAGTTGAAACAATTTAAAACAGCAAAATGAAATGTCAGAGGACAATTTGGTATAAATTACAGGGGAGGAAGCTCAATGACTATTCGCAAGAGAAAATGATTAATGACTTTTTTTTAAACCCATAAAATTCAAATATAAGAAAGATATTTTCACTTTCAGGTCCTTTCTTTTATGCACTACATAGGTGCTGACATATTTTCAGTTGTATAATTATCTGCTCTGCAGAATTTCTAGGTTTGTAGAGTTATTTTTATATAATCTTAGTAAAAATATTTTTATCTCACTACTGAATCTATAATTAACATCTTTAGAATAAATTCTAAAGGTGATGTTTACTACCTACAAAGGTTTACTACCTACAATTAAAACCAAATGTATTGTTGGTAAGGATTTTTTTTTTTTGATTCGCAAAACAGCATTCCTTTCTCTCTTGAATTTTCTCTTTGCAACAAAAATAATTTTAAAACTTATAACCTGGTACAGAAAATCACTTAAGCACGTGCCTAAATTTGTCACAAATCACAATAACATTAACACATTCATAGATTCTACCCTGAAAACAATAATTAGACCACCTAGCCTGGCACTTTGTATGACAGAACTGGAAAACAATGCACTTTTTCCTTTAATATGTCCTGTAAGTTGTCTTTGACCAAAAAAGGGTCTTCCAGAAATCTGGTCTTGACTTTGTAACTTCAGGTTATGGTGTATTCATCAGCTGGGTGTTTTTACCCATAAATACTGCATGAAGGTAATCTTTGATTTATGGGATTTAAATTTATATTAAAAATTAAGGACCTATTTTCTCTGAAGGAAGCTATATTTGCATATCAAAATCTTGCACATGGACATTGCTGAGGGATCTAGATCATGCTAACATTCAATTTTGTTCTTGTTCCTGCAGATGGCAAAAATCCTACTCATGTGAGTATGGGCAAAATGGATGTTAAACCATAGTGATTTCAGGGGAAGACTAATTTTACAAGGCAGACTTAACCAAACAGGTAGCACTCCACTTTGTAATATTAACATGATTCTGATGGAGGCTTTTCCATCATTCTTTAATGCCATGAAAATTCTTAAATGCATCTGATTTTTTTTCCTGATCTGCCTTATAAATTTAATTCTTGAGTTCTGAGAAGGTATATGAGGTTTTCAAGACCATATCAAATACTAAGTCTTTTCATACATATAACACTAGATCACATAATAATGGAATAAGTTTACAGATATGAGAAACTGCAGATATTTTGCATGTATGCTAGTGAACAATTTCATGGATTTGGTTGTGGGTTTGGGTTTTTGGTGGGGGCAGGCATAGAGGATTTGTTTGTTTGGGTGTTTTTTCCCCTGGAAGAGAAGGGAAAGAAGGTTGACAAGAGCAGAGGTTCTGGTCGTTTTCCGAGTAAGTGTGCCATGTCTTTTTAACAGATGTCAGCCTTGCCCTCAGTCTGTTGAAATTTTCTGTCAAATCTTATCAGTAGCTCTAATGACAGTGGTAAAATTCCACAATAAGAGTGATTTTACCCCTGTAGTCATGCATTTCAGTGACAATAGAGAGGGCAAAAGTCGATACAAAGCTCACAAGCTTGCGTGGGAACCCCAGGATGCAGGTTTATTCTTTGCTACCCTATTTTCTTCTAGGATTTTTTTTTCACTTTTGCAAATATGATTGCAAAATTCTGATCTCCCAAAGGTTCCTATTTCACTAGCTGTTGGGCAATATGGCTGAAAAGAAAAATATTACCCCAGACATTCTGTGAAGTCATAAACTAGAAAGAGTTCAAACTGCCAGAATATCCCACTTGCCTCACTGAAGGGGTTTCAAAAGCATGGAGAGCCTTGATTTTAGCTTGCAAACCACACATAACACAAGATAAGGGAAGGTAGGAATTAATCTCTAGTGTTTTGTCTTTTTTATTTCTTCAATTTAGAATAGGAAACAAAGGTACAGTAATTAGTATGAGATAAAAGAAATCAAATGAACCCTCATTAGAACCAAACCCAAACATTTACCTCCCTCTTTGTCCATATACCAAGATGGAACCTCACTCATTCCCTCCATCACCTGGAACATGGGTTGGTGGTTACACTGCTGTCTGAACAAATATTTGAGGTAGTAAATTGGCTTCTGTCTTTACCCTAAATATTTGGGGGTGAGGAGAGGGATTTGAGGACTTAGTTTACCATTTCAAGGTGGGTTTATTTTCCTTAAGGAGGTGTTCTGGGTCTTCTTCCAGACAAACCTATGAGCTGTTTCCCCCCAACTTTTTTTTTAAAGGTCTGTTTATTTAACCTAACAGAAATGCCTCATTTAATCAGAAAAAACTACTAGAACACAGATAATTCTTTCCAGGAAAAAATTGTCTTTTCCGCTTTATTCAATAAACTCCACTGTGATCCAGAATTATTATTTCTTTGTTGGCAAAACGTTATTTAAGCAGCAGTCTTCTTGTCACTTCTTTTTTGTTCCTTCCATTTAATTAATAAATTCTTGCTTGTACTGCTGTCACTGCTAGTGGGGATCTAAGGTGGAAGAAAATATGTCAAAATGGTGGAAAAACTTCTGCAAAAATTTCAGACTGCAAACTTCTGAAATTATTAATAGAAAAAACATCTGAAAAATAACCCCTACCAACCAATCAAAAAACCCCACCCCAATCTCTGACTCCCTGCAGTTAAAAAATCTGAAACATTAGCTAACTCTTTTGGGCTGAAAATCCAAATTTGTATGCAAGGGATACCAATTCATTCACCAGTTCAGGCAGAGATGTGTGTTGCTACGTCACCTTCCCATTCTCCCTCCCAGTGTGCAGCTTGCATTCTGCTTCTCACCTGGTTGACAGAGTTCCTGCCTGTTCTGTGGCTGGTGAAGGAAGCAGCTAAAAGACAGTGGTATTGTCCCACCAGTTTTAGAATGAAGAGTTTCCTCACACAGCAAAATTTCCCAAGCAATTCTGCCACTGCTTCATTTTCACGTTCTTCCAAGAGAGCAGCATGAGATAAACTGATGGCCTGGAAACAGAAACTGCATTCCTTGTGTGGAGACACTTTAGGATGAATAGAAAGGACCACATGAGTCAGCCTGTAGCTGTTGAACTTAAGTTCTTTGGATAACTTTTCCTGTTTCCTGATATAGCAGGAACAAACCAGCTTGCTTTTATGACAGTTTTGAAGGTGATGGCCTCCAGTTCAAGAGGATTACTAAGCACTAGGACAAAATAGTAAAGCATAAATTGCTAGCAAGATCACTGATAATACAGTCTATTAGGCAATGTTTGCTGAAAAGAATTGTTAGATGTCTTTCTTGTAAATTTACGTAAATCAAAATATGCATATTAGCATAAGTATTGCTAATAAAAAATGTTATTTACTTTAGGTGTTCTTATATTAAAATTTTATAGTAGAAAAAATTATATTTTTCCTCACAAAATACTGCTAGTTTTTCTCCTTTTATTCAACACTTAAAAGGCTTTTCCAAGACAGTTAAAATGTCTTTACATAATTGCTTCATTTCTTTATATTTCAGATTTTGTGTATTGTACAGCTTTTATTTGCTGCTCAAAATGGCAGCTATTTTTTCTAACAAATTCAGCCCCTCTTGGTGTTTTATTCTCTCCAGTGTATCTGTGTAAATCTCCTACCACTATGTGCATCAAGTTTCTTCATAAATAGAACAAAAGATGAAGGGGTTCTTGTTTCTTTGTTTTCATGGTGGTCTTGTTTTTGTTTGCTTTGTTTTCTTATGGAACTGCTTGCTGCATAATTACAAGCCATTCTAGCTTAAAAAAAAAATAGAAATTCTTGACTCTAGAAGGTTGTTAAGAAGACCCAGCACCAATGGTTCCTGTCTTATGCATGAAGTGAACCCAACTACCTTGTGCAAGCTCTGCAATTGTATGATTGCATTTAGTCTTTTCTCTCTTCTGAGTGTGGGAATTGAGAAAGAAGGGAGCACCACACAAGGCTGTATAAAAGAGGAAAACTCGATTCCCAGCCTTTTCAGCCATCAATGTACTTCCTTAAATGCTTTAGGAAGTTAATGTGTGGGTACATGAAGCTGACCCATGTAAAAATAACTTCAGTGTAGTGATTCTGTTAATAAGGCATGAGATCCTCTGAAATCTCTGTTACCTTTGATGGTCCTATGTAAGAGAAATTAAAAACCAAAACCAAACACAAAAAAAGCAACTATCAGTTTATTTAAGAGTATTAGGGACTAATTTCCAAGCCAAAAAATCAAAATGATTGGTGAAAGGCCTTGACTGAGGATTGGAAAGGATGGTTTTGTTCTCCCCTGTTTATTAGGCTTAAGAGTGTTCTGTAGCATGAGAAAGTGAGCCGGACATTCTGAAGTACTGAGCAATTGTGAGAAATGTAAAACCATGGCATTCTATGTAACCCTGCCAGCGAAGAACTCTATTCTGTAAGGGAAAGTGTTTCTTACACCTTCAATGGGTAATAAAAAGATGCATTTTTGAAAGTTTGTGCAATATATTAAGGAAAATATGAATCATTAAGGAATAATAGTCTTTATCTATTCTGTAGTATACTATAGCTTTGAAATAATTTTTCTGCTTAAAATGTGAAATTATTAATAGAATTTTTAGGTATTTTTGGCATACCTGACTATTTTTATAATGCAAAGTGTTAGCTGTTTTGGAGCTTCATCAGCTTTATCTAGGTCTCTGAAATTGCAGTACATCTGTAAAAGTTGTAAATTCCTGTTCAAATTCTATAAAAGTATATAAAATTATATTATTAATTTATTAAACTATTTTAATTATATAAAATATAAATTTATATTTGTTATATTTATTTAAATGTATGTTATTAAAACTGTCTTTATATATAAATATTGAAACTTCACAGTCTCTTTTTTGACCTATTTCTGTACCCTCTATTTTAGACATCAGAAAATTTTAATTCATACTCTAAATAGTATGCTTCCATTTACTGTTTGCCATTAAATTGTAGGTATTCAGATACAAAACAAACAAACTTTGAAGGCAGAAGTATCTGAACCCTGACTGCTAAAAATGGTAGATGTCTGATTTGGGAATTACCTTGCTTATCCCTAAATGAGAAGTTAATGTTTCAATTAGAGCCTAGATGTTCTCTTTTCTGATGTATGTGAAGTGCATTCCACTCTCATTTGTTTGAGAAATGCCCTTCAGAACTAGAAGACTTATTATTTGTAGTGCTGTTGCTGTTCTGTTTGGTTTCTGGGGGAAGTTTTCATTTGTTTGTTTGTTTTCTTGTTGTTTAGTTGGTTTTTGTTGGGGTTTTCTGTTTGGTTTGGTTTGGTTTTCTTTAATAAAAAAAACTTGTGGTTAGAAGGACATCAAGGGATAGAAGAAACAGTCAAACTGATTCTGTGTATTTCATTTCCAGTATCCAAAGAAAACCCAGTAGAGAGCACGTTGATTTAAATCAGTCTTGCTGCCTATCATTGTTCATTGAGGGCTCGGCAATCTACAGAAAAAAAGCATTGTGCAGTAATTCTCATTGCTCCACTGGTATTCTCTCTTCATAATACATACATGTACAGATATACAGAATGAATAAAAGGCAGATGAGCAAGGTTTCTTTATTCGTTTCAGTGCAGAAGGAAAATGTGTACCTGGAAACAAAATGTTGGTAGGCAGGAATTATGGGGTTTGCATTCATTATGACAATGGACAATTTAAGCTGAATCTGCAAAGCTGGATCATCACCCCAGTTGTGATTTCAACAACATTTCTGGATAGCAGCTAAAAATAGCGTTCTGCAAATGAAAAATACAGGCTTAGACTTTTCAGAAATGATTAGCAATGTATTTTTTAATGAGAATCAGATAATAGAGAGTGCATTTTTCCAAATAATTTAGCCTATTGTTTTGCTCTCAAATCCTGATTGGTCCCTGGAAAACCATCCTGCAAATTCATATAACATTTAATTCTCTTTGGCAATTAATTGTGTGCTTCCCTTTGAGACAAAGCCCAGATGCAACCTGTGGCATGGCATGCTTCTGGGACCACAGGCTGTGCACGGTGTAAGTAGAGAAAGGTGGAGCTACTTAGCCATTCCTCATTCTCAAGAATTATTCACAAGGACCTTTGAGAACTTTCACTCCCCATAATGCCATGGCTGAGGACTGGAGTGATACTGTGACTATAACAGTATTCACACGGATAGCAACACAATCCTCCCATCATTTCAGGAATTTCAAACTTCAGTATTCTAAATGGCTTATAGCTATATTTTAGGGCCACAGAAGTCTCATGGAAAATTCAGAGGACACGCAGTTTAGAGAACTGTGAATGTGGGCACAGTTGACCTACTTCAGAAGAGAAGTCCACAGGAGTGAAAGCACTGGTTTTCTCCTTCTTGGCCTGGGGTCACTGCCATCAGTGAAGGATTTTTCAGATTAGTTGTTGTTATTTATGCACAATCTCACTAATCCTTTAAAATGTCCGAGGAAGATGAACCAAGTCATTTAAAAATGTGTGTAAAAAATGTATTTTTAAACTTTTCTGGCTTGTATACCCTATTAGAGGGAATATCGAAGAACCGATAAGCAAAAAATAAAGTAGGAGGTCTGACAAAACCCCCAGCAAGTTTGCTGGGCAGTTTCCCACTGTGGCTGGTAGTAGATATGTGAAAAATCATCCATATTTTATTGACTGAACAGGATAAGGAATAAAGAGAATCAGTCTAAGCTGTGTTGTGGCCTAAGAAGGGATCACCTCACCAAATATTTCCTTTCCAGAGCAGGATGGGAAATGAATTTTATCTCTTGGAAAATCTCACCTGGAGGATGCATCTGGACATTGGATTTAATAGCCACTACAGGCAGATCTCTGCTCACTTTTTTAATCCATTTGTACTTTTATATACATCTGTTCACTCAGCATGACTAAAAGATCAAGACATAAATAGTAATTGGACAAGCGCAAAAATATTAGCCATGATATCATCTCTCCACTCAAAGCTGAAATTATAACTTCTGAAAACTTATACAAAGGGAGATGGCAGCTAATAGGTTTTCAAAACTAATGCATAGCTGTAAAACAAAGTTATTACTCTATAAAAATGGAAGATCTCATAGGAGTGAAATCACATTACTCAGAATTTACAATATTTACAAACACTTCTTGTCTGCATATACCAGTAAATTACAAATTACTAAAATTCCATGAGCACATCAAAAAGAAATTATTTCAGAACACATAATGAGGCAATTTTTTTTTTTTGATTTTTCAGTGCTTATGCACTCAATTTTTTAACTTTAAGTCATTCATTTTCTCATAAGGGATTTAAGTAACCTGCACTGCACAGTACTATAATGTAATATCCATGTTTAGTGACAGAAAATTAGTCAAATGTGAACCAGATATTCTGGTAAGAGCTCACACATATAAACTAATTGATAAAATTTCTTGGGGAGAAGTACCTAATGTAATCTCTTGGCTTCTTTCCAGAGTGGTCTTTTATTTATACAGTTCACCTTTATAGAAAACTCTTCCAGGCGGGCAGATCATTGTTCTTGCAGCTGGTGGAGATGTATTTAATGTAAGCAGGAACTATGGTGTGCTAAGTAAGCACAAAGGGTACTTCTCCACAGCTGACTACTGGAAAATGACAGCACCTGATGGGAAGTTAGAAACAGCAGGCCTGAAGCAATATATTGAAAGATGGAATTCAGACACCCAAGGCTCGAGACTGTCATCATGCAATGTGTCAAGCTAATAAAACAGAACCAGACTTGGCAGGCGATGAAGGTGGCAGCTCCAGGAACATCCTCAGGGGACACCACAGCTGTGGAGAAGTCACCCTGGTGCACAAATGGCAAATCTTTCAAATCCATCTTCAAGTCAGAATTATTCGGTTTATGTGGCTGCTTTTCCTCTAATTTTGGGGGGTAATAGAGAGATACCTAGCACTCCTGGGGCTCTTAGACGTGCTTGCATAGTCTAAATATTTAGATTATAATTAGCTATCCCTTCATGTATGAATCACCTGACTGCCCCAGGAACAGGATTTATAGGTCTTAAAATAATGTAACAAGGAATTTATAAATTCTCCTTTATTAAACTCTTCAATTAAGACTTCTAAACCTTTCTGAAGTACTATAACACTTACATCTGTAGTTCATAGCCTGTATGCTGTTGCTCCTGTAAATTAGCATACATAAATGAGTAAAGCTAAATTTTAACATAACATATTAATTTCATCAAATGGTAGCAAATAGAGGTAAAAGAATATGTATGCCACCAAAAAAGAAATACTGATTATTCAACTGTGCAATGGTGTCTGTAGTAAGGTGACTAGTTTACAGGTGAATCAATTTACTGACAGAGTACACATATTTATTCGATTTTATTTATTTTTCACTTGTGCCGATTTGGAAAATGGCAGAAGAACAGCTTAATTAAATTATATGAGTAACAGAGCAAAATACATGTCAGCAAATTAAACACAAAAAAGATAATCTTTAAAAAATTATTTGTAGAATTAACTCCAAATGGCCTAACTTCCTTTGGCATCTCTTGTCCTGGTATGTCCTATTCTGATTTTAGGCATTGCCAGGGGCCCTACAACTTGCCATCAAGAAATATTTCTTTCTTTCAATAAAAACAATAGTAACCAAGTACAAAATTAGGCAGGATAATCTTTTATTTAGTATTGTTTCCTACTAAAACATTTCTAGAAGTATTTCATAATTAATAAACATATTTTCAGCTGTATTTAATGTACTAAATTATATGACAATAGAAAATATCGTAGCTTCTACTTTAAAAAAAAATTCAATTTTCCCTTCATATTTGCCACTACATAAGATAGTCATAAAAGGTGTTCTAACTTAGTAAATTGGAAAATTATAATGGAAGCATCTGTATATTTAATTATAAAAGAGGCCCAGCAAAATCCTTTCTGTCAAGATGCTCACCTGCTTATGGATTTTATTTATTTTCTGCTGAGATACCTACTGTCTGCTGCCAAACCAAGTATTTACTTCAATCTGTTATCTTGAATAGAAAGGAAAAAAAAATTGTCAGTGCCAAAGTACCTATGAAGACTCCCTGGAAATGCTGCTTCATGGTTCATACAGCAGCAACAAAATGAGTTCTCTAATGGAATTAGGTGGATGAGTTACATTATTTGGAAGATGAGACATTAGAAAAATAACTATGGAGCTCAATGTTTAGTTATACATCATTTTTTCCAATAAAACTTATGAAAGGACATTTATTCTTTTATTGCAGATTGTTCAAGCAGACTTTGTTTGCATTCATTATTATTATTTTCTTTTGCAGTAACTATAAAGAAGCATAACATAGAAGTTGTATTGGTAACAGTCTGAAAATTGATTGAAAGACAGTTTCACAATATTTATGATTTTATCTGCTACCTATGTTGAGAACTACATTTAGGTATCTGATATGCTGTTTGGGATATATTGCATTCTCCTCAAGCATTTTCAGAATTCAGGTGAAAGCAGAGGAGGTATGTTTCAGGTAAAAGGAAAATAGAATCACAGTATATGCTGAGTTGGAAGGGACCCACAAGGATCCCTGCACAGGATACCCCAAGAATGACACAATGTGCCCAACAGCATTGTCCAAACATTTCTTGAAATCTGTCAGCTTTGGTGCTGTGACCACTTCCTGGGGAACCTGTTCTGGTGCCCAAAAACCCTCTGGGTAAAGAACCTATTTCTAATATTCCACTTGGACATCTTTTGACACAACTTCAGGCTCTTGTCCTGTCACAGGTCACCACAGAGCAGAGATCAGTGTCTGCCTCTCCTCTTCCCCTAGCAGGGATGTTGAAGACCACAATGAGGTGTCCCCTCAATCTCTTCATCTCCAGGCTGAACAGCCCAAGCAGTTTGTTGGGGTCTCTGTGCAGGGCCTCCATGCCTTCAAGGCAGTAAACAGCTCCTCCCAGTTTCCTATTTTCTGTGAACCTGCTTTGTATCCCTTCCAGTCCTGCATCCAAGTCACCCATGAAGGTGCTGAAGAGCTCTGTGGAACCCCACTAGTGACAGGTCACCAGTCTGATGTCACCCCATTAACTACTGCCCTTTGTACCCGACCCATGAACCAGTTGCTCCTGAATCACATAAAGTGTTTATCCAGCTGTGTGCTGGAATTTTGTCCAGACGGCTGCTGTGAGAGATGGTATCAAAATCTTTACTGAAATCCAAGGCTTCCCCTGATAAAGCAGGTGGGTTACCTTGTCATGAAAGGACTGATTGACAACCAGGACTTTCTTCTCACAAAGCCCTGCTGGCTGTGACCAATGACTGCACTGCCTCTCAGGTGTATTAAAAACCTCCCAGAATAATCTCATCTTTACCAGGGCCTGAAGTGAGACTAACAGCCCTGTAATTCCTGTGGTCTTGCTTGCCCTTCTTGAAAATCAGGACATTTTCCAGCTTCCAGTCAGCTGGGATCTCTCTGGGTTCTCAAGACCACTCAAAAATCATCAAGGTTTTGCAATGACAATTTTTGTCTTCTATTGTTCTGAGCTGTATATCATATTAAATGGTATGGGTTTGTGGGACAGGAACCTGTTAATTGTCAGCAGAAAATGTCTGTAGTACATTTGTTTTCATTACTTTCTATGTTCTAAGTAGCTTTAAAAATAATTGGCGGAATAAAATGAAGTCTTTTGGAGAATTCAATACATATTAATGTAATAGGCAGACCAAACTGTTGTGATGACCTGCTAATTTCAGTATGGGATTGAGAATCTAAATAAAATATGCTACTTCTTACGATGAAAAATTTTGTTATAGAAGTTTGTGGATGGCATTTTTAGATGTCTTTGAAGCTTCTTTTGAACTTTGGCCTTGCCCTTAGGTTAAGACAAATTAACAAAGGTTTATCTAGCTCAGATTACCAGTTTGAACAATCTGTTCTATTCCCACATCCAGGGCAAATTCAAGACCCCATATGTTTGGAGTAGATCTGTTATTAGCACATGGGAAATCACAAGTGCTATATTGCTCCTCATATAGGAAACTAAAATTATTAGGAATCTGAAAACCTGTGCTAAAAACTTGACAGGGGATCACATTCTTATCAGATATATCAGTTGTAAGAAATTAAATTAATTAACTGTATTAGGAAAGCTATAATGTGTTTTGCAGACAGTAAAGAGTTATATTAACAGGTGTATAAAAAAATTTAGAGAACATAATGATACAGAAGTTAATAGGATTTCCAGATTTAGATTTGATAGGGGTTTTTTTGTGAAAAACATTTTAATGTGTTTCAACTGAAGCAGGATTTTCCAGTACAATGGAGTTAATGCCAGCAACTCCTTCAATTTTTTTACAACCTGTGTGACAAGTCTTTAGCGCACAGTGTTTTAATTAGACATCATAGTAGCAGGCAAATTGATCTCCTCTTGTTGACAAGTTCCAGTGAGTTTAAGGTGAAGTCCCACCATTATTTCAGCTGGAGGGGAGCAGTATTAGACCATCAGCTCTGGCTGTGAACTGAGTTTGTGTATTATTACTGAAGCTAATAAGTTTCATTTCTCAAGCATGTACTTATGCAGATGAATGGGTGACCATCAGTAACCATACACTGAGATCTTGCTTAGCAGAACTGAATGTTAAATAAATGTTTGGTCTGCTGTTTTCTAGGTCAAGCTAACAGTCATTGAGCTATATGTGCTTCTGCTTCTGCAGGTGCTGAATTGCTCCTCTGCTGTCATGACAGGCAGGGGATAAAACAGCCCTCAGCAACCCCTTTTATATGTCCTTAGTGCATAATAGGATTAAGCTTGTTGTCATTTAAAAACCTGAAACCACATCTGCCTCATATATAGTGTTTTGTAAACAATAGTGCTACTGAAGCTAAAAAGAAGGGTTGGTATGGAGAAATTTAAATAAATCTGACAGCTACAGTGGTGCCACAGAGACTGAGCAGGCAGTGGCTTATCACAAGCTGCTGCATTTCGAGTTGGGTATTTATCTTTGCTGGTGGAAAAGACAAAATCAGTCACCCTGCTCTCCCTTATGTTCTTTTGCAGGCTGTGGTAAACCCCACCAACACAATCCACATCAAAGAGGAATATTATCCCTTTGCAGGTTTAGGTTTGCTTTCCCTAGTTGTATCTTTATGCATTTAAAGGGCAAAAGGACTTTTCTTAAATGTCTTGTTTGGTATATATGATTTTAGGAATGTCACCACATACCTTTTTCACAATTCTCCAGTGGAGAAAGTACCCTGAAAGTGAAAGTCCGTTTCCCCCTTTTCTGTGCAAAGATTCAACCCTCTCACTTCCCAAGGATATTCCCTTGTTAAGACCCTAAAAAATACAATAAATACTTTTGTAAGGCTCCAGAGGCTATTTATCAGTGAATGTGTGGAAAGCCATTTTTAGTCGCAGTGCTCACTTGCAACTGCCAAAGAAACCCATACTTGGGCACGCCAGTGTTTCCTACACAATACATGGTCAAAATATATCTAAGGTGCACTTAACAACAGGAAGTTAAAAATTACTTCTGGGACCACCTTTTTAATGTCACAATAAAATAACTTGAACAACTTAATAGAACAGAGAAACATTCTGATATTTGACTGGGAGAGAGAAATTAGTTTCTAATATTATTGTGTATTATTTGTATTTTTACTTAAAGATTTATACCCTACTGGGACTAAGGGCTGGGACACTGCCTGGATTTCAAAACTAAAAGTTCTGAATCTGACTCCTAGCAAATAAAAGCATTTGAAAATTACTAATTGCTGGAAAATAAAGCATATTTTACGTGTTGCTACTTAATAGAAATAATTGGGAGAAGTAATATCTTTCTATATGGTAATGCCACATCTGTCTTCTTCCAGCATAAGTACTTGGCTTCTCATGGTAGAATAATAGTTACGAAAAATAAAATAAAAATAGTGAATTCTTTTCTATGTGACAACTTTTTTTAGATCATGGTGAAGTAGGATATTTTAGAAGAGTTGACTGAAAAATACCATATTCTGAATGTTTTAAAGTTTTTCTCTTTGGTGGAATTTTATTTAAGAGAAGAATACCATGATATTAAGAGCACTTTGAAGTCCTGTCACTCATTCATCTAATAAATGTCTCTATTTATTATCAAATGTGATTGTTTGCATATATTAAGTTTTTAAAGCTACAGAAAGGTCAAGAAGGAAATTAAATATTTATTTTATCTAAATGAAATATTTCAACATAATTCTATAAGGTTTTGTTTTTGGGAGGGGGGAGGGGTTTTTTTGTACGTGTGCTGAAGTAAATGGATTTTTTTATACTGTGTCTTCCTTGACTTAGAACATTTAGCAACACATACATATTGCTGACTTCACCAGAGCTAAAGTCAAAAGAAATAAATCAAGAAGAAATATCAGAAGAAATAAATTTGCTTGATAACCAGCAAATTTAAAAACAGGTCACCAAAAATAAGGTAATGTTTTATGTAACATGAATAGCTGCAAAATTCCTCAATCTCTTTTGTTAGTAAGGTAAGATTACTTCTAGTATTTCTCCTCTTGTTCAGTTAGAAATAATACATTAGAGCATTACAAAGAAGGCCTAGATGCTGAAATAGCATGTTGAATAGCCACATTCTGGCTGTGAATGGAGTTACTTTTCCCCATGACAGCCCTGGCAGTGCTGTGCTTTGCATTGGTGGCTAGCAAGGTGCTGGTAATAACAGCCAGTGCTCTGGCTGGGCAGTGCTGGCACAGCAGCAGCACTGCCTCTTCAATGTTCCCCCCTCCCCAGTAGAGTGGAGACAGGCAAGATCTTGGGTGTCAACACAGGATAATTGACCCAAAGTGACCAAAGGAATATTCCAGGCTCTATGATCCCCTTCCAGCTATATAAACAAAGAGAAAATGTTTAATGGACATGGGGGAAACAAGGGGCTGAGTTGGGGCAAACCACCACATGTACTAAAAGTCTGCTTCCTGGTAAGTGGCTGTACATCACCTGCTGCTGATAGGTAGAGAATAAAACCTTTGTTTTCCTTCGCTTCCATATGCAGCCTTTGGCATTGCTTTATTAAACTGCCTATGTCTTGAGACATGAAATTTTTTCATCTTATTTTGTCTGTTTCCTGTCCTGCTGAAGAGGGGAATGATAGAACGTCTTGTTGGGCACCAGTTTTGCAACCAAGGTCAACCCATCATAATTAGATATAATAATAGAATTGCTTCTACACAATTTCACCAAGGAGAAAGCACCTGTTTGCATTTTAATCTGCAGAAATGCCTCTTTAATTTGAGGTAAGTATTCTTCACAGCCTCAAGACCTTTAGTACAGCAAAGATCAGTCCTTCTCCAACATCAGGTCCAGTTTAGACCAATAAAATACCAGGTATTTTATTCAGGCATATAGAGAGGAACACAACAGCTCTTCCTACTGTGGCCTGAATATCCTTTGTGATGTTTCACACTCTTGATGACAAAATATTGAGCTGCAGATCTACTTACAGAAAATACTGCAAAGGTTGCTACCGTGGCAATGTTTAAGTCACTCCAAAATATTATTTTTATGGTACTCACTGTTGTATGAAAGCAGATAAACATGAAAAAATTCCAATAGCCATACTTGAAAAAACGGGCTGGTCAAGGACTGTGGGTCTGTCACCAATAGATAATGTGCTCTTCTGAGTAAATTAAAACATGTGGGCTTATAACTATGTCAGGAAATAATAGAGGTAATATTTCCCAAAGCACCCTCATGCTTCTATATAACTTCCAGTTAGAACTGAAAGTGGTGCAAGGAAAATAAAAACATTCAAAATGTATGCTGAAGTTCCTTTTCAATATTTTTGTAGGTCATTTGAATTCAAAGTAAATTTAGCTCAGACCTTTTAAAATTGTTAACAGGAAATGCATTCTCAAGAGAGAATGTTTCAGAGCAGATGTGCTTTTGTCTAGGTTGAGATTTTTTTATCTTGAAATGGTCATCCATCCTTAAAATATCTCAGAGAAATTTACATAATTCTCTACATTCTATTCTTGCCTATTATTCTTCCATAAGGACACTGCATGCATGCCTGTGTTAATATCTTATTTCAGTTCCAGAAAAAATACCCTTATTTTCCCAAATAGAATAAAAAACATCAGCAGATAAACACTGGGGTTTTTCTGACTTGTTTTCTCCCTTCCAATGGTGTTTTAAGTTCCTTTAGAGAATTTTTGGGGGGGCTGTTTGTTGTTTTTTATGTTTGTTTGTTTTGTGGTTTTGTTTTGTGGGGTTTGTGGGTTTTTTTTTGTTTTTTGGGTTTTTTTGTTTGGGTTTTTTTAATTTTTTTCTGTTTTTGGGGTTTTTTTGGTTTTCTATTACTATGATTTTTTTTTTAATTTAAGAAGCAATTTCAATTGAAGAAATTAAGATTTTAAAGAAAGGTTAAAAATTTGTGTAGCTCTAGCTCCAAGGAAGAGAATGTAAGGGAATGCACAATATGTGCACAACATTAGATATTCAGCTGTAATCTAATAGGAAATGTTTATCTTCCAAAGTTTAATAAAACATAAGCACTGCTTACTAGTACTTTTATGTTCAATAGCTTGACCAAGGACATGGGTTGCTGCTTTTTTTGTAGTTCCCTTAGGGCAGCTGATGATATTGAGCATATCACAGAAACCTGCATAGAAGGGTCTGCATCAGCGACAGGGTCAGCTACTCTTAATTTCTAGGGAAAACTTTGTTTAATAATTCTGGCTGGCGTGTTTTTTTCCAACAACTTAGAGTCAGTACCTAGTCATCACGTAACATTATTGACTTACAAATGAAAACAACAGAATTTCTTAAAAGAAAAAAATCATAATATATGTTTAATTTAATCTTCAAATAATTCCTTTTAAAGTCATCAGTTCAGCATCTCTAAACAGTAGAGTTCTCATTGTTCATTGTCTCCAGTGAGATGATCTGTCTGAAGACTTCTGATTAAGATTCTTTTTAAGACCTCAACTTGTTTCAATGAGAATCGTGATTAGTTTTTGATATGGCAGCTGCTTGTGAGTTTTTATACTTCTTCCCCCTTCAGCTGTATTTTGCTGGAGGTTTTACAGCTGTATTCAGGCATGACTTAAATGCCATTTTTCATAGATCCTGGAAAAATTTGGAACCTCTATGTAGAGGGATTTGAGTGAATATTTTTCAGTGAATAATTTATTCAGAAAATGTTTTTGTTTAACTTCTTTTTGAACAACAGTTTTAGGAATATATTTGCTTTCTATCACTGTTGAAATAATTATTTTTGTAAAAAGATCCTATCCCATACTTTTCTTCTTCAACATACAAAGTAGTCATTCACTGGTTGAAATAAGTTATTTTTGCTTTATGATTTAGACCATTGCTTCCCAGGGGACTAAGTGTGTCTATGAGTAAAGTACTCATTGAATGCAGAAAGATGCTAAAAAGATGAGGCTTCCAGAAAGCCACATTTAAATCTCATGTAGGCCTAGCAGACACCCAATGTATCTACCAAATTACCAATTACAATTAGATTTCTTTCTTCAATAGTTTAGGCGCTGGTGGTTGGTCATGAAAATAGCTGTGACCACCATAAGCAGTGGAGCCCAAAGTCATGGGCTAAATTAGCCATACAATGGGAATTTTTTGGATGTTTTGAAAGGGTGGTGCATAGACTAAGGGAAGTATATATGCATATGATATCAAAGGATGTGAAGATGGGTTGGTGGTTAGTGAGGAAGTATTGGACAGAATGGAACCTGAGCATGTTGTAAATTATATAGAATAAGGGGTTAAGAATGGGCTGGTTTGGGCTGGGATAAATTTAATTTTCTCCATACAAGCTCGTATGGGGATAGATTTTGGGGTTGTGATGAAAACAGTGTTAATACAGGAATGTTTTTGTTACTGCTGAGCAGAGCTTGGCCTTAGTCAAGGCTTTTCTGCCTCTCATGCCATTCCACTAGTGGGGAGGTTGGTGGTGCACAAGAAGTTGACCCAAGTGACATAAGTGATATCTCAGCCCATACGTCGTGCTCAGCATATCAAGACGTACAAGAAAGAGGAAGTGGTGCGTGTTTGGAGATGGCATTTGTCTTCCCAATTCACCATTATGTGTGATACAGCCCAGATTTCCTGGGAATGGCTGAACACCTGATGCCCATGCAAAGTGAATTAATTCTTTCTTTTGTTTTGTTTGTGTGCAAAGTTTTTGCTTTACCTATTAAGCAGTCCTTATCTCAATCCCATGATTTATTTTTCTTTTTTATTTTTCTTATTCATTCACCCATCCCACTGGGGCTAAGTAAGCAAATGGCTGAGTGGTACTTTGTTGTTGGATGGGGTTCAACCATGACAATAGCAAAGAACTAAAACAGGAAGAAGAAATGAACAAACCGCACAAACACCTGTTTTAGAAATCTAAATTCTGTATGAAATGCTGCATTATGAATATCAGGCTTCTTATGCAATATGTCTGTAAAGTAGTCATTTACTTATCCAGTCCACACACAAGAAGGTGCTTTAAGAAAGGAGAAACCAAGCCAAGCCTTGGAAAGTTGTAGGTATACTATAGTAGAAACATATTGCTTTGTGAGATGATTATTTCCTCCTGCCTGACAAAAGCAGGGGGAAGATAAAGATATGATGCTTCCTTTTACTCAAAAGTCAGACTCTGGATCACTAGTTCGTGATATTAGAGGTGTAAATCCTTTTTTTACCTGTGGTCATCAAACTTATAAGTAATTGCTGGAGCAATGGTGTTTGTGATACGACCTTCTCCACAGTTTTTACGAATTTTTTGTTTTCCTCTTCTTTAACACCCTAATTCCATCCCTCCTAAACCAATTGTCAGAGAACCAATTTTAAATGGTTCCAGGAACATTTTTCTTTTAGAAATGTACTGCTAGGAATGTTGCATTGGTTTCCTGTAAATGGACTTTCTGATTAAAAAAATCTCTTTCCTGACTACACATGAAAAAACCCTTCACAAAGAGACCACTCTTACGCTATTGATAAACTTCAGGATTACCCAGGGGAATATGATGCCAGAATGAAGAAAGAACTCTGCTTTCATGCTACTAAAATACCACAGCTGAAAACCACTGCTACTCTATGTGGTACACAGATGCTAAAAGCAACACTTGGGAAGGTAAGCATGGTGAGATGCTGTTTGGATAATGCAACAGCGCTTCCCAAGATTGGCATTCACAATTAGTTCAGCACCAGTGGCTGTCTAGACAAGTGTCATCATGTTTTATTTACCTCATGCAATACCACTTCTCTTTCTGAGAAGCTTCTTATTTTGCAGTTCACAGTTCAGCCCGTTCTTTGTGCGGTTCAACAGGAGCAGCGGGTATCTGCCCCCCACTGAGACACTTGTTTCACCCAGTGAGAAGGTGCATGTATTACTGAGAAAACAGCGTGATCTGGCCCATGCATTTTAAAGATTTTCCTTCACAATGGCGTTTCATATTCATATTCTTTTGACCTTTTAGGATTAGCATTGCCTTTGAAGTGAGAGAGGAGAGAATCTAGTACATTTTCGCAAAAAAAATCACATTCACTGCTGGCTTTTTATACCCACATTCTCAAATATTACAACTTCCCCTTTTAAAAGTTTCTCTCTTCTGCCTCTATTTCAAAGTGATAAGCATGCTTTCTTTTTGCTCTTCTCTGCCTCCTGTTTACACAAAAGTAATTCCATTTCTTGTCCACAGTCACACATATTCAAATTAAAGCAGGTACAGTGTGTTGACCACTCTTATAAGTACCTTGGCTAATTTGAGTTCTTATTTCTCTTCTTCATTGTCTACTACTAATTGTTCAAAGTATTGTGGAGTCCAAAATTTATTTTGAATAACAAGCCAAGCATGTTATTTGCCATTACCTGGAAGAGGAAGACAGAAGAGAAAGTATAAGGAAATTAATGACATATATAATAATATTTTTTTCACATCCTGAGAAGTCAGCAGCAGAATTGAAATTAACCAGGTTATACCAAGAAATGTAGATCAAGAGTAGTTTGTGAATTATAGTGAAAGATGTAATATACAACAGAGATAAGAAAAACATTGGCATGCATTTATAAATATAATCTTAAATCTGCAGTAATGCCTTTATACTGCATAATTATCTTAAGGCAAATTTCTTCAAGAGGGAACAATTTTAAAGATTTTTTTCTCCCTGCTTCTATATACTGCAAAGATTAAACATAGTCTTTGATTAAGAAATGGCAAATGTGCATTCAAAACTAATCCAAAATATCGTGCCTGTTTTCCCCTACAGCAATTAATGCATTCAATGAATAAGAATGTATCAAATCATTGGTATGCATGACAGAAGTCAGACAGAAGGATCTATGCCACATTATGGATGTTAGTAAAATGTGCAAGATATGAACCAGATTCAGCTAGGCCTAAATACTGCTTCTGCATTAGCATGTAAACATTGACTCTAGGTTATATTATAAAAGTTAGGAAGAGTGCTTAGCAGAAGTTCTCATTTTGTTGGTATTCCTGATACCATCCCCCAATTATTATTTCTTTACATGACAGAGATGGATGACTTTTCAATTCTACTTAGTCTTGAACCTCAAAACATGTCTGCAGATGTGTGCCTGCATGTGCACACATATCTATGGCTGCATCTGTCAAAGTTCAAGGATGTAACACACAGGTTGCAATCTTTTCCACTGTTTCTACTTTCAGCTTTTCTGATATGAAGATCATGGTTTCAATTTTCAGAAATCATTACACAGGACCGCCTTTATGTATGACACACTTATTAAGATTTAAATGACGGATTAACATCAAGACACCTTGAAAAATATCCTCCAAGAAGATGAAAGGCATTTAAAACCAGAAAGATTATTCTACTATCAAATGCAACCTGTGAAATCTACTTTTAATTTCTCATTCAATTTACCAAGATTGAGCTTTAACTTATGCCACTGAACCCGTTTCTCTTACTACTTACTGGATTCTCAAACACCTTTTTCTTTCTTTCTTCCATATTTCTTACATTCCTTCTCTAAAAATTTCTTCAAAGCTACCAAGTGCCTGCCTTTGATATGATGTCTACCAAAAGTCTTGACAAGTCTTAGCTGGATAGAAGATTGTCTAAAAAACTGTGTCTTTCTTGTGAGGATTCCTATTTCCTGAATGCAAACACCAGTTTCATTGAACTTCAGTCTAAAACAAATGTGGAAAACTTCTAAGAAAAAAAACCAGGAATACAGTGTTGCCTAACTGCACTTTGCTGCTGCTGCTCAAAAAAATTAATCTTTTGTTCTTTGGTAGTCTGTGGCTTTGGGAGACTCCTGAGGTGAGTTCGTTCAGGGCTGAGGACCGAGCACTTCTCGTGTTACCACTCTTGGAGTGCCTTACCTGTAAAAATTATGAGGTTCAGGGACTTAAATCCCTAGGTCCCAGTCCTGCAACCAGCACACTGGGAGTCCATAAGGGAGGAGTATGGGAGAGATGACCTTGTTCATCTCCCCTATACAAACATTTTGGTCTCAGTGACATTTGCTAATGCTTCGTTTTGTGGGAAATTTTCTAATATAGTTTAGCCCCTTATCCATTTGTTTTACCATATCTTTTTTGGCTTTCTCTAGGCATCTTTTCTTAACCAATTTTCAGTTTCCAAGGTTTTAAAGGCAGTCACCCCATTGCCCTGTTTATACTGCTTTGAACTTTCCATTTGTAAATCATTATTTAATGCTCTTTCTTTTCAGTGGTGACTTACACAGGAGAAAAATCATGCACCACATCAGAATTTTCCTACTAAGAAATTGAGGTAGGAAGTCTGACTTACCCTTTAATTATAGTCTAACCAAAAAATATTTTCAACAGATCTATCTTAGTCATGTGTGCTTATTACAAGAGGAGATAAGAAAATAAGGACTTCATTCCACATTTTCCCATTACATGATCTTATGCCAGAAGTGGCAATTTTCTTCCAGAGACAAAGTTACTAACTTGCCACTATCACACATGAAAAATATAATCTATCACAGCAAAATTAGCCCACCATTGTGATGTTTTCCACTTGCCTTTTAGCAGTCAATGAAGTTAAACTTGAAGGGGAACCTTTTACCTGTATGTATAACTTTACTTGCTACTCATGACGCCTTTGCAGAGCTACAATAGCTTTGAATAAATACATAGACTCTCTTTTAGCTCATACATTTTCAATGGAATTGGAAGGTAATTTCTGCTTATGAAACTACCTGCAGGTACATGGACATGAAGTTATGCTATTTAGTTACACACGACTATGCACAGAGGGGCTGGTTCCAACCTTCTGTCCCCCAAGTGATCAGTAACTGATAAGAGATGGTTACATATTTACCTGGAAAGCAAAATACCTCATTTTTGCACTATTTCTTACAAAATATTGGGTAACAGTATGAAATATAATTTGCTAAAGAATGCTGACTGTTCTGTACTTCGTGTATTGTTTTACATTCATAGGAAAGTTATTCATCGGAAAAAGAAACTTTATTTTCTTTTTTCTGCAGCATAGAAATTGAAAAAAACAGTGCTGAGATATAAACCTCTTTGAAGAGGACTTTGTAGTTAAAAAGATGTTAATCCTTTGACTATAAGTTCCCCATGAGGCATAGTTTATCTGTGGTTGCAATGCTAGGAAGTACACACAGTTATAAGTAGGTGACATGAGATACCTCCATAGTAACTTTGAAATACTATGCTAACTAAGGTATTTTTTGGATAAAACTAGATAGTTAGTATACCTAAGATCTCTTGGACTAGTCCTGCCTGGTTTTCCTATTTAATTACTTGTGAAATTGAATAAATTTTAGAAATGCTGTTGTGATTAATGTGCAGAACTGTCAGAGGAAAATAGATCCTGATTGTGTCAATTGCTCTACTGATGGGTCTTAAAAGAGTGACACAGCTTCAAAATACTTATCATTGAGATAGTAAGATGAAGAGAGTGAGGAAAGGAGGAAAGAAAACCTGTTGCTAATTAAATTTAAACCACTAATCTAAAATAAGGATTTAAATATGCTTTGAAAGTGGTAGCTCTGTTCTTTGAGATGCATTGAGATTATTTCACTGCATACAAATCATCATGAAAAATAGCTGGACATCAAGCATATATATAACTGGTAAAGTGGAAAATCACTTCTGCTCTACTTCTAGATCACTCCCTCACTTCTGCTTTTTTCTGGGTGGATCCCAAATTTCAGCTATCCCAAACTGCCTGTGTTCAAAAATCCATTTCAGAGAGCCATGGGGAGAATTGAGTTGAAAAGCTGTGATGATTATGGTATGTTCCTGGGTTAAAGAGTTCCTACAAATAGATCTCAACTCTGCACTGACATAACTCTATTCTGTGCACATGTACAAGATGTCAGTGGTGAAAGTGAAAGAATTAAAAGGCTAAACAGTGGTACTTTCACTGTAATCACTCCCTGAGTCAAACAATAACAAAAACATGTTTCTCTTTCTGACTTTTAATCAGTGAATTTAAATGAAACTCAAACAATCTATTTCAAATCTGTATTATTGGAATACAACAAATATTCTTTTGTTTTGCTGCACACATGGGCTTAGTCAAAGTGCAAATGCAAACTTAAGACATTGAAGAAAAGGCTGATAAACACAAAAATTCCTGTTCTTTACAAAACCATACCTTGATGGTGGACAAGTGCTCAGCCACACTATCTTCAGTTTAAAAAAAATGAAACTGTCGAGAAAATCTACCAGTTCCTGTTAGGAATTATTAACATATCTCACTTCCCTCAAAGGTAATTGGCAAAATTAGATAAGCTGGAGTAATTGTTTTTTGGAAGGATGTGAGGAAAATACACCTCTGTTCCACAGACGCACAGATATCAGAATTTTCTCCTCTGAAGGAAATCTGCCGTAAGGATTGCAGATTCTTACACTACATTGTTTTGATCCAGTTAATTTAATTACCTGTATTTCTGCTAAAGCTGGATGATATGGTCACGAGTGTGTTCTATGTATCACAAAAGTAAAGGCTACCTCTCTTGGAATATACTGCTGCTTATTCTGCCAAATAACATCTTGAATTTTCTAACGTGCAACCCCACAGGTAAATATCAAAAATGGGCATATCATGTTCATTAAAGTCAGCCTCACTCACACACAGTTTACTATCTGTAACAATCAAGTTTAGTTCACACTATTTTCTAGAGTTAGAAACATCCACTTACAGTTTTTTACAAAGCCAACAGCTAACTCTCATACTTTAATGATGTACATTATGTAAACAGGTTATTCTTTACATCTTCAGGTTTTCTTATAATCTAGAAGAGTTTAAATGATATGATAAGATGAATATTTATAGTAAAATGGACATAGTATGATATTTAAAGTGTAGTCATTTGCAAAACATCAAATAGATCTACAGATATCAATGAGATGAAGTTCATATTTTCTAAAACCAAACCATAATTTTGACCTTCTTGGGTCTAATATTAGGTAAAGGTCAGATTAACTTTATGTGTACCTTTGTTCAAATTCTAAGTGATTTTCTTATTTATGAATAACATATTCTGTGTTAAGAACAGCTCTTTATTGCATTCCACTTAGATCACAATATACACATGGGAGAAAGGCACCTTTCTTGAGTGAGTGAGGTACTCACTCTTCACATATTTTTGATTTTCAGCACATTTGTTTCAGTGATGTATTTATTGTCCCACCAAAGTTTCTCAGAGATTCTAAAATATCTCTGGGCTTGGAGAAAGAACTGTGACTACTGATTTACAAGTTGCATGTTATTAAACTTTATGCTAAGAGGTGCCTTAATAACATTTATTAAAACTAAATATTTCATGGCAATGATGTTAATACCTCTGAAGGGAAAGTTGTACAGGAGACAAAAATTCCATTAGAGATTTGGAAAGAAAATTACATTTATAGTTGACTTTGAAATATCTATTTATTTGTCAGAAATGGAAGAGACAAATCATCTGTGAAACTCGAAAAATATGTTTCCAGGAAAAAAAGGAAAAATTATGTGGAAAACCTACTTGTTTCCTAAGCTATTTTTATTTTACTTTCCTAAATTCACCTAGATGAGGACAGAATCTTGTATTTCAAAGGTTAGTGGTACCTTACCTGCATTTGACTTATAAGAGTTTCAAATAATTGAAAAGGCATCTCACAGACACCTGTGAACTTTGTAGTCAATAGCTTCCTGAGCAAAACTCTACTTGATAATTGATTGCTCATTTTAAGAAACCATTCTCTGGAGCTAAAAGGAGAATCAATGTAGAATTTTTATAATGATAAAATAAACTACAAACAAACTATGAAAAACAGCATTGGCTAAAACAGAGACCTTGAGATGAAAAAAACATAAGCATCCTCCTTAATATATTTCAGACAGATGATAAATTTGCAAATATCAGTTAATAAATATTTTTATTTGCTTGGTATTTATGTATGGATTTAGTTGTTCTTCTAAAGAAAATATTTAGACCCTAATTCTGAATTATTTATGTAATGCATTTTCTTTCCAAATCTTAAAAAATGCTACCCCTAAAAACCTGAAAGGATTCTCACTCCTAATGCTCAGCTGATATTAAGCTGCACAGTACTTAGAGTTAGTGGGCATTTGCATTTTGACAGTAAAATGTCCTCAGGGAAGTAAACCTCTGTTTCCAAATATGCATATCCATGCTCTCTAAATTTGATACTTATTAGTAAGAAAGGCCTTGGGCATTGTGAATAAGTATATGTGCATCGAAATCCACTATGCTTATGATGAGAGTCCTAGTATGCTAGCAAAGCAAAAATTTGCATTTTCAAGAAAGCTGTTCATGCAAGGACCAATTATGCAGCACAGTGGATTAAATCCATCTGGACTGTGTCCTTCTTTTTAAACTGGGGGCCTATCTCCAAGGCTGGGACTAACATTGCCACAAATGCAGTGTATCCAGACATCTTTCTCTTACTAACTTGTTAAGAGCATTAATGTAAATATTTCGAGCAAAATGTTTAACTTCAGGTAGGAGCACAAAGGTAGAATGGGGTATATTTGTGTTGTGTTGCTTCAGAACAGCTAATGAAGCAGCGACAGAAAGACAGAAATACTGGTGAAAAAATATTGTTTAAAGTGCTCTCAGAAATCAAAACAATGTCATTGGAGGTGTTCTGATTAAAGTTAAGTATTCTTACTGTATTTTATGAGAAAGACACAGTGGACATCCACTGCTGGAAGACCCTTATGAAGCAGCAGCACTGCATGTCTAGAAGCTTCACCCCAGCTACACCTAAACTACTGAGCTGGCTAAACCCTCCTTTTCAGATCTTTTGGTATCTGACACATTGATCTCTTCTGACTGCCTATCTGAGATGTTCAGAAATACCAGTGGCTATAATTTCAACAACCTTTTGCTAATCCACCCTATGGTGCTAAATTCTACAGAATAAATTTTTCATTGATATTACTGCAAGTTAATAAAAAGACTGGAGGATAGCTTGTCTTGAGAACATGGAAAGAGGTTTAATTCCTTTCTTGTTTCTAGTATATTTTATATTCTCTTGAGAAAATCAGTCCATTACACTAAGAAAACTCACACCTAAGTTTAAATAGTGGATATCCTCAAAAGTACAGAGCTTTCTTTACTCTTCCCCCAACAATAGCAGTTATGATATGAATTATATTTTCTACCTTCAGATCACTCTTGGGTGATTTATTTAGTGCAAGTTAAACACATTTTTCAAGCCTCAGACTCCATAATTTGAACCAAATAAGCAATCTTTATTAAGAAAAAAAGAGCTAATATTAGCATGCCTTTGAAAGGTTGCATACCACTGAGACTTCATTATCATGGCAAAAATGTTTCAAAAGTAAACATAAATAATGCAAAAAGCATTGATCAGAATCTGATCTAATTTCACCAAAGGATCCTTTACTGCAGAAGTAGTCTTCTAAAAGTCAAAACCACAGACTACCATTCAATACAAATCTATTGAAACCTGACCTCTAAATAAGTATCTTATAAATAAATATAATAAAAATGCACACTAATCCCTCCCCCTAAAAGAACCCACAGCTAAACTCAAGAAAAACATAGAAAATAAATTTTATGCTGCAAAATTCTCAGTTTTTACTTGTAAGATTGATTAACTCTCAAATAATCAGCCACTATTATAGGCAATATAGAAATTGTGATATATGTGTAGTTTTTGGTTTATTTGTATTCACAATTACATTAAGAGTTGACTGGCATTTACAAGAAAACCTTGGAATACTTAAAGAACATGCATAAAGTAGTTTTTAGTTTAGGAATGACAAGGAAAAAGATCCTGTAGCACAGTCAGATTGAGGACTGGGCTCCCATAAACACACATTTTCTGCAAATGGAGGTGATGTTACTAAGGAGACAAGAAAGAACTTCAAATAGAACCTTTGTGAATATAAGAAGAGTTTAGAACAGTGAAAAAAAATTTTACTCCTGAAGTCTCCTTCTCATTTATAAATTAGCATCAGAGACACCCCAAACTGCAGAAGTAACTCTGAGTAGTCTTGTTTTTCAGAGAAATTAATTGTACAGTTGTACTCTCCATATATGTTCACCTGTTTGTCTGTTAATTCCTTTAAATTTAATGGCTTGAAATATGCTCAAGTGAAAATATAGTAATTTTTTTCACAACATTTTAATCTATCTCACCTCTGGATCTGAAGATAACCTTTAGCATTTTAACAGTTAGTATGAAAGTGTGTTACAAAGGAGGTTAGTGTTGTTTCTATGGAGTCATAGATCAGTGCTTGAAAGGTCATCTAGCTGAGTCTGCACATCCAAGGCAGAATCAGCTATAACTAACCCACCCAAGACACATATTCATCTAACCTGTTCTAAAATATCTTCAGTGATGGAGAGTCCATACCTTCCCAGTCAAGCCACTCAATTGCAGATCTGTCTTCAATGGTGCCATGCTTTTTAAATGCCTCCCACAATCATTTTTGATGAACTCCAAGTCCATTACTTCTTACTCCGTCCCCAGGAAAAAAAAAAAGTATATATATTCCCATTCTCTTTCAGTTCTCCTTTATACATTAGAAGGCTCTTACCATATCTCACTTAGTCTTTTTCTGCCTAGACTAAGCAACTCCAATTTTTCCAGTGATTTCTATTTATCACCTCTGTTACTCTTCTGTAGATTGTCTCCCAGTGGAAACTATCCCTCTAAGCACAACCTGAACTGTGATCTGCCAGCTGTGGTGCTGATGCTAATGGGTGGAATGAACAGAATAGTTAATATGTGTCACAGACCTTTTCTTCTATTTATACATGAGGAATACTTATGTAGAAAAGTCACATCATTAACTAAATTGGAATAATATATAGATCATTTGCTTTTCTGCCTCAAGGCTGTGCTGGACAGAAGAAATCTCTTGGAAATCTGATTGCTTGTCACTATGTACTAAGTTTAAGTGCAGGTCATTCCCTTACGTTTTCCTTTAGGTATTGAGGAAAGAAAATACTAATATCTTCCTTTGATGGGACATAAAACTGAAAAATTTACTGTGCCTGCAGAACATCTATGAAATACTCCTTTTAAATAATTAAGACCCAATAAATAATCATTAAGACCGAATAAATTCAAATAATTAAGACTCAATGGGAGTTTCATCTAAATAACTATAAAGATAAACCAAAGAGAGAGGCCTAGGGCTCAAAATCAGGAAGTGGTCAGGTTCAGTATATTAAATTCAAAATTACAGCTACCCTGTCTCAACTGGTAATTTTGCATATGTTCATAATTGATCTATCTATAAGTGTTAGGTACACCTAATATAGGTAACTACATATATTTAAATGGGAAAGGACCATCTTACAACCAGTGAATAGAAAAGTTTCTCTTCACTCCCTTCACAGCTGATAAAGGGCAGGTTGGAGTACAGAATTCCAGAGAGCAATTGAATTCATATTCTGTGAGTATCTTGGATCACATTGTCTGTACTTTGGAGATGTTTGTTTCCTCTCACTGACTACAAAATCAGCCCACTAAGGCAGACTTCTCTATTCATCTTCTGTAGCCAATAGGTTAGTACAAGTTCTTAGTATTCAGTAAAACAGAAAAATACAATTTCTGACATAATCTCATAAAGCAGGGACTAGCACAGGGAGACCTTCCACTAGACCAGGTTGCCTAAATCCCCATCCAACCTGGCCTTGAGCACTTCCAGGAATGGAACACACACACTTTCTCTGGGCAACCTGTTCCAGCATCTCATAGTGAAGAACTGCTTCCAAATAGCTCATATAAACCTACCCTTTTCAGTTTTAAATGCTTCATAATCATTGGCTGGCTCTCCTCCTTTCCCAGATGATGAAGATTATAATAAAGATATGATCAACTATGATGAAGGGAGGTAAATTGTTTAAATTACATTATAATGAAGATCTAATTAAGTTTATCTGAGAAGGAACACATTTTATTGTTTTGTTTTCTTCTTGAAGTTTGAAACTTTGTTTTGTTACGCCAACATTTCAAAAGCTTTTCTTTATAGTTGATAGTTAAGGAACACGTATTTACTTTAAAGCTCAGCTTCTCATATTTCTAAGACCTAGCCCATTATGAAACAAATAGTATTTCCACAAGCAGCCACCTTAATTACTTAGAGCTCTAAGTCTAGAAAGCGAGAGGTCACAATGCCAGAAGCAAAAGTAAGACATGAAAACCCAATGAAATGCTGATATAAAACTACCTGAAATAACTCACAAATAAGGAATTAAAATAAGTTTTTTTTAATTTCTCTTGTCTATTAGTGATATAAAATTTTTGTGCATTTCTATTCAAATCATTCAAATAATCTGTATTTTATTAGATTATTATAAAAACCATGTTCTTATATGACTAATTGTTCATTACAGAAACATTGCCTTCTATAGGTACCACATTCTAGAAATCAATTACAACAAATGGATTTTTACAGTGAGTTTCAATTTGATAGATTACATTTGAACATCCCCACAGAAGAATTCTCTGCAGTACACTGCATTATGCAAAATACATCTTAATTTTGTAGCTAGGATTGCATTTAAATCATTGGAGAGATACAAATTTCTTTGTTTACTGGCAAATATTCAGATTTATGCATTTAGATAGACTCCCAGGTTTCCCCAACCCTTGAAATAATTCTGAACCATCAATTTGTAGCTGCTACAGCCTCATAAGTCCAAAGCTGGAAGTTCATTGAAGAGAATTTTATTTTTCAGACAGAACTTTAATCTATTTTCAAAAGATAAAAACCCCAGATCTACATGCAGATTAGTAACATGGCAGTTAATTAATTATAAATATAATATGGCATTTAATGATAAGTATTTATTTTGTACTGCATGCAGTTCACTGGCATTCAATGATACTATTAAACGGCTGATAATAATCTGGAATTCTCACTTCCACACACTAATAATAGCATTTTTCCTTCTAAGTCCAGGGATATTGAAGTTTAGTGATAGGAACTTGTATTTATATTTATTGTAAACAAAAGAAAATGAAAAGATATCTACCTGATAATCACATTAAGCAACTCTGCTGCTGTTCAAGATCAGAAATAGATATTCCACAAGCGTTTATAGTTAGAAGTGACAGAGGGATAAACTCAGTGTTTTTCATGTTTGAATTTTTTATTTAGACCATTTTTACACTGTTTTACACTGTTTCTTGCAGAAGCTCAGTATAGTATACCTTTAGATCACTCCTCAGTAACACTCTCACCTTTGTCTGATTGATTCAAGAAATTCTGTGTCATATTAATTACATATTTAAGCAATGACATGCTTTTATTTCAAAGGGTCATGATTTTTCATTTCAAGTTGAATGAAATCTATAGTTGTGAAAACTAATTTAGCAAGAAATTTATCAAGACTTTATAAAATGCATTCATGATTTGTCAATGTTACCTTTACACTTAAAGCAAAGAAATTGTGTGGTTGGGTCTCTTTAGAACTGAAGTAATAAGTAACTAATCTTTGAAACAAGCCTTATAGAAAAAAATATGGATTACTTTGTTTTGAGTAAAAAACAAGACAAAAAAAAACAAGACAAAAAAAAAAGCTTTGATTTTCTGTTTAGTAACTGAAGAGTTTAATTTTCCTTTTTTTCTTTCCATTCCATTTCTTTGCTCTAGGCCTCTCTCATTTTCTAAACAAAAGGTAGGAAGTGCAATTTCCACCTGTTAAGCTGGAGCTCATGAGAGGTCAAAGAACTTGCTCAGACTATCAGTTACTCACAGTCAGACTTAATAAGAAGGAAAAAAAGGAAAACAAAAAAGAAAAGCCCCAAACTCTGACGTTTTGGTTTTTTTTTTCAATTGTGATATACTATGCAGATCATATGTGATATACTATGCTATGTTATTAGCATAAGCTGTTAAATGATTCTCTGTTACTGCATTCCTCTTTGGGCAGGTAAAAGGTTCACATATACAGAAAGGGCTGGGATTAGCTGGGATCATCAGCTTGTTTTGAAACCTGAACCTGAACACACTAAAATATCTTAGAGAGGAAGATGTCTGGCAGCTGTCACTGTCACATACAGGGAACTGTTTATCAATGTTATCCTCATGCAGCATGGAAAAAATCTTCTATTCTTTTTTTATCAGCCTTTGCTTATCCTTCCAATGTTTTCAAAATGTTAAATACTCAGTTTGGAGACAGGTAATAATAAAAATAGTTTAAGAATGGCAAGACAACTATGCATATATGCCTCTCATCAAGATTATAAGCTTAAAAATCTATAAAGCTTAAACATTTAGATAGGAAAAAAACGTATTAAATCTTCCAATGTTGATCTTATTTCTAAGTTAAACAAGCAATTTATTTATACGTTTTCTTGTCACACCTAAATAACTCATCTTCATGTGGAGTCATCCCCCTCCTCTCAGTTTCAGTTACACATTTAATTTCTCATGGCAACCATAAGAAACCTTCAGGGAAAAGAGAATTCTCCCTCCCTTGCAATCGGTTTATTTTTGTTTTGGACAGTTTTCTCTTACTTGATGTTGACAACTGGGTTTTTTTTTTCCTGTACCATTTTTGTTCCAATCTATATAAATTATTTCTTAAAATGTACCTCACTGTATGCTCAAAAAAAGCATGGAAAACATGTTAATGATTTCTGAGCCTGGATTTTGTGTGAACTCACACTCTAAGCATTTTCTGTTTAAATTTTTATTCCTAATCACCACCTAAAATGACTGGAAAAGACATCTTGGGTCATGCATTTCAATCTCTTTGCATATGACAGATTCTTTTTTTTACTGCTAGTCTGTCTTATGGAGGTGTATATGTGGGTGAACACATAAACACATGTAATATATACACAACTATAAATATTCTTAAAATTTCATGCAGTCATCTGATAACTTTCTCTCTGGACATCATTTAATTGAAAAATTTTTCTAAATGCTAAAAAAAAAATTCAAGTTATATGTAGGTTTTTTTTTTGGTCCATTCCAAGTCCAGTTATACTCCTCCTGCACTGTATACACGCTACCACTCACCTTTAAAAAATGAAGTTCAAACTGGATTCTAAGTTATGGTGTGACTGTATTTTCCCTTACATACAGAAACATGACTTTCCTTTCCTTCCTCCACAGCTCCATAAACTACTGTCCTTTAATCACCTGACAGGAAAACTTGTGACCTATCTCAGATCAACCTGGTCATGACACTGCTGGGTTACTCTGAAGAATCAGGCCTTACCCTCACTTTGCAAGTGTGAGTGAGGCACCCCAACTCACAGAAATGGTTGATGAATAAATGTCCATGAATGCCTTTGGTAGACAACCAGAGTAAGTCAAGAAGAGGTTTTTAAGGTTTCCCACTATCAGGATTGGCCAATATGCTTATTACAGATTATGCTGTAGACTTGGCAGGTCCTAAGGGCATCTTTTGAGACACTAGAAATCTTACAGAGAATGTGGTTATGGGTGGACTTTCAACTGCCTGGGACTCTCATTTCGTCTCCCCAGCTTTCTACACATTTCAAATGTTAATAACTGCAAGTAATAAATCTACTTAACTAATGTAATTTTCATGTTCTGTCTTGGAAGAAAACAGTAACCTGTTCTATTAATCCTTTACTGAAATGCAAGTTTTCCTCAGATATAGGATAAAGCATCTTTAGAAAGGATAATATAATTAAAAGAATACTCTTTTAATAATAGCAATACTGACAGACTACTGGATTCAGTGAGTTCACTACTTCCAGTTCAGGAGATTTAATTCTGTTGCATTTTCAGTCCTTTTTCTGAGCCTTTTAAAGCTATGAACTCTATTTAAAAGGGAACCATTCCATAAATTATGCAAATAGAGGATATCATAAGGGAGCTCTCTTAAAATTGCACTGCAAACTGTAATATAGGAATTTTTTAATTAGAGAAAATTTTATTTGTAAGTTAAATACTCCGTTAAAGTCGTATATTGTTTGAAGCATAACCTTTTTTTTTTTTGCTTTTAAAACTAAGTATTAGAAATTTGAAAATAACACTCCTAATAAGTATTATCTTCTATCAGAATAATACAAAAGTCAAGATTGATTATTTAACTCCAAAAGTAATTCAGTATTTAATCTAACACATTGCTTTCATTGGTTCAGTCTTCAACCTTAAGCTTGAAGCCAAAGATATCCTCTGAAATTGGAGATTCACAGGACCACAGAAAGGTTGAAGGTTGAAGATGCCTTCTGGGGGCCAGCTGATTCAATACCCTGCTTAAGCAGGGACATCTAGAGCTGTTTGCCCAGCACCATCCTGGACAATCTGTTCCAGGAATCAGCCAAAAAGTGTTTCCCAAAGTCCAACAGATGGCTCTGTGTTCCAAGTGAGGCTCTTTGCCTCTATTCCTGTCACTAGACACCACTGAAAATAGTCTGTCTCCCTCTTTAAACACTCCCTTCAGGTGTTTGTACACATTGATGAGATCCCATAGATCCTCAACTGTCTGTCTTCCATTAGATTGGAGATATTCCAGTCCTTTAATCTTTTTAGTGGTCCTTTGTTGGGTCTACTGAAGTAGTTCCATACCCCTCAGTCAAGGACTGGGCTCAGTGCCACATTAATGCTTAGTAGAGAGGAAGGATCACCTCCCTGGACATGCTGGCATGCTATTTCTAATGCAGAATTAAATTTTTTCATTGTTGCATAGCAAAATAAAAATAATTCAGATCATGTAAGGCGCCCTCAGAGTGTTTTGTTTCACCTGTAAATTTTGTTTAAATTCAAATAATAATATTTAATCAAACTTAAAAAATTATAGTTTACTTTTTTTCCACTTATTTTTAATAATGATTTAAGCATACAATTTTGGAATGCTGCTGGTGAAGAAAACAACTTTTTCTTTTTTATGTATTATAAAAAATCTAGTCACAAACTAGGACTTCAAGCACTAAATCATCTGTTTCAGATAACAAAGAAATGCTGACATATAAAAGTAATGTATTAATTTCCGTGTCCAACACAAAGTATTGTTTGAGTTATAAATCTGTTGTGCTTACTACCACATAATTTTCCCTTTTCCTTCCAATCCCCTCAGCCTCTGCTGGTGGTTGAGTTCACAATTATTCTCTTAGCTCTTATATTGGTTTTCACAATTATTCTCTTAGCTCTTATATTGGTTTGGCATGACCTGGTTTTGGGTAGCAGGGGGGCCACGAAAATGTCTCCTCTGAGAAGCTGATGGAAGCTTCCCACCATGTCTGGCAGAGCCAAAGGCTGGTGGCTCTGAAGATGGACATGCTGCTGGCCAAAGCTGGGCCAAGAAGAGAGGCAGATAATGCCTCTGTGACTACACATTTAAGAACAAAATCAAAACAAAGTCATGGGTTTTGCTTCTGGTCAGAGAAGAGAAGGAGGTGAGAATATGTGAGGAAAAAACATGGAGACATCAAGCAGAGAAAGAAGGGGAGGAGGTGCTCCAGGCACCAGAGCTGAGATTCCCCTGCAGGCCATGGGGAAACAGCTGTGCCCCTGCAGCTGTGGGGATCCACGGGGGATGCAGAGATCCACCCACAGCCCGTGGGGATCCATGGGGGATGCAGAGATCCACCCACAGCCTGTGGGGATCCACGGGGGATGCAGAGATCCACCCACAGCCCGTGGGGATCCATGGGGGATGCAGAGATCCACCCACAGCCCCTGGGGATCCACGGGGGATGCAGAGATCCACCCACAGCCCATGGGGATCCACGGGGGATGCAGAGATCCTCCACAGCCCATGGGGGTCCACTGGGGATGCAGAGATCCACCCACAGCCCGTGGGGATCCACGGGGGATGCAGAGATCCATGACAGCCTGTGGGGAGGTGCCCATGCTGGAGTGAGTGGATGCCTGGAGGAGGTTGTGATCCAGTGGGAGAGCTGGTGGAGAGAGAGGGCCCTTGCTCCCATGCTGGAGCTGCCTGTCCCTGGAGGACTGCGCACCATGGAAAGAGAGACCCACACTGCAGCACTTTGGGGAGGACTCACGTTGCAGCAGGTGCAGTGGAACTGTTGCTCATGAGATTGGATCCACTTTGGGGAAGTTCACAGACAACTTATGTGGGAGTGATCCCACAGTCTCACAGGGGAAGGATTCCTCTCCCAGAGCAGCAGAAGAAATTCTCAGTGATGAACTGACCAAGACCCTCATGCCCTGTCTCCCTATGCTGTTGGTGGGAAGGAGGGAGGGGCTGGGGGGAAAAAGGTGTTTTAAGGGCTTGTTTTACTACTCATTATCCTCTTCTGATTCTGTTAGTAATAAATTTCACTTGGCAACTAAAGTTGAGCCTGTTTTGCCCTTGACATATTTATCACTCGTGAAGCCTTTGTTAACTTTTTTTTTCTATTCCCTGTCACTATGGAACATGAAAGAACACAGGCGCACACCACTGCTCTCAAGGTGAACAAAAAAGGAAATGTTTATTTTCTGACTCCAACATTTATAGTTTTCCAAAAGTGACAGTGGATTGGAGGGTGACAGTGCCACCTCTCCAATGACACTGGACAAACCAACAGTCCATCAAAGTTCTTCTCCTCCATAAAAGAATGCAAAACAGTGTGCTATTTACAGAAAGTGTGTGAGAAAGTTCTCTAAAGGAATGTCAACATCAGAAGGCTTAGAAAATCTTAAAAAATCAGGGCAACAATTCCCCCCTTTGGGTGGGTGCCTGGCATTGGGCCAGAGTCAAACCATGCCAGTTCTTCATTGTGGTTCCCCAAATCACAAGGTCTTTTTCTTCCCATTCCCTCTGTGTGCATCTTTCCTATACGGTTGCTCCTAAATTCTATGTGCTTCCTTATCTTCTCCCCCTAGCCTCTCTCTTCTTTCTGTTCCTATTTGGCAGCTTTTCTTAAATGCAGCCTTTTCTTTCATCTTGTTCAGTTGAGCAAGTGGAGCAGTAATATTAGACAGCTTCTCTAGTGTAGCATAGGATTAGAAAAACATCTTTTTATGCACAAAAAGCATAACAGGCTTTGGGAGTCTCTGGTAATGATTTTGGTGTGCTAAGAGCTGTGAGGGGATGAAGTGTCTTTAACTAGGATCAAACTGTCTGAGAAGTAGTGGGACAAAACGTCAGTGGCTACTCAACACATGCAAACAGTCTGGAGAAGTACACAGTGCTTTTGCCAATGGCTGTAGTGCTTTGTCAGTGAATCACAGAATATTCTGAGTTAGAAAGATCATTATCCATTAACAAGGATCATTGAGCCCAACTCTTAAAGGAATGGCCCATATAGGAATCAAACCCACAACTTTGGTGTTATTAGCACCATGTTTCAACCAGTTTGAAAAATTTAACACCCAGTGAATAATTTCCTTCCTCTTCCTGCCAAATGCACTAGTTCTTCTCAAGAATTCTGTTTTTTCTTTGGAACATGGGCAGAACGTACCTTCTCAGCAGCAGCTGATATAGTTTTACTGAAAAAATGTGACTGAATGCTTTTGACTCTTGCATGCACTTGGTGTTCTTTCTGGTTTGTGCAAAATGACTTGATTTTAACATATTCACCATGCAAATCCAAGCTAAAATTATTAAATGTAATTTTTTAAGCTTATATTATCATAGCAATTGAACAGAGAATGAAATTTTGTTTTGTGATGATTTCTTACCCTTCAAAACATTCTTTTTCTCATCAAAGAAAATAAAATATTTTTTGGAAAGTATTCAAAATAAAAGATTTCTTGCATATTTTTTAATAGAAAAAAAAGGCTTCAGTTTGGAGAGAATAAAAAAATAGTGTTCTATATGGTGTTCAGTAATGAATTCTGATGAGAAATAAATTCACACACTTTTCAATCTCTTGATTAATGCACATTGAGGATAGAGGAAATGCAAATTCAGGCATCTGATCTTGGATCAGAAGGGTCTGATATGAGAAATTATTTACCTCAAGAAAAGTGATATCAGAGTAGCTCAGTACACAGGATGAATGCTTGGATCCTCTGTCAAATAAAACATGGTAATCTCTTCGTTATAATTCAATTGAAATTTCTAAAAATCAATAGCATCTTTCAAAGAAAGGGATTTTGATTTGATTACAAATGCTCTGATATGGTTTTTTTCATTTAGATTGTGGTTGTGCTATTCTTCCTCTTATGAGAACACAGATCAATTTTTCTCAGAATACTATGGAAGAACCCCCCTCTCTCACAGCCACAGTCATGTTCATTTCTGAGTGAACAAAAGGAGGATTTATTGGAGTTCTGCAGAATACAGAAATGGAAAACAAAAACTTAAAAAGCTGAATTGTGCCTTGGAATAGGGCAGAAACTTCTCTTATGCAGCCAAACACACTGTGTAGCTGATTCATCTCAAATTTTTGGTGATGGTAATTGGATGAGTAGAAATGTGGATGAAATGAAACACTTCCTTTCCAGCGCTTTCAATAGCTTCACTAAATGGCAAAGGAGAGGATGCAAAACTGGAGTTTTAATTAATTCTTTTTCTTCCTCAAGCATTGAACTTTTGCTTACTAGTCGTGTTATAAATTTGGGGACCCTCCCCCACCCCACCCCCATCTCACCTTATTCCTAACAGTAAGATGTTATCAGAGTGGAGAAAACTGTGATATTTTCAGGAAAATCCATCAAATGAACTCTAGAAGAGAAAATTGTGAAAGAATTGAAGACAAATGTGAAAGATCTATGCACATATAAGAGACTCTTGGGCAAAAAGTGAACCAGGTAAAGTGCTGAGGTCCCTTTCAACAATAAAAGCTGAAAAGAAAATTAAGTTACTCACTCTTTCTTACTTTTCAATGGCATTATTTTTGCGATATGAGTAAAACAATGTCTTCTCAGCCAAAGATGAAAACCTGAACTGTTTGAAAACAAAAGTGTAGAATTTCAACCTTTTAACATAGAAAATCAGATCTCTTGTTGATATATTAATCAGCCCTTTTTTTTTTATTATTCTGGGTAAGGACTGCTGGGCTGATGAGTAAGTGAACTTTTATGTACCTCAGTAACCTGTCAGTTTGGTAACAACCTTGTCAATGCTTTTTACTGAGAATTCACAGATCCAAAAGCTGTCCTCAGTGTTCTGTTTGCCAGTACTCAGTCCAAATGAAATCATTCAATATTGTCAAATACTGAATTTCAAAGAGAAATTAATTTCTTACCTTTACACATGCCAAAACATAGGTACAGGCCCAGTATTGTAAAGCAAGAGTCAGTGGTGCTGCTGTGAAAAGAGTCCTATAAGTGTTCAGGCAGAAGAGCACTTTGCACACTGGTGGAAGGGTTACTTTTCCAGCTGCTTATTACTACAATGCCAGATCTCCCTATGAACTATCACTCAGCTGAACTTCCCAGCAGAACTGTTCATGTGAAAATTGCAGTGAAATTGAGATAGGTTAAATTAATGGATTTAAATACAAGATTTTTCCTAAGACAGAACACTGAAGCTTGTCTTGGCAGCAGCAAAACTGGCATTTCAGGGTGATAGGAAATTCTGCCTGGGAGTCAAGATTGACAGAGGCAGTAATAAGCAGATGGAAATGACCATAAGGTAATGTAGAACTAGAAAAGGATGTGTGTTCAAAGTGTAATGGTTCACCATTCTAATGCAAACAGTGAGATTCTTTCCCTTTTTGTTCACCCTTAACTTCTCCAAGATTGTACTTTCTCTTTGCTAAATCACTGTGTACTGACAGAGAGCCATAGTCAGTGACTTTGAGAGAAATGTTTTAATCATGGTTAATCTATGGTTTGTGTTAGGTTTATACACTCTCAGATCATCTGGGAGGCTTAGGCAGATCCTCGATTGTATGAGTGTTGAATTAACATTATGCATTATCCTTATGCATTAGTTCCTTACTGATGGTTGCAGGAAGCTGGGTGTAATGTCTTATAGTAATACCCACTGATTTTTGTGTCATGATCCTGAACTGGGAAAGTTGGTTTGTACCAAATGAGCTCTTCACTAATTTGCTCTTATATAATCTTGCTGAAAAATTCGTGCCAGATTTAAACATTTCTGGACTACAATGTTTTCTTCAAGAGTGTAATTCAGAGAATGGGGTCATGTCTCTGAATTCATTAACACTGACAGGATGGAGAGATGGAAGAGGAGAACATATCCATATCTTGCACAAGTGACAGGAATTTATGTTAACAGAAATGCTTTCACTAGCTGGAGTGAAACAGTTTGGGAGATTGCAAATTCAAAAAGAGGGAGTTCTTCACCTCATTTTTCTTTCCCTCGGTCCTGCCTCTACAGTCCTTGCTCAGCTCACCTTGATGTTTTGTTGGAGCTTTTGTGAGTGACTTCATTTCAGTAGATCAGCAAAAATACTTACAAAACTGTAGACCAACTGTAGCTTATCAGCATTTTGCCAGGCCGATAAATAGAACTGGCTCAGCAAGGTGTGCTCAAATCCATGTAACACAAGGGAGGGAAGGATTCAGACAAGAGCAGGGGAATGAACAGTGAAATTGTCACTTTTGCTGGCAGAAATTTACTCAGGCATCTCTGCTCCTCAGAAAAACGTACGAGAAGACTTGAAAAAAGTGGCACTTCTACTTATCATCTGGGAGATCATCCAAGTCCCATTAAACTAATTAAGTTTTCATACATGTCATAATGATGCCTGGATCAGATGTTATGTAAACAGACTGGTAAGTCACTACTAGAAACTTAATAACAAGTAAACCAACTCTGATCTTTTATAAGGGTGTACATTATTCAAGAACTGTAAATAGTTAGGAATCAAATACGCACTTTAAGTATATAAAGAGCTTTTTATGTAGCTATTTTTCCACCAAGAACAAAAGCTAGCAATTCTCAGGAGCAAGAAATCAGGTAAGGAAGGCAAGACACTGGCAGGTCTGAGCAGGGGTCTGCTAAACTAAAGGGAAAGAAGCCCTTCTATTCCATAGACAGTTGAACCTAGAATGGTGATCTAGAGCAAATATAGAGATGAGCTACAGTTGTGTAGGGATGGGATGAGGAAGGCCATAACAAAGATGGAATTGAACCTTGAAAGCGACACTAAAAAAATTAAGGGTTTCTACAGGTATGTTAACCATAAAAGTCAAAGAAAGCATAACTGCCTCATGAACAACACTGCAAAACTGGTAACAACAGATGAGGGGAAGGCAGATGTACTCAACAAGTTTTTGTCTTAGCCTTCAATGTCAGACTGTCTTCCCACAACTCTCAAATGGGTGCCAAGCAGGATAGGAACTGGAGGAACAAAGACCTTCCCACTGTAAGTAGAGACCAGGTTCATAACCACCTGGGGAATCTGAATGTACGTAAGTCTATGGCACTTCATGAGATGCATCCTAGAATCCTGAGGCAATAGGCTGATGTGGCAGCCAAACCACTTTCTGTGATATTGGAGACCTCTGTCCCCAGGAAGGTCATGGAACCGCTCCTTATAGAAGCTGTGCTAAGGCACATGAAGGGCAGGAAGGCGGTTCAGGAGAACAATTACAGCTTTACCAAAGTAAAATCCTGTCTGACCACCCTGCTAGGATGCAGTCCCTATCTCAGTGGTTAAAAGAAAGGTTAAAGTTCCATTTATCGGAACTTCTGTTAAGCCTTTGACATGGTCCCCTACAAAATCCCTCTCCCTAGATTGGAGCAAGATGGATTAACAGGTGGACTCTCAGATGGACAAGAAAGTGATCAGATGGTGGCATCCAGAGGCTAGTGGTCAATGTCTTGGAGTCGTGATGGACACCAGTAACAAGTGTCCCTCAGGGATCCATACTGGACCGGTAATATTTAATATGTTTGTTAATGGCACCGAGTGCACCCTCAGCAAGTTTGCAGGTGACACTGAGCTGAGTGGTGCAGTTGACAACCGAGGGATCAGACCCATCTGACTTGTCTGCTGCCATTGGGTCCTGACTGACCAACCTGGTCTCCTTTCATGACCAGGTGACCAGCCTACTCACTAGACCAGCCTAGTGGATGAGGGATAGGCTGTGGATGTTGCCTGTTTGGACTTCAGCAAAGCCTTTGACACGGCCTTTTTGATCATACTCTTTGAAAAACAAGCAGCCCACAACTTGGACAGTGCCAGTCTTTGCTGGGTTAAGAACTGGCTGGATGGCCAGGCCCAGAGTGTGGTAGTGAATTATGTTGGTGAATTGTGATATGGCATCTAGTCACTGGAGAAAACCACTTTTTTTTAGACAAAAAAGATGTTCTGTTATGCTCTTGCCCCTGAAAATTTCCCTAGTAAAATTTACTTGGCACTTACCTCGATTATACTGCAATGTAATTTGTATTCATCCAAAGCTGACATTTATTATTGAAGCTGGCAGCCATTGCAATTCAAAAACCATGTAAGCTAATAATTTTAAACACGTTATTTCATGTGTTTAATGTATGAAAATTCTATTATTCAGCAATTTGGCTTGTTTTTGCAGTAATAGTCACTTTAGAAGTTATTGTAGTGTTATTAAATGTTATTATGTATTTTAGAACTGTTGCTAATTTAATCCTATAAATAATTTAAGGAGTCATTGCAAATAAAATGTTCCACATCTGAAAATATGGAGAGTGAAGCTAGTAATTCAGCGTCCTTATTCAGTTGCCTATCAAATTGTGTTTCCATTTGCTTGCTCAGCTGTTTTTTCTGGTCCTTCCCTGTTCCTGGTGTACTATGTATTTCCACGCCTACTTGTTTAAAGACTAGGAGTAGTAGTTTTGGGTGCCTCTCTGTATGCATTTAGTATATGAAGTAAAATAAAATTTTCAGTACCTGAAACCCTCTGGCACTGTAAAGTGGATCTGTAAAGAATAGTTCTGTATGCTATTCCTGCCCAATGAAATGCATACAACTCTTGAATTCATGTCATCTAGCTCTAATGAGGTAAGACAATGAAAAATGAGGATGTGTTTGTTCTGATGGGAACTCTCTTCATCTTTAACCTCACTGTAGATCCATATTGAACAATTTGAAGAAACCCCAGTCCAGTGGCACGAGTTTTTCCTTCTTTTTAGATGGAAAAAAATTATTTTTCTTCTACTAAGATAAACTCTGTAATTCATAATAAAATTGATTACATTTTTTTCCTCAGATTATTGTAGACTCATAGAATCATCTAGGTTGGAAAAGACCCCTAAAATCATTGAGTCCAACAGTAACCCAGCACTGTCAAGTCCACTACTAAGCGGTCTGTCCATTGACATGTTTTTCAAATACCCCTGGGATGGTGATTCAACCATTGCTCTGGGCAGCCTGTTCCAATGTTTGACAACCCTTGCCTGGTGCAACCTGAGGATGTTTCCTCCTGCTCTGACATTGCCTGGGAGAAGAGGCTGACTTCCTGTTTGCTGGTAACTTCTGTAAGGCAGTTGCACGGAGTGATGAATTCTCCCCCCAGCCTCCTTTTCTGCAGGCTAAATAACTCCAATTCCCTCAGCTGCTCCTCATCAGACTTGTGCTCCAGCTCCTTTCCCAGCTCTGCTGCTCTCCTTTGGACACACTCCAGCTCCTCAATGTTCTTCTTTCAGTGTGGCACCCACAACTGAACACAGGATTTGAGGTGTGGCCTCACCGGTGCCGAGTATAGAGGGATGATAACTGCCATGGTCCTGCTGGCCCCACTATTTTTGATATAAGCCAGGAAGCCACTGGCCATCTTGGCTACCAGGCACACACTAGACATGGTCAGTCAATACCCCAGGACTTTTTTTGACAGGATGCTTTCTCACCACTTTTCCCCAAGTCTGTAGCGCTGCATGAGTTTCTAGTGACCCAAGTACAGGATTGGCTTGGTGAAGTTCACATAATTCATACAATCAATCCAGCCTGTCCAGATTCCTTTGCAGAGCCTTCCTGTTCTCCAGAAGATCAACAATCCTACCCAGCTGGATGTCATCTGCATAGTGAAATTATTCTCATAGAAAATAAAGTAAGGATGACTTTTCTGCTGGCAATTTCATTGCATCAGCTTCCTAAAGGTATAATAGGATTGTTCTGAAATGCAACAGTACTAAGAGCTCAGGAAATGTGATGCAATTATCATCTGCATTCATATTTTTGTGTCATGAATGCAAGAAAGGTAACAAGTGGAATTTTGTACAGGCATACTGGAATTATGGGAATTTTCACCTGGAAATCAGAATAATACTTCTGAAAATAGCAGCTTGACTTACAGCCTCACTGTGGATGTAAAATAGCAGAATATTTTACATAAATGCTCAAGTATGTTCTGCATCTTGAACATAATACAAACATCTGTGTAAAAGCAGATTCATGATATCTAAAATTGTACACTCATACACACAAATATCTACATATACCTAGCGTATGTCTCTACATCTTTGTGCACATCTCTTCAAGCTTGTTGTATATGTGTATTGATTTGTGACTTTAGGCTACCATGCTGCAAATAAATGCAAAAGGACTGAAAATGACCTCCTGAAGCTGGAAAATGCACCAGCAGATTAAGAGGAAGAAAGCTAATAGAGTTTCTTTTTGTGGCAGTAATACAGCTGATAGAGCTGTGTCAATAAGTATGTTGTAGTTCTATTATATTTTATGTAGCTGGGCAGATTTTCAGAGCAATATTTAAGATTAGCACACGCACTTAGTATGATTACATTTTTATGCTATTATATCTTGCATGGATAAAATACGTAAGCATTGGCATGAAATAGCCTTCCTAGCTTTACTAAAACTATTTGACTTGATTATTTTCTGTAAAGAGAATACTATCTAGGCAGACATGTCTGGTAGTGAGTAATTGTTGCAAAATACATAACAATATTTACTCAGACAAGAGTGCTTAGGTATTTTCAATTGAACTGCATGCTGTCTGGAGAAATACAAACAGAAGCTAATGAGCAATGTCAAAATGTGAATATGCTGAAAGGCTTTTACTGGAATAAATAAAGTCCGTGTGATGTCTCTTCTTATTTCCAATCTTTAGTGATCTAAAAGAACAAAGAGCAAATTCATGGAAATCTCTGATAATCAGTATGATATTATCTGGAAAGGAATATTGAACACAGCTGAAAAAGAGATAAAATAAAGGGATATGATGCTAGAAACATAATAGTAAGCAATACTATGAAATCAGACATAAAAATCATGCACACTAGCATACATACAGCCCAACTGAAATAAGGTCAATGCTGAAGTAGGTTTCATCATGCTGGATGCTGCTGGAAATTATTGAGGATACATGAAATGTGATACCAGCCACTAAGAGGAAGCATTTAGGCAAAAGCATATGCTTTCCACATGGGAGAGAAACAACAAAAGTAAAACATACTGATGTTTAACCTATGACCATGATATCACCTCAGAAGCTGTTGGTTCAGTGTGAGTCCGCAAAACCAGAATTAAACACTGAACAATATGTGTTGATTTTTATTTTCAGCAACAACACAGAGCTCTGTTAATCTGGACAGCTGCTTTTCCACTGCTGCATGATCTCTTTAGATGATGAGCTCTTCAGATCAGGGACTCTGCTTTTGCAGAATCTTTGAGTGCAGCAAGGCTCCAAGATATAGTCCTACCATCACCACTGGGGTCAATAATCATACTTCAGTGTGATTTCTTCCTCACGCATTATCTCAGTATTACCTAATGATAGCCTTGACACTACCAGGGCTTATAAAATAAACCAGAAATTGATTTAGCATACTTAAAAAGCATGTTGAATGTAATTCTAAATATTTGTCGTTCTAAATATTTGTGTTTTGATGTTTTTACTTGCCATGAAGCAAAAGCCTTTTTATTTTTGAGTAAATTGGCAAAAAATTTTTTGATGCAAACCACTTTCTGAGCATTCAGAAATGGTCCCTGTTTGACAATAGATTTAAATCAGACCCTTTTGAAATTTAAATTTTAGTGGATAAAATAAAGAGAGAAACTGCAGGATGCTGGAGGATAGTCATAATCAGGACAATTATTTAGGCCATGGGTAAAAGAGTTTCACGTTTTTTGCCTGCTAAATCTGAAATTGGAGGTATTTATTCTGTATGTATATCTCTTTACCTGACTATTCTGAAATGAAAATCGTTCTTGCTAGACATCTTCCTGATTCCACAAATAGGAGACTTCCTATGCCTAAAGGGTATCCTGCCAGGCTAAAACTGAACTAGGTTAGGACTTCACAAAGTACTTTGCTCGTATTTCACTCCTGCACATCCCTTTGATTTCATTTATATTTTGGCTTCCCCACAGCTGCTTCCCTGTAGTGTTATACACACATATAAACATGATGGATAACCTAGGACATCTAAACAGCTCTTTGATGCTTAATTTTAGACAGCTGACATCCTTTCTTAAAAGTATGAATAGCAGCCGGATGACTGGGCTAAAGTCTTTTCTAATATAGCACTAATTTGGATTGAGATTGTTTCTCAGAACTCTATCTTAGAAACACCTGAATCTTTTTTCCTTAAACTTCAGGGAAAATTGATGAATTGTTACCCAGATATGCATTCAAACAATTAATTAGTGTAAAGAAACAAAGATACAAATTTCCTTCACACAGAGTTCCAGTGGATAGAGCAAAAGAAATGAACTGGGTTTTTTTCATGGCTTCTTTCTTTCTTCTTTGCTCCTATTTACTGAAACATCTGCAATAGGAAAAAAATCATACACTATAATTTAACAGGTGACATTTAAAACTGTGAGGTATTGAAACAGTCTAGCAAATATTCAAGAGTTTCAGCTCTTTTGTTTCCCACTGTAAAGCTGGAATGTCAGAGAGCACCTCTGAGGAAAAGGGCTGACAAAAAATCATACAATTATAGTAGAGGAGACTTCACAAATGTTAAATATATTTTTCCCAATAGCCCAGAGTTTTTTTTTTTTTTTTCTCTTTTCCTATCTAAATAATGTTAAAGCAAATTAAAGCAAAGTAGTGGTCACAATCCAGCCCACAGCAAGGAGCACAGCAGCCTGCAGCATTAGGCCTATAGGAATGACATACAGGCTACTCAATGTTTTTGTGTATAGCTGTGACCACACTGAAAGAGTTTATGCTGCCTCCAGATTTAAGCTATTTCTTTGTGTACATCTCAGGGGGGTCCTTTTTCTCAGTGAAATCTTAGTGTTTTGTCTTTTTAATCCAGTATTTGGGGAAATATCGGAGTGATTTATTGCAAGCTCCCTACGAATGACCCACAGCAATGCACAGTGTCATGGTAAGGGCAGGACAGTGTCTGCTGAGCAGTGTCTGCAGCAACCTGATCTACTGGGGAGAAACAGATGGTAAATTCACATGTCAGTGGGGCAAACATATTCTGAAAATCAAATGAAAACAAGCATATGACAAAGCAGCATGAATATCTGGCTATAGCACTGGAATAGGACTAAAGACCTTTTTCCACTAAGTGACATCCAACAAGTCCTCTTTCTATTTTTTAAAAACTTTTTTTTATTTCTATGGAACAAGAATTACCATGAGACTTATGAACATAAGTAATAATAGACTACACAAAAAGACAGACGTAAGTTCTACTGAAATAAATAGAAATACCATCTTGAAAATGCAGGAAATTATCTTTCTCCTGTTCTGCATCGTAATTCAAGAAACACATTTGGGCATGATACCTCAAGAAGAGTTTTGATCATTTAGATAAATTATTACTAGCACTGAGATTTGAAAAAGATATTAAAGAAAAATTGAGAGGAGAGGATGGAATTACTTATTTGGAAAAGACTAGCCAAGGATAAGATAATAACCTTCGGTCCTGTAAACTCTTGCTAAGAAAAGAAAGTGCTCCATGATCTAACCCTGAGCTTGAGTATATGAGAAACATAAAATAAAAATAAAAATAACAATTCTAGGATATTTGTAGGAAAGTTCAAAACTTCAAAACTTGTCGTGAAAGAGGAATAGAGGCAATATTGCACACCACATATTGATTGAATTACAGTTCTTGCCCAATATTTTATCATCCCTCATACAGATATTAGTTATCATTCTATCACCTTTTATGAATGAGTTTATAGCTTGCTCAACCCTGATCTAAATCTTGGGTTATAGATCCCAGAATAACAAATATTGTTATGCCACCAAATCTAGCCTGGGATCTCTGTTTGAAAATATCTTACCAAAATGGCTTTAAAACAGCTTCACCAAATCAAGGCATTATAATTTTTTCCATTTTCAGTTGTCCAAAGCATGTTCCTGTCATCTTCTTCTGATTCATCCTAGATGGCCTGCCTTACCCCAGAGAACCCACAGGCCATTCTTCAAATGATGCCTTGGGTTTCAGGTGTCATATTTTTTAGATTCTGTACTGCTTTACTGTGTAGTTCTGAGCTTCATATTAAGGGATGATAAGCTCTTTTCACAGAGAAAGTAGACAAAGCAATTCTTTTTCTAGTTTGGGACTAAGGACAACCACCCAAATTTCAGGCTCAAGAGCATAAACCAGAGTGGAATGAAGAGAGAAAAACAAGAAGGATGGGGCTTTATAACCTAAAGCTATAATTGAACAATTAACTCCAGTATGCTAATGGACTAGAACTTATAAAAGTGAGGGACCTCATCACCGTGATCCGTTTTGTGACCATTTTGGGTTCATCTTGGATATAGCCCTGGCTGGGCTCTTGGGCTGCCCAAGGTGTATCCATTGAGGCCTTCTAATAAATACCTACTTTATTCTTTAACTCCATCTAGACTCTGTTCTAGGTCAGCCTTCACAAGGCATCACAAACAGATCACTCTTTTCAGTCTTGACTAACCAGCTTGTCTCCAAGACTGGATCATGAAACAGAACTTCAGACTTCCATTGATAGTGTCCCTATGACAGAAAAAAAATGGAGTTTCTTAGGTTTGGTTGAACACAGGATTTTTTAAAGCTTTCTTCAGGGAGATGAAAGTGTGGAGAGTCCAGAGCCACCAGTATCAAAAGTAACAAGCACCCATGATTATTAAATGGCCTTGATGAAACAATTTACGGGACAATTTTTTTTTTAATGAGTTGTCAAATCTCCTGAGATGTCCTACACAGCTATACATCGGGCAAAGTTGTCTTTGGGGATGTTTCTGACTGGATTGCTATTTTGCTTTTCTTCTTCAATCTAACTTTCATGTACCTTTAGCATTAATGACAGAAAAGCAGGTGGTCAGCAACATGAGATGCAGGTAGAATCAAATATAGCATTCATAAAATAAAATTCAGATATTTTCCAAGTTCATCTGTCAAAGAAGTTGATTATATTTTAAAAGTTTTAGAGGTTTTTTGTAACTTCCTTCTTAAATAAAGTAGAAATAAACTTTAATCTTTGAGATCTGCTCAGACAGGGTGTCAACAGTTTATTTTTGCAAGGAAAAGAAACAGTAATCCAAGAAACATCTGAAACTGAAAAGAAAATGTTTGTCAATGCTGCCAGAGGAAGAAGGTCAAGACAAAGAAATTTTAAGATCAGAAGCAATGAACTCAAGGATCAGACAGGAGGGTTATGATGCAGAGCTTGAGGAGATGATGAGTAAGAGAAAATGGAAGACATTATTTATTTTTTGAAATCCAGCCATCAGGTAAGGAAGAGAAAGAAAGTGCTTTCATTTTCTTTGAGGGCATGTAGCATTTCCCTCTATAGTTCTACAACTTCCTGAGGACATTGCAGAAGCTGCATCCCACAAAGTGATCATCTGGAAAGAAAATTTGTAATATGGTACCTCAACTCTATGTTGTCAAACAGAATTTATCAATTTGAATATAAGATGCAATTTTATAAAACTGTAAATCATTTCTACAAGGGACCAGTTTGTTTGAATCCTTGAATTATTCTTGTCCTTAAATTATACTATGGTTTAAATTAAGCAGAAAAACTTTTGTCTTTAATATCATATGAAGATGTACCAGACTTTTAGAAAACCTCCCAGTCTTGATTTCAAGATGTCAAGAGATGATAAAACCTGTCACTAACATTCATAGATTTTATTCTATAACTGATGAAAATGCGCAACTTATTTCCAAGGTGAATATCAAGTTTCAATTTCCAACTACTGTTTCTTGTTACCATGTCTTGCACAAAATAAAAGAGCTCTGTAGAACTTAATGTATTTTTTTCCTGTGAAGATACTTACACACTGCAATCAAATCACCTTACAATCTTCTTTTTAATATTTTCTTTATTTCACTTTAAGGTACTTTCTCCAGTGCTTTCATTTTTGCCAATCTTTTTTTTTTCATGAACTTTCCCTAACTTTTATCCTGCTTCAAAAATATCTAAAAACCATAATTACAGAGAATAAACTGATCATACTCCCTGCAATGGTAAAATCAACTACGTGTTCTAATTAAGTTTTCTCTTCCTTCTCCAAGAACAAAATTACTTTTTGTTGCTACAGCTTTGTTCTGAATGCTGGTTATCTTGCTGCTAGGTCTCTTAGGTCTTTTAAATCTCTTTGTTTTGGGAAAAAATCTTATTCTGCAAACTCCAATATTAAAATAACTTTCTATCTGACTGCATTAGAAATAGTTCATTTGAATATACATGGTCTATCAAACTATTCAGATTATTTTATGGCATCTATATTCTCATTGTTATTTACCACCGGGATAAATATTTTGCCTTCCACATGTTTTATTGCTGGTGATTACATAATTAGTTCCCTTTTATGTGTCATTGGATAGTGTCCTGTTCCCTGTAGAACCCCCTTGTCTTGCATAATAATGACTAACCACTGACAGCTCATTTTAAGTCAGTCATTCAGCATAATTTTCTTTATGGTACCATATAGCGTCTACTAAGAATATTTATTAAACAGTGAAAATTAATAGCCTGGAAATCTTCTTAAAAGTGCTTTCAGCCTCAGATGGTTTTAGCTTGCTTTCAGCAATGACTGGTCTCTTCATTAAGGAGACATCAGAAATCATGCTTGTGCACAGTCCTTCTGCACTAGAAGGTAATCTATCATTACAAATCCATAATACTTGTTTTCAGCCTAATAAGGCAGACACTAACAACATAGAATAAAATTGATATTCAGGCTTTCCTGCTTTTCCCCTTGTGGGATGAAAACAACTTCTAATAAAATATTCTATCTAAATTTCTCCAACATCTTGGGACTGTCTCTGCATTCTGAGGTAATATTTCCTTTATCTGTTTCAAGAAATTATTGCTAGCAATTTTTAAACCACCTTACAAGTCTTATCAGTCTTGCAATTACTATTTTGTGTGGAAGAAGACAACGATTAATGATTAATGTACCAGAGAGCTCCCTTGTCTGTCAGAAACAAGGATACATTGAAGAGAGTCTGACCACATTTTCAAATTCTTTTGGATTGACTGGACTTTTTCAAGTGGTAGTGTGTAGCATAAAAAAAATGTCCTTCCACTGCAACCCGTAAAAAATGCATCACCCTTCAAATTTGCGAGTGAAAAAATCACTAAGAAATAAAAGAGACTGAACAGAAAATTGAAAATACATACTTATGTCTAAAAGTAGAAGTAATAATTTAAAGCCTTTTTTAAAAGAATATTCTAGTTGCAGTCATTACCATTCATGATTTTGAAGACCACCATTGTATTTGTACAGGCTCGTTTGGAGGCTGGAGTCTGTTTCTTTTCTAGAAAGGGTCCCTGTCATATTTGTTCTATATATTTTCTAATCCAGTTCTATTATTTGGGAGATTTTGTTTAACTCTTCCTACAACTGCATATAAAGTACAAAAAATTAAGAAAACAATGAATTTTCCTTGGGCAGTTAGAAGGTCCCACCCTCAGTGATGAGACTGTGTTATTTCTAAGGATTCTTAAAGGTCACTGATACTGTCATTTCCAAAAGAGAAAGAGAGGCATTTTCAATGAGTTTCTATTATAATGTATCTAGTAACTGCTTTTTGCTTTGGCTCTTAAATATTTTTTACCAAAAAATATTTCAGGACCTTCCTTCTAGAATACAGTAACACACCTATTATTTCAAAAAGCTTTGATTTTCAGCAAAGTGATTTCCTTCATAGCAACAATTCACCTGAAGTAAAATATATTAACCTTTCTACCTGTCTCTTCTTTGTCTTCATAAGCTTGAGGAAAATGTTGCCCTGAATATTTAAAGCAGCTAGTTTACTGTGGGCTCATTTCAGCTCACCTCTAAGCAAGAGATATTATCTTAGAAGTTCAGAAATATTATGAGCGCTAAATTGTAGCAGCAGTTGTAGAAAAATAAATTGGGGTTAGTACCCTGTTGTTCTCCCCTTCTTTCCTGTGAAGGTGTTTAGAGACTGAAACTAATGGAGAGAGACTGTAAAACTGAAGTGTTTCAAAGGAAGGTGAAGAAGTTTAAATAATCCTTTATTTTCAGAATGCTTTCCACCTGGGCTCAACATATCCACTCTGTGTGTTTAATGCCATCATTACAATTATTCTTCTATCTTGACTGAATAATGAACTCTGGTTTTCTGGTCCTAGAATAACAGTTTATGATTTGTACTTACTACTTGATCCCGCTGCAGACGGTGTAGACAATGTAGCAGATTTTATGAAAGAGTTTTCATTCTATATTTTTCCCTTTTCTGTTTTAGAAATACTCTCAGTAAAGAAGGTATGTTCTCAAGAGATGTTCTTCTTCTTAACATTAGGGGAAAATCTCCAGTTCTTCAGTGTGAAAATTTACTTGTAATTTTTTACTCAATATGAAAAGAACATTCAATTTTTTTCCCTTGCAAATGCATTCTGGTCAGATCTGTATAATAGAAATTCAGTGGACATGAGGGCATACACATCTCAAATTCCTAATCATTCATCTTTATTTTTTTTTCACCATTAGGTCTCTTGGAGGATTTAATGGATCCAGTAAATCCATAACTGATTGCATACGATCTTCAATTGAAAACAAATACACTACTACTTCTGAGACATTTTAAATGTTAATTGTAGGGTTTGAAAAATATTTTTCAGCTATTTTCCTATTAAAAACCAAATCTCTACTTTCTGGGTTTTTTTAATGTTACAAGATGATGTCTGACTAGTAATTTGCAATGCGATTAACAGCTTGAAATTTAAATTTCCCTTTCACTCCCTGCTTATAAAATTTGTTTGTTTATTTGTTTCTTTTGGTAGAACTTACCATTAAAACAAAGTTAGCATGGTGAATTTACCCTTTCTCAAAAAGAAAAAAAGTTATTGAATATACAAAGAATATTACCCTCAATACAAACTCTGGAACATAGAGGGCACTGTTACATTAACGAAAATTATATCTTATAAACAGGACCATTTAGAATTTCTTTTAATATTAGGAACTAAAGCACCATTATGCTTTAGGATACTGATAGTTATGATGTAACTGTTCCTGTCTGCAAAAAGGCAGTTCATATAAAATGTAAATAGAATCACATTTGCGGTGTATTTATTCAGAATGAGTTTCAAAATAAAAAAAATATATAGAGAGATTAATTTTCTTTATTTCGCTGATTAAGTTTTGCATTTTAGACTTGTAAATTCTGGTATAAAATAGCCTCATAGTATTCTAACTTGCAGAGATGCATCCTTAATCCTCCTAACACATTTTAGAAGGGGTATTTAGTACATAACTGGTACATCAGAAGGTATCTTACACACTAAGGAGAAGCTTAATCACCATTTGACAGGTGTAATGGAGTAATTTTGCTTTTGTTCAGCTGGCTTCGTGTGGAAGAAGTCTACTTAGCAGTGCCATTGTTCTTCATTCCTATCATTCTATCCTTCCCCTGCTGCCCACAAGCAACTGTAGTACTGGAAGAAGAGGAGCATTCTGCAGACTGCTTTCCTGGATAGCCATCTTCAATTCTGTGCTCTGGAAGATATGCAATTAAAAACTGCTATTGTAGGCCAGAAGACAGAAATCAGGCACCACTGGCTAGAAAGTTATTTAGAATAACTCTAATTTCAGGCCCACATGGCATTTATTATTCTGCTTCACTGGAAAACAATCTGTACACAGGCTGAGGTTTATCGATGCAGGAGGAAAGGTGCTAATGCTCCCACATCTTCTCAAAGACTTAGAAGAAAGGTAGCATCCTCTTCAGCATCATCTCGTATTTTGTAGTCCAGGATTGTTTTGTGTGTGTTCCTTTACTTGAAAGTGATGAAACTGTAAAATGAGCAAGTTCCCTCCTTTACGGAGGCAGCTTGGTGACTTCAATAGCTATGTCAGTCTGGAAACTCCCATAACAATTATCATGAATCTTAAAGAGTATAAAAAGTTATAAGAAACCTCATTTTCTTAGCGTATCACACTAATCATAGAACTAAGAAAATGGCCTGCAATCTATTTTAATTAGAGCTTCGTAAGTACCACAATATAACATGGTTAGTGGCAGTGACTCTTATGTTGAAAAGCAGTAACTCTGAGATTGGACTTGTCTGGGATTGGGTTTATTTGCAATTATTCTGCCGTCTGCAGGTATCCTGGGGTTAAAAGACTTATTCAACTTCCACTGACTTTTATACTAAGTGCTTAAATAGGTGTATATTTATAGTAGTTCAGTCAAAGGAGATTGCCTTTCTTCAAAGAATGGTTGATTAGGAATTCAGACATAGGCAAAAACTGAAGATAAACCTTTGATACCAAAATTAATGTTTAAATATTTGTCAGCTAGCTAAGGTTTCTGCCACATTTGGAATGAATATCATGCCATAAAAATTCATCAAATATGACCCATAAATAAAAGCTGCCAATTCTTTGATCTAATTACTGTTATTATGTATTAAAATAATTATTCTCCCAAGTACATTGGTTTCCCTCTATACTATCATCAGTTTGTAGTGCCATAAGCAACACTTCAGATTTTTTTATCTTAAAACCAACTACCAAGGTTGATCCCTGCCATCAAGCACCAAAGTCTACTCATCTCTTTCCAGTGCAGATCATATTTATATTTAATTACCTTTAAAAAAATAATTTCTGTGCTACCCATGAATACTATGCTGTAGAACACTTCTACAATTGTATGGGAGCATGCATGTACATTGAAAATAGGAGAAAAAAAGATGAGTTTCAACCTGAAATTTTAGTAGATTGAATATATTTGATTTTTGTCTGTCATTGCAGAAATGGTGACTATGGTTCTACTGTAAATAAAAATTTTGCTGTTGCTTAAAGATGTACTGGCATCAGGCATTAATCAAATGAATTTTAGTACTTAGAAATTAATAGTGTCATTCATGTTTAGCACACACATTTTCAATACAATGAATATTTGTTATAATTGCATACCATATGTTGAAAACCAGAAATTAGGAATCAAATACTATTAGATGATTGTTAACCTGAATTTCCATTACATTACATTTTCTAAAGTAAAAAAAAAAACAAAAAGTCCAGGAACAGCTTTAAAAAAAATCACTCTTTTTTGTACTACATTATATAATTATTTTAATATCAGCTCCTGGAGAAAGGTGATTGATAGAAAATAATTTTGGATATTTTGATCAAGCAGTTTTCTGGACATTTCTGTTGATGCACTTTAGTTTAAAAATGTCAAAAATAAAATAAATTTTAAGCTATTTATGAATGGTATTGAATCTTGTAACGTTGGGAGTATTTTAAAATTGTTATTTTGCATTTCTGTGGTTTAGTGTAGCAAATGCAAAATGTAGCTCCAAGAAACAAAATATGGGTATATTTATAAATACATTTATTAAAATGCTTTTAATGTTTAATTCATATAGGTTGCAATTAATTCCACTATTTCCAAAATACATGGGTCCTTTACAGCATTTTTTGTTCCAGGTATCAAATAATACCCTTTTTTTTTCTCTGTCTCCGAGTGTCACTTCTTCAAACAGAACATAATCAATTTCAGGTCAGGAAGAATTTTTGAAAAAATTGCATAACCTAGACTAATGTTTTGTAGCTCAGAATCCTACTTTAAGACATGTTGGGAGATCTGCCAGAAACACTGAGAAGGAATAATACTTTATTATATCCTGGATGGCTGTGAAATATTTGTCTTAAAATTTGACCCAGCAATTTTTTTCATGTCATAAAGACATGCTTTCAGACTAATTGATATATTTCAAATCTGCACAGCATGATGCTCTTTTTAAACATGAAGAACTGTAAGACATCCTACCTTAACTATGTCACAAGTGTAAGGCCGAGCATTTTCTTTTCAGATCTTCTGGACAAAACATGAAAGGGATGTTTCTCAAACAGCAGTTTAAATCTAATTCTAGTTTTTAAAAGTCCCTGAAAGTATTTGAAGGAGCCAGATGTATCTGGCATAGAGATAGTTACCTGCCTGAGAACTAATTATCTGTGTTATACTAGGGAATAAGGAAACATGAGGAAACATTATTCTGGAATTTTGAAGAAACAAACATATACATTGGAACTGTATATTTCAAATACATATTATACATTTGTATTTGAAAAATACAAATTTTTTGCGACATTAATAGAAGCCACAGAGACTTCTTGGCATAAACTCAACATACTTACAACGTACAGCCTGAAATTTACAGTCTGTTAGAAACACCCTCCCCCAAAGTTGCCATTAAACATGCCAATTGATGGAGACAAAGACCCACAGATTATGAATGAACTGCATCATAAAATAGTTTCTTTTCCACTTAGAACTATCTGTTTAAATAGGCAAGGGAAATGAGAGTTTAAAGGCTTATGAGTTAAGTGGTCCTAAATGCTTTTATTTTTCTGAGTCTGATTCATATTAAGGGAGCAGACTTTTTTCTTTAAGGTAGCCTGTCATAGCTGATACATCTTCTGGGACAGTCACTATGACTCCAGTGTTCTATTCCACCCCAGGAAAGTCATAATAATGTCACATTCAGAAAATCTCAACTCTAGCAGTGCAACTGTTTCTCTATTCCAGTTCAATTCACAGCTCTCTTAACCCAACAGGTTCCAAAACACTTCATGCTGCAGCCTTCTCTTCTCTTTCCTTTCACATTGAACAAGCTCCTTTCTTGTTAGCAGATTTTAACAAGAAAAAACAATGGGCTTTGAGGAGTATTAGTCATAAATAAGCATGATGAAATACCAGGTCAGCAATTTCAAAGTGTGGAAAATGAAACCTTCTTATGCAAAGGACTAGATCTTGTAAGTAGGAGTTTATGGATGAGAGACAGAAGACATACAGGTATCATGATCATGTTGAACCTTCTATGCTCCTGATTGAGTCGATTTATATGGATTTGCCTGGGAAAACTATTTTGGGAAAACAGAAAAATCCCAAAAGAAATTGAAGGATGCAAACAGATACAGTTATTAGAATATATGAAGAACAGTATCTTTCCAGATATGTTTTTATTGAATGAGGGTCACAGTTAACTTTAAGAATAAAAATTGCAGAAGTAGTTTTCATTGAAGAAATGCTCCCCCTTTTTGTCTAGAACTGCAGACTTTTGAAATACTTAAGAATCTAATGCCTTTTTCCTCCCACAAAATCTGTCATCTCCATATTTCTGACATCCTCAGTTTCTTTGACAAGCAGTAGGTACAATAGGCAAGTTTTCAATTCACATTTTCTGAAAAATGAATATGAAAAAGACATCAAGAAAATACCATTACTATATTATTCATTTTAAGAAAAAGTGAGACTAGAAAATGGTTTCATACCTTTCAGTTCACAGAAATACCTATCTAAATTCTTGAAGACTGAAATACTACTCACTTTATCTATTTTTTCCCCCAGAATACAATTCATTTCAAAAGCAAAAGCAACAGGTAGTTTCTGTCTGATTAGTTATTTACTTTGGAAGTTTTCTGAGCATTAATTAGTGCTTCTGTCAAAATATGCATTTTTGACATTCAGAAGACATGCAAACCTCCCACACACATCCTATTGCCCCAGTTCCCAGAAGATTTGGATTTGTAAAATACAATAAGGTGGTTTTGAAAAGGATTTGAATCTCACAGATTTTCTTTTTCTATGTCATCTGTATCATTTGTAAAGTGGATTTTGGAAATTACTCTTCTTTTTTTTTTTTTCTTCCAGGTACATTCTCCAAACTAGATGAGTGAATATTGGCAGCAAGAGTTTGACAAAATAACTTTTTCCTGTACTTTATCTTCTGACACTTGCAGACACCTACTTGTAGTAGTAAAACATCTGTAAGAATGAACATGTACAGACATTTTGTTTTATAATGAGATGATCACAGAATCATTGAATGGTTTGGGTTGGAAGGAACATTAGAGGTGATCTGATTCCAGCCCTCCAGCCATGGGCAGGGACATGTTTCTCTAAACCAGGTTGCTCAAAGTCCCTTCCAACCTAGCTTTAAACAGATTTGGGTATGGGCCATCCATGGCTTCTCTGGGCAACCCCTTCCAGTGTCTCACTACTTTCACAGTGAATAATTTCTTCCTAATCTCTAATTTAATGGTTTAAACCATTAACTGTTGTCCTATTACTACAAGCCTTGCAATGTCCCTCTCCAGTTCCCACACAGACCCTCTCCATGTACTGCAAAGGGCTTTAAGAGGCCCTGGAACCTTTTTTTAACTCCAGGCTGAAAAACCCCAGTTCTTTCAGCTGTCTCCCAGGAGAGGTGCTCCAGCCCTCTGATCATCTTTGTGGCCCTGCTCTGGACTCAGTACAACAGGCTCACTTCCTTCTTACGCTGGGGGTCACAGAGATGAGCACAATGGTCTGGATGGGATCTCATGAAAGGAGTAGAGATTTAGAAAATGCATCTCTCCACCTGCTAGTCACACTTCTTTTGATGAAGCCTGGAATACAGTCATATTTCCAGGCTGCAAGTACATGTTGCAAAGTTGTTTTGAGCTTCTCATCAACCAATGCCTCTATGACCTTTTCCTCAGTGCTGATCTCAACCCATTCGTCAGCCAATTGGTATTTTTGGTTCGGACTCACACACAGGACTGTGCACTTGGCCTTGTTGAACTTCATGAAGCTATCATAGGCCCACTTCTCAATCCTGTCAAAGTCCCTCTGGATGGCATCCCTTCTCTCCAAAATGTTGACAGCACCTCACAACCTGATGCAATCAGCAAACTTGTCTGAGGGTGCACTTATCCCACTGTTCAAGTTCCCAAAAAAATATTTTAAATGGCATCAATCCCAATACTGACCCCTGAGGACTGTCACTAGTCACTGCTCTCCACTTGGACATTGAGCCATTGACCAACACTGTAATCCCAGTACAGAAGGTCACCAAATTTGTCAGACAAAATTTGCCCTTAATGAAGCCATGCTAGCTGACAATGACATCAGTATTTTCCACATACCTTAGCATGACTTCCATAATTAACACTTATTCATAAGTATTCAGAAGTCTAGAATGATTACTAAAATAAGGAGACAAATTTACAAATTCTCCTTTTGGGATGTTGAAAGATATCAGAGCAATATAAAGCACAGTACTTGAGAAAGAGACAGCCCAGAGTTGATCAAAACATCCATCTTTAGAACATATTTTTAATGAATTTCTTAAAGAGGTTCAACAATCTGTTATATCAATTAAATAAATCACAAGATATTTTTACATAAAGAATTGAAAAACACCTTGTTGCTTGACTTGTATTTCTATTCCTATTGAGCCCTGAATTTTGCTGATAGCTTTTATTCTGTACCTCCCTCATCCACTCAGCTTCATGTTGATATGACTGTTCTCTTTTACAAGAGCTAGCACGGCTTGTGGCAGACACAAATGTTTCCACAAAGGTGCCCTGAAGAGCTGTGCAGTAACAGAGGTGTGACAAAACTGTAGTGCCTCATCTGGTTGCCTGAATTCACAGGACATGCCAGACACATCCTCTAGTATGTGTCATCTCACAAGTGGACAACAGGGGAGACTGTCTCTGCCATGCAAATGGACAATGCCCCCACCCAAAAATGGAGCTCAGGTCTACTCAAGATAAACCCAAAGAGAGGCGAGAATATCTAGAAAATGCTATAAAGAGAGCTTCAGATTAAGTATGACTGTTTTAAGAAAGGAGGAAACGTTGAAAATTTTTAAGTGATTGTTATTACATCTATCAGTTTAGTAAGAAATAGATTTCCATTTTTATCATGTTCTTCTGACTTTGGAAGATGTGTTTCTCCTTAGAAACACTCCTCTTTCTTTTGCAATCACCTTTACCCTTTAAAACCTTTTAAAGCTTTCTTTTGTCCTCTTCTTCTTTTATAATTTTAAGAAAATTATAATTAAAGTAGAAATAGCTAAAAAAAAAGTAGAAGAAATGAGTTTTCCTCTGTTGACATCACATCCCCTACTTTTACAATGAGGTACTGAAGTATATAGATTTATTTTTTTTTTTGTATTTGGATGTACTCTGATCATAATTACAATTAACTTTCTTCAGATACAAAGATAGTCAGTTGGCACTATTGATAGTTTTGTCTGCAACCCCAGCTCAAATCACAGTGGTTGTCCATCAGGAACAAATGAGTTCTCTTCATCACTTCTGAATCAATTTCCAGCTCCATGATAAAATTTTCATTGCCTTGGTATCCCCTTTTCCATCCTTTCTCAAGCAACATCCATTCCTTGTTGAAAACACATCTGAATCTCTTCTCTAATTTGTCTATTTTTCTCTGAATTTTCACTAGCAAATTGCGTTTTCTTTTGTATTACCTCATAGTCTTCAGGAAGGTGAGTTCTAGGAAGGATGAGTTTAGCTATCGATTTTTATTTTTTTAACACAGTACTTTTGCTACCACAACTTCCTGAGTAACTGTGTATTCCTGTGGTATTGCTATTACCTGTGCTCACACAGCACACACACCAGCCTCAGTAACCCTTGGAACTAAATGCTAGTGTTCCACAAAAACCACAATTGGAATGTTGTGATGTAACAGGTGAATAATTTTGAGATTTTGGCTCCAGTTATGTTCAACATATCGTTTGCAATCAAAACTAATCTGGTCACTGAATTACATGTGGTTGTGCCTGGATCATTTTAACTGTAGAATAATGAGGAGTATAGAATAAATCACAAATGCATGTCTGATCTGAATTTGCAGGTATGTGAAATCATGACAGAAATGTAGAGGATTTGCAAACTTGGAACATGACATCTAGCCATTGGCTGGATATTCACAGGTACTGTGGTTTGCAGTTTTGGGAATTTTGACTGGGGATTTGGGGATTAGGATTTGCACATGTTTCGGTCTCAGGGTAGTTTTATAGGAATTCACATTGTGCGAATGTGTATGTGAATACAAATCTTTAATAATAAACTTGCCAGTGCTTGAAAAAAAAAGAAATTTTAAACCTCCCGCAGCAGTAGAAAACACACTTTTTAAAATCTACTAAAGCTTTTGATCCTATTGAGAGCTTTATTAAAGTTAATATAGGAATTTTGCTGTATTTCATTGAATGCTTGCTCCATTGCAAACTTACTTTCAAAGATATTACAGTTTTCTACCTTCAGATATTAAAGGTACAATTTAAAGAGTTTGGTGTAATGGCATTTCAAATTCAGCACAAGTTTCAGAAGCCTGATAGTTCAAGTTTATTTACAATTTTAACCCATTGCCAGTTTCCTGTCCATTTTGTGTCTTGTATATTGAGTTCAGCAGTGACAACTCTGCAAATATTTAAATATACACACATGTTTCTCCAAAACCAAAAAGACAAATTAATAGTTTGCTTTATGGTCATTTTATTTTCAGTCTAATGAGTTAGGCTGCAATTTCCCATTCTCAAGTGTCAACCAAATTTTCACATCTGTGAGAAAACAATGATTGTGAAAATAGATCAAGTGACTAATGGGACAATTAGATCATCACAGACCTTCTTTCTAAAACACTTAAACAAAGCTCAGCCTTCAATCAATACACAAATTCAGATCTGAGACAAGGGACTAGGTATTAAAAAGCTCTTCACATATGCTAGCAATACTCTTTAATACTTAAAGAATATAAAATGGCTCTTCACGCATGATGCTGGATATATTTTAGAATCATTGCCTTTGTGTCCATTTCAACAGAGAAAAGTAAGAAAAACAATTACCTCAATTTTAGCCATGACAAAGACAAGCAGCACTGAAGAAGGCTGATTATAACCACAATGCCTGCATGAATGTTGATGGAATCTGTGCTCTGTTGTTTGAGACTGAAACAGATAATAAGAAGCCAGTAGTTTTCCTTCTTAAGTTTTTAGACACCATAATGGAGTTGGAGAGGATTTACATGTAAAAGAGGGAAACCTAAAAATGTCTGCGAGAATGTAAGTATCAGATACACTGGCACAAGAAATAATTTTAAAACCAAATTGTAATTTAAATTTTACATGCCATTTGTTTTGTGAATGTACTTTCCCTTTAGGAAAGTTTACTCCTACTGGCTATGTAAATAAATTGCAGGTTTATTTGCTGAAATATTTTCCTCTGAAACCTTGTTACCTCTACCAACATTATCCCAACTACTAATGTTTATCCAAAAGACCAGATGAAAGTATGTTATGTGCTTGGACTGTTGCAGCCAGAAGCTGCTACACCCCTGCAAATACTGCCTTCCTCTCTGCCCTGACCTGGCGCTATCCTGCTCAGGTCAGAGGGAAATAACACCATGCATGCTACCTGCTCCCAACAGACTCTTTATTTTCTGGATCCACATCTTTGTTTTTCACCTCCTGCAATATATTCAGGGTATAGACAGGTGGAACATCGTGTTAAAGGAGTCCAGAACTGTCGGCTGACAGATTTGACCTCATACTGTGAAGAAAATTAACTCTACCACAGGCAAAACTAGCATACGAACCAATCACCTAATAAACAGCTGTCTTCTCATCATGACCAACTCCCCCTTTTTAAGGAGGTAGCTCTTCCTCTGCCCCTCACCTGGCTTGGATCAAGTAGAACACTGTTAGTAAGGAAACTTTTCTTAGTTTTATTATTAAGTGCAAGCTATAGAGTGAAGTTTGGTAATGTAGCAAGAATAATATCTGAGAAATTACAGCACAAGATAATAACTAAACTGGAGATAGAAACAGAGAATTAGAAGTCAAGTTGAAGTCAATAGGTTCCATTGTAGTAAAATACATAAAAATCTATGTAAAATTCCAGATTGAAAGATTTTCTGTAGTTTAATGCCACCTTGAGTTGTCATTGCATCAACCAAGAGCAGTAACCAATAATATTTTCAATATTCCTCAAAAAAAAAAAAAGAAAGAAATAAAAGCTAATATTCCCTCATGTATTTGCTTTGGTTTTTTATCTGTAAGTATATGTGTCTACATAAGCAATAAAGCCGGCTATATACACATTAAATTAGAAAGCTGTGCAATTACAAGCCAAAGAACTAGAACAGAACAAGCCAAGTCCATAACTTAAAATAGATACATGTACCTAGACCCAGTATGTGCTTTTGACTAGCTTTCTAGTAACAGCATACCATTTCAAGAGTAGTATTTGGTACTTCAAGGTATCTGAAACAAGAATACATTACAAGTAGGTTCTATACACTTTTCTTCTCCTTTCCTTCCAGTGCCCTCTGTGTGTGTATCTGCAGTTAATTTTTCATTGGGTTTTATGGATTGCAGGGACTCCCTTCTTATCCATCAACATTCATGTCATGATGCTCAGTTTGGGAACAATCACACTGAAATTGTTAAAGTCTTTTGAGACTCTGATAATTTCCCAAAAACATCAAACAACCATCCAAAAACAGAAAAGAAAAAGCAAAATTTAGTGGGTACGAGCGTACTTCACTTCACTCAGGTAGTACTTAACACAGAAAATAGGAAAATGAAAGCATAACTTTGAGATATTACATTAGTAGGAAAGGCATAGAAGGAAACAAATTTCATTCTGTAAAAAAACCACCTGAATATTAAAGGGAAGAACAATCATACACTTAGGGCTTTTCTGGGCTACTGGCCCCATATGATCCTACCTTTAAGGACCAACTATTTCCACCAGAAATGCTGGAAAACTTATTGCAAATATTTGTTCTGGTTTTAGCACTGTTCTTCCATCTCTAAATTGATTAATAATTTTCTTTTGTCTCTCTGCAATCCTATGTTGTCCTGGGATAATGGAGTGGCTGCAGTGGTGTGGAAAAAAGGGGAAAACCAGAGGAAGCTGGAGCTATACACTTGCCAATTCATTGCACATTGCATTTCCTCACTGCTCATATATTGCACGTATTCATAAGTGAATAAACCTTCTGGAAAAGAGTTGACTAGTGAGGTGATGAAGTTTTTTGGGAGCATTAAATTATTCAGGGTAGTAAAAGCAAAACCTGGCAGTGAAAAGTTCCACAAGTTTACAAGACTGAAAGAGCAGTAAAAGATGATATTCAGTGGTGATAAATGTAGAATAATGAGCAGATGGAATAACATCTATGTATATAAACAATGAGAGACCCTAAATAACTTATTACCATTCCGGAAAGCGATTCCAGACTCATTGCAGAAAATTCTAAAAGAATATCAGACTCATACTAGGAAGTGGTCAAAAAAACCTGAATACAGCATTTTGAATTACTAAGAATAGAAAAAACCAACAATTTAAGGGTATTTTTGTAGCAGAAGGTGAAACATGTGTGGTACATCCCTTGATAGGTGCATGTGGTCACATGAAAATACAAAGTCAACTGGAACAATGTTGGAGGAGTGTGCAGTATGCAGTTTCATCCAGAGTGCCTTTGAGAGCAGTCCTGGCATGAACTATGCTAGAATGAGCTCCTTTGTAGAATACTAATAAGTGAAGCAGCAGCTGTGCAGGTAAAGAACTTGAATGGCTCAAACGAACAGTGTCAGCACAGGAACGAGGCAGATCACATACTACGGCCACGCTGATGGACTTGGTCCAGCTCTTTCCAGGAAGAAAGGCTCATGTTTTCTGATCTGTAAATCCCAGACAACAATCACTATGAAGAAATACCACTGGAATAGTTGAAAAGCACTACCATGGAGATAATTGAAGTGATCGTTTAAAACCTTGCACATCCTCAATGTTGCATTCATATACCCAGGTTTCTTTCAACTCTCTCTGCCCATCTATTTCAAAAAGGAGGCCAGCATGTGGTGTATCTGTTATTGAGTGAGAAAACATGGCTGCCTTCAGCTGTTCCAAGGGGCAAGGCATAGTAATTAGTTATTAATGTTTGCTGCAATTTATAAAACACATAAACTTTCTGGTTTACATTATTTCTCATAAAAATCTGTTTCAATGTAAAAGCAACAAATATGATTCTATTTTTTTTTTTAGCTGCGAGCCTGAGGCAGCACATGAAAACTGATCTTAAATAATTTGACCTAATTTTCTGGCAGAAATCCTTAGTGAGAAATTGGCAGACAGAAATGTAATAGTGATTTGAATATAAATTTTATGTACATTACAAATTATGTATTTAATAAACTCTGCCTTTTCTTGCAAAAGTAAAGTTCTTTAAAATATTATGCACTACTCACTTAGCCTTCAGTTAAGGCTAAGTTATTATGACATTCCTATAAAAACAGAATAGTTAGGAATCTTTTTGTTTGTTGTAAAGTGAGACAACTTGCTTTCAGAAGAGATGATATTTTTTCTAAATCTATATAATGAACTTCGTAAACAGATGCTTTGTTAATTCCTCCATAGTGTTATCAAATCTTATTCAGACTTTATTTTTTCTGTAGATTCCTTTATGTTGTTCATCACCATGGCACTTCAGTGCCTTCATCTATCCTATTTTCTGTAAAACGAGTGCTTGCCTTTACCACATATCAATTGATAACACAGCTTCACTGGAAGAGAGATGAGGATTTTTAATATATGAAAGAAAAAGCTGTGGTAAAATAAAAGGACCCATTTTACACAGCTCAGACTGTAAGTGATTAGTAGTATGAAGGGTTTGTATAAATGCACATTTTTTAATAGTACATAAATGAATCAAAGGCTAACCTATACTGTGTAGTGCAAAACTTGTCAATCACAGAAACCTTATATTACTGTCTGCAGGGCATCTTTCTCTCTTATACTTTCTGCACAGCAGCAGGAATAGATCATTAAAGAGGCTTCTTTCCTGCTTTCATCTGCTCTTGATTATGGCTGAAATGGCCAATATTCCTAATGTCATTTGTATGGAAAGGGTTTTGCTTCACTGTAGAGTTCCAAGGATCCAAATTCTGGTATAGCCACCAAATGTGCATGAAAGAACCTTTATTAGTCTCTTGCATTGTCTTTTTGTGTCTGATTTGCCTCAGCTTGATCTCACTCAGTTGCCCCTTTTGACCCTGAGGTAACAAGAGCTGCCATTCAGACATTTTTCAAATGAGGGGTATCTCAGCTGTTGTCTGTAGAGTTGGCAGCCATGTACTCAAAAATTTCCATATAAGATGAATCATTTGTAACAATGGATTTACAGAAGTTAAACATGATTTCCTTAAAGCCTGTAGGAATTTCTGACGTAACTGTCTTTGCACAAACTCTGTCCTGGTGCTCTTTGGCAGCTAAGACAGATGGAGATTTCTTGATCTGAGACACACAAGGTAAAACTTTCTGCAGAGCCCTTGTCAGTTATACTTAACATAACTTTCGTCACTCTTGAAAACTAGTTCCACTCTATTAGATTAATGAATTTTTATAGCCTAACTTTGGATCTCAGAGATTCTTGATTTTTAAGATTATTTGTGAAAAAAAGTACTGAGTCAGAAAAGAAGTACTGATTGCAGCTTCCTGATTTGAATCTTCTGACATTTATGGGCAGCTTGGATGTAAATCAAAGCAGTCAAAGGGAATCCCTCAATTTTCCAACTCCAGGTGTTCACAAAGCTGGTGTTTTAAAGTAGTTTCTGTGGTCCATCACACCAAAAGGAGTGGCAGCACTGATGTCATTAGCATTGGAATGCACTTCTAAAGCACCTTCAGAATGCATGCACTTACAGATAGAATAAATTTTCATGAGTTGGTGTGAGTGAACACAAGTTTCAATTATTTCTGGGGTGCTTTTATGAGGGTCTTTAAGTCTTCTTTTGTCATACCACTTTCATCCAGAAAGAGGTCATGGAGTTTGACATTCTAAACAATTTCTTGTTTAGTTCTAGCTTCTCTTTTTCTTTTCAGCTCCAGAATATTTATATTAGTTTTATAGCTAACAAATATGATGGGTGATCTGCAATTCTGTACAAACCTACAAAAACAGTGACACTTTTTGGAAGTGTCACATCTCATACAAACTGTGTTCCTGATTTTGTGTCAGCCTTGATTGAATAAGTGGGAGAAACTAAAGAACGTTATACAGAAGCAGTAGAATCAGAGATAAACCATAAAATGCCACAGATGAGGCCCCTGTTCATAAAATGCTGACCAGCTGGGAAAGTCTTAGTAGCATAAAGAAACTTTTTGCACTGTTCAGAAAAGTTAGGAGAGATGAATCCCAGTCATGTACTGAATGAAGTCAGTGTACACTCCTCATCTCTAATTAGAGAAAATTATCTGTAAATATGCATTCAGAAATTCTACTTTCATGCTAATTATATATTGCTTTCTGTACCACAGACTTCTGTAATATTCTCAGAGGTGCTATAGATCTTTTTTAAAGTTTAAGGCTGCCCACTAAGAATTAGTCAAACTGAGCACTGAATATCTGCTAATAATTCAAGCATAATTTGAAAATTAAAGCATGTTGTAGGTCAAGGCTGGAGAAGAAAATTTAAAGAATGGTAGAAATTACAAATTATAAGTACATATGAGTCAACAATCTCAAAACTCATAGAATTCAAACTCCTAGGGATCTCTTTTTCCACTGGTCACAAAAACACTCAGTTTATGGTTTGCTATATTCAGAAATAACTCTTAGTTGAGAGCTGTTTACAAGAACAATAAATAGTGAATGTACATGCTAATGAGTTGGTAGCATAAAAATCATATTAAAAAAGACTTTTTTATTTTCCCATGTTTCTTAGCTCAAAGAGAAAGATCACATTACTGAGCTTTAAGCACTTAAGGCTTCTAGATTAAAACAGACATTTTATGCATTCCTGAAAAAACTTGGGCTGGAGGGAGACTTAACATCACAACCACATACTCCAATACAATCAGACAAATAGGTCTTCCATAGTACACACATTTTCCCTTCTTGTGCAAACTCATAGGCTCACAAAGGAAAACGTTATTCTCTGAATAATTGTGATCAGAGAGCTTTTACTTCTTTATATGCCTTCACCATTACAAAAAGAAATTATCATCAAGAAAAGCTGTAGATACCCCAAATCTTCTCTGCAGACAATACTCAGTATTTGGGGATTGTACAATAAGGGTATTGCTAGAAGAATATTTTAATAATACAGGAAAGAGCCATGCTGGTGATCTGTGGAAGGCAAATAATTCTGTTTTATGTGATAATTTTTTTTCTCCTGTTCTTTTTCTGTAGGACACTGCATTTACTCTGTTTTTTGATCATTGTACATCTGAAATTTATCAAAGAGCATTGTGCAATATATTATGACATGTGTGGCAGTCATAAGGCTAAGTTTTCTTTGGATGATTTTGCACTAAATATCTTACTTGCCTCATGTTCTCCTCTGTCCTTCCAATCCCACAGTTGTTAAATTTTTGCTTTCCTTCTCTCAAATCCGTTTTTAGGCCCACAGCCTAATATGCCATCAGAAGAGTGGTAGGCCAAGAAGACTGGCTACATGTAAAGACAACACAGAAAATTATGCTAGTATATAGAATTCACAAATTTTGTACTTCCATGTGCTAGATAAGCTGCATTAGGAACCTCACTCAAAATATAAGATGTAAAGATGATTTTTTAAAAATTACAGCAGCATCTATTAGTAAGTTTAAAGCAATTTCTAGTGGAAACTGTGATTATTTTGAGGTGTGTGTGGTTATACTTGCATTTTTATAAAGCTAAAGCCCTGGTCTTTCACATTAGTATGCATACAATCTCAATATTTAGATATGTGTGACTAAATTCTACATGGAAAATATTGTGCTATTGATTGAACCAGTCAGGGTTCAAGCGTGGTGACTGTCTTCAATTTTAATTATTCATTATTATAGAAATTTTTTAAGAGAAATCATAAAGCTTCTTTTTGTTTTCTTCTTTTTTTAAGTTTCTAATTTTCAGTACCTCAGAGTCCACAGCTCATCAGAGTACATTTCACCCTGATGCTTAGATAATAGGGAGGCTGCACAGAAGGCAAATATTTTGTTTTTCTTGGGCAGTATATCATCTTTATTATTCCATATTTCTGTAGACTATTCCTTTCAGCTGTGTCAGTTTTTTCTTCTGCCTCATATTGATATATGATTATTGTTCCAAGTAATATCAGACAAGTCTGTTTATCTATATTTTATTTCTAAATACTCTTTTCCACCATCTTGATTACAAATAGATCCTAGTTTCAGATCCAAGTCACCCCTTTCACTTGTTCCTCAATAAGACAAACTGACTTGATTCAGCAGTATTTTTTAACATTTAAGAAGAGGGATGTAAAATATTGTTTTAAAAGTGTTTGCATACATGACCATTATCACCATTTAGTATTGTCTTGTTATATTGTTCCAAATGAAATAGGGACTCAAAGATTTTCAGGTTGTCTGCAGAAGTACTGATGATAGACTTATTGTTGAGTAACTGAAAAAGTGTTGTGTGTAGGGCAAAACTAATTTTTTGAATGTTGGAAAAAAATTGTATATGGAAAAGTTTTCCGTACATCAAGGAAGGCTCTTTGAATTGTAATAATTGAATGACATAATACCTATAATTTGTCAAGATTTACAGTTTAGTAGTGAAAGTCAAAACACCACATTGGTACTCAGTGCATAGTATACATTTTTGTAAAACAAGGAGAATATATGGATCAAACTGGTTAATTTTTGTTGTTTTGCAAGATCCAGCAAATTTCTTACTTGTATGTCAGAATGTCAAAAATGTCAGATTCTTTTATTAAACACACAGTTCTATTTGCAATAATAAACATTTTTAGCATTTTTCATGTTTACTATTATATTGGACTGCCTGCTAAACACCTATGGGGAAAAAAATCTTTTTTTTGGTGCCAAGCTGATGGAGATGAACCCACAGTTACATTTGTCATGATACATTTTTGGACTGTCTGTGCCCAAGCCTAGTTAATGTGGTTCTGCAGGAACTACAAATGTCAGCCATCTAATAAAAGCATCAAATTATTATTATTTTGTTGTTGTTGCTGTCATTATTGTTATATTATTGTTATTACTGTTATTGTTGAGGTTTTTTTTCTGACCTGGAATGATCTCACATTAACAGATGAGTTCAACTCAGTATTTTGAAACATATCACCAGCTTTTCTTGAGTACTTAACACAAATTCATTGTCCCTTACATTAAGTATGTAAAATGAAATTTAACTCTTCTGTCTAGTCAACAATAAAGGTAATTTCTCTGGGGGGATTTTTTTCATTATAAGACATATATCCAGGATTTAAATTTTCTATCTATTCAGATCATTAAGGAAATGTAATTGATTTGCTTAATTGAAGCTAAGATTTAAATTGTTAAAGGCAGATGAGCTGTACTAACTATAACCAAATTATTTCATGTTTATGCAGAGAACCACAGATAAATCCACCAGTGCTGTTCTTTAGAATACTTCCCTTTAACCAGAAAGAGCCACGATGTACAAAATGTGACCTGAGCCCTGTAGCTATTACTGTAACACTGAGGTTGTGGGCTTCATCTTAATAAGGAGTATTCACCTAGGAGCTGGATTTTGGGCTGCTTCCAACTCAGAAAAATCTGTGAAATAACAATGAAAATGTGGACTGGAGTTATGTGGGGTGGTTCTAATTATCCAAATTCAGAGTAACTACTCTGTTGATTGAAAGAGCTCACTTCCACCACCTCCATGGGCAAAAATGAAGGAAACGAAAAATGAAAAGTAATGCCATATAAAAGCAGAAAAATTCCAGTTTCAAGCTTTTGATTTCTACAGGTCACAAATAAACACATATTTAGAGATTTAATTGAAGCTGTAAATTTTAATCTCTTCATGAAATGCTTTTTTCTGTCTACTTTTAAGTAGATTTAAAGTAAACATCAGATCTTTAAGTTTGTCTCTCATGACTCCTCAGAAGGGTCAACGCTTTTAGGCGTTTATGTTTCCTTACCTATTTTCAAGAGCAAATACCTTTTTGGTGGAAGAAAAATTACAAAGTGCACTGCATTTCTGTTGATTTTTATGACTTTGAGCCTAATACCATATCTAAGACAGCAGCATGATCTGGTGATGATAGCTAACTTTTACACTGTAGAACTTCCATATAAATTATTGGGAATAAATCTGTAATATTTCTACATTCATTCACATAAAAATAAAAATATTACCTTATTTGTTAAAGAAACCTTCAATAACCCATCCATTCTCCAGAATGAAAATCCATCATCCTTCTAAACTGAACTAAACAAAGCTTTATATATGGATTTGCTTTCCCTTATGTATCTTGGACAAGATACACAAGATATGTGTTCTTTACCTGAAACACCTCTCAAAGTAAGCAAGCTAATATTATAATCTTCCTTCTAATGTTTAGGTGTTTCATTAGATCAATGCCAGTGGTCCAAATCCTCTTGAACAGGCTTTTTCCACGGAGAGCAAAAGGCTACAGCTGGGGCAGGGGTGGGTCCCAATGACCTTATACATATTATAAAAACTTACAATAACATTTTTCAGAAGTTCATTTAATACAGCTAAAAAAATACAAGAAAGAATGGAAATCAACAGGTAAACAAAAGTAATGAGTGAAATAATTTTTCTTAAACTTCTCAGGATATCTTATAAAGCACCTTCAAATGCTCTCAGCATGCATACAACTTTAAAATGGCTGAAAGAAAGGGTGGAGATTGCATTACAGCTGCTCTGATCATCACCTTTATAAACATTCCATTTTTATTTTCCTATAAGAATAAAAAAATGAATAGACCAAAGATTTATGCCATTGAATGTCATAGCTGATTACCTCTAGAAATGAGAAGAATGCAATTTTTATGACTTTATTTAAAGCTGAGCTATTTTTCATAAGTAAATACAGCCAGGACAGACAGCTTTAATTTTTAAGAATGTATGGAACACTGTGGTGTAAATTTTTAAATGATGGCATGTTTTTTTAGAATCAGTATTTTTCTAAATAAAACATTCACCACAACTCCAGTATGCATAATATTTCTGTTGTAATTTGCAATGATATTAAGACAATAATTTTTCTTAGTAAGATGCAAGCACCATGAACCATTTGAATATACCATTCACTGGTAATTTACTTCCAGGGATGACTTATGGCTACAAGAAACTGACTTCTTTTTCCACCCAGTGGAAAGAGGTTGCATGGAGAATTAGGCATGTGAAGAATGTGTAAAAGTTAATGAAATTAAAGGTTTGTTGCAGTTAAACTGATACATAACAGTTATTTGTCTGGCATTCCTTTTGATCCTTATTTTTGTAAAATAGCTACAAATACTCAGATTTATGCTATACAAACTCCCTGTGCATGGGCAATATAGATAATGGTTCCAAAGACCTATCAACTCCCTGCCAGAAGTCTACCTGATTAATTACTTCTTTTTGAATCCATTCTAGAACATAAAGACAAACACACACACGCATTCTTTGCAGCAACCAAGAAGGGTATGTAAGAAGGCAAGCCCATACCTGAAGATGTGATTGTGAGAAAGAAAAAGGTACATCCATGTGATGGTGACAGTCACTGAAAGAATGATCTGCTCTGAAAGCTGTGTGCATAATGCTGTGTTCAGGTTCACAATCTTAGACACCATGTGCCCTGGCACAGTGACACCCAAGAACAGGAGTACATAATTTTTATTGCTGATTTAGTTATCATTAAAGTACTCACTGTGAAACAGTGAGCAGAGAAGTAAGTACTTATTCTAGGAGTAGGCATAGACAAGCATGATCATTTGTTTAATAGTATTTCTGATATGTTGAAAAAAATTAATGTGGATTTCACTGTCACACACACAGATGCCTTCATTTTCTAGTTTATCTTTTCTCTAAAACCTCATTAGGAGACCCTTTGCTTCCTGTAGTCACTATATTTCTGGGCAGGAAACAAGGAAATTCCACTATCACCGACCACTGAGCAAAAAAACAAAGCAGAAAACAGAGTTAATGCTATCACAAGGCTTAATATGACAGATATTAAGCCTTGTGTACATGGCAAATCTGCAAAATGTACAGCAAGATAACGTCAGTCCTCAGAACTTAAAACTGCAGCGGAGCTCTGAGGTAAAGCACGCTTAAGATTATCTTAATTATTCTAGCTAGTTTTGCGGCAGCACGTGGAGCTCTGAATTACTTTGAGCATACTTGCTTTGAGCTGTGAATACAGGAAAACTCTTCCCCATTCCAGGCTCCATTTCAGTAGCTACCTTGGAGAATGTCATGTCAGTACCTGTAATCTTGGAGACAAGCCAATTGCACATTTCTGTATTGTGTTCTTCTTCTCAATGCTCATGGTCCACCCTGGTTGAAGAGTTCATCCACCCATGAAGACAGATACCTGACTTGGCCAAAGTTTTTAAGGCCTACCTGTTCCTTTCCTTTAAAATGAGAACACCTGAAAAATCTGAGAGTTTTCAGGTGTGCCAAATTTATACTTGACCAAAAACTGAGAAAATGTCCTATTGGAAGTAAAACATCAAAATAGGAATACTTAAAAATTAAATTCCCCCTTGTTATGTATCTTGTCAGAATGGCCTCATTTTAATGTGGATCTCAACCATCAGTTTTGAGTAGTTTGTTAGGTTGCAGTCAAGAGAAGGTTTTGGGGTCACCTAATTCCAAACTTTCAGTAGCTGAAGGGAGCCTACAAGTAAGATGGAGAGAAAATTTTTACAAAGGTACATAATGGAATGGCTGCACACTGAGAGAGATGAGGTTTAAATGTTATGAAGAAATTCTTTACTGTGGGGGTTGTGAGACACTGGAACACTTTACCCAGAGAAGTTGTGGGTGTCCCATCCCTGGGACTCTACAAGGCCAGGCTGGATGGGACTCTGAACAACCTGGTCTAGAGGAAGGGGTCCCTGCCCAAGGAAGGGGGGTTGGAAGCAGATGATCTTTGAGGTCCCCTTCCAACCTACACCATTCAATGATTCTGTAATTCAGCAAAACAGTCAGTGTGCAAGCATTCCTTGCAGCCTGCCTTTCCTGACCTCAGGAGTGTTCCTTTAGAGTACTTCTTTTTGTCCTCTCCACTGTAGCTAAAACGCATTATTTAAAATTTTTGAATATGTAACTAAAAAAGTTTTCTTGGGTAAATTGGTGGGTTTTCACCATATCTCCTGCTAACAATAAAGATCCAGAAATAGTGGCATCTTGATTTTTTTTCCCCACAAGAATTCACAGGACATAAATTTTAGGTAATCAAAACAGCCACTCCACAGAGAAATAACGTGTCCTTCAATATTAAATTTAATACATTTGATATGAGATGACTTGTTGTCTATCACACAAGCCCTTATTTCACAAATTCCAGGAGACAGAAATAACTTAAACATTCCTATTTCTCACTCAAATACCAACTATTTATAAAATGTAACTCACTGAGGCAGAAATATAGGCATTGGGGTAGAAAATGGCTGCTTATTTTTAGACATCACCCACTATTCTTGCTAAAGCCTGAGAGCTTCATTTACCTTAATTGGATATGATTTCTCTGGTTGCAAATATTCTGAGCATGGTGGTAGCTTCAGCATAATCTGTCATGCCTTGCTATTGACATAAGAATATAACTGATATGGTTGGTGGGGAAAGAGGCAATGATGAGCAAAAAGATTCAAAATTAACTACTAACATTAAAAAAACCCACAGGTGCGAGGTGCAAGTTTAACATCCTAAGACATTTTATGTGTTAGAACAGGGTCAGCTGAAAAATATGCCCCTTGAGGAATCTTCTCTTCACTCTTATATTCACAGATTATACTGAGCATTGAATTCCCATCAACCCAATTACTAAGGAATATAAATTCCATATTACAAGTTTATAAAGGGAAAGCAATCTGGAGATGAAGTTCCTGTGAAAAAAAAGCCAACAGAACCAAAAGAAAAAACAATCTAAATTTCTTAACTGTAAAGCTGCAGTTTTATTTGGCATTAGCAGTTTTCAAAAGTTCTTTAATAGGTGGGGAAATACATATGAAAGATTCTGTCAGGCTATGTGGCTATGACATTTCAATGGTAAAACTTTTAGCATACATATATTCCTAGATGAAATCACAAAGGATTTGTTCATTTGTTTCTGTGGAAAACTGCTGATATCTCTGTTCACTTCTATACTAATACTCTTGATGACTTCCTGTAATATTACCAACAATAGAAACAATAGAAATCAATCCTGCTTTGAAATATTGCCACGTAATACCAAAAACAAGCATGAAAAAAAACAGTCTATGCAGTGTATATTTTTGTTCCGTAGGCAGCTAAGGCTACACCTTTTATATGGTGTGCTTAGAGGTAACTGATACATTCCCTTAATGTTTTTATTAAAGTATTAAGAGCGGATTCAGATCACAGATACTCTGGTGAACATCTGGCAAAACTCCACAGGGGATCTTTGGAGTTATTCTAATTTATATTGGTGTCACTTGGTGTCACGTTGATAAAAATTTGGTCTTATAATCCTCCTCTACTCCCTAAGTTGTTTGAGCTTGCAGCTTTGTGGCTAACAAGAAATTTTATGCTGATATGTAATTTTTCTCAAATTCTGATGTTCTCAGCAAGTCTTCAACTTTGTAAGCACATATAGGAAGGTTTTATTTAGCTAAGGAAAAAAAACCCAAAACTCTGGAGAAACCTTATGCACGGTGCATAAATAATAATGCAGGTGTTTTTCTGATATAATTGTATAGTATAACTTCTAATAAACATAGCTAATAGTAGACTATAGTACTGTTAATAGCCATATTCACTAAAACAAAGCCATATTCTTTGAAACACAGAAAAATCTCTGAGAGCACTCTCCACAATAAAGTAGCTGAGTTGGTAAAGAAAACAAGAATAAAAACAATATCCAGAGTCTACCCAAAGTATGGCTTATCTGATGGATTATAACATTTTATTTCTTCAGTTATTGCTTTATTTCTAGTTTTTTGGATGAAGGCTACATCCCTCTGCATATTATAGAAAGGTTTCCATCAGCCACACTTGCAATTAATATTGTATGTTGACAACTCAGGCAGATTCTGCTTCCTTCTCTAGAAGATTAAGGTTAAAAATCTCTGTGACTGAGCAATAAATGCCTACAATGGAAGAAGTCTTGGAGGAAATGGGTATAAGAGGTGTATTCCTGAAGTTGAGTTCCAAGCTAGAAAGGCACAGGAAGAGATCAGAACTGTTGTAGGGAATGTTGGACTTAGCTCAACACAGCCAAACAGGGCGACTTTTGTTTTAGATAAATGGCTGTATTATTTGATTGGATCAACAAGCGCTCAGCGTTGAGTGGGTGTATCTGTTGTGTAAATGATTTTTCCAGTGTTTACCAAGAGGCTGTGACTGTCTTCTTGGATTAGCATGGGACAATCAGAGAATCAAAGAATGAGGTGGAAGGCACCAACAAGGATCACTGAGTCCAACTTCTGGCCCTGTACAGCACCATCCCCAAGAGAACAGCCTACTTGGCCAAGCCCAACCCGGTGTAAAAACCAACCAATCCACAGAGTGGACTTTGGAGAGAGCAATGGGCTTGAGCTGGCTTCAATCCATGTATTTTTTCTTGGTGGCTGTGGACACCCAGTGTCATGACAGTGAGCATAAAGACACCATTAACAGGAATCATATTTGTAGCATGCCTATTGCATTTGTTATCATCATTGTGATTTCTGTACACTGATATATCTCTTGAATAAGTCAAATCCTCTGTAATGTCAAATACATACTTGTAAGTGAAATTTGTGTTAAAAATTAAACTCTCCACGTGGAATATCAAAAGAAAAAGTGAACCTTGTAAAATAGTATTGGACTCTGACAATCTGCTGATAGAAATGTGAGAATTTTCTAATCATTTTTATGGTGCTTCTTATATTCAACAATATGACTAGAAAAGCATTTTGAACTATAGATTATCTCCTCTACAAACCTAATGTCTTCTCAAGAGAGTTTCTAAATAATGGGTGAACAAGAAATGTGACTTGTTTTATGAAAATTTACTTCAAAATCTGCTCAAATCAGCAAGTAAAGCAAAGGATAAAAGGCCTTTTTCTAAAATCAACAATGCAATCCTGAATTTGGGAAAATAGATTAAAAGACCTTACTGAGCTTATAGTTCTGTCAGAATGCAAATATTTTTCCACGGAAGTATAATATTATTATACATGAAAGTATAATATTTCTAGACACTAACAATGTGTTTTCTTTTCCTGCTATCTGTATCACTTTTTAAATGCTTAACTGATTAATTTGCTTAACATTGCAGGGATTCAGTTCTGACCTCATGTGAAAGATGACCACACTGTTAATTCTTGTATATTCTCTGCAAGTAACGCACTATTAGATTTTTATAGTTATCGATAAAGATATTGCTAGTTATACATAAAAGTACTTTCAGTGATTTCTAAGTCAGCTAATTTAGCACTTTTTTTCAAATTTGGTATTAAGTTTTGCATTCTGCTTTCAAAAAAGCCCAAAGAGGATGCCTCATAAAGAAGTAGAACGGATATTTGCAATACTTTCCCTTTGTTAGCCTCTAAGTTTTCCAACTAAACCTATCTCTCTGGTTTTTTTATAAGCCTGCTAACCTTTCTCTACTGCCTCATCCCATTTTTCTTCTGGTCATGCAACAAGTAGGAGCTGTGTCTCCAGTTTAGGTTCTAACTGGTGCTATCTTTCAGACATGCCAGATTTCACTTGGAATATATTGAATGTGTCCCTGTGTAGCTCCAGAGTATCCCAGTGATGTAGGGTGTCACTTTTCTTGCTCTTCTCTTCTCTTCTCTTCTCTTCTCTTCTCTTCTCTTCTCTTCTCTTCTCTTCTCTTCTCTTCTCTTCTCTTCTCTTCTCTTGCTGTCCACTTAACTGTATCCAAGTCTGTTTCCAGTGATGAGTTGAGTGTGTGCTAAGCAGCTTGCCAAAGGGTTCTCTGTCTCATAAAGCACTGACAGCACAATCCCACTGCTCACAATACAAATATTAGCCTTCAAATTTTAAAATAACATAGAGTAGCAAATAATAACATTAGACTCGGTCAAAACCTGCTATTTCTGGAAATACGTTCTTTGTTTCCAGAAGCTCAAAGAGGAGCAACTCAGAGCTTGTGCCACAGAAGACTGTCAGTTGTCCTGATCTCTTTTTTCTTCTTTTTCATTTTTTATGCTACAAACTTCTGCTAAAGGAAAATGCTCTTTTCCGTCCTCTCTGTCTTTTGGTGAACCAACTAATGTTCTCCATAATTTAGTTTTCCTTATATCCACCTTTCTGCTTAAGGTTTCTTGTAGTATGCTTTTCTTGTTGCTTCACCCCTGCACAGCAATCAGCTTTTCATAAAACTACCTGCATACTTCCCAGTGGGGATTAAATAATCAAAGCTGCATTTACTCCTGGCAGGTCATGTTGATTATCATAAAACAAGAGAAGCAAAAAAATCCTTTTTTATTTTTTTTCTAAAATGTCATACTCTTCATGAAATCTGTTAATGAAATGAGCTTTAGAAACTACCCTGCAATAAGCCAGTGCATATATCGCTGGTGCCACTTGCTCTGTACAAAAGAGATGAAACAAAATGATGTTTGGAGTTCTCATTTACATACATTAATGTGGTTTTTTCTTTTCCTTTTCAGAAAGTGCTTGATTTATATTTAAGCAGTTTGTAGCCTGCTACAGTGAGATGCCATATTTCTGATACAATGGTGTGCATAATGTATTCTTTGACAGTATGTTTACTGAAATCCATGAGGAAATGCTATTTATTCATACAGCCACTTATAAGAAATTCTGCCATTTCTGAAATAAAAGCTAATGATAAATAATGTCACTTATGCACATGCATCCAAAATTAAATACAAGTCCCTGTAATTTCAAGGTCAAGGTGCTCCAGCTTTACTACCTTTAGTATTAAATTATTTCTTTAGGAGAGAAATTCTCCCTGCCAATTTTCACTTAAAAGGCAACTGTTACCTTCTACTATTTAACAAAACACTAAACTGACAGAGAAAAATGAAGAAATTTATAGAAATGTTCATTCCAATGATCAACATTTTGATGGGCTATGTGGGCTATAAAACAAACTCCTTTTAGGAAATCAAATTATTTTAATTGTTATGTTTCCTTTAATCATCTGTCATTAAGAAAATCACTGTTTCAAAACATCACACTGCGTAATATGAGAAATACTAATCAAATTTACGTGAATTCCAGAAAATGTTAAATTATTGCAGCTTTCCTATCTGAAATATTATTAAATTTTAATCTTTAAAATAATAAATTTTTGCCTTAATTTTGACATGTCTGCAGTGGGGATGCATGATGCTGGGTCAGATTTATCTTTTTAAAAGCAGGCCCAAATTATGAAGTGAACAATATCTGAGCCAGATGTTTAAATTTGTTCTTATAGAGAATGAAGAAATAAGGGTAAATTCAGCACAAAACTCTTTCAGTGTTATCATTCTTTACAGCTACTGGAAAGGAGTTTGTAGCAAGGTGGATGTCAGTCTCTTTTCCAAATAACATGCAATAGCACTAGAGGAAATTACCTCAGCGGTACGAGGGGAAGTCTATATTGGATATTAGCAGAAATTTCTTCATAAGAAGGGTTGTCACATGTTGGAACCGGTTGACCAGAGGGATCAGACAAAAATTTCTTTTAGAAGTGATGGACTAATGTTTGCTGATTATTAAAAAAAATAAAGTTTGATGTGCAAAAATTTAAACTGTATATGAAATTGTGTTTAGTTCAGCACTGAGATAAAAAATTCTAGTGTATGAAAAAATAGCAAGAGTACAGTAATTAAATTAACGCAAAACCCAGTTTGCTTCAAAGAAGTATGTAATAAATTTAGTCCAAAAACATTATCAATTTACAAATAATTGCTTTAAATACTCAGGCTTCATAATTCTACCAATGTTTCCTTGGTAGAAAGCAAGCATTTATAGTTTTGTTTTCTTATGAACTGTTAAATATGTTACAAAATCACTCTGTCCTCTGACAAAAAATATTTCTAGGGAGAGGTGCCTTTCAAAATGTCTGGATGGATTTTTTCAGAAGTAGTAGAAGAAGTTCTATTGGTATTTTTTTAAGAGTCTTTATCCCTTATGTACTCTCTGAACTTTCATATTCACTAACAAGTGTGTTTTATCAATACATTGAGCAGGAAACTTTTCAAAGAAAGTAGAATACGCTCTTGTTGACAGACCATGATGGCTAAAGGTGACATGATGTCATTTTTGTCATGAAGACACAGTTCTATCCCATCACAATGCTGAGATATGTAATTTCTATATAAATTCTTTTGCTTTGTCAGGAATGAAGACTGCAGTGACAACTATATTATAAAGACAGGCTTCTTATTACCTAACATTCATTATCCAAGTCTCTTGTTCTCAGTAAAGAGAGGCCTCTCTGGAAGGCAATTCATGTCAGCCTAAGAAAAGATGAAGGAGCAATGATCTTTTTGGAGGATGCCTGCCAATCTGCACTTATAAAAGAGAACCAATAATTCTGGATGCTTAGCCCTGAATGATTAACTAACTGCTGCAAATACAAAGTCTAAAGGGATGATTCTTTCCTGCTTTAAAAGTAGTAAAATATTTTTTCTCTCTTTCTAGATAATTTTTAAATTTTCATTTCTACCTCTCTTTCTTTTATATTTTTCATTGCCTGTTCAGTGCTGACTCTTCCTTGTAGATGCACATTCCAGGTACAGCCCAGAAAGTCAACCATGTTCTTGTTCTTGACTGCATTAAAAAACTGTGGGCAGGAGGTTAAAGAAGGTGATTCTGCCCCTCTGTTCACACAACGACCAACTTGGAGCACTGCATCCAGATCTGGGGCCCTCAGGAAAAGAAGGAAAAGGACTTTTTAGATCAGGTCTGGAGGAGAGCCACAAACATAATTACAGGGCTGGAATATCTACTGTGAAGAAAGGTTGGGAGAGTAGGGAAGAACAATAACAAATCTTATTCTGTCCTTGCAATGGTTAAAGAGATGCTTTTTATAAAGTTTAGTGGTGACCAGACAACAGGCAATGATATTAAACTGAAAGAGGGTAGATTTTAATTTGAAAAATTGAAGGAATTTTTTACAGTGAGGGTGGTGATAACTGGGACAGGTGGCATGTGGATGTTGTGGATGCCTTGTCATTGGCAGTGTTCAAGCTCATGGGGGAAGGGGTTTCAGCAACTTGACCTAGTGAAAGATGCCCCTACCAGCAGAGATGCTTTTACTAGATGATATTTGAGTGACCCCTGAAATCCAAAGCATTCTGTGATTCCATGATTCTTTGAGTGTGAGTCAGTGTCCCTGGAGGTATTTACAAGACATGTACACGTGGCACTTATGGAAATGGCTTAATGGTGGACTTAGAAGTGCTGGGTTAATATTTGGACTTGATGATCTATTCCAACACAACTAATTTATGATTCTGTATTTCTATGATTCTATTCGTTCCAGCTTTACTTCAGTTTCCTTTCCAGGAAACACTTTTCTTTTTAGACATATTCATTTGCAGAGAGTCTAGGGAAACAGTGAAACCATAACCTTGAGAGACATTATTTTCTCTTTCAGTCTTTCTCTTTCCCTGTATTGCTGTTTTCAACCACAGAGGCTGTGACTGTCTCTCCCTTTCATTTGGTTATGTTCAGTTTGGCCTGTGTCAGTGTTTCCCTGCAGAAACAATCTGACTTTAGGTTCTAAATATTTTTAAAAGGGTAGATGCATTAAATTGAGTAGAAAAAAAAATCTCAACCATTTCCAGATGTTGAGTCTCATCTTGGATGACAATATCTCCCTAACTTATATCAATGTATTTATAAAGCTTCTTTTGTATGAACTGATGCTTTGTTTCCCTTAAATATAAATTGCCCTTTGCCTCACATGCAAAAATCTGCCTAGCACAGATTCTGATTCAGAAGGTATCCTTTCAAAGCTGACCTTGAACATGCAGCAAATTCTCCAGTTTGATTTTATGTAGTTTGTGTTTACACAGTATTTTATATAAACTTACTCCTATTTGATGGGAAAATTAGTTAAATTAGACAAGGTACTCTGATTTTTTAAACTATTTTTTGAGAGAAAATATTATTTCAGCTGTTTAGTTGTTTGGGTTTTTTTTAAACTTCCTTTCACATAGCATAGCAGATAACATATTCCTTTTGCCCTATCATTTCAATTATAAGTAATTTCTTAGCATTTTCTCAGAAACACTCAAAGCTTTCATCATATCCATCCACATATTTAACATAAGAATGTTAGAGGTACAAATGTGACATTGCTTCTTTCTTTATTTTGAGAAGAGTCTTATTGAAACTTATCAACACCTTACACAAATTATATTGTTGCTAATTATCTATAAAGATATTATTAAATACAAATGTTGCCATTGAATGTTTATATACTATTAACTGAATTTCTTTTCCATAACTGTTAGTGAATTAAATATGAAACAAAGAATCAAAGATAATATTTTTTTAAAATAACAGCAAAATAAATAAGTGCAAATATGTGACAAAATCTAATTCTCATCCAGCCATGAAATGTCCACTTGAAAATTTTATTTTTATATATGAACTCTATTATCGTTCCAGGAAAAACTGAATAAACCTAATTCTGTAAGTCACAGTACGTAGGCATTTCTCCATTTCCCATGCATTGCCTTATTCATTTGATTGCCTCCACTTTCCTGTTTTTGAAGATATATTTACCATACTATTTATTTTTGAATTTATTTTTTTACAATTTTTTTGACTAGGTCTTATTTTTGCCCTGAAAACTTTTTTCCCATTTTTCTTATCCTGTTTTTTGTGTTCTTTGCTGTTATGGGCTCTATAAAAAGTTGTGGTTTATCTCCCTTTCATGATGAGCTCGTGCATCTTCTTTTGAAAGGACAGCATTAACAAAACATAAGCTCCCAGACTGCTAGATCAGTGCATTTCAGTGTCACCAGTGATGGTGACTTGCAGTGAGCATTAGCAAGTTATTAATTGCAAGCTGCTTTCAGATCACTTATGTGTTGTTCAAATGTCTTCATCACCAGAACTTGTCCCGAATTCATCTTTGTGGCTTTATGACTGTGAGCATGCCACAAAAAAATCTGGCTTTTCTGAGGGTAGTAAAATTAGTTATTCTGAATGTTTTACATGCAGATTGAAGTAGTTTATTCTCTCCAGTGATAAATACAGGGATGTTTACTGCCTTAGCCAGCAGCTAAAGGAAATATGTTTGGATCATAGATTTGGTATGTAAAATCTGTAAAAGTCGCATCTCATTAATTGAAAATCTTGGCATATCTATCCCCATGACGGCAACACAGAAGGCATTGAAACAAAGCCATAGTTATACTCACTGTCCCTGCAAGTGACAATGTTCTGCTCCTAAGATGTTAGCAGCTAAATTGTACTTTTTCTCATGCTAAACTTCTAAGCTCCTTGTATTAACTGAAATGTTTTTATCCACTAGAGGGATAATTCTGTATTCTGCACATGTTCTTGGACATGTTCTCCTGATCACATTAATCCTGGGATGCCCTAATTGTTTCAAGATGTCTCCTCTGAACACAACTAATCGTCAAAAGTCACTGAAGTCTTCATTATTATTATTTTCCTTCCAAATCAATGACAATGCCAAAACAAACCAACCAAACAAACAAATAAATCCCACCCTTTGCTGTACATGCAAATTGAGCTTTATGTAAAAGAGTATTATGTGGTGTATGCTGTGTGGGGAGACAGTTAATGTCAATATTGAATGTTACCTGTATATTGAACATTATAAACCACAGGCATTTCAGACAAACAGCTGTACTATTTCTCTTGTCCTTTGACATGTTTTTCCTTGTTTTCCAGAATAATTGAAAGGTTTTTGCTTTCACTGCCTTTTCTTGACAGAGATGCCACAAGGTATCTATACATCTCAAAGGCTAACACAAAATCAATCTGGGTGATTATGCAATTTAACTGCATTTGCAGTGCTAATTTATCTTCTAGCGTCTGTAAATTACTTTATTATAAAAAATTCAAAAGCTTAGCTGAAAGCCAAATTAGACCTGGTAGCAACATAAAAACATTACCAACAAGGGAAATCTCTAAAAGCAATAGCAGACAACAAAACATCAAGTGATGTGTAGAAAGACATAAAATGTGATATAAATTCATTAAGTGCTGACTATTGTTGTTTTATTTGAGATCTGAGCAAAAGTATATTGCTAGAAGGCTTTGCCAAGTTGCCCTACAGGGAGCCACTTTGCCATTTCCTAATAACCCTTGCTATTTGGTTATTTTACACTTTTATTTTTATTTAACAATGCCATTTCCCAATTAAAGTGGGAGGGGCCGGGGATGATTGGAGATTTGATAAATGAAGACAAAAATTGTCCTTCAGTTGGGTAAAGCTGATAGCTGAAAGTCTTTTCTCTAGTTATAAAATGACAGGCAGTGAATTCAATGTTAAATATTCATGTATGATGAAAAAGCAACCTATGAATTCAAGGTTAAACACTTATGTAAAAGAGCAGCATGGGAAAAAATAGAAACTTAGAAGGAAGCTAATGACCTTTAAACATCAAAGGCAGAATTCCTATCCATTAGGAGGTCAGTGTGCTAATGTAGCATAAAACTACACTGACATGATTTCTGGTGTCACATCTGATACTGAAGGAAACCCGGTTCTCGCTAAAAAAAAAAAAAAAAGGATTTATTGTAAAATGGGTAAAGATCTTAAAAATTTTCTCTTTTGCCTTTACAAACACTACTTGAGTTTCACTTTTTGTGGTTCTGGAAGAATTTGACATAAGACTTGACATTCTTATCAAGCAGAAAGTATGGCAAAGGCAAATCTCCTTAATGTTTGCATATCAAACAGGTAGTAAATGTAGGGGCTTGAGACAATAAAGACACACAGAAGTAACCCTGTGCTTCCTCACATTCTTTTAACCATGTTCTCCATCCCAAACACCATAAATAAGATATCTGATAACTGAGTTCCAGAATGGAAAGCTTCTTCTGGAGACTTTATGCTAATTATTGTGGAGGCAAGTCGAGGACTAATACTTCTAGTCAATCTGACACTGATGGAAGATTTTGACTGAAAAACCAAAATATGTCTGTCATACTTCCTACAAGATTATTTTATATGCATTATTTCTGGCAGACTTCAAAGTGAAATTTTGTCTTTAATAATCATATTAGATATTCAGTAAGAGAAAGGTTAGCAAAAAAAAGGAAAAAATATTCTACTATAAAAATATGGTGTGTATATATATAAATATATATACAATGTACTTCATCTGAAGGAATAAGAAAACTAGACATTTATAAATACACTGCAATCTTAAAATAATATAATATCATGATGCTCTGCCTTTTAAGACTCCTAATGAAACAGATATGTTGATGAGTAAATAAAGTATTGTGTTTAGATTATACTTACAACCATTACGCCTTGTCCTGTCACTACAGGCTTCCCACTCTCTTGTATCTCCTTTTAGGTACTGCAAGGGGCTCCAAAGTGTCCCTGGAGCCTCATCTTTCCCAGGTTGAACAACCCCATCTCTCTTAGTCTGTCAGAGGAGAGAGGGTGTCTGATCATCTTTGTGCTCCAACAGATCCATGTCCTACTTGTGCAGGATACCCCAGAGCTGGATGCAGAGTTGCAGGTGGGGTCTCATGAGAGTGGAACAGACAGGGAGAATCACCTTCCTTGATTTGTGTGCCACACTGCCTTTGATGAAGATTACAGCTTTTCATTCTTAGCTATAAATGCCCAAATGAAATTTAACTGATTTTTCTTCATGTCTACAGAACACTTATACTGCCTAACCAAGTGAGTATATTCCCAGATACTAATTGCAGCAGCTGCCTGCCTGCATAGCCTATATAGCCAAGGGAGACTGATTTACAGATGGGGCTTCTTTGTCATTTCTTTTCTATGGCTCATGTTTTACAAGCACCAAGCAACTAAATCCTTTCTGAACACAGGCAAAGTAAGCTTGGGAATAAAAAATTTGCAGACTGTTTTCAACCCTTGCCAATCACATAAGAAACAAAAGATTTGTTATATCAGTCACCCAAAGTTTGGTAAAGAGCACAGCTATGCTTTAGACTGTAGATACTTATAATCTATCAGTTGGCATGTCCCTCCTGTAGACAGATGCACCAGATGATAGGCTCTGCATACTGCACTCAATGCTAGTCAAGCTACATAAAGGACAAGGATTTTTTTATAGTTAATAATTTTTAATTGAGATAGTCTAGAAATGAAAAAGTGCAGACTCCTTTGTATAAACAATATACCAAAAAAAAGAGAAAAACCAGCAGAATGCGCTCTAACATGTCTGAATTTGTAATTGTGTAATTTTACTCATAGTAAAGAGTAGATTTCCCTTATGTAAATCAAAACCACAAAAAAATCCCAGAGATGAAGCCCTGCCCACAACATATCCTAAAAAAATGCATACTATCTGTCGTTACTAAAACGATATGATCTGTAGATGGAAGCAGAAGATTTACACATGGAGAGAGGAAACAAGAGAGCTAAGATTAAAAAATAGAGAGAAATATCAGCTAGACAGAGTGGAAAGAAGTATCCAGCAGAGTATAAAGACAGAGGGGAAACAGAACAATACAGGAAGTATAACATTGAGAGAAGAGCAACTATAGGAAACTAGTTATTATGGGAGTCCAGAAAAAGAAATAAAACTGAAAAATGAAATATTTTGTTGTCACTGGGGATACACAAAGACAGTGAGGGAAGGGAAATAGAAAATAAACAAGATGGGAAAAGGAAACTACAGGAAACAGAACAGTGAGGAGAATAATGGTGTAAACTTTTTTGTTTATGTTTTTTGAGCCTCTTTTTCCCCCAAAAAACATCACATCTACATGAAAGGGGATAGCGAAATACTTTTTTTTAGGAGATTTAGAGATGAACCATAAATATAAACCATAGTAGAAAACCAGTAGACTAGCTTTCTTAAATAACCAAATTAACAAGGACATTCAGCATGTCTGCACTTTTAAAGAAGAATTTTTGGCAAATCTCACAGTATAACTTATATAAATCTTCAGTTTCTCTTTTTGTGAACTGTCCTGTGCACTTTTCTCTGAAGTGTTATGCACTCACCTTGGAAAATATAAGTCCCCGTGATATTTCCCTCTTCAACAAAGAAAACCTTCAGCATGGCAAGAATCTTTTGACAGAAGGACTTCCCCAGGAGCAGAGATCTTTTCACACATCCTTTGCTGCTCTACAGTCTATAGTGGGAAAAGCAAAGGGTTATGGAACCCTTGAAAAAGAGGATATTAAGAGATTGTTTCCTTTCCTCAGATATAGCTCTTTATTATTTCGATTTCAGTCCAGTGTCTCATGCTGTCAATCCTGCTTCACTTTTCTTCTTCTTTCCTCAAAACAAGCTTTTCTTCCTTCACATCCCACATCTTTATCATGGGTTGTTTTCCTGTTTTGTTTGATGTTTTTGCTATTGTTTGGGGTTTTGGTTTGGTTTGGTTTTGTTGCCTGAACTATGCTTTTCTCTCGTAGTGCAAATGTGGAAAAAAAAAAAAAAAGAGGAGCAAAATGTATGTAATAATACTCCCATAACTGGTTAGGATAATGGCCCTCTGCCAGCATTAGAATTGTCATGGATCTCTGCCACATCCAGACAACAGGAGGCAGCAGAACCCTGTGTTGGCTCAAATTCCAAGGAAGGATCTTTTCTGAAATTCCTTCTATTGCTCTCCTTTTATTTTAGGACCCTTATCTTCTCAAGATAAGTGCAATTTAGTTTAGATGCACCAGTACTCAAGTCTATAACAATTATATTTGTATTATCAAAGGAAGCAAACCAGAGAGCACTCTCTAGCTCTGAGAACAAGTGTCATTTCACAGCTCACATCAGATGGCTAAATCCCTGAAGCTATGGTGCCTTCAGACTTCCTTTTGGAGTTGTTTGGTCAGTGTTGTCCCCTGTATTTTGCCCAGGATTGGTCTGTGCAAACATCTGTGTTACCAAGGTAATAGGAGCAAAGACTCTGTAGCATTGCCTCTTCCCATATCCTTGTGCATGTTAATTACTGGTACAGGTATTGCCAATAAAGAATGTGAGTACTACTGTAATGCAACCAGTAAAATGAAACTGGCAGGTTTCCCACTGTTACTTTAATCTCTTTGGGTGTATTGGTACATACTTTTTTAAAATCCAATCAAAGATAAAAAACAGAAATAAAATAAATAATTTTTCCTATTCTGGCGAATAATCTTAATAGACCAAAATCTTTCATTGCTTTCATTTGTCACGTATTAAAAGGTTTGCAAATAGAAATCCTGGCTTGGACACCATCTGTGAGATAGATATAGGTCTCTGTAAACATGTTACAGCAATAAAAATTGGAAGGTAGATGGGATTGTATATGAAAAGTGCATACAAAAATTTCTGCCTTTAAGGCTCAAGCTGGAGCATATCTGAGCTGTACAAAAGAATGCAGATAGAAAAGAATTTTTGAGGAAGGAACTTCAAGGTCTCAGAGGCCTGTCTTTAACTCAGGGGTTGTTGTTTCCACAGTCCAAAATAGGTCACTGAAGCAGCCCTTGGCACATTGCTGGATCTGAGCAATTTCGGAACACCATTGTGGGACCTCAAGGGTAATTTTTCATGTATTGTTTACACAGCCTCTTTGCTATTTTACTTTGCCACATTGACACTGTGTTCTCTTTCCTCCTACTGAAATTCTTGCCTGTTTCTTTCTTATATAGATGCAAAGGAGTGTGGGATTCACATTCTCTGAACCTGAGAGAAGCAGAGAAGAGAAAGATCAAAACAATTCTTATCTCCTTCGCTGCTCCTGGGTGGTGCCAAAGCAGAATGCAATGTGGACATTGTTCACCCAAAGTGGTGGTGTTTTGTTTCCTTGGCCTGTCAGGGCCAGGCACGTGTGCAGACTGCTGGTCAGCAGACAGCCACGAGATTCTGCTCAGTTGGGTGCTTGTGCAGTTCCAGTTTAGATGTAGTGTAATATACTGTAATATAATATAGAATAATGCAGTATAATAAAGTAATTAATTAGCCTTCTGGTATCACGAAGTCTTCCTCATCATTTCTCCCTGCCACGAGAGTCGCCTTGAATCCAATCAAGGGGAATGAACATCTGGCAAAAGGGCTGTTTGTACTGGTCTCAACATTTTAACAGAGGACTAAAGAAATGTGGTACTCCATTAAAAAATATCCTAAATAATTTGAAACCATTTCTTGATATTATTAACAATGACAGCAAAAAACACAGACTTAAATGAAAACTGCACTGCCTGTCTTCCTGTAAAATTACTCAGCAATCTGCCCTATTAAGGTAGACCAGTGAAAAATCTTTCACAGACATACATTTATACATCCATATTAGGAAAGAGGTCAAACAAATCCTTTAATTATCAAAATGTTGGGCTGTGTCAACAGCCCAGTTTTAAGGTTGTTTTTGCAGCATGGATTTTCAGCAAAAAGATGAATTCTGATAGGGAATGGTGAGCCAATAAGATTTTCTTATTCTAGTAACAAATGCTGCTGTCAAAGACAGTTCAAAATGCAACCTCTTTTGCACAAAGCTCTGAGAAATAGAAATATTTCCCTTCCTCTAAACACAGGTATAAACTTTAGGAATTCAGTCCTGTTCTCCTGATCTTGCTCTTTTTCATCCTGAAAGATATCTGCAAATTTCGAGTGAATGAACAGCTGTAAATTCTTTGAGCAGTAGTTCAGCATGTTGAAAAGTTCAGGAAATAAGTAGAGGTATTTGCTTATTTCCTGCTTTGGGTAAAGAAATGTCCCTGGACATGAAGACAATTTAAATGTGTTCTGGGATAAAACCAAGACTTTCTCTCTCAGAAGAGCCTAGCACCAAAGACAAAATACAAAAATCATTTAGAGGATACATAGGACCACTATGTCTAACAAACCTTTTTACATAAAGAAGAGCTTTCTGAAACTTAAAAGGAAATATAAGTCATATGAGAAAAACAGGAATAGCCTTTAAAAAGATTGATATTTTTTTTCCCTAGTTATCTAAGTTTCATTTTTAAAACATGTATTTATGATTTAGGCTGCTTCAGTTTATCCTGCTGCCTGTACTGTACTTTGGGAATGAGAGAAAGCTGTGAGTTCCAACTAATGGTGAGGGACTGCTGGCCTGCTGCCTGTATGAGACAATGTCAACCCAGTTCAGGGAAGGATTTCTCTCATAATGGCATTTGCTCCCACTGCTGCTTTCTAACACAGCCCTCCAAGGATGTCACTTTAAATTGGAAAGGAGAATAACACTGCATGAAAATGCGGGTTGTGCTATGAGGTAGAGCAGGTTTCACAGCAGCTAGGAATTTCTTTCCCTGTGTTGTGGCTCTATGGAATATTGCTTCAGACTATTAAAGTTCTTCTATTAGAATCAGAATTGGAAATAGACTCTGCATGTCCTCATTTGGATTTAGAAAATGATACATCTGAAGGAGCAATAAAACTCTGGCATGACCTGCAGAGCCTAAGGCATTCTAAAACTTTTCCATTTGTCTTGATTAAGGATAATGTCTTATACTTTGCAGGCTGGTTAAAGTCTTCAGAAAAAAAATTATTCCAAAGTGATGAATAAAGACTATTCAGAACAATTTAAAGTATATCAGGGAATTATTAGGATCGAAGATCTTTGATTCTAAAAAAAAGTTGATGCCATTAAATCAAAATCTGAAATTTGAATGCTAAGGTTTTTTAGATTTCTGCTAAAGGTAAAATCTTTGTAGTGAGGAAGACAGATGGATAATACAAACAAGTGACTAAAAATTTTGGTAAAAATGAAATTGCATTGATTCTTCAAAGGTCATATCAATTTTTAATTAAAAAATTGGTTATTTATATTGGTATTATAATCATTTGTAAATCTAAACCAAGAATTTTCATTTTAGATGTACTATGAAGATTATCAGTTCCATCTAAAGAGCTTTCAGCTGAAATCCAGGATCAATGTTGAGGGATTTATGTAATAATAAATCTTAAATTTTCAATATTTTGCAATTAAAACAAATTTACTTCTCTCTGTTTATTTCTTGGGGGCTTTTCTGTGGGTTTTTTTTTTCAGTTTGGTTTTTTTCCTGAAATAACAGATTAAAGTACCAAACCCAGAAACTTTTACCATTATCACCCTCTCAACAGATTTAATTTAAATCCAGAATACCATCAGAGTGTCAAGCTAAGCCAGTCATCCCTGTGTGTACTTCTCAGGATGCATGCATGTGTAGAGGACTTCTGCCACGGCTTAACCATTTCATGTCTAAATCATATTTTATAGCTTCTGGCAGAATTAAAATTCTTTTTTGGCCAGGGAAATGCACCTAACTGCACAGTGCTGATTGTGGCTGTTGCTGGGACTGCAAGGAATGCACAATTTCATTGTCATAAACAGTGACTTTAGTTTTATAAAATAATGCAGCAGGTTTTCTTTCCAACATAGTTTTCATTCCTGTGAAATCTCACGAGCCAGTTTTTACAGTAGGAGGGGAGAAATATACTCCACATATTTCCAAACAGTAAAGGAAATATTCAGCAAGGCCAGGGAGGGAAGCTCATGCTTTATGTGTATTACCATGTTTACTCAGGCTTGTTTGTTCTGTTCTATATCAATTCTGCGGTGGATTTCTGGTGTAAAATGATTTGTAGATGCTTAAACTGTATTTGTGCAAATACTGCTATCCCAATCTAATCCTTAGAGATGACACTGAAATGATACAATACCTCTTATCAAATATCACTGGGAGAGAGCAAATCTCAAAGATCCCAAGACAGAACTGATTATAAATATTTTATAAGATAGATGTCTAATGGGCAGATCATATTTTCAGTGAGTGAGAGAGGCATCTTCTCTCTTCTCTTCTCTTCTCTTCTCTTCTCTTCTCTTCTCTTCTCTTCTCTTCTCTTCTCTTCTCTTCTCTTCTCTTCTCTTCTCTTCTCTTCTCTTCTCTTCTCTTCTCTTCTCTTCTCTTCTCTTCTCTTCTCTTCTCTTCTCTTCTCTTCTCTTCTCTTCCCTTCCCTTCTCTTCTCTTCTCTTCCCTTCTCTTCCCTTCCCTTCCCTTCCCTTCCCTTCCCTTCCCTTCCCTTCCCTTCCCTTCCCTTCCCTTCCCTTCCCTTCCCTTCCCTTCCCTTCCCTTCCCTTCCCTTCCCTTCCCTTCCCTTCCCTTCCCTTCCCTTCCCTTCCCTTCCCTTCCCTTCCCTTCCCTTCCCTTCCCTTCCCTTCCCTTCCCTTCCCTTCCCTTCCCTTCCCTTCCCTTCCCTTCCCTTCCCTTCCCTTCCCTTCCCTTCCCTTCCCTTCCCTTCCCTTCCCTTCCCTTCCCTTCCCTTCCCTTCCCTTCCCTTCCCTTCCCTTCCCTTCCCTTCCCTTCCCTTCCCTTCCCTTCCCTTCCCTTCCCTTCCCTTCCCTTCCCTTCCCTTCCCTTCCCTTCCCTTCCCTTCCCTTCCCTTCCCTTCTCCCAATAAAAGCAATGAAGAATCAGCATTAGACCATTTGGGCTTGAAAATTTCCCTCACCATCCAGATTATTAATAAACTAAGATTTTCTAAGATAAGTAGACAATTGTCTTCATAACTATTTAAAAAAATTGGCAAAGTTTCTTGTTTATACTTTTCAAAATCCTAAATCTTTTAACACACCTAACCCAGTAACAGGGTTTTAAGAACAATATGGGGGGGGGGGGAAAAAAAGCATGACTTGAAACTGACAAAATATTTTGACCCTCATTTCCTCTGCAAAAAATAGTATTGTTCTTGCTAAACAAAAAAATTAAGGAATCCTAGAGGCAGGGAGTATAGCATGAGAAACTCTACATAGCTTACATGATTTATAGGATTCTTTAGCTCATTAGCATGTGTTTATGAGTTCAGAAATTACACATTATTTTCAAATTCTCAGTTTTCTCATTTATAGTATAAAAACATGTGGATATTATAAGGCTATTGTCATAATGAGTAGTGTATTAGTAATTTTGATGGAGATAGTTGGTATTGGCATATGATTTAACAGATGCATTGAATGTTGTTGCTTGTCCAGCATATGATACTCTAGCAGATAAGCTGAATAACACTGGGAACTACTAAAGGGATTTTGTTTTGAGCACTGTTGCATTTGCACTGCATTGAACAGTTTGCCATTCTGCAGTCTGGGCTGTGGTTCCTGAAGACATTGGGTTTCTATCTGAAAGAAACTTCCACACTAACAGTTTGTTCAGAAGCAAATGTCTGGTAGATTGCATTAAAGAACATGTTATTACTTGAGAAAATCAGGTAAAACTTTGGGGCCTTTCCCCTGTTCTGATTTTGTGAGGATGTTACCTCAAGATTTTGATGTTTTATTGCATTATATTTCTTCCATTCTGAAATAGAGGGCTCAAAAATACAACCTAAATAAAATAAAAAAGCTTAAATTTCACCTTAACTTACTTTTCCTTTTTGACATGCGGAAAACATTACCTCTCCTACATCACAGATAATCAACACAGGAAAAAATAAAATATTATGTGCTCAATTGATCATGTGACTGGGCCATAAATGTAATTTTATATCATATATCAATATAAGATGCATTCCTAGAATTACTAAGTAGAATAAAAATATATTTTTGTGAAAGAAAATTCACTTTAAAAAAATCTTTGTAGACATTCTGGTTAATAAAAGAAAACTTTAGAATGTAACTTTTGCTAACAGTTTCACTTTGCTTACTTTATTGAAAAGAAGGTGCTTTTTTCAGTGCTCTGAAGGAAGTCTGCCACTGAAAGAGAAGGCGACATTGAAATTCTTCAGCAACATTTTTTGTTAAACGTCATTAAAGTGGATGAAATAGAATCAATTTCAGAAGAGTGATGGGGTAGTAAAGAAGAGAGGCCCAGCACCGCTGAGAGCAACACATAGCTGATGTTTTTATTCTGAGACCTCTTCCTTAGAAGCTGTTCTCTGTGTAATTATCACCTTCACTGCTAAGGACAAACTGCACATCATTTAATCACTCCATCAACAAAGTCCTTGCCTATGACATCCAAAAGCAGCCAAGAAGGTGTTACTGAAAGGACATTTTTTTCATATTGTAAACCAGAGAATCAAAGCTTTTCCATATGATAAGCAACCATCATGGAGAAGACAGAAATTGTTGCTCCACTTTTTCATGCAAGATTTTATCCAAAATATGTATTGTATTCAACATTCAGTTTCTCAGATAAGATTACGAAAGTCTATAGATATATTCTATTAAGCCATTAGATAATATAGTTCATCCAACTGCTGTTTATGGTCAGCAAGTAGTAGTACATTGTGCCGCAGGACCTAAATCAGGTGATGAAAAACCAGGCTGACTCTGTGATCTTAGTCGTAATTCCCCTACCAGCATTTTCGTTCTCTGCTTAATTGAATTCTGTTCCAGATAGGGAAACTTTACAATACTATTTCCTAGTGTGTCTTGAGCTGAAGCCTTTCTGGAGGTTATTTCTGCCCTATGTGAGCATACTTGCTGTTTCTAAAGTATTGTCAAGTGGAACAGTTAAACCACAGTGTACAGCAGTCTATTTCTCTAACATGACCAGCACTTGGGAACAGAAATATCAATATCAGACTTGTAATAAGCCATGCTATATGGTTATTCTCTCAGGACTCATAAACACCTCCTAAAACACTTCCTACACAAATATTATTCAAATGCTTCCTCTGTGGTAGCATTCATGAAAACTGTAGCAACATTCTTCATAATGTGATCGATCATCAAAAGACCTGATCCTAAAAGCAGCATGCAATGATTTTAACATAGCTGAATGTGATATCTGTCCTACTCTTCTAGTCTTGCCTTGTAGTCTTTGGAACAGGATCTACACAGAGCTTACCTGAATCAATTCCATCATCCAGGTTGCCATGATTTATGCCACTAAAGCAGGTAGGTACACACTGTCAACACTCTTACAGCAAATGTCACTGCTGAGTCAACAATTCTTATAAAATCAAAATATTTCACAGGAAGAATTCAGAGCCAGAAGCAGGAAATCAGATGTACTGGCCTGGATTAGTTTAAAGTATAATAGGTTTCCAAAATGTAATGGAAGTGTGCATTTACTGGGGCTTAAGTGAGTCTGAAGTACTTTTTTTTAAACTATTTTTTATCTTTTGTTTTTATAATAAACGGAGTATTAAGAAAAAGCTTTTTAAAAGTGACATTTAGGATCATTTGCAGAAACAACTGAGCACCTGGTCTCGGAAATTTAGTTTTGAAATGGTGCAAAATTTATCCAACAAACTTCATAAAAGCTTTTCCAAGGGCCAGAATGTTGCCTTTCATATATGGTGGTTTTGAGAACCAATTTACTTTGACTTGGAAGTGGTATTCAGCTTCTGTAAATGAGTTATTGGAAAAGTTATTTTCAGAGTCTTAGAAGCATTATACACCAACATTCTAAAAAGTAATAATGCAATAGTTAGTTTATTAGTACAATAAAAGTGAGGGAAGAAGAGAAGAAACTGATAATATGCCTTTTTCTGATAATCTGTTCACCCCAGAAAAGAAAGTTTCAGCCTGGTCAGGGGGAAGTGTTGAAAAGAATAAGTGTATTGTGACATTTTCCAGTTACATTTCTTTCTGTATCTTCTGTCTCAAATATGTAGCTTCTGTTCTCCTAATGTGAAAAAATCCCTTTGCTCTCAGCCTGGTAATTAAAGTACAGTAATATTTTAGATGATAAAAACATGAAAAGACATGTTAATATTTCAGATATTATTTTTTCCTTCATTTTATTCAAAGATGGAAATAAGAATACCTAGTAAGCTTGTAAAGATACAATGATTATGGAACAGCATGGCTGTGGTAGACAGATTCAAATTAAAGGTCACTGCCAAAAGAACATTCATCTCGAATTCCATCAAACATAGCAGAAAATATGTGTCAGAGTGCCTAGAAAGTCTATTGGGGCTAAATCACATTCAGATGGTTGAATCAGATGGTTGTTTATTTAAGGTACATAATGCATATGCATTAGGGAAGTGGGATGGCTGATATTTTTGCAGAGGAATGCATGTAATTTTCCTACTGAATATCATAACATTAAATAAACAAAATCTGCCTTTTTTTTCTCTCTCCAGTATTTACATATGTTTCAAATTCACTCCCTTTATGTGAGCCTGGCTGAAATATCTTAATTTTTTTGTTTATTGGAGCTTCCCACTCCTTCCTTTTTGCAGCTATCAAGACAGTATCCACTCAGTATTCAATTTATGCTTTTAAATCCCGACCTGCAAGTTTTTGTTTGTTTGTTTCTGAATATTTATATCCAGGGAAAATCTCATTGAATTAGGCCAATTTGATTTGGTATAGGACTACATGAGCAGAAAGAATTATCAAGTCCTTTTCTCTAACATTCCAGGCAACAATTTGTACCAGAGAAAGTAACAGAATATTTAAATCACATATTAGAAATCCTTCAGAACCCCATAGTGAATCCAAGGTCCCAAAAAAAATACTAACATGTGGCTAGGGAGCAATAGTACAACACAGAAAGAGAGCAGGATATATTAAGGCCATGCTGATGCTCAGTTTTAGCAGGATGACAACTGAGGTTACCCAAGCAACTGGCCAAACTGGAGAGAATTATTGAAAAACTTCCCCAATTCCACCCAAAGGATGAAAGCCAGGAAAGAATCAGTCACACTTACATGAAAACTGTTGTCTTAAAAACAAAATGTTACATGGAAAGTCATACACTCAGGAAGAAATCCTGCTTTTGACAGGTCACTTATCAAGACTTAAAATTGATTGAGAAAAGTATTTTCAATAATAATTAAAATCTCTTGCAGCCCAAATCAAAACTCAAACACAGAAAACAATCAACACACTACTAGCACTGTAGAAGGAAAATATAAGTTGATAATACAATAGGAAAGTTGATGAGAACTTTTCACCCATAAAGGAATATCAAAGGCAAAATTTCTCACACCATGGAGTTCTTTCCAATTAATTTGCCCAAGCTATGATTAAACATCCAGATATTGTTTAAAACAAATAAATTAAAATTTATCGGTAATAAATAATATAATTTTAGTTTTTTATTTAGCAATACTCTTGAAGTTATTGGTGTATTACATTTACAAGAAGGGTAGAATTTCTTAACTTCAGTTCACATTTCATCTCCTCTAAAACTCAATGAGCAAGTAGAAAAAGAGGATATAAGTGTTGAGGTTTATTAACAAACTGCGAGAAAGATAATTGCTGTAAGACCAGCTGCTGGTGTTTACTCCAGTTCTCTGAAAGACATTTCAAATCAAGGCAAGTGTTTCAAATTTAAAGTTGTGGAACATCTATTAAAGTACAAAGTCTGTGTTGCTTCACTAGCATCATCAATGTTTTTGGTAATGTTACACAAACGCTGCCCAGGCATTCACGACTATTAGGAGGTCCACAGAATTGTAGACCCAGTTAGGTTGCAAAAGATCTTTAAGATCATCAAGTCTAACTGTAAATCTAATAATATTGCCAAAGTTGTGGCACAGGAGCATTTGAAATTACAGAAAAAGATATTTTCCTCAAGTATGAGGTGAAAAAGCAGATGATTAAAAATTATATTTATTCCTGCTCTGTGTTTAAATAAGTCCCAGAGATAAAAGTATATTAATGATAAAAGCAACAGAAATTCATGGGAAGGGAACATGAGACAAGTTTTTAACTTTCCACCAAAAGGGATGGTCTAGACTGTCTTTGCTCTTCTGTCCTTTTTAGGTGTTGCTGATAAGGAATGCTGATTCCTACCTTGCATTAAATGTCCTTTCCTAGTGCATGTGCCCTGGGAAACAATGTGGATTGTCTGTATTGTTCCCTCATTATCTAGGGAAATATAAATAAAGATGCATTTCTTACAAGATATTTGTGAATATTATTCAGAATGTGTGAATATTATTCAGAATGTATGAATAAATGTGCTGCTCATTTCTCTTGAATCAGGAAATATTGATAAGAAGAAAACACATACAGAAGCAAACACATACGAAGTACATTTTTTTACCAGGGCCACAAAGTTTTGCTTTCTTCTGCTTATTCTTCCAATCTTTCTCTGAAAATGCTGACTAGATTTTAACTGTTTTAAGGTACTCTTTCCTTGTGAGGTTACTTCTGCCTCAATACCTTTCTTGTTTTACTAAGATATACCATGAAGTGTCAGTTATTGCCAACACAAACAGAACAGAGGGGTGATGAGCCCTCAAAGCTGTATAAGTATAAATCTTCAGGTGGAGGAGGTCTAGTGATAAACTAGCATCAGAAAGAGAGAACCTGTGGTCAAAGATGGCTGGCAGCAGTCTCATTCCTGTTGTGTTTTCTGATGTGAAACTGCTCTCTGCAGCCTAAATGACTGGGAAAATGTGCATCTGTAGGAAGAGTGTGTGTGTGTATGTGTGTGTGTGTGTGTGTGTGTGTGATGAGGGATTTTAAAGTTCAAGGCTAGTAGAACTAGTTACTGATGATAACTAGCAAAGTTACAAATAGAAGTTTTAAACATGTGATTTATTACAAGTAACTTCTCTCTCTACTGTACCACTATGAAATGTCCTCCTCCTCTGGTTATCTCTCTCTTTAGGCATGAGTTGTCTAGTCTTGTGAGGGGGGAGTGGAACATTAATGGTTTTAATCAGGCATCCAGTGAGGCAGCACATAAGAGGAAATGATTTTTTTTTAGCTGAATGCACTGCTAGCAATGCACCCAAATGCCCAAAATTAGCTCTATTTTTCAATGTTTCTAGAGGAGCAGAATGCAGGATCCGTGGCATACATATTAACAGCACCAATTATCCATATGACTGCTGCTCTTCTTGAGCCCTGTATATTTCAGGAGATACATTTTCTATCTTTATGCTTTGGGCTCAGAGTGTGAAATCCAATAAAATAAACCAGAGCTGTATCACTGATGTTGTGGGTTTTTTTACTGCTTCCTATCGGGTCCATTAGACTAATTAATTCCTGTGATATAACCATATACATTCTGCAAGTGATTCCTGGAAACATGGGCAAGAGAAAGTTTCAGGATTTTAGTTATTCTTAATTTATAATTTTCCCAGCTATTTCCCTTAATTCTCTCCACAAGAAGTAATTCTTGCTCAAACATCTTTGTGCTCCTACTCCCTTTTCCCACAGTTGCTGGCTATGTGAGTTGCATTGACAACATTGACTTTGCAATGTGTTGCTGATGTTTTTTCTTCTCACAAACAAGTGCAAGCACATTATATTTCATCACCTTTTTCCATGTCCATAGAGACAATAAGTAATGGAGATTAAAAAAAAAAATCTATATTTTAATTAAGGAAATCCACGTCAAGCATGTTTTGATTCAGAGGGAATTAGTGGTCTCCTTGGAAGGATTTTAAGTTAGGGATTAAATGGCACAATTTAGGATGATACTGTACTCATCCTCAAAGGTCACAGCTAGCATACCAGACAATTTGGTGTGGTATTATTTGAAGATAAGAGAATTTTGTAAATGTTCACCCAAACTGCAGGAGTCTATGTAGAGATAAGATTTGTTCCCTTCTGAGCTGAAATCTGGGATAGCCATGAAGAGAAAGTCCTTACTGGTCTATCATGCCTTAGCTGACCTAACAGAAAGGAAAGTGCAGCTGAGGTACCATCAGTTTTGTTATCAGTAATACCTGGAAAAAGAAAACTAAAGAAATAATTTTATTTTTTTCTTAAATTGAATATTTTACCTTTCCCTGGAGTTTTTAATTTTGGATCCATGACTGTAGTGAGAGATTTAAGTCATTCAAAGAATTACTGTCAAAAGTATTAGCAAAAGAGGTTTTAATTTGAATTTTTAAGGTGCCATTTAACAAAGCTCAGTGGAAAGGTTTACTCTATTACTTACTGCATGAAAAAAACCACACAAAGGAAAATTGACTTAGCATTAAGGTATAATGAATTACAGAGACTAGAGACATAAAAGCATGAGGGACACTCTCCCACTGAGTCATGAGGTCCAGAGAGGATGCCCCTGCTTTCTAAACTCCTGGTGTAGCTGCTAATTTCTGGAAAAGAAGTTATTGGCTTATGGTCAAAATATATACAGTGGAAAAGGTATGAATGAGACTCCTTGTACCCACAACTTTCCATGGTCCTTGACAAGTGACTCTTGGAAAAACTGTGGGTCACTTTGGGGGCTTCCTAGAGCAGGAACAGCCAGGAGCCAAAGCCCAGGCCTTTACCCCCTTTGGAAATTGCACCAAGGTATTGCTAGGTTGTTTAAGGTGTCAAGTGCATCCATCACAATGACCAACTTCTAAATTTTTGAAGTACTTATGTGAAATATTTTGCTCAGTGTACATTTTCGAAAGCAAACACATGTTCATCTTAATCTCTAGTTATTTATTTCTGGTTTTATTATCCAAATATAACTAACCACCAATTTGTTATAAAAATATCTATTTATTTAGTTGCACTATACAACAGTGGACATGTATCTAAATTTCCAAGCTTGTATCTTAATTGATCTAAAATTATTATAAATTAAAAAGAAAAGTTAATTTAAAAAAATCAAATCCTTATTTAGGATGTTTGATTTAATATGCCATCAAAAATTGTTTACTAGGAAAATCCTATTGAGAATTACTATATTCTCATCATTATCCTGAGGCAGTGAGAGTCAGTTAAGATTTCATTACAGGAATACTATGTATCAAAGAATTTTTACATGATACTCTACAATGCGATACGTACTCTAGTCGAATCAATTGCATATTTGATTTTTTGAAGAGATTATATCAAGCAGATGAAGAAGTTTGGAGAACCCATTTTAAGCTGATGATCCAACAAGTGCAAAGAACCTCTTCCTTAGTTCCATTTTAATTGGAGGAAACTAAAAGCTGTAGTTCATAAGGAATTTTCATGTACTATTATTTTCAGTTTTAGACATATGGGTACTTTGCAGCATTTGAAGAGTAGCAATGGAGAAATACTGCCTTGGTTTATAAACTGCCCCTCATTTTTGTAAACACTTCAACAGCATTCTCAATTTAATATTCCTATTACCATTGCCCACAGTGAAATTCTGTTATCTCAAATATATTTGGTCTTTTATACTAAGACTGTACCTGGATGGACATAATTACTTATGCAGTTTTGTTCCCTCAGCTTTGTTTAGGAAGTTTTCTAGGACAGAACAATACTTTTTGGATGAGTTCTTCCCAAGCAGTTCTTTCAACAACAGAACAATTTTTCAGCTAGTTCACTTAAGTGCAAATAAAAAGCTCTCTCTGAGTAATGAATTTCACTTATATGAATATGATTGTGATTATAACTAAGTAAAAAATAATTGGAATCATTAAGTTATGTAAAATCTACCTCATCTGCTCACAGCAGGCAATACTTGGCTCAAGTTTCTCTACTTGCAAAAATGTAAGAGTAATAATACTTCCAAACTGAAAATGTATCTGCTGTAGCACAAGAAAAATTTGCACAATTTTTCTCAGTTGAGTTTGATCAGACAGCTGCAATAGGAAGAATGTCAGTGCTTCAATCCCCATTGTTATAGTTTGTAGTAAAGTAGAAACCTGATGACTTGAATCTTCTGATCCCTCAGAGTCATGAAGCAGGAGAATGCCATGCAAATGTCTCTGATAGGGTTACTTAGACCAGATTTTCCTGGACTGAAGAGAATTTAAAAGCCTAGCTTTAATCCTAGGTAGTATGCAAACTTGCATAGCCTTACCACTGCTTCATTGTTTAAAATCTGATAATACATAATTTATTAATGGCTTCCAGAGTGTGGGTTCTGGCACTTGTACATAGCAAAGTCATTTCCAAAGCCCAGTCACAGGTTTATAATTTGGAGAAAAGTAGCATTTCAGAAACAGATCTGCACTTGGAATTTTGTAATAATTGTTGTCAAAACTTTCATGTTGTTTGTCTTGTTTTCCCTCCTCAGAAGTACCCTATGAAACCCAGGCACTTAACTCTCAGCACTAGGTGCTGCCAGAGAGAGGAAAAGTCATAAACAGCAGGATTCAAAATGCAGAACCTGGATGCTTAAAACTTCCCTGCTGCCTAATCCAGAATAAAAGTGAGCAAAAAATTTTAAAAGTTGGTAATTTTAGATTCGAGTTTATACACATTGTGTATATCTATGAGTATATATATTTATATACACAAATATATATACCTCTTCACACACAACTACAAAGGCATATCTAAAAAGTTAGGCTTTTCCTTTCCTAGGTTCACTATATTTTCATTTAATGTAGCATTTGGATGGTCCCAGTATTGTACTTCTATCTTGCACGATCCTTTCCCTTTGTGAAGTGTACTGAATCTATCCATGACATTTAAGATAGATGAAACCTGTCTGAAAGATGTTCATATTACCTGGCCTTGTGAGGGTCTGATTACTTTGCTATTGGACATCAATGCACTTCTTTCAAGTGTGCTGACATCTCATTAATCGTGAGTAAATTCATGCCAGGTCCTTGCAAGAATTGTAATTGATACCCAGTGGCACCCAACTGGACTCTTAAATTGTTCATCAATAAGGTAACATGTAAATTCTGTCCTTGAGGAGCAATGAATCCACTTTCTTTGAAATCCCATCAGAGAATCCAAGAAAGCATTGGAAAAAAAAAAAAAAACAGATGGAAAGCTTGATAATAAGAGCTAAATAAGGGCACAGAGCTATACCCTACAACATATGAATCTCTGACCTGGAATTAGCTTCAAGAAGCAATTCCCTTGAACTTTGTCATTAAGAGAGCTTTGTTCTGAAAAGTGAAGGCAAGTGAGAGGAAGGACTCCATTGTGCTACATTTACTGTTGCATTGCTTTCCACATTTTTTATTTACTTTTAAACTTGTATCATATATATATAGTCCCTGTTTAATTATTGATTGTAGCTTAAAATTCTGTAATACAAAGATAAATCTTTGGAATTCAGATAGCACCTTATTTTTCATATTTTCTTTTTCTAGCAAAATGTATCTTTTAACACTCTATGGAGACACTCATATAAAAAAATCAAATTATAATTTCTTAGATATGATTTTAATAGTGTGCAGCATACCTGATTTAAAGAAGAAGAAATATACTGTATTTTGAGAAATCAGAATGTAAATATAATTTATTCTCTGCATACTTTTTTAAAAGGAAAAATATATGCCATAATATGAATAATTATGTTTTAGAAGAAATCCAACTATTTAAAAGTAAAGATAACAATTTATATAACTTGGATGTTTTTGAAACCAGACTTTTGATAAATAATTTAATTCCTGTCTATGAAAATATTGATTATAATGACTGAAATATCCATAAATTCTAATATTTTAATTATTAAAATTTTGACTGATTGAAATGTATATGGGTGTGGGGTTTCTTAATTACTGTAGAGTTTACAAAGTGTGGTTTACAAAGTAAGGTTCTAGTGTGTTGAACAGCTATAATTTTAAAGATTTTGCATTAACAACTCTTTCTGTATTAACTTTTTTCTGCTGAAACATCTGAAAAGAGCTACAAAATATCCTATATTTCACGGCAAAAGCATTCCTTTTCAAAGAACTATGCTTTGCCTGCATAAGAGGAAATGTCCACATTGTGACCAGATATATTTTTCTTTTGGTTTGCTTATTGTTAAATCCTCATGAGAGAAGGTTAGTACCAAAAATGACAATATTCTTTTCCCTTACAAAATGAACTTCTGTTGCTGGTTGCTGCTGCTTTTGGATTATAGTAGTGTTCTCTGTCTTAACTCAATCTAAATGCATCACTGATACAAATGAAATTATGAATCTTTGATACTAATAGATACTTATATATGGCTTCAGTCAAAAACTATGATCTTGGACTCTCTGAATAAATTAGGTTTTCCTATTCACAGAAAATTAATTATTAAGCTTTTTAGGAAACTATGAATATAAATAGTTCACATACCATATAAAGGGACTGAAAACATCTCCCCCTTGTAAGTGGCAGACATTGGTACGGTTACTGCTGTTCATATCCTCATGCTCCCTCCAGACACACATAATGCAGAACAACTCAGGGAATCAGTACAAATGGGAAAGAGATTGGCAGGGCAGAAGTCTTTCTGGAAAGGACCTGGGGATTACAGTGAATGCAGGCTGAATTTGTATTCAACAATGCACTTCCACAGCATACAAGCAAAACCTCTCACTAAGCTACAACAGAAGCAGCATGACTAGCAGCTGCAGTGAAGTTATCATCTCTCTCTGCTCAGAGCTAGTAAGGCTGAGCAATGAATGCTGAGTCCAGTTTTGAATCCCCTTAGGTCTGTGGGAAAGTGGAGACAAGGCTGCTATTCTGGGGAGGGGAGTGTGATCTATGGGAAGGGGTGAAGGTATTATGACGTTTATTAGTTCGGCAGCGCAGTGTCTAATTCATGATTCAATAGCATCCTGTGGTTACCTGCAGGCTGCTCCGGGACTGAAGCAGACAGACTCTTCCCAGTTGTCAAAGGTAATACAGCAGGGGGTAAGAGCCACACAGTGTCTCAGGAAGCTTCAACTGGACATTAAGAGAACAGTCTTCCCTTGTAAGTTAGTGCAGAGTGCACTGAGATTTCACAAAAAGCTTGTGGATCTCCATTCTTGGAGACTTTAACATTTATCTAGACAGAGCCATAGCTCGCTGGTCTGGAACTGGAGACTGTCCTGCACAGATCAGGGTGTGGACTAGGTAGTCTCCAGTGTCTTACTGTGATCTCTTAGTCTGATTCAGCCTCATTGATTATTTTGGATCCCTGTACCACAGTCATTGAAAACTCCCTCAAATCAGAGTCCCCAAAGAAATCCTCTCTGGAAGAAACCTTGCTGTGCCTAATAAATTCCACTGTAGAAAACATTGGCTCACAATACATGTAGTTGCTACATTATTTGATATCTTCAATTTATCTTTGACTTATTGAAGTGTCCAGGCCTCTTAATTATTTGGTCTCCTACAAGACTGCCTCTTGATGACGAGACAGATAAGTTACAATTCCTCCAATGTTGATGATTTTATGGAGAAAATTTCTAAAGATATATCACATATCACACAGTTCCTGCCCTCTTCCTTTCCAGCTTAAAACAGCTGAACTGTTGAAGTGAGGTTCCTAAAACTTTTTACCTCAAAATAAGTTTAATGTATTAAAGTCTAGCATAAATATCTACATCACAATGTATCAGAAAGTAATTATTCCATGTCCTAGAATTGCCGGTCTCACTATTCTGGTTCCTTATTCTCATTTAAAATAAGGTGAAGAAAAATTTTGGCATGTGTATGACATCAGCAAGATTAAATGGGATTAATGACTTTATTTCCACAAACTCTTGGATAGCCTGCCAAAAAAAAAAAATTCTCATCCTAATGCGGTGGCATTATCATTGTGTTGCTTAATTTTGGCTCATGATCAATAGAATAATTTTTAGACATAACTGGACTAATATTTCCACTTAGTCTAGATGCTTTTCTACTTAGATTATTCCTGAAAATACCACTAATGGGCTTTTACAAAGATTCATACAGACATATAATCCTTTCTATAAAGAGCATTATTGCCTGTGCAAAATTGTCGTTCATATCTAGCTAAGGCTGGAAAATTACGAAGAACTTCATATAATGTTACATTTGGAAAATGCTCTAAGTGTACTACATTTGAAACTATGTTGGGCTCTTCTATGTAATGTAACAGAACTCTGCTAAATTCTTCTGAATAGTCTAAATGGTGATGTATAGCAAAAAGTACCCCACCACAGAAATTCTGTGGTTGATGGCACAATATTCTTTGGGAATAAGAACACAAGGATTTGGAATTTAGAAAACCTTGTATTTTAATTAGGAAGTCAACATTTAAAAACTATTCCATATAATGAATAGCACAGTATTCCTCAACACTCTGGGTCTGGGTGTCAGTACTGGGTTAAAAAACCGAGAGGAGTGGAGAGTCCCTATCATCTGAAAAGCACAAAGACAATGAAAAACATGCATTATTCGCACTGATCTAGCACGTGAAGTTATAAATTTACATGTTTATATGATTCAAAGAACACATATTGAGAAGTGAATCTTGCCTACCCCGGCAAATGAAAATATTTCTTACACAACAGAATATTAGGGTTAAGTTCCTGCATAGTTATTAGCTTCTTTTGTATTCCAGACAAAAAGGCTACTAATATTTTTAAGGTTATTGAACAGTCAATAAATCTGTATTAAAAGTATCAATCTCCTGTTCAGGTTTTGGAGGACAGAAAACACTGTCACAACTGTTTGAATATGAAAAACATCATAGGGAGAGTTTCAAATGTGAGGTTGCACACATAATCACACCACAATCCCCTTAGATGATAGTAATATCTAATGTGAAGATCTTGGATCAAACTGTACATCCTCATAGCTGTTAACTAATATAGAAAAGAACCTTTATGAAATAAAGCAGGTATGATTTCTATTCGCTTTTGAGAAATATTTTTTGTGCTAAAATTCAGCTGCAGTGAAAAGAGAGATCAGAATAACCATCAAAATACAATAGGTCCTTTTTCCAAGACCTCAACAAGCAATAAACCCAGATATTGAACCATTCTTGCATATTCATCAGAAAAAGAGTTTTAAGTTGCTCAGTACAGAGCAGGTTGATTTTATTTAGGCTGGTACCATGAGATGGTGGCATGGAAAATCCACACTCCAGTAGCAAATGTCAGTAAATACATCGCTCCTGACAATTAGCTGAACAGGGGAGGGTTCTTGGTCTTCCGTGGTTCTCTCACAATGTGCATCAACAACCAAGGTGGCCTTTTGAAACTGTATGGTTCCATGCCAAGTGGACAAGAGAAATTTTTGGTAACCTTGGAAATATATACTATTTAAAAATAATATTGACCTGCAATTCTTGATATATTTAATATTTTGCCTCTTCTTTTTCCAACTTTGTTACTTGTGTTCAACATTTTGCTGGTTTTCCATTAGAAAATTATGTGTGGATGCAGAAATCCTTTTTCTTTTCGTTTTTCCAAATCCTACTTTCTTCCTTCATGACAGAAACCTTCAAAAGATGCAGCTTGCAAAATCTAATAACTAGATTATGTAATATTCTGAATGCCCTGGTCAGGAATACTAAAGCTCAAATAACTGTAAATATTGTGCCTGATATTTTGCTCCTATACAAGCTGTTCCAAATCTGAGAGAATTATGAAGAAGTTACACCTGACTGCCTGAGATGGGCTGCTGTAGTTTATTCTTGCACTTCTCAGGCCACAGGAATCAGTGGGGATTTGGGTGTGAAAAACTGCTCAGATAAGCAAGTATTGCATGTTTTTGAGGGGAACATATTACATTGAAACATGTATTAGCTAAAAAAGTAAAAATCTAACAAAAATTATTCTTGTTTAACAGGTTTTTGTTTGTTTTTATAAAAACAAACAAACAAAAGCTGAAGTATTTGTATTTAGTAAATATTTTTCTGTTAAGAATAATTCCAGAGATTCAGTTTGAAATATAAATAGAAATTTTTATTATTTCTTTTAAAAGGCAGTAGTGTCAAAACCCACAACTGAGAGATTTCTTTGCACAATTGCACTCCACGTGCAGGGAGAGGTCTTCATGTGAAATAGTAACAGCTAGAAGAATATTTTTTTGCCATGGAAATCCATATCAGTGAAGTTTCTCATAGTTCCACAGATCAATAATATCTTAGAAGCTGCCATAGTAAACTGATGAGAAGCTAATTTTATCATATGGGGATCAAATTTCCAGAAACAATTATAGATTTCTAGGATCTTACGCACTTCTTATTGAAGTTTACACATTGGGCTCCCAAGATGTATTTAATGTATTTAAAGCACAGTACATTTACAAATACATTTAATGTATTTAAAGCACAATGTATTTAAATACATTAAATACAAAGATGTATTTAATGTATTTAAAGCACAGAGCTGCTTCTCAGCCAGTCAGGCCCCAGCCTGTGCTGATGCATGGATTATTCTTCCCTAAGTGCAGGATCCTGCATTTGCCTTTGCTAAATTTCAGACTGTTCCTCTCTGTCTATTCCTCCAACATGTTGAGGTCCTTCTGCAGGGCTGCACAGACCTCTGGGGTATTGATCAATGCTTCCTGGTTTGGGTCATCAGAGAAATTATTGCTCTTCTCTTATCTATCCATACACATTTTCCCATTTTGGAAGGCAATCACATTGGTATATTCATGAACATATAAGTAATAATATCTATATATTTACTTTATGTATGTTTGGAAATATATACATAAATTCATATTCATGTGAATTGTATATAAAGTTTTGAATCTTGCCAAGGATGTGATTTATGTTTTCAGGAATAGATATTGTTTCTCCTTTTCAAGATGATTCTTAAGTGGAAATCAGAATATTATGTACTTGACACACAATAAAAGAATGCCACAGCAAGTGAAACGCAACATTACATAACTGCAGAAATATTAGTTGTGACTATTATACCCTTTAAACATTTTATTCCAAAATGTAGGAAAAGGGAAAGCTTTAAATAAGGTGATGGAAATAAAACAATTAAATTACTTTCTACTTAAAGAATTGTAAGAATTAACAATAAAAAATAAAAAAAATGACAGCCAATAAAAAACCTCAATATTTAAAATGGATTAGCTTACATTTTTTCACCTGCTTATCAAGCATGAATAGATTGCATGCCACCATTACAGAAAAAGGTGACTGATTTGGCTAATTTAAGAAATGAAAAATACAAAAGCAAATAGTAACATGCAGGATTTTATTCCATAGGGAAAAAAAATTCAATAAATAATTCAGGCCTTAAGAAGAAATTGCCAACACAAAAAAGTTTGTGTATTTGAGCAGTCCCTGATGAAGACCAAGTGCCACTCAGAAGGCCATTTCTAATCAGCAGGTTTTTTAAGGCATGCTTGATATTGTTATCAGTAACTAATATGTCATGACTTTCCAAAAAAATAATTGTACCTCAGTAGAGATACTCACACAAGGCAACACTCAGGGCAAAACAGACTACTGTTAATGGATTGTATTTGTTTCTTTGTTTGCTTATGTATTTATTTATTTTAACAATTACTCTTTAAATACAGCACTTCATAATAATCTAGCTACATATTTTAATTTGCCCAGAATGTTTTGAAATTTCATCATATATTTGTTATGCATCACATATTTGTTATGCAGATATGGAATTCCATTTTACATATATGTGCACATAGATCTTACTAAAAGCTAAATGATCAAAGTTTATACTGAAAAGAGGACATCGGAACTGATGTTCATAATCAATTTTTGTATCACTAACATAGAAAATATCAAAAAGATAGAATTCAATTGATAAAGCCCAAGTTTCATTCAATTCCATCATGCAAGAGCTGAATTTTTCTGTTTTTCTTACATGCTTCATACAATAGAATAAATTATGCAGGTATCCACTACTAAATTTCAACTTTAATGTTTGGATGCATTGGTCAGATAAGCCAATGCATTAATGTTTCCTGTTGTATTAATGTATGAATATTTTAAGCCTGTCACATTCATTATTGACTGAAATATTAAATTGCCAAGAATCAATATGAGAATCAAGTTTATGCTTTGCTTAGATTATTAAGGAATAATAAAATATTTAGAGATCCTTCACTGTGTACAATCTGCAAAGTGATTGTTAGGAAATTACACCATCAAATCCCATCCTACATTTGATATATAACATAAAGGTAAGTTTGAGAACCTTTTCTCTCAAATCTAACTCAAGAAGCTCTAAAAATGCAGGATTAAGACTGACAGAATTACGATTGTTTTTAATTATAATATTCCTTCTTGGAAAAAAAAATGTTTCTTTTTTCCTAAAAGTCTTATAGGTTATTCAAAGAGCCAACAGCAACACTTGAAATAATGAATGGCTATTGAATATGTTCTTTTTCTTTTGTTCAGTGCATGGTTCTGTGTTGTATTTATTGCATACCAGACAAATCCTTTCCCCAAGAAAAAATATCAATTTTTATGTAGCTACAGGGTTTCCAACACTGTACTATCTGAATTCTCCATAGGCAGTTATAAGTTTATTTTAGCAATACAGCTGTGAGTTAAAGTTACATGAGAGGTTTCTTCAGTATAATATCCAGTTTCATCTCCTCACATAGCAGATCATGTTGTTGGCCCCTGTCTGCCAAAACATTTTTGATTAACATTAAGCTTGATGACAACAGTGGGTGTAAAGTAGTGGGTGTAAAGTCTGATTGAGACAGATACCTTACCCAGGCATGTCTTTGCAAATGTTCATGAAGCCACTGATAACATGACCTTTACAGCATTTAGAAAGATCTTTCAATTCCTTTTCAACCATACTGTACTTTGGGATAACTCCCTCAATATAAATACATGTGCTCTACCATATCCCCATCAAATGTTTTATAAATCTTTCAGTTAGGCAGTGAATTAATGTTACATTTTGCATATTCCATCTCATAAGAATAAGCTTGTTTGGCATCTGCAACATTTTATGAATGAAAAATAGGAGAAGCTGAAAACATGAATTGAAAGATATGCTGGGGTGGTTTCTACTATGATGTATTGCTCAGACCAGATGTCCCACCTACCCACCTGCTTGTACTGTTGTATTGCTGGGCAGCATACAAGATATACAAGCAAGGGTAAGGTGGTCTGGCATTGAAACTGCTTCCCCTGTAACTTTAGCTTTAGTGAGTAGGGATAAAGTTTAGGAATGGATTAGATAGCAGCTTAAATATAAGAAACAACGTGTAAACTAGATTGATAAAGGCAATCTTATTCTCTGGCCTTTTCCCACATGAATTTTATTTAGAGGTCTGTAGAAAGAAACTGGTTTTGCCTCATCAGACCTAGGTTTAGTATAACTAAAATGTAATACAATAGTGAGGACATCTAGAAGCAGAAGGTCTTTGTGTGTGGTATGATATCTATTTCTTCTTTTCTCTATTTCAAAAGATAAGCCTCAGGAATACTTCTGGCAAGATGAATTTATGTATCTGGCATCTATCATTTCCAGAATCCTTCAGATTTATAAATAAAAAATTGTATATTAAATTTTCTGTTTTAAAATTCTGATCTATTTTGGTTGTAGAAATTATTTATGAATTAATTTGTCCTATTAAAAAGTAAATGCAAAGTTTTCTGATTTTCTAGGGAAAAATAAAAAGCCAGCCATAAACCCTTTGTTTTTCATCTAATGTTATTTTTGATCCAAATCACATAGAAGCAGTTGCAAAATTTCTGGTGTGATTGTCTAAATTAGTTTGTGCTTTTAGCGACATTTTTAGATACTGTGCATTCATGCTACTTTCCGCAGAAGGTAAAAAAAGAAAAAAGAAAAAAAAAACCACACCAAGATCATGTTGCTATTTTCAAAATATTAGAAAAAGTTTAAACTCAGGTATGCTGAGTTTTTGACTCAGAGAGAGAATGATGACAAATTTTATTATTTTTTTAGGTAAATGGTGAATCCTGTAGGAGATTAAATGAGAAATTCTGTTCCATCACAATTTATAATAGCCAGCAGTTTACCAGATTGTAGTTTCTGTTATGGAAAGCAAGATAACAGACTAAAATATAAGATCAAGTGTCATCTGCCATTGCACAGAAGATCATACCACAGCCAGCAGTTGTATACAACACACGTGAAAAACAACATTGACATATTTCAATGCGTCATTGACCCTGTTGAAAGATCAATGCAAAATTTAATTTGGATCACAAGGACTTTGTATTTGAATTTCAGTTTCCTTCTATATACCATAGATTTTAATGCCCTTCAAGGAATCACAGAAACACAGATTCAATTAGGTTGGTAAAAATCTTAAGATCAAGTCCAATCTATGACCGAACACCACCATGTCAACTAGACCATGACACCAAGTCCAGTCTTCCCTTAAACACTTCCTGGGATGGTGCCTCCACCACCTCCCTGGGCAGCCTAGTTGAATGTCTACTCACACTTTCTGTGAAGAAATTCCTCCTAATATCTGATATAACCCTCCCCAAATATGTGTCATCTCATCCTGTAGCTGGCTTCCTGGACAAGAGGTCGATCCCCACTGGCTACAACTGCCTTTCAGGTAATTGTAAAAAGTAACAAGCCTCCTTTTCCCGAGGCTAAAGAACCCCAGCTCCCTCAGCCACCCCTCACAGGACCTGTGTTGCAGACCCTTCACCAGCTCCATTGCCCTTCTCTGGACACACTCCAGCCCCTCAATGTCCTTCCTGAACTGAGGGGTCCAGAACTGAACACAGCACTGGAGGTGGGGTCCAACCAGTGCCAAGTACAGAGGCACAATCCCTGCCCTGGCCCTGCTGGTCACACCAGTGCTGATTCAGGGCAGGATGCCATTTGCCTTCTTGACCACCATGCTGGCTCCTGTTCAGCCATTTTCAACCAGCACCCCTAGATCCTTCTCTGTTGAGCAGCTTTCCCTCAGCCATCAGCCTATAGCATGAGATTCTTGTGGCTAAAATGTGGGACCTGGCACTTGGTCTTGTTGAATCTCATGCCATTGGTGTCAGCCCTTATTTGATAGTGCACATGTATAAACATGGATAATATAAAGTGTAAGGTTCCATTGTTAAATATTTTAATTTAAATTGAAATACACAGAAATTATATGTGAACCAGGATACAGAAAGATACAAGTCTAGTGTACTCATACTCAATGCACAGTATTAGAATCACAGAAGCATTATTACTGGAAAAGATTAAAAGATGAACAGACCTCAAAGACCATGAAGTCCAACCTTAAACCAAATACCACCGTACCAGTCATGGTACAATGGTTTGTGGATGACTCCTTGTTCTGGAGACAAGGTACTATTTGCTCGGAAGTGCTAAAGTATTAACATCAAAAAGTGTTATAAAAGTATTTCCTTTGGACTTATTAGAAGATAGGTGGCTTCACAGCCCAGACTCAATGTGTTCAGTGCAAAATCTAACTTGGAAGTCACAGGACTTTAGGGTTATAGTATGGTGTCACATTTTATTTTTTTGCCTCCTCTTCTCGGTGTCCACATTGTGTACACCCAAGATTGTTCCTGGGATGTCTTTGGAATACCTGAAAGTCTCACTTAGATGGAAACATGAGCAGACCAGGTCTCATCTCACCCAGCAGTACAGATCTGTCACCTGATCCAGCTCCCCAAATCTCTGGCATGGCAGAAGGATGATACGGAGTTGCTCTGCATTCAGCACACGCCCTAAGAATCACAATGTGTCTAATGGGATGTGGCAAGGAAATGTCATGGTGAGGGAATGCAACACAGGCTTGTTGAAGCCCATGAGAGCTGCAGAGACTAAAGACAGAAATAATGAACCAAGTGCTGCAGTTATGAATATAAAAATAAGTGATAAGGACTGAGTCACTGGCTTTTTTTTAATGTAAAATTTCATTTAAATTAATATGGTTCTGTCTTTTTGGTCAGTTTTGTTTTTTCCTTTTGACTGATTCAAATTTGCTGGTGGGTTTTAGGATAATTTAGCAATTTTCAAATTGTTATGCATACTAGAAACATATTTGAAATTTTCTTTCTCAGATGTGAAACAGCTGGTTTATGAAAGAAATATTTTTTGAAGGTCCCTTTTCTAATAACTCTAAATCTATGTTTCCTTCTGTGTGTTTCCTACTGTGCTCAGAGAATACCTCTTTAGGAATTCTTTATAAGGAAACAAAAACTCCATTTCCAGTTTTTTGTAACCACAGCAACCTCAAGTTTCCTTTGCTAACCACTCAGGTCAAAGGGCACATCTACCTCCTAACTAAAAACTTTATTTTTTTCTTTTTCTTCCTCTCTTTCTTTTTGATACTTCTCAGAAAGCCCAGGTGGTAGTTTTGGCAGTGTGAAGTGTCAGCTTGGAAAGTTGTGAACTTGCTCCCTGGTGAAATTAAAGCCAAGATTCAGCTCTGTGAATTCTTGTGTTTTCCAGTTTTAGAAAGACAGCTCCCTTACCTTGAGCCCTTTTTGCTTTCCTACACAGTGTTTCATGCTGTTAGCATTTAAAAGGATACTTCACAGTAGCTCAGAGCTTAAAATTTAATGTATGTTTAAAACTATTGCAATCTTGCAATGGTCAGGGAATTCACAGTATATTAAGTGACTGAAAAGTCCAGCAGCATAACACGAAAGGAGTTCTGTGAAGTAGATGCTGTTAGTGTGTTTTTTCTAAGACTGTGTGAACTTCTTCAAAGTCTAAGTGACACAGATTAATACTGAAAATATTTTCTCCTTTGCTTCACCTGAGCTGAACGTTACCTTGTATACTCTGGCTGAAACCACTAAACTCCAGGAGAATATAAAGATCTGATCAATGCAAAAATGTGTCCTGTCCCTATAGCATTTCTGTCTATGGAGTCCTACATGAAATGGGACTGAAATGGGTGAGTGGTGAGCCTTAGTAGTTGAGGGAAAGCCTGTGGATATTCTCTACCTAGATTTTGTTAAGCCTTTGACACTGTTTCCCACAGCCATTCTCATGGAGAAACTCATGCATTCTTTACTGGGTTAAAAATTGGTAGGGTGGCCTGGCCCAGAGACTGCTGGTGAACAGAGTTAAATTCAGCAGAGGGCTGTTCTCTCATGGAATTTTTTGAAGCTCAGTGTCGAGGTCAGCTCTGTTTAATATCTTTATTAACAAGCTGGATGAGAGGATCAAGTGCACCCTCAGTAATTTCACAGTCAACATCAAGTGCAGTGGGAGTGTTGGTTTGCTGGAAGGCAGGAAGCCCCTGAATTGTTGGGCTGAAGCCGCTTGTGTGAGGTTCACCAAGGCCAAGTGCCAGGTCCTGCTCTTGGGTCACAGTAAACCCAAACAGCGCTACAGGCTGGGGAAAGCAGCTCAGTGGGATAGTGGAGCCCATGGAAAATGTTAAACCCTTAAGTCAACCCTATTTCTTTTTTGTAGAGCTGAGGGATAGTCCTTGTTAAAGAATGAAGTAGTCAAGGAGATTGGGACATATCCTCTTGGGAAATGTGCACATTAGTAGAGAAGTTTTGACAACTAGCTTCGGAAGTAGGTGTGAACACAAGAAATCCACTTCTCCTGACTCAAACATCTTTACCTTTCCCTTCACATATGTAAATATCCCATAACACGTACTCTTTGGTCCTCAAATACTCTACTCTGCTTCTCTCAGCAAGCTCTGTAGCCCTTGACAAAGCTCCTTTTCTGTGGAGTGACACAGAGAATGTCCCCACTGACTCCTGCTGCTGGACAACCCCTGTCCCGTGGGACCTGACCACCCCTACAACTGCCCTGGGGCTGGGGCAGTGGCTCCTTTTCCTGACTGAGGTATTGAGGATTTGCTGCCCACCATCATGCCTCTGTGATCTTTCATGTTTATGAAGGGTCTTTAACTATCTAATATAACAGGATTCATTTCACCTTATTTCCTCTTTATAGATGGAAATTAAAATGGATGCTAGTAAAATGAGTGTTTTGGAGCATGCTGCATATCATCTAGCTATTTACAAAAAGTATGCATCTAAATCTGATCTAGTCACTCAGATTGGTCACTTCCTGCCTGAACACTATGGAAGAATAGGAACTCTGCCTGAAGCAGACTCACCTGTACAGCCAAGACAGCCAAGAGCCCATCTCTATGTCACTTAACCAAGTTCTGTTCTAAAGACAAGTCTATGAATCCCTAATCCATACTAGTATAATTTTGTTCATTTACAAACACAATTTTTTTCAAGTTATTATTTAAGGGAATATTTTTCAGTTTGGTTTGCTCAATTTTCCTGTTCCCTGCTAGCAGGCTTCAAAGGAGAAATCAAATTCACACAACAAAGAAAACTGTCAGGAATGACACTGTTGGTATATACTGGAACTTGTCTTGTCACATACTTTAAAACTGTCCAGATGTATATAAATTAGATGCCACTGAAAATGCCTCTTTCACCAGTATTTCACTACTGAATAATTCTGCTTATTTTACAAGAATATACCATTCTACAACAGGAGTAACACAGTAGCGATTTTATTCAAGAATGGATGGGTTTTAAGAAAACTTATGGAAATATGATAGTAATAAAATCTGTTAACTTTATTCCTTGCCTTTTGCTTAAAATTAAGGGATATATCAAAAGACGAGACACAAACCCAATTTATTTTATGGCTTATACTATGTCTTTTAAAATAAATATCCTGGAAATATAACCATTGATTTTGCTGCTATTTTATATACAAAACTATATTGTTTTGCTGTGCTATTGAATAATATTGCTCTTTCTTCATTGACATCTGAGAACCTGTAGAGTCTGTATTTGTTAAATAAAAAAAGTGAAAGGCAAACATTGTATAAAACATGCTGATAGTGATGGGAGATTTTTTTTTAATCAAGTCTTGAAATTGCCCTGACTATCCAAATAATGATAAGAACTTGCTTACTTTTATTTAAATTTATTCAGAGATTTTAAGATTTGGCCTTCACATTCAATAGAAGCCCAACAAATGATTTACCCTGCAGTCCTATTTGAAACAAATTATTCCACTTCGTCTCACAAGTTACATCAGGAGGAGCAGATGGACCAGCTCTGGGTTGATGGAGGTGTTAGTGAACTGAAAGGTAATTTAAGAAATAAAAAATACGCTGGTTAAAGAATTCTATGCAAGTCAGGAAAAATTCTATTACAAAGTGAAAGTCAAATTATTGTCTATCTGATAAAAATATATGTATTAATGCCTAATATTCAGAGAAGGCAAGTTATAATAGTCTTTTTCTTTCCTTCTCTTTTGATTTTATGCAGTAGACATTGAAAGTGTGAATAATGAATTCACCTTCGGTGTAAGTTCCATGCAGTGCAGTGTAAAAGACCAAAATATTAAAAGAAGTCTCTAGTTCCCTTCAAAGCACAGTTTGTTCCTGCCTATCCACCACCATCTGTAGATAGCTAGTGACTGAAGGTCCAGCTATCTGTCCTGCAGCACTAATTATGATCATTAGAGGTGTGTGTGCCAGAGTTAAATGTTGATTTCAGTTTTAAAGCTGTTTATTCATCTGCATGGTTAATGTCGCAGCTTTGCAGACATTAATGCAAATTCTGCTGACATCCAAGGTTCATTGCAGCACACCAGGAATGGGTTGCACTCAGACCTACCAAGAGTGAATATTTTAATTGAAACTGGTTAATTAGTCTCAGTCTGTACTCAGTGGGAGATCACCCCTTTCAAAGAGCAATTTTCCCAGCTATTTGGGATGAACCTGCTTTCTAAAGTAGGGTTTTTTTTGTTTGCATTCTTTCCTTTGTCTCTGTTCCACTGACCCCCAGCAGTTTTCTCAGCACCCTGGGGCAATTGGTCTCTCTGGACACACCAGGTCCTCTCTCTGGACACACCAATATCTCCCAGAATTTCACTGTAATGATACACCTCTATTGTAGCATATGTTGTACAACTGATTATCAATCTGGACACACTTTTAATAGTTTTTTAATATTGCTTTATCCCTACCCACACAAATGTAAGCAACAGTAGGAAGTAGTAGCGAAAAATGTTTATTTAATTCTCTATATCTTTAAAGATCATATGGACACATTACTAGTTCTGTGCATCTTCCTACTTGCAATAGTAGGTGGTGTTGGAGTAGAGGTGTTTGAGAACACTTTTACAGATTTTTGATGGGCTAAAGACATCCTGCTTTTTAGTTTATTTTCTGTCAGATTGTCAATCACTCCCAGCTTCTTCGTTATGTCACTTGCACAGCTCCATTAATTAGATTTTGTATTTTTCCAGCTTTCATATCACTGCTTTAGCTTACACTTATCTCTTCCTCCCAGCTACAGAGGGAGCTGGATGACTGCTTCGAACTAGATACTTAGCTTCTAAGCAGCTAAACTTGGAAGATACTTCACACTCCTAATTCCCAGACAGAGGCTCTAAGGAAGGATTGAGTTTTGGAAAAGAGGGAGCCTCCATCTTCTTAATATGAGGCAAAGTTAAATTAAACTCTCAGAAGCTCAAGTATTCAGTCACCAAAAGTTTTTTGACAGCATTGATTAATGATATTAAACATTCAAAGAGATTATTTGTACATAAAAGAGAGTATGTCTCTAGCCGATGCTATCTTTAAAAGTGACAGAAAATTTCAACATGCTTGTTGTAAGCTGATGTGTTCTGCAATTTACTTTGCAAATAGAAAGACTTCCCTCTCCCCAGAGTGACTAAAACGTTATGAAGCCATTGTTAGTTTAGACGCATGTTTATATATGTCAGGGAAAGCAGAGAGTTTTAAACACAAGACTGTTGTCAGGATATTAGCTGTTACCCTCGGTTATGTTAGAGGATTAATTGTATCCTCTACAAAGGTCAGTGTAGCAGGCAGAGATTGTGAAGAAAGTGCTTTAGAGATGGCTATCTCCTGGATAAATTAACTGGTGCTTTATCTTGATTATGGTTTATTCTATATCCCAAAGAAGTTTAAGTAGGTGAATACCACATCCAATAAATACAGATTACTCAGCTTTCATTGAAAACTGATCTTCTCCACAAGGGAAATCTATGGTAGACTTGTTTCTTAAATACAAGGAAAATGTTTCACTTCACAGTGCAGACAAATGGGGCCTAGGTCTGGTACTTCATCAAATTGGACAACTTATGCAGTGAAACAAGTCATATTCCTAAAGCACTGATTATGCTTTCCTCTTTTGGGTTTAAACAAGTTATTGACTCATTCTTATTTTGTTGGGTCTGTTTTCTTTCCTTTAAAAAAAGCATGCATAGAATTATGCTCTCTAAATCGTATATAACTGAATCCAGAAAGAGGAGGGAATCAATCTCTAAAAGGAATTAACTATGTTTTCTTATTCAAATCCTTTGGTACAATGATGCCAGGACATGAATTTTTGCACAGAGTAGTACTCATATTGTAAAGAACAACATATGGGAGTTTGGTGGGGTTTCTTATTGTTGTTGTTGTTCAGGTGTGGTCGGTTTATTTTGTTGTTTAGTTTTTTATTTATCTTCTGTAGAATTTTATTTGTCAAATTCAAGTTTGAATAAGATCTTTTCAACCACCATGACTGTCATAGTGTACTATTAGCAGTTATTGTTGCTATCATTGCTGAGGATGAAAGGTGAAAAAAAAAAACTGTAGCCCTCTCTAGAATACTGCTATAAGGAAAAAATAGTAATCACACTTGAACACAGGGTGACTGTAAAATCCAATTCTAAGCATGTCATTGTGACTTTTGGACAAGAAATGTGCTGTATATGTCGCTGGTCAAAAGGAAGATAGGATGTCTTCCTAGGCAGCAGGACAGAAACCACCAAGAAAACCAATTCTGACAGATAGAGGAAAACAAGCTATTCTCTGCTACTGTGTCTCTGAACGATACTGAAGAAGAGTACAACAGCAATACTGATCCTTTTCTGCTCAATTTATGACTTCATAAAGCATAAGTGCAACCAGGTTAGCAAGCCATACACTTCCCATTGAAGGTCTATTAGCTTTTACTCATAAAGTAATTGAGATCATTAATATCAAAGCATTTGAGAAAAAAAGAGGTCCATCTTGGATTCTGGCTGTATTAATAAAGAATCTAGTTTTAAATTGTTACAAAACAAAAAGCAGAGTTCAGTGAACTAGCTCCCTAAACCGAATTTCATTGACAACCTCAAATAAAAAGGTTTATTATTACTTCAAGGGGCATTTCAAAAGATCAAAGAAAATTGTATATATCAGAAAGGATATATTTGAGAGTGTAGGATTTAGAACTTAAAACTATGTTAAGAAATCCAATAAAAAAATCAGTCAGTTCTACTCCAAATCCATGACATCAGTGCAGCACAGTAATGAATACAGACTGATGCCTTGGTGTGCCCTGAGAAAAAAATGATTTATGCCCCTGAAGCAGGAAGCCTGAATCCAAATTCTTCAAAAATGTTGAGGTTACATCTTAGAAAACAGAGAGGTTAAGGGAATGATATCAAAAGCAAGATGAAAATATCCAAGAAGTAAATGAAACCTGAGGAACCCAAACACCCATGTAAGAATAACACATTCCCACAGTGTAGCAAAAAAAATAAGTAAAACACAGAAGATCTACAGAGAGAAAAAAACTCTTTAAGAGCAATAAAAACATGTAAAAAACAAAACCCAGAATGATGCAAGATTAGTAAAAGCTTTAATATTGCCTTAAGCCACAGAAAACTTGATTTTCTAGAGAAAATTTCATTACCGTATGATTAAACACTAATTATGTTGCATGAATTAAAAAAAATGAAAAAAATATTCCATTAAAAATTGTGAAAGAAGACTCTGAAAAAACTCAAAGACTGGATATATCTTGTATCAAAGATAGGCATAACATCTTCATGTGATCTTATCAAGAGAAACCTCATAATAAAGCAATGTTGATTAAGAAAAAAAGGTAAGGTCATCAGCAATTTTCTAGTTATTGGCTGATCATATTTCCCAGTGTTTCCCAATTATTTGAGAGAACTCAAATGGGTGACATACTCATATCAATTGGTATTCATCTAGGTGTTGGTTCTGACTGGATTAATTCAGTTTTATTCTTTTGTGTATCTTTGTCTTTTCAAAATTCTAATTTAATGTCTATAAATAGTGTAGAAAACAGACTTGTTCTACCTGAATTGACTAGCTGAGTCTTACCAATGTTTGTTATTCTTTTGACCTCAGAGCTACAGCCCATTAGAGCTGTACATCAACAAGAGAAATAAAACTTACTTTACATCAGGGTGAAAATGTTATTGGGTTTAAGTGCCTTCCTGTAGAACTATAATAGCAAGTGAACTCCAACTTCTTTTCTACAGACCTCTTTGAATGAAATGGATGCCAAAAACACATGTTAAAGTGTTCTCTCAGACTGTGTTACTCTAAGGTTGCATGTCTGTGAAACAGGCATGTACATAATTAAACACTGCAGTAGGCCTGAAGCAGGTAATACTGCTATTTATTTACTGGTAATATTACTGGTAATATTACTATTAATTTTTTATTCCTTCTGTGTTTTTCTTGTGTACATAATACCTGCACTTAGGTTTTTCTCCTCTTTAAGAAATATCTAACGGTGAATCTTGTATGGTAGTTTGCATTTACCATCATCATTTAAAATGCAGGGAAAAGCCCCAACAAACCAAACTGTATGCATGGCTTGGGAGAGAGATAGAGCCTCCTATTGACATATAACATCTAACAGGCCAGACAAAAAGTATAAACCCTTTCCCAGGAGCCTGAGTGCAGCAGACAGAAGGGGGGACACAGCCTGGCTGAGCTGCAGGCCCTTTGTGCCTGTGCTGATGTGCACAGGCTTCATAGCCAAAGCTCCTGTATCCATTGTGCTCCTTGAGTGTCACATTGGTGTCCCAGGCACAGCCTGACCAGACTGCACATCCCCGTGGGACTACTCACTGCTCCATGCAATCTTGCCACTGCTGTCACCCAGGCAGGAGAGGAGGAATAGATGCTCGAGCTTTTGCTCAGAGAGTAAGATATTATTTGAATTCTTTTTTTCCCTCTTGGTTTTGTTGCTGGTATTCTTACTCTTGTCTTCAGCAGTGCTTTGTGATTTATTCATATTTTCAAAATCTTTTCATAACCACAGAAGCTAGAGATAAAAAGCTATTTTTTTCATAATCATTAAAGCTGTTTCTGTTAAGAACTAATTTAGACATGAATGAACAGAACACCTGCTAAGAGGAGTTGTTATTCCAATGTGACCCAATTTAATCTGAAGTTTGTGGTTTTTTGTGCTGATGTCTTCTAACAAATCTTGAATCCATTATGTTAATTAAAACTTCCTCATGAACAAGGAATTTTTTCTACCTACTTGCTATCATTCTTCTGCATTGATCTACTAACATCTTAAAGACTGCAATAAAATCTGATATTTCTATTTAAAATCTTGAGACAAAAATAAATAATCTTTTGGTTTATGGTCAGGGACAATCTGAGCATAGATGTGCTACAGTTATTCTTAAATGAAAGAAATAAGAAGCCACTCCAGAGAGAATTATATTAAAAGAATGAAATTAAATAGAATATGTCAAAAGTGTACTGTGAAAAAACACATATGCTTTTTATATACCAAAACATAGCATAGCATCCAGATCACATTTGAAGTTAGAATAGCACCAGTATCCCTGTTGAGAGGAACATGTTGAAACAGTTTATAGAAGCCCATCAAGAACTGAAACAAGTACATTGAATCAAGCAGAAGAAGCTAATTCAGAAAGTAATATTCTGTTCTCCAGCTGTTATTTCAATAATTAAATAATTAAAGTGCCTATATAAAAGCTCATACCATGTAATTAAGCTGCTACTTTGAATAATATGATCACGGAAAATTTTCTGGCATTACCACGTTGAGGAAACAGTACACTTGCTTCCACTGTGCAAAGGTACAGCTGAGTCTTTCTACCCTGCATTGATTCATTTGTCAGTGCACAACCAATGCAAGAGAAAGGGATGATCAATTTGAATGGAGTCAAGAGAAACACCAGAGAATAAGCATATTACAACAGCGTTGGAAAGTAAAATTTGGGACTAAGTTGGAGGCAAAAGGAAAAGGGAGATTATGGATGCTGGGGCAGACTATCAGGGGGAAAAACTGAATGCTGGTCTGGGTCAGTCTGCACTTTAAAACTGAAACTCTTAGGCTGATTTTGATCTCTAAAATATTCTGAATGCAATTTCAACATTATTAGAGTAAATTACTTAGTTTTCTTTTATGTATCAAATTTTCGATTCTTCTTACATCCAACCATGTTCTAACAGATTTAGGAACCTTGGAGTTTGCTTGCTCTTACAGTCCCTTGTTTATGATTTCTTTTCTCAATAAAGGGACAAAGTAAAACTCTGTGGGGATAATGTACACCATAACAATGTGGGTGACAAGCAAAAGTGGGTTGCGTCACCTTTAGGAGTTTCTCTTCCCTATTTCTGTTAAAGGAGCTTAAATTGCTTACTGAGATCACATGCTTAACACACTTATGGCTAAATGAGATTAATTCCATCCCTAATATTCTTTTACTGTACAGATCTGCTAAGTTTTGTAGGTGCAGTGAGAGCTGGACCACAGAAGGCAAACTGATGCCAAAACTTCCTTTTGGGATATTGCATAGCAACCTCCATCCCTTCCTGGCTGATCTAGGCAGCAAGTTTTCCATGCTGCTCTATTAAGTCATCAGACCTAAAGTCCCTGACATCATGACACTACAAAACAATGTGGAGCCTCAAAATCAAGAAGCAGGTACTCATCTTCTATGTAGCTGGAGTCAGTGAGGCAAATGAAGCCATGCTTTTTCAGGATGCTGGTATTGTTTTTTGTGATTTTTCATGTGTTGAAGCTAGTCTTGCTCCCTCTCTCCCTTGGTGCACGCATTCAGATTTAACAAAAGGTAAGAAGTTACATCCCAGACAGACGTGTGGTTAGCCAGTAATTTTTACTCTTCCTTTTTTAAATGTTCAGAGCTGTGATGCCTGTGTGATGGATGCACTTCACAGGAACAACCCTTTATAATACTCTAAAAGCAGACATGAGTAAAACAACCCAAACCACATCCATTATTAATAATTGATGTTCATTCAGCATTGGCAAACATTGATAATAGGCTTAAATGGAAGGTTTTTTGCAATATTGATCTGGATGCTTTTGACTTGAAACTGAAAGCTGAATGTACTTAGTGGAAGTTGGCCACATTCCTTAAAAATTAAGCAGTCATTAAGTTTCAAGGATTCGCTATTCCACTGTCTCATTTTTGTGGGATAGATTATATGTCCTTGGGAAAATATAAAAAATATGTTAAACCTTGCAAACTTTTAAAACACACTAGGATAAAAAAAAGTCACAAACTTGCAATAGGTTTTGAAATCCTTTTTGTTTTATGTCAGGAAAGATGATTTGGTGAAAAGGTATCTTAAAAAAAATAACAAGGGAAATTAAAGGAATTAAGGCGAGGGGAAAGGAGATAAGGAATATTGTTTATTACTTGGTAGGAAAGGCATTGTGCCAACAGGTGTTTTCTTGACTCTGCTGCTTTATACCAGTTTCACAGCAGTTCTGGGTCTTTGGCTGAAAAAGAGACTTGCAAATTTTTGTAAAGACAGGGGAAAGAAATTTCAGTGGAAGGTAAGCACTTAAGTAATTATTACTATATTATTGGAGGACAGTGTGGGACTGGAAATGAATTGTAAGTTTTGCAGATGATTCTATTTCCACTAAATAGAAATAGAAGCACTGATTTCAGTTGCCATTAAGCAGTTCTTCAAGAAGTTTATCTTTTTTTTTGTGCTAGTTTCCATAGCAGCACTAAGCTTTCTTTAAAAATGACCTCCACTTCCACCTCTAAAGTAATACTGAAAAATGTCAATGAGATCTAAGTGTAGACTAATCTTTACTATTGACTTAAAACTTGTTAGTAGGAAAGTTATTATTGCTGAATGTCATTTGAATTGATGGTTTATTTGCAACTGAATGTCTTTTGCAATGCATTTGAATGTCTTTTTCGAAGGTATCTAAAAAGGTTGAAAGAACATACACACGAATATTTTAATTGTTAAAATAATAAGTGAAATCAACCAAAGTGCTTTTGCTGTCATAATCATTAAATCCTTCTTTACTCAGTCAGATGAGGTTTTTAAGAATAATTTTGGCAAAAAGTATACATCTTTTCTACTGGCATCAAAAAATGTACATCCTTTCTACTGGCTGTCTTTTCTAATGTATGTTGATGAAGTGATATATAAAATCTATATAAGTACTTTGTTTAAAAGATAACACAGATAAAACTGAAGTAATAATATCAAAAAAGAAAACCTTACAAGATGGGCAAAATAATTTCAACTTGCAACACTGGTCTAAATAGACACATTTAGGGCAGGAAGGAGACATGGTGAGAGGAGAGGCAATCACTATCCTCTATATTTCAGCTATGTAGCCCAGCCTTTTGCTGTCAAGAGTTTGTCCTAATCCTTTAATCTTTAGTTGTGAATACAGCACTTGTATGAACGTTTTCACCAAATGTGAGGGAGCTAATAACACTAAATATGAGAAGTTTAGCACACTGAAAATTAGGCTGGGTAAAAGAATAAGGGGTGATTGCCTTTGACATAGAAGAAAATGCTTCTCTTCTGTGAACTGCAAAAAAATATTTGAAGGGTTTAACTGTTCTGATAGCATGGTCTTTGCCAGTTTAGGGCCTGCATGATTTCTAATGAACTTGCGGAAGGGTAAGGGATAAAAATAAATTGCATTGATTTTGCATCCATGAATAAACTGCCATATTTGTGCTGCAAGGTACTTCCAAATAAACATACAAGTCAGATGAGACTTTTGATAGCAAACACATGTGACTCTATTATTCTAGGTGTTTTCTACATGCTTTGATTGCATTTTTCCAGATTAGAGTAATGAAAACAACAGAAACTTCTTTTGCTTCCTTCATAACTCATTGATTTAAAATATAAATAATGTTAACTCCATGCCTGAGTATTTGTCTAAGAGCCCTGGAATGACAGGCAAAACTCAAACTCAGAAAAATTAATGTATATTAATCAAACCTCATTGAAACTTAATCTGACAAACAACTTTACAGTTATTAGTGCTTCAGATCTGTAAAATTTTTCCACTTCTTTTGATACAAAATATTTTTTTCTCAGTAAGTGCCCAGGATGTAGAATGATATTAATTGGCTGCTATTTGTGATTATGGTGAAATGTCTGTTCTGCAATGCAGTCTTTTAGTCTCAAGTGACAATGGAAAACATAATTCTGATAAATATATATATAAGAAAAACAAGAAAGATCCTAAATAAGTTAGTTGGTGAGCAAGACGGGGAACAGCACTAAGAGCAAAAAAGTCCACCTCCTGGAACAGATGGCTGATAATTAAGAACTTGATATCACCCCTTCATTAAAATGTATATTTAAAAAAAATATAAATCCACAGCAACAGCAAAAACATGTAACTTCTTCTTCTTCTTCCTATTATTATTATTATTATTATTATTATTATTATTATTATTATTATTATTATTATATGATTCTGTTATTCTGAATCTGCAAAAAGTAATGCTACTTCATAATTTAAACTTTGGGATTTCTACCTAAGAGCTCCAAATATACTTAGTGGAGTTACCGCAGACATCAATTCTAATTAATTTCCCTTCTGAAGTTTTAAATGTCTGCATGCTCGAGAAATGCTGACTCTATGTGGCCATAAAAGAGAATATAAACCTCGGTTCCCATTACTCTCATGGACAGTGTTTTGAAGTAGGCACATGTAAGAGGAAGCATATGAAAAAGTATGTAGTGAATATGACTTATTTACATTTCAGCCTTCACCCTGGACCAAGGAGTCTCGGACGGTGACAGAATGGACAGCAGACTAGTCCTCATTTACTGCACAGGGAGTTCAAATGGCACAAATAGTGCCTTCATATCCTGAGATTATGTACCAACCCAATTCCTCCTATAACCTTAGGCTCCCTGCAAGCTGTTGTGAATGTTGCCAGCTGTACTTAACCCTGAGGTGCAACTCTTTCTTAATCATTTCAATACTGTTTGCGTAGAATAATATTGAAAACAGCATTCATAAAATCTGGAAACCTGGTTTGCAGAGGCCCCAGAGTAGTTAAGAAAAGAAATGGGGACCTCTAAGTCTTTGTTGTAGGCTTCTGAAGGATTGCATTCCTAGAGGACATTTCCATGTAAATGCTAATGTACTCAGTGTACAGTGCCCACAGGCTAGGAATGAAGCAAACTAGAAAAAATTGCTTGTAAGGAGTTCCTCTTCCTCTTCCTTTCCCTGTTCCTTTGCTTGCCTTGAAAGATTGATTATGCAGTTTGAGCTCAGCAGTCTCAGCTTAGCTGTGCTTAGCCCAGTACAACATTTATCCACAATGCAATCTTTCAACTTGCCTCCCCCTTCAACACTTCAGAAATGGCCATCAATGACCATGTTGTTTTACAAGCAAACCTCAGCTGCCCACAGACAGACACGTTTATGAAAATGTGTTAAGCTTATAGTGAAAGTAACATGTGAAAGTAACATCAACAAATATTTTTTTCTAGTATTTTGAAGAGTCTGTGGTACATCTATGTAGTGCAGATTATTTGTGCTTGGTTTTTTTCTGTTGAAATCAGTCTGGAATCCAGGTAAGATGGCTGATTCTGAGTTAATATACTCAAGTAGTCATTTAGGGTCATGTGGGCTCAAATAAAGTGCAAATGGAGGTTTGTGTGGGGAAGATGAAGATTCACCAGATCGCATATTACCATTTGTCTCATAGGTTTTAACTACTGCTTTAACAATCGGCCTGTTTGGTTAACTGAGTTAAGGATTCTTCCAATTTTCATAGTCTTTTCATGTTCAGAGCCTCTGATTCATACTGGACAGAGAAATGCAACATTGTCTTCATCCATCTATACAGAAGTATGCTAGGTTATTTTTGTGGAAAGAGTTATTTCAACAAAAGAAGTAATGCTACCCACACAGACCAGCATGCAGCTTTATACTTCCAATGACAATTAGTCCAATGGCAATTGCTCTTAACATTGACAGTGATCTCCATGATGGCTTGCATAGGGAGACATTTCATTACACGAAGTCTGATTTTTTTAAACTAGATGGTAGCTAAATGGAACAAATCCTTACACATATCTCCACAAAAATGAAAGTCTTCTGGAGATACAGGGCTACTGAAGACTTATATTATAGTACCTAATTATCAGCAATTATGGGCAATAATATAAACATGTCAGAAAATTACTCACAAGGGCGAAGCCTAAAATTTCACTACTGTTAGGTAACTTCAAGCAACCCTGGTTGAGATTCCACCAAACCTGTGTAAATTATGACAGAAAACATCAGATCTTTCCACTGATGATTGCAACATTCCTTCAGAAGGAAATTGTATTATCTCCATGTGATGAATCTTGCTGGGATTTTTTTCAAACTTATATCCTAACTGAACTGTGCCATGTTAATATTTTCACTGGGTTTTAGAAGAAACCCTGGCCAGGGTGCCGCTTGTATCTCATAACATTGTTCAAACCTGACATTTTTTTCATGTGAATTTAGTTCAATAAGAAGAACTGATTAACCTTTTCAGACTTCATGAGTTTTCATTAAATTGCTAAACTAATAATTGCAGCTGTATCATATTGGACTTTAGGGTAAAGTTAGCTGTCGAAGGACCTTGACCCTAGGTCTCATCTGTTTTCGATTCCATTTTAATGAACACATTCAAACATCATTCCTTAATTACATCACACATCAATGAATCTTGCATTTTGATTAGGTAATAATTCTATGGGATTCTCTGGATCACTTGAGAATACGCCCATGAAACATCTAAACCATGCTAATGAGTTCCAAGAAGGGCATATGTATATGTGCTTTGGACTTATTAACATTTGTTTCCTATCTAGTCAGAGGTATTTGTACTTAATTTTATGATAATATAAGCATTTGTGTTGTTTCTCTGCAGAATGTTTTATACTTCGGAAATAATATTTCATTTCTCTCACTGCAATAGTGATCATAGTACAGCTGTATCAGTCAGAGAAAATTTCATAAGGGGATAGGGAGACATGGAGCTCATGTGTCTCAGGGTTTTTTTAAATTTTATTTTATTTAGAAAAAATACAATCATATTAACAAATTTCAGCACTTGTCATGTTCCCTTATTATTAGCTGAGAGGCTGCTCTTTTTTTCCCCTGCACCAGGCAATTATATTTCCTGAAATATATGTTCTTCTTGGAACTTCTCCTACTCTTCAGGTTGTCCTATATATTCCCCAAAATTTTCTATTTTGGACAAATAACTTACAGAAGGACTCTCATAAAGTTTTTTAGTGAAGAAAGAGTAAAATAAATAAAAACAGTGAAATACTTCTTAAATTTGGGTTTCTTCATCATAAAAAATGTCACAGCTGAAGATAAAATTCAAGATATAATCAATCTGGAAGAAATTCTATATCTTGGACAAAACTTTAGTTGCAAACAATAACTGAGCATGAAATACAGATGGTAGGCTGGGCCACACAACCAGTACGGATGAAGGCCACATGCAGATGCAGCTTAATCATTGAGGGGGGATTTCTCATAAAGATCAAAGTAGTCAATATTATTCAAAAGAATTTTATAATTTTAAAGAAGCTGTAAGGCCCAAAAAAAGAAAAAAAAAGAAAAAACCCTTGTAAATTTTGTGCCATGGGTGTGCCATGCCGAGAACAAATATTGCTGTCCAGCAGAGAAATGCACTTGTAGCTTCAGGAAAATAAATTGATTTGTTACAATTTGGATATTTCATAGAAATTTATCTCTATCAAATAATGCTATTAATTTTCCTCCTTTAAATCAGACCTGTTATCATTCCACATACATTTTGCAGTATTTTCTTTTCTGTCATAGACACTGGCGGTTTATTTTTTTAGCAGACCCTATTTACACCTATAATATACTTTTTTTTTTGCAGTGTATCTTCAGGCTATCATTGTACCTTGGAGGATGTCAAGCTCTGTAATTAGAGAATCTCTTAACTGAAGAGCACTAATGGCAGTCACTGCAACTGTCAGCAGTTTCTCACTTTTCACATGAGGACACTGTTTGCTAATTGGATTAAGTCTGGTTCTGGCTGTAATCTCTGCAAGCAGTAGTTAAAGAAAGAACTGTGATGCCACACCTGGTTTGTGGGCTGGAAGGTGATGAGCACTGCTAATAAAATCTAATTTAAAGCACAACCCATGCACATAATTAACTATGCCTTATTTCCTTGATTAAAAATCTGCTTATCATTGATAATGGCTCAACTAAAACACAATGTAATATTTTAAGGTAGAGTAGGCACTTACATTACTTGAATAAGATACTGTTTAAATGTGCTGAGTGAGTTTCTTTTATGAGGTATTGCTGCTGCTTCTGATAAAACAGGCAAGTAATGTTCAGATCTTTGCAAGCTTGCATTTTTTTCTGCAGTGGAAAAATTGAACAGGCAGGGATACTTTTCTAATAAAACCTAGTCTACTTCTTATGTCTCTCTTTCTTGGAGCAGTACCACCAAATTCCATGAGAGAGGTGCTCTAGAAATCTTCAACTACCAGCACCCTGCACAGAAAGTTTTTTATTTCTCTTGACTTATCCCATTGTGAATGATTGACATCTCTCAATTTCTGTTGGTTTTACAATTTCCTGTTTCAATCCTTTTTTCCCCCTTGCACAAATGTTGATAAATAGAAACAACTGAATAAATTCTCATCCCTCTGACTTTGCAATAAGAGCAGCCTCTGGTCATGGTAACTGTTGTTTGAGTCATCATTAGAATTTAACTCCTCCCTTACTGAGCATGAGGGGAAAGACAACATAAATAAGGTTTATGATAGCTCAACAACAACTTTGTTGGTTTATGATAACAACAAGCTTTCTGCAAGCTGTACACCCTCTGGCATAACAGCATAGCTACACTGTTGGGTGATTTTTTGAATCTTTATAGTTCCTAATAACACATGGATTCAAGGCTTACATTCAATAGTACTGCAAGGGAGGATAATAAAGAACTGATGACTCTGCAGAGGTTTGGAAATTCAATCTAAAGAAAATTCAATCTAAAGAACATTGACCTGACAAGGATAAAGAAAAGGAAACAGATGATGGAGCCTAAAAACTGTGAAAGGGATTTTGGTACATCATGCAGTAGGAGTAGTGGGAGAATTTCAAGATGAGTTGAGAGGGCATGTATTGTAAAAGAATAGCCAATCTTCATTTTTAACTTGCAATGGCTGAATTCTTGAGTGACCTATAGAAGAGCAAAACCCTTTCCAAACACGTACAAGTAAACAAAAAGTGGTTTTCACCTTGACTCTGGTTTTGTCTGTGTTTTATGACATCTAAAATATTTTGAAATAATATAATTTAAAATCCTACTGCATATTTTCCATAATCCATCCACCTAGTGAAGGGCTAAAAACAAATCAGCTGGGGCTGACTGTCCAACGATAGTTGAAGAAGCTGAAGGTGAAAGAGGTGTCTGCTTAAGATATTGAGAGCCACTGCTCATCTGCAGTGTTTTAGTAAAGTGACTTAAAAAACCCATGAGGCTCTGGAAAGGCCTTGTCTGGCTGTCTTAAAAAAGTAAAATAAATGGCTATTTTCTACTACATTGCAGAGAAGTCACTTTCTGACAAATATAGAAAAAATGTGATGTAGAAAGCAAGTGCAAAACTGGTTCTTGGACTAGTGTGCTCTGAACATGGAGCTTAACAATACCTGTGTCAGTGATAGAGGCTGTAGATGTAGCATATTTTAGTGTTCTGCCTTAGTAATGCATTTTCACTTTCTGAAATTTTATGAATGTGCTTGAATTAATACATTTAAGCCTCATAGGTGTACACGGCCCTGTGATCTCCCTTATTTGTGAAATGTAAGAGTAGTCTATGAGATAGTTTTTGGCTCAGGCTAACAAACATCCTTTCAGACAGCTCCTAAACATAGCTTGGCAGTAATGTACAATAGGGATTTACATCCAGTCACTGTACTTCGGGTAATAATATAGTTTAACACTGGGGACACAGGCCATTCTGTGTAACCTGATCTCAGACACTGAGATTCATTCCAGGCATGATCCATTTTACTGGTACACTTATGAACTCTGTATGGTATCTGGCTGAGATGGAGTTAGTTTTCCCCATAGCAGTTCTCACAGTGCTGTGCCTTGATGTTTAGAACTGATGCTTTGGATGAACAGTGCTGTCTTTCCAATGCTCCCCACCACCACCCGTGGGCAGGGGCCTGGGCAAGGTCTTAGGAGGGGACATAGCTAGGACAGCTGGCCCAAAGGCTATTGTCTGCAATGTTTGCTCAGCAATAAAAGCTAAGAGAAGGAAGTGGGGGACATTTGTTATTTCACTGTTTGTCATCCAGGACAACCGTTATCTGTATTGAAGCCTTAATTCCAGAGAAGTGGCTGGACATAGCCTGCTGATAGGAAGTAGAGACTTAATCTCTTGCTTTCATTTGCTTCTGCATGAGGCCTTTGCTTTTCCAAACTGCCTTTCTCTTGGCCCATGAGGTTTTTCTGTCTTACTTTCTTCCCTTCCCATTCTGCTGAGGAGTGGAGTGCCAGAGTGGTTTAGTGGGCACCCGGTGTCCGGCCAGGATCAACCCACCAAAATCTACATCTTCTTAACAATCAAAATCATGTATCCTCAATCATAAATCTCTATTTAGAACTTTGTAGTTGAACTCTAAAGAAACACTAGGATGTTTGTCTTTCAATAGTCTCTCTGGAAATATTGCCATGTGTTGTTAGATTTGCATATATAATATGATCTCATACACGATGCATATAGGGTGTGTCACCTAAATTGTTTGAGCCATTTTGCCTCTGTTTTTTTGCTTTATATGCTAACATTTCTTTCTGCAATGCTCATCCCTACATGCCTGAGTAGGTTCTGCCCCTCTGAACTTTTGATTTTTGTATATTTTGATGACACTGACTTGTGATTTCTTCCAAACCATTTTTTCTTTGGGTTTTTTTGTTGTTCCACAAAGTGAAAGAATGGCCCCTTAAAGCCTTGGACTAAGTCCTTTTGATAACTCAGCTCTTGTAAATGCTTTGTCTATAGACCATGACTTTTAATTTGTGAAGTACTGTGTAGGCAGCAGTTTTACAGGTACTTGTCAATCTACTTTACTATCTTCCGTGCCCTTGCTACTTTCTGTTTCCCACTGACTGTATTATCATTTTCATTTTATTTTCTTTTTTAACTCACAATGTTTTCTCTCCTCTATAAGGAAATAGGAGCTTTTTCAGGTTAAACTTAGCATATTAAAGGCTTTCATGTTCCATTATTATAAATCATGAATACTATTAGACACTGAAACTGCTTAATTTCATTGTAATTTTATCACTGCAATAGCAGACCCTCTAGTGTTGGACTGCCAAAGTTTAGAGTAGAAGAGTCCTTAGATAATTTTATATTATGAAGATATGATGAAGTGCATAATGTGCATTGGATGTTCATTTAGACTTTCCTTAATTTACTGAGACGTGCCTTACATGGACTGCAATTTTTTTATATATATATAATTATATATATAATCATATATATATATATATAATTTGCATTTCATGGATATATATATATATATATATATATATATATATATATATATATATGTGTCCATGTATGCATATATACAAATATTGATATTTTCCAAGTTCAATGCTTGCTGTAAAAGTCTCTGGTAAAATAATCTGCATTTAAAAAACCACTGTTCAAGAAAGCAAGCTAGTCTCAGTAACCATACTGAATCACATCCCCTTCATACTCGAGAAAATTTGGAATACTCCTACATTGCAAGGAAAGATCTAAAATATTTAAGTCGTATGATTACATTTTTCTTCATTTGTGGGAGTTCTTTTTTTTTGAGGAGGGAAAACCCACAGATTCATGAAATTTAGCTTAGGTGAAAGTAGTTGGAATCCAATTTAGATAAATAAAAACCTTTACTAGACACACAAGGACTGTGTTTTGATATGGTATTTTAAGAAGATAGACAATAAACTTGTAAAAGCAGCTGTAGGAGATACAAAATTACTTGCAATTTATGTTTCAATAGTGAAATAGCTGCTGCAGAAGGAGTGAGTGAATTTTGAAAATTGTCTGTGAAATGTTTTGACACTTTCTGGAAAGGAAACAGTTTGTTTTGAAATTATTTTTTTCTTATTTCATCATGACTGAAATGCTTTCTGTTGATACACAAATTTATCTTCTTTTCTGGTTTTAAGAAGAAGAAAGCTCTTTAATAATTTATTTTCAGTTCAAGGGAAAACTTGAGCAAGAAAATCATAATCCCTTTATCAACCAATTTTAATAAGGTAGAAAATGATTCTGATATACTAAGTAATGCAATGCTATGCTTTTAAAAAGTAATAATATTGAAGGGTAAAGTCTGTCATTACACCCTCTGATGCTCTCTGCTTATGGTTTTATGCATATTAAGTACAGAAAATAGCTAGAATAAAGAAAAAAAGGCAACCTTCTTGATAAGTCAGAAGAGTCTGCAATGCTATGAGTAACTTCCTCAGACAGTGAAATTGTATCTTCATTTCTTCCACAAAAATAAGAGGCTCTGAAACATTTACAGTTGGGTAATACAATCCTATTGAAAATTACAGAAGACATCCTCTTCATGCCTCATAGCCAGCAGACTAGGGCTCCAAGACCTCATAAAATCCTTAGAAAGTCTGAATTTTCGGGAGTAGTTCACATATTTCTGATTACAGCACGTAGTTTGTCCAAGGGTTTGATATGACATTTTATAATTATTTGTCTAAGATTCTAGGTTTGCTGACATATCACAGTTACTGGTCACGCAGGGTGAGGAAAGGCAGCTAGCTCCCAAAGAGTTAGAAGTTCACCTGCAAAATAACAAGAAGGACTTTTAATTTTATCTCCAGAATGCATATAATTTCCATTTTTTATCATTGTAATAAAACTTGAGAATAACTGAACAGTAAAACAAAAGCCCCCTCAAAACACAAAATTAGATTGGAAAGGCAGAAATATGTTTCACAACAAGCTGCTGGAGTTTTCAACAGGTAAATGTGAATCTCATTAGTGAAGGATAAAGACCCATTTTCTCATACTTTTCTATATGACGAAATCTATATGATGAAAACATCAAAGAAAAGACTGGCAATTACTCAGTTCCCATTAAAAATCTTTAGCTCTTTTCAGATATGGATTTCACAGATGCTTAGGAAATGTTACATGAGTAGTGAGTAGTTCCAAATATCTCCTTCTATTCAGTTGTTTCTTCTTTTATTTCTGGCAGTACTCTTCTTTCTACATTGAACTAATTTTTTTTTTTTTAATTTGAATAATCTTTTAATGTTACTTTACAAAAGAGTTACCAGAGGAGCATTTGGGATTTTAAAGTACAGGTTTTTTAAAGTGTGGTCTTCCGAAACAGAATTTTTTTATTTCCTCTTATAATAATTTTCAAAACTGTCTGAAATTTTACATATCTGAAAATCATGAAGAAAGGTTGACAACAGCTGAATTTTAACCTTAGTCCTCTCTTCTTTGTGTCCTCCAACTACTCATCTGAGAAATTTCTAAAAAAATTCGGGTTCAACTCTGTAGTAACCCAGCTAGTTCCTCAATTGCAGTGAAGCAGTGAAGTCTTTTTTCTGGAAAACAATACTGGAATTCAAGATATCCCTCTTTTGGAAGCAGAGACCTCTCTCTCTCTCTTTCTCTTTCTCTCTTTCTCTTTCTCTCTCTCCTCTCTCTCTCTCTCTGTCCATCTCTCTCTCATAGCCTTGAGAAAGTCTGCAGTGGACAAATCCTTTCCTCAGCACCTGCGCAGTGTAACCTGGTGAGCAACAAGAAATGTGAAATACAATGAGGTGGGAAGATTCCCTGAGATTAAATTCAAAGCAATTTCTGTTTCTCTCTTCTTGCCTTTGCACGTATGATAACATAATAATATATTTTCATAGTATTGTAAATACTTTAATTGGAATAAAATGTTCCTAAGGCAATGTTAGAAATGGTTTATTTGTCTCAAAAGATTTTGTGCTTTTCCCATGAAAAACAACATCTTTCATAGAAAAAACAACTGAAATGATTAATTAGTCTCATTTTTAATTAAATCATTACTCCCATTAAACAGTGATTAAATTGAAATAGCCAGATAAATTAAGAAAACAACATTTAGCCTAATTAAATTAGGTGTGGTATTCTTATTACCACTGTGGATCACTAACACAATGGAACTACAAATTTTCTTGCTTTATCATACACTCATTTATTTGTGCATGTAAATATACTTTATCACTAAAAGAAAATTATTAACAGGCTAATATATTCTTAGGTTTTAAAATATATACTTCATTTGAATTTAAAAATATTTTCATACCTGAAAATATTTATGTAAGAAGGCTACTTGGCATTTTCAGTCTTAAATTTTTGTAAAGATACTATTAAAAAAAGACTATTATGCATATTTTTAAAAATACAGAACTGTTTGTTTTTATCCTAAATTGAGTTCCTTTAGATCTGAGTTACTCTGGTTCCATTAAATAATCTTTTAGTTTAAAATAAATTTCCCTTTCTAAAGTTCCACTTTGGAAAATCTACCATTAAGTGTTTCTTACAATTCTGCTGTTCTTTCTGATAGCAGGAATGCAGCACCTCAGCTTCACATTTCACTGAAATGCTTCTTGTCAGAGGTTAGAGCTGAACAAAGAGCTTATAAGCATGTTTGCATAAGTCTATGAAATCCAAATTTTGCTGATAAAAGAGACAAATGGAAAAAGAGTTCAACTATAAAAGAGAAGGCAAAGGAGCCAAAGAATTACATCCTTATTTGCCAGTCTCCTATACAAGGATGAGCTATATTTTAAAAAATCAAGCCCAAATTTAATTTTCTTTTTATCAGTAATATAGTGCCCTTAAGAAAAATACATAAGGCTTTTACAGCTGCAAGTTAACATGAAAACCAAGATATCACATTTTAGAAAGCAAATCCACTCTGAATAAATATTCAAAGCAACAACAGTCATACGGGGGAAAAAAGAAAAGAGAGGCTTTTCTTTAATGAGAAGGTGAGAAAAGAGCTCAGTCCTTACATTTTTTATTTCTTCAGCTGTCTTTTCCAAGTTCTGGTCTTTGTCAGAGGTGTACTAAGTGGACCACTGAATTCAAATGGGGTTCTTATTTGTCTAAGGCTTGCCAAATGTATATTTCTTGGATTTTCTCCTAAAGGATTTTTCTATTGTTTCTAATTCTATTCAGAGCCTTTTCAAAAAATTCACTATTTGTTTGGAAGCTTTCCAGACACCAGAGTAACAACTTGTAGAGACAGACAAACATGGTTGAAAAGTATGTTTTGCCACAGGACACATCTATCTTAGTTCTAAGACAAGTAATTACACATTCAAACTTGGCATTTCAAGATTTCCTCTGATTTGGCACACACTCAGAAACAGGCAAATAGGATTAGCTTTGATGGGAGTAAACTGGGTGATCAGCTCAAGACCTCCAGGACAAGCCCAATCTAGACTCACCAAAAGAGAAGTAGAGCAGATTCTGGGTCTCCAACAAAAACTGCTTGGCTTTACTGGCCCCAATGACATCATAAATTTTAACACCTACATGATCATAAAAATTTCTCCATTTTGCTTAACTCTCAAAGACAGAACAAAAAACACTGCACTGCCTGTGTGTGATAAAGTAGTTCTAATACGGGCAGTTTGGAGGATTCAACCTAAAGTCCAAGACCTTTGGTTTGTTTTCTCATTATTGCAAAGTCAGATTCTTGGAAGACATTTTTAACATAAATAAGCCATTATCAAGTCTCTTCTAGCAACAATAGGAACAGAAAAAACAAAAATAAATTCACTTTTTCCAGGTTCTTTGTTTAAGAAATTCAGTGGAGAAACAAATTACTAGAGTAAATTAGTGAAATTTTGTCAGAATGGTGAAGATCTTTTACCATGGAAAAGTTAGATTTCATACTATGCAAGCACTTATTAGCCCAAGCTTTTTTGCCATCAACAACTGAAGAATTGACTGTAGTTTTAAGTATATTTTGAAAATTCAATAAATAAATTTATCAATTACAAAGTAAATTTTATTTAAGAACAGTATCCAACCAACTAGCTCGCTCACTCACTCACTCACTCACTCACTCACTCCAGTCTAATTTCTAGAAAATAAATTAATTGAAACTAGAAACCTAGTTTCATTTCCTACACAGGTATTTATTTTGTATTCCAAAGCTTTCACCACGCATTTATTTGCTGCTGAAAATAGGTTTATTTAAAAACAAAAAACAAACAAGCAGAATACTGAAAAGAAAACCTCACCAATTTCAGGATTTGTAAACTGACGGCCAAACTCGAAGAAAAGTAGTTTGACACATTACACTGGACTTTCAACAAAACAAGAAATAAAATAGGTAAAAAAGGAAAAAAAGAAAAAAGAGATCCTGGAAAGAAGCTCTCTTTATTGTAGGAATTATTTCTTTCATCAGCCGTAAAGACAATTGGAGTTATTAATATGCAATTATAGTTTCAACAGCTACAAACCTAGAATTAATTACCACTTAAATGTAGGATCTTACCTACCTGTATGGCTTTTAAATACATATTGGAAGCATTTCCTTTAGGTGTAGTCCATCTCTTTAGAAGCTGTTTTCAGTGTTTTGTTTTGTAATTGCCTCAGTAATTTTAAAAGAACAAGCAAAAATGTTTCAGTAATGATGATGGAAAAAATATATCGCTTTAAGCATGCATTTTTATATGTAGCAGCATAAATATTCTTTAATAATTTTTAAGAGACAGATCCACATTAACATTCTCCTGAGCACAGCTGAACTGATAAATTAAGGGAAAGTGTGTATGCATTAATAACATGACTAGATAAAGAAAAGCTTTAGAAATTTAACTTAATTGATGTCTTAAAATTCTGAAACATATGGAAGTCTAATTTTTGTTGCAATTTTTTTATTTATCCAAGTGATTCTATCTATATAGATTTTATCTAGAAACATCTACTGGCCTTGTGGAAGCACAAATTATATGAACCAGAAAAGCTGCTCTAATAGGTTACTGGCTGGTGTTGTATAGGTGGCACCGTTTTTTACAGCTAAAAACAGTAATCATTCAATACTGAACTATATTTATATTTTGAAGATGTCAGTGAATGCACCATCTTGGAGTAATACATAGGGGGAAAGCAAGGAATAAAAATAAAATAAATACATTTATTGAGTGCATGTATGTCATTCTAGAATTTATTTATTGGGTAGCACAAGTATCCTAACATAATCCTTTTTCCCAGCAACTTTACTTAGTGTCCCATATATCTACTGAGAATCAGGATGACTGGACATCTTGCTAAATACTAAATACTCTACTGCATGGATAATACTGCTAGGGTTAAAACAAAAGGCCTGGAATCTAAGAAGGTTTATATTTTATTCCAGATTCTTGAAATAAAGCTAACTTGACTAGAAAAAGTGGATGCAAGGCAGCTTGAAAATCTGTGTCTTTTTATAAGTATATGATACTGGGGAAGTAGATCAAAGGAGCAGTAGTAGAAATCTGAAACAATCAAATTTTTGAGCTAATCAAATTTTTTTTTCTCTGAATTTATTTCTGCAACAAGCAAGCAAGCTGGGAAAGTATAGAGAAGATGACAAAAATCAGAGAGGTAAAGGTTAAAAAACAATGCATATTCATAATTTTTTATTCTTGATATAGGTAGTTGAAAAGAACATCTTACAACAAAAAAAAAAATCAAGAGGTATGAAGAGGTAAGGTTTGACTTACAAAGTAGTTAAAGGTTGCCATAATTTTAGCAACAGATAAATGGAGGGCATGTCAGCTTTCTGAAAATACTTACTCCTGAACATACTAAGTATCAGGAGGCAAGTTCAGCAGGTGAGCAGTCAAATATGGAAGATTAGCACTGTAAAAACAGATTACAGAGCAGCTGCCTGAAGACAAAACACCCTGTTCTACAATCATCTCCCATTATGCAAAATAAATTAATTTGTATATGGGTAATCCTGTGATGCAAAGAACCTCTGCTGGAAGTACTACTGTTGACTGAGAAGGATGTGTCTTTTCTGTAAGCCAAAATTAAATCACCATCTCTACATGGGTTTAAAGTGGGATCTGTAGTCTATTGTATAAAACTTAATTGTTCTTATGGATAAGATGAGATTAGTGTGGTCCCAAGCAGAAGAAAAACATAGACTATTGATCCATGAATAAATCATTACAATTGATCAACACCTACACTTTCACTGATCTTTCTAAGCTCACCTTGTCCCTGTCACTGTCTTACCTCATTCACAAGTGCTACAGACCAAAATCTGTACGCAATGAAATGGCTGAGCTCTCTGATGGAGTCACTGGGCCAGCCTATCCATTTCCATGCAAAATATTGCACTGCACTGCTGTTCTATTTCCTCGTATGGCACACTTATGCTGCAGAGGCCTTGATGCCATGAGAACACAGATTTCAGGCACACCGGCTGAGTAAGCCAGGCATGCAGACCTGGTGAATACCTTCAAGGCTTTACTGGGAATGGGCCTTCATATGCCCATATATTTCCTTCCTTCCTTCCTTCCTTCCTTCCTTCCTTCCTTCCTTCCTTCCTTCCTTCCTTCCTTCCTTCCTTCCTTCCTTCCTTCCTTCCTTCCTTCCTTCCTTCCTTCCTTCCTTCCTTCCTTCCTTCCTTCCTTCCTTCCTTCCTTCCTTCCTTCCTTCCTTCCTTCCTTCCTTCCTTCCTTCCTTCCTTCCTTCCTTCCTTCCTTCCTTCCTTCCTTCCTTCCTTCCTTCCTTCCTTCCTTCCTTCCTTCCTTCCTTCCTTCCTTCCTTCCTTCCTTCCTTCCTTCCTTCCTTCCTTCCTTCCTTCCTTCCTTCCTTCCTTCCTTCCTTCCTTCCTTCCTTCCTTCCTTCCTTCCTTCCTTCCTTCCTTCCTTCCTTCCTTCCTTCCTTCCTTCCTTCCTTCCTTCCTTCCTTCCTTCCTTCCTTCCTTCCTTCCTTCCTTCCTTCCTTCCTTCCTTCCTTCCTTCCTTCCTTCCTTCCTTCCTCCCTCCCTCCCTCCCTTCCTCCCTTCCTCCCTTCCTCCCTTCCTCCCTTCCTCCCTTCCTCCCTTCCTCCCTCCCTCCCTTCCTCCCTCCCTCCCTCCCTCCCTCCCTCCCTCCCTCCCTTCCCTCCCTTCCCTCCCTTCTCTTCCTTCTCTTCCTTCTCTTCCTCCCCCTTCCCTGTTACAGCAAATTGGAGATAAGGAACTTTTCATTATGCACTTAAGACAAAAGAATGAATCAGTTTGAATCTTCTGTACAGTGCTTCTTTACAATTATGCCTATTTTAGAGGGTTGAATAATTTCTCCTACTTTTTGCCATCCCCTGAGAATCCATGCCTTCATTCTGGGATACCTGAATACCATTTATATACCAACTTTAGGACAGACAGAATGGTGCAGCAACCTGTTGTGTCTAGACATCTGCTTGGACAAAAAGTAACCACCACTGAAAGAAAGGGAAGGATACCATATTTTGTATTTTAAAGCTGTGCTTTGGCCATCAGGAGTTCAGACACTGATTACAGAACACTCCCCATCTGGGACAACATTCAATGGAAACATTCCTCAAGTGAAGGAAAGATTTTTGGACAAATGTCTATTTTTAGCTCAAAATTTCTTTTATTGTCTCATTTATCCACACTCATCTTTCTTGAGCCCACCCTCTCCTCCATTATCTGGCTCAGTGATACCACGATGATTTTTTGCCTTTTCTTCTTTTATATACTTTTTATGTACTCTCAGTATTTCTAGCATGCAAGTAATTCTTTAAGCCTGATATCTTAGCATAGTTCTGCTATGCTAAGAAGGCAAGAAGACCAAACATCCTAAAAGGCTCACAGTTGGAGGGTGCAAAGCCCTATGCTATCCTGAGAAACCAAGGGTCTCTCTGGACATATTTTGTAAATTTAAGGATTAAGCCCCATCTGAGAGTAATACTTTAGAGTAGGGGCATGTTACACCGTTCATTTAAGCTTCTTTTGAGAATCTTTGTGAAATTGTCTAATTTGCAAGGTCTATGAAATTGTATATGCAGACGGGTGCATTTTGGCATATTCCACCTTGACAAATTGGGGCACCTTAGGATCCTTATTATTAAATATCAAAGTAAAAACCCTTTTATCCCTTAACCATGTCTGGCTCATAATTCTAGGTCTGGGAAAAAGGCATCAGCACTAATGGCTACCTAAGAAACATCTTCTGCTGGCAGACCTCTGCCCTTAACATTCCTCAGAAATTATAGAAAATTCACATGTTCAAAAAATATAATCCTGATAAATGTCCTTCTGTCTTTTCCAAAGTTATAAACAGTGGTTGTAGTTGAAGTTACGTTTAGCAAATAGCTTTTAGTCCCTTACTAACATGTACAGCTCATACAGGCAATGCAAAACAATTCACAGAGAAGAAGAATGCTGACTTAATATCTTAACTGCAAAAATTATCATAGGCTTTCTTCAAATAACTTCAAAAACTATTTTGTGACTTATTTGTCAACAGATCATAAGAGGCTCATTGGCTTCTAAAGGCTAATAAAACATAAAATACTCAATACACAGCAATATTATATATGAAGTTACAAATTCAAAAGTAATTTCTATTGAATTTTCCTGATAATAGCATTTAAAAAGAAAACAACCAAACAAAAAGGTAATGGAAGTACAGAAGTTACACTGAAAAGATAAACTTAAAAATAATTTATTTACCTCTTTTTTTTACTAGTGTATAACAAACATTAAAAACATGTGTTTTCATGAGTAAAAAAAATGTGTCTAATTGCTAGGTAGAAAGATGCACAGGGAACCAGGGCTATTATTATAAATATTGCAAGTCAGCACTACTATTATATTGAGGCCAAGTCTCAGAGTTGCTCAAGGTAATAAACATTCAAATCACTTTGTTTCATAAATGAGTTCTTAAACTCATTAAACTCAGCAAATTTTAAGACAGAAGGACAGAACTACTACATGGAAAATGTCAATTACTGTCGAGGGAATCTGATAAATGAGTCTGAAATGCAAAATTGTCGAATTGTCATGAAGAAAATGTAGCAAAAAACTGATGAAAAAATAAGAATAGGTTAGGCAACGTCCTCTGTCAGGAAGACACTCTCCCTAACATTAATACCTCATGGGTGATAGGTGGACATGTCTCTAGAATGTATTGACCATGTGGATTTGATCTCTTCTATTACTGATGCAGCTGGAGATATTTGACTGACAAGTATAAATACAAATTTAGAGGTCTCAGAGTCAAATAAACCCTCAATCTTGGTGATCAGGAGGACTGTCAGATACTTTTACCATTTACTTCCCAAGTAAAATACATAACATGATAAATGTGAGCTTTCTGCTTCTTCCTTCTTTTTCAGTCCAGAACTTATTTCAATCTTTCTATTTTTCTTTAATTTGTACACAGTATTTCTTTAAGAAAGTGGAACTGAAGTGTTTCTGTGACAGAAGCATTCACAGTAACATCCATAGCAACGTCCAAAGCCCCAACTTCAATTTTTCTTAAGTGGCTTTTTTACCAATTCCCATTAACTATCACCACTAATTAGAGTTTTTATAATCTTTATGCACCAATTAAGTTTTTTTTTCTTATAATACTTACCTGTCTTAAGATCATATAGGCATTAGATTTTCATTTAAAACAAAGATGTCTTTTTTCTTTAAACTGTGATGTGTAGTATATTAAGGCTATTAGGAGATTTATTGGTCTACCATAACATTTTACAGCATAACAAATTAAATGTATTCTTCAAAGCTTTGCCTAATTTTTTGTCATGAACCACATAACTCTCACAATCATGTTGAATGAATTCATAATGATTGAACATTTAAAATAGTGAGAAATAATACATTTTAAATTTTAAGCCGTATTATTCATTATGAATCAATTTTAATAATACTGGCAATGTATTCAGCACATATCCCTGTAGTTGTGATGGGTCTCAGTAATCTGATTGCCATATAATTTAATAGACATTTTCCTTGTCTTGGTTGTTATGAAAAGCATTATTTTATAAAGGGTCCCAGTAATATTTTCAATGGTTTTTTCAAACTTCAAATTAGTTTCTCAACACTATTAGGAGTTCAGAATAGTCCACATTTAATATACACCAAGAGTCCTAAAGAGATTTTTGCTGTAGTTTAGTGCCATTAGGTCTACCAATTCTTGACTTTAATGTCAAAGCAGGGACAGCAATTTCAGATTAGTTTAGCTGCCTGAAACACTATTTTCATTCAGAAGATAAACTCCAATTGACTTCAGAGGAGCAAGTTCAAGACCCTTGTGGGCAGAAAAGCACCCATGAATAAGAAACTCACTTATATAAAAGATTAGCATACTCCTTCCTTGGCAAGAGAGGTAAGTACTTATCCAAAAACTGCATACTTAAAAAACCTTTCCTTGTTTAAATAAGTATCTGCAGCCCTTGACTACACCAGCAGTGTCTTAAAAGAGTGTGTAAGTAATGAAGGTCACTCAAGCCTTAAAGCATAAATGCATCATGATTTGACTTACAAGTCCTTTATCTTAGTGTTCTGAGAATATCAGCTATTGCATGTAGGCAACAATCTTATTTATCTGAAAGTCTGGAGTGGATTAAAGGACAGTTATAGGAATCTCAGTAATTAAAAGCATTCAATAGAGCCACACCTTAGATGCACTCTGTATTTATTCACTAATGTTCCACATTGATCATGTGAATATTAGCTAACATAAGTTGAGCACAATACATATGATTTACAAATGTGCCAAAACAGCAATTACTGAAGCAGAAATTGCCAAAAAGGATTCACTGAGGATGAAGATGGATTACTGCAAAGGTCTAATTCTCTGTGCTCTCCTGATTGTATATACATCTAAAGAAAGAATGGCAGCATTTTCAAAACAAGTCAGAACAATTGCAAAATGAATCACAAACCTTTCATTTTCTTCATTGAGCCACTTACTGTTTTAACAGAATAAGTCTTTTAGACAGGACACTGGGTAGAAAACTTCCTTTTGAGAAGAAAACCTCACGTACGAGGATTCATTTATCACAAGATTACAGTAATTCAGTGGGTTTAAATTAAGGGTTAACTGATTAACTCATGTAGAATCCCTTTCAAGAAGACTGTGGTAAACAGAATTATTGGCAGCAACAAGTGCCTGTTTTTCTCTTTGTGAATCTGAAAGATTTCAGTAATTCCTATTATTGATCTGATCTTTCACTCACATTGGACAGAGATAAACCAGCAAATAGATTCCATGCTTGCTGAAAAACTTCAGTTTATACTCTGTATTGTGCAAGTACCTATGTATCATCCATGTAGTATAGGCACACCCAGTACATATGGAATTTAAACAGTGCTATACAAAGTGACAGTTTGGTTTTAATGTTCTAAAATTTCTCACATGAATGGTTTGTGCCATATAATTCACAGTGCAAAAAGTAAGACTGTATGGTGCTGAAAGGATCAAAGAAAACAATTGTTAAAAAGGTAGCTGAGAGAAACTACAACACCTGTAAAGATTTTATATGAGTTTGAAAAATGAAAAATTCAGTCACTGAAAAAATGTCTATTTTAGCATATGAAAATGTAGAACCTCTTCTAGAAGTAGTGAATTGAAAATCTAAACTTTATTGTCTTCTTAAAAAAAGAATCCTTGGGAATGGACATTTTAAATTTCTTAAGTAAATAGTTAAATGTTTACAGTATTCTGTACCAAGTCAGCTATTAGAAAAATCTCCTAGACTCTGCATGCATTTCACTCACAGTCCTGGCTCTGAAAATCCCAACAAGTTTTTTTTCTGCTGTAAGTTTTTTTTTGGCTTAGGCCTGTGAAGTTAACTCATATATGGACAGTATGAACTTTGAAAAGTTCTACCCAAATAACAATTTAGACAGTCATAATATTCAGAAATACACCAAAAAACAATGCCTTTGAAGGAACACAAGTTCATATCTGATATTCTATTACTATAGATAAACAATGTCACTTTTAATGAGAATATTCACATGGACTTGTTTAAATAAAGTAAACTAAGTGATTGTGGTGAAATGTAAACAATCAATGACTTTTGATTTCTCATAATTCTCAGTGTCTGCCTCTTGGCTTGACAGTTCACACATGGCAGTAGCTCATTCATCAGCATTGTTTTCCAGGCACAATCATAACAAAGAAAAACGCACATAATTCCCCAAAAGAAAACTCTCTACTTTCAAATTCCTGTCTCCCTTTAATGGGCAGTCATGCTGATATCTTATGTGATATCAGCAGGCTTGCAGCATGTGAGCCACTGCTGACTTAAGCTCCTGACACCAATGCTTGGATTCAACAGTGTCACATAAAATCTGATCTTCTGTCCTTTTGTCCAAATATATACTTGCATGTATTTTCAGAGAGTTCCTCTGTGTGATAAACAGTTAATAGCTGAAGTTAAGATATAGATAGTGATTATTGGTACCTCAAAGGGTTGCTAAACAAGATTTCTGTGTACCACACTGAGTACCCATGAACAATTTGTTAAGTCTAACAGGTCAAACATACAAAGCAAAGTAACTTGTGTATATTTGTAATTCTGGATTACAGATTTATAAACATCATAAGTTGGTGTTAATATACCCCATTGACTTACTGTAGCTCATGCCACAAAGACTACAATAAAAAGATATCATTAAATTATCAGAACAATAACAATATTTGTGGCCTCATTACTAAAGTGTCAAAAGTTCTAGGCTCCACATTGCAAAGGCCTTTGTAAGTTAAATTAATTCACACAGAGTTTGAAGCACATGTTTCAGCTACAGCTGACCACATTTGCTACTGAGAAACTTGTTATCCTTTCCAAACTACGGTTGGTTAATTTCAATATTATATAAGACAAGGAGAATTTTTTGCAAATCAAGTGGTAACCATAATATTTTCTTGCATTATGCTGCACACATCCCACATATATGTACAAAGGTATGTAAATATATCCACATATATATACATTCAGTGTATGTTCAATGTGTGTATGTGTGCATTAATAAACACAAGTTCATTATTAAATATTCTGTAAGCCTTCATGATATTCTGCAGAACAAAGATCTTTGTTTATTATTTTTTATTTCCCCTGACTTTTGGCATGGCGGAATTTATTCTCATATTTTGTGTGCATGACTAATGATGCAATTCACTTTCTTATTAGTCTTCTAGACAACAAGTATATATTTTAATTTTGACTGCTATTTTTTTCTTTCACAAAGGCAAGAACTGCATAAGTCTTCTATTTCTGTTACATGGACATACAGACCTTGAAGAGGATATTTACTCAGGTTTGTCTTAGCATGATGGCATTCAAGGTTTGTCAGTTGTAGTGAATCTGATGGAAAAAAAGACATCAGAATTAAATGCATAGCAGAACAATTCACATTGTCTAATTCAAATACTCAGTATGGATAATTAATGTTTGGAAGACCAGGTCCTCAGCAGTGTAATTCACTTCATAAAGTACTCCAAAAACCTGCCAGCTGCCAGACTTGTATGGTCTTGATTGTCCCTTTCAGAGAACAGAGATTTTGGGGCATCTCTGAGGCCTGGATTTCCTCAAAATACTTTAAAATGGTGTGGTCTACAGCTAGATGTTTCTTGTTTTATATTCATCAGAGAAAAATCTAGTATAGTGCTAAAAATATGTTAGGAAAAAAAACTGAAGGTGTTTTAATCATGTACTGAAGATTCTCTGACATATCTGAATATACAGTAGGATTTAAATTAAAGGGGTTTTTGCTTTTAGAAATTGGCAACTGCCCCGTGTATGTCATTGAATATCTATACTTTTTTGTTACCATGCCAGGATAGAGTCAGATCTTGCATTTGAGCCACAATTGCTTACAACACATGTGCAAAACAAAACAGAGTTTAGAACAGATTTAAGGGGGCGTGTAGGGGAGGGAGTACACAGAGGTCTACATGTTTTCCTTACTGTACAAGCTTTCTTTGAGGTAGAAAATGGAATTAGACTCTGGACAAATCATTCAGGAGACGCATCATTCCTTTAGAAAAATTAGTGAGGGAGTAATGACTAAGGTCTTTTTGGACATTTGAGTAGTTGTTTGTGCATTTGCTACTGAGAGATATGATTTAAAGGAAGGACATAAAACTGGAGCTATTTGTTTGCCACTGTTTGTCACTTAGTTTCTCATCAACTTCTACTTCAACACCTCCAGTGCAATAACTGGATACTGCCAATCATAGAAACAAAGCTCTCAACCAAGCACCCCTCCAGTGAAATCCAAGTACAACAGTATCTCTTGCTCTCCATGGGAGAAAAATATCCCAGACACAACTTCAACTTATGTATGGTAATCAATTTGTATTTAAGTATGGAAAGTTTCAGTGGCAATGTTTGCATGAATGTACAAATACAGTTTGGATAACTGATCTACAAAGTGTGTCATGTGAGGAAAGCAGGAAGTCAAAATGCTTGTTCTAACTAAACTGACAGCTTGGCCTTGTGTGCCTCTCCAAAAATGATATGATGAACAATTCATTGTGCACCCTCACAGTGCAGCTGCTGTGGGGACCTGTGAGGATCTGACACACCTTGCTTGACTAAAGCGTATAGAAACACCCATGAAAGCCACTCTGATCAGCTGCTAAGTTCAGGAAGATTCACACATTTAAAAAGTCATATTTTTACAGTTATATAAATTTGAAATTCAGTATTCAATTTTCTCAAATCCCAATTGGCGAATTTATGAGGTGCTATTTTAAAAAATTATAGACAAATATGCATATGTGACTCCCTTTTGCATATGATGTAGGTTCCAATTAAATTTGTCTGTTTTCTTTACATTCTGTATGGAAACTTTTGAACAGAACCTAAATGAATCATCTTTAGAAAGTGCAAAATGATGTCTGACAGCTTTAAAAATTACTGTTACTGGCTAGTAGTCAAAACCTTAGTCTATTTAATGATAAGCTTCTGTTTCATGCAAAACTTTTTGTGTAATATTTACATGTACTTCTTAAGCACATATCTTCTTGCATGCCATATAGTTTCCACCTTCTGTATATTTCCAAATTAAAAATATGGAAATCGACATGAGGTAGATCACAATCTGGCTTTCCTCTGTGGGAGGACTGTTACTCTGCATCAGAGAAGATACATTTCATGGGCACTTTTTCTTCTTGCAGATGGGCTCAAATCACATGAATACCATTTGACAAGTGCATCCTTTGCTTGGCTTGAACAGGTCGAACATTCAGTCCACATTCTGCATGGCAGACTCCCATCATCATCTTGCAGATCTCTGTAACTATCCTTCGAAAGATAGCAATGATTATATGAGCATAACGATTTACATTTCAGGTATTTCTATTTGTTGTAAATCAGTTTAAAAGCAGAGGCATGTGAAAAAAGATCCAAAAAGAAGGACAACTTTTACAATGTGTAACCCAACTGAAAGTACTCTTCAGCAAGTGCCAGGAAAGGCTTGTTAGCAAATCAAGCAGACAAAATCAGGCAGTGGAAAAGAACTAGTTAAAGTAAAGGGCAGTAGAAGCACAGGAGTAGGTGAAAACAAACTGTCAGTGAATAAACAGAGATTGAAAGTCATGGGGAGAACAATGTAGAAGGATAAGATAATGAAACAGTTTTCTAAATATGTTATCTGTTTTGAAGGCAGCATTCATTCAGTGCTTGAAAAATGTTAGGTAAGGTGAATATCAACATTAGACTTGTATAGCATGAAACTGTGTGTTAACTAAGCTGACAAAGAAGTGGAGAGTCTTGAAAACCCCAGCAACCTTTTCATTTGTCTTGTTTATAAATAGAAGGTTTTAAGAATTTCCATTAAGCAAGACTGTGATCCATTTTCAGTTTCAAACACAAGCTAGCTGTATGTTTGTGATGTTTTATAGCCTTCTAGTAATTTTTCCTCCATAATATTTTGTTCAGCATAGGTAATATGTAACCAACCAAAAAATAAAATGTGTCTCACTTCATTTTGAAAGTCCACAGACAATTTTCTACATAATATTATTGAACTCATTATGAGTATTCCTATTGAAAAAATGATATATTTTTAAAGCTATATGTTTGTAGAAATATTCTTCAAATGAGTAGTTGTTATAAAAGCGGGTTAGATTGTATCTAGGATGCTGAAAATTTGCAAAACTTTTTAAAAAAATAGTCCTTCCACATTCATGACAATTATTTAAATTCATTTCACCCTATTTACAACATCAGGCTGAGTAATTTGGATCACTGTATTTAGCAGAAAAAGCACTTCCTCATAATATTTGCAGATTTCAACACAACATAAATAGTTATTACTTTTTAAAAAATATAACATAATATTAGCAGTAAAACCAAAATCAAGTATATATAAATATACATATAGATTAACAGAAAATATGACAGAAAAGTCACCCTAACTTGAAAGAAAGACTTTATTGATTTCCACATAAATATGAAACAGGGCCATTAGGCCATCTTATTAGGGGCATAAAAGCAGTGCATCTAAAATAATATGGACTGAGATAGTTTGGTTTTCAACTTCATGGATTTTTGGTACAACCACAGTCAAATCTGATTTAAAAAATATTTCTGTACTGAAGTTAACCAGCAAATCTAAATCTCATTTTCAATCCTATTATTCAGTCCAAGAAACTGCCAAGCCTGATGTGTCTAATATTGTTAGCTCTACTATATATTGAAATACATAAATGCAAATGAACTGACTAGTCATGAATTGCAAAACAGCCAGTAATATATTGCTAAGGGGATGTTTTCCTTGTTATGCTTCCTATGAGAATCTCATTCATTGGAATACCATTCAGAATATATGGTATTTACCTATCAATCTCAGCTTGTAAAGGAAGTTTTTAAATTCTTGATTGTGGAGGTATTAATATATATAGTAATGGTACAGTTTGTACTAAAGTTATTTTATGCTCCTAACCACCAGAGCATCAAAGTAACTGACTGTGCAGTAAGACAAAAAATCTGAAGGTAGCATATTTGATTGGAATATCAACATACTAAGAGACTAAATGGACTCTCAAAGACATCCAGCAAGATTTTATTCTTTAGGCAATTTGAGCAGGATTCTGATTCGCTAAAAATCCTTTTGTCATTGTTCCTCTTGATTTAGTAGCTGATTCTAAAGTTAAATATTAAATACAGCTACAGAGCCTTTGGGGAAAAAAATTTGGAAGCAGGTTTGGGAGATGGCTAAAGGCCTTTATCTGGAATTTATAGTAGCTGAGTGCAATTAAGACCATATGTACTTCTACTTCTAGAAATTCTGAAAATTTCCTCATGGAAACATCATTTGCTATTTTCAGAGGATTCCACAGGTCAAGTGTTCATTGGTGACAGTTTCTCAGATGTGAACCTGCTCAGCCCAAACAGCTGTTTGAAACATAGCCTGGCCCTGACCCCTGTGGTACGGCAGCATCCAGCAAGTCCTGCACCCTGCCCACATGGCACACGCTCTGCCCAGTAGCCCCATTCCATCTTGCTACTTCACTTTGGTTTGCTGTTCACTCCTGCTCCCAGAACCTCAGCACACAGGACAGAACATCCCAGAACAGGATGCACAGCAGTCTGACATCATGCTCCCAAAAGGCCCTGGTGTAAGAAAGCAGGAGCAAGAAAATGGGCACACTTTTCAAAAGTATAAAAGGAAAATCAGCATTCAAATAGTTAAGCAAACACAATTAATAACTGTAGAAGTTAGTCAAAACTAGATTAAAAAAGTAAATTACAGGATTCCGTTTAATATTCTGAGTTATACAGGTGCTCACTCACCCTGTTTACAGTGCCTTTAAGGACAGCACAGCTTTAGATATCTACACATATTTTCTGCATCAAAGCACTTCCCCTGGGCAGTGCTAAAAAGGAAATAAAAGGAAAATTTCTTGCTTATTCTCACTCTGTTACTCTCAGGAGTTTTTTTAGTTGTCAAAAGGTTTCATTTTTCTTTTTATATCTTCTGCTGACTAGCTCAGTGCACTCTTCTACTTTGCTTTTGTCTTCTACCCTCTTCTAACCCCCCATAAACTGCAATTTGCCACTGTCAGAATTTCAAAGCCCTTCTGCAGTTTAAAATAATTGTGAGAGGTTTGACTTTGGCACTGCTGTAGTAATGCTGATGAACTCTGCCAGATGTTTAAAAGGAAATAAATAGTTGGAGCTTGGAAACTCATCCCCCCCACCAAAACAAAACAAAACAAAACAAAACAAAACAACAACAACCCCATCAGGTTTTTAAAGGTGTCCCACTAAGAATTATACAGATGTCTTTGAGTAACAAAGAAAAATGTCAAATAAGCAGTTAACGAAGAAGAAAGAAACAAACTGGCACATCAGCACTTTTAAGCTTTTTCCAGAAATGAAAGCATCATATGTGAAAAATCTCTTTGAGGTCTGATGTCAACCAAATATGCACAAACTTATGTAGTGGTTGTTCCATTACAGCAGCTTTCTATTCTCCTGTTGAACCAGAAATGAATGAGAGACCTGAAATGACCTTCATGCTCTTCTGTGGTTCTGGGCCTGATACAATTTTGACATAGAAAGACAGAAATTCTTTACAAGTTTCATATTTGGATGCCGGCTTCTTGAAGACAGATATAAATAAACATCAGAGATTCTGATATTCTACATTTATTTACCTTTGGGAAAAACTTTTACTCTGCATACCAACTTTGAAGTTGTTGTGAATTTAGGTACATGCTCAAATGCTCAAACTGGTGTGTTCTAACAAGTTATCATTCAACAGCTAAGGTCGATTAATTAGAGTGATACACATTCTTACCCAGTTTCAAATTAAAATTAATTTTAACTGAAGAGAAAGATATTTTGTAATAGGCACTTACTCTTTTTCCCCTATCAGTTATATCCTTGGATTCTAATTTAAAAATCATAATTTTTCAGTTGTATAACTATATTCTTTTACCATATCTCCTCCTTTATGTGTCTTACAATAAATCTTGATTTATGATAATATTTAAAAACAAAAAAGAGGACTCAATTCTAGTTACTTCTTCTGTATTATTCCCTTAATCTTTCCTACATCCATCACTGTTCCTCACTGCTAACAGGAGGAACATCTACTTCTACTATACAACCTGAACAATGTCAATTAGAACCTCCTATTCTTAATAATATTGGCTTCTTTGGAGGCAGATTTGTAAGAATGGATGGACATTCTTGCTGCCTTTTTGAGGGAAATCACAATTTTTATTCATAAGTTTAATACAGGCAATTTTGCTGAGAGGAAAAAAATGGGAGCAGAAAGAACATCAGGAAATTTTGGAAAGAGTCTTCCAAAATGCAAATAGAAATCCTTTACCTAGTGTCAGTGGCCAGCACACATAATTACATTGATGTTGGTTTAATGGAAGTGTGTGTTCTCACTGCTGAGTGCTCTGACAGAGCATTGCTGACCCCTGAATTAATAACAGATTCTCATCACCTTGATGAATGCATAATAAGTGAGCTGACAGTATGTCACATATTTTCACGATTCTCAAGTTCTGCAGTAATCACTCTGGAAATGCTCTTTGTTCTAAATAAATGCTCCTTGTTCTAAAGTAAGAAAAATGAATGTCAAAATGTGCATTTTACTGTGAACCTTCTGGTTTGAGCCATTTTTTTTTTTGGTTGCTGTTGTTGTTTGTACTTATGATATTTTTTCTGCATATTTTTGAGGGCTGCTTACTTCTGATAAATATAAATCTATAATTTTTAAAATTGTTTATTCATTACAACTGTTTGGTATATTTTGCACATAGCACAAAAAATGGGAGCAGAAATCTATATTGAACAGTCTGGGATCTTTTCCCAATGATGTTTCATGCTGCAGCCCAAACCACAGGCATTAGACCATAATATCATGGGTAAGAAATTAGAATATTTCAGGTCTGTTTAACACTGTGAATGTTTTACAGTTGATTACATTAAACTGCTAAAATGGAGGTGGTTTTGTATGCTGAAAAGAAATCCAGTGTTTAGTGGTCCTCAGATTCTTTCACCTGTGCAGATTTCTCATCTAGTGAATAAAATAACCCACATCAGTTAGCACGTGGCCTGTTAATATGCAGTGCCATCATGATTATGCTGTTTTGTTTACAAGAGAATGCTGCTTTTATTTTTTCTTTTTTTCTCCCTTTTTATTTTTTTTTAAGAAAACCATGTTTTAAGTAGCTTGGGTAGGCAGCTTTTTAATTAGAAGGCTCCCATACTACACAAAGAAAGAAAATGTGTTTCTAGTAGCAACAGCGATTGTGTGGAATACATTAAAGGAATAAGCTGAGTAAACCAGCATAAATTTTTCACAGTCAATTCACAAAACTATCGCTAAAGAAGTAACCTCTCCAAATATCTTTGAAGGAAACAAATCCCCAAGAAAACCTTCCACAGATAAACTTGCTTTTTTGGATTTCAGTTTTACACAGACAATCCTGTAGTGCTGGTCAGTAATATGATGAAAAAAACCTTCTTTCCAGTATTTTGAGATGTTAAGGTAATTATTCACAGTCTGATGCACAGAAATAATTCTAAATGTAGTAGTTTTGGCGTCCACAACAATATCAACTTCATTTAAAAAAAGATTCTTTAGTCATAAATCTAAGACCCAAGAAGACAGAAGAATAATTATAAGATGGATTCTGGGAGGAAAACAAGTAAGTTTCCACATCCTGCAGTGGGAAATATGTGACTATGTTGGATAATCATTGAATGAAAAAATGGTGACCACAAAAAATACATTAATTTAAATGGAATCTTTAATTCTGCTGTACATAATTGCTTGTTTTGCCCACATCCAGATTCAGACTTTTTTGTTTGTTTTCCCAGTACTTCAGCTTGCATTTTTATTGTCACAGAAAGCAAGGACGATTTCTGAATCTATGTCTGCAGCTGATCAGTCAGCTGTCCTTCAGGACAAGAATGCATAAAGTCAAGCAATACAGAATATTCATTTGGTCAAAGTGCTCTCATTTTCAATGTTAGTTTTAGGGTATTCTGCACTTAGGCAGCTTCCAGCTGCTTGTTTTCTCTTATTAGTCAAGTCCAAGTGATTTCTCTTTTCTAAAGAGGATTTTGGAGAGTTCAGTTGTCCATTTTATTAATCTCTTTCTGAAATTGACTCTTTGATATGGGTAACAAATGGTTCTGCATTAAAAAAAATGAATTAAAATTAATGGGATTCTCCCCATTGTATCTTTACTCCTGTTCTCATACACAAAGAATGCTAAAGAAACATAGAATGGTTTGCATCAGCAGAGATCTAAAAGATGATCTCACTCTAACCTGCCTGCCATGCTCAGGAACATTTTCCACCAGATAAGGTTGCTCAAAGCCACATTCAACATGACCTTGAACTCTTCCAGGGATGGGGCATCGGCAGTTTCTCTGGACACTGACATCACCGTCAAGAGATTCTTCCTAATAACTAATGTGACAGTATCCTCTTACAGTTTACAACGCTTCCCCCTTGTCCTATCTCTACATGTTTTTGTAAAAAGTCCCTCTCCAGCTTTCTTAGGCCCCCTTTAGGTACTGGAAGTTGTTATAAGGTTTTCCCAGAGCCTTCTCTTCTCCAAGGTGAACAACCCCACCTCTCTCAGCCTCATGGAAGACATGTTGCAGACCTCTGATCCTTTTAAAGGCCCTTCTTCTGACCCATTCCAACAGGTTCATGTCCTTCTTGTCTTGGGGGCCCAGAGCTGAACACAATCCTGCAGTTGGGAGGTCATGAGAGCAGAACAGAGGACAATCACCTTACTTGACCTTCTGGTCACATTTCTTTTGAGGTTGCCCATGACGCTGCTGGCTTTGTAGTCTGCAAGCACCCATTGCTGGGTAATGTCAAGGTGCTCATTCACCAACACCCCCAAGTCATTATCCTCAGGGCTACTCTCAATAATTCGTAGACACCTGGGCATATTAACTACTGTTTTCATAAAACATAATTATTTGTTAATGGAAAGAGAGAAGGACAAGAACACATAGTGCATAAGTAATACTGTAAGCAGAAGAAACAAAGACTGCCTCAACCATTTACCTCAACCTGTCAGGGAGAGTGAAGACAGCAGAATGAAATATGCTGAGAATTTGTGAGTTTTCTATTTCTATTTAAATTCTTTCCATTGTTAAAATTAATTACCTTATTGTTTGGATAAAAAAGGAGGTGAACATCACTGTCTGAAGGATAAGTAAGGAGATAGGTAGATAGATGGATAGATAGATAGATAGATAGATAGATAGATAGATAGATAGATAGATAGATTAGAATAGATAGATAGACATATATAGGCAAGAAAATATTTATAAGACCATAAATTTAAAAAACTTATTAAATATTCTGTAAGGATAAAAGCACTACGAATAGGCTTAGATGCACTTTTCAGTAGCATTGCTGGAGGTGGTTTAAAAGGTCATAAATAGATCAGTATCTTCATTCTAATTTATTAAAGGTGTGTAACAATAATTTTTTATAGATATGAAAATTGACCTATTTATATATCTGTAAAATGTTGCTCCATATAATTGGGATAATATTTCAAAAGAAAAAAGCTATTATTAATTTTTTCACCCAAAACCTAAAAAACTACATTAATTACAGTGCAGAATTATCATATCTAGTAATACTCTCAAATATTATTTTGGGGTGAAAGAAGTTAACACACTGTGTAAAGAGCATTTTGGATTGCTTTAGACAATCTTACCAAATGGCATGGGAATCCAAATCACTTTGTTATAATGAATGTCAGTACCTAAATAGTACAACTGCAAATAAAGGTCATTCTTAATTTCTGGTAACATTCAGAATTTGCAATAGACTGACCAATCTTGCATCAGTTTGGTCACCAGTGTTCAACTACAGGCCACGGTTCAAATTGTTTTTATTTTTGCTGAGTCAATGAAGAAGATATTAAATCATATACTTTAATTTCTCACAGTACTTGGTCCCCATAGGATTTAGAAATTGCTTTAAACTTTTGCACTGACTTCAAACAGTGCATTCAACATTCATTATTTTAGTGACTTTATTTTGTACGTGATCTGTACCACTATGCTCCTGCCACTTGGAGATTTATCTTTTACATTTTTAAGAAAAACTTGAAGTAGCTGTTAATATTCCAAGAGGACTGAGATTTAAACCCCGAAGCTTGCTGTTAGCAAGTTGTGCCTTCAGGAAAAAATGAATACGCAAGTTGGGCTGTTCAATTATTTCACTCTTGAAAGAACAGTGATTCACTTGAGCTTTGGGAGTAGATTGTGTGGGAGGGGATTCTAGCTCTATGTCTAAATATGTATTTTGCTTTGCTCCTAGGGAAAAGAGCACAATGTGTGATGAACAAATTAGAGTAGCTGATGTCTAGGAGATCTTTACAAATAAAATACCATTAAAATAATATTTATTTGCATAAATATACCAACTGAATGAATACCTAAACAAGGGTTTCTGCCATAGTATGAGACAGACTATGATGTTTGTCGAGGTAATTAATTTCCATTATTCACCAAAATCTACCCATCAGAAAAAAGTCAATTTGCTGTTTAGCACAAGGTTTTCTTCAGCCTACACATTGGAAAGGGAAGGATTACAAAGATGAGAACCAGACAGGGGAATAGAGAGAACAAAACTTAGGTTGTAGTTTGGGTGTGAACATCTGAAGGATTTTCACCTAATATATTCATCACAAGAGTTGGATACACTCATATAAACATTTGAAAACAGTCACTTTTATCAGATGCAATTGCAGCCACGGTAGAATATTAATATACTGAACATCCTGCCAAGGAGCAGGATGGACATCAGTTTGGCCTACCTGGAAATGGTCCCCATGTTTCAGCCTACTTAGAAAATGTCCCTGTGGTATAAGACATGTTCTCCAGAGTCTCTGCTGGTGCGTCTTGGCATCGAATATGATATTGACTTAAACCTTTTCAAACATCTCCTCTTTTTATACTGTACAATTAAAACTACGTCATCATTGTAACATGGTTAGGATTTTGTGTGTGTTTTCACACACAAAATATGTTGCATCTAGTCTATGAATCATGGAATTTACTTATTACTCCAAGGCACAGGCCTATCAAGTAAAATAATTTATACAAAATAATTTATCCTACCTTTTGGCAAATGTCTCTGTCTTTAAGTTACAGTAGGTTTGAATTGTGCTTCAGAGATGTGTAGTATGACATTTTCTCTTTCTAGTAAGAAATACCATAGACATGGTACAATTCAGGATATTCTACAGCACTCTGGAAAAAAGACCTGTTCTTGGCTTAGTGCTGTTAATCTGATTCAGTTAACCAAATACAAAATAAGTCACATAGAAAGAATTTGTTAGGTTTCAAGTCAAAGTAGAAGTTCACATTCAATTTATGAATGCCCTGAAATTTTTACATGTAAAAATGGTATTAATTTATTTTTACTAATGGATTGGTTATATTAGATTAACCAAATTGAAGGTTTTTGGGTAACAGACGTAACTTTAGTTCAAATCTTGTCCATAAGTAGGAACAGGGAACGTGGCGTGGATAAAATGAAAAAAAATTTGAAAAAAGTCTGCATTTGAATGAGTCCAAAGCAAAATCTACCTTGTAATACTTAAGTGTACATTAACCAATAGTGGAGGGGTTGGAGGCGAAGCATCTCTAAAATCAAAATCTTTGTGTAAAATTCTATTTTAAGCAAAATACAAGTGTTAATAGCTACAGTTGCAATGAAACAATAAGTATAAAGAAATGATGAGGATAGGGATTTGCAACTTTGTGCCCTAGATATTAGGTATTACAGTGTACCAGAAATTGATAGGCTTGACAGTGTAAACTGGGCCCCTTGTTCCACAACCTCTGAATAAAATTTTACCAAAAGCAAAATGGTGATATGAGTAATGTTTTTGCTTTTTGAATTTTGTTTAAACATTTTCCAAATAGACATGTGAAAGTACTAAACTCAGAAAAAAGAAAGAATCATTAGGAATAGAATGGAAAGAATTAATTATCAGAAAGATTAACATTTTAAGGGTGTTCTGATATTAAAAGGAAGAAAAAATGTTCAAAAATGTAACCAGAGCGAAAGCTAGAAATATATTATTTATAGCCAGTTTTCTGAACAGCTTTTCAGCAGGATGCGGAGATACTCTTGTTTATATGTGGACACGTGTGAATTTCCTAAACTTCACTTGCTCCTATAACCTTTGTTTTGTAGTGTTCAGAATCCCCAGCTGAAATTATATGTGTGAGTTAAGGCAAACCAACAGAGAGAACAAGGTGTTAAAAATGTTCTGAGTTGGTGTTATGTATGATATGGCTGTTTGTGGCAGATATTTTCCAGTCTGTTTAAGACAAGACTCTCCCTCCAGCTGGCACTTGTCAGAGGATCACAGAACACACTTGTGAATTTGCTGCTTACAAATGACAAGATGTGCATATAATTTTAGTCTTTCTTGGACACGTAGATCATGGTAACTTTCTAAAGATTATAAAAAAGCAGATTAAATTTAACCATGGCAGTTCAAATCAATCTAATTCAGTTCTTCTGAGACTCTGTCCTGTATGCAGTCCCCAGAGTCATCATTCAGTTCTGCTCCCTCAACAGTTTCATTGCAAAGCTGGATGAACATCAAGATAGTTCTTGCAAGTGCTGTCATAAGTGAGGGATGGGGTAGACCAGCTGAAGGACAAGTGAAAGCTGCAATGACAGACTGAAGAAGTTCTTTAGACTCTGCTCATGGAAAATTTAGAATCATAGAATAGGTTTGGTTGAAAGAGAACTTTAAAGCTGTTCTAACCCAACCCCCTTGCAATAGGCAGGGACAGCTTCAACTCAATAAAGTTGCTTAGAGCCCTGTCTAACCTGACCTAAAATTTTTCTCAGGATGGGCCATTTGCCACCGGGCAATGTGTTCCAATATTCCAGTCTTTATTTTAAATGATCGTGTAATGTGCATTCCTAAGATTTAAATTTTTTAAAAAATCAAAGAACTATGTTTTGAACTTAATTATTCTGGACAAAATACCTTAAATTATTCATTCACTTTGAAAAGGTATGTCAAGCTAAAGCATCTGAATACCTCCCTTCCATAAGGGAGAGGTCAGGGAACTTGAAGACCGGAATGATTTGCTTGAGGTTGAAACGAGGATGTAACAGAACAATGAAGAGAGCAATTTTACCCGGCTCTTCAGTACAAAATCAGTTCTCTGTTCTCTTCTAATGTCATCTCCTTACAATATTAACTTCAACGAGTCCAACTTTTGACATTTTCAAACTTCAGTTAGAGTCTATTATTCATTAGGATATTTTAAATAGCCCAGTTTCTGACAGAAAGATTTTGATTACTGATAGATATGATTTTTGATCACTGATATATATTATTTTTTTAAACATCATAACAAAGATGAATCCTAAAACTGTGCTTCCTTCATCCTTCCAAATTACAATTCACTGTAATCAGGTTTCCCTCATAAGATTTGCTCCCTTTTTCAACCCTATGTGTGAAACTTCCATTGAAGCCTCAGGGAATATACTTAGGATTATTGTTTCCTTTTGAAAATACAGATAAATTATCTGAGTAGTTATTTTAATAGACTTTATTATCTATATATCTTTTCACTTTTTCAACACAAACAGCTTTAACACAAAACAAAAACCACTGATATCTTATATTTTTTTAAATGGAAAACAGTGGCATTTATTACATTAATGAATTTGAAAATGTATGACCAAATAGTTGCTAATATCTACTGTTTTCCTAATGAGAAATAATATTTTGGCCCTCCATTGAGAGACTAAATCAGCATTAATTGACCAGACATATAATTTCTATGTGTGGGGAATTATTTGTCTTCTTGACAGGGTCTAATTCATATATCACTTTTAGAATTCGGTCTACTTTTTGTCATCACATAAACACACACACACAAACCTACACATAACTATATATATGTGTGTGTATATATATATATGTATATATTTATACAGAGAGAGAGAGAAAGGAATTGTAAAGAACAATAGTAATTCATTTTGAAAACCAGTGGTACATTTACAAAACAAAGTTTTTTGAGACTGGCAAAGGTTTTATGAAAAAATCTAACTGTAACAGAATTGAAATTTAATATATTAAAGTGATCAACAGTGCATGCTCAGTGTAATATAGAAAAAATAGTTCTTGCCACAGTCCCTTGATATCTGACTCATCTTCTTATCACATTAGGCCATTGTGGCTGTGTATTTTTGCTCCTCAAAATCCCACCTAAATCTAGACAGCCAACATGCTGGCTTGCATATTAGTTTAAATTACAGGCAGATGCCAGTGTTTTTTTTAAAATTCTTCTGAACCACCTGTAAATAAATTCAGTTATGAAATAGAAAATGGTTTGAGCTCAGTTTTTTAATTGGTGAATTTTTGTCTATCATTGAGGAGATTGAAGGTCAAAAGGACTATGCTGGCCATTGTTACCACAGCTCACATGTAAATTGCTGCACTAGGCTTCTGATCAAATGAAATTTCAGGGTACAGAAGCTATATATAGATTGTTGCTGTTGAATCTGACGAAATCCAGCTTTGGCAGTATATTGCATATTGGTTTCAGAGATGTGTGAGAGGGGATCATACTGTGAAAGTGAGTGATGTTTGAATGGTTTTAACTAATATCTAGCAATTTGAAAACTGATAACATCTTGCTTTTGTGTTGTAGGTTTATACAGACTTTGTGTTGTCCTCCTGTGTGATATAAGCCCATAAGGCAGTGAGGAGGAGAATGGGGCAATTTGGACATGAAAGCACTTTGATCAAAGAAATATTTGATTTAATAATTACAAATATGTTCTGTGCAGGAGATGGTGCAGTGAGGGAGAGAAACCAGGTGTCTTAACATGATAGTTTTTATAGGATCACCCTGTCCCTGCACAGAAATGATGCAGTTTCCGACAGAGATTGGACAGATCACTGTGGTGGCTTCTGCCAAGCTGTGCCTTGTGGAAATGCTGGATCATGAAGTTTCTCTGGGTTTCTTTCCAGTCCCTGACCTACCTGCAAATTGGAGATTCTCAGGTCATGGGTCTACCCTCCATAGAGTCTGTCCTCAGCAGGCTTAATTTTGACCTCAGCAGGTTTAATTTGCCTTAATTTCAAAGAGTAAGTAGATATACTTTGTAAGTTGCTATCATTTCAAACCACAGAGCTGCTTTTTGATTTTCCATTATCCTTGCTGGCGCTTACAAACTTTGGTTTCTTGGCACTTTCAGACAGTCATTTTGTTTTGATGATCAAAGAGGTTTTCTTGCAGAGTGTGGCTCCCTACGTGTTTGAGCACATCAAAACTATTCTGTTTGAGAGAGATGATTCACCATATTTCACCTACTGTAGCTATGGAAAAAGCTGGTAGAGTTCACAGGTTTATGCTAACAGCTATGCTAATTAGGCCTCACTGCTATACCTTCTGATTGAGAAACAGGATCACTGATTGCAGTGGTGTAAGCTGGAAAATGAAGCCTTGCATGTCCAGTCACATTCAGCACAATTATTACAAGCCAATTTTCTTGTTTCTCACAGAAGATGTGAAGTGCATGGGAGATCAGGGCAATGTACAATGTCATCCAGACAAAGAGAAAAAGGGGTAATTTTTGAAGACATGAACATCAAACCCACACTATAAAAAGGTGTTTGTAAAGCAGTTCTGATCCTTACTTACTTGTTGATCTTGGTTTTACCACAATGCACAGTCTGACTCTACTTCAGCCTTGCAGGTGAAATAGCAGTAAGAGAAAAATTGAAACAGAGTAATTGTCATAATGCTCAAGGTACAAATGACTGAGATGACAAATTGTTCCCAAATTTGTGAGTCAAGTATTGCTTTCCAAAGCAAGAAGCACTGAACTCTACATGAATATTGATTCAACATGTTAAAAAGGAAGACTCTGACATGTGGTTCATCTAAGTTCATGGTGTATATGAGTTGATGAAGTGTCTGAAGGAGTGGTAGACAGCTTGGGCTAAAATAACTAACTTCTGTTTTCTACACATAAATTGTCTATGGGCCCTATTCTGAAAATACAGGAGCTTATGTGATCACTCAGGAGAAGTATTTTTCTGGGTGTCTGAATGACTGTTTAAATTCCACTAACCAAATCCCCACTGATTATAAATGAACCTAAAGTTAATTAATAGGTACCTCAAGCTAAACATCTGAACCCTGATTTGATTCCCACTCTGGGGACTTGGTTTCTTTACCTACACAAGGATATGTCTGTGTGTAAGATATCTAAGAGATGGGACTCAAAGATAATAAAGGATGCATTGAAAACCTGTGCCCATCTGGATAGGCATTTGGAAGCCATAACATGGTACCCAGGATATCTCAATAGACATTGCACTTGTGATTAAGCACCAAAATCAAGCCCTGGTTTTCATGAGCTGAACACCATAAAGAAGCATGGGGTATCTAACAGACCTACTTTCAATGCACAAGCAACTGAAAATGAAAATCAAAACAACCAAAGGAAAAATAAAATTCCAGCAATGGACCACGATAAAAAAGTAGCATCTAAAAAAGCATTTCTTCTGCCAGACAATGCACTTGGCAGGCCTCTAATACTTGGGATGTAATTTCAAGTAGAAGTTAATTCCTCACAATGAGTAGCAACATCCAAAAATCAGAACATTAGCTGATAACAGTGATTTAAATGCTGATCTGTTCAAATTCAGAGCAAAGACCTGAATGTCACCATCCAAATGATTCAGCTAAACTGCTACTTATTCACCATTCTCTCCTGCACTGCTTGTAACCAGTTCTGTAGGTTTAATAACTTTTAAATGAAATGCAAATCTCCCCCCAACCAGCCTACTGATCCATTTCTTAAGTAAATTATCTTACAAAAATTAAAAGACAAAAGAAAAATAATCTTTTCCCAAAAGAGCTTCTAGAGTTCAGCAAATCCAGATACTGTGAAAAAAATTGGTTGAATGCTGGTAACAGAGCCTAAAGAGAATCAACTGTGCTGTTCAGAAGCTGAGTATCTTCAAAACTCTACTTTCAAATAGATGTGGATAAAAACATTTTTTCTGAAGTTCGGGTAAGGGATATTTATACCTAACCTGAAAATTAGGAAGAGAGACTGTCCTATATCTTTGGGGCTTGTACTGCAAAATTGATATCCAGTTTTTCTGTAAGCAGCCCAGAATGAATAGACATTTAACATTTATTTTAGTTTTTATTATTCTTTACTTACCTAATAGAAGACCTTTAAACGTAATTAACTTAAACAACAATAAAGAAGAACGTTAATGTGGCCACCTTGAAAGTATTCAATACTTAAAAAGAAATTGTAACTACCAAAAGCCTTGAGATCTATGAAATATTTTTTCCTATTAAATAGTGTACGTGTGAATATTTACATTATTTTTCCCTTCAGTGAAGAAATGTTGTGCCAAATTACTCTGTGGAGAGTGTTTAGGATTTGTTGCATTAATTCCTTTTCTTGGTGCAGCAACATTTCCATGTGGCATGTATTATAATAACAGACACAAAAGAAAATAATCTTTCTACCACTTAATGTATTTTAGCTCTGTCACAAGCCAATTTAATCTATTTCTAAAACTTTAACTTGTGATCTTGAAGATTTATATTAAAATCTTTATATTAAAGCTTTATATTAAATTCTTATCTATATGAAAATACTTAACATAAATGTTTGTATTATCCAGTTGTTATTATCCATTTTTTTAAAAATACTTACTAATCTCTGAATTTGATTGGACATAAATTTTCCTAAATTCAAGACTTAACCAAATGTAGAGTAAAGCAGTTAGAGATAATGTCATGATAAATTCAGGTAGTGTTGTCCCTTTTAAATTAAAGCTATTATGAGCATTTATTTTAGCCACTACTGCTGGGCTAAGTCTAAAAATACAGCTGTAAATGCATTAATAATCAGAAGATATTTTCATTTTTTGTTTCAACTTATCTGAGAGTCTCATTATTCTTCTGTGTATAACAAGATGCTGCTTATCAGATACACACAAAATGTTCTCTTTTCAGTATTTTCCACTAAAGATTCCATTGTTGCAATCTATACAAACACTTTTTCCAGTTCTATTTTACAGCACACTCTTTTGTTATAGAATGCTATTTTAATATTTTGTTTAAAGAATGATTCAGCAGTTGTCTTCGTGATGGCAATTCAAAAAATTGCTAGTGTAGAGAGTTTCCAGACTCTCCAGAGATAAAAGATGTAAGAAAGGGAGCTCAGCATTTGTTGTTCAGGAATTGTATGATGACAAGCCCTTGGACTCCTAAACCGAATCTTTTCAAACACAATTTATGTAGTTAATTTTACAATGTAAACCATATACTTGAAAATAGATTTGAAAGGGATTTTCTAGCTATTCTAATGCCAAAACTATAAAAACCATTTACTAAATTTAACCTCTCCAGTTATTCTCACTGGCTGTATAAGAGCTGTAATTCTTTTGAAGAACTGGCAGTGAATGAGTCTTAAAAAGTAAGACTATTGTTGGAACAGTTGTGATACAAAGAAGCATTTGGTCTTGAGGATTGAGTCAAGCAGAACATTAGCCTGCTAAAGTCATCCTAGCCTGGTGATCAAAGAACATCTGACTGCAAATGTCTGGTTGATCTCACAGTGCCCAATGAATTTCTGTCACATAATAACTGATGTATTGAAATAAGACACATAAAAAGGATGTACTATTATGAGGATAAAGGAATCATAATAAATCATTGAAATTATACAGAGTGTAGTATGTGCAACTACCAATCTTACATGTCTGCACAGGAAGTCAGATGTAAAGACAAATCTATGAGTGCAGATGATGAAAAATTAAAGTCTTGAGGATGTCTGTGTAAATTCAAAAAGCTGGAGGAGTGAGGGAATGGTATGATGAGCGATGCATAACAACTTACTGGGATTTAAATTCTTTAGAGAGAATGCCATGTATTAAAAATGCTGAATGCAAAATCCAATATTATGCAACTAAAACATTCTATTAAGTTCCCATGAGCTGTGTAAGACTGGAAGAGCTTCTGAACAATTGTTTGGGAAATTAAATTAAGTAAACCTAAGGTAATAATATGACATTATATCTTGAATTAAACTATATAGAATTTAAGCTTAGAGTAATACAGAGTAAATGTACCTCCTCATGTAAAATGAGAACATCCTTTTACATCAGAAAGAGGTCTGTTTTCTTGTCTGTTCTTAAGAGACATTGGAATCTGGAAAGGTTCATGCTGTATAATAGACTTTCTTTTTTCTTTTCTTCTTCTTATTTTTTAGTAGTATAACAGTTTACTTTTAAATTATCCACAGAAATATTTCTTGAACATCCCTTTGCAACGGATTTAGGATACCAAACTAAGGGTGACTGTCTTTTACAAATACTTCTGTGTTTAATAAAACCTATATAATATGTATTTGAGACACTTTGTAATCTCTAAGAATTTAGCATATATATTTTGAAGATCAGGGTTTGTGTATGTGTTTGTATGTACACAGCTGGGAATTATACACATGAGTTTGGCTGGTTTGAGCTGAACAAAATAGTATTAGATCCACCCCAGGGCAAACTATATAAATATAACTTGACTCCTACGTTACATCACACAATTTAGCTCTTGTATGACAACTCTATGGCTGTCAGAAGGCCGTGATTTATCTGGTTTTGCTATTAATATTAAACTTCACAATTTAGAGTAATAATAGATTAAAATTTAAACTTCTCAAGTTAACACTTCCTGTGCAATAACAGAAAAAAATTGTCTTACCTTTCTAGATCATGGTTTTTAAGAAAATAAGAGCCATCCTATCTACACACTTATTGAAATCAAGTGATGGCTGGATTTGTTCCATCCCTTGGGTGAAACTGAGTTTGAACAACACAAACTGTGTTTATTTCCCCTCTAGGCAACTCTGCTGGAATTTAAATTTCATGAACTCCTACCCAGAGTCACCACTCAACTGCTCTCCTTTATGGTGATCCTCAGGTTTGGTTGTTAACTTTTGTCTGTGTGTATGCATAAATTTTAAATGTACTTGTATATTTTCCAGCTCTTGCAAATATATCTGATTTGAAACCGGAATTGGAATCGCAAATTGGATAGCCCAGAATAAGAGAACATTCAAGAAAAGCAGTGAAGTAAACTCAAACCTAAGATCTGCCTACCATGTATTCTGATTTTCTGCCTGTCTAGAAGAGAACAAGTTTTTGTTCGTCAGAATGTCATAAAAATAAGGATTTAGTCAGGGGAATTAAATTTTGAGTTAAATTTTCTATTTAGTCTCACTCAGTTACTTTGATTTACTCTTTTTTTTTTTCAGTTGAGTCCAAAGTCACTTTCTGCCTCAGATAATGAGACTACTGGAATGTACTAGAACTGCCTATATGTCTGAGTACATTCATATTTGATAAACCCAATGTACAAATGGAAAGACAGTGAGAAAGGACTAAAACTTTTATGAAATCCTAAAAACCAAAAGTCTTCTGTCAAGAAAAAGTCTAATTTCTTCTGTGGAAGGTGAAGTATAATATTCTGATACATGTCAAAGCCACCTAAAGTACTTTGTTTATGCTTATCATCATTAAAATGTTTGTTTTAAAACAGCTTTTCTATAGCTGAAGTCAGTCTACTGTATGTAAGCAGCCCACAGAGTACAGCGCCACTTCTTTTGTTTCCATCCTCAATTGCATATCAAGCTTGCTGATCAGGCTGATGCATCTTTCTATCTCCCATCTACTAACTGTGGTGTTACACTTAGCACAAAAGTCACATGAGAGTGGTAAACCACAGGAGTGTCAGGACACAGTCACAAGAAGAGATTGATGCTCACTCTGTGATGGACATGAGGCTTATCATGAGGGGCTATCAGTCTCAGAGGGCAAAACTCTGGAAAAATTCCTTAGAATCATAATTAGATTTTAGGAGTTTGGCATTTAAAATGGGAATAAAATATTTGGTTCTATTTTTCTCATGTACACAAATTCCAAAAGACAGGGGAATTTCAGATGGGACTAGACTAGAGAAATGGTTTGCCTTGTTCCAAAACTATGCTTTGTTCTATAAAAAGTAAATGCAACCATCTATCGTTAAAATTGTTTGAAATTTCTGAATATTTCTACTCAGGAAAGAACTCTTTTTGTCACAAAAAACTAAAAAATCTTTTTTCTGTATAAGGTTTTCTCAATACCTTATGTATGTCATTATATTATGGAATTCCATTTTATCTAAGTATGCAGCCAATTGCAGAAATTGTATCATATGCCAATTGTATCAACCATTGACCAAAAAATTTTCTTCTAACATACAAACAGCTCGGACAATTCCAGAATATTTCTGTTCCACATCAGATAAACTCACTGCTTTCATATAAGTATTAAAATGTGATAGAACCTCATATTTCTTTCACAACAGAGTAAATCAAATTCCAAGAGAAAAAACTTCAGACTAACCACTATCTTTGTGAAGATAGTTTTCACATTGGTTAAGGGATGCTCCTGCATGGAGTCCTACTCTGTCCATCATCCTTGTTCTGCAGGATGTATGAGCTACCTGAGCTGGTCTCACTTTTTTATTTCTTCTTTAACAGGAAATTCTATCTGGGGCCTGAGTAACGGAATTTAAAGGAAGTTTTTAAAATAATGACTGGTTGTTGGAGTAAAAATTTTCAGTTTTAGCAAATTAATATTTTTAAGAAAAGTTCCTATCCTATTTCTCCTTAGAACAATACATTATGTCATATATGTCCAGAAACAAAGGCACGAAATGGTAGGTAAAATATCAAGTATCTAATGCTTAGCGTTTTGAGATTGTTAATTAGATGTGTTCCTGCTCTTTGTGTGATGAATATTTTGCCAATGGTTGCTAATTATTATAGCAATTAGGTTTAATAAGTTGAGAATTTCACAAGCTTAGGTCTTCTGGGTTACACTTTAGCCAATAGGGAACGGGTGTTAATTAAGGACAAAGAAAAGAAGAATTAAGAAGATTTGATGGGTTTAAGGAAACAGCAATTAAACAAAGTGCTAGAGTGATTTGCATATTTTAATAAGTCAAGAACTCTTGGATGTTCAGAAAAAAAGTTACATTTTCATTAGTCAGTGTAATTTTTCTGAAAGATCTCTTTACAGATTTTTAACACTTTGTCTCCAGGAAGACATAAGATGGATGTCAGTTTTCAAGCCTTTATTATTAGTGCCTTAAAACTGGTTCTAGACCTCAAAATAGGTAGTATTGGTATAAATATGAGCACTAATAGAGCTCACTCTTATCTTGAGAGATAAGTGCTCATATCACTCATCTTGAGAGAACAAGCGTAAGTGCTCATATCACTTTTATCTTGAGAGAACCAAGTATTGTCCTGAGTATGGTTTCTATAAAGAATGGCCTGCAAAGGCTACCTCACCTGCATCTGTGACTTGTTACCAAGTACCATGAAGCTCTATGTCCTGTAAAAAGCAGTTACATAAATACCATGGGGGAAAACACCCTTTTTTTTTTTTTTTTCCCCTTGGTGAAAGCAACAGAAAAGATTTGTAGGGAAAGAAATTTATCTCCTGCAAAAGAGATCACTCTACACATCAACAGTCAGCAGTCAGTGATGGAACACTGTCAAACCTATAGATACTGTCTTTCTGTCTTGGTTCTGGTTTTTTTAGGCAACAAATGAACAACCCAATTGTTGGTGTGAGAAAAATACACCTCAAATTAGTTCTAATTCAATAGGAGTAGTTCTGCACCAAGTTTTACTCTTGTGTACTCAAGAATACTCTTGTGGACAAAGAGAAGTTTTATTTAGAACTCAACCTCATAGTTCCATGAAGCAGTACATACACCTTGGCATTTTAATTTTTTAAGACTTTACAGGTTGGGAAAAATCTTACAAAGCACATTGAAAGGAAAACTCAAATGGTATGCTCCATTAATAGTATTTGTTCAGAACCAACTTTTCATCATCAAAATGTCAAAAAGTAGAAGATGATCTGAGTGCAATTCATGCTAGGAGCACCAGTTTCTTAATGATTATGTTATTGTGTTGTAAATTAACATTCCTAGTATTAAATTTACATGAGCCATGAGGGGTATAAACAGTTGATTTATTCATCAGCTAGTGAGGAATTGGTGTGAGGAGTTGATCATTAGTGTCACAAGAATAGATCTATTGAAACCTACTAAAGTTCAAACATCAAATTACTGGAAATATCACACAGATGCCAGATTGGAGAGTAGGACAGTGCTTCTGCAGTGCTCAGTATGAGCCCTTTTTTGGGGGGAGGGTCAGGAGGAGATTGATCAGGTTACTTAATGGAGAGGTGAGCAGGAAGTGAGGAGAAGAGATAAGGAAAGAGAGAAAGTAGGTGTGAAGAGGTTTTCTTGTCTACGAATCAGGCAAAAACTTCATAGAATCATAGAATCATTAAGCTTGGAAAAGACCTCCAAGATCATTGAGTCCAGACTTTGATCAGACACGCTTTATCAACCAAATGAGAGCACTACATGCCATGTCCAGTCATTTCTCACCACTTCCCTTGGAAGTCCATTGCAATGCTTGACAACCCTTCCTGTGAAGAAATTCTTTCTGATTTCCAATCTGAACCTTTTCTGCACCTTAAAGTCATTTCTTGTCCTGTCACCAGTTGTCTGGGAGAAGATGCCAACCCCTACCTTGTTGCAATCTCCTTTCAGGTAGGTAGTACAGTAATTAGATTGTAATACGGACTGTTTATTGAGCAGCAGAGGAAGAATATCTGCCTGTGCTACCCACAATTACAATGTCATTTCTACTACCAAAATTAAATAAAAATGTAATTGCATGTGTGTTGTAGGCATAATAACAGAAGAATCCTCATTTTTAGTAATAACACAGGCAGCAAACACCTCAACCTCTACTGTTTAAATTGCCATTTACGAACAGGCTTTCGTACGAAGTTCTAATATAGCAGCACTAAGAATAAGCATGACCAAAATAGCACTGCACAAACTTAAAAGTTCATTGATTGATAGAAATAATAACACAAAACCACTGGTAGTCACACAGCCTTAGCCATCTGCTGCTGCAGTTACTACATCTTTCTTTTGTGGGACTTGGGCACTAGCAAAACATAATAAAACATTTGTTCCATTTAGAAATAAGCAGCTACAGTAGCGCTGCCATAGGCATACTAATAGTAAAACTACCTTCCATCTCTCCAGTTGCTCTTTAGCTACCAACAAAGTATTTTCTAAGCACATATTATCATTTAAATGTGATAGTCAAGAATTCAGACTTATCTAGCCCTTTTAATTTCTGAATCCCACTAATCATAAATAATGTTATATAAATTATCGTTTATATATAAATTATCTCATTTCTGAGCCTGTGAGTGAAAATATCTTCTGCTGATCTAATTTGGGAGATGCTTAATCAAAGAACATAAAAGAAATAACACAAGTCCTTACACAATAGAAATGGTCTGCCCAATAAATGTGCTGCCTAATCAGATAAAATTCAAAGATTCATAAATAGATTTCAGGGAAAGAAAACCTCTTCTTCATTTTCACTGAAAACCTTTTCATTATGGAAAATAAAAATTAGCTCTTTTAAGACCACTTCATAGTATTTGATTTCAAGCTTCACTGAATATCACTTTTATTTTGCATTTCCCTTTCACAGACATTCTGTGAATAGTTCATTGTTCCTTCCTGGAATCAAGAATTTGAACACCGCTTCCCCAGCCTGAGAGAAGTCTTCTGTCATCTAAACTCACTACTCCATTTCTCTACAAGTGCTCCCATCTCCTTGCAGATGAAGCCATTGGTAAAGTTGGTAGGTGGTTTGTGGGTTATGAGAATGTCTCTGTACTCAGCATGGCAGTGGAGCATACTTTGGTTGATGTGACTCTTTGACTGAAAAAGAGAAAAGAAAAAGCTTTCGTTTAGAGTTATCCAAATTGTAAATCACCCAAGACATCCTGGACCAGGCTGACAACCTGTTTAGATGAAGTGAATGTTGAAACGAAAATAAATATAAAAGCTCTTTGAAAGGGTGGCTTTGAAAAGGTACCAGTTCTTACTGTTAAATAATACCATATGCATTGCATATGCAATAATATTACACTTATGTAATACCTAAATTATTCCTCTGTAATCTCATAGGAAACCAGTGAAATCAGAGTAATTTTATATCAATGGCAAGGTCACTGGAAAGCTATACCCATACCATGACTATAGCCAGGGCAATACTCTTGGTTAAGAATGAGGGATACACTTCAGCAAAATATACAGATCAGCATTTACTCTGAGCCAACCAAACATATACCTGCAATATACCTGGAGCACATCTATCTAAACGTGTCTAGATTGTGTTTGATAACACAATAGCAAATTTTACCTGTGTGGTGAATTAATGCCTGTCATACATTGTTTGGAAGATTATTTTGCAATTGTCTCTGATATTGAGTAGACAGAATCTGATTATCAGTGACACAGTTGCTAAGTCTACTAAAATTATTTGAAGATAATAAATGAGCTTGTGACTTCAGGCTGAGGACTTCATGCTTATGACTACTTCCTGCTGGATATTACACATTACTGGAGAAATGACCTTTAGCTACCTACGATAAAAATGTCAAATGTCATGTTTTTCCTATTCTGCAGTGAACAGTCCATGCCAAATGGAGGTCCTAAATTTCAAGACAGAAGCTCAAAGGAGCACTTGAATGGATGGAAATATAACAAGGGAGACTGAAGACCTCTTGATAACCCTTGAAAAAAAGGTCAAATGCTGGAACTGTGCACTTTTGTGTAGTGGTTCACAGTGAGTGAGATTTCTGCTGTGTTAGGGTTATCTATGTAAGAAAACTATATTAGTTCATTTAGTGATTTACAGTTCTTCCAAATGAGAAGGTGTAATTGCTGTCAAGAAAGACAATCTATTTCCACCCTTATTATACTTTTAATTTTTTAAAATCTACAAGTTCCTTTCGTCATCTGTCTTTCTGACAAAAGCCTTGTGATCATGCTCTGATATTAAAGGCAGACTTCAATTAAGAGATGGATCTTATGTTTAAAAGATGACAAAATTTAGGCTCCTTTTCCAAGGATAGGAACTTAGTCATAAACCTTCAACTAATTTTTCATTCAAATTTTACTCATCTGAGAAATGCCTCTGATGGAGGAGGTGGAGCCACTAAAAAAAGAGCATGAATATGTAACTACAAAGAACAGTTCCAGTGTACAGGAAATGTTTCACTGCTGTTGTCTTAAAACTGTGCATTCAACAAACTCAACTGGACTGTTCATCTTTTTTATTAAATGACATTTGACAGATGAAATTTGGCACGACTGTATTTCAAGAATGACAGCACAACTAGAAGTCTTTGGAAAACCTGAAATTACAGTAGGATGAAGGTAGAAAAAGTGCCTTTGTTTTGTCTATTAAGAGACCAAATTTTCACAGTGCACATATCAAGGCTCAGCTGTTAAAATCTTTCATCTGAGCTCCCCATGCTTGACATCCAGAACATGTGAATCTGACAGGACAGAGATGGCAACTTGATTTGATCTTCAAATTACAAGCATGCCACCTGGAAAGACCTTGCATGCCCCAAAAGTGCCCCAGACCATTTATTTCTATATCAGTACATCAAATTCATATTATCATATTATCTGCAGCTTTCATGTTTTGCTCATTTCCTTCTTGAAAAACTTCTTGAAATCTAAGTACTAAAGTCAGATGTTTATTTTGTATTTTGCTATCATAAAAAATGTCATATATAAGGTTTGGCATTTTATTGACTAAGAAAATTTATGTCATCATCAGTGACAAAGCACCCCTGAGAAGTGACATCAATTAAGTGTCTGATGAGTACAATTATAGAGGTAGAAGAGAAGGTAAATAAAATAATTTAACATTATACAAGGAAAATAGATACATATCATGTATATGAAAACACTGCAATACTGCTATAACAATAGAAAATAGAAAATTTATCTAAGCAAATCAAAAGAAAAAGCTTAAAAGAGAGCACAAGTGAGTAGGGGGAACCACTGGATTTCCAGCGATCTCTTAAAAGACCATAATTTATTTTTCTTTCTAAAGAACCCAACAGCATCACAAACATATACAATGGAGGTAAAAGACTGATCAGCCCACTACTAAAGTAGAGCAACTGTGCTGAGAAACTTTGGCGTGTTGTGTACAAAGTTAGGGTTTATTCAGGAAAAAACTTGCAATAGTAATTTGAGATAGAATTTTTTAAAAATATATGATCATTTATTGTCCAGATCAATATTCTGTCATTATTTAACATGTTACTTTAAGCCAAAAAGTTTCTGAAGAATTTTTTTTCCAGTATGAGGGGACTATTTTTTGCATTAATTTTGAGTCTTTAAAAGCTTTTCCAGCAACATCATTGTCATTGTCCTGGGACATTATTCCAATGTTATTACAGATGCAAAACTACCTCAAAAGCAGTTTTTTGTCTTGGCTGGGTTGGTTTTTATTTTCCTTGAAAATAATTTGTCTATTAATTGGCAGACGAACTGTCACTGGTATGTAAAGTCTGGCGTTCTAGGACAACAGTGGTAAGGTTGATTATCACTGTGTCTTGACTGCAGTCTCACCTTCTTTAATAAACATCTATGGTCCATCACACTTTAGAACTCCAAAGTACACTTAGGGTTCAGTTCAGTGAAATACAGATGAGTTTTCTTCTTCTTGCCTAGAAACTGTCAGTATGAAAATCAATGACTGATGTTTTCTTTTTTCAGAACTAGACGATCAGAGGAGTTGCTAGACAGTAAACGAGAAAAAAAATATTGTTTCCAGGGGAATTGTACTTATTGAGAATCTGCAAAACTAAATTTAATTTAAAGAAACCACAAGATGTGCAGGCAAGAGCAACAATTTAAAGAAAAGATAAATTAATTGTCTTATTTTAAAAATGCAGGATTATATAAAATAATTTTCAAACTGTTTTTAATTATTGAAATGTAAGTATTTGGCGCTATCTGATTTCTGTAGGAATATGATGTTTTTGAGTTTTGGAGGGATATTCTTTAAACTTGGCACATTTGCTGTTTATTGCATATAGTGCAGTATAATTGCTCATGGATATGTATGACCAGCTGATGGGCTCAGTGCTATCTGGCTGCCCTCTCCAAGCAGATCCTTTCACCTCAGAACACATCCTGCACAACCAGCACTGCTTAAACAGCTATTATCCTTCAGGGACTTCAAAGAAAATTTTTATGGGAGGAAAAATTTGGGTCAGGGTATTCCTCTCTAAGATACCAGGCTTTCACATGCTTTCCCCATCATCTGTGCCCAAATTTCTGTTTGTATACATGGGTAGGGAGAAAGAAAAGCAAGGGCAACAAGTAATGATCTATACAGGAATAAAATGTAATTAATCTTTGACATTTCTCTGCATATGCACCTAAATTTTCCATGGTGCTGCATATTTCAAAGTGACAGATGGGTCAAGGTCAGCTTTTGCCACATATACAGTTTTGATGCAACTGGTTTCTTGGACTGCCTGGCAGCTTCTGTGTCTTGGTTTGCATATGGAGGACAATGACCTTTGCAGTATGGTAAAACCAGGACACAGAAATAAGGTAGTTAAGTCCTGCAGGCATTTGCTTCCATGTGAGAAGCTCTCTGGTTGCTTATACGAGCACCAGACTCTTCTGCTTTATTGACTTTTGCTGCTTCTGTAGCAACCCTAACTGCAACATCCCAAGTGGTTTGAAGTGCCTAGTATATAAAATAGAATGCTTACAAAACTATGGAGATGTTCTAGTAAACGTATAAGAATATAAAAACCTGGTTGATAAAGGACGATTAATTTTCAATTCTAAAACAGCTGATTGCTTATAGAAATCAGTGAAACAGGCCAAATTGCCTGTCACTAAGCATGCTCAAGTGTTTCACTTAAGAAGGTCTTTCTGTGTGAATCTGTATTGTTCTGTCAGTTTGGAAATTTGGAGTTCCAAATTTCCCCATCTCAGAAACTAGATTGGTTTTAGCTCTTTGACTTGGGGGGGAAAGCAAAACAAGTACTTGCTTGCCAGCCAGGAAACCTAGGCCTGAGAATGGACTGTGTCACATTTAATTCCCCTGGCCACAGAAAAAAATAATGGTCTCAGTGACTCAAGTTAGACTTTGATCTAAGATTCTACACTTGAGATTAGCAAAGTCAAGAGAAATGAGAATCCCCAGACTCCATGTGAGATGTCCACCCTCCCTAACAGAAGCTCTGGAGTAAGACTCACCTGTTTAATTACATATTTATGTGTCTTGTGAATGTTGGTAGAAGAAGAGCCAAAAAACTGGTGTAAATACAATGCTAATGATCAATGTCTTGCATATAATATATGAAGACATCAGATATTAATATTTTTGCAGTTTTAAGTTCTTAATTCATACAGTTTAAACGAGACAGTTTTTAACAGGATTCATGACAGCTGATTGCATTTACATATATTTCTTTGTTTATTTATTTATATTAGACAAATAACACCTGAATGTGCTGTGTTCAGTAGACACATTAAATCCTCCAAAAGTCTGACTTTAATATTGTTTCATTTCCTCTGACCTCAGGAAGAGGCTGTAGAGAATTTCCACAGTCATTCATCTTAATCATAATTCATTTGTATCTTTATTTTAAAGAATTATGAAATCAGATTATTGTTTCACATACACTTTTTTTGCATCATTTTTTTTTCAACTGCAGTCAAAATCTGATTCCTATCTTAAAATCATAGATTCATATAGTATTCTCAGTTGGAGGGGACCCATCACAATCATTGAGTTCAATTTCTGGCCCTCCAAGAGTCACACCATGTCCCCGAGAGTGTTGTCTAAATGGTCCTTGAACTCTGTTGGGCTTGGAACTTCTTGGGGAACCTGTTCCAGGGCTCAGTCACCATCTCTGTCTCAAAAACTTTTTCCTGACTTGACCAGACAGCTCTCAAAGTCTTCCATCCCGCGAAAATTTTAAAATTGTAATTTTATATGTGTAAAAAAGTTACTGCCAACAACGCACCATGCCTCCCAGTGACAACACCTATGCAAAAAGGGACCAAGAATATGTGTGACTTCACCTACTCATACAAGTAAGAATCGTGTTGAAGAGTAGGCACACATCCTTGCCGAGTGGGAACTGATGTGTCTTGATTAACACAATTTTTTTTCTCGTTTCATTTTCCCTTATTTTTGGGCTGGGCTGTTGTCTCTCTCTCATTAGAACAGGTTATTTTATGTCACTTTTCCTCAGGAATCCTCTTTGACACAGAGTAGTCAACCTAAGCAACATGAACCTTTTTGCTTTTCTTCAGCCTTAGCTCCTGGGAGGGAAGCAGGTTGGATATGCATGAACTAAGATTTTGAAACTGAGGCAAAGCTGTCTGACTCTAATATGTTGATTTATTTTTGCAAAGATCTTTCGATGTAGCTGATGTGATGTCTAGCACATCTTTATTAATTATATTTCACACTGAAATTACCAGGCTAGGGTAAGGACTATGGTTAATGACACAGGTGTGATGTCATCTGAAGGTTTTAAGAGCATGACCCTTGTTCAGTGTTATTGTTTCAGGAACCTAAATGGTTCTTGAACTCTGGTTTATACTGAAACATTTCTCTAGGTGTATAAGATTTCCTTGTGAAATTGTAAGCTTCAGAACCCACTTTTATATTCCCATTGAGGTGAAAATTCCAGAGATGATAGCACTATAATATTGCCTCAGGCCCACACTAAGGATTCTTATCCCTAAAGGCTGTGTTCATAATGAAGCACCTTCCATGTGAAGAAAAAAAAATTTTTCAAACAGAATTGAATTCAGCTAAAGAAGGTAAACAAGAAACTAATATAGGGTGAAGGGGAAAAAAACCCCAACATTAAATTTGAAAGAACAGCAATCATTTAAAAAATTATTTGTGACATTGCAGTTCTGGGAAAGCACTGCCTAGCAGGATCCACATTCCTGCAGTACATCAAAGAGCTACCAGCTGCAATTGCTGTTTAGAAGTCTCAGGGAGATTAAAATACCATTTGTGACTTAATCAAAACTTCCACAAGTTCCTGCAAAGAGAAAACATTTTAACAATATTCAGTCAAATATTTTATTTTTTCAAGTAAAAAGTCTAGAAATATCATGTATTTATAGAGTGTATTTAGGGGAACAAAAATATTTCTGAAAGCTTAAGAAAATCTTCTCCAAGAGTAATATAGCTAATTACTGGTCTTTCATATGAGCATGAATAATATTTTAGTATATCATAGAAAAATTAAAGCATTTAATCATCTGCTTAGGATATCATAGAAAAATTAAAGCATTTTACAAATTATCAGATATGCATAATCCTATCAAAATCCTTTTAAACCAAAGAGAAGATATGATAGTTCCTGTAGAAAAGTTACTTCAGTGATGAATTCCAAAGAATACTAAAGTCAGAGTCAATGCTACCTTAAGTTGGGTCATATCTCCTCTTTGGTAACATATGGTCTAGTGCTCTGAATTGATCTAGCACCTTAGCTTTGACAGCAAAAGCACAGAAGGAACCATGTAATATAATTGCTTGATAAAGCTTTTAAACATTTCCTAGACACTGATGACAGTGGTTCCATAAGGTGTTTTCACTAAGATATTACACAACTAAGTGTGTTTCTTCAGCCCCATTTTTTTAAAGTGAAGGGAAAAAGCCATCCAAAACTATACTAAAACAACGCTATTTTTGGAGGTTTGAAAAAGAAGGTTTCAAAGTTTAAATATACCTGCATAAAGAAGAATTGTGAAAATTAACTGCTGAAGTAATATTGCATACAGACTGTGGACATGATTACAGATTGCTTTCTCTACAGAACTCCAGTTTTATTCAACACCCAAGGACATAAAATAGTTTTGGGTTCTTCCTGTAGAAGTTTGTCACAGAAGTTAGAGAACACAGTGAGGAGTGGAAGGAGCTGGGGCTACTACTCTGACATGGAAGTTCAAGGAAGAATCCAGCATTTTTGTTTTACATCACTAAGTCATTCAACCTATGCACCAACTAGACCTTGTGCCACTCATTTTGTCCCTCTAGGGATGTGCTGTTCAGCCAGTTCTCAATCCACTTCACCATCGACTCAACCAGTCCACACTTCCCTATTTCCCTCTGAGAATATTGTGTGAGACAGTGTTGAAAGTCTCACTGAAGTTGAGGTGGAAGATATTCACTGCTCTCCCCTCACCCATCCAGGTAGTTGCTTCACTGTCAAGGCAATTAGGTTTCCCAAAGTGTAAAATTTAAATTATTTTAGAAAGCCAACTGACATGCTTTAGTCATAGAAATGGGTGCTATTGTAGAATAAAATAATAAAATTGTAAAAAAAAAAAAAAAAAGTTTGATATCTGCTTCTAGAGTGAATACTATTTTTTCATATTGGCTTTCAGGAAGAAAAACAAATGTTTCTATGCATAAACCCAAGGAACAATGCAACAATATCAGCAAAGGAAAAAAGCCTCACTGAGGTGTGTGAGTAAGAAAAAGTATTGGGAAAAAGGTACAAAAAAAAGAGAAAGGCCAGTTTGTCTGAAATATATTAAGATCCTTTATTGTCTAGGGTCATTAATTTGCTCCCATCATGGCATGACACATCTTTCCAATCTGCTAAATTTTTTCTAGTTTTTATAGCATCAGGAAACTTTTGAGATGGATTCCTGCAATTTTTAATTCAGATTTAATGAGATCTGGCCCAATTATAAACTTACCCCTGATAACTCATAAGCTGCATCAAACGGATGACTTCAGGGAAGTTGCTTTAAAAGTTATAGAAGGCAAGGTTAGAATTAGAAAATTTAATGAGGACTTCTTTACCTTCTATGCTTAAAGTTAGAAGTAATGGAAAATGAAAACTGGTAAATTTCTATTATGGGAACGTTGCTTTAGAGTGAGTAATAGCCATAAATAACAACAAACTGAATTAGTGGCAGCTCTGGAATTGCATTTTAGAGAAGCACTTTAGCGTTAAGGGTAGTGCTGGAAAATGGGAATTGTTGGGTTATAGTGCTGAATTTAGTGCTTTAAAATACATTAAAATACATAGTTGCATTTAAAGTTTAGTGCATTAAAATACATTCTGTGTTGAAGATGGTTAACACTTGAAATTGTTCTAAGTATAAGAGAAAATCATGCGAAGGCAAGCAACAATTGGTAAGGTTTTGAAAATAAATATGCAGTGAGTGTGACAAATTCCTAAGAGAAAAAAATAAAGCTTTTTGAAAACCCTCAGAAAGGCACATTTACATCAAGAAAATGTAGATTATGCAACAAGGGGACCTGGGATATATTTGTATTACTATTAAAGACATTTAATAATGTTGGAACTTTTGAAAATCATGCCAGAAAAAAGGCATTTTTTTCTAAAAGACAACAGTCATTTTAAGGTTCTGCAGTTGCCAATTAAAAGCATTTGGTCTTAATCCTGTGATGGCGTATTCACACAAACTCCTGTTTTATTTTAATTATTTTAAAATGAGTGGAAATAAGACAGTATAAAGGTAGAGAAATTAGTGGATCAAGTCAAATATGAGATAATTTAATATTGTGAGATATCCCTCTAAATTCTAGTGTTTCATTGTGCTTCAGTGTTAAAAATATGATACTGGTGGAATAAGTTTCTAGTAGAAATGAGCACTTTATTGTTCACTCTACCCTTTTAAAACTACTCAAAATTAAGGACAAAGTCCTGTTCCAATACTTTAGTTCTGTTCCTATGATTGTTATTTTTCTCATTAAAAAAGGTCACCTTTTCATGAGCTAAATAATCTAATGAACAAAATTCCTTTTATTTATGTATGTCTCATTTACATTTTAAGCTGTCTGGTTAAGAATTCTCTGTATATAATATCAAACTTTATATGTGTATGTGTATGAAATGTATAGGACTATCAATTAAAAATAATTTCTTTTATTATCTGAAAATTAAGTACCCCTCAACAGCAAGAAGAGATTTTCAACTTTCCCTTAAATGACTACCTCTATCCACTAACAAAACTATGCATTTTGAGATTTAGCTTTTTTTAGTTGTTATAACTGTTGCTTCATCACTCTGGACATGAAAGAAATAATTCTCTTTGTTAGAATTCAGATCTAAAGTTTATAAATACCACAATGCTGAAAAAACAAAGCAAAAAAGTGTTTTACAGGAGTTGTCTTACACAGAAGACTCTAATGCCTAGTTTTGGTGTGGCTGAGTTCATTTTTTTGGGAGTTTGTTTGTTTCCTTGGGTTTTATCTTTATTTAATTTTGGAGGAAAATGAAGTATTGATTTTTGGATGACCAAATAAACAGTGTTGTCTGTTCATGCAGATTAAGATATTTAAGTTTAGAAAATGGATTGTTAAAAAATTTATCCGGTCAAAAAATCATGAGCACTTAATTAATTATAATTTTTAGAGAACTGTGTCATATAATATCCTGAATTGGTGAACAACGTCTTAATATTTTTTTCCTTTACAAAAAGGATTTCAAGTCTGATTCTTCTACTGCTTTGTCAATATAGAGAAGGTTATTCCCTCTCTCTCGCTGGAATTGCCAGCATTTGTGACTAGCTGGCAAGTAAAATGGACACTAGTAATCAGACATGTGGAGATAAAATGACACTGAAAGAGGATGGAAGGAAACAAGAGAGCTGCAGCTCCATGGTTAGCACCTATGTCACTCATACTCAGCATCATGTGGCAGCTGCTGCCAATGTTTAAAAAACAAATCTTAAGAGCATGTTTTCTTCTTGACCCATATTTTGAAAATGCTTTTATGACAATATTTATCTTTTTAAACAATAGGGAATGCTTTGGAAAATCTAGACTTTTGAGATTCCAAGAAAAAGAAAACATTTAATTTCTGATTGAATATTTCTATTACCTTATTTTCTACTTCCTATCTCTATTGGATTTTGTTTTGCACAGTTCTTTGTATATTCTTGGGTTTGTGCATATACAAAATGAAAAAAAATACTGAAATCTCAACATATGTTTATGTTTGCAAAGCTTTTCTGTTTTGGAGCCTCTCCCTTAGTGTCATCTCTTTAATTTTGGCCTTTGCACCTGCCCTAGTATATTGTAATGAAATATTTATGAATCAGAAAGCTTTTCTGCAAGCAACAAGGTGATGTAGAACTTGCATTAAAATGCATAACAAATCTGCAAGAGGCTGCAATACTTAAAATCTCAGAGTAATCATAATGAAATCAGGTATATAAAACCTAATTAGAGTCCACTTGGTCACCAGTACAGTAGTTTCTAAGTAATGCAACACAAGATATATCCTGTGGCTGACATAGAGAATAACTGATGATGGATGGCCTGTGAATGTTGGCTTAATACTGTTATTTCTGGGTTGTTGCATTATGACACTACTTCAATCAGTGCTATTTTCAAAAGATGACATTTCACTAATGACATTAAACAAGCAATAAATCTATCTTCTTTTCCTTAAAATAGTGAACAAAAGTATTTAAATAAGTTTGGAACATTTGTTTTATCCTATTATGTTGCATTGTATTCCAAATGTATTTAACTTTAATATTTTAAATTAATATCCCATTAAAAATTGTGGTTATCTCAAAAAAGACATGTTATGTAGAATCAACTTTGCCTATTCATTGTTAATCTTATTGCAATTTCTTTGGTAATTATGCTCACACTGCCAGTAAACACAGCCAAGATTATTATTTTAGTGGCAATAATTGCTATTATAAAATTCTCTGCTTTCATTTCAGAAATATTTATTTTTAAAATGAATTTATATCACTGAATACAGCATATGAACTTGAGTGATTAAAAAATCTAAAGAAAGTAGGTTCATAGCTGTGTCTTTAAGACAAATCCAATATATTTTTTATTACCTCATAAGTGACATGTAGAAATTTACATTTTAGTTGCATGCTGTAGTTTTCATCTTCTTTCACTACTCTCTTACATGTACTGAGTAATACTAAATTTTTGATTCTCACCCAGAAACTTACAAACAAACTTGTAGTATGATACACAAATACCTGTAGAATTCTTTTAATGAACCATAGAACTCAAATATTTCAGGAAATGGGATTCTATTTTATAGTGAAATTAACATGATGTAGCCTTCAGAAAAATTATTTTTGTGAATAAGTGACTGAAGGACTTCTAGAGTCAGAGTTAGATATTTCCATGATAATGATTCTAACCAAGGAAAATTAGATTATTTTTAGAGCAAATTTGGATTGCAAAAAGTTTTCCACAACATAAGAGGAAAAGAAGTCTCTAGGTGAAATTCTTCACAAAACTAAGGGCCCTTTCTAATGAAAAAATAGAATACCAGGAGACATTTCTTGGAAACCTAAACAGGAGGCTGCAATTCAGATAACTGAGTCAGCTATGTCTGTTCAGGACCTTGCTGGTAAGTGGAGATATTCACAAAGTCTCATAATTCCAGTGTTAGGTCCAGGCATTGTCTATTTCAGAAGGACAAAGAAAACAGTGTCAATATATGTTCAAAGATATATCTTTTATTACGAAGTTTAGAGAGCATCATTTATGAAGCAAGAGAAAAAAAACTTTCCACTGAAAAACTTTGTTCATCTAAGAGCTGAATTATGTTTTGGCACATAAATCTCTAATTATGGAAAACTTATAATATGGAGAACTATAATGTTGCTAATTTAGCTGCTAACTGAGTTAAGCTGGTGCAATCAATCTGAATTTCTGTGCCAAAATCTTCCTTATCGAGAGTAAAAAAGCCTTTTTAGACCACAGTGAGTTTCAGAGGTTTTAGATTTGGCACAGTGAGGCTGGACAGCAATCTGGTTGTCTTCTGACAAAGCTGGGCTGTGATATCTTGCATAATGATAAACTCTGTGGGAATAGACATGAGGGAAATACCCACATTAATGTATCAAAAATCCTTTTAATTATTTTTGCAAAATATATGTATATGTTGTTGTGATTAAACATTTAGACAACCTGTAAAATTGATAAACATTTTAATTCCAATCTTGACTTCAATAAAACGTGAAAGAGAGCAAATTCTTGAGTACTGCTGCTTTTCAGCTGGACCACAAATGGCTGGTTGTTCTTTAATTTTAAACTTTACCTTGCTAAGTTTTCTTATTATTCTTGGAATAATATTCACTGCTTTACATAGACACGCAAAATATTTTATCCTCCAGACAACAATAAGCAACTTAAGCAGTCTTCTTGCTCTGAAAGGAAACCCTTTTGCTTATCACAATTGTAAAAGAAAGAGTGTTTGGACTGCTTCTGTGGGCAGGCAAAAGGAGGTAAAAAAATTAATCTGATCCTCATATTCTAATTATGTGGGAGAATTCTGCTGGTTGTATTTTATGGTTTCATCATAATTCAGCAGTTTGGAAAGAAAATTATAATATTTGATCTGAAAACAAATTTCATGTGAATCTGCAGGAAGGCAAGTTTTGCCCTTGGACAGCTTTTAACACTATTTCATAAACTCTGGACAAGTATTGCTCCGCTTTTCTAAAATCCTTTAATTGTCAATTTTCCTAAAGTTGCTGTCATCCTAACTTGCTTTAATAACTTTAAGATTTTTTTTTAAAATATGTGTATTTGATTTAAACAGTCTTTCTGCCAAGAATACACCTGCCACCTTTGTGAAATTGTCTGAACCCAGCTTACATTTAGCTGCTTTTTGGGTGGCATTTTCCTTTGCCAAAATTGGGACTGTACAGACCATTTTATCTCACAGGGTTAAAACACTATATTTGATCTGTTAAAGAGGTCAGAGACTATCACCCCACCCTTTTCATAAAAGCCTCTGTTTAATACCATGCCCCAATAAACTCTGACATCTATAGCTGATTTCTTTAACAAACTGAGTAGTGTATTCAGGGGGAGGAATACCAATCTGACTCTTCAGATGGCCCTGGTATTTTATGCACTGTATTCTCTGAGTGTCTAGAATAGGCCTTATTTGGATGACACAGGATGCTGTTTTGACCTGTCTACTTTTTATCTTCTGATGCTGCATGCTCAGTCAGAGCAGAGAATGCCATTGTAAAATGCCTTCTTCTCACAGATTTCAGTGGCTGGACTGGCAGCTGCACACTAAAGCAGACTGAGCACCTGCATGACCACAAAGTGGGTATCCCCTTTGAGAGAGAACACATCATAGAGATCTAATCCAGGCACTGCATAAATAAAAAATCCTGTTACTCTGTCCAAAAATAAATTGCTGTAGCCTCTCTTAAAATACCCCATGTATGCAGTGGGAAAGTCAATTTAATGCAGTGTAGCTGTAGCTTATTAACTCCCCCATATTCCAAGCCATGATTATCTTTATGAGGTTTAAATGGATGTGCTACGCAGTCGGATTGAATAAAGTGCAAATATTATTTAGGTTTCAGAATGAGTGCAGGCAAATCAGAAAGGGTTTAAGGATGCCATTAGATCATGCAGAAAGAAAATTAGAGAGGCAAAAGCTCAATTAGAACTTAACCTGGCCACTTCTGTAAAGTATAATAAAAATTTCTATAAATATATTAATGGCAAAAGGAGGGGCAAGAAAATGGCCATTCTTTATTGGACATGGAGGGGAATATATTTGCTGAAGATGAAGAAAAGGCTGAGGTATTTAACAACTTCTTTGTCTCAGTTGTCAACAGTAAGACAGATCATCCTCATGACAGCTCACCTCCTAAGCTGGGAGAGAGGGACAGGGAACAGAATGGGCTCCTGTATCCAGGAGGAAGCTGTTAGTGACTTACTGAGACACTTGGATGCTCACAACTCTATGGGATACGTCCTACAGTGATGAAGGAGTAGGCAGGACAGCTCGCCAAGCCACTGCCTGTCATTTGTCATCACTCCTGGCTTACTGGGGAGATCCCAGATGACTGGAAGATGGCCAGTGAGATGCCTATCACACTGGAAGGGTCATTCCCATCATAGGAAGGGCCGGAAGCGGGATCCAGGAAACTCCATGTTCCTCCTTTCTATCTTTAATTGAGAAAATGTCAACACATTGCAAATTCTACCTCCTGTTTAATTATACTGCCAGGAGAGAAGTGACAGTATATTAATCTATTTATTTAGACTGCCTCTGCAGATGTTCTGTGGTTTTGCTGCTATGTGAACCAAATATATGGAGACAACACCAAGAAGGCCACAACTCACAGGAGAAGTGTAAAGAGTAGATTTATTTTATTATCTCCTTGGCTTGAGGATTCCAGAAAAAACAAATGAAAGCACATACTCTGCTAAGCTCATTTCAGCAGGAGCAAAACTTAGCAAGGCCTGAGTCCTGTGTTACATACAAAAGGGGGCCTGGAGCACACACAGGTCTTCACCAGGCTGTGTTTTACAATCTCTGAACTTCTCATCTTCCTTTCCCCCTTACAAAGAGGCCTCAAGCCTGTGTAAGGAATGCTTTTAAATTTTTCACAATATACTGTTATCTAGTGAGAGGGCTTCATTTCTTTACTAGAAAGAAAACAACCCAAAGCAAACAAAAATACATGAATTCTCTCACACTGAGTATTTTCTAACATCTCTTGGGTGCAAGGTTGGTCTCTGAGAAAAATCAATTCTAAGACTAGCTTATTTTTCTCTCTCCTCACCAGCCTTCCATTTTTTTTCTTTCTTCTCCACTTAGTTTTTTAATCTGTGACACTGCAAAGCACAACAACAAGTTACAACAATAGAAAAGATAATGGAAAATTTAGTTTCCCATGGGTACATTATTGTACCCATGAGCAGAAGAACATCTGTGCATTTCCACTGAAGGACTGGTAACTGAACACTTTGTACCTTGTTGAATATATGTCTGCACAATCAGAAAGAATGAACTAATCATCCAGAGTCAATCTTAGGTGCCTGAAAATTCCCTAAGAGCCCCAGTAAAAATGCCCTTGATTTTTAACCAACTCCTGATTGAAAGTGAGCTGTGCTTAAGTAAAATGTCAGTTGAGTACTTGGAGTTACACGATAGGATGAGTGCTGAAGACATGCAAGCAGTGACTGCACTCTTCCTGTGCCTTGAAAAGTGGTCCATAAAATCATCTTTCAAATGTATTTCTGTTTAAAGAACAGCTAAGAGAGGAGTATTGTATAAAATTACATGTCAACAGTTTGTGTTGAAAAAAATATTTGTTTAAAAAGGGTAGGCTGTTTTACCATAAAGGATTCCAACACACATTTTCTACATCCTCTTTTTGGTTTTGCTTTTTTTTTCTCATTCTGAAATTTCTAGTTTTTCTCTAGATCATCCCCGGGTCTGATTCTGGCCCATATAAGCAGACACTGAGCAAAAATCAGGTGAAATGCTAAAAAGCAGAAACAAACGTCTGCAGGACTTGAAGATCCTAAGAAGAGCATCTTAGGTCTTTCACAACAATTCAACCCAGTCTGTTTGCCTCCTACTTCAGATGGTCAATGAGTCCTAGACCATAAGGCCAACCCATGCAGCCACAAATCATAGAATCATAGAATGGCCTGGATTAGGAAGGACCTTTAACGTCATCTAGTTCTGACCCTCTTAATGTGGGACAACTTTTACCAGACCAGGTTTCTCAGAACCCCATCCAATTCTGTCATGCACAGAGGAAAAAAAAAAAAAAAAAAAAAAAAGAAAGGAAGAAAGGAAAAAAAAAAGCAGCAGAAATGCAAAAATAAGGACCAAGAAACAATGAAATTTATATTTAAAAGAGCAGCAGTGTTCCTACTCTTTCCCACCCTTGTGCGCATCACCTTTTTGTGCACACACTGTTACGCTCATTTTAAATTGCTCTTAAAAGGAATGAATTGATATTACAAGCAAGAAAAATTTTTTCCAGCCTTATTCAGGATTTGTGGTGGTCTATGTGATACATTACACAAACATATAACAAGATTCTATTAATGTGCATCTTAATTTATAAGGAAGGCAATGAAAAATAGGCACTTGGTAAGATATAACAGTCTCAAGATCAATTCAGTTTGGTTGATATACAAACATAACTCCAGTTCTATATTCTTTGTATGTGACTATTCTGTATCCAGGACTACTCCAAATCACTCAACAAACAGTGCAGATCTCAGCACACTGATATGCAAATCACACTGTCCATAGGGGCAGAATTGTAATGAAAAGTTTCTGTTATGCTTTCTTGACCAAAATGGATTCACTGAACATCAACAGTGAGTTCTGCCAACAGCTTTCACTGTTCTGTAATCCAATCACATGGGCAAAGGCTGCAGTTTTCTTGGATTTTGCTAAACGGTAGCTGACCAAATGTTAGATATGTTTCTGGTGAACTGAGAAAAAAGTGTATTATTGTTGGGATATTTCAATAAACATTTCAGGGAACCTCCATACTCTGAGATAAGGTGAAGCATCCAAATACACATTTTCAAAAACCTCAGAGAGGAACTGAGCACACAAAAGGGGAAAAAATCAAGAAAAAATCCTCAATCCTTTTTTTAACTCTCCTAGATTTGTTGCACAGGGCAGACTAATAAAATATTCTTTTATCGGCGACGAACTTCTAGCATTTTTCAGTATATGGTGTGTACCCTTTTCTAAACTGCATTTATGGTTTTAGGTACCCAAATTTTCAGGTACCCAAATTATTTGGGTACCAGATACTCTGCACTCTGGTAGGAAACAATTATTTTCCTGCCTATATTTCAATCCAGATTATATAATGCCCATGAACTGTTGCTTTTCAGCAGATACTCAGCATGACCTTCTATTAACAAGGTCTGAATGCATTGTTGGCTTTCTGGATACACCAAAACTGGACTTTGGACTGTCATGCTGAGAGGACAAACACGTATCAATCATATTATTAATTTCTTGCTGCTCTTGATTAGGAATACCAGTATAGAAGGAAAGAGTGTAGGCAGAATTAGAAATCCAAAAACATACTTTTCAAAATAAAAAGCATCTTCACAAGAGTATGACAAATAAAACCAAAAAATCAAACAACATAAAAACACAAAAAGTGGAAACAATCAACCAAAAAACTTATAGCAGCATGTGTAAGATGTATTCCATATATTTCATAATGGCTGAAATTCCTAAATCACTATAATATTGTTTGTCTTTATATGCTAATATGCTTGGTATTGATATGCTGGATATAGTTGCCTGACTGTGATTTGGAGAATGGTTCAACAGATGTATTACAATGGCATCTGGCTAATCCTGAAAATTAAGTATCTATTCCAATATTCCATTGGGCAAAAAAGTTTAACAGTTATTCCAAACATTTTCCATTTGCCTTTCACTTGGGAACTTCTTCCTATCTCTGAACCTCATAATTTATTCCTCTCAGGTCTACAGGAGTCATGTTTCCAGTCTCCTTTCTGCATGCTGACCATCATGCAATACCATGGAAGAGGTAAAAAACATTCTTTTTATATATTATGTTAAACCCGGCTGTCATACTTGAGCATTTCACTCAGCATATGGACGCTCCCAATACAATATGGAGCAATAAACATCTGCCTTACTATGCTGTAAGCACAGAGCCTGCACAGCTGCTAACTTGTGGAGAAAAATGTTCCCAAGAAAAATATCATTTCAGCAGGAATTTACATGCAAAAAGTGCAAGCAGCATCCTATACATTACACATATATATTGCCTATATGAACACCTTCTGTGCAGCAGACTATGTTAGTCCAGATAGTTATCTTGCAATTAATATGGAATTGAATGTTTTGGTTTGCACAACCTACCGCACCTATTACACCAGTGATATGAAAGGAACTTTAAAAAAGTAATAGTTAGTTTTGCACACCACTTTACTTATGTCAGATGTGTGTAGATCTGAGCCCTGATGGGAAAAAATACTGAAGGACAAATATCAGGGCACAGGCAATTGGTCAGACCAGAGCATCGGATTTTGAATAATTTCCATCATCTAGTTTTGGAGATTAACTGAGGAGAGATTTGTATTAATTTCCTCAAAGAATGTTTAGCACATGGAAAATACAGAGTATTGCTTCTGACTTGGCCTCATTCACCAGAAACAGATTGAATTTTTTTATTGATTTTAATTGCACACAATGCTGCTGTTACAAGAGAGAGCTCAAAGCAGTAGCATCTTAATAAGCAAAGTCCTAATGCAACAAGCAGTATGCTCGAAATGCACATGCTTCTCTCACTTCTCCAGTTGTATAATTCTGATCCAAATCTGTAAAATCTTAATTGATTTGAGCCCTCAGCTATTTAGGGACCATTTATCTAACTATGGTATTTCACAGCAGCTGCTTTCACTGAGAAATCAAATTCCCCTCTCTTTCTTCCCGCTGTATCATATGATTCTCAGCTGCTCATTTTAAACTAAACTCCAGAATAAGTGTTAGTTTGCTGTATCAAAATTTAGGACACAATTTTGCAGATTTCATTCCAAATAAATTAAACTACAACAAGAAAACTTTTAATCATGTACTAGAGAACAGAAAGAGTAACATTTTGATTTTATTTGGCTTTCTTCTCACTGGAGAAATCCAAGCAAGAAATATCAATGTTTAAGCATCCACAAGTCTTCTCTCAACTTCAGAATAATCCCATAAGAAACTGAATCTCTTTGTGTCTCCATTTCTGCTCTGGGCATGCATTTAGCTGCCTGAGGCTGTGGTTACATGGGCAGCCAAGCTCTTCTAATGGCTTGTGGCTGCCAAGAAAGGAAGATTTGCACTTCTCTTGCTTTCTCTCATTTGCTCTTATTGCCCCTCCTTCCTTTACTTGCTTATTTCTAAAATAGACAAACAAGGATTGTGAAACTGAATTTATCATTTTCCACTGACATCTGCTTGGAAGACAAATTTCTGCTCCTCCTTTCTCACATTTAAAGGAAATTGTTAGTCTCACAGTAGCTGCAAGCCAGTTTCCACGCACAAAGTGCTAGTGGTGATGCTGAGTGGAAGTTGAGCATGATTGCTTAGTCTTGGACATAAGTGAGGATAACTCTAAATTATGTCTAGCAAAAATATTCAGAAATGTGTGGAACACTTAGTGTATTTGCTGTTTCAAAATATCTGAATTCAGACAAATATAAACCAGATATTTTTTAATCAGGGGTATTTGCATTCCAAATATCTTCACTAATCCAAAACTGAACCAATGTTTTTTACCTCCTCTACTTTAAGGCAGATCTGGTGGATCCATATCTAATATTATGCAGTCAATACTCCTTACCACTTGACTGTTTTATTACTTTGTTCTCACATTCTTATAATTAACATGGATCCTGGTGTGTTGACAGAACTTGTAATTATTTCATTCTGTCTGGAAAAATTACACCCTTCTGCAGTTCTCATTATCACTTTTTACTTTCACTGTTAAATGAAAAAATATATTTTTTCTTTTTCTTCTTGTTTTCTAACTTACTGATATCTCTACATATTGACCATATGTTCCTATCAGGGGAATGAGAAGAACCAATATGCAAATTTATGAATTCACTAAGCACACTGTTTTGTCTCTGAGGTTGCCCTATTGTTTCTATGAAGCAGTTAAGACTTGTAAAATTTTGAGTATAGTCTACTTAGTGATCATAACTCTCAATCATTTCAAGTAAATTGAAAACTGTAATAGTAACAATTTTGTAAGTTTTTTAGAGAAGACGGAGATCTGCATTTACAGATTTACAGGTAAGTGATTTTGGGGTTTTGTGACATTTCTTTTAATTGAAAAATTTTATTATTGTTTTTACTCAAGCTATCTACAAGTTTAAAGTGGCCAAAAAGTTGTGGATTAAAAAAAGCATTCAAGGCCAGGTTGGCTCAGGCTCTGAACAACTTGGTGTACTGAAAGGGGTCGCTGGCCATGACAGGGTAGGTGGAACTAACCATCTTTAAGGTCCCTTTTCAACCACACCATATAATGATTCCATTACAAATGTAGATGGACAGAAACTGCAGGTTGGATTTAGTAGTTTAGAAAGCTCAGAATGTAGCAGAAATGGATCCTGTTACTTTTTACTTTCTGTGGGATTTTGATCTACTCTCTGATGGCAAAATATCTTAATTTTGAGTTAAGCCAAATGGTAGGTGTCATCCTTATTCCTCCTCTTTAATCTGGTCTACTTTGAATAAAATTCTTGCATAGCCATTGGTTAGAGGATGAAATTTATCTGTTAGAAAAACTTTAAGACATTCATCTGCCCTGTACTTTTGACCCCTGTCATTCTTCCATCCCGTACTTAGATGAGAACAATGGCCATTGTAACACCAGCAGAAAACCCCAGATGATGGCCCTGATTTACAGTCTTAAAATTTTACTCCATGATAGTCACCAGCAGCTGGAGAATGGAGTACTCCCAGACGCTGAAGTAGACAAAATCTCAACAATATCCCCATAATCATTTTGCTGTTCTAAATAACAGATTTACCTTTTAGCCCTTCTTGCAAATTGGGAAAGTGAAATACACTTATAGCAAAGTGCAAAAGATTGTACATATAGGAAAATATTACATAATTCAACAAAACTTATTCTCATAAGAAACCCCCACCTCAACTTCAGACGTGTATCCCAGAAGTGTAGATTCTTATTTTGTGCACCCAGACTGTCATTCCTTAGGCTGGATATAGACACCCATGGCATCTGATGGAAGGATTCTCAGTGAGGTCAAGGTACAGATTGCAATGTCAGTGGGGTGATTTCTGACCGTGTCAAAACAGGTTTTGACTCTTCTCTGTTGCTTTCTTTTCTCTTCCTGCTATCACAAATTTTCAAGCTTTTCTTGAAGTTCTTCCTAAGCTGATGCCTTTAGTCTAAGCAGTTTATTGTGGCCAATGGACGTCTTCTTTACTATTGTCAGTTTGTAGCAAACTCTCTCTCAGACAGTTTTGGATATTCTGTTGACACTCACCTCTGCTGGCATCCTGGACAGTTTGCCAAGGGGAGGCTGAGGAGGCACCCCCACAAACATTGTTAGAAGCACAAGATGTTCTCTCTCCTGTTACAGCTTCTTCTCATTATCCATCCTGTGTAAAGTTTGCCTTGCAGTGAAAACAATCACAAGGGAATACACTGCATAATTTGTGAGTAATGTTAGGATTTTAGTGGTCTTCCAAATTCATTAGTTATAAATGGTCCCCAGAAAACCGGCTTTTTGGAGCAGGATGGAGAATCCAAAGTAACTGGATTATTTGAAAGTCTGAATTAATGAAGTTAAACTTTTACTCTAGTGTTCCAATTAATGAATGCAAGAATTTACGTAGATATTAATAATGCTTTTCTCATTAATTTCATCACCATCTTGTGGAATCCTCAGGATCTTTTCCCCGCAGGGATTTCCCCAGAGCCCTCCACTGGAGAGACTTACCACACCATCTTGTTTAAAAATAAGGCCATATACCACCCACACTAGCACACAAGAACTAACTTTGTTCACTAAAGATATCTCTCTCACCATTTTCCCTTTCTTTGATTCTATTTTCTTTTTTTTTTATTAAGCACATTTTACTATTCTTTCAGCTCACAGGTAGAAATTGCTTGTTTTCATCCTTTCAATTCTTTAGAAAAAGCAAGAATTGACATTTTACTTCCAAAATAAAGAATGAACTTGGTTAGTTCAACATCCAAGATAAAACAAAACTATAATATAGTTCACAAAGAACATTGGTGTTAGTATTTTTATGAAAAATTTTCATGTTCTTTCTGATTAGAGAACACTCTCTGACTAGAGAGGAAAGACTATATTGTAAACCAATTGCTGGATGTGATTAAAATTAAAATATTTTCCAGAAAAAAAAATTGCTATATTTTTTGCATGACAATAGTTTTTTTAAGACATTCAGATTTTAATTTGGACTCTTTTTAATACAAAAAAACCCTTTTCAGCTAGTGACTTATTTTAAACCCTTTTCCATGTCTTATGTTGGAATCCTATTCTACTTCTAAAAAATAGGTGTAAATTTTCATATTGATTACCCTTGGAAATAATTTCTCTTTAATCTCTAGGAATTTGTATTAACCTAGGCAGTGAAGTAAGGAACTGGATTAATATAATTAATGTTGAAGAGAGTGATTCCAAAATTTGTGAGAAACTTAAAAAAAATTGTTCTTAGTTTCTGCTGACAGCATTTTGTAAACTACTCATTTTCTGTATTCCCAAGGTAATGAAGTATGGTTGTTTACAAAATATATTGGTATTATTTTTCAGTTGTATGGCAAATTTAGACACCAAGTTGGGCCAGAGTCTTTATCTGTAGATGGTAGAAGGGCTCTCTAGAGGGATCTGGACAGGCTGGATCAATGGACAAAGGCCAAGGGTATGAGGTTCAGTAAGGCAAATTTCCAAGTCCTGTGTGTGGGTCACGACAGTCTCAGACAGTGGTACACACTGGAGTGGCTGGAAAGCTGCTCAATGGAAAAAGACCTGGGTGTGCTGGTCAACAGCACCTGAACATGAACTATCAGTGTGCCCAGGTGGCCAAAAAGGCCAGTGGCAATAGTGTGGCCAGCAGGACTGGGGTAGTGATTTCCCTCTGATTTAGCACTGATGAGGCCACAGCTCAAGTGCTGTGTTCAGCTCTGGGCCCCTCACTACAAGAAGGACACTGGAGCAAGTCCAGAGAAGAGCAAGTCCAACAAAGCCAGTGAGGGGTCTAGAAAGTAAATCACGTGATTTGAAGAGTGGCTGAGAAAGTTGTAGGTGTTCAGCCTGAAGAAAAGGAGGCACTGGGGAGAGATTACTGTCCTCTACCTCCTGTCTACCTAATGGGATGCTGTAGCAAGGCAGGGGTCAGCCTCTTCTCACAGGCTACTGGTGATGGGATGAGACGACAGAGCCTCAAGCTCTGTGAGGGGAGGTTCAGGTTGTACAACAGCAAGAATTTCTTCATGACCAGGCTGCCCAGGAAAGTGAGTTCACCATCCCTGGAGGCACATGGCACTTAATACTATGATTTAGTTGATAGGGCATTGTTTGGTCAAAGGTTAGACTCCATGATCTTGGAGATATTTTCCAATCTTAATGATTCTGTGATATATATATATACTGTAAGGAAGCTACTTTCTTAAAATAACCGACCTCTTTTTTACAGTTTTGAACAAGGGTGGGATATAAACTGTAATATCATATGAACTGTAAGCATGATTCATGACTCATGATGAGTGAACTCATCAAGAAGTGTTGATAAGTGTCAAGTGTTTCTTCTATAAACTCAGTGAATTAATTCTTTTCCAATATGATGATCTTAGTTTAGGCAAACATTCTTCCACCCTCAAAAACACTCTGACTTGAAGATGTATCTTTTCTTATTTAATATTCAAGTGAGATCATTCTTGGATAATGCATGCAAGACTGGATACTCCTTTTACTGTATTTAAACAACAGATTAAATTTCTTCAAACCAGAGAGTAATAAAATAGAAACTTGGGAAAATTCAAAGTATTACTCTTACAGCAGTGGAACTTATAGGAGGAAATAACCTGAGGAAGAAAATTAAAAATGCTGTAGACATCACTTTCTCCTTTGTTTACCGTTACAGTAGAAGTAGCAGTTTGGGAAGAATAATGATTTTGTGAATTATTCATGTTTGATAATGCCTAGAAGGTGAAGTAAGTTAAAACACAAGAAATTTACCTTATATTGGTAATCTGTTACAAGTACATTAAGAATTTATATAGATGAAGACATCTGACAAACAGAAATGTTAGGCTGGACAGGTGTATGGCAGATCAAGAGCACAGACAGAGACCTGTGAGTCACAAAATGCTAGTAGGAGGCAGTTACAGAATAAGGTATACAATTTCATAAGAAATTATATCACAGGACTACAGAGGTGGAGGAAGATGAAGCATCTGTTGATATATTTCTTAAAAGGGAGAAAGAAAGTTAATGGCAGGAACAAAAAAGAGAAACAAAGAACACGGAAGTAACAGAGTGATAAGTAAGGTCCAAAATCAATAGGAACTGACTTACCATTTGCTCTGAATTTGACTTCAAATTTTGATCAGAAACAGGAGTGTGGCTTTTAAGATGACTACTATTTCTATCTAAATGGCTGACTCCAAAACTGTGGAACACTAACCCGAATCAACAGCTTCATGCCATTCCCTCGGGTTCTGTCAATGGTCACTGGAGAGGAGAGGTCAATGCCTGCCCCTCTGCTACATTCCAATCTTGAGCCAGTGTCCGAGTCCATGACCTTTTTACTAGCTTAGATACAGGCTCTGTTTCACAGAATTGGTGGTACAGAAGACACTTAGTAAAGATCTTGTCTGCAACTGGAAGAAAAAAATTTAGCATAATATGTGTAGTTGAAATTTCATTTCCATGGAGACAAAAGGGTAAAGTGATAGCTGAAGGAAGATGAACATCTGTAAAAAATGCACAAACGGAAAAAAAGGCCTAAAGTAGATGCAAATTTTAGAAAAAGTTACTAGGAAGAACAGAACAAGTAGATAAAACATATTTTTCTGCAGATAAACTAGTTTAATTAGATCATTCAAAGAAATAGAAATGTATTTTGACAACTGGAACTGGTATTTTCTTTATAGTATAGTCTTGTATCTTTTTACTTTTATTTTTGTATGTCCTAATACTGTGTAGAATTTGTCCTCCCTTCATTCTTCCAAATCCCCTGCATGTTTGAAATCCTTACTCTTATCATCCACATACCACATTGAAATATGGTTAAATGTGATTTGACTTAAGCTTCAAACCTAACACTCAGCATTATGTTGCTCCGTAGTTACTGGCTCATTTGCTCTAAGATATATTTATTTGAAAATTTAAGTTTGGGAGGAAAACAAACTGGAACTGTTTGACATTGGTCAATAGGCTGCAATTGCCTGAGCATGTTGGCAGTCATCCACAAAATTAGTCACGATATCCTGTTGACCCAGTTTGAATCCTGTGTTGAGATTATACCTACCCTATTATTTGGTTTCAGCCTTGATTTGGGGAACACCATTTCCAGTTTATGTGAGGTTTAATTCTATTTTCACAGCTGTTGACTAGCTGTCTTCCTACTGCTTTTATCTTGAGGATTTTATCATGTTCTAGTCCCTTTTGATGCTTTTATTTGGCATTAGGAATAGGTTTACATTTCTTTGCCAATACTACCTTTTAAGCCTCCAACAAAATCCTCTCATAGGCCTTGTGAGAGCGCAGCAGTGAGGCTATTGAGAAATTTTAGGACCACATCAATCCTCCTTCTAATACAATAGGGTTGAGGTTTTTTCCTGTGTTCCTTAGTATCTGTCTTATTCAGGTTTTTTTGGTGTTTTTTTTTTCTTTACCAGTTGAATTATACCAGGACTAACTGAGGAGGTACCAGTCTAAGCACCTCCTCAGTTAGTCCTGGTATAATTCAACTGCAATTTGAAACAGCAATAGTGACTAATATTCCATGAGACAGTGTGTGAAGAAAGGGCATATTCTGTCCTTCAGCTTCCTCAGTATCTGTTTAAAATCTACTGTCAATTAAGCCCTGGAAGGTATACAGGAGAATCCAGTAATTTTTTTGATACGCTCAGCTTAATCATTTCACATGTCTACTCCTTTCTATAATCATGCGGGCAAGTGATTCCACAGAGGTCCAAGCAGAATGTTCAAGAACTCCAGCAGATTTGTAATAATTCTCTTCTTCAGAGATGTTATCTGTAAGCAATTTATACCAACTGTTTACAGGCTACATTGTCAACAGTAAGATTAGCGATTCCAAACTGCTTAGTCTTAAAAAGAAAAACCCACAGGGAAGGACCAAACTCCATAATTCTTTCTATAAATAATAAAACTGCTGCCTTTTTCCTATGGATTTCTGACATATTTCCTCCTAATATTCCAGGCAAGTTATTTTTTTAAAAAACTTCTTTATATAAAATATTTATGTAAAAATGCTCCCTATTGAAATAATACTCTTCTATTTGTTAGTCAAGGAATTCAAACAATTCCTTTGGTATAAAGGTTTAATTTAATTCTACTTGGTGTGCACATCATTAAATTCAATAAATCTTTTATAATATGAAATAAATTAAAATTTATCTGGAAGTTTTATATGCCTACTTCCAAGTCAGTTAACTTACAGTGGTACTGCAGTGCTAGACAACCAAAAAATAGCAGTAAGGGGTTTTGCTGCCTAAAACTACCTCAAAGTCACTGAATAAAAATAATGAAGTCATTCAATGAGGCAATTGTTCTACTATCACAGTCAAACTGTAGCTGACTCAACTGTAGTTTTTTTCCTGTAGAAGCTCTTTATATAAAATTCAAGAGAAAAAAACTGAAGGCTAAACATTATCTTCAATGGGCTAAGCATGTTCTTAACTGCTTTTCTAAATACGTGTAGATGTAAAAACACATTCAGACAGAAGCTGGGGACATCTTTACCTGTTTTTCAATTGGGGCTTTGATTAGTAAATTTGCTTACATGTAACTGAAATCTGTACTACAATTTTGTTATTATGTAAGCATAGCTTTCCAGGAATCTAAAGTTCAACCAGTTTTAAGAAGGAAAACTAGCTTCATTACATAGAAAGAACCAGTAGTTTACTTAGTGAGAGTGTGGAGTAGGTGTTTTCCCTTCATAATCCCAATCCGTAAATCAAATGTGCGACAGGTGCCCCAGATATTTTAACAGTTAAGGGTGAAGTATGTAAAGTAAAAAAAGTTTTGATTATTATTCTAGTAGTGTGTCATAAAAGAAACTGTTGGAAATTTCTCTCCTCACTGTCTGAGGTCTTCTACCTCAGTATATCTCTGCTCTTCTGTGTTTTCGTGACCAAAGTCCCTGACCTTTCTGTCTTGCTGATTAATTTCAGATATGTTAAAATCTGGTCTGGAATTTTCTGGAATTGAGAAAGTACCTGGTCCCATTGGGACAGAGAATTACTTATATTTCTGTTGTCTTCCTTAATGGGATATCTATGACGGTACATTTTTCTCTGCCAACAATAATAAAAAAAGCTAGAATATTTACCAGCAGAAAAGTAACCGAAATAATAAAAATTATCAAAACCTTAATTACAACAATCAGTTGCTAGTACATAATTTTTCAAATTGACTATAACTGAATATTTAAATTACAAGTGTGTATGTTCGTGGGTGTCAGTGTATAAAAGGTGTTTGTACCATCTTTGCCTGACACAAACAGCATTACTCTTACAAATATAGATGTCATTTATATCACACCAAATTGGCTTCTGAGACTTGTCAGGAGATACCATATAACCAGTGTTATTATTTCTGGGATCAATTTTCAGCAGATGTGACCACTTTCAAGTTTATTTATCAAAATGCATTTGTGTGTGCATGAATATTTTATTTTTTCCAGTGTTATTTGAAAAATATTTCAGAAACAATGACTGCTGCTGTGGTCTTCTGCTGTCTTATGATACTTGTTGGACAGGGAATGAATGTAAATCATTAATTGAACTGCTATTTGCTATCAAACAAAAGCCATGAGTAACAAATAGAAAAATATTTCAAGAGTGAGCATTTATACATAAATATTTTATATAAAGACCTTTTTTAAAATTTCCATGCCTGGAATATTAGGGGAAAATATACCAGAAATTCATAGGAAAGATGCAGTCATTTTATTACTTATAGAAAGAATTATGGAGTTCGGGCCTTCCCTGTGTTCTTGATATTGCAAACAAAGATCTCCAAGCAAATAAATAGATGAACAAAATTATTATAAAATAAAGAGCTTTGCTACTTTATATGTAAATGTTGAGCAAATAATTGAAACAACATTCTTGATGACTTCATTTCATAAATAGACACACTCATGTAGTTTTGAAAATGTTCACTGTTTCATCTTTGCAACCAGTGACACATTGTTATTTTTGTGACTTTTGGTTAAATAATTAAATAGCAGTGTAAGATGAGTCTTATGATACTAGACAAAGAAAAATATTTTGCTACCACTATGTAAGCCAGAAAATTATTAGGAAAAAACTCTCTATTTTCACTAAGTAACAAGGTGAATTAGCAGTAATCTGTAAATTTAAAATTACCAAGATTATTGCTAATTCACCCTTTTTGTGGACAGTCACTAATCAAAAATAAACAGTGAGGAAATCTGTGAAAAATGCAGAGAAAATAAATTTTTTAAAAGCTCTAAATACTTGAATTTTTATATCAAAATTATTCACAAAATGTGATTTCAGACAAGATTAATGACTAATATTGAAAATAATGTTTGAAGTTTTATATTTATATTTATAATTTCCAGCAAGCCTTGAGAAGTTAAACACCAAGATCTCATCTCTATAAATTTGAAATGACTAAAATCACAGAGGCAAGTTGAAAAGGCCATTCATAAATTATTATGAAGTTAAATAAACAAAGAGAAGTTGTTTGACAAGCAGGAAAAAAAAACAGCTAAACCTCCTTTGCTGTTCATTTACTTCCCTTATGGCCCATGCTCCGCTTTGTTTTTGACAATCCTTCCAAGTTAACAGACATCCTAATGGCCAGTCAATATCTTGGACATTACACAGCTATTGATTTATGGGAAATCAACAGTCAAAATGGATTGCATGATGTTTGGCATCTACTATCCTTTCACTACAGATACATATTTTCATAAAGCTTCCATCACTTTTTCAAGTATAGCTGAAATTGGCAAGCTTGCCTTCAGGAAGAAATGGAAGGAAAAAATACAGAAGATGTATGGATGGAACCCTTAAATTTGTAAAAATTTCTGAGACTACTGAAGTTAATTAAAGACAGGGGAAGATCTTTATAAACACTTTATTTTTCTTCAGTGAGTGGCTCTTTCATTAAAAAGTCATACTTTATGGAAAGATAAAAACAAGTGGAAGGTCACAGTTATGTTGTACACATTGTACCAGTCCATCAGTTATTTTCCTCAAGTCACAGAAGACAAAGTTCAGTGTGCTAATATTTGACAAGATTTTTTAATGGGTGAGTAAGGAAATAATAGGAAAGTAAGACCAATGCTGGAAATAGAAAACTGTTAAGAGAATTACTTTATCATGCAAATGATTTATTTGAGTACCTTAACATATGAATTTGTAAAAGCTTACAAGAGCATTTACTGTTTCTTATGTCATTGCAACTCTTCCCAAAGCATTTTTATACAATTTTAAAAAAATTTAAAAATTATTTCAATGTTCCTTCAACCACATTTCTCAGATGCAATGATTTAGATTCTACCAATCAGCCTTGCTTCTCCTGAAGGGCACCTCCTCAGCAAGCGCAGGATAACCTAACTCACTGCCAGCCATGAACTTATTGTAAAACAGGGAAGTTATTTCTCTAATATGTTTGCACCTCTTTTTTTTCATAACTGTGAGTTTGAAACACCCTTCTTTCTCAAATCTAATGTCCATCTTACCAACATATAAAGTAAATATTACCCTACTCACCAGCCCAGAATTCCTGTTTGTCACTCTTTTATACTCTGGCAAGGTTAGGAGATCCCTTTATTTCCTCTTGAAAATCTTTTTAAGCCCTTGCTCTGAATGGTATATTGTGCTATGCAAAAGGCAGATCTCTGGAGGAAAGATAAAACTTCTCCATTTAGACTTCTAACAAAGATCAGGAAGAAACACTCTCAAAAAAAGAAATGTAATCATGAGACAAATCACTACCAGCTGTAAATGGACACCTGAGACCCTTAAATCCTAAAGGATGAAAATAGCTTTTTGGCTCCTTCTCTAACAATTTGAAAATGGGGCTTTTGAGTGGGCTATTACCTAACTTTAATTTGATGACACCTGCAGCATAACAATTATCTGAACAGTAACTTATGTTATCTTTTAGCTCCTTTCTAGATTTACTAACAGTAGTTTATTGAAGGATTATTTTTGTTCTTTTTGATGTGTAAACAGCATAGTTAATTATGAAGCAAATGTATTAGTCTACTATTTGGGATTTAGAAACTTATTTGCATTGCAAGAAAAACTGTAATCCTTTTTAGTGTAGCACTGTATTCTTATTTTGTTCATTGTCATAGTCATTGCCTCATGATCCAGGATTTTTTTTTTTAATCTGTTTTCCCTAGTTCTGTCACTGATTCTAAAAGATGATACAAAAAAATTACTGGTAAATAAACAGTTAAAAATTGATTTCTTTTTGTTCCCTTTCACTCATTCAATTTGAATGGAGTTACTTTAAATCCACGAAGTAGTGTGAGCAACAGAATTAAGGCTTATCCTTTTCTTTTTCTTAAGCTCTGTTGCTAGCCTCCATACTTTTTTCCAGCACTAGATTAGAGAAAAGAAATAAGTAAACTGAACAGCTAAAGAAAAACTCCTAAACTTCTTAACCATTCTGTAACTAGTGATAGCACACAAAACATGAAAATTGCCATAATTTCTTCTTCCATGTGTTGGAGTTTAATAGGCTTTCATTTGAATCTCTAGAGTAAGAAAGAAGCATAATGGAAATTGTGCATAACCTGAGGACCAGACTTGGAGCCAAGAATTTATGGAAATAATCACAGATCAGATGACCTCTAGGGCTTGCCCTCTTTGCTAAATGGAAGATACTAAATTAAGTTACTTATCACTTACTTATCATATCTAGTTGCTAGAGCATTTGTGAGGCAGCTTAAAAGATTTGCAGTCTATTCAAGTACAAGGAATGGAGCTTGACAAGAGAAGAGCAAATAGTGTCTGAGTTTGCAGTCTTCCTGCTGGTTCTCCATTTTTCTGTTTGAATTGTGTCCAGCCTTTAACTTTTTCAAGTGGATTTTTGTTAAAGGAAGATCAATGAGGGAAGGGAGGTCAGTCAGATAGGAGAGAGGAGAAAATGAAAGGAAGAAAAGAGTGGAGAATGGCATCAGTGGGAGTGAGACTGAAGCAATGACTCCAGACAGAGTGGTGTGAGCTGGAACAAATAGCTAAGCGATATCAGGAGTGTTCAGTCTCAAAATTATACATAGCATGGATAGAGTCAATGCACAAAGGTTCCTAGGTCAGCAGTAAGCACCAGGAAGCTGAATTGCATTCCCAGTATTAAGTTTTTTCTATCTGAGACTCTCCGATCAGCATGGAATGTTAGCAGAAAGGGAAAAGTGACATGTGGCCGCATCAAAACTGCCTTTAAGAATTATTCTCAGGTCTCACTGACAGCATCCTGTAAGAATAGGTATTTACCTTAAACTTACATGAAGTTTAAAACCAGCTATAGGTTTCCCTTCCTCTTTATTTTTTTGCATTACATATCCATTTTAACAGGTATAGAGAGAAGGAAGGCAAGGCAAAAGAATACCTAATACTCGAATCCAGGATTAGGAGCTAAAGATTTATTACTAAACTTTCAGCTCCTCTTGCATTGCATGACCATTCTTAGAGGTGAATCCTTTGCTAAAAATAAAATAGATGTTAACAGACTGTCAGAGCAGGTCTGAAAAGGTAGCCTGTATTCTAACATCTTTACCTTAATTAAGGCAGATATTGCTGAATGTGTTAATCTTTGTATGGCCATTATTAATCTTATTTTGTAATTCCTTGGGCCTAGAAATGGATCTAGAAACTTTAGGGAATTATTTTTCACTCTCTCTAGATGCCTTTGAGAAGAAACCCCCTATTACTTCTATTGATATATACCCCTCAAAGGCCTAGCTCAGATCTACATGCCAACACTTCAATGCAAGCACTTTCCTTGGATTTTTATAAATTATTACAAATTATAAATTATTATGCATTGTAAAAACAGAGATAGTTTCTGAAAAATGTGTTTGCAAAGAGCATAGTATGTGTTTATGTTCTAAGCCATACTAGAAAAGAAGAAATACTTTCAATGTGTTAATAGTTTTGCTGCCTCTGTAAGAAAATGAAACCTGAAAATTAATAAGAAAATTAATTTTTTCTATTAAAAACAAAATTCTTCACTCAAATAATGACTTTTATCTTAAAGTTGTGAGAACTATCTTGCTGCTGTCATGTTTCTCACCTTACTTTCATCTAACACATTGAATAATCTCATTTTCAAACCATTCCTGATTTATGGTTTCTTGACCACTTCAAGGAAACTTGATTGTTCACTTACATTTGGCCTTTAGTAAGTGACAGCATTAATTTGAAGACTGTAAACAGGTTCTGCTGAAGAATCAAAGTCTTTACATTTTTAAACATTTAATATTGGACAGATCAAACAAATTTCCTTAGTATAGGATTTAGTTCAATTTTGTTACAGTTCATCTGACTTCTAAATTTTTTCAGACTTTGATCTCATCACTATATGAAACAGATTTATATTTAAATATTGCAAAAATATTTACCAATTTAAAATCTATTCTAGAAATAGTTTTAAAATCATGGTTCATTTGAACTCATTGATAAAAGAACTAATGAGAAAACAATGAAGGAAAGTAGGAAATATGTTTAAAAATCAGTGTGCAAAAAGGATGTAAGACACAAACAATGGACATATGTTTCAGAAGTCAGCAATGTAACCAAGCTACTTCTAAACTCTAAGCTCTAAGTGAGATACCAGGAGCAGTTTCAGACCAGGATAAATTTCTTCTGCTGACAGTGCATTGAGCATTGCAGATATACCAAAAAGAGAGAAAGATTACTACAAAATATCAATGAAATTGTCACTGTTGAGAAGTTTGTAAATACTAATTTTATTTTTGCATATTTTCTTTTCTTTAAAATGTGAATTACTTAGAGGATTTCAGCAAATTTTTTTAGTGCAGTGCAAGTCTTATTTTTGCTGCTTAGTGAGAAACTGAAAATAATCTAACAGTGAAAAACATAACATATGCAAGCATTTTTCACAACCATATTTGCTCATATTTCTATTTATTCACTACATTCAAAAGTCCTCCCAAATAGTAGCATTTAATCCACTAGGCATTTAAAAACACAATGAAAAAGCAAGTTAAAAAGAAGTTGAGCATTCAATTTATAATGCGTTCTTCTATTAAGAAGAATAGACACATTGAACACTTCACCTAAGTAATGTATTTTAAAAAAAAAGTGACTGTCAAATAATTCAGTATTAGAAATAAAAAACTTAATTCTATTGTGTATCAACATACAACTGATAACAGAATTAGGACCAATTATATATCTTCTCTCCCTAATGTAATTTTATATATTTATGCTTATAATATCTATTTATATATGTATATTTTGCAACAAATTCCTTAAAATGTAATGTATGTTTTAACCTTTGGTCTGCTAAGAATTGTTTTTGCATCTTGGATCCTGCTTTGCCACTGGTCCCTAAGGCCTATAAACCCAAGTCTTGAAAGAACACTGTAGAGATTAACACCATTGTTTAAACATTAGGCTGCCTGATTCCTTCCATGGCTTGTTTTGTGCATGCCCTATTAGGATTACTTAATAATTCTGTTTAGCTTCATTACAAGAGGTAAAATTAATATCACACTGCTCTTATGAACAGCATTTGACGCATTTACACACTATCACAATCATGTAGCTAGAGCAGTGACATCACTCAGCAGGTCGATAGTTTTAGGGGAAAAAAAATCTGATTTTAAATCAAATTCTCTTGGGAAAACACAACAATATACAACTAAAAATATATTTTGAGGCTATATATTGATATGAGGGCATCTGTTACATCGCAGGGAGATGCTTAAATCCCAGACTGCAAACCAGTACAGCCAGCATGCTGGGGAAGTCATAAATACAAAATCAATAGGAAACCCTAAGATTTCCTGGGGACATAGTCCCATAAGGAAACACATCTGTTTGTTTCATATCCAGAGGCTGGAAACTTATCTTGGTATAGATCCTTTTAAAAGTAAAAGCCTTTCCTTATATAATAAAGCTGTGATATGATGTCATCTACTAGCAAATTCATGTCACTTTCCCCCCTGAAGAATGCTCTAACAAATGATAGACCATTTTTCTCTAGAAACCTTCTTTACCTGACAGACTGAGATTTTCAACTATACAAAGGAGAATTCAAGATCCATTAGAAACACCCCGCATATGACTCTGTAACCTTGTAGGGTGGGGACTCATCAGGGAAATAGTCAATTATGGGTTTCTTGTCAAGTCTGCTCATCTTTATTCCCCAGAATACTGATTACTAAAAAGCATAAAAGAGCCTCTTGAAGCAAAGACAGAATTTATGAACACCATAAAAGCTGAATTATAGAATGATGTACATTCTAGGGCTTCTGGCTTCCCATCAATTTCTTCTTTTACCTCTGTCTGTACATTCCTATGAATCATATAATATTCCCTGCAGAGTAGCAGAGGAAGAAGAAGGAAGTGCTAACCTGCTAACCTTAGGCCTCTCAGTATTCTCTAAAAGTAAAACAAAAACACCTTCAGGAATGTGTGAATTTTAACCCCCTAACCTGAGATCATTGAACCTGAGTGTACAAATACTATAAATCTTAGACAGGTTTTTAGTTCGTTTTGAGCTCTATTGTCAATGTCAGTCAGCTGTTCATAAGAAATGCATATTAAATGCCCTTTGGAGACTTTGGTACTTGGCTGCTTTTAGGCATGTGACAGGTGCTGAGCCCTGTAGACTGCAGTAGTTTTGGTGAATTTCAGTGAGAAAGTCATACTAGGCACTTGGGAAGTTTCAGTCAAAAGGGGAGACACCTGTGAGGTTTAAACATCTGCAAGATTAGACCTTTTATTATCATTTATAGCTTCAGTCTGTAAAATCTGTCTATACCCTTCATTTGATATATGTCTTCGTGTCCTTGGGATACACAGATCTAACAATTTACCATTCACTGCAGAAGGATAAAGGAAAAAATCAACAAAACACAATAGAAAAAAAAGCCTTTGAGGTAGAAATGGAAACAAAATAAAAATATGATGTTTTTTTCAAAGCAAAGCAATGTGTTACTTTTATTCCCTGGCCTACTGGAAAGTTATTTTGTTTGCCTAAATTGTTCAATCTTTTTTTTTAAGAACAAGCCAGAATTTAGCCTGTTTTTTCTGCCTAAGACAAGCAGTCAATTTTAATTAACTCAGTGTGCAGGAGTTTTTGGCATTTGTGAAAACTGGGCACACAGCCAATCCCCAAAACACGTCTGATCAGTTTGCCTGGAAAGAAGTAAGGAAAAAGAAGATGTTTGCTTAGAGATCTTGGAATTATAGTCTGAAATCTCAACAGCTGGAAATAAAATTAATTACACAGTCCTGCCTTCTTACCCATCAGTGTAACACCCTTAACTTCCCTGAAACCACTCATGTAAGTCCAAGGGAGTCTTCTCTAGATGTACTGTTTAAAAGGGAATATATATACTAGTTTAGTATTCATGTTTGAGTTCAGTATAACCGGAGTACTTAATGGAATAATAATAATAACAACACTATGTTATTTAAATTAATGCATGTCTCTGTGTGTGCTCATGCATTTTAAAACATTCAATAGAATCAGTTTTGAGGGGACAGCCAAAAAGTCATCAAAGATTTTCTTTAATACATTTTGGACTAGCTCCATAAGACATCATTTTGTTGATAGGAGATATACATCAAATTTCCAAAGCTCAAGGTTTTTTGTTTCTTTTCTTTAATCTGAAATATAGAATCTTTTGTAGGTGTAACCTTTCCTCTACTCCTCTTATAAAGCATCAGGTGTATGAATGGTAAAGCAGCAGGTGTGAGAATATAGATAATCTATTTTACAATTGTCTAAACCTAGAAATAGAAAGGTAACCTTTTAAGATTTGCAGTGAGAGTTTCTCAAGAAAAAATGTGTACTTTATCTAACTAATCAAACAGTCACACTTAGCTTGATGCAGCGAATTCTAATCTAAGGAAATGGAAGTTTGTTTTTCTCCTCGAAAAAGACAAATCAGATTAAAATGTTTTGTGTACATAACATTCCTTGCATTATTCAAATTCTTAGACCAAAAAATGTTTGCAGTGTTGAAATTTAAAGTAAAGATTAAAATTGCCTATTGGCACTGTCAAATAGAAATTTTTACTGGGTTTTTTAGAGCCTTAAGGGGCATTTTAAAAAGAAAAAACCACCAGTATAAATCTAAATGAACTAAACTTTGGCAATTATTTTTGATACTCAGTGTCTAACCTTGTTTGTTAGATGTTTAAACATTTTTCTTGATTTCACAACATTCTTTGTGATAAAGACAATTCTCATCAAGATAAAAATGGAAAGAATGTGAAATGGAAAATTATTAACATTGCATGTGAATACAGCAAATGCAGACCCTCTAACAGTAATATTCTTCTTATGGGTTGAGGGTTCAGAGCAAGAGCCCATTGCAAAGTTGGACCCTCAGTTTTTGGCAGTAAATTTGCACAGAAGCTTCAAGATCCAGTGTTTAGCACTTTTGTCTGCGTATATAAGAAATGAGAAAATTTTCCACAGACTGTTTTAACATCTTTAAAATGAAGCTGCATTGAGAAATGAGATTTGGGAAATGGTATGTATAAACTTTCTTGATCCCCAGATGGGGGAAAAAAACCAGAAGCTTAGCTTTTTCCTAGCTCTTCTCCCTGACAAAGGTCTTGTGTTTAGAAAGAATCAGGCTTTTGTGACCTTTATGATCCACTATGCTGCGGGCTTACCTGAGATTCACGTTCAAGGTAATGGTATAAGCTTCATTACTGAAAGCTACCTAGTAGGACTTCATTCAGTCAACTTTATTCTGAAACCATAACGCCACCAAAAGCTATCTTTTTCCATAAATTCTAAATGAAAAATGCTTTTCTGTGTCTAATGAGGGAAGTCAAATATAGGGTCTGTTTCAAAATCACTATTTAATAAACTTTATTAGAAAACTGTACAGCTACAGTCTGCATCTTCATCTCTTGCTGCTTTGTCCTGGCTGTCTTAAAACTTGAAGGCAACATTCCATTTTGAAATGCAATCAGTGTGGCAATTTTTGAGAGATGGAGTGGATCAGTAAGGTCACAGAGCATTACTAAAATTGCCAACAAAGTTATTCTGGTGCTCTATGCCACTTATCTCACACACATCCTAATCAGAGCACTATCAGTATGAACACAGGAATCTTTGTATGTTCATGTAGATTTTTTTTCTCCAGTCTCCAGGATATCTTTCCATATTTCAGCAACATGAGACATGGCATATTCTTCACAATAGAGTGTCTTGCAGCATGTATATTTTTATCATTCACAACAAAATAATAAATTAAACATAAAGTAGGCTTATAGATCCATACAGAGATTTATATCAGGAGATCCGATGTAATTCACAAATATAGAAGCAGAGACTAAAAGAACTCCAGTATCAATTAATGTTTTCAAACCACTTGCCGGAATCTACACAATAAAATTTAAGTTAAACTGTTCATTTGTCATTTCCCATTGCTTCTCACATGTTCTTAATCTGTATTTTTTCACACTTTACAGAAAAAGATGCACAGTATTAGGCTCAGGGTGCAATAGGTCTGCATAATGTATCCCTCCACATTCAAAAATCAACAGCTTTTTAAGAGATGAAGTGAAGCAGAAGATAAAGCAAGAGAAATGTACCAGCAGCAGCATTCTACACCACCCTTACCAGTATTTTAGGTGCCTGTCTCCATAAAAAATTGTGAATAGTCAACTGCATCTTCAGTATAGATTTTGTTGCCCTTTTTATCTTCATCACAATGATTTACATCATCTGCTATTGCTCAATATTTTGCTACCCCAATTATTTGCTGTCACAGACGACTACTAATTTAAAATGCAAAGTATAGCCTCTTTTGACAGATGCTTCTCAAGTAACTTTTCTAAGTCACCAAAGGACAACAGAGTGATAGGAAAATAAGTACATTTCCCAAACCAAAATGATGAGTTACTCTGCATATCTTGGGACATTATTGTCTGCATCCATTTTTCTTGAGTTTTTAAATCAGTTTTATAACATTTAGTAGCTCAGAGTAACATCAGAATGTAATCTATTATATGCTTAAAAGTGAGGTGGTGTAGAACAGAACACCCTCTATTAATCTTTGCAAAGGTTTAGAGTGGTTTCCACAGAATCTGTATTAAATTTTTATAGATCTGTTTTTACTGTTTTTAACTCCATTAAATTCTGTGCAGCTGTTCAAAAACATTCTTCTTTTTCTTCATATCCTCAGCCCTTTCTTCTGACAGTTTTGTTGAATTTAAACTTCACAAAACTGTCTTCTTCTGAAAGGAGTCTTTTTGAAAGAGAAAAACAAAATATCCAGAGGCATATTTTCCATGAAATGTGACAATCCAGCCACAAAAGAAACATGTCTAGGAAGGAGGAGGATGCAGTGGTAAAGATGGGGCATTAACTTTAATAATTCATTTGAGCAATGTTGTACTTTATAGACATAAAGCACATAAAGACCATCTACAAGAGCTGATAAGCAAAGTAAAAATCCATAACTGGTAAATTATTGAATTTCATGCTTCTATGGCTCAGTAAGCAATCATCCAAATGTTCTTGTACCACTCCTAAAGGTGACCATGGATGGTGACTCCTTATATGTGTTACAATTGATAAACAAAGTTCTTAGTGGGAAAAAAGCAGGACATTAAACTCTACATTTTTCACCTAAAGAGAGAAATGAATTTTGAACTGTACTTCTGAGTAGTCACACAAACAGGACTCTTTATTTAATTATCTAAATCCAGCCATCTGATGCAGATTGGAATAAGTTATAGAAACCTGAAATTCTTTTCATAAGCTGAGATGACAAACCTCTGTTTAATTTCTTTGTGGCAATGAAGATTTAGATTCATTATAAAACAAAGACATGGAGGAAAAAAGAGGCATTCACCATTTATTTCTTGTGGCAAGGAAAAATTCCCATGATTATGTGGAAAAGAAATGCAAAGGGAAGGGGGAAAATGTACTGTTTTGCAGAACAGTGTACTGTATTTTTTAATTAATTAAAATATTCTTCCTTGATTTCTAGAGCGAGCTTGGGAGAACTCATGTTAAAGAGCAGAATTTTTTCATTTATTCCAAATTACCTTGAGATGCAACTTACTCTTCCATGTACACAGATCCTCAGGAGACCATCAACTAACCCAAAGTAATCGAAGTGCATGATCTGCCACCTGCACAACAACCATCTGAAAATACCAAACATAAAAGTCTCTTTGTATCTAGCAGATTAAATATCTATCTATCTTTGCTTTTGGACAACAAAAAATGTCATTTTAATGTCATTCCTGCAAAAGGAAGCAGGTCATTATAAGTATTCCATAGGGAGACATTAATTATCAAGCCTACATCTGATGATGATACAGATGATAAGGATCATTGGTCTGCAGCAGACTATGATCAATCAGGAGCAATTATTCTGAAGTAATTATTCTGAGTTTTCCTTCTACTGTGTTTTAACTAATGTTAAAGAGCAGAATTTTTTCATTTATTCCAAATTACCTTGAGATGTAACTTACTCTTCCAGTGTGGAAAGCTTACACAGATGAATTTGTCTCACCTTATGATGACTCTACACTCTTTAAATATTTGTGATACTATTAAAACTAGCATTTTCTATGCCTTCTTTCAGTGCTAAAATCAAGGATTCTAATAATTTTAATTCACTTGTTCACAAATCTCTAAGTTTCACTGAATTCTTTTATTCCTATATTTATTAGGAAAATAATCAGAATTTATACCCTTATTATAATTTACTTTTTTTCTCCCTCCAAATTGCTCTCATCTCATAATCCTTGGGTTTCAAAGACATACAATAACACAAGTAAGCTTCTTTGCTTCCCATCCTCCTTTAAGCCTTGATATATTGCATATAGGTTTCCAGTTGCCTATCAAAAATCAAGCTAGCAAGCTTCCAGGTACATCATTGCTTTTCCACAAAGTTTAAAAATTATGCACTTTTTCAACTGCTCTATAAGAAACTACTCTATCAATATTCCACCAGTTGGATGTGCATGTTCAGCAGAAAGCACTATTAAAATATATTAGAAGTATTAAACTGAAAGTAATTTCTTAAGAATGAATATCAGCATCTAAATTTCCTATAAAGTGAATTAAAGTGGGCTTTCTTGGCTTATTATACAAAAAAAATAGCAAAAAGGAGTTCATCCTGAAGCAGTTCTTGCTAGCCATCCTCTGCCCAACAGTGTATTCACTTGACAGCTTCATATTCTTGTGTCCTGAAAAACATTTCCAAACACAGAGCTGGTGCTGAGTTCTTTCATTTTTTGTGTATAAATCTTCACTAAATTTTGAATGTCTCTATCCCTTCAGCACTAAGGGAATCTGATGTCCCTTCCCATAGTTCTATTGTTTTACTCAACCCACTCCCTCTCTGACCCCAGGTTAATGTGTTTTACTAACAGCTTAGCAGATTTAAAGGAAACCCCAAAGAAACTGACCTGGGTAGCAGTCCTTGTTTATGGTCATATCAGACCCTACCATGCAAGGGATGTATTTTCTCCACACAATATTTTAAGATAAGTGTTTTTAGAGTTAATACTATATTGTCTCAGTTAAGTCTTCAGAGACAAATTTACCCTGTTCAAACATTTAAAATCTTGAATGTAAAGATAATGTCAGCTGAGTAATATCCATTTATTTGTATTCTTTTTCAGCAAAATTACTTACAGACATCATAACTCAGTCCACCACTCCATAAAACTCTTTTTTCATAAGATAATTTGCTAAATTCCTACAGAAAATTTCCTGTTAAATTCAAAAGTGAGATGAGAAGATGATAAAGTGCTTATATTCAAAAACTGGAAATTTATTAATTCAAACTATGTAATGTGAAATTACTGTGGTAGCTAACAGGCAAATAACCTCTTTCCATCTCAGGCTGCATATATCTTCTTTATCAACAATATGTATTCTGCTTACTGACCCTCTCCATTCTCCTTGCTTCTCATTTTTACATATCAATATAGACCCTATCTCCTATCCATTGGATGATTCTAATCCATTTTGTTATGATACTAAAATAAATTATAATCTAACTATAAATAATATGATATTTATAGCTCATAGCAATCTTAAAAATAGAAGAAAATATGTTCAGGGTGACCTGGCTTTTTTTTTTTTTTTGGATGGTTTTGGTTTGGTTTGATTTTGTTGTTGGTGGGGTTTTTGTTCCTTGTGCATACCCCTCTTAATAAATCATTAAATTATTTACAATTCCACTTTTAATTGACATTTTCACTCACAGATTCTTTCAAGAAAGTATACTTTATGTTTTTCATAATGTCTTCAAAGCTCAAAAAGGAAGTTTATTTTAGTATAACTTAGTTTTCTTACTCATACTATTCTGTCATATTTTCATTTTGACGAAGGAGAAAAGCTTTTCCATGAAAAAGCCAACTGACTTTATTATGGGAAATAACCAATTATCTGGTAGCTGAGTCATCCTGTTCTTTGCATTTATCATCAAAAAGGAGTGAAAAGTTAAGGCTAGAGAGGAACTAGCTCTGAAACATAAAGCAAGACTAAGATGGAATGAAAGAACCAACAAAGCAAAATACATGATGTGTCAAATTACTTATTTCAAATTGAACTCCAAGTCCCCTGGCACTTGCACTAAGACTTCTCCATGGTTTTGCTGTTTTTTTTTTTTCATTTGGAAATTCCACCTAGAAATAGGTGGGGCTTTTAACACTTTTCTGAGCTTTCTGGATGTTGGCTTGCTGCAACAAAAACGCAAGTAAGCAGCTGATCCTGTCATGCATCCAGAAAATCCCACATCTCTACAACATTCCTTCACCAAGGATCTGCAGAAATGTTGGAAAGGCAGAGCACTTAATACTGAGACTAAACAGGTCCTTTGCACAGAAGATATACAGATTTGTTGTCCCAATCAGAAATACAGCTGCAGAAATACATGCATATATGTACATGAAACTATATAAAAGGAAAATGAAGGCAGTTAAAACCAGACTTTACTAAGATTCCACCTCCATACTGTTTAGCCAGCAAGACCACATTTGATAACTGTGCCATACTGCAGATTAAGTGATTATACAATACAGATATACATATTTCTATCCAAAAACATAAAAAATTATTATATTATGAGAAGTTGCTTTTACATATAACTTCAACAAATGCCCCAGAATACAAAGAAAATGTCTAACCTTTTACATAAATATAGAACCTCCTGCAGTTTCCCTCCTTCTGATTCTCTGGACATTGTCATAAAGAGTTTTGCAGACAGAGATTATCTTTCTTATTTAATTTAGTGAAGAAAAGTAAAAACCATTTCATTATGTACAGATATAAGCATCTAAAACAGAACAACCAGTACAACTGAGTATAAATTGTTATCTAAAATCAGAAACAATTTCTTTTAAAAAAATCTTGATTCTCCCTCTAGAAATTAGTCATAAATCAGTGCAGAAATTAGGCTTCTATCTAAAAAAATCTCAATTTTATAGCAGAAGTAAAAGAAACATGATTTTCAAAAGCTCTGGCTTTCAAATAAAGCTACAAAGACACCCACATAAATAAGATTCCTAAACGATTGTAGTGGATTTACCCTGGCTGACAGAGAGCCCCCAAAGCCTCTCTATCACTCCCCTCCACAGCTGGACAAGAGAGAGAAAATATATAGCAAAACTTTCATGAATTTAAAATTAATAGCTTTAGGAGCCAACATTTATTCATTTTAGTTAATGTTATATTTTCACCTCCTGATGTTTTTAGGTCTATGTGATTTGATATTCTCATAATTCCTTCGCATTCAAGAGAAGAGTGTTCAGTCTTCTTTTTTTAGCTGACATGTATTGGATATTTTGGAAAATCAGCTCTGTGTGTGCTTGGATGCTCAAGAGCAGCTTTCAAATCACATATAAGTTGATAATGCAGTTCAAAGAGAAGAGCTAAGTCTACCAGCATACAGGAATTCATATCAGATAAACATGTTGCATTTATGTTTCTGATATGCACAGATATATTGCTGGCCCTATTTTTGCTTTAATTTACCAACTTATCTGTCATCACTGAAGTTCCTCTTTCAATTTAATAGTAAACAGACATTTATGAAAGTCTAAAAATGAAAAATGAAAGCAGTTTCTGTGATCCCATTGAGCTACAAATTTTGCTGCAATCACTCATTATGGACAAGTAAGCATTGAAAAAGCATCTGCCTTTCCCTAACTCATCCTGCTACCAACTGCATCAATTCAAATGGTCTTGCATCTGATTTTCAACTTGAATAAATAAAGACAACATGAATTTTAATGGAATGTCTTTGTTCAATTTTATATTTCAAAGAAGAAAAAAAGGTTGAAATTTTTAATAGAAGGAATGATGGAAAAATAAATTATATCACCAAACTGAGAAAAGCTAGAGGAAGTATCTAAGTTGAACAATGATAGGAACAGTGAACTGAATAGAACCTAGTGATGCAACAGCTGTGGTTACTGAGAGGCAAAAAAAAGTGCACATTAGAAAAAGCAAAAATAAAAAAATCAAATCAAATCAAATCAAATCAAAGAAGTCAAGGAAAAAAGTGGAGATCAGAATGTAAAAAAAAAAAGAGAACACAGATTTCAAGACACACACAAAAACACAGACAAAAAATGAAAGAAGGTGGTTTGTGACTTTCATTTCTATACTGAACTGCAAACACTTTACTGCTAGTTTAATTTAATTTGAGACATATATTTAAATGTATAAATTTTCCACTTTCCTTTCTTTTTTTAATACACAGCTTATATCTGATTAGTGATTAAATCTTGACAAAAACTCCCAGTTTTCCTTGGAGAGAGCAAAGAAAAGACTGATAAGAAAGAAATGTATCCTATTGACAGACTATCAAAAGTGTTGAAATTTGAGAACTGCATATTTACTACAATTATTAATGTTCTGATAAACCTCAGGTAAGCTCCACAACATGAAACTTTTTAATAATACCATAGTGACACTGTAAAGAAGTTGACTACATTAGATCAGAATTCACTTTAAAAAGTTAGCTTTTCCCCAGTGTTATGTCAATTAAAATCCACTCAACTTCCATTTTGTTGTAATCTGTTATCTATTGCCCCCCATGTGCTACATTATCAGGGACTCTCTACAGTGATTAGCTTCAAAAATTTAATTAAAATGTAATTAATTTTATGCTTTGCTTATTTAGCAGGGTTTTTGTGAAAATAATCTCTTAGATGAGGCTTGGATTTAACCATTGTTTTAATATCAACAGCTACTGAATGTTCTCTAAACTGTGAACTGTGCTTGGCAGTAACAAGCAGGACCCCCATGAATGAACACCCTGTCTGTGGGGTAGAAGAGAAAAACAGGCTGATTGAGTCTGTCATGAAGTTTCCAAAAATTATTGAAAGTCACACATTAGAAAATATTTTTTTTTATTTGTGCATACCCTGACCTGCAATTTCTTGTGATTATAATTGTAATCCCATTGATTTATCTGTTTATTTTTATGCATAATAGGATCAGCCTCACAGGAAGGCCTGGCTGCTAGCTGTCTTTTTCCACATGAACTAAAGCTAGCCTCCATGTTCTGTCAAGACACCTTCTGCTGATTTTGATATGGCAGGAATGGAAGTGGCACAGGTAACATTGAGGACTTCGAGACATTCCAAAAATCTATGTGAATGAAATCTTCACACTTTTAAAAGACATCTCAGCTGTAAACAAGGCACCAGCTTTGATATTTTCATTCGAATTTGTCCCATGTACCTTGAAACGCCCGAGAGTTCTGTTATAGCATCTCCTTTGTAGTTAGGGGGTGAAATGGGACAGTTCCTACTACTCAAGATCAAAGTCACTTTCATCATCTTGGATGTCTTGCTTGCTAAAGATTAGGCAAGATGAGTCCAGGCCAATGACTTTAAAGCACTTGGGCAAGCCAAAAAAGCACTTCTGTTAAAGATGTACTCAAGGTATTTCCTGACTGTAGCATTTAGACAGGCTTTTAAACAAACTAACAAATTTACTGTCCAGCTCTGAGCTGCATGTTCCTGAGAACCCCTTGTGGATCATCAAATAAATTGCATTATACATTTTTTATTAATTTCTGTCTAGCATCTGGATGCACTTTGCAATTCCACTGCAGGAAGGCACTCCCTGGAGAGTTGCCACACTGTTCAATAACATCTATACACTTACACATGTTTTTTTTAACATGGCAGTGCATTTGAGTCTCCTTCAAGGAAGGCCAGCGAAGTATACTGACTATGGGGAAAGTGAAGCTTTCAAATAACTAAATAGTCTGTCCCAGTTTTACTGGGTTATTCTCAGAGATTATTTTTCTGAAGTGGCTGCAACAACTCCAGGATTTATGGACAAAAAAATGGACAAAAAACTTGCCCAATGTTGTGACTAAGTCTCAGCTGTTTTGGTAGAACTGAAAGCCGTATAAAATGTGCACATTTCCTTTGAGTACAGTTTAGAAGGCAAAGTCTGTCAAAAAGCTGCCAATATTTTTAATAAATTGCATTTTGCTTCACTCAAAGCAGTTCTTAATGGCACCCTGTTAAAAAGGAACCTCAGGAGCAAGACTCTGGAAATCCAAAAGCAATGAAAGCTTTTTTCCTACACCTAATCTCTCAGCCACCTCTTCATCTATTCATGTCACATGTCCCAAAACCTCCCTCAATATCTTTATCCTCCTCTGTCACATCTCCCTGTTCCACATTTATCTGTTACCAGTTATAATAACTGCCCCCCCCCCAAATTACTACATGCTTGTTCAACAACCAATATTTTAGAAAATAATCCGAATATTGTATGAATTTCCTGCCTCACTCAGTTGTAGTCCTTCTAGTTAAAGCCCCTTAACAAAAGCAGATTGCACCAACCATCTTTTTCCCATTTTCTGACAAACTCTGCATTTAATCTGACAGTGCACAAATGCAAGCTGAATGAACTACTATGGTATGGCCAGACTGCCATGAATGGCAAATTGAGACCCTTTGTATCTTTATCAGTAGTACTGGTTAATTCTCAGAATGCATAATCTATTATAAAAAAACAACTACAAAACTATTCCTTTCTGAGGAAATTGTACTGTAAAAACTTTTTGACTACAAAATACACATTTCAGTCATCAGTCTAATTCAGATTTCCAGATTCAAAGGAATTATTATTTTGATTGGTTGACATTTTAGCAGCTTAGCTTTTCCAGGAACAAAGCTCCTTATAAAGTTTGGGATTTTGAGAAGATATTAAAATCATAGATATCTTCAACAAATATTCAAAAATGTGGTATTCAAGATAGTAGAAACAGAACTTGAAAACTTTTTCCTTGTGATTCTACAATATGTCATAGACTCTTTTCACTAATTGGGAATATTAGAAATGTAGCATAACATTCCTTTAATCCTTGATCTACTTATTTCTGCTTTCATTATGCACCCTCAATATTCCTTTTTATCATTTCAGTCGGTTGGAAAAGTTTTTTACTAGACTGATAGAGATGCCAAAGTATACTAACACATACTTAAAATTTGATTAAACTTTTCAGATTTAGAAGATGACTGATTTTTTTGACTATATGCTACCTCTGTTTAAAAATCAAGTTAATTATGCAGTGAACTCATTTGAAATGCTTAGTTTGAACTTTAGCTTTAGTTTAACTATAATAAGCAACATTACTATAATAATCAGCAAATTTAGCTATAATGATCAGAGATTATTTTAATTTAAGGTTGACACTGATATTTTTACTGCCTCTGCACATGAAAAAGTATTCAGAAACTATTAGTCATGATGTATAATACTCTCAGGAAAAATAGTTTTAAATTTTAATACATATTTAAATGATGTTGGTCAGGATCTACTTTTCCTTAGACTGACAAGGTGTCTCATCCTGGTAGTTGTCTGAGTTGATGAAGCATTTAAAAACAGGCATAATGGTACGTCTAGCAGTCTGACTAAAGTCAAGGTGCTTTTTGAATGCTTAAAATTAGCCACATGGTGAACTGTCTTAAACAGGATAATAGTGATTACAGTTATTACATTGTCATTTACATATATGAAATCACCTCTGGCTGGAATTTTTAAACTGTCCAGACAAATACCTAAAGGGCACACACTGTTTAAAAAATATACTGGTTGACAGTGGATGTAGATGAGCAAATTACTTTTTTCAAATTTTAAGATTATTTGATTGCATAAGACAGAGAGATGTGTGGAAGAAAGATGACTCTAAATAACTTAAAACGTTGAAATACAAGCATTCTAAATATCTAAAAAATATGTATTGTTTTCCAAAAAGGCCTTTAAGATGTGCTTAAACAGTGAGAATGCTTATATTACACATGTAAACTCTGTATCTGTTAATACACACATATATTTCCAAGCATTTTCCTTACTATTTTAGTTGTATATTCACAATGGATTCTATGACTCTAAAAATACATATCAGAAAAACAGTGGTTTTAAGGCATTACATCATCCTATCTCCTAGAAAATTTTATTTTATTAAAATGTTTTCTAAGATTTTTAACTCCTGCTTTCCATCTACTAGATCCACTAAATCAACACAGGGATTTACTCTATCACAATAAGCTCCCCCTGTTCCCAAAATGACTCAGAATCTGGATATGAAAATTAATGTTTCTAGCAAATTTTTCTCCCTTTCCCATGTAATTTCTGAAGCCTTTCATTAGGAACCAGTTACATAAAAGTTCATCTCTTATGATCTGCATCTCCTCTAAGCAGACTCTAAGTTTACTCAGCTATGTCTATACTAGAAACTCATTTGTTGCATAAGTGGATGAAAGCACTTGATGCTTAGGTCCATATGCTTACAACCATGGTTTCTTCTTCAGGTTAAAATCAGTCTGGAACATGTCTCCATGGGCATTTTGAAATTAAATTCCCTTAGGGTGGGATGAATTACACTCTAATTAAGCCTATCCATCTCTGTAGAATGCGGAAAAAGTAAAAATAATACTTTTAAATAAAAAAAGTCAGTTTTTAAGGCAGTTAAAGTCAGATAAGAGGGCATGTACATTATAACTCTTACTATATTTAGTTTAAGAGAAGCTTTATGTTCCATTTTTCTGAATATGTTCCAAAATCTATTCACATCATTCAAAAGAGTCCTACTGACTCCAGACAGCCCAATATCAGCAGCCCAAGAGAAATTGTATTCAGCTCAATTTACCCACTGCCAGTGTTTACCCATATCCGGGGTTTATTAATACATAGCATTATAGTGCAGTGCAGTTTTTAAATTTTGGGTTCCCCAACGGACATTTACTTTGTCTCCTGCAACAATAAACTCATCTTTAATTGCAAATATTGTAGTTAGTCTTGAATCCTAGTCAGACGCTTTAACATTTCAAACACCCATGATGTTTCTACCCAATTTGACCAGCTGCAATATTTTTTAAGAATACCTCAATTTATGAAATTAAACTGTTGCATAACTTTTAAGTCTATTGAGGACTAGCTTCTTAATAATATTTAACTTTGCTTCAGATTATATTGTGTCATTTGAGAGTTTTTCTCTTTGACTGCCTCCAGTGTAATTAAACCTTCCTGATACTTTAGTAAATCTTCTAGAGTTGAATCAATGGATGCTATCATCTCCTCTACTAAAATAGATTTGGGCAGTAATGAGATTTTTAAACCTCAATTTAAGCTGTTAAACTCCTTTTCACTTATTTTTAATGGCTAATTTATAACTATTTTTACAAGTCTGGAATGATTAATTGTAGCCTGCATATCTAAATCACTTTAAAATGAGCTACCTCACCTAGCTGGACAATAAGATGGACATTAATAATTTTTTCAATGCTTGTAAAGATTTTTCAGGCTCTACTGAGCTTTATGCTGCTGATGCCAGACCATTCTGTTAGCTCATGCAAGTAATTCTTAAGAGAGTTTGGGTACATCTACCCTGTACTGCAGCTGCAGAGCCCGCTATGAACTTCCATCTTTTCTTGGGGTTTGGCATATGTTATATAGGGTACAATTCAACATCTTTTAGCACAAGTATGAGCCTCTTCTACAGCAATTTTATTGGATTTTAAGTAAGAGTATTATTCTTTGCAAATATTATTGCATTTTTTGACAGTTCTTATCCTAAGGAAATCACCATTTTGTATAGATGTTCGGCAGTTACATAGGGCCTGTTATTATCATCATTGGTTAAATTATCATTTGGAAATAAAATGCAGTTGTCATAATCACTGGTTAAACCAATTACTTATTACAGGAGAAAAAAGTGATGATCTGTCATTTCCATTAGATATGTTTTTCAATGATGAAATAAGCATAAAAATGTATGAATGGACAGCACTACATAGGTACTCTTGGAAAAATCTAAATATTCCTTAACAATCTTTATATGGGCATATTTTAAAAATTAAGGGGTTTTTGTTAATTTATTTAAAATAACTTTAAAGACTTGTTTTAGAATTGAAATATATTTTCTTTTTATAGTTTGATCACTTTGTGCCTCCTATTTCTTTAATTTTTTTACTTCAAGTCAGAACTAGTGAGTTTTGAGAGTACAATATTTAAATGCACTTTAAACCCGTGAGTTTTCCAACACTTAGAGTTTTATGTAAGTTCCAGCGTAAAAAGATATTAAAATCATTCCCTCTGAAGATCTAGTTCTCAGTTCTTTAAAGATCTACAGTACAATTCACATTACCTAGAATCTTCAGAGATATCTTTAAGTTGAGTAAATTGATTCAGGCAGGATTAAAAGATGTCTACAAGACATAATCAAAGCTATAAAATTATTACTGCCAGGAACACTCCAAGAAGAGTCCATTTGCTGTAGCTTTTTTAAACTGTTTATTATCAGGGTATCTAAGGCAGTGACAACACCCTGTATAATAACAAGAGACTACCCAGAAAGGAAAACAGCAACCTGAAAATAAAATTTTAAAAAATTTTAAAAAAGAAAGGCAAAAAAAAACCCCACGCAAGACAACATGAAGACAAAATTTCCTAAAGATTTCCTAAAATCAAAAGATTTTTCTTCCTCACAAGCAGCATCTTGTAGTATCAAAAAGTGGATATAGAGCAAAAGACACAACATGTTTCCAAATAAAAAACACTTTATGTCAGGAAATGAGAAAAGCATTCCCCAGTCTTGGTGTGAGTTTACTGGCACTATGGTACCTTTTTTCCACAGAAATGTAATTCCACACGTTGAACACCAAGTACTGAGGGGGCATTATTCAACATATTTGGCAACAAACAAACATTTCTGACTAAAAGAAACCACCCTTTTGGGTAAAAAGGTGTGAATAGTTGATACTAAAATATACCACTGGTATATTTTAAAGAAAAAGAGCTGATAGGTTAGGCTTGCTCACTTTCAGTTGCTGGGTCTAGGAGAATAAAAAATAATTTGATCACTAGTACATGGTGTTATTACCCCTCTGGTGCATAGAATGACTAGAGTTCAAATGCATCACTCTAGGTTCACAGGTTCTGTAAATCCAACCTGAGGTAAACTTATTTTAGATAGTGACTTTATTGACCTTATATGTACAAGATAACAATAGATTTCTCAAATGACATTGTATTAGGCAAGTAGTGTTCAGTTCTAACAATAATCAGATCATTAATTTCTATGTAAACTTCCTAAATACAATTACTTTAGTGTCACATGCCTTTACCCATTACCTTTACTGGTCTCGATTGACCTGAGAATTTGACTGTCAGCTTTCACAGTTTCTGAAACATAAACCATTTCATTCTAATCTGTTTTCCCCAACATTTTAAGCTATAAGAAAAAGGTTGTTTCCTTTTACAAATCTCCAATGAATTTTGTCTGTCTGCCACTCCAACTCTGCCAGCTCTGGCTTGGCCTCAGGAGCCAACTTCATTCTGTATCTCCACTGAAAGTGTCAGCCCAGTGTTGAACATATTAATCGAATCAAGCATAAACAATCCCCAATAGCTCTGTCCTTGGAGTCATGCCTTAAAATTGATATTTCTGTTTGCTGATCAATTGCCGTTTGTTATTTCAGATACTGTCCAGTCCAGGGAATAGGGTTTTTATTTAGGAACCGTAGCCATAGGGATAGTATATGCCATATTGTTTTGGTTTATGAAACAGGGAACATCAAAAGAAATTATTTTCAACATTATCAATGTCTCAGAACAACTAGGATGGTATAATCAATGGTGAATTAGATAAGTGAAATTGGAACATTGCTGTTTCTTTGATTAAAAAATATTGCCCTACCCAGCTTTGCAGCTTGACTGGATATATACACTTCCCCTCAAGATTCTAAAATCAAATACACCACAAAACTATAATTTATTGAACAGAACAATGCAGCAAGGCCAGTAAAGTGCAACACAAAATAAAATTGTTTGAACTATGATTGACAACCCCTGTTAGCACGTTGATGCTGCATTATTTTCATTGCCCTCTTTTTGTAAATACACATAATTCACAGGTTCAATAGCGGGTGACAGATGGATTAAACATGCTGAGGAATGAGCAAATGGAGGAAGATTTTTTTTTATGCCCATGTGATTTTTGAAAAGGACTCCACTTCTTTTTCCTCTGCATGAGTCCAGTTTCCAGAGGTCTTTACAATACCATTCAAACAAAAATATATGTCTCTATAGGTGCAAACATTCAAAAGCACAATCAGGAAGCACATGGATAAATGTAGACTGAGTGCATATGCTCATTAACTCTGCTATTTTTGTTTTATTGGAAAATAATTTCAAAACAGCACCTTTTATCATGAGGGAGATTTTTCTTAAATAGCTTGGAAGGCACAATTTCAATTTATTAGAAAGTGGATAAGGGCAGGAGGGCAGACTAAAAGGTCACAGAACAAGTAGGCAATCAAAGACTGTAGAGCTCATTCTATTCTGTCTTCACATGAACCAAGTACTAGCAAAAAAAGAATATATACCTTATTTTTAAAACAGCATTTACTGCTTTAAACTCAGTATTTACTCTGTTTGAGTGTTTGACCTCCTCCCTCAGGAGTCAGTGCCTGGTCCAGTATTTCTCAGTGTATTTGTCAGCAGTCTGAAAGATATGGTATAGACCACACATTAATGCACAGTTTTGTTGATAAAAGGCTGGGGGTAGCAGTAAATTTCTTGAGAATTACATGATTTAAGCAAGGGGCAAAGTCAATCATGTGTGACAAAATAAAGGTGAATGAAGAATTGGTTTTGTGAGAAGAAGGGAATATTTCCCTACCACATCTAGTACTGAAGTCAAAGATCAGAACAGAATAATGAAATTGGGTGCTGGAAAAAAGCATCTTCTTGTTATGACTGATCACTTCTTACTGCTGATATTGCATTCTGAATTTGATTTTGATTGTTTGTTTTGTTGTTTTGGGCTTTTTTTAAATACAGAAATTAATAGGAATGAGGATATGAAGCATATAGTTGGGGTTTTTTTTCTCTAAAGTTGGAAACAGGGATTTTTAGCAACTTATTATACTATGAAGTATTACCAGCACAATTGCTTTTACCAAGCACATGTATAACATGAAACAGATGCTTGCATGTATTGATTGTCGGTCATCACTAGTTGTTGACAAGTACGGGATTAGAAAGGGCTTCACATACTTGAAAAAATGGGTCCATGTTATCAAAGCCACCAAAGGTGGAAATCATTCTTTAAAGATTATGGTCCTAATCAATACATTTTGAATGTGTTGAGAAGTTTAAACTTTACATTCTGCCCAGGAGTATGTTCAAGTGCAATAGCCAAAACCTCCAAGCCACCCAAGAAATACATTGAAATTTTAAACACACTCGCATACTTTGAAAACTGTTGTGTTTCAGGCAAGGTTACACAATAGCACAGTGCACAGCCAGTGGAACCAGATGCAGAAGACCTCAAAATTACAAAATTTCCCCCATTTTTTTCTTTTCCTCTTCTCTTAGAAAATAATTTGACAGTGTGTGTTACTGCATCATTGCCAGCCTTTGGCATGAAGAACCCTTTTAAATAACAATGCTAACATATGTTCAGTAGCTCTGAACTGGTTTCCATTGTTAGAGAATACATTTTAATACCTATCACCCATGATAGACTGCCATGCTTGGAATTCATTGAGGACAACACTAATTCAGTTGCCCCCTTTTCAAACACATGTGCACAATTAGATAGGAAGATTCATAAAGGCTTGGGCCTTCCTCCAAGTGGAAAATCATCTAAAGCAGCCTAATGTACTGGGAAATGTACAAATATCCATTCATACAGAAATGGAGACTTTCACAGGAAGAGGGGCCCAAATAAAGAGAAAAGAATTGTTTAATGACATGTTACACCTACATTTTTAAATTTCTCATCTGGTACCTGTGCTAGTCTATTTTTCACTGTTGATGAGTGAATCAACAGAAATGCTCGATCAGCATTAAAAACCACAGAGAACCAATGCTATAAAGGCTGTAAGAAAACAACCTGTAAATTGTTATGAGTTTTGAAACTGGCTGAATATTCTAGTCACCTCTGGGGAGCAGAAAGTGGATTCTCCATTAAAAAAAAAAAACAACCAACTACAAAAAAAACAAAAACAGAGCACAAATTCATTACTTCCCTTTCAATGAAAATAAAACCTGGCCAACTTTTGAAGACTACTCACTTCTCACTTCCAAAGTTGTTTTCTAACAAAAATAATGCAATTCTTACTGGATTCAGCTTTTAGTTTATGAATGTGGGCTATTAGTTTGGGATTGTCTTTCCATCTTTTCCTGAATACAAACTATGGCTCCTGTCAGCCAAATATTATCTATATTGGAAGCCATGATTCACAGTTATCATTTTAAATATTCCTTCCCTGGTATAACTCCCCCACAAAACATTACTTACTGAAATCATATGTAAGTAGGCCTCCTACACACTGAAGTAGTTTCATATGACCCATGTGCATTTAATACCATTCAGGGTACATGACAGAAAGCAGACTTTCTGGAGTTTTAGAAATCTGTCCTATACCAAGGAAATAAATAAATAGGAAACCTCTAAAGTTAGTCACTTCTGTGCAATAAGGGTTAGGCATCCTTTACTTGTCTTTGGAAAAACAACTACTGTAGGGCAACCAAACCTCCTAGTGTCCTTCATGTTATGCCAGAAAGTCACCAGATACGAGCTGTTATGGAGCAGGTAAATAATGCAATACTTTGAAATCCTACTGAGCTGGAAAGGCTCTCCAGTAGCTACATTTTCCTTTTTATAGGAAGAAGGGTCCACTCCCAGGATTTCTGCTGACTGCAATATCTCAGAGCAGTCAACAGAAATACCATTTCCTTCATATTTTGGCACCATATACAATCTATCCAGATCAGTGTAATTCCCTGGCCCACTCAGCTGGTTTAAGGGAAGGTTGCTTGGTATACTCTGGGCGCTGCATGGGAGAAGCAACAAAATTCTCAGCAAGTTCAATAACAAACTTTTATTTGCAAACTTTGGAACATTAAGATAGAATAAGGTACTTAGTAAATTTTAAAACATCCAGAAAAAGTAGGGAACTTCACAAACTTTAACTTCGCCAACTTTAACTTATTCAGACAAAACAAGGCACTTACTTATGAAGGGTGTGGAGCAGTGGCCATCCCACCTATGCAGAGCTCGCTGCGTTCCCTGCCCCACTTCCCACCTAGTTGTTTTGAGCCAGCCAATAAATCATCCAGTCCCCTACAACTGGTTTTAGTCTAATTTTTGTGCAGCACCCAATGTCTGGTTTTTACAAAGGTACAAAAAAAACTTTATATAGTTACAAAGATTTTCTACCAAGCAGAACATGATTGCTGCAGTAATTGTGTGAATCAGAAAGATAAATACTTATAATAAGACTTCTATGCAGCTATTTTTAACCATATATTTATAACTTCATCCACCCTGTATTACTAAGTGGCCTGTGGCAAGGGTACAACCAGAAAAAGATAGGACTTTAAACCATCTGAAATAAGAATGGTTTTAATATTGGCAATATTTGAGGCCCAAAAAAATGCTAACAATGTAAATTGTGAGAAAGAGGGACGGTAGATAAATTTGCTCTCCAAACATAATCTTGCTACATACATCTTGAAAATGTTAGCCCCAGAAACCCAAAGGAATAATCAAAAATAGTATAGACAGGTTTATCTTCCCACAAGCATTCTATTAATCATGAAACAGGTTAAAAATTCTTTTGCATGAATGATCTATTTTAAATTATTTAAATTGCCCTCAAAAATCTTTTCTTATAAAATTTGAAGCATAGAAACCAAAGCAGAAAAGAAAGCAGTTAATCTGTCTTTAAAAGAGAATTGGGGAAGAACAATAGGTGTTAACTATACCGGCTGACAAAATAACCAGAAGTGGGGATTATCCTGAAGAAGGGCAAACCTTAGTGCCCAAGGCTTACAAGACACTAATGAAGGTCAAACATTTAATATTCTGCTCATAACTTACAATAAGATGAATGAGCAAAAAAATTCCAATTTGTAAGAGTCAGAGCACTTTGTGTCATTCTTAAAGCCGAAGAGTTTTATACATGGATCTATAGCTCACTAATTTTCCAGTCCTTCATAGTATAAGCCTTCAGTGTAGACCATCTTTTATACAGATTAAACTACAGTATCATTGAGTCACAGAAATGTAAAATGAGAAAAACAATTTTCTATATAAATACTGTGGACATAACACCAGAGTATTTGTATTATTACAAATAATAACAATATTGTATAAGAAGAGATTGTGTAAAGATGTATAGGATGACAAGTGCTGATAATACACATGGAGATACCATGGAGAAACTTTTAGATTAAAAATAAATACCTTGATGCCTTTGTTTCCTCATAAAATCCTGTTTACCTAATTAGCATGTTGAATTATTCACTAAACTGTGATATTACTTGGTCACAATAGCAGCAGGTTGCACGCAAATTGTAAGTTGCACAGCTCCTGAATTTCAAAGCCAATAGCTGAGAAAATTGTGACAGCTACTTAATTTTGTTGTCCATTCTCAATTACATTGCCCATAACTGAAAGAGGGTTGCTGATTTGATTCAATTATCTCTACTTTCTAGGTTTCCAAAGGAAAAAAAATGGGTCTAACTAATTCAGGAAAATAATTGTTTCAAGCAGCAATTTTAAGATGCTCCTTTATAATTGTCAAATTAAAAACAAATGTCAGTCAAGTCTATGATTTCTTTTAAGATATTGCATGGCAAACAGTTTTGAGCAGTAAAATCTTATCAGCATGTTTAATTTTTAACTCATTTTAAAGAAGACTAAATTGTGGAAACTTTAATGAGTCTTTTACCCTTTCATTGAGGCAAACTCTCACTGGCTTCACTGGCCATCTTCCTTATTTTCCTTATTCTTCATTTTGTGAGAAACTGATATAGTGAGGAATTTGTCCGAGTTAGAAATAAATGTGCCTGATCAGATTAAATGTAATTTATAGCCAAGCACAAATTGAAAATTAATCACTTCTAGTTTTGCCATTACAAAATTTATCAACTGTGACATATACCTAATGTATTATTACTATTATTTTGGGTGGTTTTTTAATTTAAATTTAATTAATTCCTCCATTTTATGCCCTTGTTTGGTCTACTCAAACAAATTTAGTATTTGTTTTTAACTTCTTACATTGCCTTAACAGTTACAGCTAGATAAAACCAAAACAGAGTGGATTTTGTTAATAATAATATTTATGAGGTTTTCAGAAATGGAATTGCGTGTCTCTGTTAATAAAAGCTGAAACTGCACATAAACATCAACAGAAACATCTGTTTTACCCAGAGCATAACATTATAGATGGCTTAGGTCGTCTGAAGTCTGAATACTAAAATATGTAGTATAAATATTGCTGGAGGAGTGTACCGTTACACAAATGAACCATTCTGTTTCTTATTTTTTTCATTCAAGTGTTAATGGAAAAAGAGTAAAAGGATTGAGCTAGTGCATTATATTTTAAGACTTCAATGTGCACATTTGCAGCCAAATCAGCTTACCTTTTAGCACTACCTTTCTACCTTAAAGCACAATTACAGGGATTATTGAGAGTTGGCCTTCCAATTCTGGGTTCAAAATAATGGATATCATGCAGATAAGTACAGCTTGCTTATTACAAGTATCTAGCTTGATTAACAGATTTCAAGGCTGGGTACAAAAGAATAAAAATGCCACCAGGGAAGGTATTAATATGGACTGCTATTGGGCATGCTTTATGAATCAATGTTAGATTTAATATTTGGATAATTTGGAAGGTTTTTTACTCTCTTTTAACCTATTAAAATATACTCTTAATTTATGAGGACTTTATAGCCTAATATCTCTTCCACAGTTAGGTTATGTAACAGCTAATGAAAACCTCTTAAGAAAAATCTTTTCAGCTAAAAAAATAGACACAGTGAAAGTAAGAACAGAATAAGATGTTATTCACAATTCCCATACTTTTAAAATTTTCCTGAAATGTTATCTACACACTACACATTTTTAGATTAATGGCCACTTAGTAGAGATATAATTCATACACAAAGTCACTACATCAGCAAATATGCTTTCATGGGAGACATCAGTGAAGTATTGGGCACTTTCAAAATACTACCTACAGTTTAGTTGCCTGTACTTAAGGTACATGATTCTGCATGAACAAGCCAAATTTTGAATTATTTTCAGTTACAAAACTGACCATCTACTTAAACATAAAAGAGCTTTTTTTCAGGCTTCTGGAAATAAAGAGAATTCCTGTATTTTATCCCAGCATATTATTATGATTAAAATGAATGGAAATTTAGGTGTATTCCAGGATCTATACATTAATAACCACCCAAGCAATAAAAATCCTATCTAATAATCATCATGCGATGGAAGAAAACACTCCACACATTTTCAAATTACTTCACTTTTATCTGATATTTCTAATGCTAATCAGTCATATTATTGACATATTATTATCAGTTCTGTTATTTGTATACAGAAAATTATTTGTACACTTTCATACCAATTTCAAACTATTTAATGTATTTATTCTGCTCCACCATTGTAAAAAACCTATTCATTTGAGGAGTCAAACCCAGTAATATGTTTTATTGCAAACAATACATTCATGAACCTCTCGGTGAATTTTTTCTTTGTATTTTATTGTATGCATATAACAGAATTAAGCTTTCCAATGTACCGAACTACAACAGACATTTAGGAAAATGTTGTTCCTGACTCAAGGAGCTAATATATTAGCAGGATTTACCTGTAGTAGTCATTTGTGAAGGAAGAATGGAAAAGGACAAGTTCACTTTCCTCTGATTATTTTTCATCTTTTTCTGAACTACTGTATCTAGAAGATGAGCATCATGACTATGACTAGAACATCAGCAGCTAATAAGGTCTTATTAATATATTCAGCTATATTCCAATATTGTGCAACCTTTGATGTAATTTTTACAACATAGGTGTGGTGTTTCTGTTTTCTTTAAGGATGGAGCAGATTTTTCTAGGAGGCCACCAATGAGTCCTCTGTGGTTGCACATTTTTTAAAATAAGTTAATTAAGCTCCTCATTACTATTAGAGAGCAGGGTTCTTTCTGTAGATGCAAATATTCAGGAGCTGCTGTTGTCTTGTTCCTGCTCTGGTTCTTACTCTTGTTATCTGAAGCATCTGCTGGCTCACATTTAGAAATGTATTCTTGCTTAGCTGTTAGTTTGGCAACATTCCTGCTCACAAGGTTGTATGTTGGTGTGAAGAGGGAGTAAATATCATGGCTGAAAATAGCCTCTAAGGATTGACTTTCAAGTAAATGAAACTGATCCATGAAATTCTCAGAGGATGACAGTGTGGAAATGGAGTCTAGATTTCAGTATCATAAATTCTATGTGAACAATATAGGAAGACAGAACAAATGACCATTTATTTTTCATTTAAATAAGAATGAAAAGATTTTTTGAATGTATAAATTATGAATGTACAAATTATGCCATGATTTCTTCTTCCTCTAGTGATGCACACAAGAACTCTTTTCAGTCACAGAGCAATGATTCACCACTCAAACAGCAGGAGATAGCTGACAGCAGGAGACGGCTGACAGAAACTGTAACTTTTTTTCTGTCTGTGTGATCTGGTGAAGAAAAACAACAATATTTTAATTGTTTACTTCAGATAAACTCTTCATCTCTTGGTTATGACCATTTGGTTATGACTGAGTTGCCAGAGGAAAAGGAAGAGCTGGAAAAGAGGACAAGAAATTATACATCCTAATATCTTTCCTGAAGAGATTCTGAAACAAAAATAAAGGAGATTAAGCCAGGTCGAGTTGCGGCACTTGTGAACAGCTTAAAGTACTGAAGTATCTCAGTGATTAAAATTAATGCGATTTTCTGTGTACCTACCTTTTTTAGAAGTTAGAGGTGGTCTTTCACCACACAATATTTCCATATAGCAATGGAGATTCTATCCATAATTCCATTCTTCAGTTATCTTAGGATTCACAGTAGCTGAGACAATCAGAGAAAAGCAAATATTTGCTAATGCAGCGTCACAAGATGTAACAGCCAGACATTTTCAGTCTTCCTGATCACGTATCAGGTTAAGCTTTGTTTTGCTTTATTAATGGGTTGAGAAGAATCAGAACTGAAACTTCATTTGAATATTATTTTCTCTGACTTTACTGATGATTTGGAGTCTCAAAAAAGCCATGTATTTTTGTCTCATCTTTGAGCAGCTATATCACAGGTGAATAATTTGTTGGCCTGCTGGTGCAAAACTCTGTTATGAACAATTTAAAGTGTAATGTTGTCTTTCCACTAATGCACCCAGCATCTCTGTATGGTGTTCTGCTATCCTCCTGCAACTTTAGATATGGAAAAAAGGAATAATTTTAATTATTAGGTATTCACCATGATGACATTGATTACAGGTTATTTTCTATTATGCAAATATATATCTGTTTTCAGATATTTCAGAATTAAGCAAAATTAATTAATTACCATAAAAGAATGCAAATAAAATTTTCCTAGGTTTGTGCTGCAATAATTACAAATTTTAGCCGAAGGAAATGGTTGCACCCATGCGTTAAGGTTTCCAGTAGTATTTATTATTCATTGACCATGTTTTTACATCATGTAAAGTTCATATTGCAAATCAAATTATTTTAAAGTGCTACTTTTCAGTTTAGAATAAAAATGCAATTGATATTTTTACAGTTATATTTAAAACCTTAGAAAACCCCAAATATTTTTCGCTTAGAGCTACTGATTTTTTCAAAGAAATACTATTTTAAGAAATATATCAGTAGAATTCTAATATGGAATGAGAAGCTTCCCTGGTGGTAAGAGACAAAATCCAATGTATTTTTAAGCAATATAAAGGCTGAAATGTATAAAAATCAGCCAACTATTTAATGGAAGGCCTACTGTATCTGCAGGTGATCAGAGACCTTCTAAAAAGCCTAAACTGAATCTGGACTAAAAACTTAAAATTCAAATAGATTTGGTAAAATTTGGGAAGGCAATCACTACAGAATAAGTAGCAGAATAATCACTCCAAATAAGAAAAAAAAATCTCAAGCAAAATCAAACCAAATATTCTAAACATTTTCAGAAAGGTGTATAAAGTCTAGAATATATATATATTGGACAACTTAGAATATCTAAATGCCATACACACCAGGATTAGAGGTTAAATATAAAAGCAAACAAAAAAATTTGCAGCCTATTGTTACTGGTTTAATTAACTTGGAGTTTTCTTAAAACCAATTAAAAGAAAATTATTGAAGACCTCTGGATGTGACAGGCAGCTGCTAACTGCCGCCAGAATAATTAATGAATATCACCATGAAGTTCAAAACTTTCAGTTACCTGGGTAAAACTCTGAACTGCTGAAGTCTACTGCTAACTTCAAAAACAGTAGCACTGCAAACTTTTTAGGTACTTAAACCAATGTTATCTTGGATTTGTACCTCTTGTCTAGATTTTCTGGACACCTGGGACAAGTACTTAAGTAGCTTTCCCGAGTTATGTCCAACTGTACCAGTCTAGCATAAGACCTTCAGGTACTCATAAAGACATGACTGTCACAGCAAATGCTGCATTTGAGATGGCCACTATACACAGAGTACCATCATGCAGTTTCAGAAAGCTTCAACCCATACAGGGTAACCCTAAACCACTTCAGAAGGCTTCAGGTGTCTGCCCATACTGAATAACAACATTCCACTTCAGAAGGGCACAAGCATCTGCCCTTCTTGCTCTTTTATGCCCCTCACGTCCATGCACTGCCCCTGTGACCCCTCTGTTCCCTTTGGGGTTGGTCAGTGCCCCTGGGCACTCCATGGCTCATTGCTGCCAGTGCTGCTCACAGCTGTGCCCATGGGGATGAGGCTGGCCCCAGCCCCTCTCCCAATTACCACAAACTGTGTGCCAACATATGACTTCACTCCTCTTCTGTTCTTTCCATCAGGAAATCATTGAGGAACTATCTCCCCATCTATTGAGCATCTATTTCGTAGAGCAGGTAGGGCCTTAATTTTCTTTTGGTCTAATATGAGGTCTATAAGGCATTTGCCCTTTTATTCAAAATAGAAGATCAGTGTGGGGGCAAAGTGTCTCAACAACATGATGAGATGGAAATTGTCTCAGCATTTTGTGAGTGAAAACAAATTAAGGGTTGCAGCTGCAGGAAGCTAGAGGATTGAGCTAGCAGAACTCTCTTGGGTAGCAAGTGACCAGGAAAAAACTCCATGGCAGTCATAGCAGTCACCACTTCAGACATGTGTCAGTAATGCCTTTTGGTGATGAAGATTAATCATATATACTGGACTGCATGACCAAGAATACATACAAGACTGGAAGGAAATATTTTTCCACCTGTATTCGCTACTCACTAAGCTGCATCTGGAGAACTGTATCCAGTTTGGGGCTCTCAATGCAATAAAGACATTGAAAAACTGCACCAGTTCCAGAGGAAAATCCCCAAGATGGGTAGAGGACTGGAGGACATAACAAATGAGAATAAATTGAGGGAGTCAGGTTTATTGGACTTGGAAAAGAGAAAATTAAAAGATATTAACATTATTTTCAGTAACTTAATGGGAGCTGTGAAGAGGCAGTGACAGATTATATTTGGGGACACTTGGTAGAAAGACAAGAGACTTCAAGTGAAGTTCTGATTCAATTAAAAGGAAAAAAATTCACTAGAAAGAGATTTAGACCTTGGGACAGTTTGACTGCAGAGATTGTGGAATCCCCATCCTTGGAAACATTCAGAACTCTCCAAAGCACTAAGCACTCTGAGTCAAAGCTGTGGTCTGATTTTGGGCAGGGAACTAGACCAAATGATCTCCATAGGCCCTCTAGGGACAAAACCTGGACACTTATATGCCCTCACATGGACACAGATGAATTGTATTACCACAGGATATCTCAAACACACAGAAAGCCTCATCAAATTATTATCAGCTGGTTTTATTTGACATACTCATCTTGTTCTAGAAATCATGTCAGTGACATGATAAAGTTTTAATACTTAACCTGAGGCTTCTTCTTTCAAAATGGGCACAAAATTTCAAACAGTATACTAGTTACTTCATCAGAGTATTTCCCAAGGAACAAAATATGACAACGCTTGCACCCTGAAATGAGCTTGACCCATAAGTGCTTTGTGTCCTGCAGTATCATATATGTTGGTGCAAAAGAAATATTTATTGCCTCTATTTCTATTTCTTATGTTGAGTGTTTTGAAATTTTACTTACATTTAAGTTGCAAAAACATAAATCACAATGGAAAAAAAAAAATAGTGGAGAGTTGGGAGTGCTTGACAGTATGTATTTAGGATTTTATATCTTGTAATTTTTCATTTTCACATTAATCTTTCTGTTTGTTGCCACCTTCTTCTCCTCCAAAATTATTTTCAAATTAAAAACTGTTTAAAATTAAATATTGTTTCTGTAAACTTAATTAAATAATTCTGAACAGCCCCAGATGGTCATATCTAGATAAGCAAGCAGCTTATCTGCTCCGCAATGACAATTCAAAAGCACTGGTCTTCCACCAAAAAAAAAAAAAAAAAAAAACTGAGCAAAAAAAAAGCCCACAAAAAACCAACCAACCAAACAAACAAAAACCCAACCCAAAAACAACAAACCAAACCAACCCCCAAACATTTATTTTTGCAACATTACTGAAAACACTGGCAAGGATACACTTTCTCTTGAGAGGCAGAATGGACTTGAATACTTTTCAGGATCATATCCAGTACTGATGATGCACATATGTGAGAATAAGAGTTCTTCTCCTTGTCCCCATTTCAATAGATCTGAGGATTTAGTTCATTGATAGCTGCTATATTAATATTCATTCTTTTAATGCACACAACCACCTACAGCTATTAGAATACAAAATGAATTCAAAATACTGCAACCTGTAGGGAATATAGAATCCTGATTTCTATAAGAAATAATACATAAAATGAAATGTCTATTTTTTTAAATGAAGAACTAAAAATAATATTTTAACTGTAAAAGTATCTTCTGACAAAAAAATGCTTTAATAATATTCCAATATGAAAAGGCATCCACATACAGATTTATTATAAGCATTTTAATACATAGTCTTATTGACTTCATAACAAACATCCTTATGAACTGCTTTACTTTTAAGGTGAAATTTAATTATATAAAAACTAATTTTATTTAAGTATGGCACACTGTTATTCAAAAAAAGTGGCTGTCAAATCCATACCTTTTAAAGTTACTATTTTGAAGTCTTTACTCTTTATGATGAAAGCAGAATTGCTTACTATTGGGGGTGGGGAAAATGAATACATTTTATTTGTAGTGTTTTTCAAGGAAAATATCAACTCTGGTTTTCCCTGGTTACACAACACGTGAGAGAGATATGTTGTGAGAGAGAATGCATAGTGCTGTGTTAAAAATCTTGTCTAAGGGGTTTGTTGTTACTTCATTCATTAATATTTTCTTTCTTTCAAAGTGCTAAATAAACAATGATAAAATGCAGTTTGAAACATGCAGTGAAAAGAACATTCTCCTCCTAGTTGTACACACAATTTTTGAGTAGTTGGTCTGGGGGATTTTTTTTTTAACCTTTGTTTTGCCATAAGCAGTTTGAGTGGTACAACTCCATTACAGAATAGAAAGGCTGTGATGGCAGAGGTACCACAAGACACTGCAAGGGAGTACCAAACTTTACCATTGAAACTGGGCATGCTCAAACCAGGTCTTAAAGACACAACTGTGTTTAAGTCTATGCAAACCTCACATATCTTTCTTTTTAGGACTTATACCCATGTTTCTGTAAAGGAGATAAACTGAATTCTTAAGCATAAGTATGTTAAGCCCTCTATAGTTGATTAAACCTCTCCAGAGGGGAAAAGCAAACAAGAAGAATATTGAAAACTTTAACTCCAGAGATCTCCTTCCAGTCTTTCTATGTGACTTATAAAGGTGAAGAAGAGAAGAAGATAATACGTTCCCTGCCTCCTCAATTGCTTGTTAAAAACCAAGCAGAAGTTACATCGTTCTCTGTTCCACAGCACCTCCTGCTCAAGCTAAGAAAGTTGGGATTCTGTTGATGCTTGGAAAGGTTTTTGGTAGATGCATTAATTCCAGAGGGCAGTTGTTGGCTGATCCACCATTATTCAAGGAACTGCAAGGCAGCAGTGTTCTTGGCACTGGCAATGTTAGTAAAACAAACAGACCCATTTGATGTAGCAGCAGTGAATATTGCATGAGGTTGATCATTAATGGATCTTTTCAGTTCACACTGGCCCAGAACTGTGACAGAGCTCACCTAGTTCAGCTAGGTATTAGCTCATATTTCTCATATCATTTGTCCATCTAATCAGATTCATTTGAAAGCTAGAAATGTGAATTTCTACTTGTATTTTGTAAAGCTTCACATTTTGAGCTAACACATGACAAACACCGTTACAGTTCTGAATTACTGCTGATTAAATGTACCTTTTTTTTCAGTATATTTTTCCATCTGAAGAAAGAAAAAAAATTATGGGAGATTAACCTCTCTGTCAGATGCACTCTAGAGTCCACACTGGTGTATGAATGGGGAAAATGATAGCTCAAATTGGTATTTTCATCAGGTTCAGGAATTAAATTACATATGTAATATTGCACTGCAATGGGAAAGATTCTGATAATCCCATTTCTTCTCATGTTTAATTTTATCTTAATTTTTTTAAGAGAAGAAATAAGTAGTGAAATTTTTTTAACTACAATAATCAAAATAAACTACAGTTAATTTCTTTTTACATCAGGTATGCCAAAATATTTGAGATACCTTATTGGCCTAGATTCAATAAGAAGGTTGATCTGGGTTTGGACATTAGCCTACTGCCTTAGTTCCTGCAGTACTCCAAGAACTTTCATTAAAAAATAGGAATATAGATTTAAATCATATTTGCCTGAAGAGGATCCCAGGATGCCAGAATTTCTTTCTTCCTGCAGCATAGAAACACTGAGGCAAAATTCAAGGACATAGCAGCCTTCTTCCTAAGTCATGATGAAATTGGAGGGGATGTACTCCTTTTGGAGAGGATAGAGTTAATATTCTTCATAGCAACTGTACAAAGATGGCTAAGCACTGGTCTTCTGCTGGAAAGCAGTGAATGAATTCCTTATTTTGCTCATATGTGCTTTTTTTTTTTTTTTTGCCTATATAACTGGTTTATCTCAACTCAATGAGAAAACTCAATGAGTTTTCTCACTTCTCTTTCAATTCTCAACACAATCATATGAGGGGAAGTGAGCAAGAGCTTTCGTTGGGCTTAGCTGTTACTGGAGTTAAGCCACAAAAGAGGTAAAGTGAGTACCTTGTTTGACATGCCTGGATGCCTCAGTATCATTATTTAACTCTAGGCATTTGAGAATTTTGAGAAAAAAACATGGAGGTGGTTTTCTGACTGAATCTCCAGCAGAAAGTATAGCTGTCTTAAAATAAAGGATTAAAAGCAACCTAAGTCATATTTCTATCTGCCAGATTTCATTCTGCATAAAAGAAGTTGGAAAAGTACCTTTTTCTAGTAACAAAAATAGCACTGAGAGAAATGTAACTAACACTTGCCACCTTATGTATTTTGGTCCCAACATCTTGGGTTGTACCATATCTCGGGCTGAGAAGGTGCAGCTGCCTCCAACTCCTCTCCTTTCCCATATCTCACTGCCTCTCCTCAAAATACTTGCTAACAATTTGTTTCTGTCAAAATTATCTGTTATCTATTATATCTGTTATCTATCTATTATCTGTTATCACATATCAGTCTCGGCAAAGCCCCCTCCACTGAAAGCTAATAACTTGGTTTGAAAGCAAGCATCTTGGCCTGCTACACAGAATCCTCCATTTGCCCTCTCCGTCACTGTTAGAAACTTTTTCAAAGGCAGCCCTGAAGTGTATATGTTCTTTGTGAACATTAAAATGTCATTTCAGTGCTTGTCTGGGTATTATTGATTTCATCTAACAAGTAGGTGAAAGTCTCCAGGGACCAGTGCTGTGTAATTGCTGCTGTGACACAGCCAACTAACACCACTCTGGCCAGAAGCTTTTTGATCATAATCAATACCGAGTTTGCTTCTTTCACGCTTAAATTTCCTTCAATAAAATATGGTCATGGACAGCACCAAACTGGCAGGTTATATTATTTCCACTTTGACAGTCAGACCCTCATATCACCTCATTAGGAAGTTTGAAATCTGAAGTGATGTGTGCCTGTTTTCCTTTATATCAGCCACATTTTTTTAATTCAGTGAAAGATTTTTCTTTTACCACGCATGTCGCCTGATTTCCTAAATTGATTTAATTTTCAATTTTAGTAAATTCCTTGAATTTCCATTCCTTATTTGGAAACAATGGGAGAAAGCAGTAAAACAGTAAAAACCAGTGAGAGTTTGACATCTTTTCACAATAAGTATCAAATGAAGGACTGTTTCATTTCTACTACACCAAGTGGTAATGGAAATCAAATACAGATATATTCGGGGAAGTGCAGTAGTAAGAGGGTGTTCATGAAATAGCCATATGTCCTTAGAAATAAAAGAGGGAAGCTAATGAGGTCTCCAAACATTTTTTCTATGACAGAGATTGGAGTAAATGTGATATTTGTGTGAGACAAATTAAACCTAATTTTTCTCAGTAAATATCTGATAACATTTTTGTATGCATTCAAAAATATTTTTTTAAGAATTTCATATTATGTCTCTGAGTCAAAATTCAGGCAAACACGTTTGTTTCCAGGTATGCTTTTAGAAGGAAGATTATGTTCCTTAAAAAAAGTAGTGAAATGAACCCATAGCATCTTGCCTTTCCGCTATCCATCAAAAAGACAAAGACTGAAAACAACATGGCAGGAGATATGACGAAGAAAATTCAAAGATTGTTACCTAAAGTGCTCATGAGAGATTGGCTGATGGGCCATGACCTCTGTCTCTGGACTCAGCCTGGACAGATATAATGTTGAATCCTAAAATTAGGATTAACTTTAACTCACATTCAGCCCTCACTAGAGTCAGTGGAAATGATGAAAATATATGTTGCTCCAGATACCCATGACTTTTGACTATCCTGACTGCTAAAGGAGCCTACCTTGACATTTACCCTATTTCAGACAAGGATGGGTGAACCTAGGCTTTTCCATTACATCAAATGCAAATTTGGCAGTGGTGGGGAGGCATGGTGTCTGTATATCAGCTTTGAAAGGGTTATCTAAGGTTATAAAACTAAAAGTTGCTGTGAATTCACTCCTTCCTTCACCACAACTTATTTCTAGAGCTAAAGACTATGGAAAAGATTCAAAACCCTCCACATGACCTGATCTTCTAGGCTGCTTCACAGACATGAAAAATAACATGCAAAAGAAAGGTACATGTTACAGAGTCACCTTTAGAAAAACAAAAATGTCCTTCCTGCTGCATTGCAACACGGCATGTAGGCTATCAAAGTGAGAAAAAAATTAGGTGACTTCTTTCTTAGCTTCTTTTTGACACGTACTGATAAGCTTACAAATCATCTGTTTCTGTCTTGATTTTTTACATAGGGATCTTTAGGCATTCTTATTGCACATTTTATTACACGGTTGGGCAAGAATTAACACTTCTAAAACCAGACAAAAACTTCAATTTTTACAAGAAGAATTTTTTAAGACTTGATAAATATCCTTCTAAAATAGTGTACCTTTTATCAACGTGAGGATCTGAACAAGAGACCCTTATTTTCAAGTTTGGAATGTCAGTATTTTCCTTCTCCGTGTTTTATGACTCAAAATCTGGCAAGATGCTGGGTTTGTATAAGACTTCAGAAGAAGACAGTATTTAATCTAGCAAAGGGATGTCCCTAATAATCTAATGTCACGCTTAATACTGAACTTCTTTAATGATGATGAACCTTCCTGCAAACAGAGCATCCTACATATGATGCGCTCATTTCTGTTTAAAAAGAGTGCACAATGAGAAAAGGGAATTTGGATAATTTCTTTGACAAATTCCAAGAGTCTGACACAATTATGCACATACTTCTTTTATCTATAAAACAATGAAATTACAAATTTTGTGTTAAGGTTCCAACGTAACGGATACTAATAGCACTTTGCTATATCACAGAATCATAGAATATGCTGAGTTGGAAGAATCCCACAAGAATCATCAAGTCCAACCCCTGATCCTCCACAGGACCGTCTCCTAGAGTCACACCATGTGCCCAAGCTGTTTTCCAAATGCTTCTTGAACTCTGTCAGGCTTGGTGTTGTGACCACATCCATAGGGGGCCTGTGCTCACCCCCTTGTATATGTGAATATGATACTGTTGAAAGTAATTTCTAATATTCAAAATTCAATAAATATCCACAGTGCTTAGAAGGGCCCAGTTAAAATGCTTTTCTTTGAATAATTTCTAGCTTCTAGCTTGGCATTTCTTTGTTCAGTATCAGTTAGTGGGAGAAATAACTGTATTGTTTCCTCTTCTCAAAAACTCTGGGGAAAGCAGCTCAGAAACTTAAAACTATGTACTGCATTCTTCCAAACTAACCCATTCAGCAATGCAATGTTGCTCATAATTGAGTACTATTTAGTGCATTAATTCCACTGGGGATTGCTGATAATTATACCCCAGTATGATTTCCTCAAAGATATCATACAGACCCTTGATAAACAGCTGAGGAGAAAAATCAGGGGATTAAGTGTAATTATAGCAAAGTGGTTTGCTATTAATATAATTGAATAAAAATTAATTGGATTATGTGTGATCTTCAGCAGCTCCTATAATTTAAACATTAATTAAATTATCATACTTCTCATTCAGAAATTGAGGGGTTGAGTATTAGCTCATTTGACACACCCAAGGCAGTAGAAACAAAATACAAAATATTTGTGCTGTATGTAATGCTCACTGTTACTATTGTACAGAAACATAGGCCTACTTTGGTAATGCTGAACTTCTTATTTTTCATTTACATTCTCTTTAACTATTGCTTCCTGATGGAAGAATTCATGATAACTGGCAAAGGAATTTTTCTTGTTAAACCATTAACAATATAACATCCAATAAGAACAACCTTATAACCAAATTTTACCTCAAAGTTTTGCAAATGGAAATATGCATTATTTCTTAGTAGAAATTACATTAGGTGTGTTGGACCACGTAGAAAAAAAAATTAAAATTTGGTTGCTTTTCTATATTATTGGATCTTGAATATTCTATACATAAAATACTATTATTTTCAAATGTAGCATTAATAAAATGTATACATTTGTAGTTCATTTTCCCCAATGAAATATTTTTTGGAGAAAAGAAAAACCACTTTTTTAATGTTAAATTGACATGGCAGCCAGAAGATAAATAGTTCATTTAAAAATCCCTTTAAACGCAACTAAAAAGCAATTGTTATTTGAGGTAAGATAAATTTTAAGCAGAAATACATTCTTACCTATATGCATTGCTATCTCCTATAGCATACTAATAATAAAAATAATAATAACAACAGCATGATTGCATGATTAGTTCAAAATAAATAATCCAACACAAATGAAAAAAAATCTCCAAGAAAGATTTAACTTGAATATTTAGAGGAGCAAATATTTTGTGTTTATATCAAGTTGTCTGTATGGGTACTGAGGGTTGCATACAACACGGTCATTCTTTAGAGATTCATTATACCTTTGTGCCTTTCTTTATGGCTACCCCTAAATGCCAAAGTGTGCATGCAGTGTGTCATTCTAAAAGGATCATAACTTCAGCAAATACTGTCTGCCTTTCATAAAGACAGGTTTTTTACATTATGGATGCCATATATTCTGATGTATAATCAATAAAGGCAAGGGTAGAAGGTAATATTGTGGATGACACTGTCTAGCACAATGTGACAGGGCCGTTGGGCTACTGTTGGGAAAAAAATAGAAGATATAACACATTCAGAGCATTGTTCAAAATGTAGGTGTTGTGACCTCTATCTGTAAAAGTCTCTGATGATATAATGAACTGTCTAGGCTGAAACAGTAAATAAAACTTGATGGAAGGTAAGACATAACCGCGAGGGGAGGCAATCAAGATTTTTGGATTAAAAATTTTTTAATTGTCTCTGTCTTATTCTGAGCAGAAAATGATCTGTGAGGTAGATTCCTGCTGTTTTAACTAGAAGTGAAGCTGCTGAACCCAATGGCTTTCAACAGGAATCAGGCGCCTACCTGAAAATAATCTTAATTATCTAAAAGAAAACCTACTATATTCAATGTACTCAGGCTCTTATTGCAAGATCCTGTGAAAAGATAGTCAGTCCAATGTGAATCTATCAACATTTCCATCACATCTATTAGGCAGTATTAAAAAAATAATTAAATGTAAAATATCATTTTGGATTTTATAATGAATCCAAATATTTAATTCACTTTATCATTAATTTGCCTTACTTGATCCATTTTTCTTCTTTTAATGTCTCTTTGGCAATTTCAGCACTGTAAACCCAATATTCAGAACTCATCATCAGAAGAATCATCCACAGCAGTTGTCCTAAACAAGGGGGGTAGGGCACACCCACCATGTGTGCTGAGCTTCTTAAGCATGATATGGTTTTATAACAAGGTTAAACTGCCTGAACTGTTAGCCTGAATTATTCATACACTTAACTGCAATGCATAAAGTATTTTACAGATTAAAGTCTGTGTGATCACTGTTAAGCTACTTCAGTGTCATCTCCACACGTCGCTTCAAGTCCATCCGCCTCCTTCCGACACTTTGTTATAGGCTCTTGATATCTGAGTGCTACTGACAGATAACACTGCAAGTGTGGAAGTAGAAGTACTCTATAACTTGGGAACTATCAAAACCTTCATAAAAGTTAGGTCATATCAAATATAGTTGTGATAACAAACAGTGATTAAAACAAGTAAGAACCTAATAATGAGAAACTGAAATGGCCGCATGCAATCAGTTCTGAGAAATGGAGCAGTTAACCTGTTTTAAGAATCAATCAAGTTTACTCCATAGATATAAGACATGAGATTTCTCATTGTGTGATACATAGAAAGCTCATTTTATATGATGTTTCAAGCTGAAGTAAAAACAGAGTTAATTTTCCTACCTCATTTTCCTGCAATTTCTGGTCACATAATTGAGGGGGAGGTGTCAATCTGAGCATTTTCTCTAGAGTCAAATTTGTCTAGTATTTCTGACATGGTCAATAAAGTTTCAAAGTTTATGCCATACTCGTATGGAAGTGCATGGAATGAGACATCCAAATTATCAAAAGTCCATTAAATCAATTTGTCAAATGGAGCTTCTGAGAATGTCACAACAGTCCAACAAAAATTTTATTAAATAATGCATTAGCTTTTCAGAAGCATATTTGAAATAGAAGGTAAGACCCACTCAGGGTGCCTCAGACACCAGAAGTTAGAAGTATGACTTTGAAGATTGATTAGGGGATGAACCAAAAATAAAAAACAATGCACCTGGATAACATTAAATTCTTACAGGTCTCAGAAATCATTCATCAAAGTAATTTCCAAAAGTAGGTACAGTTGTAAGCTTTTTAGAGAAGTACTTCAGGTTTAACTGAGTTTAACCATTGAAAACTTTTTTTTTGGCTGTGTTTTGATGTTTATTAAACTAACCTGCAAATATCATCTCATTATATTAAGATTGTCATTAGAATCTGATGCAGAACATTTGACATCTAACCAAGAATTATGATCAAATTTAGCTTTTAAACATTTCTTCACTATCCTCTACAATATTCTGTCTATATGCTCGGGAGGTCAAAACACACAGAAAGGTTATATATTTCGCCAGTATCAGAAAGTGATGGTTAACTACATGAAATACTGTGTACAAGTATGAACACCAGTTTTCAGCTTCCATTTGCAAGTGTTTTTTTGTTTAAAGACTGTAAGTGATTTTACCAATAATAACGAGTGAACTTTTCTGTGTTGCTGTGGAATTAAAATATGTAAAAATATCACAGTTATAAAAGACATCTGAAAATGGGTTAGATTAGAAAATGAACATGCAATTACAATAGATAATTCTGAATTCCTAACTATATGTTCTTCATGATCAACTGTAAATATTTATATAATTTGCATTGCTTTATTTAATTTATCAAATATTTTGATAATTTAGATAAACTGGCTTTGAGAACTGTGACCTTGCCGAGCTCATAGCAACCTTTACAGTTGAGTTACCACCTCTTGAAAAATGGCATTATAATGAAACTGCTGACACAACCTTTACTATAGCAATGCTTCTGTAAGGAAATTTATAACACAGGCAATCAAGCCTCTGGGATATCTCAAGTACAGTCATCTCTTGATGCATTTCTTGGTACCAAAATGACCAAAAGAATGACAATTACGATGTTTATATTATTGTAATATCTTATCAAAGCAATGCTGGAAAGAACAATTCATTTTTTTTGTTTGTTTCTTTGGGAAATAAAAAAATATATAATTCTTGTTCAAAAGAAAATTGATCCTTGAAGACTACAATTATCATTCCCTCTTATTCTCACCAAATGTGTCATGACCTACCACATCATGGCCTAACTAAACTACCAATAAGATCTTTAAAAAATAAAAATTGAAGACATATATAATACTGAATTTTTGCTTAAAAGGAAATAAGTACCAGTGCAAAAAGGAGGAAAATGTTCATCATATGGTGACAGCTAAATATCTCAATTACTTCACAGACCAACATTTGGCATTGCAGAATTAGCATTTACAGGTTCATGTTGTACTTGTTGATGAGCTCAGAAGACACATCCTCACAGGCATGTCCTGTCGCAGGCGCTCAGGTTGAATAATCTGAAGACACTGCTGAATGTCATATAGTATCCTAAATGTTCCACAAAATTCAGCTTTGTGGTATAGTTCTTTGCTTTTATAACAGATCCCCACAAACTACAACCAAGAAAAAGCATTGCATTTTCTGAAATGCTTTGTCTGTCACATATTCTACAGTCCTTTATAAGGATACAGCTTTTAATCTAGTAATGTTGCATGCTTTGGGTGTGATGTGACAGTGTCTGTCCCATGAAGCTGCCAAGTATCAAGTAACTGTCATATAATTGATGAACTAAATCAGAAATTGCCATTTCTGATTACACAAACCTTATCCAATTCCTAACCCTGAACTAGATCCTGAGGGAAAAACAAAAAATAAAAGAACTGCATAATTGTATGTAACTAGCATGGATATATTTTCCTTTTATAAATCAATTTATACAAAGTTGAAAGCCATCATATTAGCAAATGATAAACATTCACTATGCCTAGAAGGTAAGAAAACAATAAGAAGGTCGATTGCAGGGAAATAAAAATAAAATAAAAAAACCCAAAAACTTTTCTCAAAGATTTCTGAAACAAGATGCATCATATGAAATTAGAGAACTGGCAAATATAGAGGTAAAAGATCTAAAATTTTGCCATTGATATTCTCCTGTTTAAAGATGAGGTAAAGTGATTTTTTAAACTAATATATTTCAAGATGTAGCTGAGACCTCACTTAAAAGTTCAAAAATCAAAATCAAGTTTTGTAACTGAAGAAACAGCATTCATAAAAAGAGACTTCCCCTTGTTTGTCACTGTGGTGAATGCTTAAGTTCACATTTGGGAGAAACACTGCAGTAGATAGGTGTTACATTTGGGCTTTTGCAGTCCCTGGGGACATGTCAGTATTCCCAGGCATGAAGAAATAAAAGACAGAAGGCATCTCTGCTCCAGAAGTAATTTCCAAAATGCTGATTTACTAGAAGCACTCTAGTGCACTAATAGTTTCCAGAACGGTCATGTGGGGACCCATTCTGTTTCAGCTGGGAGCATGAACAGCTCTAGCTAGCAACCCTCACACCCTACCAACATCCAGGGAGGGGGTGATTGACCTTGCATGATTTGCTGTTTACAGCCTTTTCTGCAGAACTGAAGAACTGATGACACTCTCTGTCCACAGAAGAGTCGAATGTGTGATGGTGAGAACAGCTTCAAGAGCGTGGACTCTCCTTCCCACAGAAACAGAAGATAGGGCCTCTGTAGGCTGAAACACAGTCTGTGGAAGCAGCTTAGTTCTGTCATCTGTTTCAGGGAAAGGTAATTCACAGAAGGGGTTTTTTTGGCAGGGTGGGGGATGTTTTTGCTCGGTTTATATATTTATTTGTTTTAATGTTCTCTCCTGCTTTATGTAAAGGAAAAAACACCTTGAATACAAATAATGTGGACAGGTAGGTAAGCCACTACTGATGGTGAGTTTAAGTAAGCAGTGATCCATTTGAAATTATTCCACTGCTGACATCTGGTTGAAGGATTATCTGAGAGTTTGCAAGGAAAAATCTTTTGTGTCTAGGAATAAGTGATTCCTGGTCTATACTGCTGCAAACAGAAGCACAACTGGAATCTTATTTCTGAGTCTTTTCATTAATACAAACCTGTCTGTTTCACCCTCCTTTAAAAGATTTGAGAATGTAGACAGTAACAGTAGCCTACCGAGGAACATTTCTGAAGTTCTGAATTGGGTAGATGCTTTAAGTAATGCGACTTTTTTTCCTCATTTAACAAACATTCTCTTGCAACAAAACATCATCTTTACAAAAGAGGCCCTGACATTTGAAGTGTATTTATTCATTATTGGATATATATTAAAATCTCTTTCAAGCTTTTGTTTATTAACCCCAAGTTTTCATGGGCCCTGACTTGGGCAAGCAGAGAGTAAAGGTCCTGTCAAGTGAGAGTAACTCAAGAGCTTTCTGTATGTCCACATTTACTTTTTCTGTCTACCTCCTCAAAGAAATTGACCTGAGGCATTAGAACCACCACTTATTTTTTTGCAGAGATGGGTCAGAGGAATTCTGTACCAGACTTCCTGAAAGCAAGACTTGGCTCTTTTTGGCATAGCAGAGCTGAATAAAAGGGAATACTTAAGTATCGTTGTAGAACACCTAGTGCTTTTGTAAGAATCTGAGAGTTTCCATGCCCTGAAAATGCTCAGGGACTAAGAACTTCATGGATGAGGCTGACCATCACACAGTGCACTATCAGTCTCCATTTGAGTTACAGTAAAAAGAATGAAAAAAAGACACAATTATAACTTATGTGAGCTAACTGGACTGGTTACTCACAATACAGTGATTTGACAGAAATACATACAGCTTCCATATAGAAAAGGAGACCTTGTAATTATTCCTTCTGAATGTTTGCAGTCTTCTCTATAAAAAAGGAATGGAATGATCCAGATATTAACTGAGATATTTATGTGGTAGCTATATGTGTCTAACTGGTGCGTAAAATAAAGAAAACTAATGCATGTGTATGTACAGATCAGTATTTTTTTTCCTCACTACACAGCAAAACTTTAAAGATCATTTTCTAATAGAAAAACTATATATGTAATATATGAGTCCAAAAATAATTAAGAAAAGTCTGAATAAAATGCATTGCAGCATTAGCAGTAGGACAATAACTGTAGATATTAATAGAAATTTTTAAGATATAGAAGATAAATATGAGGTTAGCTTAAAAATTCAATCTTCAATTATGCTGTTCCAGACTCTGAGTCAAGAGTTTCAGTACCTCTCTGTCTGTCACTCTCCTTCTTCAATAACTTCTGTTAACCCTTTGAAAACAAACCCAAGAAAGGCATTTAAATCCTGAAAGATGTAAAAATCTCATACTTGTGCTTCACAGCACAGTGAATGAAATTTAAGAGTGAATTTTTTTAAGCCCCCTGGTTTGTGTAGCTAGCCAACAGAACAGTTATTGTATTTATTACTAGAGACTGTAGATTGTGTTCTTTTTACATAGTCATCTGGGCAGGAAAAGAAAAGGTGTCTTCTCTGAAGGTTATGTGGTTCAACTGGAGAAGATCCCTCCTAGAAGAGATGGCTCTTTCCCTGTAAGCAATGAAAGCTGAGAACATACAAGCCAGAATCCTCCAACATAACCTGGACTAAAACACTCCAAAAAGGGCAGAGAGAAGACACATTGTCTAACTAACACTAGCAGAAAAGTGATTTTTCAAAAATCCAGATGTGATTGCAAAAGGCTGCAACCATTTTCAAGACCTGCTCAAGGATGTGGTAGGACAAGGAATGATTTTTTTCCAAAACCTTACTACCATATCACAGCCTTTAAATTATGCTCATTCATAAGGTTTTTCTCATATAGATTATGTTAAATTAAATAGTGTTAAATGAAATGTATTCTAACCTCTAACTCCTTTCAGTGTTCTCAATATGCTCTAAAAAGGTGACTATGGTAGCAGTCTGACTGAAAACCTACAGAAAAAATAATTTGGAAGCTTTACAAACAATATATTTCACATTATTGGACCTAATGTTGCAGAAGGATTTGTCAACTAAGTCCTGGCAGAACTGCCATAACATCTGGAAAATTGTAAAATGCAACACATCAGCTGGTCACACACACACAGTTTGTAAATAATTATGATAATTATCTTTCCTTCTAGAGCTGTGTTCATTTCTGCCTAGGGATTATTAAAACTATCAACAAACAGGGAGCAAAACACCTCCACAAAATATGAAGAGAAGAAATCACACTGCCTGAAGTAGGTTTAATTAATAGCTCAGATAGAAAAATATGGTTGGCTGTACATGCACAAGTTTGTTTGTACTTCAGAAACAAATTTCATTCCAAGTAGAAATGTTTCAGTGAAGTAATAACCAGCATGACTCTGTAGGGTCTTTTCAGTGCCTTTGACAAGGTGGCAAGATTGATAACAATTCACTTCGCCCTGAAGAAAGTTCCCTGCCTGTAATTCCCTTCAGACATCTCAGAGGAACTGTAGAGCTTCTATTTGAAGGTGTATCCAGAGGCAGTTCTTTTGGATAAAGACACAAGGTTTTCACCAGCAGACATAATTCTCAGTATTTGAGAACCTTTTGAATTTTTTTTCCCAGATATAGGGCAAATATTGTTATGATAAGATCTGTAGCCATTTCTATCAAGTTTTGAGTACTATCTGTTGATCATCTAATAGCTCATTCCTTTCTTCTAGAACCTAACAGAATCTTTGTCTCATTTTACTTCAGAAATATTCTTTTACGTGAGCCAGAGATAGACGCTTTAAGTTATCTTTTGTCCCAATTAACACAATCAATTTACAAGATTTTTCAACTAAAATTCTGCTTCTAACTCTTCTTTAGTTGTGAATCAATTCTTCCAACCAAGACACGGGATTTGACACAAGCTTTATTTCCAACAACATGCCCGTTGTTCATTCAGTCTCATGGCCTGACATTGCCATTAGGCCGTCACCCTTTTTCTGCAGTTCCCCTTTTAACTCATGTAGTTCAATGTATTGACACCACCATTCACCCTTGGAATCACTTGCAAATTCCAGGGTTTAAACTTCAGAGCAACTTACTGCAGCTTAACTTTTTTATGCAGTAACTATTCATTTGGACATATTTTGCATTCAGCCATGCAAGTTAGAGCATTTAGGAAGCTTTACAAACAATATATTTCATATTATTGGACATAAGTAATGTTTTATCCATTTTCATAGTTAAATTGAGACACTTTACTCCCTGTTGTTAGAGATCTTAAACTGTATACATACATGTGCATTTCATGTCTGATGCATTTTTTTAGCATAAAAAATGGATCAAGACTTTATTCTTTATTAATTTGTTTGAATCAAGACCTTACTCATCTCATTTCAATGGTATCCTGTATCTCTCCTCCAGACTCTAGTTTAGATCTTGAATTCTCAAGAACTCATTGCCATTTTCATTTTAATGACCATAACCGTGCTCTAACGCTTATGCTTGCAGTATCTGTCTGTTGATTGTCTGAGCTAGGTTTAAAGAAGCAACCAGAAAAATCTATGTCAGTGCTTCTAGAAACATGAGATCAAGAATCCCTGTGTTATGGACAGTATGATGATAATTCATGGTTGATCTGGCTTCTCACCTACTATTGTCCATTCCCGTCCGTTGCTTATAGCTTTCCAGTAATATAGACTTATTTGTTAACCTTCCATATCTTTCTGCCAAATTTTGACTTGAAGAAAAATAAAGCCATTCTTTTTAATTCTTCCCACTCCTCTACTCTCATTAGCATTGTTATCCCTTTAGCATAAATGGGTTCCTTTCTGTGTCTTTGACAAGAAATGCAGAGCTGCATTAAATCACTAAATTTTACATTAAACCATCTAATGTATGGCTTCAATATGCTACGTTTTTAATGTGTATCAGAGGTTAAAATGCAGAAGAAAAAGACAACATACACTGTACTAGATAATTTTAAAAAAATTTTCATCTGACTGTGCATGCAACCATGATTTACAGGCAAGAAGCCTATGCAAGGTAAATAATCCCCATTCGAGAAGGATCAGTCTTAAGAAGAAAACCCCATGGTTTCAAATCCTAAAATAGGAGGTTTGCATCTTTATTTATGAAGACTATTAAAATAACCATTTCATACTTTTTCCTCTATATGATTGTGTGACATTGCTAAAAACAGTTGGACCATTAAGACAATGGAGAATTGCTCTATAAATCCCCCTTAAATCTCTCATGACCCTTCTTGCAAGAGTATAAAAAAATCCTCTGTTCCTTTTAGGCAGAAGAAAAGTCCCCAAATCCACTTACCCCTAAGACATTTCAGCCCTATGACATAAGGAATGCAGGGGAAGGTATTTTTTTCTCTTGTCTCTGAATTTCTGGAAAGCAGATTGCATTCTGCTTTATAGCTCAAGTTACCACTGAACTCACTCATTAAAATCCCATTTTAAAAATATTGATAATTAAGTCCAATTTTCAATGTAGTATACCTCTTAATTCCACCTCTATTTGAAAATTATTTAATAGGCCACTGTTTAGCAAGGCATCCAATAATTCTCTGCTTTGCTCTTGGGCTATATATGCATTTTTTACATTCATCTCACTAACTACAGAACTCCATTCATACAACTGTATTTACAAGGGAAAATAGTCCTTAGAGTTAATTAAATTTGCCACTTCTTGAGACTATTCATTAACTTGTGACCCATTTTGTGAATATCCAATGGCATTCTTTGGTTTCCAAAAATAACAAACACATTATGCTTTGTGAGATTGGAATGATGCATAAAATGTCATTACAAAATTTTCCACAGTTATCTTATAATCAGAAGTATTTATGTGATTTTTTTTTTTAATCAATGCAAACCTTTTACTTTCCCAAGAAGGTCATTAGGTGTCATTACCACTGTGATCTGGAAATAGGGTCAGCATTAGCTTTCCGTGTCTGGCAGTAGCTCTTTTCTTAGACACAATTTTGTTCAAATGCTATGATTTGGACACAGTTCTAGGCAAAATTTATGAATTTTACACATTTCCCAAGGTCTGTTTGAGCAGATATTCCTGGGGCTGGATTAAAAAAGGCTTTTTTTGGTCAACAGGGATGAACCAAGGGCACAAATGGAAGAGAAGAAAATTCAAGGAAATCTTCTTGCCATTCCTATAATTATTACCTTGATTTTTATAGACTGTGGATAGACTTGAATATAAAATGACACTAAAAAATTAAATCTCCCAGTGTTGGTCATGAAAGAATTCTGTTTATTTCAGTAGCTTAAAGCACCTCAGCAATTTGTAGTTGTATTTTCAAAGGAGCATTTTCAAAGGAGCAACCTGTCTTAACCTCTTAAAATGGAGCAAACCTTCAATTAGCAGTTTATCCATTGACCCCATTGAAACAAAAATTTGCCCATCAATCTTAGAGCTATAAATTGCATCCTGATTTTAGAGAGTATTTTCACTTCTCTAGGGCTTTAGGCTCATGGACATGCCTTATGAACCCTTTATCTAGTCCAGAAACAAAGAGGTGTTACAGAGTGGTCATTGATGTTCTGAAGATGCCTGTAGAATAACTTAGTGATGGAAGCAATCACTGGATATCCTTTGGTACTCACTCAGGTCTTCTTGGTCCTCTATTTTTAAAGAGGCACAAGAGGTTGTGTTGTGTTCTCCGTATCCGTTTATTCATGACATTATTTTATGGAGATATTAGGGGATTATAGTCTGGTTTGTACTAAAGAGAGCCTTGCTAATTCAGAGAGCAGAAAATATTTAAAATCTAATAAAAAAAGAGCAGTGGCTGAGCAGTGGCTTTTCTACCTGACAGTACACACTTTACAGAGAATCTTACATAAATTAGTAGCGAAAATTATTTTACAAATTTCTCTTCTTGCTTTCTTGTGTTCTTCATTCCACCTGCTTCTTCTTAGAGGGCTTTTATCTCTTAGAGTTAATATCAGAATATACAAGACATGGTTGTTGCACTGTGGCACAAAGAGTGAAGCTTGTACATGTGTAGTTGCTGAGCATGGGTGCTGGATCTCGGCAGAGTTGTTTTCTGAAAGGTCTTACACTTCTTATTCACCCTTCAGAATGACACTATCTCAGCTCAGAAAGCTTATTCAAGCTGCTAAAGAGTGTGATGCTCTTCAGATTTTAGGTCAGATGTGCTGACATGACATGGCATGCTCCCTTTTACAAACCCAAAAGAGCTTCTCAGGTATTTGCCAGCAGATTACCAAATTACTCTAGTGCATGTCATAAAAAAAATTCCCCTGCAACCACTAGAGAAATTTGTCTAAGATTGAACAGAGAGTCATGGTACTGTGTCTTAAATTCCAATTAATGCTCCATATCTGAAAAATGAAAAGGGTCTTAGTAGCAATATTTCACACAACCCCATACCTATCATTGCGTATAGCAGTAGAGATTTTCAAACCAATTTATGGGAGTAATAAAATTCTTTCATTTTCTTAGTAAGCATCTAGACATGACAAAGGCAAGCTATTATTTTAATACCTAGGAAATCTTTTATGAGAAAAATGGGAAGTATTCAAGATTCTTTTCATATAGATGTGTTCACATGAAATTATGTAGATCCATACCTTTCTACTTTTTCTATAACAAAGTCTTATAGCAGGTGTAATTTTCCATTGCATTATGACAGTTCATAGAATTGAAACGTTTTGGAAACCAGTGTGTGATCTACGTTCAGTCAGTAGTGTCAAATCAGTGTCAAATCTGGTCTATCAGAGAAATTCTTCTGTAGGCATATGTATCATTATAATGACAAGGCTCTTATATTCATCTTTAGTGACTAAGATATCCTTGCATACATTGTGTATATCCTGAAGCAGCTTTCAGTATATGAGATAGACTAGGTCCTAGATGTCATTTAGTGTAAAATGTGCAGATATTTCTGTATTTATTTTGCTACAAGCTGTAAAGTCACCTAAGAAATAAAAAAAAAAGAGAGAGAAAAAAGAGTAATTATGGAGTAGACTTTGCAAGAGAGCAGCAAGGAATTATTAACTTTTGTTCTTCAGATAGGAAATTTATCTATAAATTAAACTTGACAAGTTGCTTCACTAAATTTCTTGGGACCCTGCAACCTCTCTGGGGAATGTGCAGGCCGATTGACCTCCCCACCCAAATGCCTGCTGGCTCCATGCAAACCTCTGTCCTTTAACGTCCCTTTGAGCTCAACTCTCCTTTCTCAACCTTTCTGTATGCAAAAACGAAAACCTCTCTCAGCTAAGCCTCTCCAAAGTCACAGAGAATGGTTGAATAGTGTGACAACAGCAAACTCTTCCTTGTAGGTGCATTGATAGAAGAATGGAATTTTTCTTAATATTTCACATAAGTGTTGCACATCTTCATATACCAGAGAATTGACATTCACAGTGTAATAAATTTAAATTCTTGTGAATATAATAAATAATCTCCCAAGTTATGTCCAAAACATGAATGAAGCATTTTCAATATTAATTATTTTTTTAAAAATACAGCAGTATTTTAAAGCCATCCTTAACAAAATAAAATTAAACATCAAGTTTTTATATAAAACAAAGTCAGTAACAGAATAATTTTGGGCATTTTTGCCCACAAAAATCCTTTCCTTTATTACTCTGTCCAGCCTCTCATGCCAAGAGAGAAGGGATATAAGCCATTTTTTCCCAGAATATAGTGTTCTTTACATCTAAACAGACAGAAAGTGCACAAACCCTTAATTTTCTTGGCAAAGTAGAAGAGAAAGAAGTATGATTGCAGCCAGTCTCTGTGCGGGCATTGCTAGTAAATTGAGAAAAAAATTGAACGGGCACAGAGATTGCTCTCACTGTTGAATGACTGATCAAAGCAAGGCTGAGGTCCACTGGAGGAATGACAATAGGCCCTGTGGATTTGGTGTAGATTCCCTGCAAAGACATTTTGGGACTCTTGGCTCTAAACAAAGAATTCCACAAATCCAAACAAACACATCTGCATTCCTTAGAATTAAGTATGCCAACAATAATGACTTGCTTTGCTTCGTGAATCCATAAATATTTTCCAAAAACTAGTAGCATTTTCAGATGTGCTATTTTATGGTGCTTATAATGTACCTAATGTGTTATATGTACTATCTCTGCAATTTTGATGGGATCACAAGTCAAGCAATCTGAAAAGTAGGTATTCTATTTACAGTATATTTCTGCTTCCAACAAGTTGATTTTTCCTGCTTCCTCAGGAAATAATGTTTACCACCATTTCACTGTGATGTTAAGATATTTTTCCTTTCATCCTTTCCACATTCATCAACAGGTTTGGTTATTGCTGGAGGTTTTTTGCCCTTTTTTGAGCCAATATTGGACAAAAATCATATCTAATGCTGCTGATTAATAAAACACTTCATAGTCAAGCCTCCACAAAGCAGGAAATTGCACAAAAAAGAAGAATTATCTGTCACCACATGATAAAATTTAAGTGTAAGAAGCTTCTTGTCAAATACAATTGACAAAACAAGTGATAGATTAATCTTCATAGCAGTAAAAATAAGCTATAAACCATTGCCTTCTCTTACAATATAAAAGCCTCTCCTTTTAAACACTGTGATGAAGTGCAGTAAAACAAAATAAAAAATGGTAGTGGAAGAACCAGTGATGTTTCTTCTTCACTCAGAACCCAGTGAACTGTGTTAATATTTTTAGTGTTCACTTCCTGTCAAGGTCAATTTATTTTTGTTGCTGTTTTTTCTGAAAGGGTAACATAGACAAAAATAAATCTAGCCACTTTTATGATTTCTGGAAGCTTACTAATTTTTCAAAATCTCATTTAAATTCTGAGGCCTGTAAGCAGCTTTGGCAATAATTACTTGGTTAATTTTTTATTTAGGTTATTTAAATGTGTCTCTCTTTCTTCTGAATGGTCAAAAATATACATCTTCCCATGGAAAAGTGAATAATACACTGAAAAGCAAGTTTAGAAAACAATTGGATTTTTATTGTTTAAGAAGCACCTGTTTTTAATTTGTTTGCATTCTGAAATAGAAGCAATGTTCTTCAGTTCTTCAGAAGGACAAAATCCTCCAGTAGTTTATTAGGCCTAACAGTTCATTTGAAACTCAGAATAATCCTTTTTGGTTCACTTGCATTACTTCTTGCATTACTACTTATAACATATAAATAAATAAATAAATAAATAAATAAATAAATAAATAAATAAATAAATAAATATTTTTGTCCTATGACATTTTTAAAGAACTCTTGAGTGGTCATTTAGTGCATATTTTCTTAAAGTATCTTTGATATGCACTTCAAAGGACACTGAAATGTCATGGAAGCACAAGAATGTACCTCAATTTCTTTCTTATTTCATTAAAATATTTTTTATTGTCTCACATTGTTCATTGATGTTATTTATTTATACTAATATTATTTGTATCATTATTCTTTGATATTACTGAAACATTAAGCCGCAAATTTTTTGTACCACTAACAAAAAGAAGAATCAATATACTGTAATTTAGTTTTAGGGGACATTTTGTAGCCTATTCTGTTCTTTTGCACACCAGAATAACTCTATAAGAAATTCTTGATTTTGTATTTCAGGCAAAAAAAAGAACCCATCTTCCAGCTCTGGCAAAAATGCTTGCTTCTTATTGATCTTTGCAAAAGGCAGGAAGTTGCCTAATTCAATTCTTCAGTATTGCAGAATACTGTCATTTTGTAAGTATAAATAATGTATGAACTCAAACTGTTAAAGACAGTACAGTCTGAAGACTTGAGTGCCAGACCCACATTCCTGGTAACTATTCACAACTTTCCTATGAACCTGCTGTGGGATGTTAAACAAGATACTTTCTTGTTTTCCTACTTCATCAACATTTAAAAAAAAGGACATGAGATAACATCTATCCCCTCTGAGAAGAATTTTGAAATCCCTGACTACTGGTTCCAAAATTAACTTGAATAGAGCAGCAGAACTGCAGGCTGACTCTTTACCAGGACTATAAATTTGCACCAGTATGAGCATAAGGTAAACTACGTATGCCATTATATTTTAATGTTAGCCATTTGTGGGAATATTTAAGGACTTTAAAAAAAGTAAGTAGAAATTTCACAATTATGAACTGTATTTGCAGATCTTCGCATACTACCCCTTCTATTTGCATGATACAATAAACAATGTTATTTAAACATTTGTCAAACTTCTAAAACCATCTGGAGATTTATACTCATAAGTTTATTTATATGCTAAATTAGTTTATTTCAAGTTTATATTTTTTACAGAAGTATTACTCTACAGTGTTGAACTCTATCTCCAACCATTGTTTCCAGTTCATAGAGAAAAATTACATTTAGGCTCATTTTCCTATTGCTGCATAATATTTTTCCACGCATTTTCTTTTCTAACCTGGACATCAAAACTCCCTTTTAATGCCTGAAAAAACATCCACTAACAAAGCAGAAGAAATTTATTCTCCCATGATGGAGATTTCTGTGAAAATGGGGTCACTAAAGTATTATTCCATAATTATACCTATTGAGAAGGTCATGATTAAAAAATGTCAGGAAAAAAATTTGAGAAGAAGACAGAGGGAGATGAAAGCCATGTTATTTGATTCCTAATTGACATTACTTCCATATTAAAAGATTCCACAAATTAGCTACTGTAGAATACCCAATGATATTCTTACTGCATTCCATTGAAACTTGAGTAATGCTTCAAGCAAGCTCTTGAGTCAATGAAGCTTCAGTGGTTTCCTAGAGCACCATACTAAATGACATGTATGGAGCTGGCCACAACTAGCAGCAAGTGTAACTTGTGTGGGTCTCAAGACACTCCATGGAGCTCATTTGGCAAAGTTGTTCTGCCTACAGATTTGTGTCACTCTTTTTATTAAATTAGGTAATTGAGTACCGTCAGTATTGGAACACACATTGAGAAAGCCCCATGGGAAAAGATCTACTTGAGTTTCAGGGATTATAGGGCTTCAAGCTGTTTTTAAGTAAATGTGCAGCACTGAAGTTTTTGTCATGACCTATTCCCCAATTGCTATGGAATCAACAATTTTAAGCTTGCAACAGAGAAATGACTGTATTTTATGCCATCACAGAGCAAAACTACCTTCACATCTAACCACACCTGATGAAAAATCTAAATTAGATTTCATAGGAAAATCTAAAAACTTTCTTAAACAGTAGTGGGGATTGATACATTTTGTGAAAATGGTTCTCCTGACAGACTGTGACGTAAGCCATCAAATTGTCTAAGAAATTGCCAAAACAGATAAACACTGAGCATTATACTAGATTTACACTGTATAATCTGAAGTGAGTATATATGAAGAATTGAATTGTAACACTAGGGACCTTGTTCTTGCAACTCCTGGACATAGCAGTGGCAGCATGTCCACATGTATATTCACTACTGTAAGCCCTAAAACATACCTCAGAGAACTGTTCTTGTTGTTTAGCATTTCTTTTACTGTGTCATTTCTGGGGAGACAGTAAGACAAAACCTGAAAGTGTAGAAAATCTCACTCTAACAAATAAACAGAAAATAAAGAAAGTATTTTCTCCATAGTAGCAGGAAAAAAGTATGTGCATGCCTGCAGTTATCATAATCAAACCACTCCTTTGAGCATCTAGGAACACTTTTTTATGGAAGATTTTCAGAACAAAGCAACAGCAAGCATGGAAGCAGTTCATGTTACTTCTGACTGTGAACATGTTTGCTACAGTCTTGTCACATCAGCTGGTAAGAGTATTTGGGCTTTTGACTCAATAGAAATGCCATATGGGTCACAGACTTCCCACTTCTCACTGTTTGAAATGTTTTCATTCCAGTAAAGGGAGTTTCCTGGAGGCTATCATGAATAGAAACATGGACAGATTAGCTTCTCATATGCATAAGCACACTTTGATAGAAATAGGACAAAGTGTGTGAATCTGAAGTGTTCTGAACAGACTTAAATCTGCATTACAGCATCTAATATTATTAGCAACTTCATTGGTGAAAAAAACAAATTGTTAAAGAAAATCAGAATAAATTTGTGAAAGGTAAAAAAATCCAGAATAGCAAATTAGAGAAACAAGAATAAATTGAAGTTATATCTTCAGACATGGCTAAAAATTCTAACAATTTCTCTCTCATCTGTCAAAAGGGAATGCAAACTTGCACTCACTGACAACATCATCCCTTTGGTGAGACTTGCAGGAATGCTTGCATAATATCCTACGACTAAGTGTTTTAGGAAAGGAGGCAGCTGAAAATAGATACATTAAATTCACCTGCCATAGTGCTGGTTTTATATATGAAAACGTCAAGATCTTTCACTACACTCAAATGAATTCATAGTAGATTACTGACATCTAAATTGCCAATTGCAAGTAATTGCAACATATTTTTCTCATGCCTCTATTTCTTCTTCTTCTTAAAATAATGAACACGCACATGATTTAAAGATTATAAAATAGCTTAATAAATTATCTCAAAATTTCTCTTCAAATCAGATTCTTTAAAGAGTGATTTAGTGTGAGTTCTAGATTTTATTAGGTCAGAAAGGGTACTACCACTAGGTTAGATAAAATATTCATAAGTGAGCCCTTTGTTTGCACTACCTCCTTACACCAGACAGACTCTGACAGAATCATTACTCTTTTGATATTTTCTAGTCAGCCTCTGAGCTCTCCAGCAGAGGTAACCTTAAAAAAAATCAGTGAAGAAATGCAATGGCTGGTGCTTATCTCTGTCAGAAAGGTTCTCTAGGCAGTGTTTCAGCACTATCTTTTGCCTCTCTTTTATAAAGAGAGGCCTGGAAAGAAGAGTTGGCATCACCCCTGAACATGATGAAATTGAGAGGGACCTGGAGACTGAAGAAGTCAAGTGCAACAGAAAATTTATCTCTGCATCTGCAAAGAGAAAAATATTAGCCAGCAAGGCCATGAAAAAGATTTAAATTATAAGAAAATAAAACAAAATATGGCAAAATACATGACAGAATGAAGACAGAGTTGCCATATGTGAAATGCAGGCTTGTTTTATTTTTGTATAATTAGTTAAATGGCCTTTAGGAATTTCTAGTAAAATTTCTAAGAAAAATAATCCCTAACTAATGAATGAACCAGCCAAACAAAAAACAAACCAAAAAAGAGCCTCATAGTAAAGAGTATCCCGAGCAACACTCGCAGAAAAATGATGCAATAATTTGCTTTGGGATTTTTTTTCTCCTCCAACCAGAACATCTTTTTCTCCAGCATGTGGAACTGATATGCCAAAGGTCTATCAAATATTTGAAATGTAATCTAGGAAGGAGAAACACTGAAATGGAATATATATCTGGTTTAAAATTCTTGTTGAAATTTTTTTTAATATTTTTTCTTTAATTGGGTTTTTTTTTCATTATTGTGACATCCACATCTTAGGCTGGTAGAGCCCTGCAGTTCTGAAGTTCCATGTGAATGATAAAGAGGGACCTGGGAATATAGGCATGCCAAGCACTGATAATTGGTTTTATATTAAAATACACAGTATTCAAAAAAACAGCAGGGGAGTGGGGTATGTTCTGTGTGTGTGTAGGTTTGTGTCTAAACTTATTCAGTCACTACTCCTATTGGCTGGTCATTGCTTCTACAAATCTTGAGCTGCAATTCCTTATTTGCCTAACTGAACACACGATAACTATTGCAAATATAAAAATAAAGAATGGATGATCCAAGTGAATGTTAGGATGGCTTTCCACCACAAAAGCTAGACTGAAACCTAAAAAGCAACAGGCTCTTAAGGAGGCCAAAAGATATCACAAACTGCTTTTTGCTTACTAGACACTCTCAGAGGGTGATAGAGGTGAAACAGTTTCAGAAGGAAGAAGCAAGAATGAGTGTATAGGCACAAAAAAAGAAAAAACAAAACATATGGTGGAGAAATTAAAACAAATCCACAGTTTAAAATAACACCCAAAAAAAGCAGACAGCTGGAGAAAAGAAAGAAAAACATAAATACAATAGTCTAGAAGAAAAAGAAAACCCTCTAAAGGGAAAGATAGTTGTATGATTTAAAAAAAAATCAGGTTCAAGGCTGCTTGTCCTTTACAGAAGGTTATTGTAGGTATGGTATGCCAAGTTCTCTACCAAATGCTACCAAACTAGTGATGCAATTAAGCTGAGTTAAAAACTGATATCTGGGAGCTGAGATGAGATCCTAAATAAGACAAATATACATTATGAAAAGACTTATTAAGGAATGGCTGTGAAACATTATTGTCTTTATAAATATTAAAAAATGTGGCAGGCATACTTCAAAATAATATGTCATTTCAAATAGTGTCTACATGGCTTGCAAAGAGTAACATAAATTGACAAAAAAAATTCATGCTGAAAAATTTTGTATTTCATGTTTGATGCATGTTATTTAGAGGGGAAAAAAGTATATGAATGGACAAAAGAAATAGAGGAAAATACAAGAAAGTTACCTAGGTCCAAATATCGACTGAACTTCCAGAATGCAGGTCTATGACATTTCCAGACTTGTGGGACATAAGGACTAAAATATAGCAACAAATAATATGTATTTTCTTATACATGAAATAACCTGCCATCTTTCTTCACTTTACTTTGCAATCATGAAGTACACTCTGTCTTAAAAAGTTCAGAAAATTTGGTTTGTCTAGTTATGACTGCTATGAGAAATAAAAGACTTTTAAAGTCGCAATCATTGACCATAAGGTGTGTGGTAAGCTTCAAATACTCATAATTATTTGCCTTTTCTTTTGGCCAGGCAGTAGTAGCAGTGCTGATGATAAAAGCTGGTATATCTAGTCTTGTTACAGAGATTCTGTTTTCTTTGAAATACAAACTTTCCAGGCACTGGTACTTCAGAGGCCAGCCAGCTCCTATTAGCAGATAGCACTGTGAAGCTGCAGGCTGGGAAGAATCAGAGTAATGACTCCCATGATTGGCACTGTTAATGACTTTTGCCCTGAGTTCTTGTTCTGGCTAGTATTTACTATTTTTCTCTGTCTTCTCTGGCTTTCTGCATGTTACACTACATCAGTGACCAAAAAAAAAGTTCTAATTGCAGAACACTACTTTTGAACTGACAAATTTCTCTAAAATTTCTTTATGAATCCATGGAATTCCTTTTCCTAATAAGCCTGCCAACCACACAAAGAATGTTGGGCTAGAGGCAATATATGAAGACTAAACTCCATTGGAAAGCAAAGAACTTAATTATTGTTTCCTTTGCTTTTAATAAGCAACCACTTAGGTAAAATAAAAAGTCTAGAGATATTAGTTCCTCTCTAGCAATGAATGTGCACTGTTAGTTTGTGCTTGGATGTTACTGGACTCCTTCTGAAATTACTACAGCTATGTATATTAAAGGTGTAGTGTCATTAAAAGTGGCTCTTCATTTTATCTACTTCTAGCCTGCATAGGTGCTCAATCTAATCTTGTTATCTAAGCAATTTGCAGAGTCAGTAGGAGTTAAGCACAGAGGAGGACTCCTGTGTAGCTGTCTAAAGTAGGGTGGGGATAAATTAAGAGCTAGAGATGCCTCACTTTTTTGAATGACAAAAGAGAAAATAAATTAAATAACTTGACCAGAGTATAAATCTTAGACAACTAAAGTGAATCTCAGACTGAATACCTACACTAAACAGAAAAAATTAAGTTGAAGTATCAATGTTTCTATGACCAAATTTGCTTTAATTTAGTGAGAGTTTTTTCCTCCTCCACAACCCTTAAAAGATGAAAATAATCACTCTTATTATACTGTGCACCTTATGTTTCAACCATTGCTTCTTATAACAATAATGAGGTTACATTCTTTTTTTATTGAAGAAGCTGGATTCTGCCTTAGCCATGCAAACTCATTTGTTACTCACTGATCTTATTCATATATTAGGCAGGACTTTGCAGAAGCCCACCTTTACAGTTCAGAACTGCAGAGATAAGTCTGGAATCTTTGAAGATTCAAACTCTTTAAAAATACGGTCTGGTGACTCCTTTCCAGAGCCCAATGGGGTCACTGTAAATGTTTGCATGTATTTCAAAAGCCTCTGGATCAAATCACAGCTACTACACCTCTCATATAGATATCTATGTTTATTTCAAAAAAAGTCTTGTAATATCAAATTTGAAGGAAATTTTAAATTGACCACTCAGAGATACTAATGTTGCCAGACTGCCTGCTTAAACTGAGAATATATGAGCTCCACCATGTTTCTGCACTGAAAGTAATGTGTATTTAACATTCTGCAGATGTCTATGTAATGCTTATCTGCAGCCAGAATGAATAATTCTAAAAGGCTGATGTTTCAACACATACTACAGCACAGCAGAATTAAAGGTGAAAGTTCAAGTGCTGCAATTTCAAACTATTGATCAATGGTAATTTTTGGCACCCCTGGGTTAGTGATGCTGGCATATGGCAAGCAAGCAAACCACGAAGGTTAACTATGAATCATCAGTACAAACGTAACTCACCTTCTTCAGTTTTCTTAGATTTAAAAAACTTTTGCTGTTGGGTGTTTTCTCCTGCACACTTCTGTGCACTGCAGTAAGGCATATCTTGTAGACCAGGTCTTCTGAGCACATCAAATCAAAGAATGTTGAGAAAGAAAGCTGCTGGTCTGTTCTTACCGATTTGTCGGATAAATGGAAAAAATAATTATTGACGTATTACCACTACTCTTTATTACATCAGGGATGGTTCAAATTTTCTCCCATTTATCTTTAGACTTTCAAAATTATCATAAAAAAATCCCTTTATCCTACAGTTCTTTTGCTTATTACACTAGAAGTTAAAGAAAGAATAATTGTTTCTTAACTTGCTTACTTAACAGATCTGGATTAACTAAACATAATTTGGTTAATACTCATTGAACAACGATATTAAATCTGTTATACTGAATGGTGCTGCTATGTCATTATCATTCAGCATTGATTTATCCACTAGGATGACATTTAGAAACACTCCTTTCTGCAAATTCCTCTCCTTTTGAACAGTATATAAAAATCTGGGTTGTGCTCCTTGGTAAGAATTTCAAGCATAATTCTACTGTTTCCAAATATTAGGAGGAAAAAATATTTTGCTTTCTCACAGTAACCTCTTTAATGTTATTACAAGTGCTAGTTTTATTCACTTTATACTCCAATGATCTGCAAATGTACTAAGGTGACTGCTGATCTGTATGAAAAAAAAACAGGTATACCATTCATTTTGTAAGAACATAGCCAGTAATAAAGTATTGTCAGAGCTATTAATTGACTATAAGCTTTTTACTTAATTTACTCAGTTCCAGGATGGTGAATTGCTAGACTTTCTCTGCCTGCAACTTTTTATTTGCTTTACCTGCAACTGGAGTTTCTCTGAATGAGCAGGTGTCTATGCCTCATTTGTTTTACTTTTGTTTATCTTGGTATTATAGAATGGTAGAATCATAATATAATTTTTATGCACATAGCAGTGGCAAGCAGTTATTTCATGCATAGTGAAGTATTTGTGAGTCTCACATGGTATTCTAGTGCAGAGAAATAGAGACCTGGATATCAGGACACTGAGCACAGTCTGGCCCCGGAGGCCAAACAATTATAAACTACTCAGCCTCGGTCAGTTAAAGAAATGCAGACCTGGAACTGCACAGAACTGCATTTAGGAATTACAAGCAGAACACAAGACTGATGTCAAACACACCAGAAGTCACTAATCATGGCAAATCTGGGTTTCACCTGGAGCTTCCGAATAAGGAAGAAAGAGTAATGTGTGAAAGTGTGCAGGCAAACACACAAAAATGACCCCTAGTGAATCCTAGAGTCAGGAAGGAACCATCAGCAAGAGCTCCACATTCCTCCTGCTGATGAAAGACTCTGCATTCCAGTGACTCACTTTAAAATCCCACAGCTAGAATTAAACCTCCAGCCTCACAGCCCAGAGAAGAAGGGCGAGCTCATCAGGAAAAGATGCAAAAACTAAATGCATGTATAACAATTGAATCACATTATTAGTGTTTCTTTATGCAACAACACTTCAGCCTGGACTAAAAATTATTAGATTCTAAAGATTTCCATTATATGAGCAATAAATTATTTTCATTCCTTATACATATATCAGGTGTGCTGTCTTTTCCTAAAAACAAATTTGGACCATAAAAACTTGTGGCTAAACAATGCCCAGAAGATATTACCTTACTGCTCACCATTAACAAAAAAATAATAGGACATATGTAATCAGTTATAGGATTTGGTTTCTAGGAACCTAATTTCACCTTTGAGACATTTCAGTGATAATTTCATAATTTTTTCACTTGTTTTACAATCATCATGCTTTAGAAGAAAGATGTGCTGTCACATCATAAACATCCAAATATAATTTGAGAGAAAAAATACCTTTAAATATATATTGGATGTCTTTATTTCAGAGTCTCAAAGAAAAATGGGAACTTTTCCTTTTACCTAAACAAGAAGCATATATAGCTTATAATTACAAAGTAAAAGAAGTGAGTTTAATATGTATCTAAGAGAATTTTCAGCCACAGTTTATATTTCAAATCTCCTCTGGGAGATTTTTGGGCAGTTTTGGGGGGTTTTATTCTGGTTTTCGTTAAGGAATTTTATGTGACATCAGCAAAGAAGAGTTATTGATTAAAGCTGCAGATGAAAGCTGGGATTAAAAAAAAAACTGTATATGGGAAATTAATATAGTAATGTTTTTCCTTTACATAGTTCCACCACAAGAAGAGGGAGGGGGGGAAAAAAGGTAAGAGAAAAGGAGAAAGTAAGTCTTTTTTCAAACACACAAGCAGATAAAACTTAAACTGTTCTTGTGTTTTAAGTAAAATAACACCAATGGCAGCAAAAAAGTGTATTTTTACTGGATAAACGTTACCATTTTTCATGTAATGGGGTAAGCATGGATGTAGGAAAGTCAAAGCCCAAATTTTTTAAATTTTCTAAGAACTAATGACTTTTGAAGTTTCTGGTGTCTCATGTGCAGTGCCTTAGTAGTGTTCTTTTCCGCATGACAATATTGGGGTTTCTCACATGTATACTTTAGAATATCCTTAATTCACAAGCTCAGTTTGAGTATAATCAGAACATCTCTGTGTTGCATTTATCTAATGAAGATGATGCCATAACTTTGAGGGGGTACAGCTCTATCCGGAAAAATAAAAATAAAATACATTAAAATAAATTACAAGAAATTTCAAAATATTGAAAAGGCTCTATCCTTTCCTTTACAGAATTCCAGATACACCTAACATGACTGATTCAGTAACCTTTACCATAGGCATATGGGAGAAGTAAATTGGAAGTAAATTATTTTTAATCTCTGTGGAGTTATTTAGGATAATTTTCTCCCAGCTCTTGGGAGAAAGTTCCTAGCAATTTCCTTTTTCTGCTTTAACTCTTTTGCCTTTTGAAGGCAGAATTTACTTTTTTTTTCCTTTCATTAGAACCTTTACCCCTCAGGGATTCAGCCCAACAATTTCCCTCTATTTGAATGCCTTCACTACTGTATTATAAAACTCCCTGAGCAGAGGACGTGGATTGAGGAAATGTCTCTTCCTACATCACTGCAGAAGTGTACAATGAGGATGACATTAAATCCAGAAGGGTCTTCTGCCAAAAGAGGGCCATGTCCACTGAAACCTAGAGTCACATACACTTCCTCCCTTTCCCTTCCTCTGTCATTCAGTTACTTAATTCATGCAATGTAAAACAAAATCATCTGTGTCAATTTGTTCCACTCCTGCAAGCCTAAAGGCTAGCATATACTGAAAAAAAAAAAAAAAAAAAAGTGAATTAAATAAAGAAAACAAGGCATTAATCCCTACAAGTCCCTACTCTGGACATGTGTCCTAGCTCAAAATTCTGCCACCTAAGAAAATGTAGTGAATTATGTGCAAGCAGCAATTTAGGGATCTAGGTGGAAGCCTCCAGTAGGTACTTTAGCTGGTGCAAGTCCCTCTCTCACACCCAGGTAAGTGCTTGAGGTCCTGCTCACTGCAACACATAAATCCTTAACATTTTACACACAGTGTGAACTGAACGGAATTCTAGTTGCTTGAAACACTTTTTCAAAAACCACACAATGCTTTGGCAGAATCATGAAAATAGTGACTAACAGACTGACAAAAGCTAAAAGTAACTGCTTCTTAGACTCAATTCATGAAATTCTGCTTTCCCATTTTTCTGTGTGATCTTCCCCACAAATACAAAGAAATAAATTAAACGCATGAAGAGTTAGAAAAGATAGCAACAATCATCTCGCATTGTGTAGGATGATTGTTGAACCATATGTTTTATTGCAATTGATATAAAATCTCTCCTATTGTCCTGCAGTGAATCAAACAGTTGTGTCAAAAAAAAACCCTGTTTCCAGTGGTTTTCATCCTTTCACTAGGAAACAGCCTAAAGCCAACTGTCTCTTCCATCTCTGTCCAAACCAACCAATAGAGAGAGCACAGCTCCCAGTCTTCCTACACATTTGGAAGCCTATACACAATGTAACTGTCAAATTGTTCACAAATTAAAGCAGGCACTCAATAAACACAGAATATAATCTGGAGTATGTTCAACCCATTCCTGTTTAAAGTTTCCTGGAGGAATGTGGCTTCAAATTAAAAAAAAAAAATAGAAAAAGTAAAAAATAAAAGGAGGGAGAAAAAAAAGAAGGACAGGGAAGAGAGAAAGAAAGAAAAAAAAATCACTATCTCTGTTTCTCTTTCCTGTGAACAAAAAAGTCCCTTAGGAGTACAATAGGAGTATTTCTGTCTGGTGTATTTTACAATCATCCAGAAACTGAAGGTTTTATAATATAAGGTGACTTCCTAGCCTTAGTTGATGAATGGCTATAATTTTCCATTGGACATCCTGAATCATCCAACTTGCCACAGCAAGGAAGCTCTCTAACTCTGAATTGAAGCTATAATTCTAAAACGTAAGAGCCCGCTGTTGAAGGGTGACACATTGGTCGTGAATCCCTGACTTTCAAGCACTGTCGAGGATAAAAAAACAAACAAACAAAACACAAATGCTGTTTTTTTACAGAGAAAAGGATTCGGAGTGAGCTTAGTCATTTTAATGCTGAGCACAAAGCCCTAACTGGGGCCCAAAAGAAGATTTACACCAGGACAAAGCAGCATGCAGGAGTAGGCCATACTGCAGATCTCAACTATAAAAGCATTAGCAAGGATAGATGACTCAAAACAGGTCAGATATAATGATCTATATTAATAATATGGATGCAGGTTTATTTGGCCTAAAACCCAGCGAGAAAATTTCCACTCTTTTTCTTCCCTAGAAATAGGAATTTGAAAGAAAGAGGCTGAAATAAAGGGATCATTGGTTATTAAAATGATGCAATCAAACTCTGGCTTCTCAGGATGAAAAAGCAGTTAATATTTCATGCATTAAACACTCTAAAGCTCTAGCATCAGCAGAACAAAATAATGTTAAAAAACCAATATTATTCCTAAGTGAAACTTGTTTTGGAGATCACAGTGAGACATACAGTTGTAACTTAGTAACTAGACTAATGTACAAGAGACATCATGAATAATGGCAATATTTTGTAAGATGGAAAATAAATATGAGGACTAGTGGTTAACTAAAGGTGAGAAGTGCAAATGCATAATCAAGATAATCTTTTGAGAAGAGGGATGTATGGTGTGGTTAGGTCACTTGACTAGCTTATTGAAGATCTGAGGTTTTTTGCTTGAGCAAGCACACTAAATCTTCTATGCCTTGACAGCTGCTGAAGGCCCTGGGGATGTGAAATATGCAGGACAAGTACCAAAACCTTTCAGTGCTTCAGTTCTTACCTCTACAGTAAAAAATGCTGCTTCCTTTACCTCTTCTCAAAACTGTAAGTACACTTGTGTATGTCTCTGAGATTCCGGCTCGTTTGTTTCTGGTTGGACCTACAAACAAGAACATGACATGCCTTAGCCTGGTCAGAAACCCCCAGTTCACAGAGCAGTGGGCTGAGCTCCAGCAGCCAGACAGGATTGTTCTGAGTCAGAGAGGTTGGAAATATTTTCAATAAAATTGCATGGAAAATCCCAAGTCCACTCAAGTCAGTGACAGACATGGTCTCACAGGGGTCGAACCAGGATTTCACTATTCATTAGTACTAACCTCATACATTTTCCATTAACTGAAGAATATTGAAATCCACACATAATTAGTATAGAAAAAAGCGATCCAGGTTTAAGTGGGTATGAGTTATTTTTTCCAAGTATTAGTGGTCTTTTTTGACTACTGGCCATCCGGTCAGCTGTTTATTAATTCACAAAATAAATGCCAGATTCAGCTTGGTGAGTAGGGAATGCCCCAAGATCCTGGCAAGAGACTCACACTTGGCAGATTTTCCTACTCATCAGGCAAACAAGAAAACAAACCCCAAGCCTGCTTTTTCCCAAGTACCAACCAAACATACAGGAGACATAAGGTGTTATTGTAAATGATGTGTCCTTATCAAAATACAGTTGCAACTAGAGATATGTGGTTGGACTGGCAAATACTCATTCAGTTTACATTTGAGGGCAGTGAGAAAACCCTATTTTCCTAAGTGTCAATAACCTCATAACAAACTCTATAAATAAGCACCAAATGGATTTTGTGGGATGGTTCGATTTCCATTAGATTCCATTTTCAAGTATTAGTGATGTCTGATTTCCTTATTTTTACTTCCAGAAAAAGGCATCTACTAAGAAACATAGGCTTGTGTGAGTGCTGCACTTTAAATGAAAAATTAACAGAAGGTGAAACCCTAACAGCAGTTTTCAGCTTTTAGGTGACATTCAAAGCTGCATTCCAGCAAGGATCATTTTAACTCCTCTGCTGTAACAGGGACTAAAACTGTTTCCTGAAAGTGACACTACAAAGCATTTTAAATAATAACTTGACCCTTTATCTTCTGTAAATTTGCCAGGATGTAATTGGATTAGTCAAGAAAAAACCCAGCACTATTCCTGTCTATTGGAAAGATACAGGATTAAAAAACAGGCTAACAATTCCCAGAGTGGATCTGTGCAATTTCTGCTGCAACCCATAAAGCTTAATAGATGATTATTTAAGGAACGAAGATAATTGAAAATCTACACAGAAGACACATTAAAAATTATCTTTAGCATGGTCTTCTATTAATTACATTTTTAAAAAATAGGTTTATTAAATGGAGAAAAGGTATTTCCATCACTTCTAATTACATTTCTTTAACTTCAAAGATGATATGCAGCATGCAATCTAACTTATTACAAAAGAAAACCAGTATATGCAATATTGAGCAGCTTCTCAGTATATACTAGTTTACATGTAAAAAATTAAAATATGGATTCTGAAATATATTAAATTTCCAGTGAAGTACTTTAGTAGCTTAACTGCCATAACTACAGAAAGTCCCTGTATGCATTACTGTCAAGCTAATTTATTTGAATATTTTATATTAGGTAAATCCAGAACAAATTGTTAGCACTTTCAAGACCCAGACACAGTATTTTCACATTTCTTGTGGATTACCATCTGGATAAAACTGTGATTTTACAATGAAAGTGGTTCTGCAAAAATTTGACTAATACTTTCACCTTATATTTCAGGTTGAGAAGGACAACATGATTTATCTTTTACTTCTCAAGTCTTCAAGGAACGCTGTAAGGAGGAACATCTGTAAATTATTCACTTTCTTTTTTATTGTTTCCACTAAACAGCATTTTTTGGTGTATTTTACCTTTTTGGCAATGTAAATCCTACACAAATGTGGTTCCAGAGCCTTCATATCTTGAGTTCCTGAAATGGGTAATGTTATCACATGGAAAAAATACCAGCAATATGAGGTTTTCTAATTTTTTTTCCCAGATCAGACTCCCCTGGTTGGAAACAGTTTACATATATCAAAACATATAGAAACTGAAGAAAGTATGTGGCATTTTCACTGACTACATATATGTGCATCTGTATGTATGTACACAAACACACATGGAAATTTGCTGACAGAAATGGTTTTTCTGTTCATGAAGCTTAGGTTTTGCTGCATTTGGGGAAAAAACCCAATTGCTGTGTCCAAAATATTTTGTTCAGAGACTGATGGATTAATTCATTCTATACAGGTAGGGAATGAAGACCACATTGGAATAATTCAAGGAAAATTAATATTAGAACCTAACCCAGGAAAGATAAGAAAGATTGTCTTAGGCTTAATATGATCAAATATTTTGCCACTTCTTATAAAGTACATTTTAGTAGGTTGGGATGAAGCTGCCACACAGGTCTTGGACAACAGCATTCACAGGTCTAACTTTTAGTTATGAATCCCTATCTGTTGAAGTTTGGTGCTGATGACAAGAAACTCAACTCCTTCAGTGGCCAGGTAAGAAATGTATAGTCATTTAAGCTTGGGGTTTTGAATTTTTATTTTGTTCATTGGTTGATTTTCATTTTTATGGGATTTTGGGGGGTTTTATCTGTCATCCCTTTTACATGTATTTCTAGGTCTTTGTTTTCCTGCACAGGGTGTGTATGTGTTTTACATAATAAGATCTCAGAGTCATAGAATTTATAATTTTTTTTCTTTTTTATTTTCTCTCTCAGTACTAAAGTACGATGCATGTCACATATGCTAGAAACTGGATGAACGTAACTAGATCAAAACATGAGTCACTGCATTAATAGCTTGCTTCCAGGCATTACAGCAGTATCTTGAAATTTAAATGCATTCAATCAACCCTACCAACAGTCAAAATGTGTTTTCAGTCTAAACTGTGTTACTGTGATACTGCACAGTTACAAGAGTCTTGAAGACAGACTAAAAATGAGAAATTTGAAAACTGCTTTTCCATATTTTATCAACAAGTCTACAGCAGCCCATATGAAAACCTGTTATGGCCTACCTTGTGTGTACAAAATCAAACCTTGCCATATTTACCTGTGACATTCCACATTCATGCTGGTGTAACATGGGAACAATATTCGAGCCTTTATGGAGACAGAGTAGGGCAGATGCTCTTATTTCACGATAAATTAAAGCTACCCTAGTCATAGCTTTTTCAAACTCACACAGTATGATTTTTAAGCTGCTCTTTGAGCTGGGTCTGCCTCACAGTGCTTTGCATGGGTGGCTGGAAAGGTGCTGATAGCACAGCAGTGCTCTGGCTGCAGCTGGGCAGTGCTGGCATGGTGTCAGCCCTGCCTCTGCAGTGTTCCCCCATCACCAGTTGGACGGGGGTGTCAACATCCTGGGAGAGGACATAACCAGGATAGCCGACCCAAACTGACCAAAGGGATGCTCCATGACATGTGACATCTGCTCAGATATAAAAGGTAAGAGAAAAGAGGAAAGCAGGTGCATTCATCACTTCCAACATTTCCCTTGTGGAGCAACGCCTTGTGGTAAAGTCCAGCTTCCCAGGAAGCAGCCGCACATCACTTGTTGATGGGGAGCATAGAATAAATATTTTGACTTTTTTCCCTTTGCTTGCACTCACATGACCTTCACTTTTGCTTTTGTAAGCTGCCTTTATCTAGATCTACAATGGGTTTTTCCACCTTATTTTCTCTCACCTCACCCTGCATCCTGCTGAGGGAAGTGATAGAATGACTTGGTGGACACCTGGCATGCAGCCAAGGTCAACCCACCACAGTCTCCAAACTCTGTTAACATTTGATAAGTATGGGATCTTCCCAATTGCAAATTCTATCATGTAAGCTATTGAAAATACTACTTCAAAAAGTGAAAGCATAGAAACTTGAGATACAATCAGCTGAGGGCAATTTTACTGTAGTCTGTTAAATGTTTACTTTTGTTTCAAAGCAATTTGATTGAAATTCTAAAGGTTCACTGTGGCTGAAGTGAAATGATCAATATTTTTATCCTCAAAAAGAAATTAAAAATCTCACAGTCCTAGCTAACAGTTCAAAAAAAAAGTTTATAGAAAAATAAAATTAGATAAAAAACAGAGTCTGAAAAATCTCTTTGTAAAGAAAATTTCAAAACCAAGTCTAGTAATTTATTTTTATATCAAACCTGACTCTTGTATGAATATGTTTTAATCAAGTTGGCAAAAAGATATTGTGAAATCAAATTAATGCTGAATTTCAGGGCTAATACCTGAGTGATAATCATAGGGAATTTCAAGATTTTTTGCGTAGATATTCAAAGTTTCAAGGACCATAGGACTGAAAAAGGAGACCAAAGCCATCTTGATGAAAATAAAAAGTTCATAGGGTAAAAAGAGCTGTTTCCTCAGTATTTTATTGGAGGATAATGTACACAGGAGGCTACAATGTGCATGCCTCATTGCTATGGACATCTATCAGCAATTTTTCATAAAGACTGAAGAGAATAATGAAATTTTTGATGCATAAAAGTGTTTTATGTGTATAAATGTTTAATGTTCATATTGATACATTAGTGTAATAATATAGTAATATTATAAATTATTATTAATAATAAATAATATAGTTAGTGTAATTATAATATATTATTGTAATAATAATAAATTAGTGTAATAATTTATTTCTTTAAAATTATTTCTCTAATTGCTTTACTGGTGGACTCTACTAGGAAAAGGTTAATTGTTACAGATTGTGCTCTCTTCTGCTTAGTTCTGGATTCTCTCTTCCTCTCTCATGCACCAAAGTGTTTTGATATATCAAATTGTATCTTACACATAGATTCAATAATCTGATCAAAGCATATTCCCAATTTAAATTCACTATTGCAAATCACTGTGTATATGTGATCAGCTGTGTTCCTCACCATTTAGTCTGTGAGTGCACGCAGCCATCATGTTCATAAGTATTCACAGCCAATGGCTTTGAATATGGAAGCAACTCTAAACTGAATAATTTATATTTCAGTTTTCTGAAACACAGAGAAAAAATATGTGAAAACTTAAAATCTGTAGGATAATAGGAGCAGATGTCGGATATAAAGCTTCTATAAATTAGATACTGTATGGTATGACCAAAATTTGGGATGCTTCTCTGTTCCCACATCTTACTGGTGAATTTATGATATTTACAGGGATGAGGTACTTCCATCCATTTTTATTATGTGCCTATTCCTTAGTGTTATTCCTTTTTCAGTGTAAATTAGATTAAACTACATAGCTCCCTGGGTTACACCAGTCATCAGAAACCCAGCCATGAAAAATCCATTTTCAATATATTGACCTCTGCAGTAGAAATTGTATGCTCTTGTCACATGCTTTCTCAGCTGCTCTGTTAGCACAGACAAGATATGACTGTTTCAAGTTTTTATTTGGGTTTTAGCTGTCTTTTTTTTAAATTCAGATGAGACTGGACTTTTAGCAGACCTGAGAAACAAAGCATGGCCCAGCTTCAGGAGTTAGTGACAATAAATATTAGTGAGACACTGCAGGCCTCATTGGCCAGTGCTGTCTTAGAAGAGGAAATGTCCTTGTTAATAGTGGGATGGATCAAACTGAGAGCATAAGAAATTCCTACGTGGAATACAGGAAAAGTAAAAAGAAAATATATGTAAAAGATTAAAAAATGTATGAAGAGCAGAAGAGGGCATTTTTTACACTCTTCAAGTTTCTTTTTTTCCCTCAACTATCAGAGCAAACTCCATTTTTAAAAGTGTCATGCTGCTGCATGTGTGATTACATGAGTACTGAAGCCCCAATCCTTTGGAAATATCAGCTGAAAGACCACTCAATGCAGGCCAGCAAATATCGAACCTAAGCTGATGTAAATTTTTGTTAGTTCACATCACAGAATCAGGAGGCAGTTCAGGATATTTAGTGATTGCTGATCTATGAACAACCAAGAAGAGATAGCAGGCAGCAGTCGAGGGCTGTAATTCACACAGACCTGTCACAAGCTTGGATGGTGGCTGTCTCTGCCATCCATGATGCTGTTTGCTTTTGGGAGAGGACATTCACTCAGGAGGAACTTAAGAACAAAACTCTGTAGCATTCCTTTTGAAGGCAGTAGTGTTTCTTGTCTTTTGCACACTACCTTGCCTGAAAAAAACTTTTTTTTTTTTTTACATAAATAATCCTATTATTTTAATAGTTTCCATTTATATTCTGAATTTTCATCGTGTCGGTTATCCGATCCCATTTCAGTGGTGAAATCTGTGGGCCTCATGGCTATTTTCATGGGATGTCTTTCATGCCATAATTGATGCTTTCAGAGGAATCTCAAACCCTCAACAGACATCAGCTAAAATGTTAAGAGTGCCTCAAAGTCCCTCTGGTACTATATTTTATAACCATGAAAGAAATGTCATTATTGTAAATTCTCAGCCTTTGTCTGAAAATCTTGTACCAGTTCCCCTGAGCATCAGTTCAGTTAATTAATTCAAACAATTTCCCCTCTAATCTCTAAAACATTTTCATATTTAAGACAATAAATGGAACACTTAAGGGGCCCATTCCTTGTTGGTCATTAATATGCCATGGAATTAAAGGAATTATTGCTGGCCTTCGGTGACATGAATAATTTTCATATGGTTTGGACCCATACAAGGTTAAAATTATGACCTCTCAGTGCTCTGAGCAAATGAATATAATGAAATCCTTTGAATAGGACTTGCTACTCTTTTGCCTTTCTTGAAACCTAATTCGATACTTAACCACAAGATTTATGCCAATTTTGGAATCATATTGTTTAATGATGACTTTAAAATTAGTAATTAATTTAGCAATGGATTGATTACATTTCTCTTGAACCAGTTCATAAGGTTAATGCAATAGGAGCCTGATGGGTCTGGTCACATTGACAGTAATTGGTTATTATGTTACATGTTAAGATAACGAGTCAGCAGTTGAGAATCCCCGTGGGATTTGCAGGAGACAGAGCTGTATGCTTGCAAACCGCTTTTCCTCCCTTCAAACACTTGTTTTAAATAAATAACAGAATTATTTTTGACCTTCAGGGTGATGTTTCATAAGGCTTAGTTCTAACTAATGTACAATAGCAGATTATGGCAATGCAGAAAAATAATTCTCCCACAGGAAGATCAACAAAGCCACTACAGTCTGCTTAGTGCTTGAATGTGGTATTTCAGTGCAACTGTCAAAATAACATGCTGTCTCCATAGAAAGCTATCAGTTTTTTGACAATACGTGATGTTAAGATTAAAAATCTTATAATAAGGTTCAAAACATATATTAGTATCTTTTGTCATTATTTAATGGAAATTTTTCTCTATAATTTTAAATTTTATTTATTCATAATTATAAAATCCTGAATAACTGAACTTTTTGTGACTAATAAGTTGCACTGACCAGCTTCTATCAAAGACTAAACTAAAGGACACCAAATGAATGAATATTTGTGTACTTACTATCTCATTTTATGAATAATATAGCTATTGACAATTTTATATTAAGTGACAGCACATAGATTAACTTATGTTTTCAAGATTACAAAATATTGAGAGGATAACAGACAATCACAATCCAGTGGAATCAAATATATTAACCAAGACTCTTTTCATTTAGTTTCCTTTTGAAGCCAAATCATTAGAAAGCTTTTACAGTTTATGAATTGATTTACCACACTCATTGAGATTTTTAAAGAACTCTTTAAAGATATATCTACTTACAAGTGTGCATGAAAGAAAACTGTAGGCAGAGTACACATTCATATCTTAATGATTATATGACCCTAGTTTATCACATCTAAACTTTTCTAGTTCCAAAGAAAAAATAAAGAATTCCACTTCCAAATTTTTGAAATACTGAAGATAAATTGTTCAAGTTATTGCAACATGGAAAAATATTAAAATACTGATACAAAGACTGTGGAAATTTAAAGATATTTCTGAAAAGGAATGACACCAAATACATTGTCATGAGGGACAAGCCCCTGAGAAAAGTCTGCAGTCAGGTCAACAGAAATTAAAGGAAAGGATATATGAAAATATTACATGTCATATATCTCAAAGTACATCTTCTGAAGGTCATGTTTTCATGAATTAGATTAGGCACTGTCAGTTACTTCTGTTTCTGAGGCATAGCATCTGTCACATTCTCTTAGACAATGCTACAAAATGACTTGACATGATGTACTGGAATACATGGCGCTTCAACCAGGAAATTTAGAAATAATATTTGAGCATTTTCCACTTGTCTGAGTGACCAAACACCTGAGGATGATTTCCAGCCCTTACTTAAAGTTGGTCCCAAGTCTTTCCGTTGAGAGTGCACGAAATTTGGTCTGATTTTTACTGTCAGAGCTATGTGAGGAAAGTTACATATTAACTGCTTTGGAACAGTACTTTACCATAAATCACAGCCAGGGTCCATTCTAGTAGCATCTAAATGCACCACAAAATTGCAAATATACTTGAGATTAGTGACTTAAGTACATATCTGGATTTTTTCCCTTCTCCTTTTCTATTGAAGTTCTTCTGTGACTGAATACTGTGTACTGGTGAGCACATGTAGAAGTGGGTAGGGGAATTTAATTTCTCTGGAATAGAAATTGCATCACAGTTGAAGGCAAAAGCCACAGTTCAATTCTTCCAGAAATATCCCCAAGAGGATTTGAACTTCACTGCTTGCTTCTATCATGAGCACCTGACATGAAATGAACAAATGTTATATTACTGTGAAACACCAAGGAAAAAAAAATCATCTATTATAAAGAAATTCAAACTAGATTGGGATCATGTACCAACTGAAAGTGCATTTCCCAGGCATGTATTTAGAATTATAGGCATAAATATAGGATATGACTTCCTATCCTGAACATGACTTTTTACCCAAAAAGGGAATGCAAACTAAGTTCTGTTATATAACACATATAGGTCATAAACTATCATTATATAGGCAAATTTTTATACTATTTCTATCATGAAAACCACTGAGAAAAATATTTAAGCACTTTAAATAAATATGCCACCATTTTAAGTAAAATTACACTCATATTTTCACACCTATTTATTGAGGCCTGACAGCATGACAAGACACTTCCAGGCTCTTGACTTCATTTCTGAAAATCCTAGCACCAATGAACAAAAGAAAACAGATTAAAAAGGCTATCTTAAGAAAAAAGAGGCTTCAATAACCTACCTTAAAGTATGCTATTGCTTTTCCTTAGATCAGGATTTTATTCTAAGTGCATAGATCTCTCACTATGTTCCAGAATATTAATACTCTTGTGAAAGTAAATGTATTCTCATCCTTAGATCTTTTAATCCCTACAGTATTACATTTTATTCCCTGGCTTATACCCCATGCTTTTCTGTAAAGGCATTAAGTAGAATTTGCAACCTCAGATCATATTTGCTGATCCAGAGGGTTGCAGCCAAAATATGGCAAAAAAAGGAGCTACTGCTTCTTCTCAGCAGTGTTTCAAAGGAATCTGACATCATTAATTCTCTGAGACTGCAGATAACTGATAATCAAAAATATTTTCCTTTCTATTCCTCTGCCTCTTATCTACTGGGTCTTAATTTTGGGGATTTTTAAAATCACATGATTTCTAAGACTGGTGCAAATATTAGTACCCCTGAGTCATCCTGTTTCTAAATGAAACTGAGTGTAGAAAATCTGGACTAAATACTATAAAAAATAACAAAATGTCCAGACTATTAAGCAGAAGACATCCTTTCAAAGGGAGAATCAAAATCCCTATTACAGGATCATTTATTTTGCACTGGACAACATGCAAAAGTATACAAAACAAATCTGAGTTGGGATGATAGAGAGATGCACTATTGTAGTGCTTCCAACTCAAGCACCAATACACCAGGGATGGACAAATCCTGTCAAATTTTTTAAAGCAGAAATTACACCATAGCTACTTCCAAGATGAACATTACATAAAGCTTATATGTTATACTTGAGGCTATATATATTCATGCTGTAAACTAGAGTCAATCCTTTGGGACAAAATCTTAAAACTAATTTTTTGGTTTTTTCCATTAGTGTATGAAGAGAGGGCAAACCATTGGCTTTTGTACTCAGCAATCCTGTTTGTTTCACCCTGTTTTGTTTGCTGCCTTTACCACTTTCTGTGAAGCTTTCTGAGTAACAAGCTCTCAGTCATACAAAACTGTCTTGTATTCCCATGACATTTCAAAATTAACCTTCTGCAAGACACTCCTCTAATTTTAAAGAAAATTGTCAGCTTCTGGTAAGGTTAAATGGAGAAGAGTAAACTTGCATGTTTATTCACCTATATCGATAACCAACGTAATGAATTCCATATGGAGACATAACAGATAGCCAGCTGATAGGAATAAGAGGAATAGGAGGAACCTGTCCATGGAAGGGCTGGTTTAGTTCATCAGGAGACAAGGCTCAGTCTGCCTAAGTGTTTAGGATGACAGAAGCAGCTGTCTGTCCTGCAGCTGCAGCTGCTGAAACGTTAGGTCAGTAACGCTGCCATAGCATCAGCCAGTCAGACCACAGAGGAGGTGGGAAGAAGAAAACACTTGTGAAGAGAAAATCAGCGTCATCAAAGGGATTTTGGCTCTGAAATCAAATGCAGTCATCAGCTCTCTTGCCTGTATCACCCCACACATGCAGAGCTGTGCTTTCCCCAGCTCCTTTTTAACTGTGCTCCAACAAAGAAAGCTCTTCTATAGCCAAGTACTCACACGGGTGAGAGGAGGTCGCTTCAAATCTTTTGGATTGACCCTGTTTGGAGCAGTGGGCTGAAAATGCTTCTCCTGCTTTCCCAGAGAATCAGACAACTACTGGGATGCTCAAGATATCCCTGGATTAATTTTCAATTTCTGTACTTAATTTTAATTTTCTGTGTTTTATTTAAAATAAAATAACAAGTTAATTGAAATGGGAGTGAAGCCAGACTCACACATGTTTATGCTAATCCCCTTTGTCCCTATCATTGTGATTTTTGAATGACCCAAAAATCTTTATGATATCTTTAAAGCAGAAAAGCAAGTTGTGTTATGAACCTATCTTGGGATCAAAGGTCATAACTGAGAATAAAAACCTGAAATATGTACCTGATTATTGTCTAATTATTAGTTCTGTTTGAAGAAATCCTCTTGTGTGCTTTTTATTAGTTCTGGTTGCTTTGCAAGAGAACCCACATTGCATTTCAGTGGGAACCCACATTGTGCTTCATAGTATTATTAGTCAAAGTACCAAATATTTCTTGCATATTCTAAACAAAGGGGGAAGGAACTATTATTTACAATTCAGCATCTCTGAATGTGCTTTTGCAGGACAACAGAAAAGCAATTTTGGCCTGAGGTCTTTTTCCATAAATGTCAACCTCTACTGTCCAACTGAGGAGACTTTTTTTAGCAACAGTTTCAAACATCTTTTTACAGTGAAGCTGTTTACTCAATTTATGTGTGAAAAATTGAGCCTTTCTCCTTTAGAAAGCTCACTCATGGTCTCCATTTCTGTTTTATCATGTTGACTACTGTTGAATAGTTCTTTAATTTGTCCAGTATCTCAGATAGCAACTAACAAATACACAGATAAAGTGATAAGGGAGAAAGAACACTTATCCTTACCCTTGGAACTTCAGCAACACTCTCCCTTCTTACTCTGCATCTCACTGATTAATTTCCAGCATTTCTTCAAGTTCCTACTTTTTATTGAATGTCTGCTTCATGCATAGATTTTGCTATCATAAAAAAAATCTGTATATGGGAGCTTTGCACCTGGACTACAGCTATTTTTTCAACATTAGAATAATAATTAATATTATTTAGTACCACTGTTAGTTTTCTTTTACTTGACTACTACTTTAATGTGCTTTAGTGTATAAACTCTCTAAGAACAATGCTTGTTTGTCAAATTATCCATATACTCATTTATGTTGGGCATTAGATACCGCATTCATGGTTTCTTTTCACCTGCATTGCCTCTAGCACAAAAGACCTTTTTTGGTCCAGAAATGGTCTTTAATCATATCAGGGATTTATGTGTGAACCCTTCACTCACATTACAAGTATTTTCTTTCAGACATCCAGAAGTATTACTGTGATATCATTTTGCTGATATGCAGAGGGCAGTCTATTATTCCATTTCCTTAATCTAGGACTCAAACACCTACCTGCAATTAAGTAACTATAGTTACTTAGTTCCCTCATTCCTTCACTTCCATGCTTTAAAGATTCAGCTTGTAGTCAGTTATTCTCCTGAGTCCACTGTGCACTTTTTAAATTTATTTTCCCACATTTTTAATGGGACAAAATGGAGTTTGTAAATATCAGTGTTAAACTATTGTATAGCTATTCCTTTATTCTTTTTTCAACTCTTTGTTTTAACATTTCACTGCCTTACATCATTTTCCACCTCTGTATCATTTTATGTAGTGATTCATTGTATCTCTTTGCTAGCACTCTTCCTTTAGAGCAAAGATTCCTCCCGGGCATCTCTACAACATCATTAGGATTCTTTTGTCTTTGGTGATTGCATCTGCCATTCCAGCTTCTGTATCTTTTCTTACAACGTAGAAAGCACTTTACACTAATTCTTGTGTTTTCTTCTGCATCCATAAATAGAAAATACATATACACTTCCGATGAAACTTTCATTTTTTTCAATAGCAAACATAAATAGCTCCAGTGTTTTTCTGCATATTAGAAAGTGAGTAGGATAAAAGTTTGGCAAGTCAAGACCTCCTGTAGTTTTAATCTACAATTTTATGTTAGATCATGTAGACATTATTCATGGAGCAAAACTTGAAGTGAACTCCTGCTTCTCTGGATGCATATCTTGATGGCAAAATTGTGGGTTGCCATTAAGATAGTCATATCCCACCACACATCTCTGCAAGAGATTCAATTCTCTAATCCCTAACCATAACGTTAAGTAGCTTAATCCCAAAAGTACATAGGAAAACATGAATTTTATACCATTCCACCTACTGGAATATACTGTCCTCAGTAAATTCCTCCTTCCACCTCCCATTGACCAGCATTTATGGGTTTCTCTTCAGGCTGCAGTTTTTTGTGAATTCCCCTTTCAATGAAATACCTTCTCCAAGGCAGGTACATTTTGCAGAAAAGCACATTTCAGTCAAGCATCACAAGATTTCTGTGAGCTTATCCCAAAATCACTATTCTTCATGCACTGGACAATGGGCCATGCCATAATTTCTATCCAGACACAAACTGTCTGGAAGAGAGAAAAGGCTAAAAATTCTTTCCTATAGAGAATATTATCAATACGCATGTCAAAGGGTCACAGATCATAAAATATTCTCATTATCTGTACTACTCACTGTAAACTCACTGTATCCATGAAACACTGAAGCATAATAGTGTGAGTTCTTAAGGAGATAAATGATGTCAAGCTTTATGTTTTCCTTGAGAAAATAAATGATGTTACATCTCTCTTTGCCTAAGGGAATTCTGGATAAACCAGGGAAATGAAGAGAAGGATTGAAGATCTTAGTGATAAGAGAATGCAAAATGTTTACTAGTTCTTTATTTATTAATATTATTATTGTTATTGTCATTTATTATTGTTATTTATCTACTTATTTATTTATTTAAATTTATTTGACTTAACATGTATATTTCATTATAGTATGGTTCAGTCTTCAAAGCAGCATTTTTGCTTACTGATTCCTCTAAGGCTACTCATATATTCAAGTTAAAATGAGAACAGCTCAAAATATTTCTATCATCTAAGTAACTGCAAAAGGAGGAGATAACATTGCACTTTGACAAGGATTAGTTACTAGCCGTCCAGTAATATCTATTTACTTTTTGTCAGGGAGTCTTTAAAATTGACCCTTCTCTTGTAAAACAGTATAATAAATATGAGGAATAAATTTTATGGTGGCATCACAACAATGCATTCAGCATTCTGTGAAGATATTTTTTTCTTGTAATGTAGTAATTCCTACAATTTACTCTTTAACAGGGAACAGGATCCATTAGATTTGGAGGAAAAGAGGAAAGGTGGAGGAACAAATGATAACTACTGGAGTATGTCTGTACTTGTGAATCAGGCTGCGCAATATACATTTATAAATATAATTTTAGATACATAATTTAGTTGTGTATAATATTCAGTTGTATTACACTAAAAAAGCACCTGATATATCTGAGAGTATAGCTCAAGGCAACATGGCAAATGTAGCTCTTGGCAAAGTACTAAAGGAAATGCTAACAACACTTGTAACATAAGGTGAGGTACCTCTGGTCTGAAATACATGCTGCTATTTAATTTATGTGACGATTCATCTCTCAAGAACAAGGGTGATGGCCAACTATTTAACCTCAATCTTTACAGCAACTACACATCAGTGTGTATACAGAGATACTGACACACTTCCTTTTATGCTCAACTGAGAATAAACATCGTATCCTATACATGGCAAAGCAGAATTATCGGTGCTACGGTGCCCAATGGTCGGGAAGAATGATGCACAGAACTCCATGATATCAGAAGGCTAATTAATTCCTTTATTATACTATATTATACTATAACTATATTACACTATGTTACACTAACAAGAACTATCACTAACTAACTAACTAGAAAACCCATGACTCTCTGCCCAAGAGTCCTGACAGACACACGTGGATACAATTGGTCAATGATTCCAAAACACCATCGCCAGAATGCAACCAAGCAATCACCTCGGTAAACAATCTCCCGAACACATTCCACATGGGCACAAACACAGGAGCAGCAAGAGATAATAATTCTTTTGATGATTCTTTTCTCTGTTTCTCTCACAGCTGCTCTCAGGAGCATCCTGACAAAGCTAAATCTCTCTCTGTTCAGAGGGCATGTGAATACTACACAGAACACCAGTGAAGATTAAATTTATACTTACAATTGTTTTAAGGAAGGTCTGTCATCTATAATGAAACCGCTGTATTGATAGTCAAGCACTGAGGACTTCTGGATAAGTGTACCTGAAGAGTACACTGAAGTGATTTGAGAGGACAGCATCATGTTTTTATAATTTCACCATTCTCTACATGTGCAATTGTAATACTGTTAAATTTTCTGTACCATCCTGATCAAACTAAATGGCACAAAACCATGGTCAATATCTGTTTTTCTGAGGACCAGGAACAAGTAACCATTCTGCACTCATTCTTTCAACATTAAAGAACTGACTCGATCATGATAGATTACTTCAACAATAAAAATTTTCTAAATTTTTCAGATTTTTCTCTGAAACAAAGGATTTGGTTGAGACATGAAGTCCTACTTACTACCATATAGCAGATAAGATTAAAGTTTCATATGTGAAAGTCTAGTGTGGAAAAACCAGTTTGTGTATAGCACCAGCACACAGGCATTAAAATGTGGAGAAATTTGTTTTTGCAAATGTACTGGTTACAAATTACTGCATTTTTGAAACCATAGGAAGGACAGTTGTCCACTACCCTGCCCTGGCCATTATGATGCTACACCAGACCCTGCTATAAGTCTTTTTCTTCCTACCCCACCATGGTCTGAGATCTGATTTGAGCAGAATCCACCCAAAAATATTTAGCTTCTATTATTACATCAATCACTTCAATTTCAGAAAGTTTCTTCTGCAAAGCTCTCACCAAAAATCTCTGGTGAGGGAACATACCTCATGCCTGAGGCACTTTTCAACTAACTTCCACCAGTAAGCTAAGGAAATTCTTTCAGAAAGGTTCATTTGTACCACAAGGCATAATACCATGGAAATATGTCCCTGAAGAAAATAGGTACAGCTCCTACATTATGGAGCATATCCTTAGAAATATCCCTTTGAAACACAAGAAATAATTGCTTACATTATCAAGAGCACATATCTAGACATTTTAGGTAATTAATGTCTGGAAAAAACCCCAAACTTTAGGCAACGGTGTTTGAGGTTTTGTCCAATAAAAAAGTAATTTATTTGAAGCTTCACAGAAGAACCTAAAGTAAAAATCTTAGAAGCTGCTTTAAAAAGTAATTTCTGTATTTAGGTCACAAAGATGGAAATTTAAAATCTTTTTTTGCATTTGTCAAAAAAACTAAAAAAGCAAAAATAATGATTTACGCACCATGTTGCTTATAAAACCTATGGAGAAAGGTTTTCATGTAAAAGCTGTCAAAGATTTTTGTGAATTTACCCATTATTCTGCAATTCTGACTAGTTACAGTTCAGCACTTATACTAATTGTAAGTATTGCTCCAAGTATATAAATTATTCTCCTTCAAAAACTTGGTCCTTTTTTTTTCTGCATATATGTTATAATTAAATGACAAGGATATTTTGTAGTAAAATAAAACAGTATATGCTTCTCCTTAAAAGGAGCAGTTATAGCAAGTACAAAAGGGTAAGGGCCAATCATAAAACATCCTCTCTGTAATATTTGGGATCTCAGCTCAGGCTGGCAGAAGTGAAACTAAAGGCAATTAACACATCTTAAATGCTGGACCCAAAAACCTCTGCCTCTGCAATTATTCACAGAAGTCAATAATGTTAGAAAGTACTCATCAGAGTACATCAGAGTGAGTAAAGGTTCACAGTCTGCCCTGCATAAGAAGGTGATTGTCCCCTCTTAAGGAATATGAATGACCCATTTAATTAATCCTAGTTGTACCATGAGTGTTACAACTCATGTTGTGGTGTTATGTTCTAGCAAAACATTTATGTTCAGGTCAGGATCGAGACCCAACGGCTTTGCACTTAATAATATATCTCTCTGCAGATTTTGCTGAGCACAAAAATATATAAAGATCTGTATTGCTCTAGCTGAGCAGGCACTTTGTTATGGTAAGAAAGACAGAGGAGTTATCTGTGCAAAAGTATGTCCCCAGGACAAAGTGGCTGAAGTGTGTGATTCCAGCACAGAGACCATTTGGTTCCAGATTCAGGTGCTAAGGAACCCCCCTCTTCACTGAATTATCCAAGAAGAAATATGAGCCTGAATTCATAGCCATAATTCAGTTAATTAACGAAAAAGAATGTTTACTCAGTCTTCTTTTACATTAATTTTTTTATTTAGTAAGGTAAAGGCATTTTCTGGCCCTGAGCTTTCTTGTACTTTGTTACTGCAGCTAATTCTTCTTATGTTTCCCTAAGCATAGAGTATGCTTCTTGTTACTGTTAACTTCCTGTGATACAAGAAAAAAAATAAGAATATATAGACCAGATGTAGAGAACAAGTGGTATCAGTAGAAAAGAATAATATATGCTGGAATGAATATAACATTTACATTCCTCAGAACAGCATGAAACACTCAAGGGTATCATGCTGTCTATGCTTTAGGACATAGTGAATCAAATAACATTCAAGCTCACTACTGAAAGACCAAGTTTCCAGTCAAGCTGGCACATGAATGCTTCAAGAGTGGAAAGGAAATTTTAGTGCAGCAAATACACTGTGTAGTCTCATGAATCCAGACAAAATCTAATACAGAAATCATTTACCCAAACATGGTTTCATAATTATGCTCTAAAAAGCTTTCAAAACTTCACAGTACTCAGTATGTTAAGGTCACAACTTGAAATTGCTTCCTAGAGCAAAACTGATATAAACAAAGTATTTTCTTAAGAATTCTTTTGTTTAAGTAATTTATATTTCTGTCTCCAAGAGAAAGAGTTGCAGAAAATTCTTTTGTTTAAGTAATTTATATTTCTGTCTCCAAGAGAAAGAGTTGCAGAAAATCCAAATCAGCAGTGCTTAAAAATATGAATCCATCTCAGGCACCTGCATTCCCATTAAAATCACCATGTGGTGTCACAAATGACATAATCGGCTGTAAAGCTAAACAAAATGGACTTGCTCATTTTGCTCAAAAATAAAATGAATGCTCATTCCTAGTCCTCTTAAATTCTCATTTCTAAATTTACTTCTCAAATTAGAAGGACCTAATGAACAAGAAACAAGGTAAAGCAATAAAAGAAAAATGACTGAACCTCATTATTTTCTTATGCTTTTAATTTCCCATATTGCAAAGAGCTGTTTCCGAAACACATATGTATCAAAGCTTTCATATATGTCTGGGCAAATCTACCATCTCTTGCATACAAAGAATCATCAAATTACAGCAATGCCCGTTATGAAACCCATGCAAATTCAAACAGGGATTGGTGTACACATAAGTTTCTCTCTGTAAAAAATTTACATTTTAAACACCCCAAAGAGGACCCTGTAGCATAAGATTTAATGGAAAAAAGGAAAAAAACCTACCCAAAACTACCAAACAAACAGAAACAATCCCCAACTACACCCCAAAAAAGCGAACAAAACCCCAGTTGGGATAAAGCCTTTTACCACCTGGCAACAATTTTCCAAACAACTGATGGTGAGATGTTCTGTGTGCCAAAACTCTGTCCCCAATAAATCTGCTCCCTGTGCTAAATGACTGCTATTGTCAGTTTCTTTCAGTTACTTTCCCCATAAGTGAGTTTCAGCTGGCAACAAGGAAAAATGTCTGGGCTTTTTTTTTATGAAGCTGATGGCATCTTTAGTACAATTACACACAGCTGCTGGGGATGAGCAATGCTTTGCCAAGTGCATCCCATGATGTCTTGTTTCCCTCTTTTTGTGCATTGTTTCCTTTCCATTTTCTCTGCAATAAAAAGAAAAGAGAAATCACCAAAGTTGAATAGAGAAAACTTGTTCTCATTTTTTGCTTATGAAGCAAGAGAATGAGCCCACCATTGAGAAGGGATGGCTGCAGACACAGCTTTCATTAGAAGAGCCTTTTTAGGAAAGAGAATGACAATAAGGGACACAAACTTTTTAATACCAAGCCAGGTGAGGATGGTCAGGTGCTTATGGCATTGCAATAGACTTCACAGGAAACTATATGGAATAGCAGACTGCAGCCACAGCCAGTTTGCTGTCACTTAAGGATACATGTTTCATAAAGCCAAAAACTGAAATAAAGTGGATGTGGATACAACCAGAAGAACAGCTCACGACTAGCTTGTGAATGTCTGAATAAAGGGAAGGCTGCAATGGTAGTAATGAAGATGGACGGCTACAATGACCTTGGTTAAGTCAGTGTTTCCTATAAACCCTTCACAAAACCACCTTTCCATTTGCAAAGTCACTTCTGGTTTCTTTTCTGAGTTTAGCCTCCCCAGGCCTGTTCTCAGTGTCAGCTCTCCATCTTTGATAACATCATTTTATACTTTCATTCATTTATGAGGGAATAATATGTATCATTAGTTTTGTCCCTAATATTGTCCTCTTAGCAACAGCAAGCAATAAATTAAAAATAATAATGAATAAAAATCCAACCCACATTACTTTAAATTTGCTAGAATAGAGCATGTGCATTCATGTTTTTAAAAAGCAAGTTGAGTAGTTTCAATGAGGACACTACAGACTAGCAGTACTACAATATTTTCTCAAACCTAAAGGTACTTTTGTAAATTTGCTCCAAGCCATGATGGGCATGAAAGAAATTTCAAGTTCCTTCCTAACAGAATGCATGTATGATATCTCCATCTTGTCTCAAATCCATGAAGGACTGATAAACCCAGAAGTAGTGGAAAAAAGAAAATTTGAAACAGAGAATTTTTTTCAGATTTCTTTTTTTTCTTAATAAAGTTAATACACAGCCCAAGCTGCAGTACTTGACTTTCCATAATATTCAAATTTCTATCAGACCCAGATTCAAATTTGCAATTTTGTATATCAAATATTTTGGGAAACATCCTAGGAACAATGAATTTTATACTCACAAGAAGCATGGGTTTTGTACTCTGCTCTGCCCAAGAAACTCAGTGATAAGAAAAGTCTCTCAATCCCCCAGGTTTTAAAACTTCCAACACTTCTTATTTTGTTTGAGAAAAATCGAATTATCTTCTTCTTTCAGAGGTTTGCGCTATTTACTCAGCAAGTACTGAAATGATTAACAAGTATATAAACTTATAAGGATGTGTGAGTCGATGCAGGCAGCCAGAACAACCACAAACCACAGCTGAAATACAAAGAATAAATATATTTCATTACCTCATTAACTGGAGGATCCTGAGGCTGTACCTGTGCAGAGACAAGAAAATGGGAACACCGGAACTGTCCGGCTCGATAATTTTTTTCTCAGGAGCTTTTACAGTGCTGTGTTTTGGATTCAGAGTAAGAATGGTATTGATAACACACTGATGATTTGGTTTCTTGCTAAATCAAGAGAACTTTTCCTGTCTCATGCTCTGCCAGTGAGGAGGTACACAACGGAACCTGGGAGTGAGCCTAGCCGGGACAGGTGACCCAAAGGGAACTGACCAAAGGGATATTCCACAGCATAGAAGGTCATGCTCTGTCTATAAACTGAGGGGGAGTTACCCACTAAGGACAGTTGATCTGGTTCAGGAGGCAAGGTCTGGTACTGGTGAGAAATTGCATTGAGCATCACTGTTTTTTTTCCCTTTTCAATATAATTGTTACTATAATTTACCATCATTATTTTATCTTACTTTATTTTTCAATCATTAAACTGTTCTTATATGCATACAAGTTTTATTTTGATTCCCCTCCCCATTCCACCAGGGTAAGAGAGGGGGCAGGGGAAGAGAGGGTAGGTGGAGGGAGCAGCTGTGTGGGGCTTCACCTCCAGCTAAGCTCAAAACAATGACACATCTTGTCATATGTGGAAACCAGAATTGGTTGGGCTATACCTCTGTAGAACAAGCAAGTGGAAGCCTGGAAGTGAGATTTCCATAACTGTTCTCTTTAGCACCAACATATGAGCATAATCACCCAGATGTGCAAAGACACCTAAAAAAGGAGTCCTAGTGGTAATTCTGATATCATGCAAGCAGACAATTTCACATTTCATTAAACACAGAAGAGGGGCATACTAAACAAACTTTGCATTACATAAAGTTTTGGTCTTTTTTTTTTAGTAAGTCAGAAATACACAGGCATATTCATATATTGAATATTTTAAATAAATAAGTGGCACAATTATTCCCTTAGGCACACTTAGGAAATATAAGTATGATTATATACAAAAGAATGTGGTCTTCTTTTGACCTCCCATGTGCTTTACAAAAGGAGCATTTTTAATTACTCAAACAAACCATTATGTAATTAAGAAAGAAATCCTGTTATTGTACTTAAGCATGATTTCCCTTTAAAATACTCTATATTAGTTGCTTTGAAGCTGAATTCTGACATTCTTTTCCTGTGTAATTTTCAGAAATCTAGTACCTTTTTTCCAAAAACCTATTAATGTCTTTAACCAAAGGCTTCTTCACAGTCCGCTAAAGCTTTGGCAACTTTTCATGTCAAGACATATCTATTTCAGGGAAATACAGCACAAATATGTCCAAACAGGAAACAACAGCTAGCCTAGGAGAAAATTGATTTTTAATGTCCATAATTCACAGAAAGAGACTGTGTTATGCAGTGACTGCAGGAAAAGCTTACATGGATGCTAAATCATTGTAATAGTTGCACATACAACTGTTCCAAGGGATATAAAAGGTGGTGCTTTAAAATACAGTTTCCTCCTGTTGCAAGTCTCTAGTCTAAACAGCTGCCACTTTTACATCCACATTCACTCTCCTCCATGGGGTTTTAAAGGTGATGGTAGAATATTCAACAGTCACAACCTCTCAGTATAAAAATGGTGGCTAGCAAAGGCTGGCTAGTGCCTCCTAGAATATGGTCAGTGTTTTCATAGCATGAAAAAAGATTTTCTACAGCAGTTGTAAATGATACATCCTGATACTGCATAAAAAATAGCCACCATAAATGTTGATGCTCCTTCCATCTCTGAATGCCCATCATCTGTGGTGCAGCTGCCAGTACCACAGTCCAAAGGCTGCCTGGCTGGTAGGTGACAGACTGGAATGCAGGTGGTTGGACAAAACCCCCTCACTCTCCCTTCCCTCAAAGCGTATTTCAGACACATCACATCATTGCTTTTACCTTTTTCTGCAATTTGAAATTAAAATTAATATCCTTCTTGATAGTATTCTACAGGTAGAATCCCACTATTAAGTATCATGAAAATAAGACACATGAAATATAAACCCAAACCATACCTATCCTGTCTTGATTAATTGTTCTTTTTTGAACTTCTCTGTTTGGTAAGGACAGTGCACCTAGCCCTTATCTCCTAGGTTTTTACCTGTTAATATTCATTTCAGGATGTTTTTACTTGAGCAGGAAAATAAATGTGCAAAATGTCATGGAAAGTAACAACCCTATAAAATAGTTTTGTCACTAAAAGTAATAAGATAATTTTTTGGGTGTTTTTTTTGAGTTTTTTTTTTTAGAAAATCATGGCACTCCAAATCTTTCCAGTTGAAGGGAAAAGGAAAGCATAGCCACAGTAGTGACCAGCCAGCATAAGTCAGAAACAGTGATAACATCTCCAGGGGAATGTACCATCTTGTGAAAGTGGGTACAACCACACACATGGAGTTACAGGATGGATACTGTCATATTAGCAAAATGTCAGCCATCTGCTCCTGGCTCTTCATGTTCTTGTGGCAGCCTAAGCGCCAGAGCTGGGGAGCTTGGCTTAAATGGCAGCAGTTTGAGGGGGACTTTCTATCAGTGCAGTGCTCACTGCTCCTGTAGAAGAGCTATGCATCCATCCCTTTATATACACCATTAAGTTCTTTTTGATGCAAGAAGAATTTGCATTTAATATTTATATTTTTAAATATTACTTAATTTAATTTAAAGGCTTAAATAACACAATAACCACTTTCCTCAATGTCCCTTTAGACCAGAGGCTTCTTCTTTTAAATTGAAAAAAAGCATCTAGTTTTTAAATTCTCCCTTTACCCTCTTCTTTGTAAAACAATCTTTAAATTCCCTAATAGATCACCTGCTGTTGCAAAAGCTCCAGACATTGACTGTGGCTCGATTGTTCCTGTTCCCATTCTGGATTTTTTTTTCTTCCCTTGCTTAATGGAGGATGGAAGACTTAATTATTTGAATTAAATTTTATATTCAAGCCTGATATAATTTTATCACTGTCACAGGAACTCCAGCTAATGTTTAAAGGACTCCTTATAGCCTTATTATGTACTGAATTTTGAAAGACATCTATAGTTGCACACATCCATCTCCTCTGAAAAACAGGAATGCTGCAGGCCTTCCTCCTCACAGTTCATTCACTGTTACAAAAATTAGTGGTTTTGCATGTCAATTTATATTTTCTCTTTAGAATGAGAAATATAAAAATCCAAGATTGTGGTCTGAAACTCTCTCATAAAACCATCTGCTATTTGATAGCAATTCATTAATGCTTGGTCTCATACCTCCCCAGCTACTACTTCTCTGGCTCAGAACCCATTCCCAGCTACATGACAAGTGACTTTTAGTTCCAGTATGTCTTCCTCTTTCAAACAGAGTAAGATTGCTTGGAGAAATATCATTCTTTCAAATACCAACACTCCTTCTTGATTAAAAAGATGGAAATGTTAGGCATCATAACAGGCTTCCTGTCACTTTTGGGTTTTGTCTCCCTTAGCCTGAAATTCCAAACTCTGTTTTTGACCTCTGCTGCATATCTGCCACTACCAGCTCTGGATTTCTGGCAGCCCTTATTCACAGTTAATGACAGTACAGTGATCTTCACTTTGTCTACTGTGATAACTGCTTTATAGAATCCAAGAAAAGTTCCTCATCACTGACTTTCTCTCTGGATTCCTTTGCTGCATTTACTGTTTTATTTCTCCTAGACTGAATGACAAAATGGCTGTGCAGCACTCAGCCTTAGCTGCTTCATTCAAATGTTGGAATGCAGCTCCAAGACATTCATTTTCCCACCCCACAGGATCAGGAGGGTTCATTCATCCAGCATTCTGTCACTCTATTCCTCTCCATTCCTGCTGTGCCTTTTCTCTGTATTCTCTGATCTGTTGATACATAGACCATGACTCAATGATTACCTTACATCATTTCCTGGCACTTGATTTTCATATATATTAGAAATATTTTTTATAAGAAAACAATTGAAGGAATAAAAAGAAGGATCAGACAAGCTGGCACTGTTGGACAACATTTGAGTTTCAACAGATTTCCAAATCAAATATACTGTTGTGAAATTTTGTGACAATATTATAATTATTGACAAAGCCATGTTAGTCTTTACTAAAGCTCAAGATGATTCTGAGAAATGACCTCTCTCTGTTTAGTATTCACCAACAGAGTTTCCTGACTATGTTGCTCCTGAGGAGCGTCACGCACTGGCAGGAGCTGCATCAAGAGCACAGTGAGGCATCCACATCTCTAAAGCACACCTGATCAGAGCTCCCCTGTGCCAATGATGCCAACATTGATGACAATTTCCAAGACACAACAAAAATCAGATTTTAGGAAATACATACACTTACATATTCTAACTTTGTGTCCAAAAAGATTACAGGAAATATACAGCAGGTCTGTATTTGTTAGGCATGTGGTCTAATGAACAAATTGACATACGAGGTTTTTGTATTATTTTAAAGAGTAAAGAAGACAATTGCTACATATTCACATAGTATTCATTAATGAAATATAGATTCTCATTAATTTGTTTAGGAAAAATCAATATTATTCATCATCTAAATATTCTATAGCTAAAATGAGATGGTTAATTTTTAAAAGCTATACCTCTAAGCAATTAGTTGTTATTACCTAGAAATAAAAGGCAAAATTCATTACACTAGTTATATAAATCAGAGATTTATAAATTCCACACATCTTAATATTCACATTTCTTTCCCAGAGTTTTTAATCCCTAATATCATAAGTATCTGAAAAATTACTTTTTGCTTATGTAGATGGTGAGGTCTTTTCCCCAAGGATCTAAAACTGAATTATTCAGTGCTCTCTGACAACACTCAAGACAAATTAAATAAATTCAAAATGAATCCTGATGACTTTCCCCTTATATTCACACTTTAAAATAATAAGCCCTGACAAAAAGGGCATTATCATCTCATATGGCCCAATTAGGGAAACTAAAGGCTTGAGGCTGTATTATTTGCTATGGCAATTTCATATTGAACTATGTTGGAATGATCTGCCAGAAGTCTGGCTGTATTCCCAGCCTTAAAATTTATGCACAGGGATTTGTAGCCTGAGAAGAATAAAGGACTTCATTGGGAAAAAAAAAAAAGGTGTTTCAGAAATAGTTAATAGCAAAATTGTGGAGGTGAGCTGTCACATTTAGCACACAGAATAATAGGACACAAAATGTGCCCTATTTTCTTACAGGTTTAGTGACAGATCTGGTATGAGGAAGTCCAGACTTTTCCAAGGTGACAGCAGCTAGCCAGTAATCACCTGGGATTAAACTAGAAATATTTTTGGTTTACCCATTTCTGTTCTGATGCTATTTATAATACTTTTTAAAAATCTTTATCTGTACTGGAACTTTATCCCATACTTATAAAAAATTTCAAATTTTACATGGGATAAGTACAAAAGAACTGTTTAAATCTTATCTATGGAAAGATATCTGTTGCTGGCATTAATTGATCAAAACAGAGTCATGCTAGACTTTGTCAACAACACACTTGTGTTCATAACACTTATCATATACTTGAATGTCAAGTCTTTTGATTAATCTAATGTTTTCTAAATATTTATCAGTAGAAATCATAAGGTAAGCGACACATGTAACTTTCTCTTTTTATGCTTTAGACAACTTGAATGATATGGCCAACTGTTGGTCATTTTTTGAAATTTTTTCCATACCTTTTAATCATAGATGAAAAAGATATGAACATTTGCTCATGTCACTCTATTCACATATTTAACCATTTGTAGCAAAGTGCAAATATAGCTTTAGTTTTAGAGAATTTTCAATGAAGAAGTGAATCCACCCTGGCACTATAAAACTCTGTCACATAAATATCAGACATTCTCGTAATGTAGCGTGTAACAAATGAATGCTAAAAATCAGACAGAACACCTGAAACAGTGAAATGCATATGGTGTTGGTTTAGATATTATACTTAAAAGGGTAAAAGAAATGTTGCCTTTAATAGTGATTCTTTTTTTTTTCTTACATTATTATATCTTAAAACTTTCATCTTGGTGACTGCTGACAGCAAATTCTATTTGTCACTTCTCCTTATACAGCATCTTCATGATATTGAGTATAATATAAAATCATAGGTACACTTTTCTCCTCAGAGTCTACAACATAGAAAGGCAAAACAAAGATGAAGAGTGAAAATAAAGGATGCATCATGAAATAACACTAAATTTGCTCCATTTCATCTCTAACATATGTGATTACAGAGGTTACAATTTTTCCAGAATTCTAAGTCAAATTTCTATGTATCTGCTGCAAACTGTCAGTATGGAACTAAACTTGTCAGTATGGGACTATATTGTCAGTATGAAACTAAAGTTTTTTAACTCAAAACTGCTATCTGCAATAAGGAACTCAGAAGGCTAATACGAAATTTGCATTCTGTGATTTGCGATTTGTTTTTTGTGTTTTATCCTTGCTAAAATTCTAAAATGGAAACCAGTCAGAAACTTCTCTTGATAGAATCAATTTATAGCATTTTATATATCATACCATAACTTCAACACTGAGAGCAGTAATAGACAGCTGTTTAAGGAACTGTAGCAATCTGATATAGAGAAACAATTAAAATAAACATTTAATCAGTTTGGGTTAAAATATTTAATTTAGAGTTTATAAATAAAGTTTCTCCTTTATTTTTTCTTAAGCAACAATGGTAAATGTTCTAAATGTATGAAGTTATAAGCTGAGGACTCAAGCTACTCAAGGACAGCTCAATGTCAATGAAAAGATATATATGCCTGATGACATTTTTTATGCTTTTGGAACATATATGTTAGAGGAAAAAATATATAAAACATATATAAATATAAAATATATAAAACATATATATTAGAGGAAAAAATATTTCCCAATGCTAATAAAAATCAGAAAAAACTTATTTACAGATTGTTCCTTAGATTATCTGAATCACTGGGAAGACAAAAAATAGAAATCATATGTAATTTCTCCTCCACCATTATGCCTTAACAATTTAATTCACCATTAGTTTTCTACAGAGTTTTTTGACTATTAACTGTAGCACTAAGAGTAGTGCTTGTGTTAGCACAAGCAGAAATAGCTGACTTCTAGTCCTGTTCATATACTAAGATTTTAATTGTTTGTACTTTATATACACAATGTCAGATGGCTCTTGTGCCTTAAATCTACATGTGCTGTACAGTCCTGTGTCAATTGGTCTATAAGGAACGAGATCTTCTCCAGGCTGATCATAATTAATATGTAAATAATATTTCAAACATACCTTCTGTACACATTTAAGAATTCATTGTGTTTTAGAATGCAGTTCTGTTATACTGCTCTAACTTGACAATGGGCTGAGGAGAATATCACAAGATAGTCCCTCCACCCACCATGCAACACTGGTTTACCACTAATTAAACATCATTCTATGTAGTATAAACTCTGGAGTCAAACCTCATGCCTTGAAAAATAGACACACCTTGCCAAGCTTTGCCTTTCCTTAGTAAGTGATTTGCATACAAAATCATAGCAGCAAACTCTGAATTTGGCTGCTGTTACTGAACATTGCAAACAATGAAATAAATTGATGGGTGAACACCTGTCAGAGTTGATAAATTTAAAAAATGTATGGCCAAAATCTACATAAGACATCTTAAACACCCTAAAGATCCCAAAAACCAGAAGACAGAGTAAGCAGAGAAGGCTGCTTGGAATATTAATTTAATGGAAAAAAAATTAAATGTGCTTTAAAATAATCATCTCACAGATTGCCTGTAGCTGTCTCCATCATCTTATGAGATCCATAAAGGGCAACCTTTGTTTAATAGCAACATCTGACATTTATTGCCATGCCTCAGATAGACAGTGTCCCTTTCAATTTATGAAGTCATAAGAGCACCATATCTCTTTTTGGGAAAACAGTGTATGGTAACTGGGTTTGTTTTTCAAATATCAAAACAATGTTTGAGCCACATCCAAGTAGCTGCACAGCAACTGTCACAGGGGATTTTTATGTAATAAAAATACTTTTTGGTATAACATATCGGAATTTGACAAGAATAAAGCTCTCTCTGGAAAATAAATCCAAATGATAAAAGAATATAATCAAAGATTTCACAAAAGAAAAAACCCAATTGCTGTATTGATTCTACTGGTGCATTTTAGAGTCAGTTGTATCTAAGCTATGGAACTCCAGATGGACTCTCATCAGAAAGTTCTTTATATGGGTTTCCATCAGAGAATTTTTTCAAAGCAATATTTCATCTTGTGTTTCGATATTGAAAGTTCCATGCATTCAAAAGTTATAAGGAGGCTTACAACTGCATTAAAAGTCATAAGATTTTATAAAATAGTGAATTTTCCAATTGATTTAATCTATGATTTCTGCATTCCTAGGGTATTGTGTTCAATATTTCCAGGGAAGGAATCTCCAAATTAATTTATATTTTAAGATGTCTAAATGGTCCTTCTTGCATTAAATTATTAAGAACTGGCAATACTAAATGGATAGTAGCCCCTGTTGAACCTCCAGCAGGGCTACTATTAAAGCTTGCACAGAAATGTTAGCAGACCTGGCCTTGGTCCTGCCGTGAATGTCACAGAGGAGGAGTGTCAGGGAGTCCTAAATGTAAATGTGATCACAGAAGGCCCCACCCTGCATATCACACCAAGTGCTCTTCAGCAGCAGTCCTTCTTCTGCACAGCTTCTGCCTTTGGGCACCCCTGCTGCTACGGGCATGGAAGAGGCTCCTGGGAACCTCACCCTTCTCACTGAGTTACTCTACATTATGTTAATATGAGTATTTAATTTCATGAAATAGGGATTGTTTTACATTATCTCTTTCACAGCACCATCCCTTTCCCAGCCCACACTTAAGTGATTGTGTAGGTTTAAGCTTACCTACTTGATAAAATTGTACTAGGAATGTGAAGTGCCAAGTTTTCCAGATTAGAATTTTTGTCCTTTTGATCTTGTAATGAGGTCTTGAAGATGAAATCACCATGAATAAATACTGAGTCCATTTTCCATTTAGTTTTGTTTCTCCAGAATGCAGAAAGAAACTGAAATTAGAATGAATCATTTTTCAGCAACAATTTCAAATTGGGCAAGGTCTCATGCCAAAACAATTTTAGGGGTGATGTTCATCAGCCTCAGCAAGATCAGCACTGTAATGGGAACATTGCTTTAGATAACCTTGACTTTGCTGTGAGCAGAGAGAGCACCAACCTCTACCCATGCAAGCCCAATAGACACCATCACTGTTCTGTCTTCTTTAGGCAATGCACAGAGGTGAGTCCAGCATTAAATGCCTCTGGGAGTTGGGAGATGACTGCATGCAGAAAATGCAAAAATTCACACGGGCACAGACAGGCGCCAAAGCACAATAGAACTGAGGCATTTGTGTTCACTTCTGTGTGCACTTCACATCAAGTATCTGTATGCATTTTTGACTAATGTTTTATTCTAATCTAGGTGTTTTAAATCAATCATAAAACTAGGTGCAGATATAGAATGCTGTATTTTAAACAGAACTAAATTAGGAATGTAACTTTAGCTTAGTGACTGACTCCCAAAATACAAATTCAAGAACAGAAAATATCACCTCATTTTATCTGATATTAATAAATGTAGAGAATGTTTACATGTTTTCCATAGGAGTTGAAGGCCTCAGAATATACTTAGTCTACTTACCACTTCTGCAGGTCACATTTATGGGTATAAGCAACGTAGCTGTTTATCTTCGGATTTTTTCCAAACTCACCATAATTCTTTCTGCCATATATATGCCAGCATTACCAGACTGAACAACCAGCTGTCTCAAAACTCCTTTAGGTAAATCTCTATGCTATCTCGACACCTGTTCATTGGCACACTGGTTACATATAACAACATCCTCCATGTATGGGACAGATTGCACGAGCACACCTCAGTAATTTGCTTTTGTTTGCCGTTAATCTCATGTTTCATCCCTTCCATTTGGTTCCATACCTCCTACTACCTCATCATGCCCTTAACCAATTCATCATTTGAATGAGGCCAAATGTATTTCTTGGAAACATCCTTCAAATTTCTTCAAACTTTCTGCCCCCTCTTTCTTTCAGCCTCTTTCAGCCTCAGACATATTGCCTTGGAATACAACTTTCTAAAATACCCTGATATCTTTGTTATGTATCTTTAGTATGGCGTTCATGACTGCAAAAGTATCCACTCTTTGTATCAGCTGTGAAATGGATAACAATTCAAATTAAAAAGGGCTGCTATCAAGCCTTGGTAGGATTCACAGTATATTTACATTGTTATAGCCTGAACCACTTAAAAGCATATGAACCAGAGGTTTTGCTTGTTTGTTTTTCTTCTTTTCAGTTTTTTTATCCAGATGCTAACCTGAAGACAGAGGAAAAAGATGATATGAACATGTGTTGTAACAGGCAACAGTCTGAAGATGCCAATCTTATGCTGTGGGACTGCATCATAGGCAATGAGAAAAGATGAAAAAAAACCCCACAACCAAACAAGAACTATGAAAAAGACCAATAAACTATATATTAACTTTACATTTAATGAATGGATTAGTATTTAGCATTTCAGTTAAAATTTTAAAAAAGCATCAGCAGAAGTGTGGATCAAAAATATTACCCTCTTGCCTGTCTAAAATGCACATTTGCACACGCCAGAGTCCTGGCCAGTCTGGATGCTGGATTCCAGGCATGTGATATTTTAAGAAAGAAACAGCTCTGTCATTATAGAGTGTTTCCTTCTCTTCTTCCTTGAAAAGGTCAGTAATGACAGGTCATCCTCCAATTGCATAGTCTATTTCCCCTCTTGACCTTTTCAGAAGCAGAATCCATGTAAAACTTCTGAAATACCATGTAAGCTTGAAGAAAGGGTTAGAATAGGTTTGGAAGAAAGTGCTGGTTATCAAAGTCTTTCAAGTGAAACATCATTGCAAGACAAAAGCTATTATAAAAACCTTTCCAGTGAAGTTTACTCTCTTTTAATCCACAGTGGGTTTCTTTTTAAACATTTAATTCAAATGCTCAATATGTGTAAATCATCACAGAAACAGTCTGAGGAGCCAGATTTATTTCAATTTTCTTTTTTTTATATCTAATTTTTATATCTATCTATATCAAATTTTCAACACTGTTTTTAAATGAATGTTAATGATAGGAGAGGAAGCAATAACACCTCAACAGGAAGGAAATGGCAAATGGCATAATCAGCATATGATTTAACTTTTACACAAGCAGTGTTAATGGTAGAGTAGAAAATAAAAAGTATAAATTAAATCTAGGAGGGGAGTTCTGAAGTAACTCTAGACTTTGTCCAAAGGCAGGTAGTCATCCTGAGAATATTTACAAATAAATAAAAGGGTCAGAAGTATGAAGAGAGAACTTACTGTTTGCCCTATTTCTTATACATTCCTTAGCTGAGAAGCCAGAAAAGGATAGATTCAGGTGAAAAGGAAAGGAATCAAGATGTAATGTAAGGTTGTTACACAGACACAGAGAACCCAACCTGTATTATTATGCACATCACATGGCTTGTAAAGGCAAATATTCTTTTTTCCCCCTCATGTACACAAGGAAGGAACAAGGAGCCCTGATTTCCTGCTTAACTCCTGCCCTTTATATTAATTACAGAGTGGATTTTTTTTTTCCTGGGTGGCAGGGGTGGAGAGAGAAATATTCCTAGTTTGTAAAGGGATAATAGAATTTAAATCTGGTCCAGTGGAGAATATCACCTTCTGCTCAATAATGTCACCTATTTTGGCAAAGGCATCTAATTATTAACACCCCAGACAAGATGCCATTTGTCTGATGGAATCAGTCCTTTTTTTAATAAACTGGAAGGTGCATGTTTGGCTAACAACATACAGATGAACTTTATAAAAGTATAATTAAAATTAGTGTCATTGAGTTAGAAAAAAAATTCTAATATAACTGGCAGTGGATGCAACAGAACTACCTAAATGTCAGCAACTGTTCAGAGCAACATGATCAGTGCATCAAAATTGCATATAAAATTCTTTCAATATGCATGCAAAACTAGTGAGATTATAGACACTCTTAAAGGCAGGGCAGGAATGAGGAAGGCATTGATAAGAAGCTGCAATGCATTTTTTAAAAATTTCTTATTCCCCAAAAATAAAACAAATAAAATAAAGGAAGGAAATAATGAGAACATTAAGACAGGCAGATGTAAAGAAAATGTTTATTTTGTTTCTCCATCCCGAGTTATGGTCTAAAGGAGAGAAACATGAACTCACCAGTCATTTAGAATAACATTTAACAAATGCTGCCAAAAGCTTCTTATTTTCACCACTGACAACATTTATTTCATTGACACATAGGCCTATAACTTGTAAAAATCTTAACTCTTTTCATGTCTCAGAAGACTTCTTGCACAGGAGCTAGTGGGACTCTTTGACAGAGTTATAAACCAGCTCAGAAGGGGGAAAGGAACAAAACCAGGCTCACCAGTGATGAGCAAAGTGACACTGTGCCAAAAATTGAGGCAACAACTGCTAACAGGATCCCTCAATATGTTTCAGGAGGTGGTGGCTAGAAAGTAACCCACCTGAAATGTTTTTCACATTAATGCAAAGCACATGAGGAAAGAACAAGAGGAGCCTGAGGCTTTGGCCAAGTCCCAGAGATCTGACATCAGTGATAGAAATGAAACCTGGTGGGATGATGACCTGTGACTGGAGTGCCCTGATGAATGGTTATATGCTCTCCAGGAAGTTAGGCAGGGGAGAAGAGAGGGAGAGGTGGCATTCTGTGTAAGAGAGGGATGCATGGAGCTCTCAGAATGTATGGAACTCACAGATGATAATGGCACACTTGAGAGCCTCCAGATGAAGAATCAAGGGGCAAACAAATAATGCTGACATCATCATGGGAGTCTGCTATAGACCTCCTAGCCAGGATAATGACACTGATGAATGATTCTCTGGGGGATTAAGGGATGCTTCCCAGTCAACTGCCCTTGTCCTTATGATAGACTTGCCAGAAAAATTAACTGAGGACATCATACAGCTGGTGCAACCCAAGACAGAAGATTCCTAAGAAACCCGGATAACTTTATGGAACAAGTCCTAAGGGAGCTCACATGCAAAGATTCCCACTTCGATCTACTTATTAACAGAGGGATTTCATGAGAGAAGTGGAGATTGGTGTTCATCTTGACCACAGCAACCACGAAGCAATCAAGTTTAAAATCTCTGTTAGCAGTTAGAAGAGTGCCAGCAAAACCCCATCTCTGCACATGAGGAGAGCAGACTTCAGGCTGCTCAGGGAATCAGTGAGTGAGGTCCTCTGGGAAAATGATTTTGCACGTGCTGAGGTCCAGCAGTGCTGGTCACTTCTAAAACATCACTTCCCAATGGCACAGAAGCAGGCAATTCCCAAGTATCAGAAGCCACGCAGGTGAGGCAGAAGACCAACTTGGATGGACAGGATTCTTCTCTTGGAAATAAGGAAATAAAGAAAGTTGTCTGTCCAGTGAAAGCAAAGTCAGGTGACATGGAAAGAAAACAGAGATGCTGCTTGCCACTGTAGGGAGAAAGCTCATGCAGCCAAGGCTCAACTGGAGTTGAAGCTGGCCAGAATTGTAAAAAGAGTTTTTTCAAATATATTAATGGCAATGGGCAGTTGGCCTGTTACAGAGGCCACCTGCCTCTGTAGAATGAGAATGGTCACCTCATAAGCAGAATTGTCGTTCTCTAATCTATTCTCAGCTCCATAATAGGAGAGTTGTCTCTTAATGAGGCATCCCTTGGTGAGTCAGAGATGCTCACTTTAACTTGAATCTATTTCTTCATATTGACAATAAAAGACTAGTCTAAAAGTTTAAACTTATAAATTTCAGGTGCCTACATTCATGTGAATAACTCCCAGTGTAATTAATTTTGTTCATGTTTGAAGTGTGCCAAGGTACCTAGATCAGACAAGATCCTCACTCTTACCTCTCTGGAGGGGGACTCACATGAGCAGTGTGTAGTCTGAGTTTGGTCCCTCAGAGAGTGACCTCAAGAATCAAATCCAAGTCCATACACTACTTTTCAGCAGAAAAAAGGTTTGAAATCAATATTATATGGATATTAAAAAGCCTTCTACATTACAGAGCCCTCACAACTCTCTGAAACAGTATGTTTATCCTTCATTTTAGTACAAAGGAGTTGGAACCCAGGACATCCCTCTGGGTGCCCTGGATGGCTTGAGCCCCTGGGTGGGGGCTCAGAGACCTCGGCACAAAGCCAAAGACACCTGCACCTTTGATTTTAAGCCATGGAAAAAATTACCATCATTATATGAGGATTTACAAGCCGTGAGAGTTTAATTAGAATGATAGTTTGTCACAAGGTGGAAAAGTAGAATTTTGGGGGTTTTAGAATGGGGGTTCAGTAGCCAAGTTGGACGTATTTGAGCATGCCTTGTCCTTCTTCTTTCTTCCTCTTAGCCTCCATCTTCTGGGTGATGGTGGCACTTTTGGACTGGTTTAGAGACAGACTGCCTAACATATGTGATAGGTATTGGAAAATTATTGTACATAATGTACACATAGTTTTTAGTATAAAAAGATAACACCACCTCTGGGGCAGTTAGTGTGCCACGGACCCACTTGTTAGACAGACCTCAGCAGGTCAGAAAAAGAATGTATTGGATAACAGAGAATAAACAACCTTGAAAACCACAGCTGAAGAACCCTGACTCCTTCTTCGATCTCGGGGCTGAGAAAAAGAGACTTTCTAACACCTCAGGCTCATCTCGACCACAGAGACTGTGAGACAAAGGAAATACAAAGCAACTTCTATTTATTTTTGTGTGGTTGTTTTTCATTATTTAGCATAGTTTGCATCATGGATCTTGATAGTCTGAATATAAATAAGAAGAAAAATCACCAGATCTCTACTGACACTTATCATATGAAATCTTATTGCATACATTTAGAACCCTCCAGTTGTCTCTTCTAAGGAGACAATGCATACTGCCTCAGATATACTCATTTGTATTCTATAAATTTCTAAAGTATTTTATCTAATTCTTTTCACAATACAATTCTTATATATATATTTTTCATTGCTTAGGAATGGTCTTCCCTAATTTAGTGCTCCCACCAAAACTACACCAGCACTTGCTGCCCCTTCCCACCCCAGCTGGAAGCACAAAAGACAAAGATCACAGGTTGAGACAAGAACAATTTACTGGAAACAGCAAAGAGATAATAAAATGAACAGCAGTAGCAACAATAGTAATAAGAAAAGTATAGTATAGTATACAAAAAGAGGCTGGTTTGCATGCAAAATGCACACCAAGCCTGCTACAATAAAAAACATGAATGGACAGACCCTCTGCCTGTCAAGCATCCTCCTGACCAGAAAAGGATCACCCTCTTTTGTCAGGAGTCTTTTTCCCCACCACAGCAATGACATAAAACCATATCAAATAGCACAATGCCTTGGTCATGACCCGCCCCCACCCCAAACTTGGCCAGAACCAGGACATTAATACAATACCAGTTTATTATATAATTTAATAAATTCACTGTACTGAGATTTCTTCATTTATTCTACTATTGATAGTAGAATAATAATATACTATATAATAATTCTCTGCATGTCATTTATTCAGATTTGTGACCAATCAGGAGCTAAGTGGATATAGGGATAAATGGCAATACTGAGGGAAAGCCAAAAGTGATAAATTCATCTTACATAGATCTCTTAACCATGGTTAAATACTCAGAGCCTCTGCCAATTTCTCTGTATCATGAGTCCTATACAGCTCAAAAATTTCACCTCACATGCAACTAAAGAGTACTCCAATAATAAATATTTCTGCTTTTCTTTTCAGCATTGATGTCATTTTGTGCTACATGAAAATGTTTGTTGAAGAACAATGCTGTAACTGTTTGTATAGCAAAAAAAAAAAAGTTTTGCCTTCAGTTAGCAACTAGAATCTTTAGTTTGCTTTCCTGGCTTTACAGTCCCTGATATGTTTAGTTTTTTCTGTTAGTGGCAACTGTGCTGTGCTTGTAATCAGGCAGGACTCAGAACAACTTGGATGATACAGAGAAAATATGATAACCCTAAAGGCAGTGGCAGTGCTGCCACAGCACCGTGCTCTCCCTTTCTGAAGGGAAACAAAACATTGCTCCATAGATGCAGAGGGTGCTGCAATGGGATGCTGCATCTGTCAGTATCCACTTCTCATTTCGTGCTTGGATTAGTTTAGAAAGAAAATAACAAGGCATAAGGTAAAACAGCTAATTTTACTGGCCTGTGCTAGGTGTTATTTTCTTTGTGGTTGTTTGGTTCATAAAACACTAATACTTAGATTCCACAGTGGCTCAGAAAAGACATAGAGGTTATAAGGAATGGGCTATTCCAAAAAGTAGTTTAATAGTTAAACATTAGTTACAGTTTAAGTCCCATCTCATGGAATAGATTTGACATGTCTTCATAAAATTTCAAATAAATAGATATCATCGGGAAAATGTCACAGAATACTTTCTGAGATGACAATTAACCCTCCCCCCCAAAAAAAGACATTTTCTGACATATTTTATTAAAATAGATACCACATTGGAAGAAAATATTCTTAATTAATACAATAAATAGAATACTGTCTTCCCTGTGCAATGCAATCAAAGCATGTGGAAAATGCTCATTTGACACCTCATTTTATTTTGAATGAAATTATTTGCTATTAGAAACATTAGGCAGAAGATTAGGACATTTTATAGTGGCTATCAGTCCTTGTCAATTTTATATGGCAGGGTGAATGTGGGGATAAAATCTTCCAGGCATATCAGCATTGTCAAAAATGTGTGCAAAAATTTGACCTCCTGTAACAGACAGACAATTAAAGTTTGCCATTGCTCTGTGCATACAGTCACACATTGCTTACAGCTCTCTCTTGTTTTCACTCTTTCAAAAACTAATTTATATTTAAGTGAAACCCTCTTTCCACTTCCTCTTAGCCACAAAAAGCACTAAAGAAAACCTACAAGAGCCAGAAAGGCAAACTTACTGAGTGACCCTTCAGCCTGAAAGCTGGATTTGTTTCAAAATCACAGTTCCAAAAGAAAAGCCAAGTTGACAAAGGCTAACCCTCTTCTGTGTCCCAGAACTTTTTTTTGCCTGATGCATGGAGAAAAAGAGACCTTCACAGATTGTCTTAGATTCCTGCTCAGGAGAGGCAGATAGTGTCTCAAAGAAGCAGTAAACACCTCATCCTCCCTCTCACAGCTCAGTTGCCAAGATTTTAGTGGGCAGGGCACTACTGAATCCCATTCTGAAGGACAATTCATTCTTTCCTTTGCCAGGGGCAGCCAAAGATTCCAAAGGGAAGCCCATACCCTGTGCCAGGTGGTGGGGCTGCCAGATGGGTGTCCTACAACTTGAGGGGAGCTGGGGAGGGATAAGTTTATTCTGGAGTGACCCAACTTTCCCATGGCCCAATACCATCTACCAGTGCCCAGATCCCAGAGAATCCCAGAGGATCTTCATTCCTTTGGTACCTACCAAACCCATTCTGTCACTCCCCTCACCAACTGGGAAGTATAGAAAAAAATATAAGGAAAGGCTGATTGGTCAAGATAAAGACAGGGAGACATTCCTTACCAATTACCATCAAAGGAAAAAACAGACTCAGCTTGGGGAAGTTAGTTTATGTTGTTAATAATCGAATCAGAAAAGGATAATTAGAAATAGACCCAAATCTTACAGCAGCGTCACCCCCATTCCTCTGTTCTTCCAGGGCTCAACTTTACAGAAGTAATTGTTAAAAAAACATGTAAATGTTACTCAAAACTAACCCTTTTTATCTCTTTTTCTTCCTTTTGTTCCTCTCTTTATCTCACATTTTTACTCTTTCTCTCCTCTCCCTCTCTCCCTTTCTTATGTTTTCTTCTCCTTCCTTTTAGTCTTTCCATCTGTCCTTCTATCTCCACCTCCAGAAAAAGGGAGATTGCAACAAATTATTCAGGAATCTAACATAGGGGTACAAGGAAAAAAATCACTTTCTCTCTCCCTCTTACAAATTATACATTATAATTTGGTTTTACATCACAGGGCCAGATAATATGTGATTGCCTTACATGGGATTTTACAAAAGCAACAGTAAAAGACAAACATATACAATACAAATGTCAGCATTTCTATAAGCTGGATAGTGATAGATGAAATAAATCAACATAATATTCTTTTATATGTTCAGCGTGGGAGAAATTTTCTTCCCAATTGAGATGTTTGTGACTGGCAGTGTAAAATGTTTTGAGCCATCATTTAATAAAAATACATATGAAATTCAGAAGAGGTGTTGCTTCAGAAAACTTAGTTATCTGGGTTTTTTTTTTAATCAAAGGTATAACACTAACTTTGGCTCAATCCTAGCACAAATATATAGGCAGAACTAGAATTAACACGTAAGGAAAGTGTGATTGAACAGTGCAAAATAGTAGATTAAAGGAAACTTCAGTTCTCACAGTAGACAGGAAAATGATAACCTGAGGAAAGACTGCAGTTTACTCTGGAAGATGTATAGTATGTCACTTTATCACTGTAAATCAAGAGAGACTAGAGGGTGGTTTTGTGTAAAAATAACTATTTGCTTTTGAAACTTGAGAAAGAACTGGAATGCCAGTAAAACTATTGATTTATGTTCTGCAGCCTTCACACTACTAAAAAGATTACTTCTTTTCATAGAGAAAATACTAAACTTCTCTTTTAAAGACATGGAAAAGGAAGGGCTGTGCTCTTTGATTCACCTTGGCAGATAGGTATCTATCCCCAAGCTCCCATTCTGCCCAGTCAACTCATCAGAGTTTCTTCAGCTCAAGATGCCTTTAAAGATAGTTAAGGAACTTGGAAAAGCACGTGGAGATGAAGTGCATAGAGACCAAGAATAATAGATTGGACAAGACTCCTAACATAATTTCATTGACTTTATATAGATTCCCTCTAAAAGTAATTATAGAGTGACCTTTGGCAGTCTTGTGTTAAGCAGGTACCGAGCTTGTAAAACCATAAGAAAGCAATGGGAAAACCTCATGGCAGTGGCACTGCAAGAAATGGTTAAAACTGAATTGCTTCATTACTGGTTTCTGTCTCACACTCAGAATATGCAACACAACCAGAACTGAAGAGGTTTCCAGGACAGTAGCTAAGCATTACATTGCAGAACAAGGTCCCATTTTTAGCTATACTCTAATGTCTGCCTCTGAAGGATGCAGAGAAATACTTGTACATGTGAACTGTATAACTTTATTATTTGTGTTGTCTTCTCCTGAGAATCTAAAACCCACAGACTGAAACACTGCCCAATTCATATTAAGTCCTGAAGTTTTCACAACCCAATGAAGAACGTGTCTACAGCATGAGGATTCCACACACCATGCTATCTTAATTTCCCTCTCTGGTTTTGCATAGGGCTAAGGAACACTTTCATCTGGTCCATTTTATATGGTATTTCAAGAGGTAGAAATCTCTAGGAGGATTGAAAATGTATGAAAAATTTAGCAAAATATTCAATTAATGTCTAGAGAATGGTTTCACTCAAATCAAAAGGCTATTAAAAATTTAGCGCACGCTTAAGCACTTTTGCTTAAATGGGAACAGAAAGCAAGCTTATACCTTGGAGATAAGCTTTGAGACACTTTGATCGCTTCACTAACACATTTGGAGCAGCGGGATATTTAAGAAGTGGCAAGCTCATTTAATTTTATTTTGGAAACAAGACAAACATACAGCTTACTATTTGTATGGTAACATTTTTAAAACTAATTTTATCTCTGCATTCACAGAAAATTTACAAGTGGTACTGAGGGACCAGTGATTGCACCAGTAATTATTGCTGTATTACTGTTCAAATATAAATCAGGTGTACTCTACTGTTTGAGAAAGTGTAAGATAGGAAAAAATAATATTTGTTAGATAATCTTTAACAGGCTTACTAAAAGACTGCAGATCTTTCCATTCCTATTGCAAATACACTTATTCTTAGCCCAAACTGTTAATACAAGATGTAGCATTTTAATAATTCAAGTAGCTGCATATTCTGGTTGATTATGAAAAAGTGTCTGACCTCAGATAAAAATAAAACAATAATGTTCATACTTTAAGATAAAACAGCCATCAGTGTCTCATTGCTCTTTAAGGCTTAGTTTAGTTAACATCTACTTGCTCTATTTATTTGTATGCAAGGTATAAAATAAAATCACAATTTAATGCATTAATGTAGTTATATAACAATGGGTGGCAAGCAGCTTGTGGAGATTAAATAATGTGCTTTATGCAGCAAGGCTTAGTTTCGTTTGTTTGACAGCTGAGTTTTTGTACTTGTAATTGCAAATATTGCAAGTGGAGTTAACAATGTGCAGCAGTCCATGTATATGAGACTCAAAACCATTGTGAAGCATCAAGTCCTTAGGATTCTGAAAATCATGTTGGCTTTTTTTAATCCTCATAAATAAGATTATATTTGGATGCAGTAATTAAGAGTTAATCTACAGAAACAATCACATGCACTTCCTTGAATGAGTTCTTGTTTCAATTGGGCAATTTGTTTTACTATGGATTTGTGCCCAATTTTAAGCCTGCATGATCTAGTCCCAATAAAAACTTTACAAGTGATCTCATTAAAATAAGCAAAAAATAATTTTATTAATCGAATAATGCAGAAAGTCACTATAGAGGTAATCTTCCTTAGAAGACTTAAAAGACACATTTTTAATTATTGCAGCTTTGTTAGAAACAAATCTTAGGATATAGGCAAACATTTGGCAATGGGTGAGCTTTCAGTGGGATAAATAAGTGATGGAGTGAGCTACATGATGATTCTCACATCAGCAAGGACTTAATAATTTATTGTCATAGGAAGATACTCCAGAGAGAATCCCAGACACAAACTTACCGGCAGAGATTATGAACCCTGAGGACCCTGGGAAAAAAATAGAAAAAGTAGTAAGCTAAAGTGACACTGGGGACACACAATGGGAAACAGATCTGCAGCTGTTCAGTAGAAAGATATGAAAGTTCCAGGAAGCAGAAGCAACAAACTTGAGCTGCATTTTGTAGGCACTGCAGAAGTTTCCATAAAGTAGCTGATCACTAAAAACTTGCTCCTTTTTTTCAGGTGCCTATTCTTATAAAACTTCTATTTCTTGAAGATCCCTGCTTGAAAATCACCAGTTAAGGAAGGCAGGCAGGGATATAGTTATTCCTTTAAAAATTACCAGTGTAAAGGAACAAACATTGTTTTTGTTAATGAAAAAAAGCAGCTGCAGGGAATATCAATATGTAGTGCCCCATTCAGAGGTTAGATAGCATGTAGCTTTAGCTTTTTGTATTAGTCATAGCATCTGGCATCCCTACTGCCTTTTCACTTCAATAGGTATAAAGAAGATATTAGGAACATGTCTCTCCATATCAGCATAGCACTAGTGATAGGAACAGTCAGCTCTAAATGTTTTGCTTCTCGCCTCAGCCCAGATATACCCCTGCTGAGAAGAATTTGTGATTTTATTCTTGCTCTATTAGATGAGTAGACATGGCTCATTCACTGTGAAAACTACAAATATTGTAAGGCACAAAATACAGAACGTGAACTGGGAAGATTCTTCAATTGCAGAGCAAAGAAAGGAAAAAGGAATCAGCAGTTAGGTCATTGGTGGAAGTTAGGAAAACACAGCTGAATTCCTTGCTTTACATGTTCAAAAGTAGACTTCCAGATACTCAGCAACTCTCTATAGACACTCAAGAATAAATTTCTCTTTAGGGATAATGTTGATTCATTACAAAGGTAGTATAGCTGACTAGTTTAAATCAATTATAATATTTTATGCCTTAGAGGCAGGTGAGATGAATACCTGTAAGGATAGATGGACTTCTACAATAAGGTATGAAGTTTCAATACAAGTAAGAGTAAAGTTGGGAGGGTAAGCAATATATAAATGCCTGAAAACAGATACCTAAAAATGGATGTGATTCTTCAATGTAGACTCTCCAAAATTCTTTACTCTTCTCAGGATGCTGGGAGAACACAAGAAAAAAAAAGCAATTAGTGATCATAGAAAGGTCTCTTTAATTATCCTATGGAGCAATATATGTAACAATAATGAAAGAAAAAAATCTTTTGGCTTTTAGATAGCTCAGTCATCTCTCTGTAAGCAGTGTCCCACAAAAGCAAGCATCAGAAATGCTGAAGAGATTTTGCTCCCCTGGGACTTCATGAACATAGATGAAGATCCTTTTTGAGTTATTTTATACTGCAATGTTCAAGAGCCTGTGACTTAATAAATAGACAGCTATAGGGTGCTGTACTTACAAAATATCTGTCTGTAGTAAAATTGTGGGATTATGCTAGGAAAACAATAGATCCTGTACTTGTCTGTGCTAAATCACAACACAAGTATTTTGTTTTAATTAGTCTTTTTCTCTTGCTGATGGAATTTTACAGATTGCCATGGTGAATGAGCTGCAAAGAACCCTCTGAGGGCAAAGCTTTCATTTTTGTTTAGAATTCTCCACTCAAGTTAAGAATAAGCCTCGAGACAAAGCTTACTACAAAGAGACAGAGAAGGGACAAAAGAGATGAGCAACTTCTTGGGATTGATTTATTTTAATCAAACACTTGCTGATTTGCTGCTTTTTTTTTCCTTTTTTTTTTTTTTTCTTGAAGGTTCAATACAAAATCCTGCTTATCCCCTGGTTACAAAGTTCAACATTTTTAGGTCTCCTTTTCTGTGCCTTTAACATAACTGTCAGTTGCTTCTCTGCCATGTTGAAGACGAGCCAGATTCCAAGAATATGCTCACAAAGTGAAAGCACCCATCTCACTTTGACAAACTTTTTTACACGCAGACTGCAAACAATCTGCCTGGGCAGCCACCAGCCTTTGGGTGGCTCCAGCAAGCTCCCCCTAGCTCTGGAGCCTGTTGCTAGTGTAGATGCCCAGCCCCAGCTGGGTACACCCCTTCAGATGCTGTGGAACTGAGCTGTGAGTGGAGTTTTAGAGTCTTGTAGGGCACCTGACAGATGTCAGTTACCTTGCATTGCCCAAGGGACAGTACAAATGCTAACACATCAATATGAGCTGGAGCAAGGTGGCTGCAAAAGTGAGATTGTAGCTCTATCATCCTCTGTCAAAATCCTACCTCAGCTGTGATTAGAACTGGATAATTAGCAGAGCAAAATTGATTAACAGTTTCTACACCAAGAAAATATAAGGAAGAATAAGTTACAGAATTGTTATTTCTATATCAACATGACAGAAAGTCCTTGAACTTTTGTGCTTTTTACTTTGCTGTACTTCCATCCACAGCCTCTTAAATATCAATCTCATCTAGAGAAGAAATTGTTTTTCTGGAAATTAAATGAAATTATAGTTAACCTGTGAAGCACTAAAAAAGTATACCAATTAGTCACTTTTTTAATCTTCACTAGGAAACAAGAAAAAAACTTCATGAATACTTATCTCCTAAAAATTGTGATTGCTACCTTCTAATTCATTGTTACGAACAGCAGATATCTCCAAGTTAGGTATCTAGTCTAAGAAAGGCATCTAATTTTTTTTATATAACACACCTTACTTACTTATTAATCATCTTACGACAATCCCTTAGCTCTTTTTTATTCAGTTTGACATTAAACTTCCTATTCTTATTCACCTTACCAGAGTCACCACCTCTGCCTGTATTCTGATTCTATCCTCAGTGTGCTTATTCCTTGCACTATACTAATGTCACATTATTCTGACATGGTGACCTGTAAATGCAAGGATTCAATCTTCCTTCCTTAGGAAAGCAAGTGTTCTTTATTGGTCTTGCAGTAGGATCAATTTTGCACAGTTAAATGAGAAAAGTGCACCACAGACATTTACAAGACTTTGAAAGGAAGTTGACAATCAGTTATAAAGGTAGGTAGGTAGGTAGGTAGGTAGGTAGGTAGGTAGGTAGGTAGGTAGGTAGGTAGGTGTAAACCTTTTCCTCGTGCTGCACCACATTTACAAATAGCAGTTTGGAGGACCCCTAGATCCTATTCAGGCTTGGGAGAATATTAGTCCTGGAGGGCAAAACAGCCAGGAGCCAGGGAATTTTCAATGGGGGAAAAAAAGACTGAAATCACTCTGAAAAATGCAAAACTACTATGAACTATTCCTTTAGACAGAAAGTGCTTCCCAAGGGCTGCCCTGGGACACTGACACTCCAAGAGAATGATGAATATAAAAATGTTCATGCTCCACCTGTTTCCCTTTAGCAGCCAGACCTTGCAGTTTGGCTTTGGACTGTGGATGAGCAGGATGTGATTTGTGACCATCTTAATAGTTCACTATTGAGATATTGGTGACTGTGGCTTACTGCTTGCTCTCATTTTTTTTCATGGTACAAAATGCTTTAAAAACCCTGGGTATGTGCATCCTTTAGCTCCTACTTCACTTTATAAAGTAAAGTCTTTATAAAAAGTCTTTTTATGGGAAATAATTTGGTATCACTGAGAGGAGGAGAAAGAACTAAACTTTCAATTAAAGTCTCAATCAAACTTTACTGTTTTTGAAGTCATGTAAATTGATTCCTTTATAGTACAGGGCTTTGATGCCATTTTAAATAACTTCATAGAAGAGTGAATTTGAAAAAAGGATTGTGCTCAGTGCAGCTGAATGCACCTAAGGCATTAGCTGCACTGAGTGAGGATATTCGACGAGTTTTAACAGACCAGAAACCTTATACTGACTTCCAAGTATCTGCACTTTTTAAAAACTCTCTTGCAATTTTAGAAAGCTGAACTGTTTCAGTTCAGATCTCACTACATTGCACTGGTTTATGTTATGTAAGCACAGCCAATGGGTGAAAATTCAGCAATTCACCTGTGTCCTTCTCAACACTGAAAAATTCATCAATCAGTTAAACAATGCCATAATCTACACATATTAAAACATACAGAATTTGCCATCATTAGAAGCCTGGGATGCAAATTATTGAAGTCTATGGGAGGAATTTCCATATTTCAGAGGATTGTGAAAGAGAAGTCACAACATTTTGATGTTTTTCCTGCCAGAACAGGAAAACCGTGAAACAATATCTTTCTTTTTGGTGAGAAAGCCTTCAAAGTTCAGAAATAAATGTCTTCTTCATCCCCCCTGTCTTTGAAGGGGTGGCCACTTTTCTGGGGCTTTACTCTCCATCCATCAGTTTTCAAGGGCTGCCTGAATAGCAGCAAACTATACCACAGACACTTCTGCAAATGGCAGGGAAACTTCCTTCTCCCCATAATTTATTAAGCTAATCTTCTCCCCTTTGAATTCTGTTAATACCTCAAGACTCTTTTCTAGGCCTGTTTCCCATCTGCCCTGCTAGCTGTCTAATGCAAGCAGGAAAAAAATACATCTAGCAATCTTTTGTTGTTAAAGGAGGCGTGGGAGATGATGTTGAGAAGCTATTTTTCTGCAGGGCCTGGCAAGGCAAGCTGCTTAAATGAGACTTGAGGAGGAGGAGTTCAAATGATGTTGGTGTGCAGGAATATGCTCAATTAAAATTACAGTATTTGTAGCTTTTTCTCCCACTATATTTAGGTACAGCAGAATTCCCCTGATGATTAAAAAAAAAAAACACATTAAAAACCCAACAATTAGAGAACAAGCCTAGATTACTGTTTGCCTTTTATAGCTCAAAATGCATTCTTTTAAGTGTCCACAGTGAGACAGGTGTTTAGCATGTCAAAATTACCATAAAAGAACCTACAACTGCACCAAGGAAATCCCTATTAATATTATATCTCATATAGACGTTTATATCCAGACAGCTTAGTGCAACAAAATTTGACTTGACTCAGAAGCTCTGAGTCAAGTCAAACTCATAAAAAGAAAAAAATAGTGAAGATCCAAAGTAATTTTTTTTTTCAGGAAGCCAAAATCTTCTTTAAAAGTAAGATTTGCTGGAGTAAAAGTTTTAAATACAGCGTGTTTGGTTGAAAACCTAGAAAAAAATAATTTCAGCTAAGTATATCTGAATTAAAAGAAATCTCTATCTAAACTGAAGCGAATTATAAAGAAAAAGAATCACAGGTTTATCATAGAAAGCATTTTCCAAAGAGGTTTCTAAACTTCATACATAAATATGACAAAAGAGAGGCTGCTTTGCAAAAATGTTGAATTACATAATTTTAATATTTCTCCAAGAAAACTTTATTAAAAAAAAAAAAAAAAAAAGCCTGACCTTTATTCTAGGAGATTTCAAATGAGTTAATACAAAAACTATCATTTGGCCCTCATTTGCACACACAGCTGCTACTAGAGAAACACATTGCAGCGCAGAACTTTATATTTATTGGCATTTGAGGTATCTAGCAATGAAAAGTGCTGCTTGGAACAGAAATGCAGAATAACTCCATAAATCATAATTTAAACTATTTTATAAGTTGATATTGGCTTAGAAGTATCAGCTTCATTGAACGTCACAGGATATTATTTGATTGGTTGGAGGACAATGCTAATGACACCAAGGGTGAGGGTTCAACCCCCATCAGGGCCATTCACTTAAGGGCTGGGTTTGATGGTCTTTGTGTGTCCCTTCCAACGCAGAATAGTTTGTCATTATGGTGAGAAACTTGAAATGTAGAGTAAGAAGCTGTATAACAGAATTCTATTCCATGGTAGAAGGGGATATTAATTCAGGAGATGTAGCCAAGTGCACTGATCTTTGCTGCCATCCAGAAATGAAATGTCTTGTGCAGCAACTTCGTCATTTCTGTTCTGATATACCGCCTGTTCTGTGGTTCTGCCTTTTAGATTTTACAAGGGGAATCCTTGGTGATCTCCAGAAAAATTTGGATTTTTACAGATCTTCCCAATACTTCATTGTGATGAATTTCCATTTTTCTCTTGCATGATGACATTCCATCAGAGGCACATGGCAGTAATCTCTCTTTGTACTGAAAATATTTTCTGTTTATATCATATAAGGCTCAATTCTGCAAACATACAGAATTCCACTCAGCATCATCAGGACTCCCAGAAACACTGGAACTGAAAAAGGTGTCTTAAATTTCATCATATAATCTAGTTTCCAGTCATATAATATGGTTTCATAATATAATATGTTTTCCACTCACCTGGAATCTGCTGAGGTTTCCTAGAGATATAAGTTTCCACTTAATAGTGCCTGCTAAAAACATACTAAAGAATGTCTGTCAGTTATGGCTGTGGTGCTAAAAACATACTAAAGAATGTCTGTCAGTTATGGCTGTGATAACAGCAGTACATTGGGGGTCTCCACCAACACTTATCCAGCTTCCTGCAAAAACCTCCTGCAGGTGAAAAAGGTTAAAGATAATATAGAAGGTGATATGGAAAATAATAATACTTAGTGTGTGGAATTCAGTCCACCTAGCTTCAGCTATCTATGCCAAGCTAGGACCTAATACCGTCTGAATGAACAAAACATAGGTGTTTAAAACACCTTGATCACCCTCTGAAGTTATTTTCTTTATCAAACATATTTTCTTTATCAAACATAGAACTTCTATCAATAGTTTTCAATAAATAGCTAACTTCTGGAGGACAGCATACTAAATTTTCTGTTTCATCTATTAAAAAGAAATTTAAAAAATCACCTCAGGCATGTGTACATGCCTTCCAGTGACTATGTTCAAAATATTCCCTGTTATTTCCTTGCACTGACACACAGCTGGACAGTCATCCAAATTTCATCATAAGAACCTGATCCTAGTCCTTATTATCCTCCTTTTTAATAGTCTGACACAGAGGAACTTCCACCCACTTGCTGTAGAAATCAGCAACTTAGCAACCAAACCTTGCAAGGATGAAATTTTATGAAACTATATTCTGCTTTTGTGTGTGCAGGTATACCTGAGCATCTGCCTCCCTCCTACATATGTGCGCTCAAAAAACTTTTAAATCTTTCAATCTACTAAAATCAGAATTTCAAATAGTAATTCAAATAATAATTCAAATAATAATTCAATTATTTGAAAATGTGTGTTTCTTAATAGCATGTGTGCCAATGAATAGGTTGCAGTCTGAGCTCACTTTTCATGAAATATAAGAGTAAACTTAGGAGAGGTGCAATCAGGGCAAACATCAGTAAGAAACAGAGATACTAGTGTCAGACTGGATGGGACAGGTTCCCTGCTAAAGAGGACAAGACTAACATATTTCCCAAAATTCTGCTTCATAGGAAATTTGCCAGTTGAATTAATGATTTGCCAGTAACATTTTCAACACTTACTACTATATTTCTGATGTTCTCCATAGCACGTGATCAGCTAAGGCACTTGAGATAAAATGAATGATGGGTCCTAACAACACAATCAGTTTAACAGTTGGCAACTGCAGTGTCATCCTATTCATCCAGGTGGAAGAAATAAGGCACAGGAAAGGATGAAGGAAGCTGTCAATTTGGATACTTGAGACTATTTGGGGATGGGCATTTTTCAGCTTTCTAATCACACACCAAGGCTGCTATCTGTGCAACCAGAATCCCAAGAGAAAGACAAAGAGAAGCAGTGCAATAGGTAAAATTATCTTGTCTTTCAGCTATGCCACATAAACAAAAAGAGTCATTTTTCTTTTTCATTATTTCAATATAGGGAAAATTATTAAAATTAAATTAAAGACACCCACACCCACACTAATTCTGTAGTAAAATAAAATAAAATAAAAATAAAATAAAATAAAATAAAATAAAATAAATACTTAAAACCAGAGGGATTCCCAGTCAGGTTACAACCATTCCACAAGCCAAGCAGGACAAATTTAACGCAGATTACCATTCAGTCTACCATTTAATGCAGATTATTCCTCAAGTCCTGATGTGGAGGTAATGATCCAAAATGAAGTCCTAACAGTACTTATAGATTGGGTGCTCCTGTAGTTTTCTACATGCACTGCTTTATGTGTTCCTAAGAGAAATCTCCTATAATATGTTGTAGAATTCAAAGTCAGAAAGATTCTTACAGAATCATTTAAATAAGGTCTAGATTTCAACGTCAAATATCTTCTATCACTCTTTGTATTCAGTAAAAGTTAATGATATTTAATTGTACTGCTACAGAAACACCTGAAAGTTAATTTTTTTAGTTCTGTAGTAAGGTACTGCTATACTTAATTAAATGAGATTCATCCCATAAAGAACTAGGGGATTCTGCATAACTCACTGCACAGTTATAAGTTGTGTCTGACCTAGGTGATGTGCTAAGTTAGATGACAGCCAAACCTGTGGTGAAGGTGAGGTATAGTTTCTTATTAAAAAGGACAAAAAGATTATTATACAGTACAGGGAAAAACATTTCCAGGCACCAAGCTAGCTAATAAGTATGCAGAGAAGGCAATCATTCTTCAAGAATGTGACCTTTTAGTAGTGTAGCTGTGCAAAGCAGCTTGAATTAGAATTAGGTGGCCAGGAGGATTGCTTTTGTCTGTTTGCATATGTGAATTTGATGAGCCTGCAAGCTTCTTACAGGGAAGAGAGAGAACGAGGAGAAAAATGGAATGAACCCCTGTGTCTTGCTTTAGAAGAAAAATATGAAAGTGAAATACTATTCTCACTTGGTGTTGAATCAGCTGAAATATATTAATAGAGAATTATATGCAATCTGTAGTTCTCTATCTTCATGTGCTTTCTGCCTATTTTTTATGCAACCTGACTACAAAGTCTTCAGAATAATCGTTACAGAGATTTCAACCATGAGCATAAGTCCTTTTTTTAAATAACAAGTCCTTTTCTTTAGCAAGTTTGTTAGATATGTACATCAGCTCTTGTGTAAGTACTCTAATGAACAGATATCCACTTCCTTGCAGGCTCATAGCTGAGCATATCATAAAACTGTTGGGGTTCAATTCATCACACCTGACTATAGCTTTTTTAATAGTGATGTAAAATAGAAAAGCAAATTACACAGGATCCATTTATGTCTTCAGACAGGTTCCTATGCTAGACCTAACACCAGTTTAGAGCAGCTGTTCAACTTTTAGTTAATACCACTCTGAGATAAAATTGTACAGTGTTCCATCGTATGAATACGAGCTTCTAAAAGATGTAGTAAACCAGAAAATGCTTGGATACTACCTGTGATGTACCAAACATTGGTTTGTCTTACATTATTGTCTAAGAAGCAGAAAATATTTTAACCTAATTTCATCATAAATTAGCCACATGCAATTGTTAAGATGCAGTCAAATATGCATGGCATCCCTCTGAATGTTTGCTTTTCAATCCTCAAGCGCTTCTTTCCCCTCCAGGATGCCCAGTTAGAAGAATCAATATGTTCCCACCAACTTGGAAAGCCATTTCTCTGTCTATCCCTCACAGAAAAAACAATGCCAGATGTAATTAGCTGAACTTCTCATGGTGGGAGTCTTCTTCCATTTTTCTCCCATATCCAAAGTTGATAAACCAGAAAGAGAAAGAACTGTGTACCTATTTCTAAAATAATCTGTCTTTCTCAAAGCAACCAGTAGGTTTTACCTTGTTCTTGATCAAATAGCAGTTCAAAATTGCAATGATTCCAGCTAAATTCTGCGTGCAGGTCCCGACAAATGGAAGGTAGTTTCTCTATCATGCTACATGACGAGTAGTAATCAACATTACTACATGTAAGACAGGCATCTGCTTCTCAGACAGAAAGCTGGAGCATCCCTCTGAATTGTGGCAAAGCTGATTCAGGAGGCAGATGTCCTGCTGTACAGGTAAGGAGGTGTCCAGCTTGCACAGATGTTCCTGGCTTTTTTGGAACAAAAATGGGTTTGATTGAACAAAAATGGGTTTGAAGTACTATCAGAAAATTGCCTAGAGCATTAAAACACTAATACTTCTCAGCCTGAGATTCTAAATTCTACCTCTGTCCATAATAATTTTCAATGAATGTGACCTGTTCAAAGTCATATATTGGCTCTGAGTCCATAAGAGAAAGACAAATTCATATAAGATTATACAAAGTAGCAAATAATACAGAAAAAATAAATTAGCTTTTCTGACTTCTCTGTTCTCAAAATACAAGTTACAAGAGTTAATAGAACCGAATGATAGCATGAGTAAAATCAATAAAATAATAAATAATTCTATATCTAATACATATAAGACTATACATGTAAATTATATTTATGTATGGGTGTAATTTCTGAGTACTAAATATTATTTTGGAAAAATTATAAAAGAAAGCAAAACAGATGTTGAATTATGCAGCAGTTGAATTATGGAGGTAGTTACTATGAAAAGCAGTAAAATAATCTCCAGAAGTTTCATGCTTTAGAGGAAAGCCGGAGGAAACTTGTGAATGTTGGGTAGAAATATCTGTCAGAGTGGGCTTTTATATAATCTTTAACTCTAGGGAATATAAAGATCTTTGGTTCTTCAGTATCTTATGCCAATATTTTGTAGACAGGGTTCTGCTGAGAGAATGATAACTCAAAAATATTATTGTGTTCATGTGTTATATTCTCACCATGTGTTGAAACTATGTCACCAAAATCTCCTGGGTTTTTACATGTATTATCTTTTTAAAAAATTAACTCTTAGTGAAACATGTAACAGATTTTTTCCACATCTCACTAAAATAATCTCACTAAAGTGTATGGGCTTTTGAATAAATATCTGCCAACTTTTGTATAATTGACTTCTCCCTTGCTGGTTACAAAAAGGGTTAATTTAAATTACTTTAGGCACTTCAAACATGCAGAAATCTTCTAACAAAACAAAGTCTGTTCTCTATATTGCCATCCATGCAGGTATTTTTATATGAAAGGATACATTTTCAAAGCACTGCAAGGGTGGTATGTGCTAAAATCTGTTCATGTATAACAGGATTTGTGCTAATACTGCCTACACACTACTTTGAAACTATACCCCTCTCTGGTTTCACTAGTTTACCACCATGGAAGGACTGTGACTTGAAAGAAGCTGACATTTGTGGAACAAAAAGTCACTAAGAAAACAAAACTAAAATGAAATTTGGAAATTTGAAATAAAATGGACGAAGTAATGATAAGTCTTAAACTTTTCTTTTAAATTAGGGAAGTCTCTTTTAAATAAAGATCACAGTAGCCTAAAAGGATTTTCCTGTTCTATAACCTCCTTTGCACATGTAACAAATCAGGTTGATGAAATTTGTTCTGGAAAATGATACAGACTCTCAGTGTATGGGAACCAAGGTAATGGTATTGAATTTGATAAAGCTACATGGATTTAAGAGAATTGGAGATTTGGTTCAAAGCCTTAAAAGCATTTACTTTCATAACTGTTCAGAAGAAGAAAAAGGTCTGGATTTAGCACATGCTATATAAGAGAGCAAACAATTTCCTTCAAAGTTCTTTCTAGTTTCTATTTTTGTTGTCATTCTATATGCCATACAGTTAAAAAGTTTAGAAAATTATAAGATTATAGAAGAGAAACTATATATGTACATATACTTGAATGCATATCTTATCTATAAAAATAGATAAGATTGTACAGATCACCCTAACTTAATTTAATCAATTATGGGCTCTACATTCTGACTCATCAAGGGAACCAAAAGTTACCAGTGTCTTAGGAAAAGATGCAATGACTCCTTCCATATGGCAGTTTCTAAGCAGAACTGAAATTGTGGTCTGCAGCTCAGCCTGGAAGCTGGGTGGAGAAACCTTGTCACACTTAAAGTAGAAGCTCAATCAGCTTTTTGATTTTTTATTCAAGAAAAGAGGGACAGGATTTGTGTAAATGCCAACTACATAAGCCAGCAGGTTATTGAATACTACCTTTATATTCCTTTAAAGTGAGGCAAACTTCACAGAAGAGTCTTCCATTTGTAACAATAAGGGAAAGGTGAGAATTGAATGGTCAGGGAGTGGTACTGAACAACATATCCACTGTCACCCCACATCTTCATCTTTTGGTATGTTTGCAACTGTCCCTTCAAAGACATGCAGGTGAAAAAAATTTCACAACTAAATCCTATACAGAAATATTACCATAAAAGTCACATCAGATCGCTGGCTGGAACACAGTGCTAAAAATAATGTGTATTTTATAGCTTGTAACTCATGTATGCAATAGAAAATGAAAAGTATTTTGTAACAAAAAAGTACTGACACATTAAAAACAGATTTTCATCGTAAGAAACAAAAATTGGTTGGTCACATCGAACACATCACCATAACTTGTAGCATCCAACACTCATTACTTATGCTCAACAATGACTACCAGTTAACTGAGACAGCTACTAAAATGGTTTTCCTTGCAAAATCTAAGGGAGAAAAAAAGTACGTGTTTTAAAACCTTTGTTGTTGTTAAGTTAATAAAGCATTTCTGCTCAGATCAGTTGTAAAACCTGTCAAGTGTGTATTTCCCTTTTGGACAAAAGCTCTAAAATTTTAGTCTCTGTTTCTGTATGTACCCTTTTCATGTTTCTCCTTGTTATCTCCCAGAATGTAGTTGGTATTTTTAATCTTTATTGCCACCTCTAAGTCTTACCATGGTCTGCACCACGGGCTGCAGGGGAATCCCTACCTCAGCACCCAGAGCACCTCCTCTCCCTCCTGCTTTACTGGCTTCGGTGTCTGCAGAGTTGCTCCTCTCACATATTCTCACTCCTCTCTACAGCTGAAAGAGTTCCTGTACAGCAGTTTTTACCCTTCTTTATCTCAAGTGCTACCACTGTGACTGATGGGATTGGCCTTGGCCGCTGGTGGAACTCTACACTGGCCTAAGTTCTATGCCCAGCCTATAAGATTTGGTTTATAACTATGCCACTACTTTGGTCATTACACAGTGAACCCCATGCTTGAATACTTCAGGGCATGTCCCCTGATTGTTCAATCCTACCTGGAGCACAGCACAATCTCTCTTGGGCTGGGCAACCTGCCTACACTCCCAAAAAGTTAAGGGAATGAGCAGGGAAAGCAGCACATGCGATGCTCAGCCTGTGGAAGTGCTCCTGTGGCCCACAGATCAGGGCAGAGATGTGCCCTTACCCTTTTCAGTATCCTGATAAATAATTCACAGATCCAAAAGATTAGTTCTAAGTAGGTAGAGTGAATCCACCTCTACTCAGTTATCTTTCGTAACTCCCCAAGTTGTCCAATTTTATGTCACTACCAGGCTGCGCCATTACATGAAAGGAACATTTAAACGTTAAGTAGAACATTTGTGAATATGCAAACCAGACACATGGGAGACTATTTGAGATTAATTATTAAGAAATTATAACTTTTACACCAAGCTCAGAGTTATTTCACTTTACTAATTTCTAGATTGCTAGGTATCTAGTATAAATTAGAAACCCCCCTATATTCAGTAAGACATACAGGCACACAGTAAGAATATTCACCTGCATTAAATATCTGTTTTGGAAGATGATTATAACTTAAGAAATTATTACCTAAATTGTAGAGGTCTAAAATGTGGTTGGTTAAATCAGATCTAAGGTCAACAGGGACTTCCCAAGAAGCACAGACTTGAACAATATTTAAACAATGGTCATAAATTTATGCTTGCTTCACCCTAAAACCTAAGAAATAATTTGATTCCAAATCAGAATGAAAGTAGTTTGATTTTTACAAACAATTTTGTAATTCTCTAAGTTCTTATGAATATTTTAGATAACATCTGTAATTAAAGCCACCTTTGAATTCTTCAGGAAAAATCTTAAACCATATCTTAGAATCATATCTTAGCCTCATTTCTGGACTTGACAGATTAATTTATTTATTTGTGTCAAGTCCTTTATTCACTTTTTAATGGACTAAAACCTCATTTAGATGATGCATTTAAGCATCAAGCTTGCTGACATGAATATCAATATTTCCTTCAATACAATTAGTTAAACTAGATTAAGTTACATTGAAGTAGTGTCAATTTTATCACGCCGCTATAGATCATACTATCAGTGCTGTCAAAAGTTTTCAATCTTGCCTATTTTCATTAAATGATAGAATAAAAAGGAGATTGCATTAATAAAGGCCAGTAATCTTCATTTTTGTGTCCCACCCCTATAATGTATTAACAGCGCACAAGGCTCTGCTGCTCTGTTAAATGAGAGGGAAGCAAAGCCACACACCAGACCCACATGGTAACATCCTCTACGGCAGTCAAAATAAGCCTGCTGAGATTTTTGTTGTGTTTCCCACTGTATGATTAAGCTATTCTTCCCCTTTGCCTGCAAGCTAATCACCCAACAAAACTGAAAAAAAAGGGTCATAGAAACAGATGGGAAGCTTTCAACACTTCTTGGGCTTCTGACCACAGTCTTTCTTGTTTTCTGATTTAAATTCAAACATTTCTCATTTTCATTGAACTCATCTACTGGAATTTTAAAGACAGAAAAGAAAATTCATAGATATAGTGGGGGATGCCCTCCGCCAGCCCTTTTTCAGGCCTGCTTTACAATTTCAGAACCTCCTGATAAGCCTTGACTGAAATAGCTGGGTATGAAGTGGGCCTTGACCACATCAAATGATCCATGAGTTGGGTCTGATCACACCTTGCAGGATAGAGGTGGGATCAACCAGAAACATCAGCTGTCCAGCCAAGGAAACAGAGGACAAACTATCCTTCGTAGCCATGGTAAATCATTTACCTGAATCATAGCTCAACTGGAGTGGGAATTGTAGCTGGAGTGGGACTTTGTCATTGTTACTGCACTCCGGGCAAAAGGGGACATTGTTGGCACTCCGAGCAAAAGGTGCAGTAGTTATTGGCATGGATTATGGTCAGGATGGAAACTTACCAGTAAGTTAATCATCCTGTGACCCTACAAACAGCAGTGCTTAGCGAGGCCCTTTTCATTCTCCTGGACAACAGCAGGCTGCACCAATACCTCCCTCTCACTAGGACACCTCTCAGAGCTCCCAGGCCCCCAAGATTACAATATTGGAAGGACCATCATTGATGATGACCTAGGCTGATAACCCCTCACACACAATTCTTCAAGGGGCAATTCTTGCCTATTGGGAAACACAAAAGGAATTGATGCAAGTATTTCACTGAAACTGACTGGAGTTTTCAATAAGTATCCTTACACTCACAAAAATAGGTGTACATATTGTTTTACCTCCGTGTATGTGAACTGATTTTGGTATGAATGGTAGTATCCCAAATCTATAGTTAAATCATTATGATAATTGTAGTGAATCCTATTAAATCACTTTGTAAGCAATAAAGTATTCAATAATTTAGTGCTGATAAAGCATTTTGCATCCTTACCTTTTCATATATCATTTGCACCCTTACTCTTTTTGCATTCCTGGCTTCAATGCAAGTCATACCAAATTGCCTCTAATTGGATTTTACCTTGCATGCTTTCGTTTTTGTAGTAACTAACAGAGTGAGCCTTTCCATCTAACTCTGTAAAGCTGTAGTTTCACAAATTCACATGAAACCCTACTTTTGCCAATACATTTGACAGTGGTTCTTTAAGGGATCAAACCACTCATTTGTGACGGTAGACTGGCAATATGCAATGAAGATACAGTGAGGCAAAGTCAACAGATATCTAAAGTGCATTCAGCTCCTGTGGTTTTTCACATCATCTTGGGTGTCTCAGAATCTGTTTCCATTATACAATTCTTTATTTTCTACCAGGACCATAGCTTCTCTCTTAGAAGGATAGGCTGGGAGAGTTGGGCTGTTCACTCTTGAGAAGAGGCAACAGAGAGTGGACCTCACCAATGTCTGTATCTGAAAGGAGCATTTCAAGGAGATGGAACCAGGTTCTTCTCTGTCATGTCCAGCAGTAGGACAAGAGGCAATGGGCAGAAACTGATGCACAGGGAGTTCTGTCTGAACATGAGGAAGAACTTCTTTAATGTATGGCTGACTGAGCAGTGGAACAGACTGTCCAGAGAGGATGTGGAGTCTTCCTCACTGGAGATACTCAAGAACAGTCTGAGTGCAGTCCTGTGCAATGTGTTCTAGGATGATCCTGCCTGTGCAGGGAGTTGGATCAAATGGCCCACTGTGGTCCCTTCCAACCTTATAGTTTCTGCAATTCTGAGCACAGAAAAAACTTTTTTTTGCACAACAATAGTAAACACAGTAAGCACAAATAATGAGACAGAAAAATAAGGTTAGGGTTTCTACTGCTTTACATCTTGAAACAAAATAATAATTATATTTAAATTTAAATTTTAAATTAAGATCCTTATTAGGAGCAATAAGAAATTCTCCTTCAAATTTACTGCACTCAAATTAACCTTGGGAATGGGAAAAGAAATACACTAGGACACTAACAAACTTCCACATAACTTTGGTGAAGATTGCAGAAATAATGTTCTGAGAACACCCAGTTCTATAGGTATTTGTTCACTTTCACAGATATCCAAAACATCTTTCTCTCCATTCAGATGTGCATATTATCGCAATGAATTTTTTTGGAAATTAATAGCTAGACACTTTCACAGGAGCTCTGACATATTCCAAGTTTTCTAATTCACCCAAAAGTTTCAGACAACAGTTCTGCTAGGCCAAATATATTCAATCACATTTAAGCTTCAATTTAAGCATATTTTGCAAAACTTTAATAAATAAATACAACTTTACATTTTCTTCCTTCCATAGTACAGAGAAGTTTTCATTTATATATTTAAAAGAATAGAATTTAATAGAAGGATTTTATCAATCCTCATTGAAACTAATAGGACTGAGGATCAATCAGGATTTTTATATTTGATCTGCACAGCTGGATTTTGTAAGTTATTATCATTGAATTAAAGACAATGTTTGACCAACATAGATAATAGGAAAGAAGAAAAAAGCCGCAGGAGCTGAGACAAGTAAGGTGACAACCAAAAGAAACAATAAGAGACAGAGAAACGATGAGAAAGGCATCTTTACTTTTACTGCTTTGATTTGTGCATTGCTTACAGCAGCAAAAAGCAAACAGCTAAGCAATGAAGCAAGCAGCAGCACAAAGTGAAAGCAGTGAATACAAGCATCAGTTTACTGTGGTGTATTCTGCTGACTAATAAAGGGAACAACTAATATGATTTGGAATTTACTGTGAAACTCTTGAATGGACTTCTCATTTTCAATGTACTCCAATCTTTTAAAAAAAGAATAGTGTTTGTTTTTTAGAGTGATGTATTTGTTCATTTCACTGGAAGAATAAACTGATCTTAAATTCAAACTGGTCTCATAGAGGAAAACTAGAGGACCATTTTTCTAATTAGAAGCTATAAATGACACACAGATCTGTATAATAGACTAATTCAGGTCATATCTGTTTTAAACAGGATTTCATAAATATCATTATTTAAACCTCTTGAACAATAAATAAGCCTAAAAGGAAAGAGTCTTCTTTTCTAAACTACCTCCCCAGAACCAAAATAGAATAAAAGTTAATGCAGTTATCCTCTGGGCAGCTTTGCTGGCAAGCTTTATGGTTTGTGATCGTAAAACATCTCAGTAAACTGAATTTTAAGTAGTTGAATTCTAGTCAAGAATTTTTTATCCCACTTAGGAATTGGTTCATAGTGACAGAATTTATTCCCCTGGTGAGCTCAAACATTGTCAGAGAGGAAAGGCATTTTACTTTCTGCTGATCTGCTTTTGAATATAAAAAGGCATTTACTAAAAACGATTATCTGAGTCATTTAAGATATATAGTCTTGAGCGCTAGAATTTCCTCTGGTTTTCTCTCTAAATAAAAACAATTGGAGAGCTGCTCTGGTCCCAACAAATCCATAAATATCCCTGGCAAAAATAAAACTTAGGAAAAGGGAGGGGGAAAACATGTTTTTTCTATTTTGGAGAGTAAAAAATGAAAATTCAGGGCAGAGACTTTAAATATCCTCTTCTTTTTCCAGTAGAAGGAAAGTCTCAGTCTTTTCTTATACTGTTCTCTCTCATTTTTTTTCCAAGGCTGAAAATAATGCACACAAAAGCTTTTGTGTAATGGTTTCTTCCTATATAAAAGCTCCACCAAAGATGCGTATTAATCTCCGGGTAAATATATCTTTAAAACAGGAGAAACAGTCTTAAATTAAAGAGAGTGAATATTTATGAAGAAATTTCCTAGGGCTTCCAATTTATCAACTTTTTTTTTCTTGGTCCAAAAACCTCAAAAGTCTGCTGAAGTTTACTGGATGGGGAGTAATTTATTTATATATTTATTGTCAAAGGCTGGACCTGAACAAAGAATCAATACAAATAATACAAATATCAACTCTAACCAGCACCAAATAAAGATTTCAGGCATATTATATCTTCTTTCACTATATCTGAGGGTGAGTAGTCAGAAAAGGGATTTATGGTAATGTTTTGCACTGGAGGAACCTGCCAGCTACACTGAGTATAATGAGCTTCATGACATTCCTCACACAGCCTTGACTTTCTGTGTTGGGTTGACCCTGTTGGGATGCCAGGTTCCCACCGAGCCAATCTACCACTCCCATCCTCAGCAGCACAGGGCATGGGGAACAGGAAATAAGATGGAAAAAACAAATGCCCCTCAATGCCCAAGACAAAGGCAGTTTAATAAAGTAAAAGCAAATTTTGTGCATGAAAACAAAGGAGAAAATACTTTTTATTCTGTACTTTCCATCAGCAGGCAGGCAATGCCCAGTCCCTTCCTAGGAAGCTGGGCTTCAGTACATGGTTGCTTTGGATAGCAAACACTGTAGTAACAAGTGTTTTCTCTTCCTCCTCCTTTCTCTCAGCTTTTATGGAGAGCAGATGTCATATGGTGTGGAATATTCCTTTGGTCAGTTTGGGTGGGTTACCCTGGCTGTGTTCCCACCCAGGATCTTACCCACCCCCAAGCTACTAGTGATGCGTAAATATTGGAGAGACAGTGCTGATTCTGGGTCAGGGCTGCTCAGCTGTAGCCAAAACATGGATAGTTATCAGCACCTTTCTTGCCACCAATGCAAAGCTCAGCAATGTGAGGGCTGCTACAGGGGAAAAAACTTCATCTCTGCCAGACTAAGTACATTTTCATGTAAGAAATAACTCCTTTGGCACAGGCCCATGGCAGCTGGAGGAGGCAAGCAACTCTTTGGGAAGACACATGAGAACACCAAGAATGCAGACACTATTGAAGCACAGTGAGAGTGAATCTACACACAACCTGAGAAAAATACAATGAATGGCATTGAACTGAAAGATATCTTCTCTTTAATGTGTTCACTTTTCTCTTCTTTCCTTTCTTTTTTTTTTTTTTTTTCTTTCTTCACTTTAATTGATTGGGTTGTGCAGTGCTATGAGCAAGCTCTCATTTAAAACAGATTTCTTACATAGCAAGGTCAAGCTTTGCTGCACTGATAACTCTGAAGCGAGCTTGGCTGGGAGCCCTCAATCATGGTGGCGTGTGGTATTTTCAGGGGTCCCCCATCATGGGGAGGAAAGATGAATTTGACTTTATGGTTTTAGAAGGCAAATTTTTTATTTTATGGCATTATATTAAAGAATGCTATACTAAAACTATACTAAAGACTAGAGAAAGGATACTTACAGAAGGCTTAAGATACTAATGAAAAACTCGTGACTCTCCAGAGTCCTGACGCAGCTAGATCGTGATACAATTCACATGTTGGATAAACAATCTCTAACTACATTCCAAAGCAGCAAAACACAGGAAAAACAAATCAAATAATTATTGTTTTCATTTTTCTCTGAGGTTTCTCAGCTTTCAAGGAGAAGAAATCCTGGCAAAGAGATTTTTCAGAAAATATGACAGCAACAGTGCGGTTTTATTATTTTGTAACAGGATATCAAAAAAGAAAACTGGAAATCAGAAAAGAAGTTTCTGAGAAGCAAAACTATTGGGATTGTCAGGACTGATTTTATTGTCTGCATCTCTGTTTTGGGACATGTTCTGTATGCATATACAGTTAGATGAACATAACTTTTTCACATACTTTACTTACATATTTTACTTTACTTACATATTTTTCAATGTACATGTGCACACCTGTGCAAATATGTTTGAAAACAGAAGAAATGTGCTTGCGCCTTTGCACACCTATGTAAAGCTATAATGCAGACATTTTTATGCATAGGAGAGAGGGGAAATCCTAATATGCTGTAGTCCTATATCACTTTGTCTCCAGGCAAAGTGGAACATTCCAACAAAGATATGTGCCTGAATGCGTTCCCAGATTTTTTCATATATTTATTTTTATAGATGCATACATGTATGTGCATAATGAATTATGAGTATAGATCTCATTTCTTTAATATCCCCAAACTGCTGTATTAAAATTATCATCCTACATTTCCACACTTGAAAAAGACCAATCATCTACTGTCTATTTTATATTCTCCCTCATATTCAATTCAACAGTTCATCAATTAATTTTGTGGGAAGCAATTATAGCATTCTACTGTTCCAGACTCAGTCCAAACCTTTTACATTGAGTCTTGCCTTTACTGCAAGATGGAAAAGTTCAATATTACAAAGTAATCATTCTTACTGAGTAATAGATATAAAAAATTGATGTTAAAAGATGCAGTAGCTAGAGATTTTACTGAGACAAAATCCTGAGATGGGCAATAAATTATTTCAATGCAAAAATTGTGAGAATACTTTTGCCAAATTCAAATTTCATCTTTCAGAGTCACAGGCATGACTCCAACACGTATTTTCAGCGATGTTCACAACATTTTTCAGAAACAATCATAAAAAACCCTCAAAAAACAAAACAAAGAAAAACCTCCATATAAATATGTTTGTATCCAAGAAAAATGAGCCACAGAGAAGAGCTGAACTTGTAACAGCATTACTTGAGAGTTTGGCTAGAGACAGCACAAGTAGATACTCTTCACTGAAAGAGCCTTATATGTGAAAATATCAATTGCTAAAAATGAAACCGTCCTTAGAAAACAAAAGTAGCAGGAGCACAGAAAGCATAAACAACAGAAGACTGAGACTGCATTTTCAAGCAAAGAGGGTTCAGATCCAGAAAATTTCTCGGTAGCTGCTCTGGTACCATTTCTAGATCAGCCTATTCTTAGCTATTCTGTCTAGGAGTTTGAAACACAGTGGAGAGTTTCTCTTAGCTTTTCCTGTTGGAGAATTGTATAAATAATAATCATTGTGACAGGCACATGAACATCAATTTTTTCTACTGTAATGTTATATCTTCCAGGCTGCTCTTTCTTTCTTGAGATGAAAAATGGTGTAGAAAGTCACTTAGGAACTTTTTTGTCCAATTTTTCCCAATACTTATTTTTCTTTCTATTCAGAATTCATTTTAGCTCATTTTTTCTCACTTTTCTCTCAAACCCACATACTGTCGGTTAATTAAAGCAAACACCTTTAATTATCTGGAATAAAAAAAATTTTTACAAATTCTGCAATCATTTTACTTAACAGACACATCACAATCTGTGTTATGAATAAGTCCAAACTGTGACATTCTCCTCAGGTGTTTTGAGCATTTGTGAAACTTCACAGAAATCTCAGATGAGGAATGGCTGTCAAGATTTTGTACATTTTAACATCAGATTTAAAAAAAAAAATCTTAGTTTTTCAGCCACTTTGACTTCCTGGAGTGTCCAGAGGGCCTTTAGAAACAGCCGAATCCCCAAATGAATGAGCCTGAGAAATGGCACTGTGCTTTACGCTGGAAAATGCTCTTGAACCCTGACTCATCAGTTTTTTCCAGATTCACTTCCCATATTTGCTGAGAGACAATCTTGAGCCTGAAAATTATGTCTTCACTCATTCTGCTCCACACTCAAAACCACCTAAAGAGAAGCCCACTATCATAATGTGGCAGAAGTCTTCAAGATTAAAAAAAAAAAGACATAGATGTTCCCAAATAGTATGAAGCCTGAAAGGTGTCTCCAGTAAATGAATGACTGGACACTAAATGATAGGATGAAATTATGGGACTTAGAGGTCTCCCCTTAAAGTTCTCTCCCTTTTGAAAACAGCAAGTGGCAGACAAGATCAGACTATAAAAATCACTGTCTATCATGGATATGAGTAAAAGTTCCTTCTACAAGATGCTATTTATTTTCTTTGAGGTGGACTTAGAATTACTTTATGTCATATACAGTTACTGGATTTAAATCCTAATCAACATACAAGAAGATAGACACCTTTTTGCCTTCCACAGTTCCTTTTTATAAGCCCTCATCTTTATCCACACATTTCATAGAATTCATTTTAATTAGCAATGAAAGTCTCTCACTTTTCTTTTTGGCACATATAAATGAAAATTACTGGTCTATAACAGAAATAACTATTCAAAGTCAGTGTTTGTTCAAAAGTTAAGAAACATTAATATTAGCCAAAAATACTGAAATCTATACTATTTTTGCATTCACAGAACTCAGAGATCTTAAGCTTCTTTCCTACACGTACAATAAAATACTCAGAGGTACTAAGCCAAGAGAATCAGCTTTTCTGAGTCATTATAAAAAGGTAGAAAACAGTCCATGTGGCATAATTAATGTCTTGGAGCCTGGTGAAAAAGAATCATTTGTAGACTAAATGAAAGCATCAGAGGCAGAGAAGAGTGTTGCTGTTGATATGCTGGTGATTCTCTGCTAAATTTGAGTGCAATGTGTCTGAGGAAATGGGGAGTAAGTTAAAGCAGCTGTGAAAGTGGTGTAATTGATGTCAAGGTCAGCGCAAAGTTGCTTTAAAGACATTTCAATTCCCACTTCTGTTCTGAGAACAGTACAGGATTAGCAAAAAAAAATTTGAGCTTTGTAATTTCAACCCAAACAAACTGAAAAGCAAACAAAAGAAAACAAAAAACAGACCAAAAAACCCAAACCCAAAACACCAAAAAAACAATTGTTTCTTTAAAGATCACAAAGAGTTAAATCCACTGTTCTCATACCAGGTCATAAATTCCTCCCTTAAGCCTTTTTGGGCAGTAGCTTATTGAGTCTGAAATCACAGTGGCTATGGATAAAGATTCGTCAGTGAGCTTATTACAAACAACTTTGCATTCAAGTCCTTCATTTAGATTTCTCAAACCCAATAACTGAATACCCCAGGCTACAAACAGTTACTACGCTGTTTTAACCAACAAGCAAAGACATATTAAAAAAAAATCTTTATCTGTCCGCATGGAACCAAAAACAGGCAAAGCAAAACATCAGGACACGCACCCCAGTGGGATTTAGTGGACTACTTCATCAAAGTAGACTTAAAATAAAAAATTGACAGAACAAAAACAACATCAAAGAAAACAGCCGACCAAAAAAAATATAAAAGGGACTACAGATATTTCTCTTTTTTTCAAACCATGTAAATATCAAGTCTTTTTGGATCTCAGTTGAAACTAAGTTGTAAGAGCTACAAAAGGAATGGTAGCAACAGGTGCAGGATATTCAAAGGGATGAGTCATTCCTCTGGAAAAGACATACTTTAACATGGGTAGCAGTTGTAATTGCACTGATTTTTTTGGTTGTTTGGTTGATTGCTTTTTTTCCAGGAAATCTTTCATCACCTTGAAAGAGCTTGTGTGTAGAAAAATACAAAAATAATTTTTATTTGCCTGTCCATTTTCTGTGACTTTGTACAAAGAGGAACACCTCAAAAGAATGTTTCAGATTATTACTAATTATCCAGAGGAAATACAACGTGGATGATTAAGTATTAATATTTTTCCTGGAAACATAAGGGAGCAGTATCATTGTACTGAGCATCTAGAAGCAATTACAGCTTTGTTTCTTGTGTCTGCCTGTACATGTCTCCCTTGTGGTGTGGTGTCAGTGTGCCCTTATTCCAACACAATCCCTGGAGGGGAGATTGGGGGGCAGGTAGTTTAATTCCAGGATGTTTAGTTTATGTGGGATTAAGAATAAAGTACAAGTCTCCAAAAAGTAGGAAGATACAGCTAAGTAGTAGACAGTGCATCTTCAACAGAAGTTACCAGCACACTAGGAAGTCCATACAGTTTTAATTAAAATGTGGCTTAATTTGACAGCAAAAGAGAGGGAAGGAAAAGAGAAGGATCCTTCCTCTGAAGTCCATTTTTCTTGCCGTCATCCCTACTGGCATGGGGAAGGTATGATCAGTGTCACATTATGCATACAAAGAAAAGTGAATACCTAACTGACTTTAGGTGATTAATTGCCTGATTCTGAAATTGAATTACCATTGGCTAGCAAATTTTATTATACACATTTATGCTGCTCTGCACCTTTTCTGCATTTTACAACAATTCTTAAATTAAATTTCAATTTGTTTACAAGTACATGGATTACATACCTCAATACAGTACTTGCAGCATAAAGTTACAATAGCAAACAAATTATGGTGATAAGCAAGAAAAAGAAATTTATAGTACAGCAATGTAAAGTATATCACAGCAAAAGAACAACATATTAAAGTCATTACCTAAATTCAACATTAAACCATATTCTATTTTTTATTAATAAAAATTTCACTGACTTCAGTGTTCTGCCTGAGTGACAAGTGTTGCATCAATGAAAATTTAAAATGTTTAATTTTACTTTGAAGATCAATCATGATATCAGTCACTGAAGATTAGAAGTGACAATGACTTCCCTATTAAGAGAATCACATTAGTTCAAAACAGATAACAGGCACAAGGGTTTTGTTTCCGTATTTTAGTGTGATTCTTCAAAGTATTGCTGGTAATTTTAATGAATCACATGTTATCAAGCTCAAGCAGAATGTTCATCTTAGCAGTGTTAGTGTATTTAGTGGATGGAGTCAGTTCCATTCAACTTAATAATTGGTCTCTGAATGCATTAGTGAAAAGAAGGAATAAAATATTTTTCAAGATATTTTGTGTATCATCTTGCCTTTGCAATCCTTCAGTTAAATTACACACATCTCTTGCCTCAGTTACTTTGAGCACATTCTATTCTCATTAATTTCACTCCTAGCACTCCTAGTATCTTATAGCCATATTTACTCTCTATATACATCCAAGTATTGCATAATGTTATATTTGTATTTGAACCCTGAAGATCTAGCCATTCTGTGAAAAATATCAAACTCAAATTATGCAGATAAATAATGTCAAAATTTTGGCATAGCTAAACCTTGGTGTAGTTGAACACAGGCTGACTCTGTGTCAGTTTTTCTTTTATAACAAGGGTTAGCATTCTGTGCCAGCATCAGCCAGCCCTGGCCAGAAATGAAAACCACTGCATCAGGCACTGTGCAAAATGAGAATTTAAAAAGTTGGGTGCCGAACAAGTTGCTGCCTCCACTTACTGCTTGGTAGATTCTGCAGTCTTAGAGTCAAATATGTAAATGTGTAATTTTTAAAAAGAGAGCAATTTATTTTTGAAAGCCTCGACATTTAACGAAGCAGTAGTCAGTGATAAACTGCTCACAAGGACTGCCAGCAGGCGACTTCACACACTGTAAGCACTTTACTACTGAGTGATTAATACTTATCACAAGGGAAAATAATATGCCATCCTTTCTTGCTAAGAACATAAAAGAAGCTGCTCAGGTCACCAGGAGCAGAGCTGTGGACATGGCCTCAGTAGTTACAGCTACACTGAGCTGCTCAGGTCAGGAATGGGACATGATTATTGAAAACGCTAGATAAAAACTAATGCTCAAAGGCCATATAGGTGTTAGCTGAGTAAATGAATAGTCAGACTACTTATGAACTTCATATTGATTAGAATGCAAATGTCAGCTGGAATTAGACTGTATGAGAAATGTTTTATGTCTCTGTTATGCAAATGATGCCTTGACAAGTCATTCAAACACTTGCTCGGCGTCTGGACAGCTCACACACACTGAATTGAGTTCTGGACCCCTCATTTCTAGGGCGACTCCCTAAATCTCAGTAGCTGACGTAGCTTTTGGGAGACATCAATAAAAACCACTGGATACATATTTGCATTGTTTCAATTCAGACCAAGGGCCATGTGAAATGCAGCAATGAAATGTCCTTGCTAGCTCACTGTCCTGCTCATGCAGAGAAATTAAATCCCTCAGCCAACAGTATTTCCTTTGATTCTTTACTTCAATTGGTGATAATTATATATATACATATCTCATCATAATACCTTGCAATCTTTACATTATTAACCTTACTAGCAAATGGTCCTTCCTTTTTTACAGGTGAGCAAATTGAAGACTAGATCATAGCAAATATTTGGCTGCTTTAAGAACAGGTAGGTATTAGGAGTGTGGGTATATGTGGCAACTTCAAAGTCAAAAAGAAATCTTTGGCAGAGCAGGAACTGAATTAAAGCCCACTAGTATTAATTCTGGAACACATTTCCTTTTCTGTTGCATTATGAAAGGAAGGTTCTGCCACATTATCTGTACAAGCAACCTGCTGTACCATTACCAGTTATCTTAAGTTAAGGCTGTTATTTGTGTTGTCACTGCCTGCACAGAATAAAGACAAATCCTATCATCAAACTCAATTCCAGCCCTGTATGAATGTAAAACTTGAAGGGTATTTTCTGGGCATATCAATGCTTTTGTCTGATGTCTAATAGGTTCATATTATCTTCATTTCTCAGTTGTAATTAAATGTAATGATTGCATATTAATTTTTATTTACAAAGGCAGTTGCTTGTACAATAAAATTTGATTTAATCGATTGAAGGCTCATTTAAGGGACTTTTGAGGACCAAATGCATGTAAACAATGCTCTAATCAGACATCAAAACATGAATAAATCAAAGTAATTAAATCAATGTAACACTAAGAAAATTGTGAACCAGACATATTTTAAAAAATAAGCAATAAAAGGTATAATTTAAGATCTCAGTTAAGAGAACGGCTGCAACACAGATTGCTGTATCCATTGTTACTCTCATTAAATAACTGTCCCTGATCAGAGCCCTGTGATCATGGTATTGTAATTATGAACTGAGCACAATATCTTCCCCAAAACAGTTCTTCAGTATAAAATGGAAAAGACCATGGAAGAAACCAGAAATAGCTGTCATGGTGGAAAATTATAATTTCTCTATATGTTCAGAATATTAAAGCCATAAATATTTTCTGCATCTTACAATGACACAAAGAGAAGTAGTTGAAAGTTCAAACTTTCAACTAGGACAGCCAGAGTAAAGTTTAACAATCTTCATCTGTGTGTGCTTAATCATAGTGCTTTGTGAAAATAAATCTCCAAGTATGTAATTAAATTGAATATTTATTTTCTCATTCTTTTTTGAAAAGAGTATTTCACCTCTCACACATATCTTCACACAAGAAAAAAGGGAAAATATATGTTCTTCTCATAGATATTTATCTGTATGTTTGCACAAACTCTGCATCCAGGTGGCTCCAGTCATGACCAGTGTCTGGAACCAAGGTCTGCATGTGTAACCAGTTTAAATGCCTTTTGATGCATACCCAATGTAAAAAAACTTGAGATGCAGCTGTCAGAAATAAACCACTATGATGGGTTCTCCCCCCTGACACTCATAGTGTCAGGTTGTTCATAGCACAGTTTCATTTGTACTGTGACATCTCAGTACGTGTGGAGGGCAGGTAACAAGAGCTTTCTGCTGGTCGTGTGGACAGAAGGATGCACAGTTGTTTGTTCAGATGACGAAAATCTGATATAAATAAGCAGTCATCACTACAACTGAAAATAATCCAATCCCCCAGGCTATGTCCCCTTTCCTCCAGCGATCCTTTCTCTCAGTTTCTATCACAAAAGAGAGGGAACCCACAGTCTCATTAAGGCCAGGATTTATCACTTCTAGCTTTAGGTATTAATGACTGAGGCCAATTTAGAAGCCTCCTTGGCTGTAAGGTACCTTCTACAGTCAGTGGAAACAGGCATCTACTGAGAGCTATTTAGTACATGTAAGATAAACTGGTTTTAATCCTTCATCACCCAGTGAAAAAGATGGGAAAACACCTGTTACCTGACAAAGGGTACAATGGGTACAAATCCAGGTCTTATTTCATATCCCAATTCATTCCAAGAACCCATGTGGGAACAGAAAAACTGGTGTGTGTTTGCAAATTAGTGAATGGCACCCAAGAATGCATTTTCAGGACTGCATCCCTAGATGGCAATGCTCTTACCTATGAAGATTTTTTTGACCTTATGCCCACAAAAATGTTTCTACCCAGGTTCATCCCAATGCAAATATGCTTTGAGTCACAGTTTTGTCAGTCCTGCCCTGATGTATCCTTCCTCCACTGTCAGCTCCTATGTTCCACAGTCTTTGCTGATAATTTCCGCCAACTTAATGGATTTGTTCATTCCCCTGCCCCCAACAGCTTCTCTCCCACCTCATCTCTGGAAAAGGAGCTTCCTCAGCACCTCCACTCCTAAACTGTGCCTTACTCAGGAATGCCACTCATCCTTTTTCAACCTGGATGGTAATGCTCTACTGAAGCAGCTTCTTTACTTGCTCCAAATGCATCTACCTGCTTTTCACATTGAAGTTCTTTTCCCTGACAGTCAGCATCCAATTCTTTCTCTTTTCTCCACTGTTTTTTCAATCCTTTTTTTCCATAAACATAAGTGAGGTTTCAACAAGCCTATACAACATAATTATCAATTGACATGAGGCTAGATTTCACAAACAAATTGGTAGGCAATCCACCAGTTCACAATAGTAAGCCTAAGATAAAATTCTCTTTTCAAATAAACTGACATGGATTGGTTGATATCAAACCTGAGAATTTAGACCTTTATCAGGTTAAAAATGAAAGCTTAACAGATGGCTTGTTGGAAGCTATCTTACTCAAGACAAAATGTCAGTATATTGTGATGAATCTTTAATATAAGCCAGAAGATTCTTGGAAATTTTTTGCAGCTATTTGCCAAAATAACCTTAGGTCTTTTGTGCATTTTCAATTTTTTTGCTCAACACACACCAAAAAATATGGATTATGTGAGTACTTTTCAAAAGTTAAAATAGGAGAAAAACACCTTTTAGCAAGCAACTTCTCTTACTAACAGTAAAACATGAAGGGATTCTGCACCTGAAACCACTTAATGATTTTATGGAAGCAATAAAATAGCTTCAGGTGTTTCTCGAGGAATGAGTTTTAAAACTGGTGGGGAGAAGATCCATCAAAAATAAATCAAGGCTTGTTTTGCTTGTGCCACGAGAAGTGTGTGTAATAGAAAGTTATTAAGACCAAAGCTACTTGCTGCATTGCCTCAGAACACCATACAATTGCCAAAGCATCCTCCAATCAATCAACCATCAGCCCCATTTCTCCTTGCCAGCACTGACAAGTCATGGTCTGACTGTAGATTATGAGATAAAAGGGAGCCAGTGGCTTTGTTTCCGTCTTTATTAAATTATTTGCAACACTCTGTTCTGTCTCCAAGACAGGTGTGAGCTGATAAGGAAAACCTGCACTTTCTGGAAAATTATTTCAAAACATAGATCAAAATATAGTCTGATGTCTAGGCAAGGTGTTAATTAAAAATGCATAAAAACATAATGGGATTTGAATTGTCAGATATGTAATAGATGAAATAATAATATTCAGCCTTAGAAGAAATCTCATTTTTAAGATACCTACAGGCATCTCTGTTCTTTATTGGAAACCACATATGAAAATTTTTTTGCTATATACTTTTTTCATAAATTCACTAAAAATTGCTTCTTTTCCTTCTTATTTATAAATTAACTACCCTGTTTGACCCTGAGATCAGCTCAGTTTGTTAGAGCATGGTGCTAACTACAAGGTTCTTGTGGGTTCAATCTCCATACAGGCCATTCTAATCCTTAAACACACGGAATGTAAGGATTGTCAGAATAACTGGTGTAATTTTGGTTTTATAATACAAATCTGGAGTCATACCACAAAAAAAAACCCCAAAAAACCCAAAAAAAACCACATAGAAAAATAGAATTCCAGATTAAAGTGACTGCATTTTATCAGTTCCTCCTTCTCTTGTTAGTCCTGTAGCTATACCTGCCATGGTCTTCCAGTGAGCAGATGCACAAGAAGCCTGGAGGGACCATAGGCAGGACAGCTGACCTGAAATTTCTGAAGGGATATTCCATACCATAGAATGTCATATTCAGTGGGCAGTTGGCCAGGAATCTCTGATCTCTGCTTGGGAATGGGCTGGGTGTCTGTCCTCAGGTGGTGACCAACTGTTGCACATTGCTTGTTTCTCTTGAGTTTCGTTCCCCTCTCTCTCTTTTTCATTACAAGTATTATTATCAGTATTATTAGTACTGTATTATATCTTATTAAAAATATTAAGCCATTCTTACCTCAACCCACAACTTTTACTTTCTTTTCTGATTCCCTGTCCTACTGAGGTGGGAAGCAGGGGCAAGCAGGTGAGTGGCTGCATGGTGCTTGGCTGCTGGCTGGGGTTAAACCATGACACCTGTACATTTTGGTCAAATATAGCTGTGACTCTGCCAAAGGTATTGGTCTTACACTTGTTCATCAAGGAAATGTCTATGAACACAAAGACCTGCTCTGCCTTTGTTCTGCTGGACAGTCTAGACACCTGCAATACCTTAAGGTATTGTTAAGGTGTCATAAAGAGCTTCTCCTAGATCTCCATTTTACAGGCAAATGTGCTTTTCAGTACTTTTTTGTCAAGAGTGAGATTTGAACAGCATTTCATGTAACCAAGTTGAAAGTAATTTCTAACTGCAGTCTTTGCTTGCAAAGATTTATGAAACTTTTTTCTCTTTTCAAGGCTGTATTTATTTTTATTCATTTTGAATGTCATCTGGTCAAATAGCTCACTGGGTGCACAAAGAAGCATTTGAATCCACAGAAAATTTCATGCATGTTACAAACTCTTTACAAGAAAAAAATACCAGAAAATTAGGTGAGAAAATAGTCCTAGTTCATCAGCAAAGTGTTGTGATGAATGTAGTTCCACTCATGTACGGTATACGCTCAGGACGGTTCTGATAAATCAGTAATATCAAGACTCTGTGGGAGTCTTTGAAACACAGAGAAGATGCTTGTTAGAGGATTCTCACTCTCTCTATTTGAAATGCGTCAGAAGTTCATTTCAGCTACTCAGCAGATCCTTATTTAGCACGGACCTGCCAGCTTGGGCTTAGTGTGTCAGGGTGCATCAGTGTGTTCAGAAAAGTGATTTATTGTGGCAGAATGAATGTCTAATTATGTGCATAGTTTACAGTTTTTCAACAGGAAAGAGCCCAAACAAGTGAAAAGCTAAAATGAAATTTATTTATTCCTGCCAGCATTTACTTACATATGCCTGTTGTTTTTTCCTTTAAATTAAATTATTTTCCCTCCCTCTCTCCTCCTGCCTTATCAAAGCTATATTACATTACAAAGTCTTCCTTAGCTGGATATGTTTTTAAAAGCATCTCTATGCCTTCTTCCCACGAAACATCATCTTAATATTTTTTCTCATGTATGCTGACTGACAGTTATTTTCAGTATCTACAATGTTATTAGTTTCACAGACATTAAACTTAAAGGAGAACTATTATTAAATCAAACCATTACAGCATATAAAACACTGAGTTTAAATTGCCTTTAACCTTGGGTTATTTCCTGAATTATACAATTTTTAGTTTAACTCCAGCCTTTCCAGATTTTCAGTCACTGCTTCCCATGGGCAAGGCAGATGTTCAGCCATGTCCAGGAAAGCAGGGCCCCATCACATGTAATGGCTACTCAGAAAGGCAAACACTATTGCTCCAAGTGTCTCCTCCTTCCTCCTCCTTTCCTCCAGTTTATGTGCTGAGCATGATGTCCTATAATCTGGAATGCATCTTTGGTCAGTTGAGGTCACCTGTCCCAGCTGTGTCTCCTCCCAGCCCCCTGTCTTGTCCCCAGCACGGCAATATGAAAAGCAGAAAAGACCTTGACTCTCTACAAGCACCTCTTGTTTTGTTAGCAAAACCAAAAACATCTCAGTATTATGAGCCCTGTGTTCACCACAAATTTAAAACTTAACCCCATACTAGCCACTCTGAAGAATATTCACTCTAGCCCAGGCAAAAACAGCACAGTTCTGAAGACAGAATTGTTAATTTCCATATAGCGTCTTACTGCAGTCCTCACTAAAGTAGCTCGCAAATGTGAATTCATTTATCTTCACAGTACTCATGTAAGATAAGTGATTATTAATTTCTACATTTTATAGGGGCAGGGGGAAAAAAATTAAGACAAAGGTTGTCACTTAGTATGCCCAGTTTAAGATATTTGTTATTCCTTTTCACTCTGTGCAGAACATTTACAAAGCCTAGCTCTCAGTTGTTTCAGTTGCTGCTGTGAATACTCAGCAATTGTGTAGATCCAGGTGGAGGATGCTAATGAAAACACAGCTAATGCCTAAACATAAAATTAGTGCCTGCCATTGTAGAGTTTGATTCAAGCAACTTACCCATAGGAACACTTTTTCAGCAGCAGGACGGAAAATAATTCTACTTATGAGCAACCAATTGCCTTGACTCTCCCATCTCTTCCTACAGTCCCCTTCCTCACTCATATTTAGTTTTCAGTAATAGTAACAAAAGCGCAAGCAATGCCAAATGAGATATTCTGGGGGGTTTGGGGTGGAGTTTTTTTTGTTGTTGTTGTTGTTGTTTGTTTGTTTTTTTGTTGATTTTTGGTTTTTTTTAAAGCCTACAGTAATCTTTTCTTGTAAGAAAACTGAAACCAAAGCTGGGAGAGATGGAGCTCTGGTCCGTATAATGCAGAATTGAGCAGCCCCATATTACTCCTGGTTGGTATGACCAACCACCTATGCTCTTCAGTCCTGTGTACCCTTTGGGAAAACCAACACAAAACCACAGGCATATGCATCTGTAGCACACACTGAATGAGCCCAGTGTGCTTCTGATATCTCAGACCAGCTCATTCTCAGAGTAGCTGCTGTGCACCTTGCATGCACACATTGTAGGTCCAATGTGTTCAGAGCAGATTGGATTACAACTACATGTCTATTGTGACCTCTACCCAGGATCTGGAAAAGAGATGACTGAGAGGGGACCTCAGCAAGGTCTGTCAGTATCCTGTCTGTCAGGAAGGGTGTGAAAAGGATGAAGTTGGACTCGTTTCAGTGGTGTCCAGCAATAGGACAAGAAGGAACAGGCAGAAACTGATGCGCAGGGAGTTCTACCTGAACATGAGGAAGATCTTTACCATGCGGGATTGCCCAGAGAGGTTGTGCTGTCTCCCTCACTGGAGATATTCAAGAACTGTTTGGACACAATCCTGTGTCATGTGCTTTGATATAACCCTGCTTGAGCAGGGAGGTTGGACCAGGTGACCCACTGTGTTTCCTTCCAACCTTGCCCATTCTGTGATTCTGTGACTTTGCTCTGCCAGGGGACAAAACCTTAACTCTGAGGCAACTAGCTAAAATGATGCTGTCTGAATTTTTGGTCTATTCACCAATTCTACTCAAATCTATTGCACCAGTCTGCTGTTTCAACTCCCAGGATATTTTCAGTGAAGTCTACATAGGGAAAAATGGGTCATGAATAGAAAAAATAAGCAGAATACCTGCTTTTAATGGTAGTTTCATTAAAAATTTAGAAGACAGTCTTCTTAACATTTGTTCTGTTGGTGGTAAAGAAAACATCTCTCTGAAAACTGATGATTAAGAAAATAATATTTTGTAAGAAAGATCAGAAATATTTTTTAAAAGTTAGGATTACAGAAACACTCATCTAAATGTTCACCCAAAATTAATTTTGACACTTAGATCAAAGGGATTTAATTTTCAAGTCTGCAGACCAAGAAGAAACACCAAGTGTATTCCAAGAGCACATTTATCAGTTCTAATTCATAAGCAACTATTAAAAACATAAGTAAATGTGAAAATATATTCCAGATTTTATGAGAGGTTTTGAAAAAAGGCTAACTTACCAGAAGGTCATTAATGTTAATTCTCTAGAATAAGAAATTATCCCTGGTTAGGCAGATGCAGGTGATAAAAAAAATTCATGAACATATGAGATTAAAGCATTATAGTAAAATTCAGAAGTAGTACAAATACTAGTCTTTTGCAGCACTTACTTTAAGTCCCATTTGAGATAACTAATTTGCAATGGGCAGATGACTAATGGAATCTAAGCTAGTGAAAATTATCCAGTGATCACAATGTAAATTTGCACCTTCACACATATCTTTGTTAAAAATATGAAGAGAGCAGACATTTAATTGTAATGCACCTAGAGATTTTATATCCTGCCTTCAGGATATAGAACTGAATTAAAAAGAACTCAGAATGGTTACCAAAAGAAATAAAAACTTTATTTTTTCCTATTGGTTTTGTGATCATTTAAATGTTCTGCTGCTTTCCACACCATAAGAGTGAAACAGAGAATGATGCAGGAAGAAATCTAAGATGTTCTCCTTATCCAAGGAAGCAGTCTTCCTGAGATATTATGTCAGATTTATTTTGTTTCACCACAAAATACTTTTTTCCCCCAAGAAATTGCCATTAGCCAGCAAATTCTGTGTCTCAGAGGAAAAACTTGCCATGGGGTGATCAGTAGAACATCGCTTCCATTACAGACAACTGTCCTCGTTACAATAAGTACAAAATTTAGCGGAATGCAGACACTACCTTGAGGACACCTCTTTAAAAGTCTCATTGTGCATGGCATCTCCTATGTGAGATGCTGTCATCCCTGTGTAAGTGATGTATGCCCTGGACTTTTGCTTCTAGCTTCTTCCTTTCAAAACAGGTTCAGCCGTACTCAAACAATGCATAGTAGGTGTTTGTCAGATCTTTCAGTAAGACTCAAAACTGATAGAGATCTCATAATTTATTTGATAATGTACTCCAGAGGTGTAATTCTTAAAATAGGACAATTATTTTAGGAAACTTTCCTTCAACAGAAGTCTGCTGATCATTATTGTTTCTCCAATGGTACAACATGTAATTTTTAAAAATGTAAATAAAGCTAATTGCAAAACAAATTAAAAACACATGATTAAAAAACTTTTAGAACAGGGGTTTCAGAGCAATTCATGTATTTCTAATATTTTCTCATCTTAAAGAAACAGCATTCAGGCTTAAGCAACTGAAGTGTGTGAAGTACTAAACCTCAGCAAACAAACCAGCATGTTTCAACGACTGTGGCTCTACTTAAATTCTCCATTTTTCCCCTCAGCCTGCATTAAGATCTCTCCACGTAGGCAGCGTGGGTTCGTTCTACCCATGGTGAGCACCAGCTATGAGCAGCGTGGTGGCACAAGCACATCATGCTCTGTGCTCATACTGACGTAATGCTCAGCATCCCAGGGGAATGCATTAGCTGACGTAAGCATTACCTTAATGCAGATGTATGGTGCTTGCTCACAGCTGAGCAGGTCTGGCAGCTCTAAGTGTGGGCAAAGTTATTTGTATGTGCTTGTGTGTCTGTTTAAAGATATCCCAATTTACACCAAAGCTGTCTTTTTCAGACAGCACAGAGTGTTTTTAAGAGTCCAAGTGAGAATGGGAAGTGTGCAAAACTGAGATACTATATGTTAACAAAAGCATGTATAGTACTTGAGGATTGTAAGTAGAGGGGTGCTTATGTAGAACTAGAGATATCAAGAGGTATAAAGTGATAAGGATGAAAGAAAATGAAGATTCCCTCTAGACCTTATTAATGTATAGGTATCAGGATTCTCATAAATATATTCAATAGACTGCTGTAAAGTTCAGTTGGAGGTAAGGATAGCAAGCAGACTGTAGTGTGAAGGTGAGATAGCTAAAATTAGTTTACAGAACAGTTAATCTTCCACTGATATTTCTGAAATTCTTTGTAACTGTTTTTGTCATTTTCTGATGCCCAGTAATTTCAGCCTTGTCCTTTATATGCTGATTGGTTCTTCAACTCATAATCCATTTCCATCTTTAGCTCTTTATTTTTTCACACAGCCTATCCAGGGCACCTAGGAACTTCTCTATCAGTGTGATGCACACTCCCATCATGCAGCCAGCCATAGCAGTGTGACAGGACTGCCATTAATCAAAATTGACTGTATCTAGAAGTGAAAGTTGAGCAGGAATTCTGAAAATAGTTGTAACAAATTTCTTCCAAAGCTCCTGTAACACTGGGCACTGATCTGGACACAAATGTCTTAACTCATTTAAGCATCTTAAGAGTTATACCAAATGGGTAAGGACATTACTTAATACTGCTAGTTGCCTTTGAAGGACCCTTACTGCTGAGGGACTTCACTGAAGACCTCACAAATTCCTTTGTTTCAGTGAGTTACCTTGGTGTTTATTAATTGACTTGCAAAGAAAAAGAGATATTTTTAAAATAGAATTCCCAGTGTATTCCCCAAGGAAAGATATCAGCTGAGACAGCAGGGTTAGCTCAGATTAATTTACTTAAACACTGAACTCTGAATATCAATGCCATGTCAGAGTCAGGGTAGCTTTTGGACAGGAAAAAGTAAAGGGTCAGATATTCCAGTACCTAGGGAAAAGATTGAACATGCATAAGATACTTATGTATAAATATTTTCCTTTTGCACCTTTCCCCACTGCTAGTAATTTTTCCGTAATAATGACGCCAGCACAAACAGAAAGGAAAAGCAAATAAATACAAAATTAAAGACTATTCCAAGCTATAGTATGTTCAATGTACTAACATTATGGGAATTACATGTCTAATTAATTTTCTTTCCCAAATCCTTTCTTTAAGAAATGGCCTAAACACATGTTCTACTGTCTATTTATACATCTGCTGTGAAAGCATTAATCAGTGATTACAACTTTGCTGATCTGCCAAGCACTTTAAAATTCATAGTGTTTAATCCCTGGGCATTGTTTTCAGCCTGCTCAACTTTTTTCTCTTTCTAATTGACAGATATCTAGCGAGGGGCTTTGCTTATCTATTACTAACTTCTTCTATCCATGATCACATGACATAAATGGCTTGTAAATACACACTTATGACACTTTGCAGTGGGACCTTCAAACAACAGTCCTGAATTTCCTTCTTCTCTACTTCAGTGATTAGCTGGGAGTTCAAGGGGATCTGTGATATCTGCCCAGTTCACCATTTTACTGGCATTTTTCTAATTTTTTTTTTCTACAAAATGTGGGACTTCCAAGCCCCCATTGGGAAGCTTGTCATCCAAGCCTCTCAATGAACCTAGTGGTGAGAAAATCTATAGAGATCCTTCCTAAACTCCTTTATTCAATGATAAACCAATAATTAACCTGTCTTCTGTAAATCTTAGTGTGCAGAGACAACTCACCATCACTCAAACTGCCATCTTTCTTTTTGTTACAGGGGATTTCAAGCCATTTATGTCTGCAGTTAGCTAGTCAACCTGAAAACTATAAATGGGGCTTTATACTGATAGCAAACTCTTTAGAATACCACCATCATGCACATACCCATCCACATAAAAAAAATCAGGACAATTTTTTGTATTTCCAACTGGAGAGCCAAAAGATTCTTCTGTAAAGTATTGAGTTGTTCTCTTTCATGACTTCTACCTGCTGTTTGTAGAAAATGAAATAATAAATAAAAATATAGAGGCCTACAGAATAATTCTTTGTGTCGAGCTGGCACTAATTCCTTCTTGCATCAAAGAAAAATACAATCCTCTCTCTTACTTTATTGCCCAAAATTTTAAGGCTTATCACACTACCTGACTTGATGGTCTGCATGAAAGTGGGTTGAAATAAGATGAAGAAATACAAAAAGTAACAATTAGTGGAAGAATCTCCAAGCCAGAGGTAGAGTGGTAGTCTGATAAAGACATTCTTAATTGTGGTGAAAAGGCACACACATACTCAAGGGTTGCAGACTCAGGATGAAATGCACATCAGCGCATGTACTAGTCCCTGTTGTGGAACTGGCAGGATGTCAGTCTCATGCATTTAGTGCCCCTTTGTCTACACTTCCTACCACCTCATGCCATTACTCAGTCTGTGCAGGATTTAGACACCTCTGCAGCTGCTTTGGCAGTAGACAATCCTGGAAATGGGAGTGGCTGGTACTCAACTGCCATAAACCTCACCCCTCCTATGTAGCAGAGTGCATTGTAAGCAAGAATCTGCTACCAAAAGGAAAAGTACAGCAGTTGGGGACATCAGGAATATCTTATCAGGAGTGTCATTGCCAAAGAAGGTGTTTACTAGTTTATGCTACTTTTAATTGGTTCATGTGGAGCATGCCACGGAATCTTAGTGAACAGCAATAAATACTTTACTCCTAAAACTGATAGTTTTAGCATGGAAAGATGCTTACAGAACACATAATACCATAATACATGAACACATGCACTTTGTATTTAATCACTGCATGTCTCAAGAGCAAGACCAGAAAAATATATAATGAATACAAATTCAATGTTTATGAAATTTTATATAATAAAAAACTAGTATACAATTAAAATAATTTTTAAAAAGGAGCATGAAAGAACACAGTCACACATTATGCTGCTTTAAATCAGTAAGCATGGAATGTTTAGTCACCAACAAGTTCTTATTTTGCAAGGACACGGGAATAGGTGGCTACACTTTTTTTTCGACCCTGAATCTCTGATTAGCCCAGGGGACAAGTTTATCTAGAACAGAAACCCATGAGAATCCTAGATATATGTTGTGTATATAAACATGCGTCTTATGTTTTAAAAGTCTCACAAAGGACATAGCTGGAATGGAGAATACGTCACAGGTTTTTTGTATGGCCATCTGGAGACAAGCTTCTGCCCCATCCATGGGCTGAAGCACACCACCTTATTTTCTCTTCCTAAGCCTAGGACATCAGGAGTAAGATTTCAAGAGACAGTAGAAGAAAATAGGAAAAGAAAGGATTATTAAAAGTTTAATATTGTCCTAAACTGACCATAATATATTCCTAGAATTCACTGCTCTGTTTGTAACTCCCTTGAAGGCATTACATAGGTGACTGGTTGCTGCGCTGAGGTGAATTTAAAAGGAATTGGCAGAGCACAGTCACAGATACACATCATGATGCAGCTCTGCTCCATTTTACTGTCAAATGATTTTACTAATGCTATCAGCATAAAAAATCTCTATGAAAACACAAAAAATTGTGTCACATTCTTTAAACACCTGTATTTTATGCGCAGGCTCATTTTATCTTATAAAGTACAGCCACACATCAGACCATGAGGAAAGGATACGGAGAGCAATGAGTGAGGACAGAAGCATAAGTCAGCTATAGCAGCCATCTCTTTCTCAGGCTGATGTTATTTAATGATCTACATTGAATCATCTCAGAAATGTGGAAGAGTTGTTGGAAAAACAATGGAGAAAGTCTGGCAGCCTAACTAGTTGCAGGGAAAGGGCAGTAGTCTTTTCTCTAAGTGCTGGTCAGGAACTTTTAGAAGAGTAATTAAAAAGATAAATTTCTGCTTTTCATAAGGAAAAGGCTGCAGAAGATATCTAAAGGCAACTTTACCAGAAAATCTAAAAAAATGGAAATTTCTGCTTAGGAATAAGAGACTGTGTCATCACAGAAGAGCTAATAATAATTTGTACAGGAATGAGAGTCTTCAAGATGGGATATCTGGACCATCTCTTTGAATCTGAATCTTCCCTCTGAGAGCTGAAGATGGGATTATGCTTTTGTTCATAAATTTCAGCCTGGTTTTGGGACACTTTCACAATGAAAGATTTTTTTAAAATATCAAGAGGATTTTCTAACAGAGAAAGACAAAGAGTCTGATTGGGTTTTTAGGATCCAGTCCTAAAGAACATTTATATTTTTCTTCACAAAGTGAACAGAGAAAATCTAAGGCCTTACCATTCCTCATCAAATTATTCTCATGTTCTGGTCAGCTTCATAAAACACAACACAGACAAGCAATACAGAGAAATAAACACCAGAGAATGTTTAATAACTTCCTTTATCTATGCATATGTTATTTTTTGTTACCTCCATACACATGGAGAAAGACATAAAACATTCATATATGGTTTTAGTTTAGTCACATGATGCAGCCAGTTCACAATGATTTTCCTATTTAATATAGTGTAGATTTAATCTGATGGTTAGAAAACTGCCCTGTTTAAAACAAGGTTCAGGGCAATAACTCTTGATTCATACACTTTCCTTCACTTATTTATTCTCTAATGAATTGTGTTTCTCATCTGCAAAGACAGAACACCTTATACATACCAAGCAATGCATGTGAAATAATGCTAGAGACAGCCTAGCTATAATGAATAACACTATATCCAACTGTAATTCCCAGATGAAAAGTTAATTCAATATTGTACCAGGTTCAGCAGATTGAAATTCTGCCTGTTCTGAATTATTCCACACACATTTTTATGAGATACAGTGATATTTTTGTGTTCAGGTTGATATATGTGACATTTCTTGCAAAAAGAATTGCTACTGTCACTAATATCCCTTGCTGCTTTACACATTGGCTTTACCACTGATCACCACTTTTAAAAATTCCTAGAAAAGAAAACCCAGATTTTCTGTATTCCAGTGGTGTCTACCTATTAAGTTTTCACTTAATAAGTTTTTGAACATATATAAATTCATATACATATCCAGAGTACACTATTAGTAGCAATTATATTGCACTATGAAGAGATTAGGCATTAACTAGATGATGGTGATGGCTGGCTAAAGCTTCAAATATGAGTTCCATGACAGAAGCAGCTCACCTCAGTCTGTAGACTGCCTTGAAAAACTGACCCACAGAACTGTCACCTGATACAAGTTCAGACTATCTCAGCATACACAAAGATATTTCCCTGTATTATTTTCAGACTATACAGATCATGGGTGGGAAACATTCAGTGCCTTACTGGATAAAATCAGTCTGAGGCCTGGTGCTTTCAAATTTACGAAATTGAGATTTTCCGATCGCTTACACATTTTATACGGACATATTTCTTCATAACCTGCACAGAATGACCCTACTTGCTGCTTCTTTGCTCTTGTCTGACAGACTACATTTATCTTGACAAGACGGGTGTGCAGCTGCATTCATCCACAAAGTAAAGTTGAGACAAGTTAGAACAAACTTAGTCACTGACTTTGTTTTGCCAGGCCAGCTCTTTCTCAGGAGCACTGAAGTGGGCAGACACGCTCTAGTATAATCCAGAGTATGGTTAGAGGGCTCTGGTAACATTTAACATATTATTTTTGGGTTTTAAAACATGTAAAAGTCATTAACCCCTTTAAGACTAAGGAATAAAAATAGTTATCATTATATATGTATTTATATTTGAGCAACTGGTCTGGAAAACCAGCAATATGATTGTATACTTGTTTGAATAACAAAGATTTTTTACCTGGTAAACTGATCTGTAGCATCTCCTTGCTGGTCAGAGATATTTCATAATAACCTGATGATAAATCTCACCACGCTGGATTTTTGACTTATATTATGATGTTGTATTAACTACAATATCAGAAATAACTCTTCAGGTTCACTCTTATCAGTATCTCTGATGTTTTACATGGTTTGGCAGACAATACTACAGAATCCTTTGATTATTCTGATAATTAAAAAAAAAAGGTAAAAAAAATTAGCTGAATGGAATGAATGAGACAAGATCACTTAAATCTGGTTACATTAATAAAGTACACTGATACACAGTCCAAGATGGCAGCTAAAACTCTTGGAAAAAAGGAATGTGGCCAAATGTGTGGTGATGCCAAGCTATTCTATTCACACAACAAAATATTTTTAGCTTTTCATTCTTCATATGAATGCATTTGAAGGAATTTTCTACTTATAAAACTGAATTAATAATGTTATTTGCTTTATAAGTGTATGCAGGTTCAACTCCTGCAGCCTTTCAGAGTCATTGACCATCTCATCTCTGAAACTAGACATGGCATTAAAAAAAGAAGGAAGGAAGGAAGGAAGGAAGGAAGGAAGGAAGGAAGGAAGGAAGGAAGGAAGGAAGGAAGGAAGGAAGGAAGGAAGGAAGGAAGGAAGGAAGGAAGGAAGGAAGGAAGGAAGGAAGGAAGGAAGGAAGGAAGGAAGGAAGGAAGGAAGGAAGGAAGGAAGGAAGGAAGGAAGGAAGGAAGGAAGGAAGGAAGGAAGGAAGGAAGGAAGGAAGGAAGGAAGGAAGGAAGGAAGGAAGGAAGGAAGGAAGGAAGGAAGGAAGGAAGGAAGGAAGGAAGGAAGGAAGGAAGGAAGGAAGGAAGGAAGGAAGGAAGGAAGGAAGGAAGGAAGGAAGGAAGGAAGGAAGGAAGGAAGGAAGGAAGGAAGGAAGGAAGGAAGGAAGGAAGGAAGGAAGGAAGGAAGGAAGGAAGGAAGGAAGGAAGGAAGGAAGGAAGGAAGGAAGGAAGGAAGGAAGGAAGGAAGGAAGGAAGGAAGGAAGGAAGGAAGGAAGGAAGGAAGGAAGGAAGGAAGGAAGGAAGGAAGGAAGGAAGGAAGGAAGGAAGGAAGGAAGGAAGGAAGGAAGGAAGGAAGGAAGGAAGGAAGGAAGGAAGGAAGGAAGGAAGGAAGGAAGGAAGGAAGGAAGGAAGGAAGGAAGGAAGGAAGGAAGGAAGGAAGGAAGGAAGGAAGGAAGGAAGGAAGGAAGGAAGGAAGGAAGGAAGGAAGGAAGGAAGGAAGGAAGGAAGGAAGGAAGGAAGGAAGGAAGGAAGGAAGGAAGGAAGGAAGGAAGGAAGGAAGGAAGGAAGGAAGGAAGGAAGGAAGGAAGGAAGGAAGGAAGGAAGGAAGGAAGGAAGGAAGGAAGGAAGGAAGGAAGGAAGGAAGGAAGGAAGGAAGGAAGGAAGGAAGGAAGGAAGGAAGGAAGGAAGGAAGGAAGGAAGGAAGGAAGGAAGGAAGGAAGGAAGGAAGGAAGGAAGGAAGGAAGGAAGGAAGGAAGGAAGGAAGGAAGGAAGGAAGGAAGGAAGGAAGGAAGGAAGGAAGGAAGGAAGGAAGGAAGGAAGGAAGGAAGGAAGGAAGGAAGACTGGAAAATCATTCCTCATCTTTGCTCAGGAAGTAGCTTTTTAACCTAATGCTCTAGCAAAATAAGTGCATCAGTCCAAAGGAAGAGCCATCTCTAGCTCTCAGGTTTACCAAACAGACCTCAATTAAATACAATAATAAAGGAGACTTTTTGTTGTCTTACTTCTAGGAAGTCAGAATGCCAGTTGTTGTCACTGTCTCTGAAAAGGCTGGGAGTGGTTCAGCATCTGTTTAGGTTACCTGATTATCTCCAAAAACCCAGCTTTGGAAAGGCTGGAAAATAATGTAGCCTTTGTGGAAAATTAATGCAGTGAGAAAACAAAAGATGAACATAAAACCCAGTACACTGAATCCACAAGTGAATAGGTTCAGAAAAAGTGACAACAAACAAAAGTATTCCTTTATGGAAAGGCTGAAGCCAAAAAAAATTACTTAAATTAATTGAAAAGCAAATGATAGAATTAGAAAGCAAAACAGACAGAGACAGGTTATGCATGCTGACTTTAGATGAAAATGCCTTAAGCTATCCCAGCATAATTTAGAATGTATTGGATAAAATGTGCTCTAGTTTTAGCTGCTTAAAATTATCCAAAATCATGATCTGGTATAATGTTTGCCAGAATTAAAAGTACAAAGCTAAAAAATTTCCCTTCCTTTCTTCAGTTCTGAGAAGAAAGGAATGAAAATAAACTGCACTGAAATTCCACAGATATTTGTCTTGCTTGATGCTTTAAGTCACATAGCACTACTGCCTGTTTAGAAAGAAGGAATATTACACGTAGTGTGGAAGTGAAGACTCAGAAATAATATTTTTGTACAGTGGTTCTTCTGGGAAGTGAAAATCTCTTCCAAAAGCAATAGAGAAGGTTGCTAGAAAGTGTGGGATGTCAAGAAAAGTTGCAAGTTTTTCCTGCGTGTGACTGTGAATTGTACTGAAGTAAAGCATGAATTCAATTAGTATTTAAGATTTCATCTTATGTTCCCTTCACAGGACATTTCAGAAACAAGCCTTTAAAGATTTTGCTGAGTTTTTATTGGTTCCCCATTTCAATAAATATTAACTTTAGCAATTTTTCTAAACTGCCTTTCTCTGTATGTCAGCTGACTGCTTTACATCATTTGATGTTTGTGGGGCAACAAGCACCAGCATTTCACAGAGCTTTAGGAGAGCTGTACTCCCATCCCACATCTCATTTCGGTTAGGGCCACCTACATAGTGAAGTTGATTGGAAAGCTTATAGGACAGGATGTTTTGGAAATGATTGTGTTCAGGAAAACAGCAGGCACCAAGGTCAAATTGTCAATCAAGGTCTAAAAAAATACAAGAAAAGAGAGATCCAGAGAAAAGAAGACTCAAAGAAATATATGTGCTCAACATATACATGAAATATATGGTATCATTATTCTGTAAGGAAACAGTGCAAATCATGTGTGCTGCATAAGTATATACATTTTGGAAAGATAAAAGGACAGATTATATAAATGCAAATTACATTCATTTAATCCTTCATCATAAACGATGGCATCAGAGATGTCAAATGAAAGACCATTCTTTTTCTTGACTGGTGGATGAACTGAAACAACTCTCTCATTTTTCTTTCTCAGTACTGATAGTAACAAATCCTAATAGCATTAGGACTTTCATGAACCATTAAGATTTCAAATTCCACTGTGCATGTTCACATTAAGTGGTATTTTAGTGTGTCCAGAGCTGAACAGTTATTGGGAAAATTTGCAGAATAAATGCAGAGATGATGTAGATTATTGAACTTACCTTTAATAGAGGGTTTGAATGCATTTTAAGGGCTTTTAAAATAAACAACTTCTAAACAAGGAAAAAAATGAAATATGGAAATATGACAGGGAAGATTTATGGGGTAAAGTTTTATTTAATAAGAAAATAGGAGAGACTGAATCTTGTCTTGAAAACTTATGTTACATGACATACAGTAACTATAGTACTACATTATATAGATGGATGAATAATTTATTAATTTGTATGTGTACAAGTGTATTTCATCAAGGAATGAAATGTTTATAAGGAGAAATAATAAATATTATCAGACCACCTATGATAGTTGAAAAAAAATTTTAAAACTTTCAGACTGAACCCCTTTGAATAAACTATGTTGTGTAGCACATTAACTATACACATATACACACTTACACAACTTCAAATGTCATGTCTACTGTCCTCAGCAGTTTTCTGCTTCTTTTGCCACACATAAAATTCCACAAGAAGAAACCTAATAGATGCTATAAAAATAAAAGGAGCTTTGAATTTGGGTGAAAGAGCATATTTTTGTCTCCTAAACTGAGCATAATGGGGTGCCTTTGAATAATTCACAGTGGATGACATCACCTGAGTCCTGCTGTAGTAGTTTACTGAAGCTGGAAAATAATGTGCTTCAGTCCAACTTTGTTTTATAGGCATTTCTTATGTCAAGCAGCAGCATCTGTCATTTCCATCAGGAACCATCCAAAAACAAAAACAAAAACAATTTAAAATAACAAAGCCCAATAACTGTGGAACAACTTCACAGCATAATATCATGCTTTTGGGCACTTTTTCACACTTTGTGAAAAATGGGAACTCTCTTGCTTTTGCTGGCTTCTACTTCACTGGACATACCCAGAAATCTCAGAGAATCGCTTGCTTACGAGGTCAGTGTCTTAAAGTTCTTCCAATATCCTAGGAGGTACAACAAGGACACACTCATCCTTCTGGACTTAGTTTTGAAATAGCAACGTGGCTTCCACCTAGGAGTTGCCAAAGGGAGGAGGCGTTTCCAGACAAACAACTCAACCACAAAAAAAAAAAAAAAATAGGATACAATAAAAGCAAAACTCTGGAACTGTTTTTCAGTTTCTGGGACATCACTGAATTCTTCTTTATCCAATAAAGTAAAAATAATGCATTGTCATTACCATGACTTAGGGTGGAGTCAATGAGAAAAAAAATTACTGGACCTTGATCAGAAAGCAGTACCTGGAATTCCTGAAGGTGTTTTTACAGACCTAACTGTACATACAGAAGTGTTGATGAAGGAATTATTTCTCCATCTCTAGCATTTTTTCTAAAGTATATTAACCTTTCATTATCAAGTACCTGTCTTTTCTGAAAATTTGAATATTCGAAATTTTGTGATGTGCTTTATCCTTCCTTTGGTTTCAAACAATACACGAATCACCAAATGAGAAAAGTGAGAAATATGTCATCTCCTTTACAAACATAGAAGCAAAAGGCTTTTAGCAGGGTCAACAATCTGCCACAGGCATCTACTTATCAGCTGATAAAAGGACACTTCCTTTGTGGAATTCGATTAATCCCTTTTCCAACCTGCCAATAATGTCGTTCTATAGAAATCTAGTTTTATTTATTTATAGTCTGCAGGGTGTATTTTCTTCTCCGCCAATTAAATAGAACAGCTCTCTCAGGTCAACAATATATATGAAATTTCAATAAGTTGTCATGAATGCTGTATTTGATGCTCGAATTAAAATATGCTTTGCAACATAAAAGCATACACATTAAATCAAAAAATGTATTTTAAATACTCTTTCACAGTTGTAGATACATAAAAATTTACCCATACTGAGAATGCGGGGCTGGTTTTCCACATAAATGTAGGAAGACTTATGTGCTTAAATTTCCATTTGGTTTTTTTGAATGATCATCTCATTAAAATATACAAAGTACGATTCACCACAAATCCCATGTTTTTACTACTGAAGCTTCAAGTATATTTATCTAAATGTAGTTAATAGATATGGTAAGTGCTTTTTTCTCTTTTGAGTTTGCAAGTTGGTTTCTTTTCAGATATTGAATGTAATGTCTATTTAATGGACTGGAAGGGGCACTGAGCAAGTTCACAGACAATACAAAACTGGGAGGAGCTGTTGACTCCCTGGAAGGCAGGGAGGCCTTGCAGAGTGACCTCAACAGATGAGAGGGCTGGGCAATCTGCAACTGTGCGAAGTCCAACAAGTACTGGATTCTGCACCTGGGGTAGGGCAGCCCTTGGTGTATGGGCAGACTGGGGAATGAGAGGCTAGAAAGCAGAGCCATGGAGAGGGACCTGATGTCCAGATCAGGGTAAAGCTGAACCTGAGTCAGCAGTGCCCTGGCAGCCAGGAGGGCCCAGAGTGTCCTGGGGTGCATCAGGCACAGCATGGCCAGCTGGGCAAGGCAGCGGGGGATTGTCCCACTCTGCTCTGCACTGGGGCAGCCTCATCTCGAGTCCCAGGGACAGCTCTGGGTGCCACATTAAGCTGTTAGAGAGGAGGGCAGCAAAGATAGTGGAGCCTTGAGGGGAAGCTGTATGAGGAACAGCTGAGGTCACTTGGTCTGTTCAACCTGGAGGAGCAGCTGGGAGCAGGTCTCCTTGCAGTCTGGAACTTCCTCATGAGGGAAGAAGAGGGGCAGGCACAGATCTCTGCTCCATGGTGACCACTGACAGGACCTGAGTGGCCTGAAGTTATGTCAGGGAAGGTGTAGGTAAAATATTAGAAAAAGGCTCTTGACCCAGAGGGTGGTTGGGCACTGGAAGAGACTCCCCAGGGAGCTGGTCACAGCACCAGCCTGGTGGAGCTCAAGAAGCATTTGGACAAGGCTCTTCCTGGGCACACGGTGTGAGTTTGGGCATGGTTCTGTGCAGGGCAAGGATTTGGATTCAGTGATCCTTTGGGGTTCCTTCCAACTCATCTTATCCTGTGATTCTGTAAAAAAGAGAGAGAGTGAATCCATATGGTATCTATTCATGTTATATTAAGGCACATTGCACCTCCTAATAAGATATCCTTTGTTTTGTCAGAAGGACCATCTACCTGTTTTGACAGCAAGTCAAGAGTAATACCTGGCTGAACAGATACTCATCAGATTGTCTGGCTTCCTCTGTAGCCAGACAATGAGGCTATTGAAACTGCTCAGTCACTTTAGCCTTCTAATAAATAAAGGATGTATGCTGCAAAAGAATAGTTCATCTCCTTTATTCGAGGAATGGGCGCTGTCTATCTATCTGTCTTTTTTAGCAATGGGATTCACATTGTAGTGGGAGTTGGTATTTAACACAAGTAAAGCTAAACTGGAAAATTTTCACCTGAGACATTTTGCCAATTAAAGATGAAAATATATTTTTCTTTTGGTTAAGTGATGGAATCAACAGAGAAATTATCTGGTATAACAGTAAAAAGAAATTCAATTATTAATATGCAAATATGACACTCTACAGCAAAATTTAAAAATTAAAAATGCAACAGAAATTATGAACCTTAATTAAAGGCTGGTAGTTTTTTCTTCTTTATAATATAAAAAACTGATAAAATATTGATGATAATTTATTAGAGGAGCCTGCTCTGGTAAACTAAAAAAAATTCTACTCTATGAACATTTTCTCTGTGCAATTTATTTGGCCTGTAATTTTTTCCAGGTTTGACAGGAAGAATGTGCATTGGGGCATATTTACTTGAAATTCACATGGACAACTTCCCAGCAAAGAGCCAAAAGGATGACCCTAGTTTCAAATTCTACTGTAACTATCTCTTTGGCTTTCCTTTAGAAGTCCTTCTAAACCCCTGTTCAGTAAACTCGTCTGGTGAGGTGTGTAAGGACTTAACTTGTGCCACATGTTTGAAAATAGTTATTCTTAGTTTAGTATATTAACACAGTGGTATCACTGAACTTTCACAGTTTGGTTAAGTAGCAGTATTGCTCAGGGATGATCTCTGCTTTGCTTGTTACATTTCCACAAAGATAACTTACTTATTCAGAAGAAATATGAATTATACAATAGTTGACAGAAGGAAAAGAAACTTCAGTGAAACCTGAAATGTTGTTATCATAACAGTTCTTTACTTATTACATCCCAGGCAGATGTACAAAAGGGACACTAAAGTGAAAATTTGGATAGTTAGAAATCTTGATAGCTAGTGATTTGAAAGATTCTTTATTTCACAACTTTTTTTAAACATCTCAGTGATGTGTATGTTTATGATTAAGAGGTAACCACAACTCAAGGTAGACTGTCTATACTTAGTAAAGCTAATTTCAGGGAATCATGAAAAATAGCAACTATCAAACTATGGATGAAGTAAGTACAATGTCCACAACACTTTCAGTGTCTTCCTGACTAAATGGTTGCCCAAATGTCCTCTGTAAGAAGTGTTATTAGATGTTTTTAAAGCAATCTCTTGAAGAACTCTTTCATGGTACCCAGCTTAAATGTCAATGTATTTGATGTCAATATATATCTGCCTCCAGATCACCCACTTTTTCTCCCTCTTTACACATCCACCCTTGGCCTTGTTTAATTTATTGTAAAGCAATAAGTACAAACTGGTCCTTCACCCAACATTTCAGATACAGTGAATCATACCCTGAGAATGCCAGTCTCTCTATATTAGACTAGAAAACTTCTCAACAACTGCTGTAAGTCACTGGCCCCAATTCAGGGCAGTGTGACTCCATCCTCCAACCCTACTGTTTTTATCATCCTCTGAAAGGAAGTTGCAGTGCACCTGAATAATATGCTTAACTTCACTAGTCTTATTAAACCTTGTCACATGGCATGTGAGATGCTAGTAAGTCTTTACTGAGTAGTGCACTTCCTGTTACTCATATTTACTGTACTACCCCAAAAATATATAACATTTATGCCGCTGACATACTGAGGATACCATATAAGGACTGGATAATCATCCAACCATTCATACAGTACTGCCAATAGTCATGGTAAGTTCAAATTTCTGGGGGAAAATACATGAAGTAATCATCCACATATAGTTCATGGCTTTGCCTGACTACAGGTGATCCTCTTGTATAATATAGCTTTCAAGATTCTCAACTTGGAAAACCATTCCCGTTTCTCAGCGCACCTAAATATGTGTGTTTGTCTTTAAGCACATACACTGCACAGTACCTCGAGTGTCTTAACCCTCCTAACGACAAGGTCTCGACATTTGCAGTGCTGTAGTCTGACTACAGCTGATGTGGCAATATTTTCCCACTTTTCTTCCCACACTGGTTTTCTCATGTTATTCTCATGTCCTTGCACCTGCCAATTCCAATGTTGTAACAATGCCATATTCTCATGAGAAGCTGCTTATTGGCATGAAGATCATCTCCCCTACCCCTGCCCTATTCCTTGTTTTGTAACTTTTAGTTTATACTGCAGGAATACAGAGCTTAGTGAGTAACATTCCAGATAATGGTCATAAATCACTGACAAGCATTACCCAACGACAGGCAAGCCCAAAACACAGCAAACCAATTTGTGTGTAATGCTTGTACCTAATTAGGCATGCTCCCATCAGCGCTAAAAGCATAATAAACAGGAAAAAAAAAACAGCAAGTTTTTCTGTGTCCTGAGGAAAACCATACAGGGAAAAAGGCATATCAGGAAAACTCATCGCGTTTATCACTTCCCACTACACCATCTCACTGGAAAAGACATGCAAGAGAGGATTATGCTTTTCTGGGGATCCTGCCGCTTAATTTACCAGCTAGCCACCAGGGAAAAAGATTTCTCTCTTCTCCCTTCCTTATTTAATTTTACTTTCCCTGGTTTTTCTCGCATTCATATAGATTCCTTCCTCCCTCCTTTACTCCAAGCAACTTTCAAGTCAATTTAGGCCATCATCTGTGGACCTCACAAATAAAATTTTATACACATATCTCATCATCCTTTCAACAGCACTTAAGTATTGATTTAACATGAGAATCTAAAGATGTTCTAAACAGGGGTAAATTAAACACCTTTAGATGCTTTCTGAACTGAAACTGAAAATCTGATGCAAATCTCACGAGCAAGAGGCTTAGTGATCCAAAGATGGCACCACAGGGAGTATTTTACATAAATAAGCTATAAAGGAGACACATGAAGAGACAGTGGTGGATGAGATAAGGTTACAAACTAAGTGCTACAAAGTCAGAGTCCATCCAAAGAACAGAAAAGGCTGACAGATTTTGAATTATTGGAGTGCTTCCTTGTCTTTACTGCTTTCAGAAACTGCCAGTGTATGAGTACCTGTAAGTCATTAGGTAATGAATGCTGTGGATAATTGGCAAATATGATTATTTGACTCTCTGAACAATCAAAAGAAGTGGATTTAAGTGGATTACTCAGTCTCTATAGGTCCTGAATGAAGGGCAACAGTTATCACCTTGAAGAGTGATCTGCAGATGGATATCAGCATAAGAAAGTACTAAAACTAACAATGGGGAAGGGAAGAGTCACCAAATAAGGTACTTAAATTTGCATGTCTATAGGTGAGTTAAGTGTTTTCAATTGCCATGGTTGTTGCTAGATATTCAGTCAGTAGAGATAGCAGAGCTTCAATGTAAAAGTTGATGTCTATTAGCTAGCCAGATGAATAAACCCCTAGGTTCCACTGCATATATTGACTGTTGACTAGAAAGGAAGTTTACACAACACAGACATCTACAGTTAACAGTCTTCATCTCAAATTGAATTCTGTCCTTCCCACCCCTTGGGTTGCATATAGCAAGAAACATTAAGTACAAAACATATTAATTGGTGTTTCATTAAGTATGGTCATTATTACTTTAAAATTCAAACTTACAACATTGTAGTGCTGGCCTAAAAGATATTTCAGGGAAAAAGAAATACTAAAGAAAAGTCTTCTCAGAAAAATGATAACCTCAGTCCTCTCAGTCCTAAACCAGATGAAGAATGAGTACACACAGTTCCACATTAAATGCTCCCTGACAATAGGGCCATGAGAAATGTTACAATATCTTCTAAGAGATTTTCCATGAGAGGAAATACTTTCACTTTTAAATACATATGTAAATAACTAGTGATAACACAGGAAAGTCCCTTTCTTCCAAGATCATTATGCAAAGATACTTAAAGCCAAATGCTTATAAAAATTCTAAATGGACAACCCATTTGGCATAGTGTCCTAGAGCCACGTGATTCTCTGATTCATAGAATATAATTTTTCTCTTAACTCTGTACATCACTAAACAGCATTCAGAGACATACATGTGATGAAGAGGATAGGATTTGCTTGTGAGCTAGAATTATACATTGTTCCTGAAGCAGTGCAAAACGTGATTTGTCCTTATCTATATTTATGTTTGAGCTGGTTTTAACATTCATTTAGTTTTATCCATTATTGATAGTTTTTGTTGGCAATAAGCAATTTTCGCAGTAGATCAGGCTGGAGAATTTAACACCTGAAAGATGAGCTATAAAGGCATCCAGAGATTCTTAAAACACTTGAACTCTAGCAGTATAAGCTTTTCCCAAGCCATATTTCCACTTTGGTGTGATGGGAATAGTACTAAGATTTTTTTTTTCTTTTTCAAAGTTCCCTTCCACTAAATAACAAGTCCTTTGCACAGGTGAGTGTTAGTTTGGAAATCACATTGCTTTACTCTGTTGTTAATGATGCATTTTAAAATTTCTTCACAAAGTACAACTCGTAAGAAAACTATATGGGTGTTCCAATTGAAAAGGTGCTCCAAGGCACAGCTTTCCACTGCATTTCTCTGCATGGAGATCTGTAAATTGCTGATCAAGAACTGCCTAATTGTCACTTGGTGGAAGGTCCTCAGAAGACTACAGGATTCAACCTCCAATACTTTGTGTCTCTCGTCTGTGTGTCATAGCAGCTACAGACTTCCTGAGGATGTCAATTTTGCCAACAGTTTGTATCAGTTCCTAAGATGCTTCTGATATTAATGTACCAAAAATACTGCTATTCAGTTCAAATGCATGGATGAAGGACTTTTTTTAAAGAGAGAGGGAAAGCATGAAAAAAAAAAACCCCAAACATTTAAAATTCAGCTCAAAGAAAATGCTGGCTTATTAATAAAACCAAGATAAGTCAAAGAAATATTTAATTGGTGAGAAAAGTTGATTGTTGGAAGTATTAGATGAATGAAATCACTGCTCATTAAAGAGAGGTAGTGTACATACCTCAAAGTAAGCAAATTTAAGGGAGAAATAATTTAAGTTTGTGTTTAATAAAAATGACCATTTAAAAGGACCTGTTCAAACCCCTTTTGTCTACGCTGCTTGAATGACTGCCGAGTCTGACTGCTAAAATTCCCAAAATTCCTTGTTGGTCTGCCGTCAGAGGTTGTAGATACTTGTTGCTATGTGAAAAAAAGCACAATGAGCCTCCCTAAGGCCATTCTGCCATTCTGTGCTCTTCTGTGGTCCTTCTGTCTCTTCTGGACTTGTACTTGTTATCTCAGCTTAAATAGATTTAATGGTCACATCACAGTTCCAAGAGGATATCAATACTAGGTAAGCTCTGCTTGGAATAAGAGCAAAGCAGTCCTAAATACCCAGAAAATAAATAAATAAGAGCTTGTGTTTTGATCAGGCTTTTCCAAACAGAATGTGAGCAGTTCCTTCTAATGCGTCTTGAAGCTTTGTGCTGAATGAAAAGTGGCATGCACAATGCTCTGAGGGCCATCAAACAGCTACTCCTCAAAGTCATAGTAACAGAGACTCCTCAAAGCACACAAGGCTGGTATTTGTTCATGGTAATGAGCTCACTGCTTGCATGCAAAATGAAATTTTAATTTATTTTAAACCTCTTCTGTTTCATCTTGGTAGTCCAAGGAAGCATAAAATAAAAAAGGAAGAGAGAGAATAGTACTTCATGTTTACATGCTTTCACAGGTTTTCTTCTGCCCTCAGAGAGAGCTCATTTTTGTGTAGTATAAACACAGTTAAAAGTAAAATTGATTACAACTAACTGTGTGAGAATAAAGAAGAATAAGATTCATTATAAAGCTCTTTCTCTCAAGTCAGTATTGAGAGGCTCTAAGGAAGCTCCATTCTACAGACTATGCTGTATAGGTTCAAAATGTCAAGAAACTACTTTAGCTTGCAGCTCCCAAATAAAACTTACTAAAAATAAGTATAGCTGTGTAAGAGTGAATTATTTCTTGAATATCAGTTTATCACTAAAATGGAACAGTGATCAGCTTTAAGAAAGAATAACTTAGAACCTGTATGTTACTTCTTAGTCTAAATTTAGAAAACACTACATGAAAATTTAAAACATTAAATAATAGCATTCATGATTTCAGGGAGATTAAAAAGGAGTAATTTACTAGATGGAAAACTCTAGGCAATAGAGAATAAATTTAATTTCCTTTTCTTCAAGATTAACTAGACTGTAGTCATTTCCAAGGAACTTCTCTCACTTCCCGTGTTTCACATAGGAAACACATGTCACACCATAGGCCACTACTAGCTAAAACCTAAAACCAGCCACACTGCTCTTTCAACCTTTGTGCTTCTTTCCTTTCTTTTAATGGGAATCAGAACCCCAGCTGTTGATGTTTAGGAGAAGGGTGACTGCTTGATATAAGAAGAGAGGCTTCCACACACACTCCCCTCTTTCCCCACCCCACCCCCAATCAGTAAATTAAATAAGATTTTTTTTCTGGAGCAATTGCTGTGGAGACTTTTTTGAAAGAAAGTAAGCAAAACAAGCTTTTTCATTTAAACACCCTCTTTAGCCAAGGTTTTTTCAGCCAGAGGAGTATATTTCCTTTGCTGTGATCAGCTAAGCTATTAAAACTACAAATAATCAGAAGAATCTTCAAAAACAATTCAACTGAGCTATTTTGAGTATTTTTGATCTATAATTTCAATACTGTTTTTTCTTCTTTATATTCTTATTTTGCTAAAAACAGGGGTTTACCAAACCAGTTCTTGCAGATTCTCACCTTTAAAACTAAGTGCATATATTGTAAAGATTCATTTTACACTAAAAAAATGCATCTTGTATTGCTGAAATATATAATTTAAGGTCAATATTTATCCAAAAAGAAAGAAACCTTAGCAATATTATAGGCAAAATAACTTTGTATAAGCCCAGTTTATGTATACATTACTAAACCCAAGTTAGCCACCTCTTCCTGACACGTTCTATTTCATGTCTTCTCTCTCCCACATTCTAATAATCAAAGGGCAGTTTCACAGCTTCTCTGCCCAACCATTTAATTCTGCTTCACCTTAAACTCTTGAATTCAGTAAAATGTGCTCTCTAGAGACAACTGTGATGAATCTTAGCTTTGATGACTAAATAGAATGCTTCAACAGAAAATAATAGGAATGAAGACAAAGACTATGTTACTAGAAGGTGCTGTCAGCAAGGATGACATTAAATAAATGATTACAGAGTTCACCTGGGCCTGGATCAAAACCAAAACCTACTGGTGTATGACTCATCAGTTTGCCAAATGAGAACAGATGCCAGGCTCCAGGAAGTCAGCAGGATCAAATGCTTCAGTGCAAAGAACAGAAACCTGGCAGTAACTGAACACAGGCTAAATTCACCTTTTAAAAAATATTTTCAGAAATTTCTAATCTGATTATTTACTTTGTATTGATACTGTGGATTGATTTAATAATACATTTCATCAATTAACGTTCAGGGATCCTACATTGTCTTAACATTGTACTTCTCTTACATCTTGCCATATCACAAACCTACTGGAAGGTTTTAAGAATAAAACCTGGTAGACGATCACAATGAATAATATAAAAGTTTCCCATAGAAACAAACTTCATTAATAACCTAGTCCAAAACTCTAGGACTTCATTCACTTTCTGCATGGGTTTTCTTCTGAAGACACAATTAAGGGACAGTCCTGGTTGTAATGAGAATCTGATCAACATTAATTAAAAATGCTTGGAAAGTACTTCTCTGAACCGTAGGTGGCTCCTATCTCATCTAAGCTTAGCAGATGAAAAATTAGCTCCTTAATTTAAGCCAGTTACCTTTGATCCCCATAGAGTAAATGCAGAGGCACACATGACTGAAGGGAATTGCTCTATTCTAACAGACCTGTATGCCCACAGCTGTATCCTATGTACAGGATCCTGCTGTTGATTATAACATCCCAATTCAGGTGACAGGAGGTAAACTAGATATCCAAGCACACATTAAACAGGATAATTATGGTCCTACCAGCTACAAACCCAAAGCCCTTTTACAAAACCATTGTGAAAAAAATAAAGTTTCTTGCTAAATTCTGTTTAGATGGTTAATTTTACCTCTAATGAATTTGTCTTCTAATGAAGAAGGAAAATTTAAAACACTTTCTTTAAAAAGCTGTTTAGCCTAATCTGGATATGGAAACATTATTACTCATTAATCATAGCTCTGTAGTTATTTCATAGCCTTGTGTGGCCCTGTTCCAGGGAAAAATGAAAATTGGTTTCTGCCATAATTTCTTTTTAATCTGACTCCAGTTCTGGATTTCCTGTTTTCATAGTGTTTAGTTTGAAAATTATTAGAATAACTCCATAATATTTTTATGCTTTAGCCACTAATACATACTTTGAACCCTTTGAACCCTTTGAACTCTCTTTTATTTGAAAATAAGAGCTGCACACAAATAGACATACCACATAATAAATAATTAAAATGTATCTATAAAACTAATTGTCTTGCAGATAGATCCATTCCTATTTCCATTGCAAGCTGGTGTGATTTAGCATAAGTTCCATTGAAACACTGCTCTGCCTTGATGTCACATGGATTTAGTGAAATAGATAGTATATGGTCTCAATTCAGCTATTTACAAGAATTTTTTTCCACCATTCATCATTCTGGTGAGTTCTTATTTTTCAATAATATTTCTGGCCCCTGAAACCGTGTAACAGCATCCCCATTAGCTGGAAGTTTATTCTCCAAATAACATCTCTGGTATATCCAACAGATTGGCCATCAGGTTGTTGTGCCATACCACTTTCAACCAAAGTAAAAAATACTCTGTAGCAAAATACTTTGGAATGAGTCTGACAGTCATTAGCTGTACATCTGGTCAAGACACTTTCCAAACATTCACTGTTGGAAAAGTTTTCATAGCTAAAAACTATAAGACATGACTCAATGAAATACTAATAAAATGTTTTAGTTATTCATTGCCATTTAAAAATGTCCATGTGGGTTTGTCAGTACAGCTTTTGAAATGTACTGAACTAATATCCTTACTTTGTCTTAATTTGTGGACAGATGGTGTGAAGAGGGCTGAGTGATCCACAGTGCTGTCCCTCAGCTTGTCAAGACTTATTTACAGTACAGGAGCCATCCTCTGATGGCTGATTATCTGCTTCATTTAGTGAAAGTGAAATTAACCTCTGGTTTCTGTGCTGGTGACTCAGCAGGTAGTGCACCAATAATGCAAAAAGTTATATCAGAAAGACATTGGTCTTCAACCCTAACAAGGCCCATTAAAGAGCCAAATTGCTTTATTAGACCCAAGAGATAGAAGCAATCATTTCAGTCTACTAACTGGAAATAATAAAGTCTGAGGGAAAAAAAAAAGAGAAGAAAATGAGTTTTCTTTCCACGCCTGACAAAAAAAAGATGCTTTTTAGGTGACTTTTAAAAAAGCTCATAATTCTTTGATTAAGTTCATTGGAAGCAGATCTGTGCACTGAAATTGAAAAATCAGGAAAGATGCAAAAGCTTATATACATTGTTTCAGCTACTGTGGTTTTTGCTTCTTGGTTTGCATTACCTGCTGCAGAATGTTATGCACAGTGCATCTCTAGCAAGAGTAATCTTAGTTAAACAGCTTGATGCTAAGTACACCCGATGCATGATTCTTTATGCTGGTTAATAACACGACAGCAGTAATAATCCATCCGGAAAAGCAAATTAAATGCTTTCAAAAATGTAACCTCTTTTGAAAGGTTCTTCTAATGATAGCATTTATAAGCTCACAATGGAAAATCAGCATAGAGGAAAGCTAATGATGAGCAATATGAACCCTGTTTAATTGAATGTTCTGAGAACTGCTTGAATCTCAAGGGCTATCTGTCAACAGGAGGAAAGGACAGGCTATTTGAAATCAAATTTACATTATATTTCTGCAAGAAAAGCTTCAGAGGTAGCTCCTTTCACAATATGTTTTGTTTCCTTACATGACACATTTACTCCATCTGAAAATATCCTCTTTAAGTAATGTGTGATGTTTCACAACTGTTAAAACAATTTTTTCTATGCTGAACATACACAAAATGTTTCAAGTGAAAATATTGATTACCCGTGGGTAGTTTTTGAGAGTAAGTATCAAGCAAGAACAGGTACCAAGCATGATATCCACTCACGTTCAGAAAAGCAAGCACTGAGGTACACACCAGATGGGAGACGAAACAGAGTTCAAAAGATTTTCCTGAAATATTGAAAAAGTGTATATATGGAACACACTGAGGAGTTCTTGTTAATGGAAATATCTTGGTAGTGTTTGTTTAAAAGCATCAACTCACTCTACAGATGATTTTTAACCCCTCTTAGTCTTTGAAAGCAGAAGTATTTTCATTACTTCAGATTATTGTCTAAAAGAAAGTTTAATATTTTTATTACACGTTTGACTGTGGTGGTACGTTAAACTCCCTGTCATTTGTTCCTGGACATATTGTGATTTATTTAATTCCACCAAACAAAGGCCACATAGCAAGACTCAGGACAGTTAAACTAGGATAGCACTCAATGCTTCTATACAGTAAAGCATTACTGAAAGCTGGAATCACCTTTCCAAACACAAAGCTGCAAGGAATATTAAAGGTAAAAAGTGCACGCTCTTTCTTTATGCCAAGATGCTTTCCATTTTTATTCCTTTTCCTCTGAGACTTCTTTCCCAACTTAAAAAAAAAAAAAAAAAAAAACAACAAAAAACCACCAAAACCTACAGAAGTCTTTTCTTGATTGATTTGATCAAAGCTCCAGGACTGTTCAGGGAAATTTGCTGAGCAATAGGTTTTCAGCATCTGCACAGGGATATGAAAATTTACCATGCCTTCAGAATAAGGTTATATGGGAAGAATCTCTAGCATAGCTTATAAATAATGTTGAGTTTCTTTGTACCCCAGACAAAATGACCTGGGTTGAAAGACACACCACAGTCTAAAAAGGGATTGTTTCCAAATTAGTATTTATCTTATTCTTCTCCTGCTTGCTCCTTACTATGCAGGTTATTTTAACCATTCCTGTAAATGACTGTCTCATATGACTGAAAGTAAACAATGCTGCTGTTCTATCAGGAGATTATGGACTGTCAAAATGTGATTACAGGTCTGAGATCTCATGGTAATTTTTTGTGGGACTGTGCTGGACTCAGGAGAGCTCCTCTATATCTTGAGAAGAATGAGTTTGGGAAGAACATTTTGACCACCAAATCCTCATGGAAAATAAGTATATCATCCATATTTTGTGGAGGAAAGACAAGGTAACTATTGCATATATCTAAACTTCTCCTGGAAGCCGAAAACTGCCATATTACATTTAACTTGTTCCTAATATTCATCCCACTCTCCACATTTCTATCATGTCACCTTACCAAGCAATCCTGATTTTTTTACCTCCTTTGGAATTGCTTCACCTAAAGTTTGTCATAGCCCGAGATTTTGCAACTGAAAAGATGATAATTTGCATATCTTGTGTGCCATATTATGCCAGCCTATCCCTGCTGAGATATCTCCCTCTTGTCACAGTCCTTCCCAATTAACAGATCACCTTCTCCGAATTTTTTTAGCACTTTCCTTTATGTCCAAATATCATCTTCTTTTTCTACACAAATCAGTCATCCTTTCTTGCCATATTTCAGTTTTCTTCTCAGTCAGATCTTTTGGCGGATCACACTGCTCCTATTTAAGAATCCCTGTCTTTATAGGATAGGATTCAGTCTTGGGATCATCTTCCTTGATGCTAACCCCTACATTTGATCATACTTGTCTGTCAAAGCAAGGCATAAGGAAGACAATACATTGACAAATGCATTGGAATGTAACAGAATCTATGAGCAGCATCTTCCAGGTTGCAAACAGATTCAAGTCACATTCTGAAAGTTACGGGAAATCTCCTACTCTCATCCAGACTGCAGATTCCTTTTTGGCTTTGAGCTTCACATTCCCTCCAGCTAAGAGCAGGAAAGAAATTAAGTCTCAATAATGATTACACATCAGTTTCTCATGGGAGTCCCAAGAGGAAAATCTGTCATTTCACTTCAACATTTACTCTAGCAATATTGACAAAGTGTCCCTGTGCCACTAGCTCAGAGCACTGGATATATGCATATCTTCACCAAGTGTGTGAACAGGAGTGATCCTCGTTCACTGCCACTTCTTTAAGGACTGTATTCTGTGATTGAGCTATCTAATGTCAGTTTTGTCCAATATTTAGACTGAACTGTACTTTTATCCAAGCATGAGAAAAGTTTGTTCCTAATCTTCTCAGTTTCCTAATGACAAAGTGGTTTTCTACAGTGCTGAAGAGATAACATTTTAAAAAACTAATAAGAGTGGTCAATAAATTTCTGTAACAATACATATCACCTATACTGATGCAGTTTGTCTAAAACAAATTTGTTTTGTGACCTTCCCTCCCACACAACTTTTTTCTACTATTCCAGGAGGCTAAAGATCTCCTGCAATTTTTTGTGGTTTTATTTTTTTACATGTATGTGATATCTGAAAGGCTAAATAATTCTGTCTCCTGGAATCTCTTGCAGCAAGAAACTTACTTTGAAGGTCTAGCATTCATTGTTTGTCAGGGAAAACTTATTCTAATTTGCTCAGGTTCTTGGAGTGATCTCTCTGGAATATTTTTAATTTCACAAAAAGCCATTCCTTCCAGGAACTGGTTCTTTTAGTCTCTTCTTAATTTTTTTCCCCTAAGATATCTAGGATAAATACATGGTATTTCATGTCCAAATGTGTCTACAATATGCACCTGAACCTCCCAAAAAAAGCTCCATCAAATACTCTTTGAGTTTTTTTATTTATTAGCATTTCAGCAATAACAGATTGCAAATTTTATTTGCAATATGGCATAAGACAGTTGCTGCAACAACACTTTCCAGACCATCTGAAGCAATAGCTCAGAAATATGGATTGTCATTTTGCTCACAAATTTATTGAGAACAACAGAGTGACTTTTTGAATATTTAGTATTTAACTGAAATACATTGCTTAGTCCTCAGTCTTTTACTCTTCCAATAGTTACTAATTACATAAGCTGTAATGGCTTCTAAGTCATTATGACTCAGCAGCTATGTTTCACTTAAAATCCATAGAACCGAGGAGCCAGGAACAATACATAATACCACTTATCGAGACAATGTGCAGTTCTGTACTGATTGGCTTGTTCTCTTATGTGAAGTTAATGAAATTCCTGCATTTCAAAATTAATCCAGTTCTTCTGCAGGTCTAAAGTGTTTTTTTTAGACAATTTGGTGAGCTGCGCATCAAGCTCTGGGGAAAACACGTTTTTCAGCTGAAAAGCAGAAATAAAACCAATTCACACTTTTAAAATAAAACATAAACACGTCAAGTCCAAAGATGTAGAGTAGCCCAGGTATATGTGAGGAACATTGTACACATGTAGGAGACTGGAAATTGGAATTTTTTTTTTACTAGCAAACAATATTTAATACTTAATGAATAAAGACTATGGGGGAAAAAAAGAAACCTAAATCATATATAGCTTCCCAGCAAACTGACTTGTCTATGGGGCACAGAGTCACACATGGCTATTTCTCTCCTGGAGGCATGGTTTTGAATACCACCTTGTCCACCTTAAAAGGATGGTGTATGTTCTAGCAATTAAAACTTTAGCTGTATTATCAGAGCTAGGTAACCATTATCCCCATTGAGAATGACCTGGGAACCTGGAAAGAATCCTCCTGACAAGCAGCTATTACCCAGAGATTGCACCCCTCAAGCTTTTAGGTTGGTTCTGGGAAACAAATGAAACCTAATACTTGAGCATCAAATGGCCTAAGGAATCAAATATATGTCTAAGGACTAGGGAGAGGGTTTCCAAAATGAAAGCAGTGTTTAAGTCACAAGCAGAAATAGAGAAAGTAAGGATTAAATTTTTTGCATGAAATCCCAGCAATCCACAATGTCAAGGGCAAGCTTATCTGAAGAGTTCCTTAACATTAACCCCTCAATGATGCATTCACCAGATTTTAGATTGTTACATTTTGATTCTTACACTGGTTCTTTTACATATACTTGGTGCCTCTCCAGTATATTTTGTACAGATTTTGTCATGTTAGTTGTAGATTCCTTCTCTTTTGGGGTTTCTCTTTTGCATGCCCAAACAAGAACAGGCATAATTTTTTGCATATTCAGTCCCAGGTAGCACTTACTCTTCACTGAAAGAGTTCAGTTGACTGGGACTAATTTTTCTGTCCTATTTTCTTGTTATTTTTATGTTTATTAAAGTTCATACGGAATATTAGCCATTTTTCTTCAAATTTGTATTTACCACAGTTCAAATCTAGTGCAAGGCAACCAGGATTTAAATTGGGAATAATTATCACAAGATGTTTTCTTCATAATTTTGCTCATTAACATAATTAAAGTGGTGATGATGTGACTTTTTTTGGTTCAAGAATCTTATATCCATGGATTAGACAGTTACATTTCATTTTTTTAAACAAGAAACTTCAGATAAAAAAGATGCTACGAAATAGAATTGCTTTCTCCTTTCAGGCTTTCAGCAGTAAGGCACACACAGCATGGCATAGCTTTATTTTGTGCAGTTTATGCCACATATGTTCTATCACAAAATATTTTACTGTCAATATTATGGGAATATTAGCAAGCAGACAGGTTGTGCTCTCAGAGAAACTGTGGGGTAGCCATGTTTATTCAAAAAGGAACAAGAACTGCCAATTTAGAAGAAAAATAATTGGACAAAGAAAACTATTCTAAATATCACTTGGGGACCTGTAAATTCTAAAGTGGTGACCTCATGGCAAGTTCTAATGAGCAGGGAGGGTTACTTTGGCTTTGGCTAGTGACCTAGCCCAAGGGAAAAGCTGATTCCTCAGTAGTAAGAGCCCAATTGGAATCCTTGTCCTTTTGGTAAGGGAGATAAGGAGAGCTGAAGAGCTGGCCTTAGACGTTGTATGAACTACAGATTGCGCTGAAGATGGCAAACAGTGGATACTAATGTATACAAGTGCCTGCAACTATTTGATTCATAAATAATGCTCTAATAAGAAACATGTTTTCTTGACTATTTTATCTGCAGCAGTAGAGACAGAATACGTTTTATACATGTAAAACAACATGAAGATAATGTTCTCCTGAGTTCAGCTGACATTGGTGTATGTGGGACAGCTGCAGCAAAACAGGGAATGCCAAATGTGGCTTAGCCCAGTACATTATTGAGATACAATTATTAGAACAGCTAAGAAAAATGAAGTCAATGTATCTCTGCCTTACTGTGATGATTAACTTACACCTGGCAAAAAAAAGAACTGCTTCAGAAGTAAACTCAACAAAGTTCAGACTTTTTAAAACACCAACATCCTAAATCTTAGAAAATATGAAAATGTTCCTAGAATACCTGGAAGATGGCGAAGGCTGAAATATACTGACTAAGGATGATGACAACCTTAATCCTTACTGAGAGATGGTGTTTTGGGTAGTATGAAGCACCCAAAAATCCCATTGAAATCATCAGGAGGTCTGCCTGTTCCTGTGATGAATGAGAATATTTCTACTGATATTAAAATATCAGGTTAGGTGCTCATATATCAAAATCAAATTTTGCCACACTGAAGTCTGTAAAACAAATACACACTCACCGTGCTTTTTCCCTGGGTTTTTGCTATTTCTGCCCATTGAGCTACAAAAAAGAAAGACCAAATTTATTTAAAATACAAGTCTAACAAAGGAGTGGGGATAGGAAAGGGAAGAAGGCAAAGCTGTAGCAAACATCCTTAATTTAATTTTTTTAAGACCTGTTTTTCTTAAGTGCTATGTGGAAAATAAAAGGTAAAAAAACTGACATTCAAAATACTAGAATTGTACAGCTCAAGATTTCAAGAAATATCTTTCTGGAATTTTGAACCTAGTAAATATTCAAATTTTTATTTTCTAACTTAGTATTATAGTATCAGTGCTGAAATATAAAAACTAAATGGGAACTCAAAGGAGCTGGGTACCAGCAGTCTATATTTCACATTAGAATTTGTAGAATGTAATCCTAAAATCATATGAGAAGTACTTTTAGGTGCACTGTTATTAATTTACATATATTTTATTATAAATCTGAAACAGAAAGATAATGAATTGAACAACATATTTTCTCTATCTCCAGCAGTTTTACTAAAATCACAGTACTACAAAAATTGTAATGTGATGCAGAAAAATATTACTGTGTATAGCTAAACTATGGTCAAACAGTAACCCTTATTTAATCTTGTTCCCATCCATCCTTGAATCTTCTGTGTGACATTAATGGCTTTTAAAAAATTAAATCAAAGGCAGGTATGATGATAAAAAGGGGAAAAGTCTTCAAATAGATTACATTAAACATCAGAAGTAATCGGCTCCTATTTGTGTGTCCATGGATGGATGACAGCAAATTGCTCTTTTTTCCTAAACAAGTTAAGAAACCTTCACATTTCACACTAATATAAATTAGCCAGATATCCACTGAAACAAGTAAATCAAGTCACAAAAAGAATTGCATATGCAGGCTTTGTATTATTAAAAATATAATCATGAGTAGAAAAGTACTACAGCATGAGCTTGGTAAAGTTAAGTGCACATGAATGTAAGTGGCATTTTCATCTGGTTCCTGCAAATATTTAAAACTATATCCATGGCATTAGCAGCAATAATTTCTTTTTTTTTTTTTAACTCCTTACTGTTTCTCAGAAAGCGTGATGCCATCACAGATGGCCTCTAACTGCTGTTCCAGAGACATAAAACTTCAGAATCTGCATTGACAAATACACCCACATTTTTATATTAGAATAGAATAAATTTATATATTTTATAGGGGTTTTTTCATTGATAGTTTTTCTTAAGCATCTACAAATTCACTAAGGTTGAAAACGAATGAAATAAAATGTAACCAAAATCCTGGAGGTCCCAGGGGGAAATCTTCCTTTTTCTTCTATGTCTACTAAAAACAGACTATCAAATCCTGGAGATGATTCCACCATGAAATCTAATTCATGATTCTAACACTTCCTACTCTCAAAAATCCATCCCTAACTCCACGAAATTTGGTAAACTCCTGTTTTTATGTTTGCATGTAAAAATTTCAGTTTCATTTAGAAAAAGTGTTCTTCACAGTTTTAGGGAATGGGGTGAAAAATAAAGCTAGAAAAGGGCAGGTCAAGAATATAATTCATTCATGTCTCATATGTGAAAGAACCCAATTCAGCCTTAGCATTAACAATATTGTTATGAATCCCCCTACTGGTGTACCAAACCCCACTAACAGGAGGCAGATTTACAGGAATATACTGCAAAGCAGAACTGGAATACTTAACTGGGAGTTTCCTGAGTAGTTTACAAATCAAAATGAAATTCATTTCATCCTCCCTTTGCTTTCTAGATAAGATCAAAATGCTTGAATTATATCTTTTAGTATCAGCTGCCAAGGTCTGTGTTTAAACCAAGGAATGAAACATCCCAGGAACAGTCAAAGCGTTGGTGTGGAAGAGTCATTGTCACTGTTGGTAAACTCTTACCCCAAAAAAAAAAAAAGTGATTATGTGCAAACTGTCTACTGTGAGTATTTTCTGGAATGTCTAAAGTTCCACACCATGCCCAGAATCATTTGGGAGAGTGCCTGACACCAGGAGCCAAAAGCAGGCTAGCAATCATTCTCACAGCTCAGCAGCACAAATGACTGCACTCTACCAGACTTTGCTTAATCTGCTAAAATAGCCCTAAGGAAGGAGCCCAGCAGAGTGCTTCATTCATTGCTGCATAACTTTGAGCCTCTGCATCACAAGAAAATCACCTACAGCTTTTTCATTTTCATTATATTTACATACACAGACCCATTTTCCCAGTCCAACTTTCAGTATGGAATGTGGTTAAGGGATAAATAGCAGAGCTGCTCCAACTGTGTGACTTCACAGATACACAGGTACACAGATATATTATAAACTATAAAAATGCGCTCTAAGTTCCCTACTGCCAGTGCTTTAAAAGGGCTGTAAAATGTCCTACCCCAGGACTACCACACAATAGATCTCCCACAGGGGCACAAAAGCTGAGAGTAAAAGGTGAGTTCAGGTTTCCCTGATTTGTATGCATCAGACACTGAGATGCTGCAGCAGTGAATGCACACAACACTCCTCGTAGAGCTGAGCTCTCCTGAAATGGGAGCATTTGAACACTCCACTTTAATGGGTTTTTTTCACAATATTTTTGCATTCATCTTGGAAAACTGGAAGATATGAAAATGAAGATGGTTTTTAAAGGCCAGCTTGCCTATGGTGAGTCCAAAATTTCAACTCAAAACTCAAAACCATTATACATTCTTTAAGTATTGTTTTCTCCACATAATAATTACCCAGTTCCTGACTGCCAAGTACATACAGATACGTTTACAAATGTGTACAAATAGGTACCAAAAAATCCATTGTTGTAAATAACAAAGGAAGATTCTCTTTTTTTTATTTCCAAGAAGATTGTCTTCACAGCAAAGGTTGTCAGGCACTGTAAGTGCCTTCCTAGGGACCACCCCTGGAGACATTCAAGGAAGGACTGGTGGATGTGTCACTTAGTGCTCTGGTCTAGTTGACAATGTGGTCACAGGTTGGATTCAAAAGTCTCGGAGATGTTTTTCAACCTAAAGGATACCATGATACTCTAGAAAATAGAGATTGATCATTAATGTTTCACATCTAATTCACATTGTGAATTTGTCAATTAAGTAGTGAAAAATTTTTAGCTTACAAGAGTAATATAGAATGTATAAACTAACACTGTAAGAACACAATTTTCAGAGAACAAATTTTACTTTGACTGGGTTTCACAATTATTTTAAACTGTATAATTTAAAAGAAAAAATGAATTTTCATGCCTTTTGTGGAGAAAATTGTGATTGTTTATTTTTCCATCATTATTAACTTGGAAATTAATTTTCATCATGGATATCGAAATTATTAACAAGACAACCCAAGAAATTTTACCCATATTTACATTGCAAATTGTACTACGTGGCAAGGCATGGTATATGAATGTAAATGAATTTCACAATGTACAGATGAGAAAAATTCAGGGCAATGAAATCACATTTGAGAGCTGTTAAGACCTAAGTTTGTCAACCTAACTCATTCCTTATTCCGATCATTTTATCTGAAGTAGCACTTTCTACGCAGATGAAAAAAAAACACTAAGTCAAGTGCTTGCTCTTAAACTATATCAACACAAACTTACTCAATTGTAGTCACTGCCTGGAGCCAAGCTGTTATCCAAATATCATAAAGAACAATAATGTACAACAGTAGAGAGAGCATAACAATCATTAAAAATTATATACCATGCAGAGATTAAAAAAAGGAATGCAAGGCCTTGCATTCTGTTTGCTAGTAGTATTAATGTATTAATGTTACTGCACTCTCTTACTCAAGATGTCATCTCTGAAAATACATGTTCTCTCTTGAGGTGGGTTCTCTTTTTGAGCCCACCTCAAATTAACAGAAATTAGAAAAATAAGAGCTAGAAAGGGTGGAGAGGAGTATCTTTCCTCTCTAGTCAAAAAGTTCTCCCTTCTATAACATTTTAGAAGGCATGACTTGTACTGGGGAACTGAGAGGAGATGTAAGGAATATCCTTAATTTGCAATGCCATTCCTTTTGTGAATATGAAACCAAATTTAAAATCCCATCAGATCAGAAAATTCCTCTCTGCTCCTAGTCTTCTCCGCTGTCTCTGCATTGCTACTGTAGTCATGCTAATTGATGAAAACCAGCAATATTAAACTTAAAATCAATTGTCATAGGCATGTCTTTTTTGTGTTATTTACAGGGAAATTAGTGGGAAGTTCTTGTGAAGGATTGTAGAGGATTTATTTTGGCTCACTGAGTATGGCTGCTCTCAAGTGACGCAAGAGAGAGCAATGAGATACCACAGAGCCAAAAAAAAGCCTGAGAAAGAGCTTTTAGGAGCAAGAGGGAACACAGCTTTCTCTCTGCATTGTGTGGCTCACTTGCAAAGTCTCAATGAGACATCCTTTTTATTTCCAGCCTTGAAATTAGTTAATGCATTTCACAGCTATAACAGTCTTTAATGATAGTCATATGAAAGTGTATAGTTCACTAAACCCACAAGAATGATGATTTTTCCTTTTTACCCCTGGTCCTAGGCTGAGCATCCAGTTTTGAAACACAAACAATTCTGGGTGGTCCTAGATTAGGATCCTGGTGTGGACCTGATGGGTGTGCATAAACAATGAAGTCCCTGGGCTTTTTTTCTCTTTTTTTCCCCCTGTTCCCCCTGTTCCCCTGTTAGATATCACCTAATCCACTTCTCTGAGCTAGGTCATGGTTAAGTTCTTCCATTTGATGAAGCAATTTTTATCTGAATGCCCTGCCTATGAACCATCATAGCTGCTACCTGGCACTGAAAAGATGGATAAGGGAGAGTATAAATGTGAGCTTTGCTCTTGAAATAGCCCGAGTGGTTCAGTACAGGAAATTTCAGCAGGCACTTCAGTACAGGAATATTCAGAAGGTACTTCAGCAGACTTTAGTTAGCTTATTTTTAATATACAAAGCTGCTATATGCTATAGAATAGAATAGGAATGGAAAAAAAACAGTGGTCACCAGTTTGCAATATTTTCATTGCTCCTCTTATTGCTGTTCTTTCTTTTTTAGCTAGCAATCAGTTGTCCAGCAGTTCTGCTGTTACTCAGCCCACTGAAGTTTGGATTGCAAGAGATTGCAAGGAATTGCAAAGGCTAACCAAAGAATCATAACCAAATAATGCTGTGAATATACTGAAGCTAATGGTGTTCATTTACTTGTGCTACAAAACCATAATAAACCAGTTGAAATATGCTGCAAATATGTGATTCAGCTGCATGTTAATAATTAAACGATTCGTTTACATAGGAATAACTATTTCAGGTGTGTTTGCAAATGATATTTCAATGACAAAAGAAACTCTAATTAAATCATTTTAATAAAAATGTGGAAGACAGTTGCGTATTACTTTTTGATTCATTGAGGTTAAAATAACTCAGACCCCATTAAAAAATGAAAGAGAATTGATGCACAGTGGGAATAAGCCTGGACATATAACTGAAGTTTTTGTGGAACAAAAGAATGCTAACGGAATTGGCATTGAAAAGTAAGAGCAAACTTCAAAACCTAAATGAAAAGATTATTCACATCTTCAGTGCTTAGAAAGAAACCATATTAACTGAGGGTAAACTTTACTTCTTAAGAAACACATATCAATAATATCATGAAAGAAAGGTTTTTTGAAACAGATAGCATTGTTTATTCCCATTCCTATCTTTTACTACCATTTTGGAAGTGTGTTTCTCTTTAATTTTACCATCATCTGAATTCTTTTGCTTAAAAAGATGAGCAAAAAGAAACATTTCTACATACACTGTTTTTTTGCTTAAGCTTTAAATAACAGAATAGCATTCTGTTAAACACAAATCAAACAAACATCAAAAAAGGCCAAGAAAAATCCCCCACCAAATCCAAACAAACCAACAAAACCAAATGCAGATTGTCTCTCCAGCACTCTAACACCCTATGCAACCTCACATAATACTAAGAAGGGGAGAAAAAATCAATTTCAAATTTGTAGCCTTTCCTTTTATCTCAGGAATGAAAATATTGATTAAAGCTAAATTGTTTAGACAAATTTTTACTATAAGTCTAAATCATTTGCAAATAGAGAAATTCCAAAGGACAACCGAAATCAGTTTTATGTTCTTTCAGTGTCATACAAATAGTAAAAATACAGCTTCCAAATACACACATTGATTCACAGCAGTCCTGTAATAAATGCCTCATGATAGATAGATTTCAAATAGGAGGGAAAAGGCATTCCCTAAAATATATAAAAATATCTCTGCAATTTACTAGCCTCACAAGGTTATCCCCACAATTGGTTTTAGCTGGCAAGACTGGTCTCTGCAGAGTCCTTTATTCAGGAAGGTAAAGACACATGCAGAGAGTCATTGAAAACTTCTAAAATTAGGCTCCAACTCTGAATTTCTCTGTAAAATCATGTTTCTCTCTATTAACTCAAAAAGTGCCTTGTGGCTCTGTGTAGTTTTTCAGGCACTGTCCAAGCCCCAACAAGACAATCTCTTAAGGGTTATTCTCCAAAGTGTTCAAGGGCACAGATCACTCTGACAGACAGTAGGTACTGTAGAAATTGTCTCTTTTACTGTAAATATTCAAGTTTTGAGAGAGTTAATTTCAAAGCAACAAAACCCTGAGAATTCCCACATGGAACTGCTAGGATTACTGAGTGATTTAAGAAGCAACCATGCAGGTTTTCAGTAAAATAACTAATGAAATTAATATGTATGGAAATATAAACTACATGAAGATCATCAGTTCCTCAATAACAAAACCTTTAGCCTGAGGAAAATTTGTGATGTTTCAGTACAAAAATTTACTAATAAAGAAAAAAGTGCAAAGGATGCTTAACATCCTTTTCAGTCTGTTACTGATGAGAGAGATTTAGACAAATGGTTTTGCTTGCTAGCCCAGGCTCCTGACCTTCGATCTTCTCTCTCGTTTGTCCTAAGATTAAATACTCAATCTTCAATTCTTCCAAGAATTAGAGCTTTTTCTGCAATTCTTCAAACTAAAAATTCCCCTGCTGATTCAGAGACAAAGAGAAAGAAGATATTCAAAAAGAAAAAGAATTAAGAAAAAATGAAAAAGACAAATAATAAAGTAATAAAAGAAGCAGCAAAAACTGTACCTTCTGGATTTTTTTTTCTGGTTAACTAAATAAATATTTTTCTGCCATTGAACTAAAACAAATTTAAAAAATCAATGTGCAAGGATATTCCAGAAGCAGAAATGTACTTCTCTGCAGGAAGCTAGCTTTATGAGACACATCAATTACCTAAAGGTAAATCCTTTTAATTGCAACAGGCTCTTGGAAAGGTCTGAAAGCTGTCTTGCTGCAAAAATAAATTTCACATCAAGAAAACATCAAGCATAGATAAAATAGAAACTGCAAGCATATTTACCTTACAGATATTAGGGATAGCTTTCAAAAGTCGTCAGAAAAGATGAGCATCAGAACCAGGATTCTCCTATTAGTATTCCTAGCAGCATTCTCAGTTCAAGAATGCTCACACTCCTCATGCTATAAAACTGGAAGGACTGCAGTTTATTCCACAGCAAAGCATTCTAATAAATGGTGCTGAATAAGTCCTCCTAGGGCTACACTAATTTTCATGACTGTGAACAAATTAAGTGAAAATTGCTGTGAATGCAGGGCAATCATCTGAGCTGGTTGGGTTTTGAAAATAGTTTTGGTAGTAGAAAAGAGAAGCTGTGAAGAAGCACCCCTTCTCAAGGGAGTACTGTTAAGACTACTTCTGAAATTGTAGGTGGCATCAAATGGCCTGTTTTGCTACTCTTAAAAGAGGAAATCTTGGTTGAAATAATAAAGTAGCAATGAAGTCAAAATAGAAACATTATAGAGAGCTAAATAGGACTGGATGCTGAGCTTTTGCTGTAACCCCACAAAGTTGCAGTCCGTGAGCTCCTTTAAACAAAAGAATCAGTTTATCCTAAGAAATATCACAGAAACATGCAGGGGGGAACCAAAGCAAAGCTTGGAGAAGAGACTGATCTATGAACTCCTTAATGCCATAGGACAAGAAACTTACATTTTGTAAATATCCCTGTACTAGCAATGGCCACAGAGATGTTTCTAAGTGTTTGATGCTGGATTACACTGGGAAAGAAGGAAGCTTGGTATGCCCAGACCACTACAGGTTCACAGCCATCTGTCTCAGCTGTGACAAGATCTGCTCAGGCTTTAGCTTAGGTGAAGGTTTTCTCATTCTTTAACTTTGGTGGTGGATCCAGCCTTCTGAAGGGCATCTCATTTTCAGGAAGCACCTGGAGAGGATCCCATTCACCTGCCTTTCTGTGCTAAGCTAAACCAGCCATCCAGGCTCTCCTTACAGTCAGGGAGAAGGAGTGGGAGAGGCAACTGCTGAAAGTCCTTGTCCCACACAATATGTCTGTAAGGTAAGCACAGGATTAATTGCCTCCAGGGGGCTTAATTATATAACCCTGGACTATAGAAAGAGTCTGGGTTTCTGCCCTGAGCAGAAACAATGATTCTCAAGCAAAACAGACTCACAGAGACCAGAGTGATTCCATAAACAGAAATTTCAGGGAAGTAAGTTATTTCAACACTGAGGTGGAAAAAAAACAAACAGAAGTGTATAACTCACAGGCAAGAGAGCAACACAGCACTCTACACACCTGGGGGGAAAAAAAGTAAGCACAGCTCTATTTTGCTAAAACTACAGTTCTTTTCATACAGAAATACTCAGCAGTTTGCTTTAACTTAGGCAGGGCTTGGACATCATCTTGTCTTTCCTCTTTCTAATAGCTGTGTGAAGTATCCAGCACACTGAACCATAAGAAAACATCTTTGTTAGGGCTTGTCTATAGCAGATAACACTGATCACTGACTTTCTCTCGAATGATTTATTCTTTCCTTTCCCAAAGGATGATTGTTGTATTCCTTAAGGCAAAATAATAACAAGAGGACAGCAAATAATTACAGGCACCATAACAAGATTAACAGCTACCAGTCAATAAGGAAGGTAGATGTTAATACTTTGCTGTGTTTGAATTATCTATGTAAAAAAAAAGTTGCTGTAGTTATACAGACATGTAAAACGTGAAAAGATGACAACATTAAAAACAATGAGACAATTGTAATCTGATTCCTTGTAACTAATGGGCCTTTTAAATCTTCATTTATGAAAAGAGCAACAATTGTTTAGCTATATGTACATTAAAAATTTCAAAGCAAAAGAGAAGTTTTCTATTGTTGTCGTCTGTAAGACACTGAGAGGTAAACTGAAAGCCTGAGTTTCTCATTCTACAGTTTTGTTTCAGCAGATGAATCTTCTCCAAAGGAGTCAAAATCTTCCCAGTCAATATGCTGAGGATTATCTTCATTATAAGTACGATGATCCTCTATATTTATCCTTAAAACATATATTCCCAGGATCCTTTTCACTGCACTAAACATTATTAAATCCAGGAATGCTGTCTATTGTCAGAAGGCAACTTTTGATATTCTGAAGTAGTAAACTTGAAGTAATTAATTTCTCATTCTTGACTGCATTCTTGGTAATATAGTATAGCCCAGTACATATGATCAGCCACCTCTGCCATTCTGGCTAAGACGCCGCATGAGAACAGGTTTTGTGTGCTAAAAACAAGAGAAGAAATTCAGTATGAACCTTTGCAAATGTAGGAAAATAAAAGATTTTCAAATATCACTTAACTTTGTATAAATGTGACATTGGTTTGGATACTTCTGACAGTTTTTCTGTGATCTGTATTGTTACTGATCCATAGGTTAGCTTATAGAGGTGAGTGCAATATTGCAATATTGCTCTATAGGTATTTCTTTTTGGCTGGTAGAATTTCAAAATGCTACAATGCATTAGGAATCAGCGCAGTTGTTTTCTGGTGTAATGAAGAAACAATACCTTAAGTCATGATAGTTTTTCCTTTATGATGAATACATGGGAAACTAAATGTGTGTCTCAAACACATTTGCTCATATTTTCTTCTTATATTGTTAAACTACTCTGTGTTCACCCAAAATTAATATATACAGATTTTCTTGCAACAAAAGAAGTGGGAAAAAATCTTGAACTGCAAAAGAAAATTCTCTAAGAATTCATCAAGAATGTTTTTTTTCCCTCAAATAGTCTTCTCCTTAGAATAGCATCCTCATCAATATGAAATACTGAAATACTCAGTGTCATCTGAGGAGGTACAAAATACAGAATTAAAATATAGCCCCAGGATACAGTCCTATGATCTTCAATAATAATTAATATTCATTACCCTCCATCATTCTATAATCTTCAGCCATCTTAGATTAAAAATCATCTTTAATTTTAACCAAAATCAATTTTGACTATGTATTTTATCACAAGGAAAAGAACCCCTGAAATTAAAAGAATCTTAATAGAAGTCTCAGCATAAAGACCTTTAAAGCTTGCTGGCAGAGATTTAATCTACATTTTATAACCAAGTCTGCAAAGATGTTTATCAGAACCAGTTCTAACCCAGCTAACTTTAATATGTGAAATTTGCAAGATATTTAATTTTAACACAAAAAATAAACCATTAGAGATACTATTTTCACAAGCTCATTTTCATGAGAGGTACCCTGATCCAGGCAATAAGAATCTGAAATACCTGTTCTCTAGGAATTAACATGGGATCCTTCATTTGTAGCACTATGTATGTGTACTGATTAGAAAATAAAAAACTGTAAAACAGATTAATACTATATTAAAAAAATCAGAGTCAGGCATCCACTAAATCTTTCAGAACATCTTTAAGGAGGTATGAGCTTCACTGTAGTTAGTGTATAATGAATCAGTATATTGTGGGTTTAAAAAAGTTGCTCATCTGCAGAAAAGTGAAAGGATAGTAGTGTTCACAATGAATGGGCATTAATCAATTTTATATTTCACCAGCAAATATTAAAATAAAAAAGCTGAAACCAAATTAGTCATAGGATTAACTGCTCAATGCTCCAAATAGCAACAGACAGGAGAGTGGACTCAGTGTGTTCTGTCTCTCTTCTCTCTGCACAGGAAGCTCTGATCAGCGCACTGTCCCTGCAGTTTACTGGTTATATTCTTTTTTCTTTTGACTCTACAGAACAAAACCAAAACTGTCCCAAGGCATCCACCACACTTCAGTGTATTAGGGGTGTTTGCAACACCATCATTTTATATGACCAGCATGGATTTTGTCCTTAACTTGAAGGGTGGGATGGCAGAGAGACAGTAATATTCATTTAGATCACGGAACCTGTAAACTCTTTTAAGGTTTGAAGGTCTTTGTTGACTGACAACTTTCTCACAACCCTTCAATATAAATTGATGGATTATGCTAAAGCTTGACATTGTCATTTCAACCTTAGAAATGAAGGATAGGGAATAACAAGAAATTATATTAAAAATAATTATTAAGGATCTCTATAGAGAATGAGTCTATTAAAGAGGTCACAGAACTCTCTAAAAGTTTCTATCTCAGACTATTGAGTATCACAAAAGAACTGGGAGACAAAAACATTTAATCATTAAAGTGAGCAGTGTAGCTCAGTTACAATAAATTGAGCAGCGATATGCTTGTTTACAGAAGATGGAATCCAGAGGATAGCCATAGTCATTATTTCTTCAGAGAGCTGAAATGTCTTGGGATGGGCATAGCAAAGTTGATTTGGACTTTAATCCCATTTTTGATGCAGTGACTAATGCAGACAATTGGTTTTTAAAGATTGGTATATTACAGCTGCTGGAAGGCACTTGCTTCATGGATGTTCAGTAATTCTTCAGAAGCAAATCCAAAAGTAGAGATCAAGCTTGGCACTCCTTGAAGGCCTGGAAGTAGCTCCTTTAGGACTGATTAGAGCATCATTTTTCTACAGTATTTCTGTCCCCCTGAAGGTTCACATCAGTCTTCCTTGGCTCCTGAGGCTTTCATCTCATCAGTTATCTAGAACAGGAGTAGAGGGAGGAAAAAAATAAAGGAAATATCTGTGGTTTTTCACTGTTATGGAGAGCTGGTCACATGTCTTTACATTGGGTTGTCATATATCTGTCATTTCCTGCTATTTTTTTTAAGCACTGAGCTAGTTTCCATCATAAATAAATTTCTGTTTGTATTCACAAATGGTAATTAAAAGGAAGTACCTGGGACAGTTCTTGCAGCACCTAGATAGGCACACACACAGATATATCTATATATATACAAACACACGCACACAAAAGCTTATTTTACATCTATACATTCACTGTCTCAAGCTGTTTATTTAGTTAGCTCAATAGCTCTCGGGTGTTTCAGATGACTTTTTCCTATGAGCATGATCTATCAATTTTGGCATAATGAACTCCCGCAAAGGTCAAATTTAAAGGATAAATGCTGCAGGAAATGATGACTCTACAATAATCCTGTTATCCTCCTACAACTCTAATTTCATTTTATTGAGTTGAACAGTGTAAGGGTAAAAGGGTAACTACTTTCTCTCTGCTAACACCCATATACCCAAGTCCCCTGAGCATGGTATTATGTTGAATCACTCCTGTAAATGTATTAGTAATAACGATCTATTACAAAAATAATTGTTATCTGGTTTTTATTTGTTTATGGTGGCTTTTTTTTTTTAATTTTACAAATATCAGCAGAACATTCCAAAGTATTATTTAGTTAGCTTTTTGAAGGGGGGGAATGGGGGGAGCATGGTCTAAGAGGGAACTTTATTCCACCAAAATACTGTAAATGGAAGGAAACTGTGTTCAACAACTGTGTTGTGAACAACCTTTTTGTGTCTGTCATCAAGTGTTTATACTGGTACTGGGCAGATGTTCTGCTAAATATTTGCATATGCTGATGCCTAATGTTTTAGCTTTCATATTTTCCAGATTCTGCACTGCATTAGTTTATAACTGAATTTCATATATAGTGTTAGCAAGTTCTTTTCACAGTTTAGTTAGAAAAAACAATCTTTTTCCAGCTCAAGAACAAAGGACATGGTTGCAGCTTTGGGCCCAAAAAGTGTAAACAACAGGGAATTAAGGAGAGCAATCCAGGAGGATGGGACTGCATAACCTGAAGCTGTAATGGGGCAATTAACCCAAATATGTAAGCAGAACAAAACTTATAAAACTGTGAAAACTCATGACCAGTCATCCATCTTGGGTGTAGCCGCAGCCAGGCTCTTGTACTGCCCAGGGTGTCTCCTTTAAAGGCCTTTTAATAAATACCTACTTTATTCCTTTAACACTGTCTAGCTTCTGTTCTAGGTAGCCTCTCAAGGCATCAATAGAGGATGGAAGAAAACCTCCAGATAATATTTTCAAAAAAGTTCCTATCTTCCTAACCCTGTGCTGGTGAAATCTTGCAGAACCTTATTCCGGCAAACAGACTGGGGTTTTCTTGGTTTTCCTTTTTTTCTTTTTTTTTCCAGCAAACAGACTGGGGTTTTCTTGGTTTTCCTTTTTTTCTTTTGTTTTAACTTAGTAGTTCTACTAATTCATTAATACTTCTCATTAACTGTGACTATTCTCTGGTTGATGCATCCATACTTTCTGTTCCAGTAATGTTAAAAAAAATTCCTGGATAAAAATGTAGCACACACAGGGCATCAGAAAGCCCTGTTTTTTCTAGAATGATCAAGGAGGAAAACAAGGCTTCACTGCTCTCCTTCTCTTCTCTGCTCTTCACCTCTCTCTTCTTATCTGCTAGATAAGCCCTTTCATCTTACCACAACATAATTATCCCAGCAGTCATAGCTTACCATATTCAAGCCGACATGTGCATTGCTTATCCTAAGGTAGGGGCAACACTTGAGCTGTTTAAGAAGCACTTCCCTTGCTTTGTAGTTATCTTTCCAAGCTATGCTTGTTATCAAAAAACAGTTTAACAGATATCTGTGTGAGGTGATATCCCCTCTCTCTGTTGCCTGATGGTCAAGGGTAACTCTGCTTTTCTAAGGGCACGTATCCAGGGGTAAGCAGAGCAGCTATGGCAAGCCCACACAGGCTATTTGCTAGCCCACAGGTAGCCCATCCTTGGAACAGCATTGGCAGCCTGTAGTAAACAAACCACAACTTTTACTTAGTTAGAAGCAACACTGTGTGCAGTAAGCAACACTGTGTGTGTAATCATACCCAGAAGAAGTTACTTTAAGAAAGCCCATTTGAATATCTGTATATAAAAAGGTTTAAGTTTTACTTCTGTACATCTCCAGGGTGGCCAAACAAAATTTGAGGAGGTGCTGCAGAAACCAAGTACAGAATAGGCAGAAGCATAAAATCAAATCACTTGTTAAAATCATTAACATATGCTTATAGACCAGTATACTAATTTTCAAACTTTTAATTATATCAAATACATTGATATTTGGGTGTCCTGCATGCACTGCTACAATAAGTAATTTAGCCCAGTCTAAAGTCTCACCTGCAAATGTAGGAATTTTTTACCATTTCACTATGTAGGAAGACTCAGGAGGTACTGGAGGTGTTCAAAAGGGCTACTGAAGTTGTATTCTCTCACAGAATATTTTTTCCTGGAGAACTCTTCAGTGACTACAGATAGGCCAAAAAGATAAAAGCAATTTCATGTCATTGTCTCAGCTTGTTCTAAAACATGCAAAGCCCCTGTGTATAGGACCCATTTCAACAGCTGTGGCTATTAATTCTTACCTTTTATGTTTTCATTAGGTGTGAATCTCAGCTGAGGTTTGCTGCTTTCTTTGGCAGCTTGTGGCAATAGGTTGAAGAGATGAGTTTACTTAGATTTTGGAAGAAGAGAAACTTGAAAACAGATGAAAAATTGCAATAACAAGGTAGGAATTCACTGCTTCTGATGTAGTGAAATGAAATTCTTGCCCCATGCACCTAGTGTGTCTACATAGGCAATAGATCCCACACAGAGGCTGGAGTGATATTTGTTTAAAACTAGCTTTCATCCCTCCATAAACAATATAAATGTCAGCTTCCCATAATCTCCCTTGCATACTTTTGACCTGGCAAAAAGGTTGTACAAGCAAAAAAGGCTTACAAAAATTTTGAACTAAAGTTCACCCCCAAGCCCTCAAAAAGGTCTTTCAGTTGCTGAGTACTAATCAAGAGTTCCTGAGCCCAGAAACAGCAACATGTGGTTTATTAACAGAGTAATACATATAAAGCAATACACCAGCTAGACAATCATTACCTAACAAAAAATATATGTGCCATCAAAGCAAGCTGCTAGCAAAGTCCCCCTTAGTTTTAAAAAATTTGGTGCATTGCATGCAACCCACTTCCCCCCATTATTAACCTTCTCATAATCTATGATGTAGACTAATTCAAAATCATCAAAATATGCATCATGACTAGCTGTAGCCTTTTAAGGGCTTCTGGACAATATTCTGAAATATGCTGATGGTCATAATTCATACAAATGTAAGTGACATGAAAGAGGATAGAAGAGACAATCCAAAGAAAATATTGGCCTGTTACTTGAAGATAACAAAGCAATTCCTTAGATGTTCCAACTGTCATTGGCAAAATAAAATTTTTTAAAAAACAGAGAAGATGCATAAGAAACTGATGTAGAACACAGTAGTTTTAATTCACTATGAGCTGAGGAAATAAGTGTGCGTGTAATCTCTCCCTTGCGTGAATAGATATCACAGTTTGTAATTCAGAATTTAATTACTGTCTATTATGATAAGAAAATATTCTAAATTTACCTTATGAGGAAAAAAAAAATGCTAACTAGAAGTCAAATCTGTATGCCAGTGGTCACAGAAAGGAGTTTTCTTCTATGTCCTAGGATAGAGACTAGATTCTACCTAGAGGTAGAGACTTTCTGCAGCATATTCAAAAGGAGGGAAAAAAAAGAGAGAGAGACTTTCTTCACTTTACTTAAAAAGAAATTGCTGACAGAAAACTTTGTTCTGTAGAAAGAGCTGGAAAGCACAGAGCAATATCATCTTTTTTAAGAACAGGGTTCAGTTTAATGTTCAGTCTTTTTGCAGCACTGTTTCCAATTGGATAAAATATTTAATGGCATTGTATTCTGAACTATATTTTTTGACAATGTATTTCATGCCTTGTATGTCACTGAAGTTATGGGATTGGAGTGAATAATGAAAGAGTAACTCAGCATTCCTCATGCCATTGCATTCAGATTTGTTATTTTTCATTGATGTGCCACCAGCTACATCAAGCCTTGATAATCCATAACCATTTCTCACTTTGTAGGAATTATATTAAGGTATAAGAGCATCTTAACCTTCCGTCTTTTTCTATGCAATGTTAAAATCTTATTAATATTTGAAGCTTTGGTATCCAGTGCAAGAAATAAAATTTTAAAGAGCATGTCTTTATCTGTGCTACAGAAATTTGATTTAAGAGCTTTAGTTTTCATACCAATGTTATCTGTTCACAAAACAATTCATCCAGGCAGAAAGAATAGTAAAGTTAAAAACAGCTTTCAAAATGTTTATTATAGTGTTTTTAGGAACGCTATATTTTTCATAAGCAAATATATTGCAGAAATACAAACCTTTTCCATGGTGATTTAAAGAACACACAAGGAGTTTGGAGGATTTCAAAACCATTTGATTTAAAAATAGGAAAGCAAAAGTTTGAAAGGGAAGGAAATTATTAAAGGGAAAAATGTAAATTCAAGGGGAAAAATCCTGCCCTGTTTTTGCAAAACATTCTGATAGTAAAGCTGATCATAGACGGTTTTTGTATTAAGGTCAAATTATCTACTGTCATCTACATCTTCATATTGAGACATTCTGTGCTCCATTGGCAGCCTTTCAGAATATTGAATGTTATGTCATAATCACAGAGAAAGGCAGGACAGTTTTTTGGAGACAGTCAGATGTTCAGGGACATCTAGGAATGAAAAGCAAGAACCCTGTGCTCTATGATTGTCTTGGATTGATCCCAAGGAGTTTCTCCCGAAATTACTAGCTGGGTAAATCCAAGGGTGCACATGAATATGTACTCAGGATATGGGTGTAGGATGCTGATCCTTCTTATTTAGGGGAGTAACACATTTCAATTTTTAACTGAAATTCAGATAGGTCGTGTGTGGCAACTGAGAGAGACTGGTTAAATATTCATTTCAGTCAGCATGGGCATCATATATCTAGCAGAGTTTTACAGAGCTATAGAAACCAACAAGTTGATTCAAATATTTGAAAACAGGTATTGTCAACCAGGAAAATATTAATTAAAAAACCTTATCATGATTCACACTTTTCCTACTTACTGTTACCTCAAATTTGTCTTGGTTTCCACTGAAGCCAGCTGTATTTCTGGTGAGGCACATGTTGGTCAGGCATCCAGGACCAGCACTTCCTCTAAAGCTTTAGGAACAGCTAAACACGTGCTCTTGGTGGGCAGACACCAAGATGAGGGGAGATCATACATGTGATGAGGACCCACGACATCCTGGAAGAGGTGATCGCAACTAACAGAGCCCATGGGTGCCTCTCTCTGCACAGGAGGGATGCAGCTTACTGCAGCACTGCACCACATCAGCCCTGAGTTTGCACTGCCTTCATTCATAGTTCTCCTTTTCACCCTTGGCAACCTCCCTGATCATCAGTAAACACACACTGCCCCAAAGGCTCACAGAATGATGCTGCTTATGGTGGACCAGAGTGAACTGCAAAACGTCCCCTAATCAGTATTGTAATAACAGGAAAATGTTGAGTTTTGTCACTGAGCACGTAACAGTTTTAAACATAATGCATATCCTAGAATAAAAACCCCAAACAAACCATGACTGAACCCTACGTTGTCAATTTAAGCAAAATATATTGAAGAAAAATGTGAGAAAATGTTATTAATTAGGTGGCGATAAGAGGAGAGGATCAATGTCATTAAGTACTAACACAAATAGTGTAGTTGCATTTTAAAGGAGAAATAGTACCTCTCCCAAGTTAACAAAGTAATAATTTAATTTCAAAATTGTCTTTGTCATATTTCTTTTATGTACTGGATACACCAAATTCCATTTATTTTTCCCATTATTTAACACTCTGAGAAGGTTTGCTTTGCTGACTTTGTCATATGCAACCATTGAGTGACTATGGCTAATTGTGAAGAACAAATACCAAGGGGAAAAGGTGGACAATTTCTGTGATCGGCTGCCCTAGGTACATAATTTATCAAATGGCAGGAGATATACATCCAAATTTGCTGGTTGGTCTACTAAGACAAAACTAGTAACACATATTCTAGCTGCTTGTAAATGAAAGAGAGTCTTTAACATTTTAAGATATTTACTTGATCAGTTGTAAAATGATGACACACTCTGATGCTAAAGCCATAACAGTAATCATGGGTGGGATGGATTCCACAGACAGACATAAAGAGATACTCACGAGTTTTCATTATATCAAAACTAATGTGAAAAATGCACACATGCTGACACTTTAAAAGTATATCATAATTTGGGGCTTACAATTTTAAAATAACAGATTTTCAAAGGATAGATGTTCATTAGATTCCCAGGGGAAAGAACAGAAGAAGGAAATAACAGCTTTATGACAGGTATATCACATAAACATAGAACCAAGAAATCACTTTTATAAGTGATTCACTTGCACTTATACAAGATTGTAAGCAGAAAGACATCAGAAAGATAATGTCAAAGTAAAGGAAAAGCAATTGAGAGCACACTTTACTATATTCATTGTTAGTTTTATAATTTTTATTTTTAATCCCCTTCACATTTCTTATTGGAGGAATGAAAGTCATATTGTTGTGGAAAAATGTTTTTAGAAAACATTAAGTGGCTCTGAATTTCTACATTTATCATACCAACATTTGTTTGCCACATTATGGTAGGGCTATTTTATTGAGCAAAATATCCTTTTCTGACATGCTGGATCACTTTAATGGCTTCTTATTTTCACATGGTGTGAATACATATCCATTTCAATATATATCTATATCTACATCTATCTATCTATCTATCTATCTATCTATCTATCTATCTATCTATCTATCTTTATATATATATCACCTGAAAAACTTCTATTGCATGAAGAATTGCTTTGAGCTTAATGTAAGACTATGTGATAGTTTGTTCTTGAAAAAAAATTAAAACAAATTGTTGGGTAACATGAGGACTAAGTGAGTAATACCTTGTGAAGTGCCCTTGGATGTCAGTAGTTAAGGTTAATAATCCCTCCAAATAATGGGATGTAAGATGATAATTTTGCTAAGAAAATAATAGGTAGTAGATAAATAGGATTTCTACTTCAGCAACCTGCCGAGGACACATGCAGCTTAACTTCTGAGTGGAAAATATGGATTGCAAAAAGTTATGTTCAAAGACACAGTAATGTTATGTTTAAATATGTTATTCCTACATTTACCTTCATACTCTTCATAACCACTGCATTATACTTGGACTCCTGTAGGGCTGCAGAAGACAGCGGCTTTCCTTGTGATAAGTCATAAATACTTTCCTGCTGTGCAGTGCTCTACAGGGTTGAGGGTAATTGTGTGAAGCTTAAAAGCACACTGGTAACATGACCTCCAGACCCTATGAGCTCAAAGCAGACAGAAAAAGAACAAGCTAAGTAGGAATGGTCCAAACTTTATTTACATTTTATAAAAGGCAACAAAAAATCTTTAGCCATTTAACAGATTTATATCTGCTGTGGGCTTATGAAAAGTGATTTACACCATTTAAAAAAAAAAAAAATCACACTTCCTGTGTCTCTTTCTCTTTGTTGCGGATCTTTGTTGTAAACCAAACAGGTTTACTCCTGCTTGACCTCACCACCTGAATTTTGCCCAACATGGGTATAGCATACTTTATTTCAAGTAGATGTAGAGACCAATTAAAAAAATAAATAGACTTAAAAACTGAAATATGAATGGAATACATTTGATTGAACTGCATTGAATGGGAACTGTGAGGGATTTTACTTTCCCAGGGCTGTGAATTAGGAGCAGATCACACTTGTTGGATGCACACTGAATTTAAATGTCTCTGTATTAGACACCACCCAACACAGAGGTCAACAGGACCCGGAAAGTACTCCTGACCTAGCCATGAAGATGTGAGGCAGTGTCAGGGCTAAACCCAACATGTACACATGCAATTGTATGTACAAACGTACTATGAACACACAACTGGATACACAGACCAACACAAAGAGAAGAAAGCGTATTTTATGGAATCCACTTAAATACCAAAAAAACCCCACAAGAACATGAACATTGTGAAAGGCTCAGCCCTGGCCCTTCTCTATGGCTGATCAGATCAAAATATATTAGTGGAATATACAGACAGTAAAGGTCTTGCCAGAAGCTGGTCCTGGACATTCGATCTACTCCAAGCAGTCTCCAAGACCTAGGTCTTCCTGACTTTCTATAGCCTCAGGTTCTCAAGCCTCTGAGACTCATGGTCCCACCTCATTTGCTGGTTATCAGACGTCTTAGTCCATCACTAACCAGTCCAGGCTGAATTTCTGTAACATCTACATATATTTAAAAAAAAAAGTAATTTAGTTAGAATATAAGACAGATTGCAGTGATAAAGCACAGGGCTTAACCACACAAATATACCAGTCAATGCCAGTTCATAGGCAACTGGCCTTTACCCTTTCTCCTTTCTTTACCCACACTTATTCCTCCAAAGCACCGTCAAACCCCACCTTTTCCTTTCCTTTTTTTCCATTCATTAAACATCCCATTATAACAGCTTCACATCATCCCAAAATTCCCAAATTTAAAGCATCTGATAATAAATATCACAAAATCCCAAAATACTTTTCCCCCTGCATTCCATCATAGTCCCTGTACCCTGTATTCTGCAAGGCATTTAGAGGAGGCAGTTCCTTGGGCTGACTCATCTTGGTGGGTTCCCCATTTGCTCCAGGGGTTCAGTGCCCACCATGGAAGGTGCTGGGAGTGCCAGGTCAGGATACTCTATTATCAGTTCTTAGCTTCTTGTGGTCCCTCTACCTTCCCCTGATCCCCACAAATTCTTTTGTTTGTGGGCATTAGCCTTTAATCATAAAATCTAATACTCTGAGCTCTTGAGCAGACAAATGTCAAAAAAATTTCAGGACCATGTGTTGAAAGTGGAAGTGAAGACAAATTAACTTGGAAAACTTTTGCCAAAAGTTATAAAACTAGGCAGTGTTTCACTGTTTACAATGACTTCATAAGCCAGAGCTGCAAAGCTGAGTTAGAAACAAAAGCCACTGGTAATCTTTGGAGGCCTTCTGACCTACCCAAAATACAGGAGAGAAAAAAACAAAACCTCCTTGAAAGAAGGAGTGACTCCTACTCAGTCATTGCCTGAATACTTTCACCAATAAACCAGTATGTCTGGGGAAAAGGGTAGGGAGGGGAAAAGCAGACTCCAGAGATGCTCCAGAGGTGGCATTGCCCCTTTCAGGGTATCTGACAGACCAGGCTGAGTTCCCCTCATTTTTGATTGTCAGAGGCTGCTGATTCTGAAAGTTGAATTATGCTGTCATTAGTCCAGTCTCTCACAGCTCAACACCAAGGATGAGTCTTCACTACTTAAAAGGTAAGTGTAAGAATTTTTCACTGCAAATTTATTTATACACATTTCTTTTACCAACAGTGAAACCTAGGGAGGGAAGGGGAATTGCAATTCCACTCAGAGGTAAACTGAAAAAGGTCAGCCCAGCAAGGTAGCTTGATTGCTGCTGGTATCATGTAGATATTTCATGATAAAAATACAAGTACTCAATCTTCATCTGAATCTTTCAATTTATTTTCATGTAGCAGTGTTCCCATTTGTAAAAGGCACATCTTTTTATAGACAGCAACAAACCAGCCCCCAAGTGCCACCCACAGTATGCAAGTCCAAATGAACAACAGGAGCAACAGAAGATTTTAGGCTGACAGTTTTGCACTTCTTTTTTTCTTTTGCAGAGGCCTGTACTAAATAACTTCTCATACACGACACACTGGGAAAAAATATCACAGATAACATATGGTAGTCTTCCTGAACAAAAATGTCAAATGAGATACACTGGAGATGAATAAAAGGAAATCCAGAATAGTGCTCAGGGAATGTGGATAATTCTGACATATGTAAGAGTTTGAAGTTACATTGAATTACCATAGGGGTGCATCTGAAAAATGAAAATGCAACATGGTAATACACAGGTACCAGATGTGTTAGAGGCTCATGCTCTAACACCTGTATAGAAGAAGACATAATAAACCACTGGTGAAGAAGAAGGCATAAATAAGTCATTTTCCAGACTAAGGAAAATAAAGCTTAGGAAGACACCAGAATCCACTGACAGTAATGAGGAAGGGACTGCACAGAGGAATGATGAGTAAGGTGAATTGCTGGGATGATAATGAGTCCTTACAGAGTTTTAATAAACCCACAGCTGTAAAGCAGACCTGAAAGAGCCCCAATTCTCTATGTCAAGAGTTGAAAGAAACACAACTAATGTTCACAGCCATGAACATTAACATGACATACCTGCAATATCAATGTGAATTCTGTTATGCTTCAATTACTTAATTTAAAGCAAATGGCTTTTTAATAATTTAGTATCTAGAAGAGATCACAATAAAATATATATGTATCATATATAATAAATATATAGTAAATATATAATATAGCAAATATATTCAGCACCCTCACATCAGGCTGTCAGACAACACTGATTTATTCCTATAGCTAATTCACAAAGTAGAACTATTTTACTTCCAGAATTCTGTCTTAAGTCAGCCAGAATTTTTCTTTCAGTTGTTAAATATATATCAGTGACTTTTATGTTATCATATCTCATTTTTCTGAAAAGGATGTGGTGCTGATCCCATTGTGCTAACTTTGAAGTTTGCTGTTTTTCTAACAATAATTTTGACTGCAACTCAAACAGTTCATTTCAGGATTTCCACTCAACAGGAAGAGCAATTAGGAAATTCTATGAGGTACTGAAGTAAAAGAAGTAAAGTAGAAAATTGAGTCATATTCTCCCATACATAATACTGTTTCAAATATTCCACATTACATCCCTTTTACTGCAGTAAAAAAAAAGAGCCTTTATTAAAGGCTCTCTCTAGAACTAGAATGTTTTAATACTTAGTGTCTTAGTCCTTCTAATTTGCTCTGAAAATGCTAGGCATTAAATGATTAAAAAATTCAAGTGTTGTCTTCAACTGCCTCTAAGTCCAAATGTATATGAGGAACAAACTTAGTTGAGAAATGGATTGATAATTTTCTTGGAATTAACAATTTCTTCAGTTGCAATTCCAGTCTCTATGCACTTGATGTACTTAAGAAAAAGAATGTGACAAAGAAAAAGCAATGCAAGATATGAAGATAAAAAGATATGAAATTTCAATTTCTATGTACTTTCCTGGAAAGGATTATTTTTCCAGTATTTCCTTTACATAATAGACTGCAGGAGGTAGGCATCCCTGCTATGATCACTCCTATTTCAATAAATAATCAGTTTTTCCAGCAGAAAACACTGGGATGCCCCAAATATTTTTCAGTATATTTACTGAACTTAAAATCCAGGGGTTTATTTATATAATAGAACACAAGTAAACACAATGAGCTGGGAAGTGGTTTCTGCTTTATATGCATAATGAAAAAAGAAAAAAAAAAAGAAAATGACATTGTGAGCCTCATTCCACTCAGTTGTGAGCCACCTACTGTTGTCTTTTACTGGGGGGAGGGGGGGTTGTTAAGGTTTCTCTCTGCACTGTCTTTATTGATAATTCTTGTAACATAGAGTGTCAACTGGTTTGGTACTCATAATCAGTGTCAAAATTTCTAACACAGTGGTTTTGATAAAATAAATAGACCATGCTCTGGACTGTTTTATATTCCCGTTCTCATTTTTCTCAGTTTTACATCTTTTTTTATGCTATTAACCGAACTATTTCTAATTTGCTGTATTAGCACATGAGGACATGAAAATAGAACTCAAAACTTGGCCCTCACAAAGGTGTGACATGTATACTTGTATCTGGTTTTCAGCAGTAAGTGAAGACTGCAGTAGGGATGGGCAACTGACTCCAACAAACATTTCATCTTCTCGGTGAAGACTCCTGTGGATGGGAAAGATGACCTAGGATCAGATTTCCAAAAAGTATAGTAGCCATATATACCACCATCATAGAATCCTGCAATATTCTGAGTTGGAAAGGACCCACAAGGGTCATTGAGTCCAACTCCTGTGTAATTGTAATATTCAAGTTTTTTTGTCTGCTTTGAAAATGGTTTAAGAATAAATCAAAAGCCAGATTTCAAATTCACATTTTCTTTATGAGCAGGTACAGATTTACACGCTATACTGAGATCCTTTGCCAATCCAACATTTTTTTGGATCACCAACCTAAACTAGGATCCTAAAGTCCAAATCTCTTAACAACGCATGAGTCCTTAAATCAAAACAGAAGATGATAAAAGCATCAATTAACTCTCTGCTGGTCCTAGTATTGCTTTATGAGTTATTCAACTCAGAGACTTTTGCTCTACATTGCACTTTACAATTTGATCTTGTTCCTCAATAATTCTCTGACATTCCAGTCTATGCAGTGAATAATAAATTAACAAATTGTTGTCATCAACAGCTGCAGCATGATAAAGCACAGTCCTCCTAATGGAAATAGAGCAGTCCCAAGCCAGTGGCATCCTGGCTTGTATCAGCAATAATGTGGCAAGCAGAACCAGGACAGAGTGTGCCCTCTGCACTTGGCACTGGTGAGGCCACACCTCGAATCTCCTGTTCATCTTTGGGACACTCACAAATAAAGGACACTGAGGTGCTAGAGCATGTTCAGAGAAGGGCAATGAAACTGGTAAAGGGTCTAGAGACTAGACTTTCAAGGAAAGCACATATAAATTGTATTTGCTTTACATAAAGGACTGCAGGAGGTCGGCATCTCTGCCATACTTGCTCAAGTTTCAAGAAATAATCTCTTAAAAGTGCTGGGTTAAAAACTGGACTTGATGATCTCAAAGGACTTTTCCAACATAAATTATTCCATTATTTTCTAATACGAAACTTAATTAATAATCTCTGGGAATTTTGACAAGAGTTTTGTCTTGTGTATTTTTGGGAGCCTCATAAAGAATCAGGATTGATAAAGATAGTCGTTGATAATTAGGAAATTCCATTTGGAAAATATAGTGGTTTTTGCTCACTACTAAAGCAACCACTTTGGAAAAATTTAAAGTAGGAAGCTATTACTGTAGTCCATAAACCTCTCTTCAGCCCTGAAGGCAGAAATATCTGCTATCTGCTGTAAACGAAGTCTACTTAAAAGAAAGCTACCACATTATCATTACTGCTCTTGCCTAGGGAATGTCTCTGGAGTCAGTAGCAATTACTACAATTGGTTTCACAAATGGAAACAATTTGCTTGTTAGTGCCACTTGGGTTTGTGCTAGATTTAAACTGTCAGTTTTTAAAACAGTAAATGCTTACTATAGGCTCTGAAAACACAGGCAAGAAAAATTACTACTAAACAAAAGAGTGTTGTTGTTGTTGTTGTTGTTATTAATACTAAAATTAAGTAGAATCATTAATTACCAGACAAGATGCTTTTTGAAATAGTGTGACAACATAAAAACATAAACGATTGTGCTACATTATTTGTTATGGGTAAATGTTTCTCTAAAGAGGCATTCCAAGGATAAGATAATATTTCTGTAGAAACGTCCTTTGAAAAGAATGCACATAATCAGTCAGTACAGTATAGGGGTTTTGGATTTGGAATTTTGATTCAGGGTCATCCCTAGGAACAAAAAGACATTTTAACTTTGCCTTTCAATTACCTTTAAGAAGCTTAAACTTCTTTTAGAAGGACGGTTCTGAGTGTGCTGAGTAGATCTACAATAAATATATGTCAACTAAGGAAATTAATTGCCCAGTGGTTGACTCTCTATTAACTGACTGACTGAGGTTAAAGGAAAGCATAGACACCAAAGAGCAGACCACTATTTATAACCCTTACTTATATGTCCTCAGAATAAATTATGTCTTGGATGGAGACACCACTCTCTCATCTATTTTTTCTTGGTTAAGATTTTAAGAGGTTTTTACACAGAGATCTTGTTTCTGTTTCAATTGTCTCTTTATATCAGAACCTACTCATGGATTGAAATGTAAAACTACCAAACAGATGTTAAAAACATTCAAGAAAACTCATCATCTTCTGAGATACAGACCCTGTCGTGTTTTACCTTTCCTCCTCTCTGTATTATCTCTCCTATTCCTCATACAAAAATATATTTTTTTAGTTTTTAACAGAAGATACAACTGTACATTACCTACTGTATTGTCATATCTTCTGTCATTGAGGAAACCACCAATATTACTAATATAAAGGTTATATCTGCATGCAAAGTCATCCAAAGTAAAGTAAATTACCCTGATGAATTCACAACAATCACAGCTGTGACTTGAAACTCCACTGAAATAATTTCCGGAAAGTGATTGCTCCAGCGAAGGAAGAAAAGGGAAACAACCCAACCTAGGTTTGTTCAGCTGTGCTCCTACACCATATTTGAAAGCTTAAATAGCTTAAATAATCTTTACCAGCCCTCATAATGATAGTATCCCATCACTCCTCCTCTACCAAAATATGTTACCCAAGGAGTGACTACTAAATAAGTTACACATGATAGACTTTGTTCTAGTTACCTGTAAGTCCCCATGACTGCACAGCATATTACACAAGTAATAATCCAGCTACAATCAATTTAGACAGCTTCTGTGCTTTTGTTCTCTCCTGATGCTGGCACCAATATTCATGTTAGTTGTTAAACTGGGTCTGCATCACATAACAGTGGCTAGAGTGTGAGCATAAAAGCCAGAAAGGGTCTCAGTCCATCAAGAGAGTTATTATTCACACATTAAAATAATATTCTGTAATCCTTAGACATAACTGGTTCTGCAGCTGTCACCTTTACAGGTTTTCTTTCATTTCATATTAAAGAAAAATGAATTTTATTGTTCAAAATGTCCTTTCTTATTACAGAGTCAGCTATACTTCTCAAAACAACTCCTGACAAATAACATTTTTTCTTATTCAATTAATTTCAGTCAGTTACTTTTCACATTTTTTTCTTAGTCAGCAATTTTCACTTTTTCAATGGAGGGGAAAAAATATCCAAGGGAAAGTTTCTTGAAATGAAATATTTAACTGCAGCATGGCTTACAGACCTATTTAATTGTCTGTTGATTATTTAGTAACTGAACAAAGAATATCAAATTAATATGGAAATTTTCTCTTTAATATATTTCATTTTTTATCATTCTATATTATAAGAACACTTGATATTCACGATATCCAAATCATCAATAGGTTGTGCTGCATAATTACAACCATTAACATTCTGTGATCAATTACTTAAAGTTATCCATCCATATCTATAACTGATTTCTATGATATAGCCCATAAGGTAAAGAGCTGCAGAACTTAATATTTGGCAGTAGAAGTTCTCATTTTTTATTTGGGAGTATTTTGAAGAATTTCTTTTTTATATTTTTCAAATGTGCCTTGGTAATGTATAAGAATGGTATAAGAAACAACTCAGCGAGTTTGCCAGCAGCCCCAAGCTCTAAGTGCAGTCAGTGCACACGGCATCAACAGGGCCTTGAGAGACTTGAGAGGACGGCAAGTGTGAACCTCATGAAGTTCAAGGCCAAGTGTGAGGTTCTACAAATGGATCACGGCAATCCCAAGAACAAATACAGGCTGGGCAGGGAACAAACAGCCCTGAGGAGAAGGACGTTGGGATGTTGGGTGACAAGAAGCACAACGTGACAAAGTGTGTTTGCTGTCCAAAAAGCCAACTGTGTCAAAAGAATCATAACCAGCAGGTTCAGACAGGTGAGATTACACCTGGACAACTGTGCCCAGTTCTGAGGCCCCTGCATGAAGACACAGACTTGTTGGAGCAAGTCCAGAGGAGGGCTGTGAAGATGATCAGAGGGCAGGAGCGCCTCTCCTATAAGATAGGCTAAGAGCATTGGGCTTGCCCAGCCTGCAGAAGATGAGGCTTTGGGAAGACTTCAGAGTCTTCCAGCACCTAGAGGGAACCACAAGAGAGCTGGAGAGGGACTTGTTACAAGGGCATGTGCTGATAGAGCACAGTTGGATGGCTTTAAACAGGAGGAGGATTGGACATAAGGAAGAAATCCTTTACCATGAAGGTGGTGAGACACTGGCATAGGTTACCCAGAGAAATTGTAGATGCTCCATTCTTGGAAGGGTTTAAGGCCAGATTGGATGGGGCTTTGAGCAACCTGGACAAATGGATATTTTCCCTGCCTATGGTGGGGGGATTGGAATGGGATAACCTTTAAGGACTCTTTAATCCAAAGCATTCTCTGATTCTATGAACTCAAAGACAGCAATGGTTAAGATGCTTTCCTTCTGGAAAATCATTAAAACTGTCTAAATAAATTCACAGAATATTAGAATCATTTGGGATGATAAGACCTCTAAGATTATCAAGCTATTAACTCAGCACTGCCATCTTCACCACTAACCAAATGTCACATCCGCATGTTTTTAAAAAACTTTCCAGAGATGATGATTCCCAGAGTTCCCTAGGTATTCTGTTCCATTGCCTGTCTACTCTTCCAGCGAAGAAATTTTTCCTAACATTCAACTAAATCTCCTCTGGTACAACTTGAGGCCATTTCTTCTCATCCTATCATGTTACCCATAGTGTTGCCTTCCTCCACTAAGTGGGTCACCTGGCCAGGGAAGATCAGGTTGGTCAAGCAGGACCTGCCTTTCATAAATCCTTCATAAACCGTGATGGCTAGGCCCAATTTCCTGGTTGTGCCATACATACCCCAGGATGGCACTCAGGACAATCTGCTCCATGATCTTTCTGGCACTGAGGTCAGTCTGAGAGTTTCCCCAGATCCTCATTGCAACCTTTCTTGTATATGGGTGTTACACTTGCTAGCTTCCAGTCAACTGTGAGTCAATATCATTAGCCAAGGACTGCTGGTAAATGAGGGTCACTTAACCAGCCACTGACTTAACAGTATCACAATATCCCTTACACACAATTGTTAAAATTAATATCAAATAGGAAACATACAAAAACCCACAACTGGTAATAAATTTAGGAATGTTTGTCATTAAAACAAAGAATAGTACAATAACACAGAAAGAAAAATCTTAAAACTAGTATAATATTCCTTTTCAGATTGAAGTTCATATTTCTGTCTGAACAATCAATCCTTGCTAAGATTTCTAGTTGCAGGAAAAAGTATTTTTAACACATAACTGATCCTTCAATTATTTTTAATCATGTCTGCTTCTAGAATGGTAGCCAGTACTAAATAATACTTTGTAGGCTTCAGCAAAAATGTCAATGTATAATTGCACTACACCTACACCACACCTGCTGATGTAGTTAGTCATGTTTTATATTCCTCAAATAGAACAGCTGAACAGAAATAGCATGCAGAAATGTTTACACTTTTAATTGGCAATTATTCTCTGATTTTTTGTGTCAAAATTTTTTTCTAATATCTACACTGGTTCCTACACATAAGTTTTGTTATTATTGTTTGGTTTTGTAACATCATATAAGTGGTGCATTTTGAACAAGGATTATTTGCAAGAATTTTTCCAGAACTGTTTTAGACTTAGAAAGGATACCATAATATTCTTCTCAGTATCAAAGAATGCTTTTGCAGAGATGGACAAAGTCATGCAAAGGCAAATCAAACATCTGCATAGCATTTGCAAAGCCTGTCAGTATTACTTCTGATAGCTTCCCTTCTAACAGTCCTTTCTACTGAGCTTATACAATACTAATTACATAAAACCTTTTCATAATCACTCTCTCAAGCCATAATGTTTGATCAATAGGGTTTAACCTTAGCTCATCTAAATTTAGCACAAGGCTCTCTCTGATCTGTTTCAAACACAGTCTCCTCGATATTTGTCTCCTAGCAAATGATAAGTTTGTTTTAAATCATCTGGTTTGTTTTCTAGGAAGAGGAAAGTCAGAATATACAAATTACTTAACAGTTATGATGAGGTAAGAGAGGAATAGAACTAAATTAATATATATGTGAATATATCTTGCTTCTCCAAATTATATTTTGTACACATTTGTTGATTCTTTTTTCTATTGAAAATGCTAGATGTCTTCTACCATATTTGTTTTACCAGTTCATACACAATACTTATTTACAAATTAATTTATGACACTTCTGAACTTAGTCCAGAGTGTCAAATTCAGTCTCAAATGGCTCAGTGGAGATCTCATAGATTTCATCATGTATTTAAATTTAGGGGTAAGGAAAATATTTTTTTAAGTTTAAATATATATATATCTAATAAATTGTTCAAAAAGCAGTTCAAGTGGTAAATAACAGGTATATTCATCACCGTTTAACACGAGAACAAACTGAAACTGGTTTGCACATTGAGATGAAACAGGACTGCATGTACCAGAACTCTAGGCAGAAAAATACTCCCCCGTATTACAAAATACTGTCATACAAATATTCATTATACATCTTATGTTAGTCATAATACTTGCTGCACTATCTCTTCATTGTAATCTTACACCTACATTAAAACACTTAAATTATGATTGCTTTTGATACATGGGCAGCTTTATGTGTATTTGCCTCAAAACAGAGATGGATTTGGCCCACAAATCTCAGAATTTTTTTTCATGTTTTAAATTTAATGAATTAGATACTCTTTGGATTTCCATATATTGGATATGACTGAAGTAAATTGATATAACTGTTTTCCTATTGAAATAAATAACCAGCTCAAAAGAAAACAGAGCTATGTGCATTTATAGTGCCAGAAACTATAGCATGTTTTGCTTGCAGAATGTCTTAGACTAGAATTTCCCATGCTAATTATGTTCTATCAAATGCCTGACATTGAAGGCTGTTTTGGTTTGCATTTTTGCATCCAGTGGAACAGGAACACAAAGCACTACTCAGGATATTAAACTAATTTTCAGATTATTAAAGTCCTAATTTTCAGATTATTAAAGGCTGTCTTTCCAGAAATTTTTGGTTTGAATTCATAACACTCTTTGTGAAAACAATTACCCAATAATAATAGAAAGTACATTTGCTCCTAAGAACTCTGAACACTGTGGTTTACAGTAAGGTTGCTCAGACACTTGAAACTCATGTTGAAGAGTCCCCCAGAGTAGGAAATATCCTCGAATATCAAGGGATAAGGGCTGAGTGACCATCTGGCTGGTCCCTGCAGTTGACTGTGAATATATGGTAGGGAGTATTAGACTTTTGGAGACCTTTCATTATAGAAGGCATTTGAAAAGGCATGCATTAACATTTCTTTCATGTCTATTATTTTTATCTGTTATATGGCTCATATTGGACCTGAATTATACCTCGCTCATTCCTTGTTGATTCTGTGTCATCAATAAATCAATATTCCGCTTCTATCATTATTTTTTTAAACTACATAAATTAAGCAGGTTTTTTTCCCTATGGTAGCCCTCACAAAGGATCTCGCAAATCCCTTTAAAAGAAGTAATCACTCTGATAGTAAGAGTTGAGAATATAAAACCTATTGCAAAAGAAAAGCCTGCAAAATATTGGTAGAGGGGCAGGTTGTTTGATACAGTTCTTTCTGAAAGAGTGTTTAGGAAGATTCACACCAGGTGTTCATGCAGTGTTTGTAGATAGACTGAGTTAAGGGAGGCACACAGATCCCAGGGAGAGCTATGATTTATATGGATTCACCACCAGAACTCCTCTGCTGGATCTGACACCTGGGGAAACTTTCGAAGCCTTAGGCTTTTGCAGAAAAGATTTTAGAGGCAGACACTATGCCAAAAAAAAAAGGAAACTTAACTCATTATACTGAGTTCATACAGCAAACCTGAAGAGCAGCAGAATCCCCCATTCCACACCTGCAAACACTCACTCTGCTGAAATCTGCTCTAGCTGCAGGTGATAGATGAACCTTTTTGGCAGCACACAATCAAGCGTGCTGCAGCAATTCAACCGTGATATCAGAAAGATCCATGTAACAGGTCAACTTGTGAGAGAGAAATGTAAAGTTCTCATCAACCTAAAAGGTTTAAAAAACCTTTAAAAGACATTTCAAACTGTGACTGACAGATGATTTTCTGACATTCACTTTTGATTGATCTGTGCAAATAAATTTCAAGGCCAACATACTATCAGATCTGCAATTCTGTATTTTTCACTATATCATTCAAGGGATATATAGTACTGGGAGTAATTAAAAAGCAGGAGATGTTCCCTACAAATATCCATTTTTCCTCTCTGAAATGGCAGTAGCCTAACAAGATCTGAATTAGATCTTCATGGTTTTGGTTGAAAAATAATTTTTTTTTCCAAAATTTTAAAGATCTCTCAAGCCCCTAAATATTCTGTGGACATAGCAGAACCTGACACTGTAAATTCCTATAAATTTGTTGGTGTCTTCCCCTACTTCAAGCCATTCTAAGATAAAAGTTGATATTGAGAGTCCTTATCTAGTATAAATGAAAAGCAGATATTCATTTCTTCCTCAGGGAATTCCTTAATAAACAGCAAAGTCAGAGAAAAAGCAACTGAGGAGTAAAAGCAGGTTGAAAACACAGCAGAGAATCCAGAACCAACGAATGATGCTCAAGACAGACACGTTCTGACTCTTCCTTCTCTATTCTGTGGTCTTGTGCATCACTTTAATCCCAAGTCATTTCCTCAGGTATCTCCTGGAAAATTTGCCTAATTGTATGAAAAGCATTTGTAGCAGAAGACCATGCAGATAGCTGTTGAATTGTGCTATTTTTGGAGCAGTTTAACTTAGTAGCAATAATAAAATCTTAGGTGAAGACAGGAAAGAGTTGAAAAATTGAAAGAAATTGCAAGATTTTTAAAAAAATTATTTATTTAGATGTTTTCTTTGTTTGCTAGGTCCTCTGGCTACCTTCTCCATGTACTTAACCTGCCCTTTCTGCCTCTACCTCACTCACAGCACTGCTGTTTCTAGGTGACATTTAGAATGTCTGCAAGCGAAATTTTCACACATATTTTAATGGGGAAAAAATCGAGCATGACATATGGGTAATGCAGATAGCATTTATTTCACTGTGGGAAGCTCTAACTTCACTTGCTACTTTGAACAATTGGGAATATGCCTCCTCCAAACTACCAGCTTGCTAATATTTCAAATTCTATATATCTATGTTTAATCCTTGCCTAGTAAAATACCTCTCTTCCTTCTTCCTTGTAATGAGGCTCATATTGAACTGTATTGGTATTACATATAATCTCAATAATATTGAGACTATTTTAACACAATAAATTGGCTAGCTCAGTGCAATAATGTAGTTATTTACCACACATTAATATGTCAAATGCAGACCTAGACTCAGTCTATCTCACTTTAGGGACCTAAACAAAGTGACTAACCATAGTATGTCTATTGCCAGTGCAATGACACAGACACCTTCATATGGTAAATCAGATCCTCAAAAAGGATCTTTTTCTGTCAGCTGCTCGAGTCCATAGGGCAGCTCTGTTCAGAGTGAAGACTACTCAGTTCTGTGTCTAATGATGCACAAGATGAATCTGGACCTAAGTACCCATAAACTTCTACATGTTTTGGAAGGGTATGTCCTGTTAGTTCACAGAACATTTTCTGTGAAATGCCAGCAACTACTGCAAGATCACTGGAGAAAAAAAAAGAGTAAAAGTAATTGGGGAAAAAAAATGAAGGAACTACCAAAACCTTTTTCTGGAATAGATGGTAGGAAATTTTTTGGGATATAGTAGGAATATAATGATGCCTCGAATAGAGAAAGAGCAGCAAATATAAGCAGGATGATAGAGAGCACCTTATATAGAGAAAGGCAGAAGAATGACTTAAAAGGACTTGAAAGTCTCTCTTTAGGAAGATACAAATGGAGAAAAAGCTTAAGAAACTGAGGAGTTTTCTGATTTTGCCCACAGATTGTAAAAAGAAGGCAGTGAAAAGATCGGTAAAAATTATTATTTTATATTCATTCTTTCTTTTGTTCCATGATTAGTTTTTCCAACTTCACTTTTGTGAAGTCCTTTTACCTTGGGCCCTGGCTGTTGCCAATGAAAAGACCAAGCAACTGAAACATTGGCAGCATTTACAGAAGTCGATCCTTTGGAGAAAAAATCTAAATAGGATTTTCTGACTCACTTAAGGATAGGCAGAAATTACATATAAATTTTTGTGTATGAACATGCTCAACAATCTGGCTCAAGCACCTGAAGCAGTCAAGATCAGCCAGAGCTAATTTACTCTGTGCATGGGACCTGGGGAAGAGAGAATTTAAAACACAGCCCAGCCCTTGTTACAGCCAAATTTCCCTGTCAGGAAAAAATGGTCTTATCAGAGATATTTGTAAATGTTGCATTTTTGTAAATAATTTCTAGGCCCAAGGAAATTATTTTATGTGCTACTTTGCTTTTCAGTCAACAACTATTTTCTTGCATCGTTTATCAATGATAAAGATGACATATTTAGGTGAGAGTCTAGTCATCAACTTGGGCTAATTCATCCTGCTGCTTCATTTTCTGGCAGGCAAATAACATTTAAGTGCTAAGCATTTAAGAGTGAAGTAGACTTTGTGATAGGTTTATGTTCTGAAGTGCTACCCTGGGTGTAGAGTCTGGTAATGAAGAGTCAACATTAGGAGCCTAGACTTCATTCGCTATAAAAGTAGTAAGGATTCTCACTTCAAACATTTTATTTCTGTTTCAGTTTAGCCTACAACTTTGGATGTTAAGTTAATTTCTATAAAGATATCTATATTAAGATATTGAGAAATAGGATATTATTCTCCACTTGACTTCTTTTCCAGCTGTCTCCAGTTATTCATGTTGCCAGGTCTGTTGGATTGCTAAGCATACTACAGCAAGTCTCTAACAGTTCACTTACAAGCAACCTGTCCTGATTAGATTCAAACTATCCCTTGGAAAAAATTACCATTTACTTTTTTTTTTAGGTACACAGCATGCTAATAGATTACAGGTGCCAGATTGAATAAAAAACATTGGTTTAATTTCTCACAGGGCAAGTTGCAGAAGAGATTCTGTAGATTGTTCTCTCCTGCACAGAGTGCTGTGCTGTGTATACCCAGACCATGCATCCCCATAGCTGTGTATAAGTTCATTTCCCAGGAGAAACACAATACATTATTTCCCGCATAGCACACTATTAAATAACCATACTAAATCTTTGATACAACTGGGCATTTTGACAGTACCCAAAGCACTGGTTCCCTATAGATACACATTTCATAAGGTCACATCACAATAGAAATTTTACTGATAGATAAATTAAAGAGAACAAGCCCTTGGTCATCAAGACTATAAAGGCAAGTAGGAGGTGATAAAATGGAACTGCCATGGTAATTTTGGCAAGCCAAGAGTCAGAGTAAAAAAAAAAAAAAATTACTTGCATTCTGGCCTATGAGTTGTAGACATCCATTCTATACATTTTCTGACTACCCTGTGTTTGGTCTTTTTATGTACAACTTTCCTGCAGAGTTCATATCTCCTCATCTGGCCCATAGTTCTGAAACAAAGCACACTTTAATGACATTGTAGCACTGACACCATCATCTAAAGAACATCACTAAAAAGAGGTTGTTCAGATCTGTGCATTTTGGCTCACAGAGAAGAAAAACAATTTATTTTTTAAGAAAGCAATCAACTAAAATCTTTTAAATGGTCTCCAAACATTTTTGTTGCTCAGCTATAAAGAATAACATCTAAACTGCTTTCTGAATAAAAGAGTTCTATAGGAGGTTAACAGAAAATCTTGAATTGAATTGCCAGTTCCATCGATTAGATTCAATTTATGATGCCATCAGAGTAAAAACTAATTTTATTTAACTTATTTTGTCTATTGTTATTCTGCACATCAGTAGAAGACTTACCCATTTTCTCTCCTATATGATCCTATTATCAATCAATCAATAATTTTCAAGTGAAAAGGCAGAATTTAAAAACAGTTTCAATATTGAATCTTTCAGAAGTCAATCTGTTCTCCTTGGTTTTGATCAAAAGGCAAATAGTGAGGAATAAAACTTTAGATCTGTTTATGTGAGTTTAAAAATTGTATAGTTGAAGTTCAGCTGCTATTTAACACTGGGTGTGACAGACTTCAGACAAACCTTCTAAAAGCAGCACAAATGCAGCACTCATATTTCACAATAAATCACAACAAATCATTTCCCCTCAGGTCTTAAAAGTAAAATGTGCATGAATCCCAGCTCCTTTACAAAGAAAATAGAACAAATTTCTATTATTTAATAAAAATCATCACTGCTTATTGCAGTTTCAGAACTGAAAGGTAGATGAAGAAGTAATTACTAATCAAATATGAGTGTTAGGTTTTGACAGTGGTTAAAGGTTGAACCAACCACTCACTGACTGCCACAATGTGCTGTGTATTTTTAAATATTACTGAAATGGTACAATTCAGAAGAAAAGAAATGTGGTTCGTAGTCTTAACATGACAGGAAACATTGTAGTTTTAACATGACAGGAAACATTTTTAAACAATTCTGTCTTTCACGATTTAACATTATCTGTAGAATTATCAGTAGATTGGGAGATTTATTCAGACCTGTATGTTAGCCTCTAATCTCAGAGGAGATTATTACAATTTCAATTTTTCCTGATTTTATCAGCTTCTTTATTTCTCAAATTGCAGCACACAATTATTCAACTGCTAACTTTTTAAGCCTAAAGTTTTTTTTTTGTTTATTTTCTTTTAATAGTAGATCTCTTTTAGAGGACTTTTCTACTACATGATCACCATCTTGGGTTGATACACAACAAGTTTTCCCCTTAAAGAGATGAAACATTCCATCATATTAGCTTTCTAGCACAATTAAAATGTGAATTTCTGGGATTCTATTCTTTTCACAACTTATTCTGTTATTCTATTCCCAGCTTTAAAATATTTGTCTGGATTGCAATAGATGTACTAAGAAATAAAAGTAGAACATTTTATTTTTTTTCACCTAGCTGACAAGTATCTGGCTTAATGAGCAGCTGTTAAAGCTATAAAAAGAGAATTGAAGAGCTACAAATGTACTTTAAAATTCTGTGGTCTCAACTTCCATTTAAAATTTATTCCTCAGTAATTAATTTTCATATTTTAGTCTCTAACACTCAAGTCACTCACCCAGGTAAAGATATTGCTTAAAGCCTGGAGCAGTAACAGTTGCAGTACCACTGAATAATATCCCGCCATAGTAGTTAAATGTTTATAGTTCTAGATAACATCACATGTATTTTATTGTATATAAATTTCTTTCAATTATTATATCTTGAATTTCATGCTGCTACGTCTCTATTGCAACCACAGAAAATACTGATGAAAAAAAATTACTCCAGCTTTTTCAGGCGGAGTGATCCATTGTGATCCAGCTGAGTTCTCAAGTGAAGTTCTCATCTGATAAAATCTCAGAGAAACAGGAGGATCACTCATTAAATTCTCTTTTTTCTTCCTTCTTTTTTTCTTCAGGTTGTCCATTTTTCTGAAGTGCATTAGCTCCCTCTTTCAAAATGCATTTATCTTTGTCCTCATACAGGAGGTGATAGAATTGATACTGCAGGATAACAAGATAATGGTAACATCCTTGATGACCTGAACATGCATATTCTTGGCTGCTCTTCTCTGTAGCATTTTTAAATCTATGGAAGTTTTCTATTTCCAAAGATATAATAAGAGCATAATATGAAAAGGAGAAGTGAGAAATAGGCAGACCAAAAAAGGTAAAGTGGAATTCATCATTAGTCCAGTTTGAGGCAGGTTCAACAACTCTGATTTATGGCCAAATTAGTCTCTGAAAGCATGTTGTTTAAATATTAATAATTAATTATGATATTCCATATTTTGAGCCCATGGACTGGAAACATACAATTTCAGGCAGCAAGGAAACACAGAACAGAGGAAATGCTGCGGGTGAAGTGACAAGGAGTGCTTTAAACATTTTTAATACAATCTTTTATGTGACATTAGAATGTAACCATCCAGCAGTGTGGTGGCTGTGCCTTTTTGTTATCATCATGGCAAAAAGAATGCAATTATATCTGTGTATGCAGCTCCACCTAGATTTCAATCTACCCAGAACTGGATTTTGCAAAAGAAAAAACAACCAATTGCCAAAATAATTCACTCCAGGAATGAGTAATGTGTCCATTCTCCAGGGCAAGTGTCTTGTTTCTACAGCAAGAGAAAACTTCTGTGTCTTTTCACCACATCTGCAACTTTCATACAAGCTCAGCCATTGTGTACTCCATCCTGTACAAACATCCTCTACTATTTTTTCCTCTACAAGCTGCAATATTCCACAAGATTATCAAAGGAGCCTTGCAACTAAAGCTGTCATTTCATAGAGCCTCTTTGAATTTCTGAAGCAAACATTCAATATTTTATAATTTTAGATAACAGATACTGTTAGAGATTCTGCTTCTAGGGATATATCTCTCCTGTGCTTAACCATATTTAATTAAATTGCCCTGGTTTTAAGCCTGAGGTGCTAAATATGATACTGCTTTCAAATTTTCATGAAAGCTGTTTGAAAAATCTCATCAGTGGACAAGTACAGATTGTTCTTAAGCAGTAACCTTTGTTTCCAGGCATATGGGTGAACTATTCCAGGAAAGTAGTTTATTATTTGCAAAGAAAACCAGAGAAGATAACAATATGACAGGACCAGGATGAAATCCATCTGCCATTCAAGTGGAACAGAGGTTGCCCAGGGCTCTGTGCCGCCTCGGTTTGTGCACTGGTGCATTCACAGACATTACCTGTAGAAAGTATATCTGCTTTTCCCAACAGAAATCATAGGCATATAGCAAAAGAGTGTGGAGAATACATAAAAATGAATATATGAAAGCTGGATAAGAAAGGCTGGGGCCCCATTACAAAAAAAGCTTCATCTTACTAGCCGCAGCTCTTTTTAATTACTGGTGTGAAAAACAACAGACACAGGCACACATTTTGTTGTGCCTTTCTTAGTGATTAGCACCATTTTTTCTTGCAGATCCACTAAGTCCATTATCATCAAATTTTGCCAAGCTCCACACGTTTTATTTCAACCTCTACATATATATGAATTGGGAGGGCTGAATTTTTGCTGCACTACTGTAGTGACTAGTAACTTATAACATGGTAGACAACCGCTAAGAACCTATAAATAAGATCTCTTGAACTCAGCAACATAAACCACATTTATTCATGGACCTGAGGCTGCCAACTCCAGAGGCACAGTTTTGCAATAAGCCGTAGGAACTTCAGTCTCATGAGAGTTCCTGCTTGCCTCACTGCTTGTCCTGAAGTGCATGACACATTATCAATGGCACAGCCAGATGAACTTGCAGTAAATTAGCCTTATAAAAACATGAATTAAAGGAGAAAGAGGCCTGGATAAAGAAGGTTGCAGTTGTGTTGACTTTTTCCTATAATCAAAACCTTAGCAAACAACAGATTTTAGAACATGGGGTCAAACAGATTTTAGAACCTGGGGTGAGAATATGAGTTTTGGATTAAATCATCTAAGCATGAACATTTTAGAAATTAAATTCTGGATTTTGAACCCAGAGTTGCAATGCAATATCAAGTAATTATACCCACCTTCCTCATAAATTTGTTAAGAAGTGTGTGTCCTATTTAGGTATAACAGCATTAGTTTACTGAGGTAGATTTTTCCCTGCTAGATAAGTTGTTCCCCCCTCTTTGTAAGGCATTGTTTGAAAGTGATTTCTAGTAGAACTGGGAGGGGACAGGAGAGCTGGCTGAAATTACAGTTTTACAGCAAGGGTGTAAAAAGATTTTTGAAATTAATCCTGTGCTCTAGGACACCACATTGCTTACATTATTTACATAAAGTATCAGGATGCTTGTAATACAATCTAATGCTACTGAGCTGAGCATAGCCAGTGACTTTTGCTGACTGCAGCAGGGGAAGATGAGCAAAGCTGACATTAAGATAAAGACAGTGAAAACTCCACTGCCAGGGGAAAATAAAAGAAAAAATATGAAGAGGCAGAGAGGCAAACAATATAGATCAAAACAGTTTTGAAGAGAGCATTCAGAGTTCTAAAACATAAAAGTGAATTTATCACATAAAACAGAATAAGTAAATGAATCTATAGATGCACACTTTTGAACAGACTGAGATTGAATATACCTATTGAGCAAGCAGGGAAAGGACTAAAAGGTCAGGACTGAATCCTGAGAGAGTGGCAGAAAGGACAGAAGCAGATTAGAGACAGATTAGGACCACATGCTTGTCTTAAAGGGCCAAGTGAGGCAGCAGAAGGGAGGGCAGTAGGGACTGCAATTTCCCATGAAGGAGAAAGCCAGAAGGCATTCTGCAACAGTGCAAGGCAGCTTGCCCTAAGCATCCTTTCAGATGGAGTGGAGGTTGGGAAAGGTAATGACAGCAGAGGTCCTAAATGTGCATGTTGGTCAGAGGCACTGGCTGGTGGGGAGAGAAATGGTTTTCAAAATCTTTTGAAGGGATTAGCTGACACAACCGTAGCAGAGAGTTCCAAACCAGGACTTAAGAAAGGACAGTAGAATTACAATGAACAGCTGAATGTGTCAATGAGAGAATTCAGGTACAGGTAGCTAGAAACTGTATGAGAACATTAAATTCTGCCTTTCTCTCTCATTGCTTTCCAGCTTCTATTCATAACTGGACAAAACAGAAGAAAATACAATTTTTAATACCCATTAAAAATGCAGAGAGGCTACAAATTTCCAGTGTATTGCTTGTTATTGACAATAGTTTTATGCCAACATTTATCTTTAGTTTTCTTCACAAAGTAATCAATGCTCCTAGAGCTACAGAGGGTGTACAATTATAAACCACTATGATCCTCATTAGAAGAAACCATGTATCAGCTTTGATAAAGATAAAACCCATAAGTGAACCATTTCATTAGTAATTAAAAAAATTATTATCTTTATAAAGTAGAGAAATAACATCACAGTCACGCTGCAATCTCCTATCAGCTGGCAATGAAAAACAGAGCACCAAAATTCCAATTGCATGTCAGCAAGTGGACATACAGCTGCCTGGTGCCACCAGGAAAAATCTGTGTCCTTGATTTGGCTGTTGACACTGTGATCCTTATTCAAGATATAAAGGAACTCAACCACTTCGAAGACAAAAACAAGCTGATGCACAGTGAAAGCTGCCAACAAAACATGAAAATATAAATACATACACATACAGGAAAGAGAAATAAAACTATTTTTCCTGCCAATTTGAGAAGAGAAAAAGAAAAAATGTGTCACTCTGTGTTTTCTGAGCTTAATTTTGTTTTATCCAATCCCTTGTCCTCAAATTCCTTAAAGGACTCACTTGGAAGAAGTTCTTAAAGATGTGGAAGATACAGAATTTAGCAGAAATTGTCAAGAGTAAACATAAACTTGAAATCTGGTGGCCCTAAAAGTTCTCATTTTAGGTGACCAAGCCTTGCAAAACATGTTCTGCATTAAAATCCAGACCAAATCTCTTGTCATTCATTTGGAGTTTATCTGAAGTCATTTAATATTCACAAGGGAAAAAAAGTTCAAAAACGCAGAAAAGTGGAGATTCGGTCACTCCAAAGAACAGAATTTGCAGTATAAAAAATTAATTGTCTAAACTCCCATTTTAACATTCTGTAATGGACTAAGATTTAAATCCTATGTTTTTCAAAATCATTTATATATATAAAAGTGAACCCACAAATTGCTGGAAAAGAGACAAGTCAAATAGGAAGGAAATATTGTCATAGTGTTACCCCGATGAAAATATAATATTATCCATCTAGCCTATTAAGTTACACTAGCAGGAATATTACTAGAAGAGGGTAACTGCTAAGACAATTTTTACTCTTCTCTAAAATTCCATTTAAAGCAACTTTTTAAATGAAAAAGATGATTCTATGCATGATTCCTACCTCTTCCTTAAGAAAAAGTCAATGATTTTTTCAATAATTTAATAAAATCTTAATACATTTACCAAGGCAGAAATAAATATTCAACTACACATTTTGTTGAATTCTTTGCATTCAATTCTATTTAGAAGCAAAGAACAAATATGGCATGCTTTCTATTTTTGACATCTCTGTAAAAGAATCAGTTATGCAACATGTAAAGAAAAACAGAGGCAAAAATTCCAGTAAAATAATTAGCCCTATACCACAATCACTGCAATGTTTTCTCGACACATAATTCTGGCTTCTGTCTCTATTTTGGGGAATTCTGTCCACATGAAGAAGAAATTCAGCAAGTTATTTACAAACAAACAAACAAGAAAATTCGGCAATCTATTTAAGCCTTTCTCTTTTAATAGATTTTATCCTTGAAATGGGAGTAGGGTGACAAAGAAACACCTTGTTAAGAAAATGTTGCAATTTCTAAAAATTAAATAAACCTTCCATTTTTATCACCTAGACCATATTGCATTTTATCTCTACAGTATTTCCCACTGTAAAAAAACCTAAGAAATCTTGATTAGGTGATAGGTTATACAATTTTTAGAATATTTTGCAGTCATCCAGGCCTGCATTTGGAAGTGTCTGCTTCCAACCTCAAAGCTACAGATCCAATTCCAAGCGTCCCAACAAGATTCAGGATCCTTTCTAGTGGATGCCTGATCCATGGCATTAGTTTGAAAAGGAGGTGAGTGATAGACATTGTAACCACATTCCTTTTCTGTTTTAGGAGCCTGACCTTATTCTTTTCTGCAAGACTAAATCCGTAACATATGCAAACTTCTTTTTTTTTTTTTTAATAGTATAACATATAGAATAGTGATCTTTAACCAGTAACTATATTTTCTACCCACTAAATAAATTCTCAAAGTGTCGGCTTGGGATTTTCCTTGGCATCTATCCCCTTGGACTGAATACTGCAAACAAAGGTACTTGATCTAAGAAGGACAAAATCATCTTTGCCTCCCTCTGAGAGCTGGATGATTAAACTGCAGACACAATAAAGCATACATCAGGGATATGAGATCCCAAACATCTTTCTCATCTAATTTTTCTGAGGTTAGGGAGGCTACAAAATTCAAAGCTCTGTGGGGTTGCACTTGGAGTATAAACAAATACATCTTTTTAGAAATTACTAGGGAACTATTCCTAAAACACTGGAGAAAGAACACAGAATCTTGCCTTGAAAACTTTACTTGAAACCAATGAAAATATTCACCTGAGCAATTTATGAGACCAATTGATACCAATTTAGAGGAATAAAGAAAATGCTGTGTTTAAGGAGATGTTTATTTCCATGTGGTTCCACTAACAGGACAATATAGTTCCTCTTGCCTGAGGTATATGTGAAAATCAATGTGTTTCATGAAATCCTCTTCTTATAACAAGTTTTTTGTGTACAGGGTTTTGGTTTAGTCAGGCATGTAAATCTCACTCCAGTACTTTGAACTGCAAGCAGGTTTTGTCAGTTTAAACTGTATTTAACATCTATTCCCCACCCATGGGTCAGTGTTCAAATGGAATTGACAGAGAAAGCTGGAAAAAATGCAAGGCATTTTGTGTCCTGTAATGAGATATTCTCAATGACTATTTTCAGAAGTTGGTCTTTAGGTACTTGTGATTCTCAACATGTAAAATGTGTTCTAAAGGATGACTCTTAGCATAAATAATGCATAATTTAATAGACAAAAATAGTCTCAGGTGGTTTTGATGGGGAGTTTTGTGAATATTACAAGACAGATTTTCTTAGAAAAGACTCAGTAGCAGTAGTTAAGCAGGTTTATTTTTTTCATTTATTTTTCTAGAGTTCTCTGTCCTTTGGGAGAAAAACGTGCACAGACAGACTTATTATAGTAGATGCTATCACTTCCAAATCTAACAGAAACTGTTTGCTCAGACACAGGATTCAGACTAAAAATGTTTCATTCTCAAAAGCACTGACATTTTGTTGATAGGGATTTCAATAAACAAACAAGAGTAGCTTTTTGATAACCCTCTTTCTATACAGTAGTATTTCACTGCAGAGGCAGAGCTCTTTACAGGCTCACTGCTGTGAATGAAAAAAGATGACAGTCAGATTAAAGGCTTCTGAGGAAAACTTTTATTTTATGTCAAGATAAAAGCTGGTGAGTTTTATTTACAGTTCTGTGTCCTTATTCAGGGCATGCATGCTAATCTAGACATATGATTAGAAATGTTGAACTGAAATAGTTGCTGCTTTTCAGACCTCAACATATATGCATCCTTGAAGATATTTTTCATGTTAACGAACACCATAGGAATAGTCTACTGAAATCACTTCCTTTTCCTTGAAATAATATTTACAGAATGTTCTATATCTAATACATAAATACCCAAGGTTTCATCTGTTAAACAAAAGCCCTGAAACATTCACTCTCTACACTATCTCCCACTGTGCTTTAATCTATAAATGCTTCCACAAATACAGTTTGTCCACAAAAAAACAGACCATGTTTTAAATAGACCATGCTTAGACAAACACATTGAATTTTCTCCAGAGCATTCCTGGAAGTTTGACGTATCTCCTTCTTCCACAATTTTTTTCGTATATTCCTACCTTTTTGTTTTATTTACTCACAGGTAGGCTAAGATTCATAGCACCCTTTATGTCATGACAAAAAATGGACCTATATTTAGCTGGTAATTCTCTGAGCAAAACAGATATACACAGTCACTTTTTCTCCCAAGGAAACAGTTAATAGGTTGCAGAAGGGATCTCCTGAAAAGACTACTCAATTTTCATTTCAAACACTGTGTAGGAACTCTTTTATAATGTGTGGTACCACAGATGTCAGCAGGATCAAGACTCCATGATTATAGTTAAATAAGGATAAGCTACTACTGGAGTATAAGACTATAAAAACTCCACAGGTAAACAAACATAAAAACAGTTGGATGAGAAACAAGAAAAGTAAATACATAGCATGTTAGCTTGCAGTCACTTGCATCTTGTGTCTGGTGCTACTACACAACAATTCAGAAACATGCAAATATGCTGTATGTGTATGTGAGAGATTGGGAAATGAGAAAATGCTGACTCTCAAATATGTAGAAATTAAAAGGTATTTGTAAAAAGTCTAATTGAAATATCTGTTTCAATAAATACTACTCCTATACTTTTATTTTCAATTTTTACATGTCTCAGAAGCCAAAAAATACATCTTGTGAATGCTTAGGGAAATGCTAACTACTGTCTAACACTTAAGTGGCACAAGAAGTACTGTGAGCTACTAATGTGTATTAATCAAATTTTGTCAACCATTTGTAACATATGGTATTATAATTATGTTAAAAATGTTTACAAAAGACTTGAACAGGTGCTAACACTTGTGTTCCAAATGCTGACAGTCCTTAACAAGATGTTCTCTGGTTACCAAACTGTGTCCTGCAGACAAGGCAAGAAAAGGACAATAAATTAGGGCCAAAATTTTTTCCAAATAACTTACATTTCTTACCACAATTTTTTGAAGCTTTCTGTTTTCATACTAATTTGATATAGACAGTAGTCAAGATTCTACATTATGCATGAAAGATAAAAGCAACTTTTAAAAAGTATTATTATTTCCAATCCATCAGGTGAATGCAATATACATCTACAGCTAATATGGTTGTCACTAATTATTATTACTAATATTGTGCTGGATTCTAGAGGCCCTGCCAGATGTGACAGCCATAAAGCAGCTATCATATGCTCCTACACATAAAACACAGAGTCTTTTATGTGTAGGAGACGCATGTCTACAGAGTTCAAAATCTCAGAAAGATGTACAACAATGAAACACAATGAAAAGAGAACATAATGAAATGATGAAACATAATTTGAAGAGAAAGTGCAGTTGGGAACAGCTTTATACAAGAGCAGTGAGGGCTTATCTTTATAAGATAGCTCCTTTATCTCTAGTAGTGTAGTTGCCTAAAATATCTATTGAACCAAAACAAACATTACTTCCCAGTAAGACAGGAAAGATTACAAAAAGCATTGTACAAAAACAATTATTATACAATTATTTTGCTCTTATTTGTGCTTGATCTAGAACAGTAAGCATCAGATATGGTTCAGTTAGCAACACCTTTTAGTAATAAGTAACAGAATGTGTAACTATTCTTCTTAAGAAGACAGACTGTGCAGAGCTGTTTCAGGCTGTTGAATATTTTAATTGTCAACCATTCAGGTGCTTATAGGTACAATTACAAAGGCAAAGGAATGCACTGGCTTCTCTCTCTTTAAAGAACTGCTTTAAATAAACTGTAATTGATGTTAAATCATTTCCATTATTTCTCCTGTCATTGCTTTTTTTATATCATTCACCTTAGAAATAATATATAATTCATCTGTATAAATAGGTTCCAGGTCATGTTAGAAAAATAATCAAGTGTTTACTGTAATTAACAGTAAGTTTAAATTCTTAATTTACACCTACATAGTTCAAACTAAGGATTTTCTACTATGCTGATTACTTCAAGTAGCATTTTTTCACTGCTTTATAAAAGACTTTAAACCATATCTAAAACATATTGCTCACCTCAATAAAAACCCCTCCAGTGTCGCATTCAAATGTGTCTTCTCCTCATTATTCACATGAAGTTGCTGTAAGCCTTTGTGAAACAGGACTGACAGCACATTGGGGATTTCCGGTTTGCATTATTTAGGTGATGAAATTCATTATTTCTTCTATTACCAGTCATGTTTAGGATATGGGAAAAAATGTGGAGCTCAATTTAAACAAGGCCTGTTTTAGAATATGGTTTCATCTGACAACAGAGAATACCTGTAGAACATACAAATATTACCAAGATATCTGGCTGAGGAAGTTCATTTGTCATAACTTCATTGTACATATATTTTTTACAGCTGGTTTTAAGCCTTTGCTGAGAAAAGTGACAGAACATTCGTTATATCACCAGTCACATTGTGACATTTCTGTTTAAAATTTAATAGTGGCCTATTCCTCTTCAAATTTTTAATCTCAGATTTAAGCCATTACAAAATACTCAGAACATCTTAAAACTTATTAATTGAAGCATGTATAATTTCCTTAGCTACCTTTGAAATCCCAGCCCCAGGATCAGATGAAACTATATTCTAAAACAACCAATGCAGGCAGTGCTTACCCATCCGAATGGCTGGACTGATTTACCACATGGTCTGCTTCTCTTTGTGCTACACTGGTACGGCTGAGTGGCAACATGGTTTTGTGCAATGTCTTTCGTTGTAATGAACATTTTTTATCTAATCCACCAGTCTCTACAAACATGTCTTCACTGCAGTATTAATCTAAATTTTCCCCTAGGTGTTGCCCAGATGTTCACATCCATGAGATCTGATCCAAATGTCATGGCAATTTAAAGCGCAATCACAAAACAGAACCTTCAACCTTCATTATAATTTAGGTAAACTGGCTGAAAGATGTATGATATTTGACAATCTTTAAACTGCTTCTCTTTATTCAAAACACATTTTTGAAACATAGAGGCAATGGACTTTCTGTCAAAAAGGCACTGTAAAAGACAAGAAATTTAATTCAATTTCACTTCCTTCTCATATAACTACATTACATAAAACCAGCTGCAGCAAAGGTGCATCTCTTTCAGTAACCTGCTCCATGGCTCTTAGTCACTGCTGCTTGTCAAGCAGCCACTCCTTCCATCTCCACTGGCTGTGCTTGTGGGGGCCAAGAAGAGTCCATCATCAGTGGTTTGAGCTGAGTTCTGCCTTTGCTTTGTTGTCTGTGGCACCTTTACCACACTGCCTGGAGCAACAGACAAAAGTATAATGTATAGAACAATACATGCCAGGAAGAACTCAAAAGAAGATGCTTAAGCTTCCAGACAGTGTAAAATTTTAATTGGAAATTGTTTTTACCCAGACCTGGGTAACTTAAAAAAGGTTGGAACATTCTGTAACATGAAATACTTCGAATATTTCACAAATACAAAATGCTTTATCCTGATGACATCCATTTTAAGGTGACAGGATATTTTAGTTGCATGCATTTGTAGATCATTCAGACATCATCGAAACACATTTATTTTCCTCTGAATTTGAAAAATATTCTTGTTTTTGAATAGAAAACAAGAATAAGGAAGAGGCAATGTACTTTTTACTAGGAAGCACAAAGGAGATAAAAAAATATAATGCAGAAAAATTAACTCATCTATATATGAATATTTCTATATTTTTTTCCATGGAAACTCTTTCTTCTTTCAAGACAGAGTATTTAATTTTATATCAAACAAAAGAAAAACCACAGTTTTTTGCAGTAAAATTTAAAGTTTATTGTTTAAAATACTGTCCATTAAAACTAATTAATATGATTTAAAATATCATTCCACCCTTCCTACTAAGACTACTTCTTTGAGAACTGAATAGATTACAAATGCATGCATTGATTAGTTCATAACAAATACCTTAATATTTCTAAAAGACTTTAAGGATTTTTTTTTAATTCCCAAAAACATTGAAGGAAATGTGTACAAAAAATGCTATAAAAAATCCTCCAATAATACAAAGCCAAAGTTTATTATCTGTCTTCCTCTCAACAGCATTAAAATTTTTTAACAGATGAAAGTATTGTAAAGGTGAAAGTAAGTATAAAAAAAATAAAATCAGGAAGACTGAAGACACGAAATTGCAGGATAGGTGGATGAAGGCAATAACTTAAAAACAAGATAATGATAGATAATAACTGTTTGGAATACTAGAGTGGAGGTGAGTATATAGACAACAAAGCACTAATATTTTGGGGGAAGACCCAAAATAAAAAAGACCCAAAATTGAAGTATTTTTTTACAAATAATTTGTTTAGGATGGGTAACTTTTTTGGTCAATCACAGGTATTTCAATAAACAGCAAAATGCACACATTGCATGCTGCATTAGCACATGCTATAGATATTCTCTCCACAGCAAATAACAAATGAGGTAAATGTATACCCTAGATATATTCTCAAGTAGCTCTGGTTCAAGCCTGAATTCTATCCAAGAAGGAGCATGAGAGTTTCTCTCTGATATTTTTTTTTTCACAGAAATTGCCTTTAGCTTTTTACACCTCAGCCTTCACACAGACAAGTGCTCTCCCTCTCTTTCCCTCTCTCTGTCTCTCCCATGCTCTTCCTGCTACGTGCATTGCAAAATAACATTTTCAGACTGATGTTCTTAGTATATTTTACCTCTGAGACTGGCACATTAGTGGATGTCAAATGGCCCAAGTCACAAAGCATTTTTCATTGACCTAATTGGCTGAGTCTAACCTAAATCAGCCCACCTTCACAGAAGCCATTTCAGTGATGATTCCTCAGACAGGTAGCCTGCATTTAAACTGATCCCTCTGGTCAACTAGGAGAAAAAAACAGGGGAAAAATAAACACTGTAGTTGCTCTGGCAGGCTGGTTGCCTACCACACTTATTACTTTCTGAAATCCCTTTGAGAACTGTCTTATTTTATTTTCCGTTTAGCTCAAGATGAGAATTTCCCATTTTTAAAGGTTCTTTTTCCCCACTGATATCAAAGCTTCCCTGTGCCAACAGGCTATTTTTGCACCGTAATATTCCTGTAAAGAAACTTACATATACTCTTCCCATATGACTCCAATAACAAATTACCATTGCAATTTCATACCTGTTATTGTATAAGTGCATCCTCCATTTCCAAGAGATAAAAGGGTGTTGTTTCACTGCTGTCTGAAGCCTGTTGTAATTTCAGGCCACAACATGACAAGATGATCTTCACAGTCATACACATAAAACATTAGCAGTCTACTATTCTTCCCTCCCTATCAGATGTCTGGAAGTTGCTGTAATATTAGGAATTCACACTTTATAGCAAATAATTGTCTCCTGTTTTCACAGGAGAAATTTCTTTTATTAGATCAATTAAATTCAACCATCAGTATAAAAGATATGAAATTGAGGAGAAAAGAAGGGCAGAAGACAACCAAGTCATGGCAGTGAATACAAGCCCCTTTGCCAGTGACTTTTCTTCATATGTCCCTTCCAGTGTTTCAGGAATGGCCAAATATCCCATGTTCCTTTGCTTTTGTATGGTGATATAATGAGCATTTTCACCTTCTTTCTCTTACACATAAATAATTTTCAGGTAAAATTGGTGAAAGTCAAAGGGTGACAGTAGATAATGAAATTGGACTTGTGCAAGCACAAAACTTTTCATCTGGATGAACATAAAAATGTGTACATGTACACCTCACAATGTATTTTGAGCACCAGGCAGATGGGAAACTTTTCAAAACTAAGGGTCAGAAAAATTCTGGACGAAAGCACATCTGTAGAATACAGATTTCAAAAAACCTCTGATTTTTCCTACCTCAGGCACTCCCAGTTTTGATAAAATGCCACCAGAAGTTCAGTAACAGTGGTTCATAACCACCAAGACATCTTGTTTTCCTAAACAACCAGGCATACATTGGATTGAAAAACAAAAGCTTTCTTTTCCAATTAATGAAAAAAAAATTAAGTGATAAGTAAATTTTATTTAGATCACTCACATAATTATATGCTGAAATAAAAATAGGCTGAATAAAACTTAAAATGTTCAAGTTTTTTGCTGCATGGTTTCAAAAATTGTAAATATGAAGGTGAAGAAAAAAAGTTCTATTCAGAAAATTTCATAGTAACATTAAGAAAGAATAATAAGAAATATTTTGACTTCAACTCTTTTCACTATTTTTACAGTTCTAGTCTGTAATCTCACTTTGGATAAGAACCATTCTTTCTAACTTTTCTAAGCCTACTAAATCAATTTTGAGATGGATTGACCAATGCATCACTCAATATCTTACATTTGAGTGCCTCGTTTTCTTATAAACCAATTTTCAGAACTGTTCTTTCCACTTAATTATTTTCCCAATGATTCCTGACGCTGTATTAGATTTTTGAGACGCAGCTGAGTTTTGACCTCATGTTCTCAAAGAAGAATCTGCAATAATTCTGTTAATGCTGATTTAGACAGCAGGTTGTACGTAAAATTAGTAGTTCAGCATTTTCATAATTGACTCTCTTTAGCTTGCATGTTATCCACTCTTAGAGTTTTCCTACCAATCATTGTATTGATTTTTTTTCCCAAAATCTCTTATGTAAGATTAATTTAATATTATTCTTGACATCCATTTTCTGTTCAGAATATTTCTAGTGAAGCAGCACCTTAATTTATAGATATAATTTCCCTAAAAACTAAAATAATGTAAAATTATTTTTACACTCTTTAAAAAAATTTTAGATGCAGCTCAAAATATGTCTTGATTAAAAAAAATAAAACCTTTTTTAAGCTGTCAAAATTGGTACTCTTTTCAATTAGTCAAGATTTGTGCTTTTCAATAGAAGCAAAATATTTTGGCTCTGCTGCTAACCCAGTAAATACTTTTGTTCCTCAGAGAGTCTATTGATCACTTTAAATTTTTACCGTGTCTATAAAGTAGAATTTTTGAACAAACTTTATACTGTCTATGAGTGTTTTACCTTCTCAGCCCTCTATTTAACTTGCTCTCTTATGTTTTTAAGTAATTCATAAAAACATTTTCCTGTAGTTTTCCATTTCCATATTAAATTTCTGCTTTGGGTTTATGTACTTTTGCATTCCTACTCAGGTGTTACAAATCTGATTCCCCAAAAGCTGAGTGAAGCAATTTTAGACACAGATCCTGTACACAACAGAAAAGTAAATCAAGACTCATATCCCCTCTTGCTCACTAACTGATCAGTTTTTCCGAGTATTCAAGGGATCTAAAATGTAGAGTTTACATCATGCATTTTTTGTTACAGAGTCAGCAGAAGAATAAGTGAAGTTTCCTGGTACAATTAATTTTCTGCCTTAACCACACTCTAAATTTCCCTTAGCATCTTATGGTTACTGTTACTGTCAGCCCAATGCAGCCCAATACTGTACTCCTATTCCTTTGGTGTGGCGTTTGAACCTACTGAGATTGTGTTAAATTTTGAAATCTCATCTTGCTTAATTTTCATATTCTATATGATATAATAACTCTAGGTGCTCCAAATTCTTCATTGGAGCATGCTTCATATTGCTTGTGGGCTCCATAAATATGTACAGCAATCTGGTCAAATAAACAAAATGTCAGCTTCTGCAGCAGAATATTTTTCCCTCTCTTTGCTTCAAAACAAACAACTCTTGTTCCTCTTTCCAGCCACTCTGAAAATCATCTCATCTTGGCCTTAGAGCTCTGAACCGTATCTCCTGATAAAAACATTGCCAACCTTGACTACCTTGTTTCTGTGATCTTCAATAAATCAATTGCTACAAACCATTAAAAGTAAAATAGAACAGGGTTTATGGAGCAATAGCGGACTCGATAAAATAATATGTCCAGATTTAAATTAATTATAGGTAAAGAAAAAAAATCAAAAAGTAAAGCAATTAGAAAAGTTTTGCTTCTTCATGTGACAAGAAAATCTTAATTACACCATCCATAATCACAGGTATCTCTTGGGCAGGACATCTATGCAGGTAATTCCTGCTTTGTTGATTTTCTGGGTACCTCCAAGCATTAGATGTTGACTGGACTTTTGGTTGCCCAAGCCATTCTGTGTTGTAGAAGTGTAAGAGGCAACTAAATCAGAATTTTTTAATCTCAGTTCTGGACTTGCTGCTTGAAGTATCTTAGATCCATTTTTTTCCCACTTAGCCATACAGGTCTGCTCAGGTAGGGTTCTACCTTTTTCCTGAAACATTAGCACAAATCTCTTCACACTCCTAACGGGGACAATAGTGTTCTAGACTAAATGTTTCAGTCAATATGAAGAAAAATATTTATATTAGTGAAGGATTCAAAAAGGATTATCTAGTAAGGCCTAATACAAACACACAAAATACATTTTTTGTCCCACAGAAGCAGTGCAATGAAGAGTCTGATATTTGGTGTTCTCTTGAATAGTATTTTCTTTCTTATGTTACTTCAAAGCTAAAGACCAATTAAAGAATATTGGTTTCCCATGCTTCAGAGTAGGTCCTACAGGTCAGGAAAAAAAGTACCCAACATTGCAATTCCAAACTAATAAAAGAGATATTTCAGTAGTTATAATTTAGTGATATACTTCATTCCTGAGACAAACTATTAATTCCCCATGGAAATAGCAATTCTTTTTATTTTTTATTTTTTACTATTAACAAACAATGCTGTAAGTTTTAGAGGCATGATATAATACAGGGTTTACAAAAAAGGTCAGATTCCAGCAGATGTCTTCCATATGCATGCAACATTCAAAATAATTAGTATACAAACACCATCCTTTCTCTAAGTAGCAAATTTAAATTCAGCTTTGATATTATGTAAATTTTTACTCAGTTCCCAGCATTTATGACTGTTTAAAAAACCACTTGTTAAAAACAAGACCAGATATATTTTATAAGTCCAGAAAAAAAAAACAAAAACAAAAAATTAATGTAAGAAATTATGCTTTGAGCAGCCCTTCTTTTAATGGAGTTTCTGGTTGAACTTTAAAATGTTACCAAAAAAATATGTATTTCAAGCTTAGTCTTTATATTTGACATTAAAAAAGATTATTACCTTTTCAAATTGATTTGCTATTAATCAGAAAAAGACCTTTCCACACAAAAGTTCTGATAAGACTCGTATTAGTCAAGCATGAACACATTTCATGCCCATTTCTTACTCTGCCAAAGATACAAAATGTGCAAAAAAGACCATTGCAAACAACCTTTGACACTCACTCCTTTTATGATTTTTTCCAGACAACAAATAATAATAAAATAGTTTGAACTAGTTATTGAAATGATGGCATGTAAATATAAATAACTGTGCATTTTTAATAAAGAACGTCTGCGGGGATGGGGACAAACCAAGTTCTGTGCAAAATGCTGCTCATTTACAAACCACTGACAAACTATGGCTACATCTGCTCTCTGCTTTATTGTTTATGTCTGTCAATCCAAACAGGTGCATCACAAACCCTCTTCAAGAGGGAATGCAGACTGACAATCGCCAGAAATATGTCGGTGTTAAAGATTTTTCTTTTTTGAGAGTCCTAATTTGGAATGAAAATTTGGAATGCTTTTGTTTGCCAAAGACTTGATCACCTAAAACTGAATTACTATCAGCTCTCAGAGCAGAGTTCACATTTGGGGTTACCTGCATTCATTCAAAAGACATTTGCATGTCAAAAAGAAAGAAAGATATTTTCCATTTCGCGAGTGCTATAAGTTCAATACAACCATACCAGATCTGAATAGAATATGTTGTATCCTAACCTGACCATGGTCAGAAATTCCCAGAGCAACTTTATGAATTACAATAAATAAGCTAATTTTTTTATTTCTGCAATTCATTTTATCTGGATATAAAATTTTTCATTTTGAAATATTGAGTACATTTTATGTTATACTAGGCCTAATATCACAATTTTATTTACTTCGTACTCATTTCTGTTGCTAGTAAGAAAATTTCATGGTTTAAACCCAGTGAGAATCTAAGCACCACCCGGCTACTCATTCCCCTTCCAGCTGAACGGGGGAGAGAATCAGTAGGGTAAAACTGAGAAACTTCATGGGTTGGGATAAAGACAATTTAAGAGGTAAAACAAAAGCTATACGTGCAAGGAAAGAAAACCAAGGAATTCTTTCACCACTTTTCATGAGCAGGTGAGTGACTCCATCACATGCAATGACACCATCACTCTGACTGTCATGCCCTTCTTTCTTCTTCCCGCAGCATTCATTGCTGAGCAGGACTCCACGTGGGCTAGAACATCCCTGTGGTCAGCTGAGCCAGCTGCCATGGCTGTGTCTCCTCCCAGCCCCCTGTGCATCCTCAGTCTCCTTGCTGGTTAGGTGGAGTGAGGAAAAGGAAAGACCTTGACTCCATGGAAGCACTGCTCAGCAGCAAAAATCATCTCTGTGTTAACACTTTTTTCAGCACAAACCCAAAACAGCCCCATAATACCAACTGTGAAGAAATTAACTTTATCCCTCCTCAAATCAGAACAGAAATTAATTTCTCTAGTGGATAAATTATTCTTTGCAATCAGTAGGCCTAGAAGTAATTTCGGTTTTATTTGTTAATAGCATAAAAACTGTTTGTGAATCCATGGAAGATTTATGTGTATGTAATGGTATGATCTGCCCAGTGTTTTATAAAGTGTTTGAGGAGTTATTGGGATAAAATTAAGTACATAAGATTTATTTGTTTAGATGCTTAAGAATTTGAAGTGGTTTAATGTTTCTCCCAGATTCATGAGCTCACTTGATTGGAGAGTGAAAAGTTAAGTATCCTGAAAAATTCCAATAGTCTCTCTAATTAGCAAATGCTCCTTACAGGGATGGGAGATGACTGCTGTGCTTTAAGTATTGCTATTAATTATAATGTTAGCTGAATATTTGTAATCACTTCAAAATTAACCTTTGTATCCTCAAGAGATTCTTCTTTCTAAGAGTCACTCAGAACCTGAGAGAGAAACTAATTAGTCAATGACTGATAAGTGCAGAAGGAACACAAATTAATTCTTTGTTTACTGCCTTATGGTTGGTACTGCATAACTTGTACTGTAATTTAAAATGGTTTTGTATTGTAAAAAGAAAAGTGTATAATCCTTGAATAATAATAATATTGTAGTGATGCTGATGTTTCATTAGTGTGGTCTATTCCTTGGCAAGTTCAGAGGAAGCCTTCTGGTAGGTCTTTGACAAGAAATTTTCTGCATCTCTTGACAGAGTCCAGTTTTGAAACACACCCATCATGAAGCATGGAGAAACGCATTTAATATGGAACAGCTGAGTTTCAGCACTACTTCAGACAATTCCATTTGCCAAAATCTTGTGTCCTTAACATTCACTAGCTGCATCTTGATGAACAAGGCATTGACTAATGATGTCATCTTCTTAAAAAGATACCCAAGGCCATTCCATTAATCTAATAATATTAGCATGTAACAAATTCAATTAAAATCTATGAGATGGCTATCATGTGGTATAAAATAAATTTATAAAATAGATTTATACTCTTTGGATTTAAAGCTCCAGGAAAACCCCACAAGTTTTCTACTAACTGATATGACTCAGTCCTGTGCCACAGGCATTAACCCTGTGATGAGTGTTGCATGGACGGAAATCGAAGTGAAGGACAGCCTTTGCAGATCTTGAGACTTCAGCTGAAAGATTGTTTCTCACTTTCATTCCCTTACCATGTATGCTATCATTCTCATGTGATGCTCTTTTATCATAGCTATTTCAAAATTTCTTAATCTATGATAATTTATCCCAAATTGTCATCTTGGTATGATTCCTGGGTTTTCCTGCACAGGAACTTGATGATCCTTATGGGTCCCTTCCAACTCAGGATATTCTATAATTCTAAAAAGTAACGTTTTACTGGGTCTGTTAGATCAACTTACAAAAAGGTAAGAGTATCCTAGTAACTGTCCCAAATATTTTTATACTGCCTTTATTCTTCCTTCCTACACTAGCTAACGCAAACATTTGTAATCTGATTCTAATTTTCTGATAGAAAAATTACATAAGCAATTAGGTTTATGGTAGGAGGTGTAAGACTGTACATCTGCTGCATGGACAGATAATGTTTTCACTGTGATCTTTTCTAAACAGATATTAACATATTGAGAAGTCTTTACTGCAATGAAGTTGGCGGCAGAGATTTCTGCTAACTGTTCATAGGAAACTCCAGTATTTTTTGTTGGGTGGTTTCTGATAGTTACACTGCCTTTTGCTCTCCACTGAGGAGCTCACAAGCCTACAGCTGTCCCTCAAGAAATGTGTAAACTGGTGACACTTGGCATCCTTGGGACCAGCAGCTGATAGATTATTACAAGGCAAAGCCTAACTCAGCTGCTAACTAACAGAATTTAACTTAACTAATGGAATTTCACCTACCAGAAAGGACTTTCTGCAGCCCTGAAGAAGTTAACCAATCAATGAGCACATCGCTGTTTTTCCCAAGTGCTGAACCTGCCCAGCTCCTTTCAGCCTCTCAGCTCAGTCTTTGGCTGCTGTACATTTTATGACTCAAATTCCAACATCTATGCTTTGCTTTTGCATGTCTGCTTTCACATATCATGCTTTTTTAAAATTCCACTTTCTGTCCTGGACACCAGAATTTTTCCACAGACCAGTCACAAGCAGAAACACCGTGGGGGCCAGCTACTCCCTTGGCTCAGGGAAACCTGGAGCTGGGAGCAAGGCTGATGCCCTTGCCAGTTGTTTTCATCCCATGGGCATGAGCATGGTAGAGAGAACCAGGGGCTACTAACATCCATCAATATCCCAGGCAGGGTGAGGGGTGAGCCAGGACTGGGCTCCAGCCAGAAGAGCACAGAGCAGAACAGGCTGGAGAAGGCATTCCTCTGAGTTGACCCCAGACCACCTGCCATCAGGCAGGGTTGGTGGTCAGGGGGCCAGCCTGGCCTGTGGGTGCCTTTGCCGTTCCACATTGTTGATGCACAAAGCTCTTAATTACTCCTGTCTTGATTCCCAGATTATATTTTCTTCAAACTAATACCTTTTAATAGCACTATGATGTTTCAATGTGTGGGGACCATTTGCTCTTAAAAGAAACTGCCAATTTCTTTTGTAGTTGTCCAGGACTGAGTTTCTCAAAAGTAAATGCAGATACCTTCCTTTCTCATGAAAAAACAAAAAATTAAAAAAAAAAAAAAAAAAAAAAAAAAAAAAAAAAAACAGAAATATTTTTTAAATCTTCCTGACCTTATAAAATTTTTAATTTCCATGGAAATTGTATTTCTCAATCCTTTTGAGAAAGAATTCATCAGATCCAACATTAACAAGACTTCCAGAACATAAAAATATAACTTGAAATCATTAATCTCATAATATGTCCACTTCCTACTTCTATAGCCCTGCTTTCCTTGGTCTGTAGCTCCTGATCCTTTTCTATTTATTGACCCTTTACTAGCATGAAGAAATCCAATCTATAAGTTAATTGTAAAAACTAGAACTTTAAGTCAACCTCCTGGATCCCAATATAGGAACATAATAGCAATAAAATTTTCAATAGTTTTGAGTGCCCAGAAGACTTATAAACACCTTGCATCCAGTTCCAAAACATTTTTTTTCTTTCACCTCATTTCTGTTACTAGCATCTATTACTATTTTACCCTGAGGATCCTAGTCTTGCCATATCATTTCTCAGATAGATTTTGCATACGGAGGCTGCTGGGACTACGAGTCCAGTTTTCCAAAGATGTAGCCTATTTTGAAATAAAAATTTAATGCAGAAGGTCTTGCTGAGTTTCAACTGACCGCATACCTAAAGATATTTTTCCAATCATATAAAATAGATTCATAACAAATTTAATTAGCAAAACCTACAAACATTACATCCAAAAGAAAAGAAGCGGGAGAGATTAAAAATTTTTAAGTAATCATATCAGGCTACCTGACACTCAGGGTTAGAAATGCTCACCTTCCCAAGAGTACATCCAAAATAAATCCAGTTATTTTAGTCTGCAGCAGCAAACTGAAGAGAGTTTGACCACAAGGCCAGAGTTCAGAAACATTGTTAGAACTGTCTTATGCTTTGAGAAATCAAAGTTTAAAAATCTCTGGTAGCTACAAAACATTGACATCATCTACTCAGCATGGGAATAGGCAACATGCTGATTCATTTCCAAATTTAGTGTACTTTACTGTTATTCTCTTGTAAGTATCTTCCTAAAATAATTTCTTTCTACCAGTCTTTAATGTGCCTCTATTGAGCTGGAGAAACTTGTGATATTTTCTTTCATTCAAAGCTGCTTTCAGAATATTTTGATTATTTTTTCTTCCCCCACATATTTGATGTTTCTAATTTGGATTGTTGTAACAGAATAAAACTAATTATTTGGTGGAATCAACTCATATTCAACTTAAAGTAATTAATTGTTTTATTTTAAGGATGTCTTCTGATACCTCCTGAACCATAATTGAGCCACTGGAGAGGTTACTTAAAACTTGCTATACTAATTAAGCAAATTCCTTTTACTTTTGTCTAATTTAGTAATTCTCAGTTAGATTAATTCTATTAATTGTACTAATGTGTCCATAGTGTTCCAAGTACTCAAAACCTTACGTTGTTATTAGAAAACTATTCCTTTACTCTCAAAACTAAAAAGAAAAAAAATATAAAAACTTTGGCTTATTTTGAATTTTATGATGGTGATATTGAACTTCATTTTTTCTCTGTTTTTTTGCAGTTTTTTAGTGTTAGAACCAAGGAATCAGTTAGAATCACAGAATCCCTTATGCTGCAAATGACCTTTATGACCATCAAGTCCACCTGTAATACAGCATCATTCACTGGACAAATTATCACTGCTCCCACACATGACTACATGGTAACCTAGTTCTTAGAACATTTCCTGTAGACCAGGGAAATTTTGGTTCTAGGAGGATATGTTTAAGCCCCTTTCCCAGAAGGGGTCTACTTCCCAAATAATTTTCAAGCTTACAATGAACATCAAAATTACTTTAATAAGAATGAGAGCATTGTTGCCTCACCCAAGGGAGTTAGGCAGATAAAGGATTCTGACCACACATTTGAAACATGTTTTAGGGAATTGTAGAAAATAGCTTCTCTGTTCTGCCCCTGGGATGAGAGATAAGCATGCACAGAGATTTTCACTTAATGGTGAAGCTCCATCTTAAAAGCTTTTGAAATGTGATAATTGCACAAGCCTTGAATGCATTATCAGTGCAAAGCATAAATACATTATTGTTCCTATACTAGTTTTTCTACCCGAAATACCATGTAATAATAATACTCAAAACAGCATTTATTTTTTTATATCATGTTAGTGGTTCAAGACCACATTTAACAATCAATAACATCCAGATCTTCTTACCTGCTGTTTTCCAAACCTGTACATATTACAGTTAATCTTCAAAGACTAGATTCAAGAAAAGACTGAGGTATCTGAAAACACCCTGCAGTGAACCACAACTCCTGGTTAAGTGCTTAGATTCTTAGTTAACTCCAGGGAGTGGATAAAATTATTAAAATGAGCTCCAAAGTCCAAGACACAAGGAAGAATTGTTGAGCAAAGGGGTGCCTTTTAAAATCTGATGGTCCTCATGCAGGGGGTGCTGGGAGGTGCTGTCATCCAGCTGTAAACCATTGACCTGGAATCTCTCCCCAGGAATAATGATTATAGTGTTTTTCTAAAGAGCTGTGTGACATTCATTCAGCTGAAGCACAGCTTGGTGAGAAGTGTATGATGGTACTCATTATTCTGAGAGCCAAGAAAGGAGGGGCCTGGGTGCATTGTCCTGCTCCTGCTGAGCAAACTCTGATATCCACTGCTCCCCTCCCAGGAGAATGCCCTTGCTAGAAAGACTATAATGAGGCTTAACCCAGTACCCAGCAGTTCTGTAGAGCTGTGCAGCAAGGTGTTCACAGCTCTCCCAGTCAGAGGGGAAAAGCAAGTACATAAGGAAGGAATATGACATGATGCAAAGTGGCATTCCCCAGGAAATTCATATAGACCCTGCTGCCTGTATGGCTTCTATGCTTTATATTTAAATAAATAAATAAGCCAGTTTACTATCAATGTAAATTGCTTTTATCAGGGAGTCATAGCACATATGTGGTAGAAGTCTTTCAGTAAAGGAATTACTGCATGTTTAATTAATGGTGTTCCTTTCACAAAGTGGGCACAAAGATGCTCAGCACAAGTGAAAAAAAGGCACCCTAGGGAATGGTAACATCCTGCTACAAAATAATGAGGTAGTTAAAGCACTTCTGCAGCTAGAATTGCACCCACTGTGAGGTTAGAGTTATATGTTTGGACATTATCTTTTCCTTGTCTTCCCTAATACTGGCTTAAACTCATATCAGGCCCTTGATAATTTATTTCTTTCTTTTTCCTTTTGCTAGCATAACTCTTTTTATTTCTAGTTAAAAATTGACTTCTATTGACAAAATCAAATTTTTCTAAATCAGAAAACTTAATAACATTTTAGATATTAATACAATTGTCAAAATATTGATCGAAATTATCCATATTGATCCATAGACCAATGCTTACAGTCCTGGGAACTTCTCTTAAGCCAGAGATTTCACCTTTTGTCGCAGCATGTTCTGCATTTGCTTCTCTACTATATATTTTATTGAGTTCCTATTCCAATTTGACTAACATTTTCCAGTGAAGACACAGATCAAACATTTTGTAGCAAACAGATTTACTGCCTTCCTTTATTTAAGGAATTATTTATTTTAATCAAAGAAGGATAATCTATTATTCAGACATGACTTCTCTTTGATGAGCTATGCTTAGTTGTACTACGCTTTCTTTTCATGTCCATGTCATCAGTCTGCTTTCCAGAGAAAGAGTTCTTAAAAATGCACAGTCTCTTTTGAAAATGAACTGCTGAGTCACTGCAGCTTCCTTTTCCAGCAGATGCAGTGATATTAGAGATTCACTGTTAACAAAAGTTATTCATAAGCTCATAGATTTGTTAAAAATTCTGACTGACTGACCTACAATTTGATTCACTGGATGAGCCAGAGCCTCAATTATTCTTGTGTCAAGCTCTCAGAGCTTTTGTTTCACGTGTTACTCACTTTTGTCTGTCCTCGTTCTCATTAGCTCTATTTTCACTCCCATGCTCAAAGTCAGTAGCTGTACTGAAAACAGAAGTAGTAATTTTATCCTATGGCTCTAACTTCCCTCCATCTTTAACCTCTGGCCTGTCATCTTTGTACTTACCTTTACCCTCATGTTTTACACGTTCAATGACCTTAGCACATTAGTATGACTAAGAGAAATTTACAGACTAATTTTATTTCTTTATAGAAATAGAAGTCAACATATCCTGATATTTTTAATTACTATATTATCTCCAAACTCCTAAACAAGAAAAAGAGAGATTGTCAGTCAGTTTCATTTTCATCCATATAGGTTTCTTCCCCAATTTTTTCAAGATAATGCTTTTGAAGAAAAACTTTTCTTTATGGCAGATAGCTTTCAAACATTATTCTTTTAAATTGTACATGGAAGAATGTAATTTCTTTATGTGTCTGAGTCAGTGGGTACTAAGCATTTCCCTTAAACTGCTAGACTTTACATTTAAAGGATTTAATTCATTTTTAGAAATGTTTCTTGAGTCTCAAAATTTTGAGGATTTTCAAGAAGACCTGACCTATCACAAGTCTATCAAAATTGGGTTAGTGCTCCCCTAACAGGTTTAGAAGACAGGAAGAATATCTCGACAAATGCAAAGTCTTCTATTCATTAAGTGCTCTTCTTTCAGTTTCAATACTTGATGACATAAAACTACCACTAGGCAGCAAATTTTTTACACAGGTGTTTAGGTTTAATCCAGTGTGATTGTTTCTTACCCTTAAGGAGAGCTGTTATTTTGGTACTAGCTCAGTAACTAAAGCATTACAAATTCAGTCTTTCCTAGGTCAAGACCTCTGGAGCTGTACAAAAGTGTCTTGCTCTGCATAATGTCAGTCCAGGGCAATATGCTGGTGACCATGTGCTTTTGTTTTCCATTTTGCAGTTTCAGCATGGTATCATTTGACCCTGCATTGAGCCACAAGTCTACAAACTGAAGATTCCTCTGGACAAATCATAACAAATGGCCCAGGTCCATCTCTACTAGAACTAAGATAAAGTTCCATTAAGTACAAATTGTACCTCAAAGTCATTATTATGCATAAGCAAATATTCAGTGCAGTCTCTAAGAAATAATTTTATTTCATTTCTGAATTCCTAAGTACTACTACTTCAAACAGACAGACAAAAACAACATACCACCAGCAAAAAAAAGGAAATCTAATTTTCAGACATCATATTTTTGTGTTCAGCAGTATAAGGGCTTCAAGGAAAATTTTTCAAGGTTTTTGAGAAAAGAATTACATTTTCGTTCTGTTCTGCAGCATTTTCCACATAAATATGTGCCTCTTGATAACATCATCTTGACTACCCAAAAAAGTACTATGCATACCGCCATATATTGCAAAGGTCCTTCTTGTTCGTGCAACATTGCTCTCTTAGACACCTGTTGTGTTACAGATTTGAACTCACAACTGTGGTCAAAGCCTTGCTGATGAGCATCCTACTGCCTGAAAGGCATCACAGCACCACCCAGAGCAGGGCATAACTGGGCAGAAGATGAGAGATTCAGAACTCCAGAGGCTCTGCGATTTGGGATTCTGTGCACAGAGGATCTGATATCGGAGGATACTCTTTACACAGCAGGAAAAACATGCACAAATAAAGGGTGAAACCCCAAAACCACATTCTGGGGTTTGCCCGCTGCTCATTATACCTCTTGCAAATCTAGTTATTAAGTCAAACAAACTGTCTCGGTGCTACACCTGCTGCATGCTTCTACTGCAATCAGTGCATCTCCTTGGGAAGCTGCTGTCTGCCCTGTAGCTTCCTCATCTACAGCAAAAACTTTATTCACCCTGGGTTTGGTGTGCTGGGGATTTTGCAGGGGTTGTCAGATGGAAGGGACTAGGGTCTCTGCTCTGGAAACAGGGAAAAAAATTGCTAGAGTGGTTCTTTTCATGTTTAATCCACCCACTGATTTTTTCTAAGGACCTACTATTCACACTGGAAGTACTGAATGTCTGCCTATTTAACTTCCTACCATCCCCTTTTCAAGCAGCCAATTTTAATGTCTTTGACTTCAAATAGGTCAATAACAAGTAGGTCGGGTGAATTAAACCAAATCTGTATAAAATATAGCACAGTTCTTGCTTTTATCTCAAACTATAAAGTGATTTAATTGATAAAAAGGTCTTGAAAACTTTAATTTCAGCTCTATTGGTATGCTACATACAGCAATCACATAATCAACTGCAACTTTAGGCATAAAAAGAAATAAGAGCTGTAGTGGTAATTGTGCTCCAAACATGATTTTGAAGCCACCATAAAAAGCGAATTAGCATGTATACCAATAAGCTTTTAGAAGACATTCTTCATGATTGCAGGATCCTATTTGAGCTGATTTGTTGGTATTGGCTACTTGAAAGATCTTTGCAGTTCTTTTAAGACATGCACAGGCAGAGGTATATGAAACTTCAGTATAACCTCTGACACTAAAAATCAGTGTGCAAGAGAGAAAGAGAGGAGTGGTTAATTGCCAGATACTCAACACGCACCCTCAGAACAAGATTATTTTCAAAAGGTATGATTCTGACAGGACTTTTCCTGGTTTTAGCATATTTTTTGACTTTTGATATGTGGAGCGCCTCTCTTACAAAGACAGGATGAAGAGCTGGACCTGTTCAGCCTCAAAAATGACTGAGATGACTGAGAATGGACCTCATCAATGCCTATGAGTATCTGAAGGGAGGGTGCCAAGAGGATGGAGCCAGGCCTTTTCTAGGTGGTGCCAAGCAATGTGACAAGAGGCAACAGGCAGAAAATGATGCACAGGAAGTTCCACCAGAACACGAGGAAGAATTCTTTACTGTGTGGGTGACCAAGCACTGGAACAGATTGCCCAGAGAGGTTGTACAGGAGATATTCAACAACTGTCTGAACACAATCCTGTGCTCAGGGATTGTAGCAGGCCCAGGACCTGCAATGCCACCATGGCATTTCACAGACTAAGATGGGAAATGCCAAGTCATGACGACTGGACCTTAGAAGCCCCTTTTTCCACCTCCAGACCCTTGCTTATCTCTCTGTAAGATTATAGGTCACTTTCCTTTGACCCTTACCATTGGACAATTCCTAAAACCCCTGTACCCTATATAAAGGGCTACTTTTGCCTGGCTCAGCAGAAGAGCTGTCCCTGAGAACCTTCACAGAAGACTTCAATAAAGACATTGCTGTGGAACCTCACACAGCACTACTCCTGTCTCTCCCTGTGTCTGCCTACGGCACTCAGCCAGCAAAGAGCTGAAATCACAACAGCTGATAATCACTGGGAGCTGATATCACTTAAACTTGGTAAATGAGGCTAAGAACTGCTTGGGAACTCGGACAGGCTGTGCTGAACAGGACTGCGCTATCCGGACCCATTGCAGCCTGCCAGGGATACCCTAAAAGGGATGGTCTTCCTAGTGGCTTTGTCTGAAAGGATGTGACAGGAGAAAAGGAATGGATAAGTTTAACAGCTGTTGTTTGCTGCTATTTCTTAAGCAAAATAAAAATTTTATGAATCTTTTCATTTCTTTGACTGGCATTTTCTGGTCTTTCTGGCACAAAACTGAAGTCTTAAATAAAAAATGCTACTTCAAACTGAGAAGCTACAATTGCTTAAGGTGAAAGGAAGGAAAGCTGATTATATGTTAAAACAACCCTAACAGGATAAACAAAGTTTTTAGATAAAACTCTCAGATAAAGAACAATGAAGAAGGAAAGAACAGTAACTACTATACATGACACGTTTTATTTCATTGGAATTTAATTTTATTTGTTTGGTTGACTCTAAACTGACTTCTCTGTTAATATCTTTTTGTTGTTCTGCAAAAATATTTATAAAAATATGTTCCTAATCCAGACCTAGAGATGATGTCCACTGCTTAACCATCATAAGTTAAATGGAACCCTCGGTATTGTAGATAGTTGTGTTTATACCTAGGTATACTAACACAAGTTATCCCATTACAAAAACTTACAAATGCATGCAGCATTCAACACTTAACAATATTACTAGAGTTCTGAGGGGTAGCAAAGTCACTTTGCCTTAACAATATTACTAGAGTTCTGAGGGGTAGCAAAGTCACTTTGCCTTTATGGGACTGAGTTGCAAATTCAGCATTATATTCCTCTGTTTACAAGTAAATACATCACATCTGTATGTGCTATTAGGAATTTCTTTAGTGAACTAAATACATAATTTGAGAACTGTCAAATAAAAAATATCTCATACCGTATTATAGAGCTTCAAAACTAAGGCTTTGTGATTTCAAAGTTTCCATGTCTTTTTTTCATCTCCATACATATTTAATCATTGTTTATGATGAAAAAAAAAAATTTCCCGCAGTGTGAAAAAATACTGAAAGCAATAGTTCACCAGAAATAGTGCAAACAACTTCTCACACCCTGTTTATACTAATGAAGTCAAACCTGTTCACACTATGTATGACAAACAGGTACAGAAAGAAAATTAAATATTTTTCATGTCTAGATTTTTTTTCTAAAGCAAACCATATTTCTAATTTAAGTATACTTAATACTGTCCCCAAATGAAATGACAACACCCAGAACTTTGGACCTAAAGGAAGAAAGACATCAAAAAAATGCAGTTTAAAAAGGAACTTTCTTTTAAAAATTGTACAACATATATAAAGCTTAATGAAAAAAGATTTTTTGGTCAAGAAAAAAACCAAAAGCAAACAGTCTGCATATGCACAAGAGTCATGATTTTAAGCTGCTAAAGTCTAATGTTTGAAAGTACTGAATACTTGAAAAACTGAAAGTACTGAATACTTGAAATAAGAGAAGTATACCTTGAGGCATGGATGATTATAAGTTCCATGATGTTGTTCACAAATATATTATAAATTCCATAATTTCTGTAAACTAGTTCAAAGCTTTGAGAATTTCTGTCTCTGAACCTGATATCAATACTAACATCTATAAAATAAATATTTAGGTCAGTGATGACCTTGCAGTGTAATTATATAATCTATTATAAGACAACAACTCTAGCTCAAGGAAATAATTCTCTAAATTGCATTCATCTCAGTTTTGGATTTTTTCAGTTTTTCTATTCTTTTACAAGGAGAGGACTCCAAATGTCCATCTGTATTAAATGTCCTACACTTGATGTACATTGGTCAGCTTATGTTAAGCAAAGCCAGTAAAGAAGGACTTTACCACACTCAGTTCAGTAATTGCATGAATCACTAACCTCTGGTAAAAACATCTTTGGGTTTGTTCAAGGATTGGGTTAGTTCTTACTTGGAGCACCATGCATTTTTCTATGGTAGTAAATCAAATTCAGTACTGTTAACAATTATGAAGCATTCTGCAGCTCAATGTCTCTTGCAGAACTTACATACAGGGCAGAAAATCTAATTGCCTCAAAAGCTCAGATAGCTTTTACTTAATGACTTTTTGAAATAGTAATTATTGACTCAGTTAACAACACTGGCTTCAGAGATGCTTTGACCAGCTGTGTAGACATGCAGTAAAGGGGTTTTAAGACACCATAATGGGACTGAAGGAATTGTGTAAATGTTTAGCCTACGTAATATTGACTTCAGATATGTCACCTCCCTGGAGATTTAAGGCCTGCATGGTATTGAATTTGTCACACATTTCAGTGTAGAAAACAACAAAAAGTCACTAAAGATTATTAACTTTTAAAGAAAAGCATACTTGTAAAACATACAATATGCAGAGGAAACTGGAAACAACAAATTTTAACTACACATATAAACTTCTAAGCATTTAGCATTGATTGCGCACTAGAAAAATGACATTAAATATTTTTTTAAATTGACAGTTGAAAATTGCAAAGGTTGTTGCTATGAAATATTTTTCTCAGTTTAGAAAAACAGGAAAAAACAGTTCTATTTTCTTTTATATCATGCAATTAGTTCAGTGGAAATGCTCTTCCTCCTCCTGATCCTTCTTTTTTTTCCCTTTAATTTAGACCTCATATAGAATGACCTTAGGATCAGAGCTGTACCTGAATAGGTCCTTCAGTGCCACAAACTTTTCAGTCTAAACAAACTGGCAAGCAGAGCACAGCAGATATCTCACATGAGAACCAAAGTGTTTTTACATTTAAAAATCTTCACAAAATAGTACTGGTTTTGAAGAAGGGAATGTACTTTGTGTTTTTTCCACTTAGTGATCCCCTAACCATATTTTATAAAACAGGCACATTCCTCTGAGATCATAAATTAAATTTAGTGCATTAAATAAAACCTTGCGTTATCCAAAGGAGGAAAAGAGTACCTTGTCTTGGTAAAGTGCCAGTTTCAGTGGACCACATGAAACACTGTCTCCTTGCATAGCTAAGCTTGACCAACATTGAATTCAGGTAGTTGGACTTTATAAACTGAATTTCCCAATTTCTTGAAGTGATCCAAGACTCCGCTGCCCAGCAGTATTGCAAACCCCAGTTACAATAATATAGATGTTGAGAACACACTTACTGTATGAACATCACTGCAAATATTCAGAATGCCAAGTCTTTTGAGGGAAACAGATGTAATAACACAAGACCATTATGATGTACAAAAACCTGGACTAAGTTCCTGGTTATTTCTTCATGGAAGCATGATCCTCTGTACAGCCAGACTCTTGTCAGACCTAGATAATGGAGAATGACTTCCTCACTCAAAGATAGTGGATTATGTATAGTTCACTTTTGAGCCTTCTCATTTTGGAAAACCTCAGTAGTCTCAGTATCCAAGTGTTCACTGATCATTTGCTATGACAGCTGCCCATTGCACAAAAGAACAAATCAACTTGAAAATCCAAGATATAACGAAATTCACTAAGGGATTCAGCTCTCCTCTAGGTGTCTTTGTATATAACCCTGAATAGAACAAGCTTAATATTAGATGTTATAACTAGTGCTCTGATGAAGAATCTGCAATTAAAATTAAAATTAAATAATGAGTGAGTAATACAGTCTTTTTAATATTTAGATTTAATTGCACTTCTGAAACTGAGAATTATTATTACCAGCATATAATGCAAACATGAAGTGAAATCATGAGAGAAAGTTTAATCATTCCCAGGTTGCACACTACACAGATCTTGCTTACCTAAGATGCATTTAGACTTTCCAGTACAAAGAGCTGCAGGTGAGAGACAGGTAAACAAGCTGAGAAAAAAAAATTAGGTGAAATATTAAGGATGAAGGCAAAGCATGAGATTGAACTTGATGTAAAAGGAAATTGGAAGCCAACAAAGAAATTTTAAAAAACAGGAAGAGATATGTTCAGTTAGACAGGAGAAGAGGTAATCCTGGCAGCACAATACTTGGTAAACTTGAATAGGAAAGCAATCTGGGCTTCACAGTACATTGGAGTAAAGATAACTGTGAGACAAAATGGCTATTCTAAAATGACTTGTGATGATTTAGCTGTGGACACTGATACAAATCTGGGTTCTCCATGCTGCAAAGAGACAGATAAAAGCAACCAATGTCAACCTGCATTTTTAATGATGAAAAATGTGTACATGCTTGAGATGTGTTGAGAAATTTGGATAAAATACATTACCTGAGCCTCAGCACAAACTTTAGTTAAGACATAACATGAGAAATGTAGAATCAGAAGTTTAGTTTGAATATACTAGGACATTTTAATACTCATGCTCCTAAAATATGAAAGGTAAAGAAAAGCTCTATATTTCACTCTAATCAGAAGGATTTTGTTGATAATATACACAATTTTAAGATGTTTCTAATAAAGATCTAAGCAAGCTTAGATAAATGATGCAATATACCATTTAGAAATATTACCCTGAAAACAAAAACTGCAGAAATTTAGAACTCAGAACTCTTGAATCAGAATTTCAGAACATGACACAGAATAGGTAAGATTGTTTTTCTACCTAAATGTAACTAATAATATGAGCAATTAGCACAGCCAATAAGAAATTCCTCATGTTTCTTTTGAATGTTATATTATTTTCTTTTGATATTTGAAACAAAAGATGTGTGATGTATTTAACTGACTCTTATGTAGATCTATAGCAACAAAGCCACATGCAGAAAATTTCTTCTTCTCTTTCACCAGGACCTCTGGTGGCTTTACAATTACTGTACCAGGATATAAGAAGAATGCAAGAAAAAAGAAGTAACACACAATGTTGTGTATTAAGAATTCATTACAATAACTTGGGCAATAACTTAGTGATGTAGCTCTATGTGGCAGATATGTGCAGGGTATCTAGGCTTCAAAGAGAATTATGGATGAAAGTCAAGGTGCAGACATAGACAAAATGTTCCCTGAGGCTAGAAGAAAAAAACACCATGAAGGGTGAAATTTGTCAATACAGTCCTCTGAAATGGTGCCTGGCAGCCTGGTTAAAGCCCTTTCATGGGAAGCAGGCACCACTGGGTGTTCCATGGCTTGTGGCTCACTCTGTGCTGTGGAACCTTTTGTGCAGGTATACAGCCCAAAGGCTGCAGCACAGGAGGCACTCTTTTGCTGCTCACAAAACTATCGTAATAGTTATTTCAAGACAATGGTCTAGTACTGATGATAAAATCTGGACAGGCTATTGAAACAGGGAGGACTGCATTTTTGGTGCTTTTCAGTGGATATGAGATCATATTCAAAAAATTAATAAAATTTAAAGCAAAAAATTAATTTTATTTTCACACATGACCCTTTTAAAAAAATTTTTACACAATTCAGAGAGAGATTACTTTGTTTCACACAGAGTTTTTATGTATGAATAATTATAGTAGCTAGTTGCCTCTCAAAACTACCTCAAGCAATTACACTACATTTTTAAATTTATCGTATCTACCTATTTATATTCAGTAAATAAATCATATAAGGCAAAGTGTTCGTGGTATCAGAAACTATATAGTGACCAGTGGCTGGTAAACTTGGTGAAATATCAATCTCAGATAATTTTTTTTAATTAATTACAGAAAATTTTACTACCATGTATATTTAATGTCTTAGCATAATTGACTTCAGCAGGTAAACTAAAATAATCTATTTGGTTTAGTTCTTAATTGCATGGGGGTTTTTTTGTAAACTAAACTTGATGTATAGAGACTTTTATTAACCTAGTTGATTGTCATTATATCTCATGAGAAAACTTCCATCTCTTCTGAGATCTCTCATTGACACTTATACAGACTTGAAGTAAAACACTAAACAAAGGGGATCTTGTTGATTTTTGAGACACCAGACTATATAGGAAAAAAATTGAGGAATGGTGACTTTGACAAGGAAGGAGCTGTGAAGGTAGTGCAGCTTCCAACCACAGGACAGCTTTCATATGAAATTAAAGAGGTGATATTTTCAGGTTCAATACAAAAAAAAAAGAAAATACAGAGTTTTCTAATAGAGATTTCATTTGTAACTTTTACATTATTTCTTTAAAGAAAAATAAACTTCTTTTTCTTTCCATAACAGAAGAAAACCACCATAAACTTGAAGAGATGGCTTCTTCATTGGATTTAATTTATATTTTGCAGATTATATTATTAAAAAAATGACAGATTATTTAGGAAACACTCAAGGTCTAAAGAACACTAGTTTTAAACTGTTTTTTAAACTGTCCTGTCTGTATTTCATCAGGGACAGTAAATGTGAAGAGCTCCAAGGGCATTATCTGTGCCTCTACTGTGGTCTCCACCAGAGTTGGAAGGAAGTCTAGTTGCCACTACTCATGTAACTCCTCTTCCCATGATGCCTGTTCCACAGACAAGGCAAAGGAGGAAACTAGTTGATAGTCTTTCCTTGTGCTATTCCATAATGAGATTGAGCTGTAACAGACAAAAGAGCTCCAAAACTGCTAGTGGATGCTGAAGGATAGGAATTGTACAGGTATTTCTGACATTCTGTACAGGTATTGTACAGTATTTCTGACATTGTCCAAGTCCTCTCTGCCACAGGCAACCAAAAGCAGTGGAAACACTCCCAGAACCACATCTTTCATGCAAAAAAATTTCAGGGCTCCTTGTTTCATGCTTACCTCTTTATTAGAGAAACCATGATATAAACGTAAAAAAGTACAGGAGCAGGAGATTCAATGGCCAGCAGCCTTGCACCTACTGGATGCATTAGCTGAAAGCACAAACACACTGCATGGGAACAGTTGTGCTTACCAAAAATTACTTCTTGAAGGCCATGCCAACCAGTTTGACAGCTGGCCATTTTTTTATTGTAAGGAGAAACATCTGGAAGGCCCAGACTCATTAGGCACTAAACGTTATTCTCGTGTACTGCTAATGTGCATTTTGTTAGTGTCAAGGCTGAGTGGAGGCTTCAGGCAAGGTTTATATTGGAGGAGTCCTCCTGTTGAACCACAAGATTCAGAAATGACCCCCTTGCTTTCTAAATTCCTTCTCAGGGAGGAGGGTAGGTGCAACTGCATTAAATCCTATTCCAAAATTTGGTAACAGTTCTAAAGGATTGCATAGATGCAATTGAATCTTTGTGCAACTTTGTCCTGGAGGACTAAGGATTGCAGGCCAATATAGAATGATTTGTTTGATTCTATTATAATAATGATTAAACTAAAGTAGTTTAATCAGAAGCATTTCTGCTCAATATAAGCAGCTGTAACTAGTAGTACACTGCACTATTTTTTAAGCAATACTGAAATGTAAGAAGGACAAATAGGTGTATAGAAAACAGAGGTTAAAATATGGGAAGATAGAATTTAAACTACAAACAAAGAAACGTGAAAGTGATTAAGAGATAATATTAAACTAAAAATACAAATCTGAAAATGGAAGGAATAAGGTTACAAAGGAATAATATAGAAAAGTTTAGACAAAAAAGTCATGCTAAAATCTTGCAGGAAGAGTTGTATGCAAACACAATATTGTTGCAGAACAAACACAATTTAGATCTGGGTTGAGTTTTTTGCTTCTTTATTCACATGCTCATAACTTTATTAAATTTTTATCTTGCACTAAAAATTAAAAAGTAAAACAAATAACTGCTGTTCTATATGTCATCTTCATTCTGTATTTTATCAAAAAATGTCCTAGTACCAATATCTGAGAAGCATTGTCAAGGACTTCCTCAAGAAAGTTGCTTCTGCTCATAAAATAACTCATAAATTGTTCCCCTGATCATAAAAGTAACCTGCTGTCATTTTGCCTTATCATTTTTCACTAATAGTGATTTTTTAATCAGAGAACATTATTGTTTTAACTCCCAAATCAATATACTAGAGAAAATTGCATATCTGCCATACAGAAGACAGAACAGACAGAAAAGTGTAACTTTGTGAGTGAGTATAAATAGAAGTTTAGATAAAAATACTAACAATGAAAACAGGAACTTTGGGGAAATGATGGGAAAAAAGAACAAGTCATCCAAAGGTTGTAACTCTGAAAACAGCCTTAGTTATCTACTTAAATGTTGTGTTCATAACAAGAAATTTTTACTTGTGATTAATTGGTTCTCCTTGCCTTCAATAAAGCCCTTCATCAATGGCATGTATCAAGTAGTTTCTTCTGATAGTTAACTGTTAGTGCAGAATTCAATAATTTTATGTACCTTGAGGCAGTAGAGGCAATGAAGAGAAGGTACATTTCATATTATACATTTAAAAGTTTCTCAGCTGAAATACCAGTAACTCCTTGTGCTGCATGAATGTTTCTGAGACAAAGACATTCTGATAGTGAAATTGGGGAAGCACAGCTCTCACAGGACAACCAACATAGCATCCAAATGATGAAAATAATCATCAGCCAACACAGCTTAGGAACTGCTACAAAAATATCCCTAAATAAATAAAGGTCCCAGTTCCTGTTTCCCTAGAAATGCAACAAGTATATATTTCACAAATAAATAATTTAGAGAAATGGAATTTCGACACTTACCTTATAGACATGTTGTATTTTGTATTATATAGATTATATTTAAGTGCAACCTCAAAACCAGATAAGTACCCTCTGAAGCCTTTTTAAAGATTTTTATTTTCTTAAGTTTTTTTTTTTTTAAGATTTAAATGTTTTCTACACAGATATTCATGAGCTGCCCAGGCAAGCAATAGCAGTTCCAATTTCTAAGTCAGAATAGCAAATGCTGTGCAATCAGATACAAATCTGATAACAGGATTTTCAGCTTAGGCCCATTATATTCTGAACAGTAAATGTACAAAAAATGGTAGGTGATGGAGGGAGTGAAGGATTTTTCCTCAACAGCCTCTATGTCAGTGCTGTGATAAATGAATGAAGTTGTGAATTATTATCTAACCATTATATCTTATTTTGAATTATTGACAAAGGCAGCCACAGTCAACTTTATGCACTTTTTATTTCTCTTTTTTCAATATTAAATTGAAAGTAAGTAAGTGCATGGATAGAAAATAGAGAAGTACATTGCGATGGACAGTCCAACAGTACAGCTAGAGAGGGTAAGGAGAGTAATAGCAATTCAGGGAAATAATCTTGAAGACATATAAAATGGCAATAAAATACCTATTGTCCAATATAGATGGAATTTCATAAATATATTAGAAAATATGTTGACAAGTATCATAAGTAAATTTTGCGTGTTCTGAAGAATAAGAGGGAAATGTAAGGAAAAATTTAAAGAGATGGCTATTAAGGACAGCCAGATGTTGAGAGACCACATCAGGGGCTATCTTCTTCGCATAAACATCTGTCCACCTTTTAAATTTTATTATGAGGGAACCAATTTTGTTTTTGGTACTAAACAGCATCTATCTAACAAGGTATTCATGGTGAAAATGATAATATTTTGTGTTATCACTTCTATTTCCAATGCTTATTAGATTATTCTTTTGTTGGAGTTCAGTTTTGGGTTTTTTGCTTCATTTTGGTTTTGTTTGCCTTTTTTTACATAAATATCTGCATCAATTCCAATAATCTAAATTATTTATGTAAATCTATATTGTTTTGAACTGAAAGGTGAAAATTAACCTAAACAAGGATGAGATAAACCTCAAAACTTTCCGTAGGTGTCTGTCTATGAAGTGGGATTGCTGGTTCAGATTACACAGCCAGATTGCCTGATTGATGTTTATAGTGCTGAAATTATAAGGGAAAAATCATCATCTCGAATCCTCCTACCACCATAAACAGTTCCATGTAGTCTGTGTATTCAGGACATGTATCTGCAACATTTACTCCTGCAATAGTCCCTAAAATGGCTATCCCAACATTTTACTTCTGATACTCTGCAAAAGGTACTTTGGAGTGGTGGTGTTTGGCAGTTTACCAAGGAATTCCTTATACCAAAGGAATGTAAATATAACTTGTAACCCATGTGGGTCATGTCTGAATTGTATTATTGCCTAAATCAGCATCATGGATGCTAAGGAACTGAGGTCCACAATTAAGTATTTCAGGATGTTTTATTTGAGACTTTTTTTAGTGTGGTCCTGTGCATTGAACTGCCTTTAGTGGCTTGGGTGCTGAAAAATGAGCTTCAACCTGATTAACCAGAAAGGCATTCAGAATTCTAATCACTTACAGTCTGCAATCTCAGTAAGAGGATTGCTTCAGAACTGCAGAATTCTGTAGCATTAAGGTTTTCTTTCACAAATAGGAGCTCTGCGACTTGGACGTCTTGAGCTTGGAGCTATCAGCACCCACAGCCGTGCTGATGCTGCCAGAGGGGTACAATGCATGGCAGGCCTTACCTTTCTGTGCTGAGGCTTGGACTTGGAGTGCACCCTTCTAAAGACTCAGGATCCCATACAGAGCTAGGATTTAGCAATCCTGGACTGGGGGCTTAAAGTGTGTTCTTCGAGGTATATACATTCCCAGATTCATGCATACCTATGGTTGTCCCTTGCTTTGGGGCATTTGCTATGAATTTCAGGCTCTGTCTCTTTTTTCCCCCTTTTTTAGGTTTTCTTTTTTTCTCTTTTTTTTTTCCTGGTTAAAAGGTAAACCCAGGTGATTCTCTTTTTCTAATACACTTTTAATGTCTCAAATTTTTTCATGGCTGAAAAGAATAATTTTCCTTAAGAATCAGAATAAAAAAATTTTCAAAGTCTAATTTTCCTGCAACACAGAAGTTAAATTTCACCCTCTCCACAGCATTTAATTTGCAATTGCAAGCCAAAGGCACAGGTGTCTGTCTCATCCTTCACAGTAGCATTACTACATGCATTTATCTATACCTCACACACACACCTACCAAAGACTAATGAACACTCAAGAAATTATCTGTGATCTGTAACACATTTTCCACAGACATTTTGCAAGGACAGAGCAAGCCTAGCTTGAAAAGAACATGAAGAAAATGGGAAGCTTCACTTCTTTTTCTACCAAAATTAAAAGCTGCAGAGCACCAGTAAAAGGAAGCAACTCATATGGAAATTAAGTTCACAGAAGAAATAATATAAAAAGCAATTATTTTAAGACCAACAAAGTATGTATGAGAATGTATTAAGTAGGAATAATGTTTTTCAAACTTATTTCCTGTTGACAGAAAAAAAGTTTGTCAGCAGATCAAGGCTTTACTAGATGAATTTGTTTATTAAAATAATATTTCATACAACTATGTTCTGCCCTGTGGATTGATTGCCAACATCACATTTTGAATATCTCATATCTCCACAGAGAAGGCTTAATTGGATATATCAGTCATTTGGTATATTCTTCTTTCCTGTCTAGATTATTTTTGCTTTTCAGCAGACAAGTTATACTGAATGTGAATAAATTCAGAGAAGAGTTGAAATCAAAGTCAATGTTGAGAATGAATGAGAACAGAAGTTAATATATCTATACTGAGAAAGAGAGACACGCATACATTGATAATAATAACATTCATGCTCACAGTCCCAGATCCCTAATATTTCCTTCCTGTTGGCACAGTCTGCTTCTTTATATTACCTTGAAACTGTCCTAAAGTACGCATGGATTTTCTACAATCAGCTGCACCGAGTCAGCCTCTCCCCCTAGTACTCAGTATCCACAAGCCCCTAGTTTGATTCAAAGCAAGTCAGTCTCTCAAATGCACTTATTTAGGTAGGATGGCTGGCCAGAAATCTAACAGTGAGTACTGCTGGTCTGACTGCATAGAGGACCAGGAGGACTAGACAAGGAATGCAATCAGAGAAAAAACAGCAATCTGTTATTTCCAACTATGTAGTGACTGAAGTAAATAGTGTGTTGAAAAGGATTATCCACCAAATGCTATAAACTTCCAGTTGAGAGGAAATCTGCATTCCAGGCTTAATTGTGTATTTAACTTAAGCTAAAGCAAAAGCAGGTGCATACCACAGTCTTACCTGCTTTCTTAATGACAGACATCTCATCATTGCACTGGAAGAGCAGTAATCCTTCTGCTCCCCTAGCAGGTGTCTGCCTTCTAACGAAGCTCCTCTCATGGTGTAAGAAGAAATAACATTCATCTCTAGCCTTCTTTGAAAGTACTGTTTTAATCACCAGGGTTAGTGTTACAGCACTTTGGTGGAATGGAAATCACCAGTTAATTAAGGTTCTGGAGACTCGAGGCATCTACATCCTCCTAAACATTCTTTTGCCTGGCAGCGTGTAAAATGTCAGCATCCCAATTAATGTTTTCTTTGTAGCTGGAATTTTAAGGTACAGTTACAAGAATGATGTAAGAGAACTATGCCAAATAATCAAGTTGCGCAGACCTTAAAAATATGCCTAATGGAACTTGTTACTCTCAGTCTGCGACATCTGAACTTGGACATTCAAGTGTTATGTGCAAGATTCCTTCATTCACACCTCAGACAGCAAAAGTCTATTGGTCTTCCAGGAAGATAGAAGAGCTGCCATGAAAAGCCTTAAAATACCTCAGCCTGACCCTGCCTGAGGTATTTACATGGACTGAGAAAAGCACATATGACCACAGAGAAATATCTAACCCTGTGATTGAAATCTTGTTCTAAATGAAAACAACCAGCTTCTGAACAATTTTTACAGTGTGATCTGCTACAGGATGAATATTAATGTGCAGATAAACTTTGCATTAGGGTATTTATTTTCTAATCAGTTAAGAGAAATGAAAAATAGTTATGCTCCCTTTTAGTATCTGACAGTGGAACAGACCCAACCTCCAGAAAATTAAAATGAGGACACATTGATCAAGTTCTTTGCCTGAAAACCTGATTTTCAAGCCTTAAGGTCTAAGTAGAGCCTTAGCAGATTCATTCCAGCATTGTTGCTATTGACAGTGAAGTGGATTAAGTTTTTCTGGCAACAGTCAAGGATATTTTGCTTTCCCCACTAATCAGCTACTCCTACTTTCACTGAGAAGCTCTCCCAAATCTGCAGGGTGATTTGGCACTCAGCTCACTTCTGCTAGGGGAGTTAAGAACACAGGTCCAATCCCCCACTTAAAAGCTGCTGGAGGGCTTACAGAGGCTCTGGAGTGATCCAAAGCCCAGGACTGAATTTCATTAAAACCTGTTGGCAACCAAGAGGTTCCAATTTGTAGCAGATTGGGAAGAAAATGCTATTCATTCTGAAAATATGTACTAAACCTTCACCCAAGTTAAATCAAACACACACACACACAATATAGTTATATTTTATTGGATTTTTTTAGATATATTGATTTAAGATATTATGCTAAATTTATGTATGTATATCATAATATAAAAAACACATGGGTTTGTTAGCCTATATAAAATTATGATTATACCCTCTTCATTTCAAATATGAAAAATATTTTTAGACTTTTTGGAAATCTTAGCTAAAGACTAAGGATTTGATCTGCTTAGACACATACTAGAGAACAAGTCCCTGCAACTGGAGTTTGGGATTTATTGTTAGGGGAATTTTGGAAAATTATGTGCACTAAACTCTTATCAAGTGATAAATAGAAGTTCAAAGATGCTAATCTGTCTGCTTTAGCTTATAAATAGGATTGCCTGTGCACGCAAAGCAGAAAGACAGAACCCAGAATCACAGGTTAACCAGTATGTCAACAATTCAACCTCTTGGTTGCTCCACATATACAAGATGCAAGGTATGCCACTACAAAAATAAACACAATATTAGGTAGAATACAGACACAGACATAGGCTTAAATAACTTCTTCAGCAGAAAACCCTTACAGACCAAACCAGAGTCCCCTTTCCAGAGATATAAAGAGGGCTGCTATGAATGCTATTTGAATACATCTCAGACAAATAGAAAGCAATTAAAATCCTCACAAAACTGAATTAGGATCAGTGTGTAATGTTTATCACACTGAGTACACAGAGCCAATGAAAAAGAATTTTGCATCAAAATGCCTAATTTTAAAAAAGGAACCATAATCACTCTTTTTAGCATTCTGAACTGTATTGTGTGCAATCACACACCTTGATGCAGAATAATTAAAAACTTACAGACTGGCTACCTGAGGACACCATGCTGTTAGGGTCATCCTCCAAGTATCAATGATCTGGATTAGATAAGGGAGGTAGAAGCCTGAGGCTCAGCAGTTATGTAACCTGTGAGAGCCAGACCAATGGCAGGGGGTTCTCAGGGTCTGTCCGACCCCGGCTGCCGTAGGTGTCCGGATAGCAAAGCACCGCTAAACACAACCTGCCCAGGTCCCTCAGGCAGGCGTCCAGCCACAGGCAATCTTAGCAAGCAGCTCAGTTCTTAACTGAGATCAGCTCTTTGGTGAATGCAGCTCTTTGGTGAATTCAGCTCTTTGCTTGCTAAGTGCCTCGGCAGACGTGGGGAGAGAGAGCAGAAGAGTTGTATGTGGTTGCACAGAGGTGTCTTTTTTGGCAGCTTCTGCGAAGAGTAACTGTGACAGCTCTTCTGCTGAGCAGTGCAGAAGTGGGGTTTATACAGGGCATAGGGGTTTTGGGAAACAGTCCAATAGCACGGGTTGAGGTGAAAGTGATCTATTGTCTTACAGAGTGATAACATGGGTCCAGAAGGCAGAAGAGGGGCTTCTTCGGTCCAGTCATCATGACTAGGCATTTCTAATCTTAGGCAACTGACCACCAGAGAGGCCTTGCAGGCCTTGGCTGCTACACAGAAGTGTATTGTTTTGGAATCACACTTTCAGTTTTTGCTGCCTCAATAGATGAATATTGTATCTGCAACTGAGTACCTGGAATTTCATACTCAAGCATCTCAAACATTCAGTATGATTTCGTTGGGCTCACTAGTTTTTCCTCTACCCCACTCCTCTACTTCCCTCTCCTCTTTCTTCCCTGTCACTTCTTTCTCATACTGTGGTTAAAAAGAAGTTCAGTTTCCAGTTTGGCTTATTACATCTTCTTCAACCTTCAAGCAAGCTCATTGAGGCTCACATCATTATGACCTCAATTTCTGCCACAGTGCTTGATACACACACCCACATTACCTTTCCGACACCTTGTTTTAAATTGCATCCTGCTAAAGAGTACCTTTTAAACTACAGATATTCTCTTCATTATGCTCTTCCCACATTTCACTGATACCTGTTCTCATAAGTGACTGTTTAAAGCAATTTTGATTAACAATTCCTGATTCATCACTGTGCACATCTAATCACATTTGAAGAATGTTATAGTTTATGGAAAAACTAAGCATGTAATAAAGGTAAAATGTCAAATATGACAATATACAGCTTTTGTCTAGAGTTATTATTCCATAGTTAGACAGGGGGCTCTAGGGGAAAATGGTGTTTATTTGCATTCTAATAGAAGAAGAATCCTTTTCGGAAACCTGTCAGTATTTCATTGTAAAGTAAGACATGCCTGAATAGACTCACCTCAGGCACCTTTAAATTACCACATCCATTTAATTTTCTCAACTGAAACTCCAGTAGGATAGCAACTTGTAGCATGGGGTTAACACACTGGTATGTTCAGCAAAGAAGATAAGAGCAGTGTGGCATTATGGTTCCATTGCACCACTCAGAGAGGTTTTAGCAGGCAAGATAGACTCTCATTCTTCTAGATGGTCAGACCCCAGTGAGCTGTGATAGGGCTGACTACAGCACGTTGCCCCTCTTTGGAAAAGGAGGGGAGGAAGAATGAGACAAGGAATGCTGATTACATCTGCATTCTTCTGACTGGCATATCTGAACTAAAATGAATTGACTCTGCTAAATATTTCATTTTTTGAAAAGGCTGAGTAAAGAATATCCAAATGCAAAAGTATGCAAACTGTGTAGGCAAGGTACTATCTATATAGCAATAGTATCAGAGAGTTTAAAATTATATTCATTCCTGCAAGAAAGAAAGCAGAATACTGAAATATAGTATTGCTCCTGGGAATATCGGATCAGTAAGAATCCAAAAATGCTTACTCCAGATATTTTTTAAAGCTATTTTTTCTTCTGTGGAAAAAAAACAAAACAAACAAACAAAAACAAACAAAACCAAACAAAAAACCAAACAAACCCACCCAAAAACCCACTCACAATTCCACCCCCCCCCACACACACACAAGAGAGAGATCTTTTCTCGTCCTGCAATTCTTCAGGTGTAATTGCAATGTGCTATTTATTTCCAGTTATTGATCTACTTCCATGTCACATGCTGCTTTTCCTCACGACAATAGGTAAAGCAGCATTACAATAAGAAGCTACATCTCAATAGGATAGGTTCTAGGAATTATTCAATATCTAAAACTTTTTCCCAATGCAAATCTTGCAGCACAGCAGAGTGAAATTCCAAGGAAGATTCAGAGAATGATTCAGAGAAAAAGATTTGTTGTCTGTCCTTTGCCCACAGAGCAGCAAGCTGAGTTCTCACCAGGTTTTCACTCACAGGATGTTACTAACCTAAAGGGACAGCCCAGTGATGTGTGCAGGAACAAAATATTCTGAGGACATTTCACAATTTAATAACCCTCTGGAGTATGACTATCAGAAATAATTTGTGACCTCCACCATGATGTTACCAACACAAAGTTCAGGTGTTGGCTGAAACTAACGCAATTTTCTCCTTAATTTTTTAAATTTAATCCTCCACCTTTCACAGGTTTCCCAAAGCTTTACTATAAAACAAATGACCTGAAAATTCTTAATTATTATCAATTACCATTTATTCTGGGTACTTTTCCTCTTGAACCAGGATTGTAGTCTGTTACCCACTGCAAAAATGAAACTAAAAGACAGTCACTGTCCTTGCATCAACTAAATGTAAGAGAAAAGTATTATTATAAACCAGCAGGGATATCACAGCAAACAATAAGATCTTTTTGGTCAGGACATTAGGGGATGGTCTCAGTATAGTATCTTAAAATACATACTTTTAAAAGTATGTTTAGGCCTTATTGGCAAAGCATTTTTAGGGTTAGTGGTCAATCTGAAAAAGCTCAAGTGTGGAAACTGCAGAAACCAATGAATACACAAGTACAGAACTTAGCAGATAATGACTGAACATATTGCTTGGTACTCAGTAGAAATCAGCAGGGCAATTTAGTATTCAAACTCTATGACTGGTCACCAAAATCTCATTATATGGCTTCTTTTTTAATTAGAGCTTTCTAATAAGAAGATATGATGAACTCACCAGGACTTTTGACTTTTTAAATAAGTGTAAGTAGGTGGAATAGCAGATCTAGTGAAGACAATTCGACACTCAAAGATTCCTTTTATTTTATTTTTTTTTAATCGGGAAGGTATTTTGGTGAGATATCTAGACATCCATTTTTTCCAGCATCAACAATAAAAAAAGTTTAAGCTCACTAGAAATTAGTTCTATTGACTTTGTGTAGCACACAGTATTCTACTTCCTCATGCCACATTCCTGAAAAGTAATTACACTTTCACATACATGCAAAATTCTTTTCACTACATTTGAGTTCCATTTATTCTGCCTACACATCATACCTTTCTGAGGAATAGTACACTCACAGAGCACTTTATCAAGTAAGAGTACAGGCCCTTCTGCAACTGAACTGGCCTGCCCACACACCATTATACAATTCAGCCAATGTTTTCTCATCCTCACTGATTCAACTCTTTCATCCATTTTATCCTTTACCTAAAATTATCATCACAGAAGAAAACTAGAATTTACACTTAGTACTATGTCAAAGAAAAGACTGCAGATTTGGGGAGAGCTGTTCACCATGATTTTCTAGGAACTTTAACTGATGTAAGCACTAATGGAATCAGGAGTCTAAATAACAGCTTTTGAATTGACCTAGGAAGACTTAATGGACAATCTCTTTCCTACAATAAATAACAGAGAGAGAAAAAGGCTTCACAAACATCAGAAGAAGCATACATTCAGCAAGGAGAGAAAACATTCACTTAGATCAAGAAAGAGAAAGATCGATTTTTTTTTTCCTGTGACTTTATATACCAAATATGTACTCAGAAACATTAAAAATTAGTCATTAATATGTAAAGAGCACATTGAAATAAATGAGGGGACACAAACACTGAAAAACTTTCAAATATTTGAAATATTTTCTTACCTAGAACCAGAGAATGGTTTGGGTTGGAAGGGACCTGAATCATCATCTACTTCCTACCCCCCCTGCCATGGGCAGGGACACCTTCCAGTAAACTAGGTTTGTCAAACCCCCATTCAACCTACCCAATTCAAAAAATTAACAAACAGATCTTGGTATGATAGGAACCTGACTCATCACTAAACCCATCAAGCTACAGTCCATCTTTTCCTCACCTTCCTTACGGGTCTCTATATCTGGGCACTTCTTCCCCACGCGGAGCCACACAGAGCTCCCAGCCGGGAGACAAGGAGTGCAGTGAGCACTGTGCAGAGGTAATGGGGATACAGACACCATTGCAATTCAATTCATGCCTAATTAAGTGTGAAGGACTGTGTGGAGAACTAGGCTGTGTCACTTTATAGAAGCTGATGGATACTTTTATTGACTTCTAAGGCTCTGACTCAGCACGCAATCAGGTCCTGGATTTTTAACTCAAATGATGTAGTCAAGAATATGTACTACTGCAGCAGGGCCTTTTCCATTAAGCCTGCACATCAGCATAACACTGAAGCTCTCCATAAATCTGTGGTTTTTTGATGTGCTTGAAAAGGTTGATATCATGAATGAGCAATTTTGGTGAATGGAAATATTAGCTTAATGATAGATCTCCATTACATGGTTTCATTATGCAGCAGGACTTAGTTTTTAAAGAGTTCCCACTGATTTCAGTGTAGAAACACAGTTAGGCTTTAGTGCATCTGAGATTCCGTAAGATTTGAGCAAATTAATTGCAATCTCCTTTTATATTCTCTTATTTTAAGAACAATTGCAGGTACAGCAAGGTACTGTTCACGTCTCCTTGTATCTGTAATACCAGGTGTATTTTGAAAGTAGACAATTTGCATTAATATTAGGTTTTGAGAAGCCAAGTACATTTAGATATTTTCATTATGAGTGTAATATAGCAAATATCAAGGAGGGGACATACACAAGTGCAGAGTGCTTGAAAATTTGTTCCTTTCATATGAATGCACAGTACCAGGGCTCAGGTCTTGTAGCTGAATACATTATCATGTATTACACTGCTCACATGCACACTCCTAGTTTGTGGCAAATGAAACATAATTCAGCTCAGCCTTCTTTCATCGCAGACTCCTGCATGTATTGTGTTTTAAGATATGTGCACTCAGTCCTACTAAGGTCACTTGACTAGTTCTTTTGCCTCTAATGGTGAGTAAGAAACTCTGGCACAGGAATCTTTGCAGTCACCCTTGCCTATAAAGGATGTCTCCTTTTATATGGTTTCCTCTCCTCCTCCCCCTACTATGACCACATTACAGCAAATATCATCCATATTCTCCTTTAGGGTCTCAGTAATCCAGATTTTATAGGAGTGTATTTAGAATTATTCCATATTTGAAATTGCTTACAGAATGCTATACAAATCAATGAAAGGTGGTAACAGGACTTATCAAGAAGAATATAGATGAGTCATGAGAGTTCTCTGCAATACTAGAGGTTAGATTTAAACTTCAGCTTGAACACATCAGATTATTGCTAAAATCACTGAGTAGAATTCTTCAAGAAGTATTTGTATCACTCTCAATATTAACCATTACAAAAATGATCACAGACTACAGGAATAGAAAAGACAAAAAGTGAAAGGAGAAAAGAGGAAAGAGAAAAGACAGTGGAAGGGAATAATTTGAATCACTTCATACAGAGAATTCATACAGAATCACTTCATACAGAGTTCCTTATCTGAAAAACAAGAAAAAATAATCAATTAAAATCTCCAGTCATCTTATCTGGTACTTAAAACGAAAACCCAAACTTTTTCAGATTTTATTGCCATGCAGATTTTAAGAGCCTAAATAGCAACTTCAGATGGATTTCCAAAGGATTTTGAAATGTCAGTAAAAATTCTCTTGGACTGAAAAAAGAAGACTACAAAAATCCCTGATCAGCACTTGTAAATTCAAATATTTATTTTGTTTTTAAAACACCAAAGATGCTAAGAGAGACAGAATAACCTGGCAGCACTTTTCATGCAGCTGCTTTACATTCAAGCATATTAAGGAGGCGGCAAAAAAAGAAAGCATTATCAGCACTTTAGGGATTAAGTGTTAAGTGTCATTCACTAGGAAAACTGGCTTGAATTTTCCTCTCCCCATCTTTCTCCAATTCAAGGTTTATTTAACATGATCAGACTGAGACTGATCAAGGCAGAAGACATAACTGCTTGCATGCACCTCTGGTCTCAGATTCCAGTGACGCACAAGAGTCTCACTCGCAGTAAAATGAAATTCATTAAATACATTTAACATATCTTTTGCCTTCCTGACCAATCTTTATCCCACAGTATTCATGCCTTTTATTATTAAGCAAAAAGTATTCAATGAGGACACCAAAAAAATCCATTTCTGCAGCTGTCCAGTTACCTTCTATAGCCAGTCACTGAAGAGCTGTCATGGAAACTGATTATGAACAGTAATTTATTATTTATGAGCAGTAGTTCATTTCCCATGAGCCTTTCACAGGAGGGCATAGCTCTTGGTGGAACATAATAGTGCAGCTCATATAGATCTCTTCCATTAGCTTTGGGTACAGTCCCCAAGTGAGGGCAATTGTCTCATATTATCTCTTCCATCAAAACTCCATTCAAACCTAAGTTAAGATAGTCTTTGTGTTGAGTTCTCTGGCCTCTTCAGGTTTTTCAGTATAGCATATTTATTAATCCAAGAGTGAGTATACTTTGATGACTGCATTGGCTCAATCACACTGTAAATTCACAAGCTGCCAATCAGTTATAGTCTGAATTCAAACTCCTTTTTAAATTTAGGGCAAAAATTAAGCGCTGTATCATCACTCTCTTGCCACGCTGAGACAAAACCCATTTGTAACAGCTGAATCAGCAGGGTCATTACAAAATCCAAAACTATGGCAAAATTAAAGAGGAGTAATTAATTTCTACCACCTGAGCTAACATTTCCGTCTTCATTGTCTCACACCTGCATCCATACCATGTATTCACAGCAGGCTCAGTCTGTCACCAATACAAACAGAAGTGCTAATTTTACTAAAAAGAATGTCCACACCTTAGTCACAATTTATATGCAAGAAAATCCCCTGCACCATCTATTCTTACCCTCTTCCTTAAGTCAGAAATGCTTTTTCCTTCAATTACTTTTTGACACTTCATATGCTATTTTATGGTATGACAGAATATACATAGTCACCTGGAGTATTAATTCAGATGAATATTCTAGTGAAAATTCACTGCTAAATAATTTTTATTGTGGTTACAAACTTAAATTATGGGGGCATGGGAGAGGGCATAGAGGAGGGAGAAGGAATTGTTTCTATAGTTTAGTTACTTTTAAGAACTCATGGGGAAATTCCACTTTCTAATCACGGGACACTAGAACAGGCCTGTCACTGTCAGGGAAGTTTTCTCCCTTGAAAAAGGAATCAAGGCATACAAAGTAAATACTTTTTGTAGAACTAAAGAAAATTATGTTCTGTTTTTTACTCACCATAAATTTTCCCATATGAGGTTTTCTCCTAGATTACTAAAACACTACAAAAATATACCTGAGTATTTAGAGAGATTAATCACAATTCATTTAGGCTTTCTTTTGAAAAATTTTATTATAATTTTTATAATTTTTAATAAGAATAACAAAAATTAACTTTGGATATTACCATGTTTTAATATTTGGAAGTGTCTAAGAAATCTAAAGTTAGTTAAAGACACTAATGGGTCTTCAAGCATATCTTAACAGACATGCTGTTTAACTCAACATATTTTTCTCAACCCATGTCTAAGCAAAATAAATTGGAAGTTAATTTTAATATCATTACAGATTCTCAAGATTTTAGCGAAATTAAGTTTGAGGTAATATTCTACATGCCCCAATTACAATTGCATATAAACAGATGTTAGCAGGGCTTTTTTATTAGTTACAGATGGTTGGAGAGTTAAAAATGGCTATAAAATATTAAAATGCTAATGTGGAAAAAAAACCTGTAGCATCAAATATCAAGATCTTCAAAAGTGACCAAAGAGACTACCCTCCTACCATCAAGTAACTCTAGCTCAAAAATGAGGGGAAAATGCTTTTCTGTTGAAAAGTATATATTTATAATAATTTTCTGGAAGACTCTTTACAATATGTTAAAAAATGAGATGAACACACCATTCAGACAGTATTGTTTCTTATTAGGTTCTAATAAATATTTGCACCAAGGAAGTGATGCATATTCCCTCTATTCAATGAAGTTGTCTACCCCAATAATAATGAATGGTACTGCTGACAGCTTAGTATTATTGCTACTAAGAAACATCCCACTATGATGAGACTGGTTTAATAATTCATTTCAAGTTTCTTTCTTGGAAAATCTTGCCCAAAGAAGAGAACTTCAAAGGGTTTTAAAAAAAAAAAACATTTTCACTCAGAGGGTGGTTGGGCACTGGAACAGGCTCCCCAGGGGAAGCGGTCACAGCACCAGCCTGAGGGAGTTCAGGAAGCATTTTGGCAATGTTCTCAGACACCTAATGTGACTCTTGGTGTGCTCTGCACAGGGCCAGGAGCTGGTCTCTGTGATTCTTGTGGGTCCCTTCCAGCTCAGCACGATTCTCTGATACACTTCCTTGACAAGTCTTGTATCTCTGTTCTTTCCTACTGGTGGCTTTAACTCATTTGAGTCTGAGGATATCAATTTTATGGCTGGCAAACCATTTCTATGTAAAAGGTACTTCTCTGGAAAAGAAGAAATAAACTTAGATTATGCTTCTATTAGGCTTCTATTCAAATATTTTTTTTCTTTTTTTTTTTTACAGATATATGCATTAGCTCTGTGACACAAGTTTCATCTTTCCAGAGAGGTGTTACAAACACTTTCTCCAATTGCTACCACCATAATGCTCTTGGTGCTTGAAGTCCAGTGAAAGTTAAAGTTCCAGCTTCTAAACAATATTACTGACTCTTAAAATCAAATAAACAAAAAGGTTGTGCTTCAAAACACCATGGTCCATCAAGCAAATTTACATGTGTTTTGAAAGTTCTGGTTAATGTGCTCTGGGAAGAGCTTGTACCATAGCTGCAGTAGAATGGAGTCTTCCATGTGCTGCAGGGGAAGCTCTGCTTTGACACCTGCAGCAGCCCCTCCTTTTTCTCTAACCTTAGTGCCTACAGGGCTGTTTCTCTCACATTTCCTCTACAACAGCTGCTGCACAGTCATTTTTACGCTTTCCTTTCCTAAATATTATCACAGATATGCAACCAGCATCACTGGTGGACTCAGCCCGTGCCAACAATGAGTCCATTTTGGAACCAACAATAACTGGCTTTGCCCTACTTGTGGGCAGCTCCTAGCATCTTCCAACAGAAGGCAAAAACCCATAGAACTATCCTACCACCCAAAGTTCACCACATAAACAAAACACACTCAGTTTAAAGGTGATTAAATTTGAACTTTTTTAAAGCAAAGGATGACCTGTTCCCTATAACTCCAAGGGTGGTAGACATACCTTTTTACAAGGGCATGTAGTGATAGGACAAGAGGGAATGTCTTTAAACTGAAAGAGGGTGGGTTTATGTTAGCTATTAACAAGAAATTCTTCACTGTGAGGATGGTGAGACTCTGAAACAGGCTACCCAGAGTAGCTGGGGATGCTCCACCCCTGGAAGTGCTCAAGGCCAAGCTGGGTGAGACTCTTAACAACCCAATCTAGTGGAAGGTGTCCCTGACCACTGCAGCAGGATTGAAACCAGGTAATCCTTAAGGTCCCTTCCAACCCAAAAGGTTCTGTGCTTCTGTGCTTGAAACAGAAGCACATCACACATGGATTTCTGTTTAACACCTAGACTGAATAACAGAAGTAATCGTAATGCATTGTCTTTCTACATTCAAGATTATACACACTTCAGTGACTGGCAAAAAGTTATTTTAATTTCCCATCTCTGCACAGCGAGACAGCCTTTATAGCATTTTCTCTACAAAATTACAGAAACTTTAAATTTGTATTAACTTTTCCAAATAGTACTGCACTCTATGGGCTGGGTCATCTTCGTCCTCTCAGAGGAACCTTCTGAAGTTGTCTTTCAAGTACTGCACATTTAGGTGATGGAAGTACCACAAGGTACTAACCATTATTTGCTCAATACCAAGTAGATCTCTAACTAGTTTTTTCTTGTGCATAAGGATAGCACAATTATCTCTTTACTCTTTATGTAAATATATATCACTCTTGAATTTCCAATGCTGTGTCTTCATTTAAAACTCATAAAAGACACGATATATTTTTTGCAATCTTCCTCCTTACTCTTTCCATATTTTAGATTCTGAGAACTAGAAATAAAAATAAAATCCATTCATACAGAACTAGATTTTTTGCATTTGATTTTTTTTATTATAGTTGTCTCTCATAGAATCATATTTTAGAAAATCTTCCATATTTGCAAGTCTTTGCAGCCCTGAAAACCACTTTTACAGCATACTGGCAAAAAAAGTGCAGAAACTACACTCTCTGCCTCCAAACAGCTTATAACCTAAAATACTGTCAACATCAACAAAAACGATTCAAGAGCACTGCAGAAGAAGAGAGAGGATAGCAAGCTTCTAACAAGAGAAATAAATGATGTAGGGTGGATTTTAACAAGAACAGTGTCTTAATTAGGGAGGGATTTGGAGAGAGAGAGAGAAAAAAATTCATGTAATAAGATAATTAGTGGAGGTAGTTTGCATCAGCACAAAGTGGGACAGGCAGTTGGCCATTAGAAAATACTGCGTCCTTGGGGGTGTCAGTCAAGTGGCACATAGCAGCAAACATTTCTAAACCAAACAGAGTGCCAGATATCAGCTGGAAACACAGTCATCTTCTCTCTTTTCATCACCATAGTTTTGAAACCCTGTAATAGTCCTTTATTTAAGTACTTTGAAAATTAAATGGAATATTTGAAAACAAAATATTAGATACTGCCTAAAACAGAGACAAAAGTATGAATAGGCAGAGAGGAGGGTAAAAGGAACCTGTCATATTTTCATTTTGGACATCAAATGCGAACACATCATATCTGTTCAGATAAGAACAATTTTATGCCCAGGAAGGCGTTAAGTCAGAAACAACAGTTGAAAACAGATTAGTTAGATTATGCATAAAAGGCTTATTATCTTTGATCTTAGAAGAATTTAGGCAGCTCCTGCATTTTTGTCTTACTGAGACATTTACTAACATATTTGCCAAAGAAATGAAAATATAATTTACAACCAGTTAAGCATACTCTGCCTGTCCTCTGGCTCCCTTCTCAAATGGTTTTAGAGACTTGGAACCTACAGCAAAGCAACGTCTTTTCTGACCTGTCAGAGGCAGCAAAGATATTCATTATGGACTGTACTGCTGTTTACTCTCTATTCTTGGCTCTTGTTAAATACAAGATTCTTTTTTTTTTTTTTTTTACAACCCGTGCCTGTGGTTTTTTCTTTAATTTCTCTGACACAGTGACTACCTTGCATCACAGTGAGTCTATTTTGGATGAGTGAATGGGATGCTCTAAGGCATGTGCTGACTGACATACAGCACTTTGGCAGACCTTTCTAGAAGCCAGTGCTCCGAGCATCTTGTGGTGCATCCCACACCAGCCCTACAAATGTCACTAGCATTGTGTTTAAAAGAAGTATATACAATTTCTTGCTCCTGATAAAAACCATGCATTAGTTCTAAGCTGCTGGAGGAAATCTCCAAGTATTAAACCAACAGCTTCAATTGCTTCAGCCCTCCATTTCCTGACTGCATTTTTCTGATATGTCTCTTTCACCACCATTTCCTTTTCCCCTTTCCTCACTCTGCTGAGATCTCCCCACAGAAATTCCAGAGTGACCTTTCTCACTACCACTCGTTCATCCCTCCCACCTGCATGAGTCATGCATGTACTCCCATGTACTCCCACAGACCATGAGTCTTGTCTGAGCAGGGAGAGCTCGAGCAGGGGCCATGTAGAGCTGTTGGGCTGAGTCTGCTGCTAAGGAATTTCATCTGCATGGTACCAGTTACTGCTCTTGGGATTAAGGAAGAACTGGCATAAATACTCTCAGTTATTAATGTCATACATCAAAATACAATGTCATGCAGCCAGGCATCTGCACAGAGTGTACGTTACTGGTTGGCACTACATATTTTGGGGGTTTTGAAATGCTGGGACATTGAAAAGAAACAATCAGTGGCATAGTTTGTGTTTCTAAGTGGTTAAATGGGATAGTTCAAGGGCAAAGGGACAAGCAAGGGTTATAAACATCAGGGAATTTTTTGAGCATTGTGTTAATTGAGTCCACCAGTGATTTTGCGTGCTCAGTTGTCTGATTGTGTTGTAAAGTGATCCTGAGGTAGAAAACATACTCAAAAAAAGGGCAACTAAAACTCCTGCTCCCAGAAGAGTTCAGTTTAAAAGGAATTCCATGTTAGTGAAAGCCAGTATCTCACACTGAAGGGAAGGAAGGTACTCCTACAGAAATACACCCTGTTCTAGTTAGCAGCAATTGGTCCTCCTGAAAGTAAATCATCAATTTCCTAATCAGTTCTGAAATTTAGGCCACTCTTCAAAGGCAGTCAAAGATTCTGGGAGGAGCAGAAAGAATAACAAAAGAAATTTGTTTAAGCTGAAAATGACACAAATGGTATCTTAAAAACATTTCTGTTTGCAGTTCCTATTCACAAGGGGATCTGCAGTGGTGTTTAGCATATTTGATACCAGTGGCACTGATGATTCCAGGAGCTGAGTCAAAGGACGTGGTGAACTGCCACCACAGCACTTTGCTGGAATGAAGAAAGCTTCTGACATTCAAATATCTGATGGGCCTTACTTAGGACAGCAGTAAGACTTTACTGTTCATTAATGTTTGAAATACTCAGTCTACTAAGCTTTTGAAAGCTAACAGCACACAGAAAATCATTTATGACCTAGCAAGAAAATCTTTGAGATGCATAAATCCTCACACACTCTCTTCCATTCTTGTCTCCTGTCATTCTCTTGGACTATACCAAGCTTGTAAAAAAGAGGGGGAAAAAAGGGCTGAAATTATTTTAGAGGTATTTTTTCTAGCAGGTAGGAAGAAGGAGCACTCCCCTGCGAAGCCAGCATAGGCACATGAAAAGAGTGTAAAACAAATGTGATGTTACACGTCTGTTAAAATTTCCTTTCACTGCATGACTGTTTTCAACTGTAATAACCAAAAGTTAGATTTTTTTTCTTAAAATTACAGTCAACTGAGTATTAGAATAGAAAAAATCCGTCTTACTATGGAAATAGAGGTGTCTGGGAACTTCAAAGGAGAATAATTTTATATAAATATTGTGTCCATCAAGCCCAAAATTTCTTGTCATAAATGTCTCAGTGACAAGTAATTTTCTTTGCACTGAAGGCAAGGTTTCAAGGCAACACTGTCTCTATTTGCCATTCATGTGCTACAAGGCCAAGTAATGTGGATGGCTTTCTGACCCTGTAATAAAAAAAAAGTAATAGTCTAGAAAGAGCCTCAAAACTTTAGCTTAGTGAATACATGCTCTGTTCCAAGCCAGAAGGCTCTAATACCTCCTATATTACTTTTTCAAAAATAAAAATATTCAAAATATGCAGGATACACCAGAAGCTCCTCAGACCACCAAACTTTCCTGGGAAAACAGCATGACATTGGTCTTGATACTGAATAATCACTCCAGTTTCCCAGAAGATAAGAGAATGTCAAAGATTTAGAGTTTGAAAATTTTTCTTATTTACTTTTATTCAGAGTGAATACAAAACAAACAGAACAAAAGAAAATCACATTGAAAACGAAATGTTACTCACTGGCTAACTATGTAGGGAAAGAGACATAGAGTGTAGTGTAGCAGGCAGTGGACACGGGGACAGTGACAAGACAGAGCTGTGCAGATGCCTTCATTACCTCAGGCCATCTCCAACGACAAGACTCTATATGTAGGCAACATATCTGTATGCTGAAGTAACTCCAAATTAAAAAATATACATGTTAATCTCTACAAATTTAATGTCTAATCTTCCGCTTTAATGGATACAACAAGTTGGACACTTCAGCTGATAACAAAGTTCTTATTTAGCATACAGTGACCTAATAATCTCCCCAGATTGCACTGGTTGGCTTGACTGTATAATTGTTTGCCATAGCAGAAGTTTGGACCTCACTAACCTGTACACCCATTTTAAATGTCTTAGTCTCTAATTTTAATCTCACACCAGTGATCAATCCCTTGTTCCTTCAGAGAAGCAATTCTAATTCTTCCAGTTGAAAGCACCTAGATGCAGGTGTCTCCTACTACTTTAAAAGTTAGGGACCCACAGGATCCATACCAAAGTTGACCAGAACCTGATTTATTTCTCAGTCCTGTTGAGAACATGTGGACTGGACATCCTCACTTTATTATAATGCAAAAAGTTACAGGAAATGAAAATAATCAGGGTCACTTAGAAACAGTTTGCATAAAGCAGAAAGAAGCAGATTAAGGTTCAGGTGACATCTCAGAAACCACAGGGCAGTTTGCAGAATTAACTCAGGAGCACAGGCAGACTGTACATTTCAAGGTGAGCTTGTACATAACAATTTGGTGTTCAGAGAAAGATATGCCTACATGGTGGTGACAAAGATTCATGTTGAAAGGCACACTAGTCCTCTGTTACAGCTAGAGTATGTTTCATATTAAAGGTCAGCACTTTCAAATGTTCCACTTACTTTGTTACACTAACCTCATTCTGAGAAAGCAGAAAAGTACTATTTTCAGCGCCTTTCCTATATAGATTACACCTGTTAGTCTATTAAAAAAAAGGGGGGGGGAGCACACAATCTAGTCAATCAATCTAGTAAATCTAGTTAATCTAGAAAATAAAATCTCTCTTGCAACATAGAGGGAACTGCCATGAAAACTCAGCTCACAATGAAGGCCTGTACCTTGAGCAGGCCAACAAACATCAAGTGGAGTGCTGAGCGCACTTCAAGGTGAGCAAAAAATTGGAATTTGAGCTACAGGAGTGGTAAAAAGCAGAAAGAGACAGAGGGAAAGAAAGAAACAGAAATCACATATTTGAAAGTATTTTCCCTGCACCTGTATCAGATTCTAATGCACCCGAAAACACTGAAATAAATCCTCTCACAAGAAGCACCTAAGAATAATAAATCCACATTTTAATGGGACATATGAGTGACTCTGCTAATGAAAACTAGTGCTAAATTTGAAAAATAAAATTTACTTTCTGGTATGCACCACTTGCAATGAAAAATCCATCTTTGGAAGTTCTAAATGCAAATCCCTAAAAGAGTGCAAAGTAAACAAGCAAAGCCCTCATGTAACAGGTCTATAAATAACTCTTCAGACCAATTTTTGGACAGGGTAACATCACAGTTGGGCATGTGCTTTACAATTTGATTTTTAAAAAAGTTTCCCACATGAATAATGTATATCTGGTTTACCTTTTCCTCCTCCACACTCCTTTTAACACTATGTAGCTCTTGTGGTAGTTTGACCCTGGCTGGATGCCAGGTACCCACCAGAGGTTCTCTATTATTCCCCTCCTCAGCTGAGCAGGGGAGCGAAAATATCACAAAATCTTCATGAATTAGGGGCAAGGAGAGAGCACTCACCAATTACCATTAGGGGCAAAACAGTCTCCACTTAGGAAAACTGGTTGAATTTATTACCAATTAAGATCAGAGCGGGAGAGTGAGAAGCAAAACAAATCCTAAAAACACCTTCACCATACCCCTCCCTCCTTAATTTTCCCAGGCTTAATTTTATTCTAGCTCCCTACCTTCTTCATCCCACTGGTGCAGGGAGATATGGAATGGGCATTCAAGTTAGTTCATCACACATTGTTTCTACTCCTGCTTTCTCTTCAGAGAGAGGAGCCCTTCCCCTGTTCCAGCATGGGCCTCTCCCACGGGAGACAGTCCTCCACAAACTTCCCCAACAAGTCACTCCCACAGACTGCAGTTCTTTCAGAGCGTGTCCCTTCCCATTCCTTCAGAGTGGATCCCCCACAGGGTCACAAATTCTATCAACCAGTTTGCTGCAGTGTGAGCTCCTCTCTCCGCGGGTCCTCAGGTCCCTCACAGGGGCCTGCTTTGCTGGGGGCTTCCCACGGTGTCACAGACTGCCTGTCAGGCAGCCCCCTGCTCCAGAACGGGTCTCCTCCACAGCCAGCAGGAGAATATCTGCTCCTCCGCAGCCAGCAGGAGAATATCTGCTCCTCCACAGCCAGCAGGTGAATTTCTGCTCCCCCACAGCCAGCAGGTGAATATCTGCTCGCCCAGGGCCCTCGAGGGGCTGCACAGGCCCAGCTGCCTCGCCATGGTCTGCACCATGGGCTACAGCAGAACCTCAGCTCCAGCGTATGGAGCACCTCCTCCCCCTCCTTCCTCACTTGCTGCCTGCAGAGCTGTTTCTCTCGCAAATTCTCACTCCTCTCTTCTCTGGCCGCAAATGTGTCTGCAAAATAATTTGTGCTAGTTGGGGATTTCTTCCCCTTTCTTAAATATTTTATCACAGATGCATTTTGGGTGATCTGGCTATCCAGTTTCTGCTCCGTTTTCATCAGCAACCACCTGTGGGACTCATTAAAGGGATCTGCCCCAGTCTGACCTTGCTGACTTCAGGGTTTTTGTTTATTTTTTGTGTCTTAGAGCTGTTGGTCTGTTCAGTTTGCAAAGACATCAGAGAGCTCTCTAAGGTTAACCTACAATTATTTTTCTGCTATCTCTATATTTGAAGAGCTGCTGTAGTTTTATACAGTCACAGAAACAGTATTTCCTACTTGAGGGCAATAAAAACTGCCCAGAAACAAGTTAAAAACAATTTAAGCAGTGAAATTGGAAAATACACCAGACACATACACTGCAATTATCCAATTGCCAAGAGGAGATAGTAATAATTTCCTAATCCAATGGCCAGCAAATAATCTCAAAGCCTAAACTCTCTTTCCAAAAACATAAGTCGTCCTGGAGGAACAATGACACTGGCTCTATTTGAGGGGCTCCCAGCATAGATACATGTCAGCTAAAGTCTATGCCAGACAAATTTTGAACCACAAATAAACCTGAAACATAGTTACTGCTATATAAGTCATTAGTGCCCATGCAGCTCCCAAGATTGATCCAGCACGAGCAGCTATCACTCAGCTTAGGTCCTGCAGCCTGAATGCCCCACTGCATCTTGTGGCAGATGCAGGCAGATGTGCCAGTGTTGTCCTCTGCATTCTGCACAGCAGCTGCTGTGGCTCTCCTTGTGGCTGATGTGATTGCAGCCTGCTGGACACACCTAGGATTCCATTTCAGAAGACAAACAGGAGCACCCCATCACAGATCTCAAGACTGATGCTGTCTTGAGAGCGGCATATGATTAGCTTTTTGCCTCAAGGTCAAATTGCAGATGTTCTAAACAGGATTGTAAATGTAGACAATCAATCCAAAAAGACCTGACCAAATGTCAAAGTATTTTGCTGGTTTTGGAGTTTGAATAAATATATTCATACACTACACAGCTTCCCCAAGGGGTTACTGTAGCAGAGTAGCATGGGCTGGAATAAAAGGGGCTTCTTAGGAAGCCACAGATGACTCTTGGTGTTCTACAACAGTAGATACTAATTACTTAGCTAGTTTTGTTTTGGTAGAGATCACTTTTTTTGGTAGAGAACTTTTTTTGTGAAACACAAAAAGTTCTATTATAAAAGAAAGGTAAGAATTTGTTTTTTTTACTTTGTGCTCATTACATCCTCTTTTTTTGACATTGATAGAGCAACAAAGACAACCTGTGCCTTCTTTGCACAACTGAGTTCATAAAGATATCTCTTGCATGCTCTAAGAATAAAATCAATTACATCTTTGAGTTCATCCATGACTTTGGACTTAGGCCATTTGAAAGGAGATCCCCTTATCATTACTCCTATCTAAATATCTTCATCAGATGTCTCAATTCTCCCTGTGTTACCAGCCATCCCCTCCATGTCTGTTCTTCCCCTAAAAACAAAACAAAAAACCCACCCACAATGCACAGGCACCAGCCTATGCTTTAAGATAATGTTTATTTAGACCATGTAAAGCAACACGCCCTTCAGTCCTGAACCTGCCTCTGTGTTTGATCTCTGAGGTGAAAATGTGTTACACTTGGTCAATGCAGACTAGTGACACCAGGAGAGTAAAAGCCAAATTTTCCTGTGCTGAAACCAATAGGGACCATTCACAAGCCTGATTGTCTGTTCTCACCAACAGCAAAGGAACTGCGTGAAAATATCTAAATTCCAGATCAGTATTTTTACACAGATTGATTTTAACAGACAAATAAAAGGAATCAATTACAGTTTTCAGAACCAGATCTGTGCTGAAAAAGCAGTAGAGACAAAGTGCATGATGAGAAGGTGGAATAGTTTGAGACCTGTTGGTGAGTCAGGAGGGACCCTAGCATGTTTCTTTAGCCATTTCCTACTTACAAGCATGATTAGGAGTTAAGTCAGAATGAGATTTTCAATATTATTTCTTGCTCTTTGTTGTGGTTTGACCCCAGGTAGCAGGTAAGTGTGCAGTCAGCTATTCTTGCCCCAGCAAGACCAGGAGAAAATAGGAAGGACAAGAGCAACAAAACTTATTGAGACAAAGATAGTTTAATAAGTGAAGAAAGGAGGAGAAAAAACAAGTGATGGAAAGGCAACTCTCGACCACTCACAAGCAGATCAATGTCCAGGCAGTTTCTGAGCAACTGTAAGATAAATCCTACGACTTTTCTTCCTTTCCCTTTTACTGCTGAGCCTGAAATCTCATGGCTAAGAGTATCTATTCAGTAGTTGGGGCCATCTGTTCCAGCTGTGTCTCCTCCCAGTTTCTTGCCCACCCCCAACTATTCACTGGGATAGGAGGGAACAAAGAGGAAAAAAGTAAAAAACCTCCAATGCTCTGCAGGTACTGTTCAGCAGCAGCCAAACACTAGGTGGTTTAATCACAAATCCAAACCAGCACTGTATGAAGACATTTGACTCCATCACAGACAGGCACAGTGCACTACCTGTGCGGATTAGAGATGAAGGACAGAAATGTATGTTCCCCCTCCCCTGTGTGGAGAGGGAACTTCCACACTGGAAAAGGAGTGATTTGCTCTTCACTCTCTCATTGACTTCACTGTTCACTAGCTACACTCTATTTTTAGACTACTCTACACCAGGGTGTCACTAACCATCAAACTGGCACCATCTTTCCGAGGTTTCAGCCCAGCAGAGGACAACTAATCTTTACTTACTCAAATGCTGGATTATTAAAGTACACATAACTTCTGGTCCCACATTCAGTTGCTGTTCATCCAGTTCACTTTATAGTATCTATGATCAATTGGAAGGCTTCTAGAAACATAAACTAAATTACTTTACAGTTCTTAGCATCATTACCCCATTTGCAAATGAAGTGGCTAAAAGTCATTCTAAACAATCCTGCTGAAGTGCAAGGGACAGGAAGAAAAATATTTTTCTTCTATATCTTTTTATGAGTTTTTTTACTATTCTTACAGTACTTATATTCTTTCCTTACAATTTGAAATGACTGAACAAATTTTGTAAAGGTAATTGCATTCCAGGTTTTAATCTGAACCTGTGTGCATAGAAGGGTAAATTATAGTTCTCATCTTCATATAATTTCAAAAATTTTTGAAAACTGAGGTATTACTTTGGATATCTATTGAAAGTAGTGAATGTAAGGTTAGATATTGTGAAGGACAGTACTATGGGGAAACCTTAAAAATGAGTTCTGAGTATGTTTCACTGTGTGGACCCTCTTACTGCACCACACCTTTAGGATTCTATGAACTACACTGGACTTTGAATGAATTTGCAGTCAGTGAATCTCTGCCAATTTACATCAACTGGGAAGCTGGACCATTGCTTTCTGTGGCTGAATACCTGAGTAACTGCTTCTGTAGGAAGAAGTGTTCAGCAGCAGAAATGAATGTGAAATCACCCCTCCTCATACTACTTATTGTAGTTCTTTATCTCTTGAAATAGAGAATAAGTTACCATACTATGTGATCCTTTGTGGAAAAGCTTTGTGTTGGATTCTCCCAAGCATACCACTAAATCTTAGGAAAGCCATTTCAATGAATTGAATTGGGAATGTTTTAAAACTGCTGACAAACACTTTTAAGCTGAAATGTTTATTAGCATATTCAAGTTTGTTCAAAAGGCATATCTTGTGAGATGTTTGAAGGGGAAGCTTTAACAGAACAGTCAGGCATGTAGTTTCAGTAGCACTTGATGGTGCCTCAAAATGACCTAATTTCTTTTAATTGACTATCAGATTGTGTTTCCAACCCACTTTAGCATTTGCAAAAATATGTTCTTAATCCTTACCCACTATTCCAAACAGAAATGTAATTGACATTTTCTAATATACGAGTAATCCCTGCTTTTCATATTCTATTAAATGCTTCTATGCTTGCAAAAGCTGATGTTGAGGATGCTTCTGGAAAATAGATGGTGTTTCTGCTAAATCATCTAAATAGAAACATGCATTTTGAAAATTAAAGCAGCCATAACTTTACTCCCTAATCTCTGCAACATTGCAGGTGAATTAAAGAACAAGACTGGAAAATGATCCAGCATCTTCCTACTATAGAATGCTGTGTTTCCACTTAGGTTCAGAAACATCTGCAGGACTGTTATCCTTATATGTGTCTTGGGTGTTAATGAACCAAGCTTCACTTCAAAAACCTAATGAGTCAGCATCTCAGACAGCAGATACTGTTCTTACTGAGTGGCACTGTTTAACTTCCCATAGTCCATCTAAAATTTCACCAGAGCAAATGTACTAATAAGAGTGGAGATGCCCAAGAACAACCTGCAGCAGACACAATGCCCCCTTTTAACATTTGATTCCACTGATCTTCTATGACTTTCATCCTCATAAATGAAGCTCTGTAAGGCATTTTGATAACAATCTTTATTGCCAGCATCAATGTGACATTTGATTAAACCAGTCCTTCTGGGCTTTATCTTTGAAGTTACTGGATTTTTCAGTGCTAAGAACTTAATCACTTTGTTTCTGATGTGAATCCATTTGTAGATTCAACTATCATTTTCTGTTCCCTGGATTACTTTAACTAAAAGCCTTCCCACAGCTAGTTAATGCTCATACTTTTTCATAAGCTGAACCAGCTTATGACACTGAATCTGAGAGCTAATCTTGTACTGCATTTTTTAAATCTCATTAATTTACTGTGAGTCTAGGTATATTGTAAAATCCAGTGTTTGCTGGAGATACAGTGCAATTTATACACCATTTACTATAGCTGCTAGACTTTATGCCCATTATAAAAAAAAATATGGGCTTTTTAAAGATAGCATCTTAGATACAGTCCAGTTTTGAATAGCACTTTGAATAGCACTTCTTGATTTTCTGTGCTAAGACTAAAAGTGCCTTGGGTAGACACAGAAACCTAGACAACATCTGTGATGACCTGCATCCCTTCACAACAACAAAAACAAGAACAAGCATTCAGCTCAGAAACCTTGACTGGTAAGTATCTGCAGGAAATGGCCATGATCTCAAATCTCAGCATGGGCCAGATGAAGTTGGAAAAACATTTGAAGCATTTTTTTTTTATCAGCTTCTGTTATCTCTGATTGTCAGAAAGACAGCAAGCTCTTTACATCTATCCTTCCTTTCTAGGTTCACTGTATGCACCAGGCTGCTTAGGAACATAGTCTAATTTCTCATATTCTCTGTCCAACAGAGAACTTAGGCTAGCAGTTTCTCATCTTTTTTGGCACACATAATTAGTACACTAGTTTTCTTGTGAAAGAAATCTGCAAGGGGGAAGCTTCACAGGAGACAGGATAAAGATGTGAAGGAAACACCCCAGAGCAGTGGTTTGTTACTGCAAGAGAACTCACAGTGCCATGGGCTGACACCACCAAAATACTCTAAAGGCATGTCATGGTGAGAGAATCAAAAACTGAGCTTTGGAACAGAAAAACTGAACTTTCTTCTAAGCACCCTCCTTGACTGACTTATTAAGAGAGAACTGACAACAGCAAAATAAGTATATTGACAAATAAGGAACAGGAATACAAGATAATAGGAAGACGGTCAATTAGCAAATCCATGAGTTACCCAGCCAGCAAATGAATACCCTATCCTGCTAGCAGGTATTGGAGGACATGTGTAGAAACCTGCAGGTGCTGCATAGTGTGAGATACAGCTAATAGAGAACCATGTTCAAAAATTTACTCTTGAACCCAACAGTTACTGCCCAGCAAACTTCACTGCAGGTTGAGGAAATGAACTAGGTAACCTAAAAATGCCTGTGTTCCAGATATTAATTGAACTTAATAAACTCTTGCTTTGGCAAAAGTCTGTCATATTGGATGAAATTAGTATGTTATGGGAATGCAAACACATGGAGGCAATTTTCAATTTTACAAAAGTTTTGCAGGTATTTTTGGGCTATCTGTTGATGTTCAACCAGTCTGTTCTGGAAATCAACAGGTCATCATCAGAAAACCAAAGAAAACACAAGCGATGAAGTAATAATACAATAATAAATAGCAGTAAAATGAACTAGAGGGGGTTTTTTTACAATATCTGTAAGTGCTGGATTTGTACTCTTTTAACATACCATTTTTCACCAGCATTGCCAATGGAAAAAATGTCATACATTCATCTTCATTAGCAACAAGGAAGAGGTTAAACACCACAATAATTAAATTAGCAGATGATAATAAATTGGGAAGTGTAGTAAATGACCTTTCTACAGCAAAGGCACAAAAATGCAGTATAGAATTTCCTTGGGTTCTACTAAATATGTAGAAGATGAAGAAACTAGATGAAGTTGTTTTTGAAAACATGAGAAAAGAAACTTGACCACGAGTGCTACTTCAGTACAGTAAAGTGTGAATTATACAATAGCATATTTCCCAAAAACGATAGTGCGACTTTGAGTAGCCCATACAGAACTACCTTTAATTATAGGAAAGAAAAAATATTCCATTCTACAAAGTAGAATTTAGACCAATTTATTCAATTCTAAGCACAGCCCAGCAGACATTGAAAAGCTGAGGGAACCAAAAGTATAAGAAGACAATAAGAATGTGCAGAAAGAACAATTTAACAGAAAATATTTAGAGCATGAAATATCTATAGATTGATTAAGGGAAAATGCCTAAATAAGTTAAATGAATTGAGAACTTATTGAGGTCAAACTAAGCAAAAAAAGTAGCTTGGGTTTAAAGGAATTTTTGGAAGAAATGAGACCTTACAAGTTGGGTTTTGTTGGAAAACCTCTCTGAAGTTTCAAAATCAATTGTTAGAGACCATCTTACCTTTGCCAAGATGTTAATTGCTTGTTACCTCATATCTAAATCCACCTGCACTAAGCATTTTCTCCATAGCCTTCAAAAAACAGGCCAAGGAAAGGCAGCTAAGCAGAAAACCCCGAAGGAAAGAAGTGGCAGTAACTGAATGTCTAGCTAAAGTACTAGATTTGCAAAGATCTAGTAATGCCCATTGAGTTCAACGGCCTTCAGCTTTCTTGCTATAAAAAGTAATTTAAGTATCCTCTTTGGCTCCTTATATGTATCTTGAAAATTATTACCCTAAAAAGCTGCATTGGTTTGGTTTTCTTTAAATATGAAACTGCACCTCTTTTATCACTTTTTTGTAACATTTTTTCACATCAAAGTGCAGACACCCATACTACAGACTTACAGACGGACTTGACAAAAAGATCACAAACTCATCATGCTGATCCAAGACTGATCTTTCAGCAGAATAAAACTTTTTTTTTTTTTAATTATCCATGAGCTAGTCTGGGCCCAATTCCAGAAATTCCCTCTTCTTTCACTTTTTCATAATATCTTGTAATTTTAAAACTTACAGAACATGTTTTTGTCACATTGTTTCTGTTTCTTATACTGTGTCAGAAATGGTACTTTGAGCAACAAACTTATTGCATGTCTACTGCAATAAGCAAGTTTCAGATAAGAAGATACTATATAGGTACATTAAAATTATAAAATATGCATTTTATTATGTTTTCTAAGAGAATTATTAATATTGTGCAATTATTGCATTTGAAGGTCAATGTAAATCAGGATGTTTTATGTTTAGAAACCAGCAAAGCCACATTTTTCTGAAAATATTCAGTATAAAGTTGAGACATTTACACCCATCACACTGCATGGTTGAGCCCCTTAAAATTTTCATTGCAGTTTAGGATGCAAACAAGTTAGCAGGATTTTGTTACACTGTAGCAACTGAACATTCATACTCTAAATAAGGAAATATTCAAGAAAAATACATGCAGTAAAATGCCAAAAGCAAACAAATTTCTAAAAAGTTAAGCGCATTTCAATCCTTTCCTTCTCTTCTGGTCCTAATCATGTCCACCAAAAAGATGTCTGAACTTAGCAGGTTTTATTTTACAAGCCCCCAGGTGCCTGTAAGAACAGGCTCACCATCAGCTCCATAGGCTCAGCTGACTCATTAAGCCACATTAATTCAATCACCTTCAATCGTGGTCAGCTACGTTCAGATGGAGATGAGGACTCCAAAACAAGCACAAGGATTTTTCATATCTGTAGGAAGAAGCACAAGGAGCAGAATTTGAGGAGGCCCATTGTACAGTATTTTTAGTGTAATGTGAAGTCTCTGTAATTTTGTTTATTTAGTTTAGTCGATTTAAACTGAAGTGTATGAGGGGGTTTTCCAATGGAGAATCAACTGAAGTTCGTGTTGCTTTTTTAAATTTAACTCTAGGCTTCCTCTGCTTTGTATTGCTTAAGAGCCACATTTGAGGCCAGTCTGAGGCACTCTGGCTTCTGTTGCCCTCCATACACGAAGGACTGACATGTCACAGTGCTCCTGTCTGTTTCCAAATACCAAGCCCTCATTAAATATGTTAACAATGAGGTGGGCTGGAATGATTTGGTGTCTTTATTTCTTTCCAGTGATCCATCAAAGGTAATGGAATTACCACTGCCCAGGGTGACACATTTTTGGAGAGGAGCCCCATAGTTACCCAGGTCCTTTACCAATTCGGAACCACATTCAGCAGCTTGCAGCCTTCCAAGATGGAGTTAACTTGCTACAAAACCCTAATAGACCAGAGTCAATGCAGCCTTAATTGGCTTTTGTACAAAAAGTCAATTAAGGATCAGACCAGCACTACTTTCATAAAAGCCTTTTCCCACCCCAAAAAAAAAAGGATGAATTTTTACGTCATATCAGACTTAACAATACTAGGGTAAGAATTCCTCCCCCGTCCTAGAACAAGGACCTTTTGCTATACAATAAAAGATTTTATATTTGAGAAGAAAAGTTTCTGACCTTCATGCTTGCTAAGAAAACAGCAAACACATGGATGAACTGCCCCATTTTTTCCAGCTCTGAAATCTGAAGATGACAATTTAAAATGTCAGCATTGTTAGCTACTCTAGTGCACAAAGTTCTATAGATTCAAGGGTATTAAAGCCAACAGGCATTAATGGGCTAACATAATCTGACCTGCATAATATGTCACTGAATTCCACCCATCCTTTCCTGCATCAAACCAGAAACCCCAGGCAACCTGGTTCCTGTACATTTACAGCTGGTGCCTTTACCTTTAGAAAGATGTTGAATTTTGATCCAAAAATTTTCCATGATAAACAAGTCATCATATTCCAGAAAAAGTTCTCCTAACCACTAAATAAAAATAAGCCCACTTGTGTTTCTTTTATTTTCCTGCCTCTATCCCTTAATTAGTACTTTATTTTCTGATAGATATTAATTACTTCCTCTATAAAGATTTTTTTACCACCCAGCAAGCTACAGGATGTTTGTGCACGACACAGCAGAGCTCAGTGCAAATATTCCCAAATTAATGGGTGGTCAGCAAATCCACCTGGTTCAGCTTCTCAGTAGGGCTTTTAAAATTCAGATGGAGGGCCATATGAACATAGCATAAAGGCCAGAAGCATTCTCTTGCCTCACACATATTTCATGAGTCTTTGGATCTGTCAAGTCACCCTGCAGCTACAGAATTCCAGTGAAAAAAGGCCATTGTCTCAGTTATTACATCAATTTCCTCTATTCTTTAGAAAGTTGCTGCAATACTAGGAAAATAAAATTAAAGTGAGTATATATCCCATAATCCTGGCAACAATACTCCTCTTCATTCCTTTCACGAAAAACTGCAGTAATAACATTATCACAGTCTTTCCCTGCTCTGAATCCAAGGCTTCTTTCAAGACATCCAGGGATCTCCACTCCAAGCTATCATTGCCCTAATCCTTTCACTGAGCAGTTTGAAAACCTACTTGGAGTCAGTTCCTCAGGTCTAGCTGAACACCTTTATGTAGTTTTCCACAACTGAGCCTCTTTCTAATTAGGCAATTACAGAGTAGGAGGTTTCAGAGCAGTTAGATATGCCAGAATGCTTAGTTCTCTAATGCATTCATTCATTATTCTACTTCCCGGTTTCAGATTAAAATAAATGAAAATCAAAGTAACCTCCCTTTCTCTCCAGTCTCATTCCAACACACACACACCACTATCAGCCTTTCCCACAGCAGCAGCATTGTCCCTGCCACAATAATCTGCTTTTTTCCTCTCCTTTATTTTCCATGGTCAGTTCTGAAAATTGATGGGTTCTGCTTCCATTGTTTTAATAATTTATGTGGGACTTTCTGTCCAGAAATCTGTCTTTTCCAAAGTATTATTCCTCCATTGATGCAAGCTTGTTCTGTTTGTAGCTGCTGTTTTCTCTCACACCTCTCTCTCCTCTTCTGTGAGCCTCCTTTGACTGACTGTTGCTATATTTCATGCACATGAGGACTAATCAAGGAAAAGGTCTCCTAATCTAAACTGACTCCCTAGTATGAGAATGATTTGCTGTAATTGCAGACAGTATTCAGCCTATGCATGAACATATTAGCTTTAGCTTCCTTTTCCAATATATAGATATTTTTCCTACTTTAAGTCACCATTAAGTCTATTTCTAGTCCACTCTTGCTAGAAATTAAGACTACAAAGGCAAAAACAAGGTGGGTTTTGTCTCCAAAGACATGTTGTTAGAATTTACCTACCAAGCTGAGCTAAATGATATTATGCCACCACCAAGAGCCTGTCATTCATAGTTTAAGAGTAATGCATCTTGAACAGTCATTTACTATAAAAAGATAGTGCTGTGAATGAAGCTCAAGCCAGTGGAAAGGAAAATTAGATCAGACAACAGCAGTTTTAATAAATCTCATATTCACTGTGGTCTAAGTCTGCTTCTTTCAGCAAATCTTTTTTATAATATCCAAAGGACATTGGACCATGTGACAGGACTCTAATGGAGCCAAAGTTTCGAGATGAATTTCCTACATGCTATAGTAAACACACTTAGGTCTCACAAATCTCAGTCTTAAAATATGCATTTCACTTAAACTCATATTAGAAAAATCTGACATTTAAAGTAGAAAAATTGATCTCTTAAGTGAGAAAAAAGAAAAGGCAAAACTAAATCCCTTTAGTCTTGTGTTCTTCCTATATCAGTTTTGTTCTCAGTTCAGCTTGCAAAAGCTTTCTACAATACATTGCCCCATCCCCGGTAACATTCAAGGCCAGGCTGGAGAGGGGCTCTGAGCAACCTGCTTTAGCTGAAGATGTCTCTGTTCACTGCAGAGGTTTGGACTAGGTGACCTTCAGAGGTCCATTCCAACCCAAAACATCTATCACTCTAGGATCTTTCTCTGGTCCATGTGAAAAAAAGCCACTTTCCATCACAGCTTTGGCTACGCTTCAGTCTACCTTGCTTTTCAGTAACATTCCAGTCTGGCTGTCACTGGACATCCTGCAGATTATGCCTTTCTCTCTGCCAGCTCCCTCTGCTCTCCTTCATACCCATCTGCCCAGATAAAGGCTCTCATCTTCTGCCTTGAAAGGACTCCACCTGACAAAGCAAAAAGGCAGCCTTCCTCTCTTCTCCTAAATCACCACCTTTAAAGCAGTGTATTCAACATTACATACAGCGCATGGTGAAGGAAGATGTTTGAACACAGGATCTCACAAGCCAGGTAAACATTATCCCCTCGCAAAAGACCTGGAGGACACATCTGTTTTCAGTGCTGGAGGACTGTATTTGAAGGTTTTATAGCAGTACTCAGGGCAAATCAAGATTAATGCTCAGGCCTTAGTAACATAAGGGCAAAAAAATTGCCAAACTAGGTCAGTCCTGCTTCCAATAGTAGTTTGCTTATAAGTGCTTTGGGAAAGATTATATCAGGAAGAGTAGGAATAGTATCCAAGCATAGCCTCACAGCTTCCAGCAATGTGTGTTTAGGGATTTCATGAGCTGGACATTGCATCTGTCCGTCACATTAAATAGCTACCAGGGGAACTGCCTTCCATGAGCTTATCTTACCTGTCCTTGAATCCATTTTTACTCCTGGCCTTCACAGATTCTTGTGACAACAAATACAATCATTTCATCATGAATCATATGAAAGAAGTCAAGACAGACACCTGTCTTCACCCAGCTCCTTGCTTCTATGATGAAGTTATCAGCTCCCATTCACCTTCTCTAAACCATGCATGGGTTTATAATCCTCCACAATATACCTTTCCCAAGCTGGAATGCTCCTATATTTTTCTCTTATTTAGAAGTTTTGTTGGTGGTTCTTATTAAGGAATATTAGGAGTAACTACTGCTCATAATCCTTACCCTCCTACCACCCTGCAGAGACCCCTCAGCAGCCTGATCCCCTGCCTAAACCCAGGCCCCCATGATTGCTGGCGGCTCCAGCCTGAGCTTTGCTGGCAAATGACACAGTCGCACCACGTCCATCCCAGTCTGGGGATCATGCCAACACTGGCTCTCCTAAAGCTGGAATGAGGCACATGGGCTGTCCCACTCCAGCTGCCAGCACTGAGCCCCTCAGTGACCTCATTTATAGCAGTGACCCACAGTAGCTGGGTTTGTTTGGAACACGTAATAGAGAAGCAGAAATGCCCCACACAGTGAGGCAGCTGCCGCTAAGATCCCACTTGCTCCAGTAGTTGACACCACAGACTGTGGGGCATCCAGCCGCAGTCTGGCTCTGGCTGGCACCAAATCTGGTCACAGTGAGTGCCCCAAGAAGTGGCACCTAGTCTTTGCAGAACAAATGGGGTAGAGAGTGAGATGACACAGAGAGATAGTTAAGAAAGGATTAATAGTGGTCAATCAATTATGTATCTGAAGAGGTGTGTTCTGCTCCTTGCCTCCCTTATTTTCATCTCTCAGGTTTGTGTCTTTTTTATGTCTTGTTCCTTTTCTTATTTTTCCTTTTGTATTGAAAAATTCCTTGACCAGATACCGTTAAGGGAGTATCCACTCTCTCATAAAAGAAGAGAAAATGAAATGCATGTATTATTTTTTAAGTTTTAAATGGCATTGTTTGAGAGACCCATATACGACTGCCTAAATTAGGGAACATGATTGCATTTCCAGTGACACCATTTCTACCAATTTGTGTTTGTTCTAATTTGATGCTTGTGGGTAGAAGTCTTGGCTATCCTTTTTATGACTCAAGAAGAGCCATATGTTGATGAATGAGATACTGATGAATTTCAGCCACTTGGGCTTTTCTTGTAGCTAAAATTTTTGGAGTCTGGCAAGGGAGAGACTGCTGCAGTACTAAAATTTAGTTACTTTTCCATACTTTCAATGGTAGAATTTCAAGATAACTATTTAAGCAGCATGATGGCAAACAACTAGACTGAGAAAGAGGTCGTTAGCTAATGGTGGTTTTGATCATGCATGACCGAATTAGGAAGCAAAGCCATTATGAGATAAATTCACTGCAGTCAGAAACATTTGTTTTATTTCTACATTAATATTAATGTTATTAATTTTTATCATTAGAGAGCAATGATATTAGGTCAAAGATTTTTGCAAAGATCAAGTGAAGTCCTCCCTAAAAGATCTAGTTCATGCAAAACACTTCTTCTTCTTCTTCTAGTTCATGCATAGTATACAACATCATAAATGTGTTTCAGAGAGCGGAAGGTCTGAGAAACCATCTAAGCACAGAGGACAATGTGTTGATTTGCAACCACCACAAATATTTTCTGCACTAGGTTCTGGAGTGTGTTACAGATATATCAAGTCTCACACTTCCTGTGATAAGTGCAGTTGTTCACACTTACATTCTCCTATTACACACTGATATTCCATGTTTGGTACTAAGGCACAACAACGTTTCACTCAGCATCTGTATCTTGTAGAACGGTAGAGAAGATTTGGTGTTGTATAGCATTTGGAAAAATTTCCTAGCAGGGCTACCAATCAAAGAAAAGCTTTGCTAAAAGATTCATTACCCGTCAGCAGCTTCTTTTTTCTTTTTTTTTTTGTCCTGAGAAATGATGAGCATAGGCTGGTGCCTGTGCAGTCTGACAAGCAGAATTCCCTACACTGGGGATCAGAAGTCTAGATGGTAAAAAAAGGGAGAAAGGGGGAAGGAAAAATCCCAAAGGGGGATGTTTTGTCGCTGGAAAGAGAGGGAAATACCCCTAGTGTTTCTTAAGCAGAAGCAGAACAAAATTACAATCGGTAAAGAAGGCTGTCCAAGGAAATTCTAGTTTAATGCAATCTGGAAAAGCACTTCACCAGTCTCATAATTATTCTTAGATATAACCATATTCACAGTTTTGGAAGCTATATAAAATACTATCTATTTTTAAAAATCAGAATTTGCAAGCATAAGTCATTTGGCCAGTTTGTACAAAATGCTTTTATAGAGCTGCTTCAGCATAAAAAATAAAGTGAAAATAATACATTATTCTAAATGAAAAATGACTAAAAGGTGCAACAAACTTACATGCACAATAGCAAAGTACATTCTAATTAAAGTTGTCATATTTTCATTAAACATTATGTGAAGATTATCACTCATAGCATCATAGAATCCCAGGTTGGAAAGGACCTCAAACATTTTCTGGTCCAATTTTTTGTGGTAAAATCCTATTCTAGATAACATTAAATTGTACCCATTACTCTTCCTCTTTTCCATGTGACTCCACTTGAGTCTCTATTTTCTTTATAGTTGTCCTTTAAACACTGGAATATGGTGATAAAGTCTCCCTTAAGCCTTCTTTTCTCAAGCTAAACAAATCCTGTTTTCTAAGCCTTTCCTCATATGGCAGGCTTTCTAGTCCATTGATCATGTTTGTGGCCCATGCCTGGACCCTCTTCAGCCAGTCCACACCTTTTTAGCATAGCAAAAACCAAAATTTAGCACATTGTGTCCTGATGGTTGCTGAATGGGATAACATCTTTATCTCTTCATGATATCCGTATTAATGCAGCCTGGCAGCCTGCTGGGTTCTGTGCTGCAGAGCACACTGTGCGCTCATTCCTTGAGGCTTGTTGTCCACAAAGGTCCCTAGGTCCCTTCCCACAGAGCTGATCCTCAGTCAGGTAGATCCCATTCTCTGCTTCTCTGCTGGATTATGAATGTTCCTGTATTGAAAGCCTTGGGGAAATCCAGGTGGATAATGTCCACCCTCACCCAACATCAGCTGAGCAGGTTATTTGTCCTAAAAGATGATCACGTTTGTCAAGCATGGTTTGCCCTTGATGAATCCATGCTGGCTTTTCCTAGTCATGCTCTTTGTCTGAACTGTGATAGCCCTTAGGAAGATTCATCCCTCAACTTAATTCAATGTTAGGTAACATAAAACTAACAGGCCAGTAATGAATGTAACTGAAAAACCAGCAGTCTGGAAAAACTGTTATTAATATTGGCTGTAAAAGCTTTGTTTCCTTCTAGAAGAGTGTCTTATTTACAGTACATTTTTCTGATATTGATACTTACACAGGTGCACCTATGAAGGTGTAATATTTGTTTTCATTGTAGTAAACTCAAAGAGAAGAGCAAGAATGAAAAAACTGTTTAGTAATATATTAAAGAAGAAAATTGATTCCTCCTAATAATTAGTGTTTTCCATTTCAAATAGAAATATATTTTATTCTGTTAGAGCAAATAGTTACAGAATTTCATTCTTTCTTGTAATTTAGTTAAGTTATTCTATTCCAATTTTAGAACAGTACAGGAGAATGACAGCATGATATCTTCCCATGACATTTTTGAGCATAGCAACATGTAATATGGTCTGTTCACTTACACAAACTGACAAAGTTTAAGCTTCATTCAAACAAAAATGGTTTTTCCACATAAAGGCAGGAAAAAACATTAAAGTGTCTGATGTGGATTGAAGTAACAAAAACCTACTACTTGAGTTTGTAACTATTTAAGTGATATAAAATATTGACATAAACAGAGAAATATACTCAAACAAGTGATAGGTATACACCAAACAATCATTTCATTACTGTCCTTTAGAGAACAACTTTAAATAGTTTATTAATATGTCAGTCCCTGGAAAACAGCAGACTGCTGTAGCCAGGCAGCAGAGGGAGTTCAGGTTTACACTGCTTCTCAAAAGAATGGTACTTGGAGTTTCACAAGGGAGGGAGAACATAAAAAGGCAGTTTCTAAATCAATTGAACTTCTAAAAAATGTTACAGCCCACTTTCAGGATTTACACTTACAGTGTTCCAGATTCTTAGTCCCATGTGCAGGAAGATTTCCTACGTGATGGTAATGCTGAAGCTGTAATTGGCCGATTTTGCTCTACTGAGAGAGCACGTGGTGGACATGTGACTGACCAGTTTCCATAGCAGAAGTGCTCCTGCCCTGGCCCACCTCATCTTCCTTTTGTTGGTCCCCTTCCCACGGTGGTAACTGTTTCACTGCCCCAGTTCAGTATCTTCCAGGTTGGATCACAAATCTTTATAAATGGCCACACATTTCACAGTGCAGCTTTGGGGCAAAAAAAAAAATAAAAGGTTCACAGTCTCTAATAAGTTTTTATCTTTGATCCTGGTTTACTACAAAACATGCTAAGTAGTTTTAAAAAGTACAGTATGAATAGTAAGGTCAGAGCAATCTTACCTTCACCCTGTTAAACTTGTTTTTTTCACCAATCATATCCATATTATATCCATTTGTTGAACATAGAGGCTTTCCCACAGCCTTTTTGAGTTTGATGGCATTTCTGGAGACACTGCTGTGTGGCAATTTGAACAGCCCTCTGCTGATTTGTTACCATTTTAGCTTTTTGACTAGCTGTGTGACTTTGTTTCCACCAGAGGACAAAAAAGTTAATTTAAATTCCACGTCACCCCATTCCTAATCTCCTTGGGTAAACTTGGTTTCAGTTTTGACCAGCTGAGAGTAGGCACTTTGAGCCATAATCCAGGACACACTTCAATTAAGTCAATTAATTTGTCTGAAGCTATATTGGTCCTTATCTCTATATCATGTGGTTACACCTGATAGCATTTGGGAAAATTTCCTAGCAGGGCCAGGAAAAAAAACAGGGAGAGTAATAGGCATCATTGCTCCAGTTTTTCTGAACAGTGCAAGGTTTCCCCTTTCCTCTTCTTGTAGGAAACAATAGCATCTGCATCTGCATAATCTAAATTTCCCTTCTCCATTTTTATTTATTTATTCTTCAGTTTTAGAAAATTGAGAGGAAAACCAGAGTGAAACACAATTTATTTCAGACTCAAAAGAGGTAATGTGGACCTTCTAGTCTATTTGGACAGCTTTGCCTTGCTCCTGCAACCAGGCACCTTGTTCCTGCAACTCAGTTAGGGAGCCACAGAGTAATGGTCTTCGTAACCTAGAGTCCTCTAAAAGCAGGAAAAGAAAAGAAAATGTGGGGGGAAAGGCTCTTTCTGGAAAATTAATTCATGAGAAGAAACCAGCAGAAATTACTTTACCTGGACTGTGATTTGGGTGCAAAGTCTAGTGACAGCAATGAGACATGAAAGAAAGCAGTTTAACACATGCACAATTTACCAAGAAACTTAATGAGATGGCTTCTTTCACCAGTTGTTATCCAGCAATTACCAGTTTTCAAAAACAGAGTCGCAGCTCTTCAAGGACTGAGGCTCTTTCTTTGGAGCTCTGAAGGAGAAGGAAGAAATTTTCTTACCTACTTTCTTACTGAAATCAGGCCTCAGCTCTGGGAAGTGACAAGACGTGAGCATTGCTGAATGATGAAATATGAAGTACTCAGTCATTCAGCACAGGGAGGAACACAGGCTGGTGGGTCACATTCCTTTCCAAAGATGTAGGTGCTGGCACTACTGTTCTGAGGCCAGTGGAGGTATTTTTTCAGAGAAGACACTGCCAGTGACCGACTCAGATTAACTGTGTCAATATCATCAATTCAAGTGCTGCATTTGCTGTCTCCCAGTTCCCTTGCACGCCATCAGGCACTTACTGAGCACATGACTTATTTCAACTGAGACCAGACACTGCAAGACACACATTCATATCCAATGAATTTCTGTTTTATGAATTAATAATATGCCAGCAAAACCCACACGCAAGGGTGGACATCCAACCCAGCAAAGCCCAAAGACAAGCTGGGTACAAGGGGGAACACCAACAGCTTTGAGTTTGAAAATTCTGAAGCTATGTAAAAGAAGGAAAGGAAAATTACTTCCCCCACTTCTTTGCCTTACTGTCTTTCTTCAACTCTATTTAGTCCAGTCAGTTTGTCTAAAACAATGAAGATTACTCTTCACTATCTCACCCCTAATAACAACTACTGCTGTTCTCCTTTTAGCAGAGAACTTGTTGCTATTTCAAAACACATCCTCTGCTTTTTCTCATTCTTTCCTGCAATATCAATCTTGGTGATTTTGAAATAATGTAGCAAAGGTACCTTTTATTTTTTTTATTGATTTGTCAATTCTTCAAAACATACACTGTGCTACTTCTACATCTAAGGAGGCAACTTTCAGAGAAAATTGTTTTAAAAGGATCAAAAATCACTAAACACAGATCTTGATATTTCATTACAAAGAAAATATATCTCCTGAGATGGTTTTCTCACTTCTGGAGATAGTATAATGTTCAACAAGTTTCTCAGTGTACCACTTATCTTCCAAGTATTTTTCAAAATTTTTTTGCTCCTATTTTTCAGAAAAAAACCTTCTTTACAGATGTTCAATTTCAAATAATAAAGGATAGTAATTTATTTACTTGGTTTAAATGACTCAAAGTTGTCATAACCGCTGGAGTTGTATGTTCAGTGAATTCATCTGCTGAGGAGGGAAGATAGTATTAGACTAACTGCATATGAAGAGGCACAGGTCTTCCCTCTTTACCTTTCCCCCATAAACAAATAAGGCAATCTTAGCTGCCTCTTATCCTATGGGACTTATTTCACTAAAAAGTCCCCATCTAGATTTTGTCATAATTCTCTTCCAATTAGTCAGGACTAAGAGAGAATCTCCCCTATTCTATTCTAGGTACAAAGGCAGAATTGAAAGAGGTCATGAGGAAAGTGTATGAAGTGTAGGAATTAAGGATGAATGTTATATTTTATGTTGCAAAACTAGATCCAACATGTTGTCTAATAGCTGGTAGTATGAATTCCAAGTGAGAAAACACGGAAAAGTAAATAATAAATAATAATTAAATAATAACATATAAAATTTTTAGGTTATTATATATATATTCATGTATCTATACCATATATATATATAAAATAGAAGGAAAGAAAGAGAATTCTGACTGTACTGTTAAGTGTTCTCAAGTTCAAAGTTCATAAAAGCAAGCACTTTCCTGGGCCAAACCCCATCATGTCTGTAGCACAGTTGTCCAGCTCACTTTTTCCTCATTTAAACATTGTCCATCCCAGCCAAGGTTTTGAATATAAATTTCTTCATAACAAGAGTTACATCTTCATCTTACGACTCAGCTATGTCACCATGGCACAATAAAATTACAGCAAATACATTACCAAAAGACACTATCCTAGTTTAAGTCAGAAAAAGCCAAACGTTTTTATTCCACAGTGTGAGTGTGTTGTGATAGAAAGCAGTTTTGATTTAAGCCATAAAGCCATAAGTTAACACCATTCCAAAACATGGGGTTCCTCTTTTTTTATCTGCCATTTCCAAGTTTCAAGTTAAAAAGAAAGATTTCCCTTTTTTATCTGGAAGACAATATATTTAAAAACAAAAAACTTTACTAATGATGTAGATGAATCATGTATATAAAAATTTAAACAGACACAGAAATTTAGAGTGTCAGGAACTGTGGGCCATTGAGTACTTAAGCTGAAACCATTTTGAGGTATCACCGAGCAAATCCTTGGAGCTTCCGGAAGAAAATATCTTTAAGATCTGTTTCTCAGGCTGCATTATCTAAATTTTGGAGGACTCCAAATTATTACCTTGTAGAAGATTAGATCTATTGAGCCAGTTAACTTTAATTAGGGAAACTAAATTAAAATAGAAATCTGGATTCTCAGTATAATTGTAATCAGTCGTGCTTAAGAAAAATGCACTCAAACTAGAACTGTTGCAGAGCATGATACTGTGATGATGAGAGGAAAGGAGACTTGTTTCACCCAACAGAGTTTATAATGATATGCATTAGCAGAACAGAGGGACAACAAATTAGTACAAAGTGACTGGGATGAAATTTAGGGTGGAAGGAAAAAATAGAAAAAGTCTGTCAAAAAGTACAGGGCTATGGCAGAAAACTCTAGAGTTAATTAAATCTATTACATGATGAATCACACTAGCAGTATTCTGAATTAATTTGCCTGCATCTAGATACAATTCCTCCTTTTCTTTTTCCTAAAGGAAAATTCACCTGGCGCTCAAAAGCAACTCTCAAACGTTCAAATCTTCCCCAACTGGATTATATGGATGGAAAGGGCTTTTTTGGGCATACATATTCAGATTGTTTCTGTATTCACAGGATTCGGTTCTGTATTCACAGGATCGGTATCCTCTCTGAACTTCCTTCGGATGATTTTGATTATGTAGGTGAATTCATATAATCCTGAGATTGAGATGCATTTCTGTGTCAAAAGAGGCAGTTGTGGGGAGTCATGGAAAAATCACGGGAGGAAATAATTTAATAAAGCCTAATTTAGTTTCTTCTTCAAAACTCTTAATACTGAGCTTCCTTTATGACTCCTCTGCTACTTAAATATATTGCTTGTTACTATAAATATGACAACATTTCAAAAATCATTCATTTATGGCTGACTGCTTTAGTGGCTTATTGAAAGTGGGTTATTTTTGCAATATGTTCCCCACAATTAAACCTTCTGTCCCAGCCTGACAAGAACCAAGAGTGTCCCAGAAGAACTCTAAACTGTAGTTTGAGGAAAGCAGTAATGCTCCTGTGCTTTTTTTATTAACCATCTTCACTAGATAGCAACGTTGGCAAAGAACTAGTTTTTTGTTCTTGACTGCAATTGTGACAATTGTTTCCAGTCTGGAGCATTAATTTTTGACCTGTTAAACCAGAAGGCTTCCCCTGGTGGCAAAAGGGCAGATTCAGCCTGCCATTTGTGAAGCTTCATTTAGTTCTGTCCTAAATGTTGTCCAGAAAAGAGGTGGAAAGGTCAAGAGAAACCCAGAAAACAGAGAATTGTGCTCTTCCCTCAATTAAAATGTGTATGGTGAGTTTAAAAAGCAGCAGCAACCCTTCCTCTGCACTCTGGTTTTAATCAAGGGTTGTCAGTGATCCTGGTTTCAGTGTAGTCCAGGGTGTAACTGGCAGCTGTTAAGGGGTGAAAGTACCACCTGTGGCCATCTGCTTTAGTCTTCAGGCTATCAAGATAAAGATACTTTATCTTGATACTAGCTGACTTTTGCTAGAAATCATCCTGGCACTTAGAGATACCACAGAGCTCACTAAGGTATTGCAGCCTCATGAGAATTAACTCCCTGTACACCAAATTAGTGCTTCTTATTAACTCTGTGCAGATTGATAGTAGCTTTGTATGACCTGTCATGGGAATACAATTCATTTGTAAAAGAATTATAGTAGAAATATATAGCATTGGAAACGACAAAGTAGCTATCTTATTCTTGGATAATTTTCATGGCCAAAGGCAAAGTGAGAAGTCATGAGAAACTCCTCAGTAAATTAGGATTCAGGGTTTCTCATCATATTTTCTTTAGTGACTATTTCAAAAATGCATTTTGCTGCCACCAAAAACTGCAGCATGAGCTAAAATTTTCAGCTCTATTCCTGTAGCAAGTAGAGAATAAAATAGAAAATATGCTTAAAAATTGCCATGACATGGCACCTCTCACCCTGAGTCAGCCTGTGTAGGTCTATGGCAAGCAGTCAGACTTTTGGGGGGTTTCCATGTCCATGCATATAGCTGCTAATAACATTCTAACCTCTGACTTCTTAATTATTACCTTCTACTTACATCATTCAGCAACTCAGTGTTAAGATCCTGTTAACATATTATAGGACATTAATAGATTTTTTTTATTACCAATTATATTTCAGGATTGCTTTTCATATAAATGCCCTCCTGTTAAGTGCACGTCATCTCCTTGATTCTACTCTGATGTACTGATGCTGTAGTTAAAAATGGCAAATAACTCACTCGTGACATTACAGGTACATTTGGTACCTTTCTCTCCTCTGATTATAGACATATCAGCTCATTAAACACTGCTATAGGAACACTAGCTGAGCCTTTCCTTTTAACAAACTTCCACTGTGAAACTAAAAGCTAAGCCCTTCTCTTTTAATGGATAAGTAGCACTGCCTCCATAACTAGGGGGGGCTAGGAAGTGGTGCAAGGAGACCAGACCATGTTTCAGCCAGTATTTATTGCTACAGAGGTGGCATGTTTTTCATGTCTGATTTCAAGCATATTTTTAAAGGTCTTCATGTGCCCTTTTCCGGTTGCTTCTTTTATTAAAAATGTTGATGTTCACTGTCAGAAAGGTTACTGTACTTGTGTATGTGCCACACTGAAGAGAACTATTCCATGCAACCATTTGGAAGATGTATAGTACTACAGATCCAATGAAAACCTAGTATAGCCCATAAACATATGTATATTAAATAAGTATGTAGAACAATATATATTGTAACACTAAATCAGACTATAATTTGGAACCTTTAGAAGTCCCCAACAAAAGCCCCTCTTTTTTCTATAGAGAATATGAAATTATTTTGTGTGATTGCTTTAGTAAATAAAATCAGTCATTTTTTGCTTCCAGTCCAATTGCATACTAACTGTAAATTGTACCATGGCTCTCAGGGGTTTCCTCTCCTGAAGATTTAAAAGCATAAAAAGGCTTTACCTTCATCCAGAAATGAGTCTATAGCCTTGGGAAGGTCCTCTACCCTTACCACTGGAGACAGTCTTCTAGTTATTGACATAGCAGTCCTTCCTTTTGGGGTTTGTCAGCAACCAGAAGGAAAAACAGATGCAGAAATAAACACAAGGGGGACACTCTTCCTTTAGAAATTCTTGCTCCTTAGATTTTTACAAGGACATGGTTATAGGACCAGGAGGAATAGGTTAAAACAAAAGGAGGGCAGGTTAGATTAGATATTAGGAAGAAGGTGAGGGTGTTGAGGTATTGGAATGCATTGACCAGAGAAGTTGTGGACATGCCATCCCTGGAAGTGTTCAAGGCCAGGCTGGACGGGGCTTTGAATGAACTGGTCTACTGGAAGCCGTCCCTGCCCATGGCAGCGGGATTAGAACCAGATGATATTTAAAGTCCCTTCAAACCCAAATTATTCTATACTTCTGTGATATTCTTTGGTGAAATGCTCCACCCAAGACACAGATCAGGTCACAGGGCCCCTCCTCTATCTGCAGGAGCTCACAAGAAAAGAGTCACCACAGAGACAGCTGTACACAACTGTCCCCCCTAGGCACAGCAAATTCTCCCAACTGCCTATGCCCTCTCATTTTACACTTGCTCATGATTTCTGTGTTCCTTTTCCTTCCTTTAAGTCTGATTTTCATACTGGTATGTTGAGGTAGAACTCCATGATCTCATCACAGCTCGTCAACCCCTTTTTTGGCAGTAGCATGCCTGCATAACTGTTCTCATGGTACTACTGAAAGGTATAAAACACATTTCATCAGAAATATAAGCTGCAGCAATATAACAGTGCCCATTGAAATCTTGGCTCATTTTCATGGCCAAAGGCAAGATGAGAAGTAGTAACTAATGCTACAGAATATGAGGATTTAAGATTTCTCATCTTTTCTTTGCTGAATATTTAGATAAAATGCATTTTATAGCTGCCAGAAAATTAGAGCACAAACCACAATTTGCAGTTCCATTACCCAAGATAAATTTATACAGTGTGACAAAGTGATTCAACAGACTTGCTCTGTTATTATTACCTGTTTCAGAACTCCCAAATAAAATCAGTCAGTTGCAATGGATGCTGTGCTTCCCAGAGCTCCATTAGTTGTTTTGTACCTTAAACATGAGTAGCTGCTGAAAAGGGAAAGGTTATATTAATGACTCTAAATACTGTACAAATAATTAAGTTGTCAAAAACAGAGGTAACAAACTTATTTTAGGACTTTCCCTATACTAACAATTTGGTAATATTAGTAGTTAATGCGACGCACATCCTCAAGGGCTATTAAATTACTTTACAAATGACAGTTCAGGAAATAACATTATTTGCATTTTAAACTGAGGAAATTGAGGAACAGAAATGCTATTAGACAAAACATAAACGGTGAATCACATTGAATCCATAAAAAACAGAAATGGTGACACAATTTCATTTAGCTGCATTTAACTGGGTCAAGCTCGGAGTATAGTCACACCATCCTCCCTTTGTTGAGATAGAGAGTAGCCCAGCAAATACATTTTTGCTGTTATTAACAAAAGGCTTCATATTGCCCTTACAGTGCAAGGGCCTGAGTACTTACCAGGGATTGTCTTGGCATGGCTTAGCCATTATATCCTTTTTCTAGAAGGGAGGCAACTATTGTCATAAGTTTCTTCATCTTAGTTTTATTTTATATTTTTATTTTTATTTTTAACAAGTGGGTTCAATAACATAGAACTCTAGAGCAAAAATTGAAAAGTTTATCTGAGGTACCGGACTGCAAGTGCCAGTGACAATAAACAAGCATCCAACAAGTGATCATTATACAAGTGCAGCCTCATGAGTAATGTGGCACTAGTTGTAAAGGAAAAAGCAAACAGAAAACCTGAATTATCTAAAAACTATTAAAATAAGCAGCATATAAGAAGTCTGGGTGAAGAAAACATAAAAGTAAATCCAAGTAGATGCAAGACTGAAAAAAATCCGTGTCACGAACATCATGCTCAATCTGACAAAGACCTCAGGAGCCTGACGACTTTTTAAAGTTCCCTTTTCCATTCTACTGAAGTATTGAAGGGTCAGTCTTGGGCTCAGAGGGATACTGAAAGGGTGAGGGCAACACCACTGACCAAAGGGAGAAATATTAGGAAGGTTTAGTATAAATATGTTAATACTATTAATGAAGATGCTCTGTGCTAGTTTGCATTTTTAGCCCATTAAAACATTAACTGGGCTAGAAACAAATTCTTATCTCCACATATATGGCATTATTTGCTCATAACTGAATTTTGAGCATAGTGAGACACAAAGCCTGGTCAGATCCTAAGGCACACAGACTGGCATAAGGTACAGGGGCCTTTCATTCCCAGAGTGAAGCGCAGTAAGTTCTCCAGGAGCTCATACCTTCCCATCCAACAATAGTACCCTATTTATAGACTCAGCGATGAATTCTTCCTCTATATTTAGAGGAAGTGACACTACCTTCAACATATAATAATTATGGAAGATACAAATGCAAAACTAGTTTTCTAATATGAATTATAAATAAACAATATCCATTTTCAGAAGGAGCAACTGAACTCCTGGTCAGTTTCAAAGATAGTAATCTTTGAATAGTGAATTTCAAATAATGCTTTTTCGCAAAAAGGATTTCATCCTTCCTGATAATGGCTCTACTCCTTTCAGTCTTATAATAAGTGGTATTGTTGTATTCTGCCTGCACTGGAATGGTTGCATTTCAATAGGAGTTGAAATAACATTCTTCCTAATTCATATGCCCAAAAAACCCTAGCATATAAATAAAATGCCATTTTTATTATTAGCTCCTTTCCAGTCTATTCTTTATAATGCAAAATTAGTACTTTTCAGCAGACTATCACATTGTGAAATATCTTATTTCTCTCATATATTGTATCACAAAATACCATGGTAGATTTGTGCTGTTCAGCAACGTGATGCCCCAGCAGGAACATAGTAAAAAAGATACCCCAGCTTTTCAAAACCATAGTTCCTGCAACAGGAACTTTAGCTTTCATTTCGTTAGAATTCCTGATCTCTCAGTGGAACAGAATAAGAGTAGGAAATTATTGCTGATGAGCCTAAAACAAAAACAAACAAATAAAATCAGTATTTGGTAAAATCCTGGGCTAGGGAATAGTGGGGAAAATTTTGGTACTGCAGCCAGTGCAAAAACAAATATTGAAGTTAAACAATTCTGCATGTGAACTGTGGTAAGACTAATTTGGGCTTGCATGGAGCTTTCTGAGTATTTCAGAATCAAATAAAGATTGTCCTAAAGTATAAATGAGGGGAAATTACTTAGGATGATTGAGAAAGCAGTACAGAAGTACACACAGACAAAACAAGGAGTGATAAGTGTAAATGTGCAAAATCTAGCAATGGGTAATAAGCTTGCAAATGGTAGCCAAAAAAAAAAAAAATAGACGCAATATATAAAAGCTTTAGAGGGCATGGCAAAATGAAATAAAATGTCTTGAGCCTCGTGGAGGAAATGAGATATTAACAGATAACATATCAGAGGCAGAAATGTACCAAGGTTTTTCACTTCCTTTTTCACGAAAAGGTTAATAGTGATCAGATGATTCGTAAGATTGCTGTTAACAACAAAGAGATGTGAACATAGGCCAGAATAGAATAAAAATAAATCAAAGAATATTTAGCTCTTCAGGAAAGTTATATATATTCAAGTCACACAGCTTGAGAAAATTTATTGTGGAGCAAATCCGTCTTTGAATTGTTAGTGATTATCTTCTAGACTTCATGGAAAATAGATGAAATCTGAAAGGGATGGAGAAGGATAAATATTGATCCTAACTTTAGGAAAAGGAAAAATAAACACCTGGGGAATTAGAGATCAGTAAACATAACTTTATCTTTGCAGAATGATGCTGAAGTCAATGATTAAGTAATCAATTTATAAGCTCCTCAAAGCAATGAAGTAGCTTTAAGCATCCACTATCCATTTCTTGAAACAAAACCTTTCCAATGACCAACCTGTTTGTCTTTACTGGCTGTCTCTCCCTCAGCAAACAGAGTAGAAGCACAGGCCAAACTGTGATAAAACTGGGAAATGTCTTTGACACAGTCACACTCAGGAGAAAAAGTTGTGTCTGGTATTTTGGTTCTGTGTCTGGTATTTTGGTTCTGGCTGAACACAGCTGCCTTGCAGGTAAAAGAGCCAGTTTTAACATAATTATCACTAGGTTGCATCACACTGTAAGATCATATTTGGTGGGAGCAAGGTAGGGCTGCACTACACATGATTCAAGTCAGTGTTTTCATGAACAATATCAATAGTAGAAAAGCTCCTCATATTTGTACATAATAGAGCGGAGGGGAGCTGCAAGCACTTTGGAGTGTAGCTTTAGAATTCAAAATCATTTTGATAAATTGGTGAAATGGGCTCAGATCAGTACAACAAAATTCAATAACAGCACCTATGAAGTACTGCAGGAAATTCATGTGCATGCATAAACAAGGCAAACAAGTTTCTAGACAGCTGCACTGCAAAAAAGAGTCTGAGGTATATAAAGGCTGTAAAACTGGATAAAAGTCAACAGTGTGCTGCCCTCACAAAAAGGGTTATATTATTAAGAGTTTAGCATATAAGAAATAGAAGGCAACCATCCTGCTGTCCAAGGCACTAGAGTGGCAGGCACTGGAGTCCAGTTTTCAGCAGCAAACTTTCAGGAAGATATAAGTAAATAAAAGAACAGGGTATTTTTAGGTTGAAAAAATCAAAAGGAAAGTCAAGATCCAATCTGTCATTGCTACTCTATGGTCTGTCACAATCTTCATGCCTCAGCTGACTCGTCCTAAGTAGGTCTTTCCCCTGATAGTTGGTTAAAAAAAATCTAGACTAAATTCTTTCATATTACCAGCAAAATAATAGCTGGGGAAATTAAAACTGAAAAACCCTGCTTCTCCACCTAAATTCTGATTTCTTACAGCAATTCTTAATAATTCTGTTACTGTAGTATGCAAATTAATCTGCCTTTGAAAAAGCACAAGTAGACATTACTGACTAGATTTAGTTCAGTGACTTACTGATACATTTATGAGCATAAATTGATCTGCCACTTTTAGGACCAGATACTGGATAATATGCATAGTCCTTAAAATATGCAAGATACAGATAAAAAATATGCAAGATACAGAAAAAAAAAAAATCCTGTCTGTTATCAGGAAGCTAATCTAAATCAGCTCTAAAATCATATCAGTTTAAATCATACTTCTCAGCTGATTTCTGCTTTTTTAGTGCTCCCAGAGTACCATAAACAAGGGATGCATTCTCACAGAAGAAACTCAGCTCATTTGTGGCACTTGAGTAGAGTGAAGTTTCTTACAAGACTTCAGGTAGATGGCAATAACAGTTATTTCTTCTCAGCTGTCTCAGTAAGTAGAGAATTTCAACTGGAAGATCATACACCCTTGTTTACATTGGAAGATGAAGCTGGACCTGTATCACCCTGTATGCCACACACTACATGAAGCACTGAACCTTTATCTGAGTGCAGAGAATGCCAAAAGAATGCCAATTTCTTTTTCAGGTAAGAATCAAATAAATGTTGGAAATTTTCCAGCCCAAACCCCACCAGACACAGACAACCTGCAAAGCTGACTGTTCAGTCAGATAAAAGGGTGTGCTTTCAGAGACTTTAGGGTAAACTTGTACTTCCTCCTCCACCTCGGTTTTCCATTGCTGGAGAGAGCATTTCCACATTTCATAGCATATTTCCATTGCAAGCAAGTATTATTTCTACTTTTTAATTTTTTTAATATATATTCTCTCCTAACATCTGACTAGGACAGACTGATGACCTGCTAAAACTCATTAATAGGAACTGGGAGTTTTAGGGGTGAATTTATCTTTTCTACTTTTTTTTTTTTACTTTGGGCTGCAATCTGACATGACAGCACAAGGTCTTAATTACTAGCTAAGGATTCACAGATAGATGGATAGATAAGTAGAGAGAGAAAAGCAGTAAGGTAATTGCTTCTAATGAAGGGGGCGGGAGTGGTGGCAGAGAAGGCAGAGATTACAAATGCTCCTAAATCAGACTGTGTCTTTTTTTATATCAGGGCTTGTTCTATTTATAGAAATAACTCTGATTTTTCTATAAGAAATATCAGATCTCAGAGAAAGATCTCAGAGACATGGACAATTATCAGCTCCCAAGTTAAGCCCAGAGTAAAAGGCAGTATATCAGGAGAAATCAGGCCAGATTCAGCAGATCAAGGGCTGTGAGGATGCTGCATGACCAAAACCCAGGCTCGGCCAGTAAGGAGGCTGAACATGGGCCATTAGCAGGCATAAACAGAGCACAGGTGTGCATTGTACGTATTATGGGATGTACACAACATCCACAGCACCCGCACAAACACGTACAGCACATCAGCCTCGTCCTGCTCCCACCTCTGACGGAGCAGAGTGGAATACTGATAGTGAAAGTGTTCATATACGTCTCCATCTCAGACAGAAGGGGGGGGAGAGAGAGGGAAAGGGAGATATTCATGCCTCCCATGGTCCCCTGCAGCCAACCCTGCTGTGCTTAGACCCTCTGTGTTCCTTTCAGCTGCGTGGAGCATCTTTAACTGCACAGCTCAGCGAGGACAAGGCAGTCAGTGCCTGTATTTTACATTCAGAGATGGGAAGGAGGTAGTTAGTTAGGCTAGAGAGAAGCCCATTCAGGATCATAAGAAGGGAAATCTACAGAAAACTGAGGCAAATCCTGAAATTGTAGGGGAAGGTTCTGCAATAGCACCATGAGACAACAAATGAATATGTAGGGACTTGGTTTGATTCTGAAAAATGTATCTCACTGAGAACAGTTATAGAATCATGTAAAAGAATGTTTAGTATTGAAAAGGACCTAAAAGGTCACCTAATTTCAACTCCACTGCTATAAGAAGAGATTTGTTCCAGCAGTACACCAGATTGTTCTAAGCCCATTCCAACAAGACCTTGAACACTTCCTGGGATGGAACATCCACAGACTCTCTGGGAAATCTGTTCCCATGTCTCACCACGCTCATAGTAAAAATTTTTTTCCTCATATAAAAAAAAAAATCTAATAAAACTTTGACAAAACACACATTGGGCAGAATCTCAAACTAGTGTTAATAACTGTCACTTATTCATCACATATTTGATTTGGATTGGCAAAACAACTTTAAGTAAAGTAAAATTTTTCAACCTTGCAAAAAAACCAAAAAGCTGTGATATCTGTACAACAGAGATGTCCTACAGTTCATAACAAAGAAAGCCTGCCAGATGTTTGCCAATATATGCATGCCTCCTCCCATGGCCCTTCACAGAATTCTGTATGTAATAGAAGAGAAGGAATGAACAAGAGGAAGACAAACAAAAGGAAGAAGTAATAGAAATGGACATTTCAAGCAACAGAATAGGGAAAAGATGCCAAGTCCATTTTGTCAGACACTTTCCCAATACTAATCTTCCCTGCACTGAGATACCCCTTTTTTTCTAATTAGATTCCCTATGAAAACACCACTGAAAGATTTATTTAAACAATTGTGTGGTCTCCATCCTTGGAGATTTTTTAAATTAATCTGGATGAAGCCCTGAATAACCCGGTCTGATCTGAGACACAGCCTTGGTTTGCGTCAGAGGTTGCACTAGAGACCTCCTGAAATTTCTTTCATTTTTCTGTGATTCTGCAATCCTAAGAAACTTTGTACATCAAAAAGTTCATTTGCATATCTGAAAGCAGTCAAGGCAGTGGGCATGTTCTGATGAGTTTGTAAACATGTCATTTCTGCAGATGTCTCTTTCTGTAGGCTATCAGTTTCAACTGCAGAAAAATGCATGGCATAGAAGTTTGGGGTGGTTTTACCTCAAAAACTTTTGAGTTCAAACCAAACATTCCATTGAGCTTGAACCCAAATCATCTTAGAATGTCATTTTGTGACATCTGTCAGCATAAATATCATCAAACTATGACACAAGAAGTGAGTGAGTTTCAGGGAGGAGTCATCCACTCAGAGGAGCTGTCAGCCTCTTTAGCCTGCAGGGATGAAACAACATATCTTGGAATTGTACCAGTAGCTCCTTTCTTGACAATTGTCTCTAAGCAGACTCTTGATGTGCTTGGTTTTTATAGGTTGCCATAACAGAGTTGCTGCAGGATGAAGTTCACATTATTCTTTTTTAAATTCATTGTGACTTTCTGAAACGGATTTTTCTGTCAGCAAAACCCACTTTCCCCTTTGCTAGCTGCACGAAGGGTATAATTGATAACTGATGAGAATTATGCCTCTGCCCAGGAGCTTTACAATGGGAGAAAGATGTGAAGGTGGAACTATCACCCCTCATATTTCCCATGTGTCATTTAATGTATAGAAAGGTAAATTCACAATTATGGTTCTGAAACAGTGCATAAAGTCAGCTGATAAATACCAACTGGAGATGTGCTTGGAAGCACAGAACCAACCCAGGAATAGGACACAAAAATTAAAAGTTGTAAACATCTCATTTCACCTGAATAAAACTCAAATGTAGTTTAAACTCTCTTCCCACTGTCCCTGTTTAATTTGGTTAACTGCCTGTGAGAGGTTCATATTTTCACTGCAAGTTCCTTCACCACTACCTTAAAATTTTCTACAAATACAGAAGAGAATGCAAAAGATACCAAATAATGCAAGAATTGGGAGAAATCAAAACAATTACTGAAAAAAAAGTATGTTCCTTTCATAAAGGTGTTGACATGAACAAGAAAGCTTAACTATGAATATTTTGATTTCCATTCAGGCAAGTAACTGGTGCCTTTAGAAGCAGTCATTCATAACTCTGGAGGAAATTCTCTCTATGCTGAGCATGCAGCAGGTGATGGGATGTTCAAATGTCATGCTTGTTCTGTGAGGGCAGGAAACCATTGAAGAGTAAACATGTTCAAAGTGAAATAGTATTAAGCAGGGTTTTATGGGTGTGGGAGATTTGTCCTGGGAACAAGGTTGTTCTTTCCATTTAAGTTATGCCCATGGCAATTAAGGTCTGTGAAACATTTTTACTGTATAGCAGACATGCATGAACCAAGAAAAGCTAAAAATACTACCTTACTTGAAAAGTCATAAGAAAATTTGTATAAACTCTTCAGTGTAATCTTAGCTGCCATCTCAGCAAGGTGGTTATAGCAGTAAAGAATATTCTCACTGTGGTACGGAATGTTATTATGGTATAAACACTCATGGTTTTATAGCAATGATTCTTATTCCTCTTGCTCTGAGCATATTATATATTTCTACACATCACATATTACTACAGTTTGGTTTTCAAAAACAAATACATACATAGAATAGATATCTAAAAATATTAGAACACACACACATTGAGCACTAAATACTGGTGGATGTTGATCATGAGCCTGTTTTCTGCACTGTTTTCTGAACTTTGTATGCTAATGTCCAATCACAATATGCTGCACATGTCTCAAATACTGTGAAATTAAACAACTTCTCACCTTTCTGGAAGTGATTGTTCAGCTAATGTAAAACTTGTATTTAATAAAAGTGGATAAAATAATGGCACATATTTTGTTTTTTGCTCAGATGTGCTAATTGTTAATATCTTTCACCAGTATTTTCCATTTCTAACATATATTAGATTACATTGGTTAATTCCCTTCAGTCTACTCTTGTAGACTGAGGAGATTTAATATTGCAGAGGGAAATGAACCCACTTTGAGCCTCATTTCTTATGGTTCTGTGAAGGATAGATTAACCATCACCATGTGGTGATGTAACCATAAAAATGCCCATTTTTTAACTGAACATTTTAAGCAATTCTGCCTTTGTGCTTTTATTTATACAGCTGATTATTAACAGTTCTGGAATCTAAAAAGGTCTCCCAATTCACTAAAGAGCTAAGTGAAATTAAGTGCTTGAAAAATAGTATCCAACAAATTATGCTGCATAGTCCTGTCCTACAATAAAGGGTCATCTTGAAAATGAGGATTGAATACCTTGTGGTCATTCTACTCTTATCCTTTTTGATAAAGCTGCCTACACAACATGTTCAATGATGATGACTGAAACACAAACATTCATCCAATAGAAATGAGCAAAAGACTGAAGATTTGTAAGATCCGCTGGGGGAAAAAAATCCCCATGAAATGGAAACCACTTCCTGATTCAGCGCCAAACTAAAAGGAATTAGTTTAATTTGCATTTGTCACTAACTCTATTGTAGGATTTTCTCTGGCCCAGGAAAAGCTTACTGGAACTACATTCAGCAGACGGACAGTGACAAAAATACTTCTATTGCCTCCTCATAAATCTGTCTAAAAAACCACAGTGCTGAGTACCTGCATCCTGATTCTCACCAGAGTCATGTGCAGGAACGCCTTCAGAGCCATCTCAGATTTGCCAACAATTTATAGAACTGTACGAGGAATAGTTACGGGATGCAGAGTGGGGAAGGACTCCTGTTAGTGTGATGGGCATTTTGTGTTGGCTAACCACACCCATCAGCTCTGTGTTTCTGCTGTCAAAGGCAGGATCCAAAGCAGGAAGAGCTTTCTGTAAGCACCAGTGTTGATTATATCCAAAGACCTTTCAGAGGATCTGCACCTGGTCTTAGGCACCAAAGAAGCTCCTGCATCCCCAAGGATAGCAATATTTCTTGTGGAGGGGGCTTCATATAATTCAGTGTACCCCACAGCACATTCACAGCCCCTACAATGAATCCTAGAAGCAGTACAATCCCAGCAGGAATGCAGGCAAGAAAACCCTGGCACTCCTCCGAACGCTGATATCTATGGCACACATGGTGCAATCATTGTTTGCAAAGCATATATTTTAATGGAAATAATGGTTAATGGAATAACCTGTAGTATTGATATCAGGTTTTTAAAGAATTGTGGGTTTAATTTTTTTTTATTGCTGTGGTAAAAGGACTGCTAATCTGCACTTAGTATATTGCATCTGATAAATTTTATGGTTTTGACTCTATAAGGGTTGATTTCTTTGTCAAAGAAAGTATTCATTTAAGTGCAAGCATCTATGCCATCTACTTTAGAGACATAGAGTGCTACTTAATTGGCTTGTGTATATTGCTTGCTGATTTTTGATAGTTTAATAAAACCCTTTGGCATTGCTGTGGTTTCTCATTTCCTTACAATTAAGCAGAAAACAAGTCCTTAATAAAAATGCAGAACTTTATTAGGCTTAGATTTATATACAATAAAAAAATTCCAGAGCAGTGCAGTCCAACTTGTGATTGTTAACAAGGTATGAAAATCCTTTTTTTAAATTATAAAACAATTCTTAATCTAAAAATATATAAGAAAAAATAAAATAAAACAAAATAAAAAGTTAATTAAAACTAAAGCACCAAACCACAGCTTGTAAATAATATTGTAAATAATTCTACAGGCAAATTGAATGGCACTAATCTCTATTCCTCCCTACACCTACCTTTTCTGTTATGCATGGTAGAGCTGCAGCACAGCTGAACAAGTAGGGAGTATTTGTTCTGTTCTTCCCACAACTACTCCAGCTGTGCATCCCCTAAAATCTGTGAATGTAGCTAGTAAGTCCCACATTTGGGTCTTGCTTGTTCCCCACCTGATGGATTGCCAGTATCATGTTTCCTGCTTCTCTCAGCTCTTATTTTGAAATTGTGAGGAGCCCAGAGCTGCAGAAAATCCAATGCTTCTGCATTTCATGATGTCATGCAGAGAAAAAGACCATAGGAGAATCTCAGTGTGAAGCAGAAATTAACTGCATTTTGTTGCACATTTCAGCAACTGCAGCAAAGAGTGTTGGTGTACGTGTTTCACTCCTGAGCAGCCGGAGGAGAGGAGGTGATTGTGTGGTCTGTGCTGCTCGTGGCCCCATGCAAGCTGTGTGTGCTTAAGGGTTCAGACGACAGTGCCAGTGTTTCCTGTGATTGTCTGGTTTGCATTGTGTGTACATCTACATCTTCAAAGTACATGCTCAGCCTTGCCACAGCCTGGATCTGAGGCTGAGACCATCAGTGGCCATGTCTGGCAGAGTAAGAGCAGAAACCTTTTGTGTGTTAAAGCCCTCAGGATCCAGCTTCCCCTATTCTTACTAGAGGCTCGGCTTCAACATGCAAGTTTTTCCAGAGGTTTTTCATGTACACACCAATGTGACACTGTGGTAAGGAGAAACCTGGTACAACTGGAAATACATGAACTTGATTAACTATAAGAGAAGTTCCCATTCCATGGGAAAGCTATTAGGTACTGGCTTGTCTGTGTGTGGTGAGAATTGTTCTTCACTGACAGTGAGGCTGGTCACCTGTCCCTGTAGTGACTGGCTCATAACAAGGAACATGCATGCTGCTGCACTTCAACCCCAGCCAGCAGCTAAACAGCATGCAGCTGCTCACTTACCTCCCCTGTGAACTGGGATGAGAGTCAAAAAAAAAAGGTGGGTAAAGATAAGAACAGTTTAATACTTGAAACAAATATAGATTATGGTAATGATGATAATTATAATAATTTCAATAATAGTAATTTAAAAAAAAAAGAGAGAGGGGAAAATAAAACCCGAGAGAAATCAGTGGCCCAAAATACAATTGCTCACCACCCACTTGCCAATGTTCATCCTGGTGATCACCCCTCCCAACCAACTCCCCCTAGTTTATATATGGAATATATATTCCATGTGGTATGGAATATATATTCCATATGGAATATATATTCCATGTGGTATGGAATAAACCCTTTGGGCAGTTAGTCAGCTGTCCTGGCCACTCCCCCTCCCAGCACCACACTGGCAGAGCATGGGGCACAGAAAAGTCCTTGACTTACAAACCACTTATTCACAAGCAAAACAGCAGTGCATTTTCCACATTATTCTCATACTCAATACAAACCACAGCACTATACTGGGTACCAATGACCTCTATCCCTGGACAGATGTGAACAGATGTCCTTCAAATTCTGCTGATAACATCAGGTCTCCTTCCCTTTCTCACAGAAGAAAAAGCAGCAAAGTCTAGATTTGTTAAAACTGCAGAGCATTCATAAGTCAGTGAAAGGTTTACTGAAATGAAAATACTATTCCTCTGTTAAAAAAAAATTTAAGAACCCAAAACAAAACACAACAAAAACAATCAAAAGCAGAGGAGAACTCAGCATAGAGGCAGATCTCAGGCTGGATTTCAAAAAAAGTGGGCTTGCACATTACTGTATTGTTTATAGAAGTACAGCATTGCATGGCACTGCAACTCCCCCATCCCGTAGTCTGGACCACAAACCCCATTGCACCTACTCCAGTTCAAATCTCTAAAAAGTGAGGCAGCTCATGCTGCTGGGCAGATTATTGCTCCTGCTCACACCAGCTCATTGCAAGCTGGCTCAGGCATCTCTTCAGTCTGCCAAGGTGCCACAGATCAGCACACTCTGCACTATTATACTCCTCAGATCAGACACTTAGGCTTTCTCACAGCATTTTTTTGTTGTAGCTGTGAATGAAGCATGTTGAAATTCTTAGCAAGCACCATTCTACAAGCACCAATATTTCAACCAAACCCATTTGTGCACTTACTGGTCGATCCACAGCCCACTAGAGACAATGGGAAGACTGCCATTAACTTCACATCAGGCTCATAAAAAATGAGGCAGATAACTTCCATTAATGTTAATGAGAGTCATGTATATAAATCACCTAACCACCGGCGGAAAAAGAAACCATCTTCTGCTCTGCTTTTTACACAGCTCCCACAGTCTGTGCTGTTCATCCTCCTCCATTAGCTTTGTGAAGACAAAAGGTTTTTCATCAGCCACATCTTTCTGATGATTTTGCTTTCTGTCAACACGAGTCAAGCTTCATGTAGACAGAATACATCTAATCATAAAGTCATGAAACAATTACATTTTAACATTGTAATGGACAGATTTTTACTATTACTACTATTTCTTTTCTAGTTACTTCTATTCGTATAAATATGTATGTAAAAATTTTAAACCAAAAATTAATTTTGTCCTTTTAAAATAGAAGGTAATAATATAGAATGGCATTTATCTCATTACTATTTAAATTTAAGAGTTTTAATAGAAATCCAGAAGCTGCATTTTTCATGTACATTTCAACAGTGGATGGTTGAGATACCAGCATCAGATATTAGGATTCTAGAAAGTATTGCAAATGAATTTTTAGTTTTCAAGACTAGACTGCAGCTTCTCTGCTCCACCAGGTTTAGTCTCTCTTTGGCTGCTTATCCTTAACTCCTTAATGTGGCACATTAATTACAGCCTCTCAATGGTTCCATTCCTTCAGGTCCTCATGTCTAGAAATGTTGCCACTCAAATAGCAAAGTGCAAGATTTCCATCATTCTAATAGTTAAATAATGGCAAGGCTATGCAATTGAAACAGCATGAAAGGTCACCTTGACAATATTCTGACTGGTTAAAAGTAGCTTAAGGCATCACATTTCTTTATTGTGAATGAGTTGGCTGAGTTTATTACTGTTCGTGGTATTTGAATTATTTACAAGTTTGAAATAATGTAAGAAATACCATTTTGGAATTGCTGAGAATTATCAGATATATCAAATTCAAAGACTATTTCTAAAGCATATTTTTTACTATATTGATCAACAAAAAAAGTGGAGAGATGCAGGAGTATGGAGTATGAACCAATGACACAGTACTTGGAACAGCTTGCATAGGTAGTCACTATGAAATATAAACCTCAGCAAAAGTCCATAAGAAAATTTAGTCATCAGCAAAGTTCCCAGAAAGCTCTGTTTTCAGGATATAAGGTGCACAGGCATGGAACAGAGACCTCACACTGGGGTTTTGAGAAAACAATTTTGTGCCAAATGAGATTCATAAACTGCCTTTGGTATGTATTTTATGGCAAGAATAAGACCAGGACTGAATTTCACATATTTCTCTGTTGGAGGTGGGACCAGAACCATAATTCCCACAATTACATAACAATATAATATCTGGTGAAGCAGTAAAAGAAACCTAAATCTTCTGTCATCTTTATTTTAATCTTACCCAAGCCCTTGAAGTTTCATGTGCCCTTTAATATAGGTATTCAAATTAACTGCAGCTTAATTTTTTGAACTATTATTTATCTAGAAAGTTAAGATTAGATTTAACTGCAGAATAACTTCACTAAAGACAGTGGAGTTAAACCAGGCATAAACAGCCTTGAACTTGCTTTTGTGTTTCCTTTCAGAACTGCTAATTGCAGAAATCGATTGGTTTTAAGTCCTTATGTTACATGCTTTAACAAAAGGTGAGGTTAGATCCAAGCTATATGGACTTGAGCAATAAACACATCATTAGCTGAAGTACAGTGAGCATTTCTGCTGCCAGTCTTCTGGTATGTCTGTATTTCCTTCCAAGGATATAAAAATGTGGAAAACACTTGCTACTTTCCTCATCCATTAGGAGCATTAGGTAAAGCCCAGGATTTAAAATGTGCTGGATACTTGATCGCATACATCAATACTTAAGGATTCATCTTTCAAGTTGCTATTAATCTTTTATATTGATATTACTACTGCCCAAATTTCTTATAATCAAATTTGAATCAAAGCAGAGGGCTGGATATTCTGAATGATGGAACATAATGTTACACAGAGGTGCCATAACTTTCTTCACTAATCAGGGTCTATTTGCCTGAAATTAATTAAATCAGTACATCTTCAAGGCTCTTTCACTACTTCATCATCTAGTTTCTCATGCACATACTGAGAGAATGGAAAAACCACAAAATGCTGATGAAACACTTGCCACCCAATGACCATTTTTCAGCAGTGATTAAAAAAGTCAGTAATGGATGACGCTGTTTTAAAAGGTGCCACCAGCAGCTGACAGAGCGACTAATACATATATAGCACAACAATAAATCATAATAGGATAAATATATAAGAAACTGCAAAATATATATTTTAAGTGTGATGTTCAGACTGGTGCAAAATAGAAAAAAATTTACATTTTCACCTAATAATAAATGTTTTTCCTGTAGCTGTCAGGAAAAAATATCCAGACATGGAGAACAATCAAGGTTGTCACTATTAAGACAAAGCATTTGTGGTAATGCACGTTTTGCTCCCTGCTGAGGCTTGTCAAAGTAATTGTTTTGCTCTGAGAGGTGCAGGGCACTTGCCAGCAGTGTACTTTGTGACTCTGGTTTAGACGAACAGTAGAATAACACAGTCCATTTCCAGCAGCAAAGGAGGAGGTGTGGATCTGAACTTCTGTCTCTCATAACATGACACCAAATCTTGGCTTTAGGAAGGCATATTACAATGGGAAAACAAAATACACATACAACTCTACTGCAGATACTATTTAAAGAGCTATGTTCTGTCTTCTTTTAAAGAAGCAGTGACCTAAATGGACATCCTGTGGGCATATCAGACATTTTGAAGGCCTATAGAGCCACAGATGCCCTACAGTTTCCCTGTGTCCTTCTCTACTGAAGTGGGTGTAACATTTGATTTGGCTCCATGTGATGAGAGACACCCCGTCAGAATTGTTCCTTTAGGAGCTGGGCAGATGTATTTCTCTAGAGGCACTTTCTACACTTTCTCTTGGTGATAGGCCATATTTTACTAGCCACTGCAGCAAGGTCATGGACATCAGTCTGTCCACCCCCACCTATCTGACAAGTAGCCCCTGCTAGTGCCCACCTCTACTACAGAGAGGGACATTTTATAGTACCCCAAGTGCTCCCTATTGACACCAGTTCCATGGTCAGTCTTGAGTAAAAAATAACAGAAAATAAATTACCTTAAAACAGGAAAGAGTCCTAAGTGTAACCAAAATAAGCATCAGAAACATCTGTGTATAATACTTTGAATAAATGTATGATTAGCTTATTTTTTGCTGTATTTAACTGCTATAGAGGATAAATAATTATCTAATAGTAGTCATTAAAGCATCTCTGCACTGGATACAATCCCCATCCATTACTCAGCTGAGCTGGATGAAATAAATATTAACAATTGTTTTGTGAAACAGAAACATGGTATTCATCAAAGATATTATGTTGACACTGAAATCACAAACCCATAGCCAAAGACCTGATCCTGCCAACAGATTTATATGGGAGGAACTTCTGGTCATTCCTATTAGTGAAAAGATCTTAAATGTAATTTAGGTAAGTATTTAGAAAAATGTAGGAAATACAGAGTTGACCTCAAATTAGCAGCAAAATTACCAATATTACCCATAAAGCCACCATAAAGGTTTTAACCCACCATCTAGAAGTGGGTTTGAATGCACTAACAGCTCTATAAATGTCAATTTCCTTATGAAGTGGAAAGCAAGAGTTTGAACTTTCTCTGCTAAGTTTGCCTGTGCACAGAGGTCCTTTGTAATATAAATTTAAATACACAGTCTGTTTTATAATGTTTTCCATCAAGTCTCTTCTCCATATGTTCTCCCACTAGGAATCTAATGAGTTCTACATATGAGGGATGACAAGGGAATATGCCTGAGAAATAATTCCAGCAATTATGGCATATGGAGGCATTGTTTTTCAGTCACTTTTGCCATGAACATTCCGCAGAGCATCTGGGACCAAATTATGTCTACCTGCCCATGGACATTAGCAAAATCATCATCTTCCATTTGTAAATTCTGCTGAGGTAATCTGACACACAGAGAGGACCATTTCATCAGCTTTATGATCAGGGAGCATATTGAAACACAGTCAATTTATAGTTAGAAAAAAATGCTTCTCTTTAGAAAGAATAGTTCAAAGTGGAAGCTAAGATAAAATTATAGAAACACATCGTCTCTCTCTCTTCTCTCCTGTGTTCAGTTCCAGGCCACTACTTACTAAAAAACTTTTCTCATCATTACCAGAGTTTTAAAAGAACTGACTGGATTGCAGAACATGAGAAAATGACCAACAAAAAATAAAAGTAACACAAAGATGCACAAACTCTAAATCAGTAATAGTAGGATTTATATTCTCTGTGCCCACATATGACAAGGCATGAAAAATTAACCATAAGGAGGAAAGAGACTAAAAAGAAAACTACTTTATCTGGAGACATAGTGACTAAAGTAGTGTGCATTTTGCAAGTTCTGATTTGAATACTAAGACATAAGGCTGGAGTATAGTTTTCAAGTACAGTTTCTGTCATGTTTCTTACAGCAGTAAGAAGAAAAGGGTTCAAGAGATTCAACCACTATGCTTATATGGAGTAAACTTGCAACTATACATATTCCTCATACTCCAGAAAAATATCTCAGCAATGTGAGTAACATAAGTATTTTTACGTGTCATTTTCCCAGCTGTGCAGTTAAAGCAGTGAAAGCCATAAATCCCAATCTGCAGTGTCCTGAGGTTACCTCAGTGTTTTAGAAGAAAAAAAGAATGTCCCTGCTGCTATAGAGGGACATTTTTACATTCCACAGTTATGAAGATAAATATAGTTTTAAGATCTGATACAGAAGTTTTACTGTTATAGGGTTACATATATGCAAAAATATTTCTATTATACAAACTATTTCTTTTCTTTAGTTGGGCAATAAACTGGTTTTCAGAACTGAAAGCCTGTTATATTTCAAGTCTTTCAGTCACAGCTAATATTGATATAACTAGGGACATTTAATCAAGAGAATCTATTATTGAGGAATAACTGGATTTCCCTTCCAATTGCTACCTGCATACTTGCAAGGGAAGAGTGAAAATTGAGAGTAGTTTCTTTAGCCATTAACCTGAATGGAGAGAGATATGTGAGCTTTAATGAATTCACTCAATCAGAATTTTCTAAACAAAATGCTAAACGTTCATCTGCGTCTGACGGCCTTTTACAAACTACGCTGAAATCACCCAGGTGCCCTGTCATTTCTGTCATCTGGCTGTGGAGAAAATCCCAGAGACACATGTCAGACCTTTCCTACAACCCAGAGAACAGGTCTAAGGTCCTGCTGTCACCCCCACAGCCACAGGTTCAGGATGCTGACTGTACCTCTGTGCTCACATGCTGGATCCACTTCCCCAGACCCCACACCTCTGGTGATGAAACCATACTGCCATTGTTTGACTCTCCCAGCATCCTATTCACAGCAGTCTGATAAAGAACTGACATTCCCCTACACAAGAGTTTCCAGTGTCACCATCAGTGGCCCTCCTGCCAGATGGTCTTAAACTAGTTTTGGATAACGAGACATTGGCAACACTTGTAATCTAAGCTGCTACAGCAGAGTTGTGGGGAATTCAATTTTGTCATGTACTACCTTTTCTGTACTACAAATGAATACAAAACATACAAAAAAACCCAGCCACATTTCTGCTAAAATATTTGCAATGGCTCTCTGTGAAGTAGTGTCCAAAAGTAAATAAACTCTTACAGAAACAAGACCAAAGATGTAATCTGGAAATATTCACTCATTCTGTGAAAGAATAAGCAGAAATGTTTTTCAGGATGCAAACTGTGTTATAAAGACAAAGTGATGAGGAAATTCTTATTTTTCAATTTAAGAACACTGAATTCATGAGAAATCATTTAATGGCATCAGATTGTTCAGGTGTGACAGGTTTGATGCAGAGCTATCTAACTTTTGGCAAAAAAAAATAGAAATTAGGGCAACAGTTCTCCTGCAAATCAAAACTGTGCTCCTTTTCTTTGCCAACAGATTGGTTAACAACAGATGTGTAAAATTTGAGGCATGAAGGAGGAGGCGGTAAATCAACAGAAAAGGATGCCAATCACATATTTCTGTTTTGTTGTTACAGACTTTCATGCATTACCTAGAAATTATAAAAGGCAGCTGTACAATTATAATGAGCAAAAAAATCCCTGGGTATATTTTTATGAAAACTAACAAATTAAAATACTTTATATCAGATTCTTTACTTTTAAAGTAAATGCATCTGATGCACTCCTAAAGCATATAGACTCTTAACAAAACAGAACTGTATTGGTTTGGTGAAGTACTGAAATGATACACCAGTAACATTTTTAGGCAGAGCTGAAGGAGTCAAGATCTAAAAGATACAGGATAAATACAGGAATTGAAAATATATAGCACAGTAGGTGTATTTATAGGTAGTAACAGTGTTATCTGCAGCAGTGCTGTTTCAAAATGTTAACATTCTTTATGACCAATAAACCACATATAACCAAGATCTAGACTTGAATGTTTTTTTAAGCTTTATTTTAGATTGGATCTGATATGATTTTTTTTTCATTAAGATTCATATCAGGGCTTCCTTTTGTGCTTTGCTGAACTGATCCAATACATCTAACTGTGAGAGGTACCACAAAGCAGTGATTTTTTTTCCTCTCTCAATGCACTGCCACTTGGAACTGCAGAACTTCATATTCTGCAGTTCAGCATTCTTGATGATTATTTAATTCAAAGAGTAACATGGACTTCCCTCTGATCCTAATGCCTGCTCATTTTTGCAATCAGATGAAACAATCTAGGAAATAGTATATAAATGAAGAAATTAATTGAAGCAATTAACATTCTTACATGAATGCACATAGCTGATCCTGTCACCTGTACGCCATTTTTAAAGGAGCATTAAACCTGCACTATGGACACCTGAACTGTGGCTCCCAGCTTGCTTCAAGGTGCAAAAGCAGATCTGTGTAACCAGCTTTCTTTTTTTTTTTTTAAACAGTTCCACGAATTAACCTGAAATGTTACTTTTTCAGGATTGTCTTCCATGTCTTGTTGATACTTAAAACATCTAAATTATAATTTTTCAGGATTCACATTTTGTGAAGAAAAAAAACTATTCAATCTGAACTGAAAACAGCAGTACACCCACCAGAATTTCCCATAGATATCAGTTCCTTTCAAAAAGGACATTTCAAAGTGGTAGAAAATATAAAGTTAATAAAACCTTTGAGATTCTTATTCACCAAAAATTATTTTGTTCCATGAGTAAACAGATCTCCAATGCACACATCCATACAGGGAACTCTATTTTATATTACAATTTTATTCACTTGCTATGAATAGTCACAACATTAATCTACTGCAGAGAATCTATTCAGTATATTTGAAAATCCATTTCTTTTCATTTATTGGTATGCATGTGTTACACTTGTATATAATACAGTATTTTCAGCTCTGTTTAAGAACAAGGAAACAAAGAAAACAAGTATCGAGAAGCATGATGTAGATTTTCAACCAAATAGAGGTCATATTTAGATTTTACAAAACAGCACATTTATGTTTTGCACTGTCCCAGACAACCTCTTCAAGATGCTACTTTCCATCCTGAAGCTCTTAGCACAAATCCATAAAATACTAATCCGTCCTAAAATACCAAGAGACTTAGTTTCTGCTACAAATGGTTTATTCTAATTCAATTTTAATCAGAAAATAAGATCTTTTTCTGTCAACATATTTCTTATTATTTCCTAGCAAAATGATAGAATATACTTCTCAGTTTTATTCCCAACAGTCATTTATTTTATTTAAGCTCTCCTGTGCAATAATACAGCAGAGGTAATGAAATGGTTTTGGAACAGCAGGGGCTACAGCATCAGGCAGAGCTTGCCAGGGTGTTCATCCATCACAGAACTTAATATATAACTAAACTAGCCATGTCAATGGCTTGTAATGATTAAACCATTTCTTTCTATTTTTTTTTCCTTTTTAGGGGAATTTGTTTTGGTTTTTTTTTTCGGGGGGGGGGGGGGGGGTTGCTGTGTTTGGTAACCACACAGGACTTACACAAGCTTACCTCTATGTATTTTTGACTAACATTAAGTGTGTGTGGCTTTCATTTCAATTCACCAAAGCATACAGTCAGAACTCTCTCTAGTCAGTGTATTTAGGCAGTGTCACTAAAAGTAATTGCCAAATTTCTTTTGTATCAACATTACAGATGGTCCAATATACATTAAATGGAGTATAAAATTATACATTCTGTAATAACTTAGAAAAAAGTTCAAAGATGCTTAAGGCCTTCAAATATTGAGGATTTTTTTTCATGTAACAACACATTGCAAAGTTCAATCATTTCTAACAAAACAAAACAGATCTGATTTGGATGACTGTATGCAAGCAAAATACCCATGAAGTGTAAAACTGGGAGAGCACTAGGACTTTTTTTCCTTATGGCAAACAGACTGAGCAGACATCTACATAAGCATCCATCAGTATTTAGGTTCAAGCAAGAGATTTTTTTTTTAATAAAAAGACAAAAATTCTGAATGATTACCATCCAATATCATAACTGCAAAACTCATTTACATCCCTGCCTGTCTTTGTAAAAAAGGGATGAAATAGTGTAATTGACTGCTTAACATCAATTTAAATGAATTAAAGGTTAGGACAGTAAAGTACATATTGGGAACACCCATTTCCTTCAAACTAAATGGAAATGCATATATTAAAGATATAAAATGCCTTATGATGGAAGTGGTAATTGAGTTTTGACCACTACTTTCTTTAACTGTTAAGCTGCAGTGGTTGGTTAGCCTTAGGGAAACATGTCAACCTGACTATACATTCTAATATGACTGATGTATTCAGATAACTATTACTTGTCAACAATAATTATTAACAATGGATATATAATTCCATTCCTATAACAAAGCAACTTCAAGATGTTGAAATATGTACCTTTGAGAGCTGCAAGATTAGAACACAAATAAAAATGTCTAAAACTGCGCCATGCTTGAGGACAATTTCTGCAACAGAAATTTAATTAAAGCAGTGTGCAGTCCCACCAGCAATCTGAACAGTGGACCAAGGATCATTTTAGAGTGAAGGATCCAATACATTTCAGAGTTTGACTTCAAGATGAAAAGCCACTGATCTGCAACGGAGAACCCAAAAGTTTGCTGCTTTTCTGCACCTTTAGAATATTAGCTCATGATTACAGCTGCAAATTCCTCAGCAAGTGCAATTCTACAAGTGTACACAGTTCAATCAGTTGAAATATTTGAGACACAGAAGTTCAAAATAACTTTCCAGTAGTTTTGATCTCAAGGCTGTTGCTGATTGCAAGCCAGGTTCTCATTGAAACAATTGATTCTGAAGGATACACCCCAGCAGTATAAAATTTCACTTCAAGGATTGCCTGGAGGAATGAAATTCCTACGTGTTGTATTTAATGTTATCAGCCTTGAGACTGGCTTGATTTGTCTTTAGCTATCGGGTTACCTGTAAAGAAAAGAAAATGAGAAAATCAGAAATTGGGCATAGTGAATCTGCTTCCGAAATACTGGAAACTGAGACTGAAGTATAAGATCTCTGTCCAGAAAACATCTTTTGATTGTTTTTAAATAAGGGAATAAACTCCAATGATATTAAATGGCATTGCTCCTCAACTTAATTTGTGTTTTTAAGTGTTTAGTGAGAATAGGATTTGACAAGGAGAAATTGAAATGTGACCATGCTTAAAAATATAATAAAATAATGAATTGCCAACCCACAAATTTCTGTTTTCTGTTATTCTTTTTTTGTTGTTGTTAAAAATTCTGTATAGTAACAACCATGCTTTTTAAATGTTAGCTATTGGGTATACAGTGACTGATACTGGAGCTGTATTCTTTTATTCTTTGCATGCATCTTTACAAAACAATAACATCATAAAAATCATTTAGGTTGCAAAAGGCAATGTCTTTTTAAAGGCTTAATGTATCTTAGCAAGCAATAATCACTTAGTGGAGAAAGAGGACAAAACTCATGCAGAAGTTAACTAGAGACAGAGATCCTGTTATTCAAGTTAACTAGAGACAGAGATCCTGTTATTCACAAAGTAAAAAATTACCAAGGATTTAATTTAGAGTGGTTTCACCCAACCTAACATGAAACAAGAAGGAAACAGAAGGACCACAAAGGAGGAGTGGGGGGCAAAGCATTTCACAATAATTAGACTTTCCCTCTAACTGATTTGGATTTTAAACTTTAAAAGAAAAAATTTGTCATATCAAAGAAACACAACTTTGAGGAATATTTCTGCTGTGTCAATGGATACAATTAATCATCACATTATCTTTTAATATCAAACTGTGTCAGGGGAAAACATCCCAAGGAACAACTCATTGGAATGGTCACAACACTTTGTGACATCAAGGGGCATATGCTTTTCATTTTGATCACAGAGAGAAGGGTCATGCTCCTTAATGATGAAACATTCTTGTGCCCTCAGCAAAACTGTTTGCATACAGCTCTTGTCAGCTCTGCAGAGCATAAACGCAGAACAAACAGAATATTAAACAGACTGTTCAAGGAGTTCATTACTTTGGTTTGCCTTCTCCACAGAGTTGTTTCTAGGAACTGCACTTGAGGCAGTAATAAAATTGTGCTTCATGATTTTTATGATACACAGGCTTATTTATTACACTGCTTTTATTTTGTTTTGGTCTTGCTGTTGGAAACAGCCTCATGTGGTCCCTTCTAAAGCGAAAGATTGCCCGAAAAAATAATAAAGAATTAATTTAACAGGCAACATATTTCTGTGCCCTGCACCAAAGCACAAAAGGCTGATGCACCACCTTATTGTTATTTATTTTTTTGCTTTATTGTAGCAAGCTGGAATTCTACTCATGGAACCAGGTGCCACTGAGCTACACAATGTAAAATGCACATCTTCTGCTACTATCCGCAGGTGGAATTTTATTGGCTTCATTTGTGATACATGTCTCTATATCTATATCTATATCTTTATCTATATCTATGTCTACCTATCTGTCTATTCTATCTGTAAGAGCCACTAAGGTAAATAAGACACAGGACTGTCTCATATGAGGAAAGGCTGAGAGCACTGGAACTGTTCAACCTGAAAAAGAGAAGGCTCAGGGGGAAACACATCAACGTGTAAAAATATGTTAAGAAAAGGTGGCAAGAAAATGGGGCCAGAAAGTGGTGCTCAGCAGCAGGACAAGAAACTGAGAACAAGCAAACACAGGCAGTTCCCTCTCAGGAAAAAAATTTCTACTGTGAGGGTGACTGAGTACTAGCACATATTGCCCAGGGAGATTGTGGGCTCCATTCTTGAAGATATTCAGAAGCTGTCTTGTCCTTCCTGGCTTTAGATGTCTCTGTTTGAGCCAGGGGGTGGCACTTCCAGAGTTGCCTTCCAACATCAACTTTCCTGTGATGTATTATTTCTATTACACCCAGATCTATGCATGGGCTAAGGTGATAAACTTCAGAGGACAAAAATGGTATTCTTGCACATACATGACTGCTCAGTTACATGGCTGTTTGGAAGTGCAAATATACTTTCAGTCACAAGAAAACTCAGTAAAATCATGATCTGCAGGCCTATCTGCTCCCCCCACATAGTGCTGCAACCCTGTGGTGAAAATATCTCCATGAAAGCAACACACATCATCACATAAATTAGATTGGTGATAAAAATAAGAAAAAAAATAGCAGACAGCCATTCAGATTTCTGCTCTATATCACTCGCCTAAGTACACACACACACACACACACACACACACACATATATATATATATATATATACAAATGGTCCACATTTGCCTCTATGTATGATGTTAATACTTCTTATGTTCAAGCATAGATTGCACATCAACATTAATGGAAGTTCTATATCCATGCACCATACACATCAGGGAGTGAATAAACCTCTTGGTTATTAAAGGCAGTTTCATGCAGAAGCAATGAAATTTTAGTTAATACTTAGTGATGATAATCCCAGAAATGCTTAATTTTGAATATAGTAAATGCTATTTGATTCAAGTGTCTGGGAACTAAAGTATTAAGGTATTGTGCCAAAGACCTTCATAGGAAAAGAGGGACCAATAACAATATGTGCCTGATCTTTAAAATCCTTAGAGAACAGTAACACCCTGAAGTGTGCAAATCAAGTTTTCGGTCAACAATTAATACGTATGGAAAATTAACAGTACTAATTTTAAAAGTACATGAAACCTTCAGCATCCTAGGTGTTGATTTGAATTAATTTGTTCATTCTTGGAATGCAATTACTCTCTTTATACTAATAAATTTTCTCACATCGTTGTTATATCATAAATACACCACATTAGATTCTCTTCATTTTCTTGTCCTAAATATCTAATTAAAGCATAATTACTCTGCAGACTTTTTAATTTAAATTCGTGAGTGGCTGCTGCAAATTGGATGTAATTGTATGTGGACTCACTTATTTTATTTTAACACAACAATATATAATTAAATACAGCTGAAGATTTCCATATTATTCTGCTTACTAAATGTTCAGAACAAACTCTGTCTTTGGGGAAAATCTTTTTGCCAGGATAGTGCAGAATGGATCAGAGGTAAAAAGATCTCATGACATCACATTAGAAAAGCTACCAGCCTCAAGAGATTTTTTCTGGACAGCCACAATGGGTGAAAAATATCCTCATTTGTGAAATCCACACAGTGGATTAATACAGCAGATAATATTGTTTATTTCATTAGAATAGATTTTCAATAAAAACTAAGTCTGATACTTTTACTCAGGACTTTCTTCTGCCTTAGAAGAGAAAGGAAGAAACATCAAGAGTATAGGATGTAAAGAATGTCTGAGAGAATATTCCCTGAATAGTAAAGCACTTCTCCCTAAATTCAAGCACCTGAGCATCAAAGTTACAGAACCCCAATTAAGTATAGTAAAAGTCTTCTTTTTCTTCAGAGAAACAAATATATCACAAATCATTAGCTACAGAATAGCTTCTACATCCAAAATTAGGCACATAATTAATTATTATAATGTTATATATGATAATGTCCAAAAAAATAGATGACAATATATGGTATATTGAAATTAAGTGTGTGCTGAAAAGTTTCATAACACAACTTGTACATTACTATTTTTTGACTGGCAGCTTTTTGAATTTTTTTTTCTGTGTTTATCATAAACCATACACAAAATCCATATTGAAAACTGACTCTAAAGTTTGCAAAGTCAAGCACTCGAAAGTTAGCAACTTGCCTTTTTATATGTCCCCTTGCAATTTAATTCTCTCTCCTTTCCATCATGCACAATATAGAAGAGACTTTAATGCATGAGGATAGTTGGAGGGAAGACAAGGCTATGTATCAATGCAAATGCAGAAAAGGTAAAATTTTTAAGCCAATGTTTCTTGCCCTGACAGAGGATTCCATGTGGAATGGATGGACCCTCTGTTCTGGGTGTTCTCCAAAGAAACAGAAAGTACTTAATAGAGGATTTTTTCTTTTCAATTAGAACTGTTCCATCGACCATATAGGGTTGTGTGTAATCATAGGTCATGTCATCTAAGCATATTCAGGCTGTATTTTCATTTTCTTTTCTTTTTTTCTTGAGATACATAAGACACAGAAAGGATTTTTTTTTTTTTTTTGTGAAAGCAATTAATAGCTTACCCTGAGCTAAGCATAATTTCATGAGACAAAGTTGCCTTGTAACACCTTCCATTTTCTCTAAAATATTAAAAGCCTCTGGGAAACAAAAAATGTTATGGGGATTTCAAGCAAAAATAAAAGGGGTGTCACAAATTTATTTAATAAGCAACATGAGGTATGCTAAATACAGGGAATGACAAAAGCCATAAGGTATTTCCATAAGAAATGCCTACAATGGATTGTCCTCTAAGTCCTGGAGAAAAGACAGAGAACCCATACCAAAACAGCTCTTGCTTGTACACAGTATATTCCTGTCCATTTTGTGTCGTTATTGTGGTATCCTTTCTCATACTGTACGCAAAACACCACAAAAAATTAATAGAATTATGAACAAAGTGATTCTTTAACCTTTCCCAAAAAAGAATGAAATCAGGAGGGCTATATCAGTCATTCTTTTTCTATAACATAAATAATTTTGTTGTGATGGTAAGAAAATATAAATACTGCAGTGTAGAAACAGAAGGGCCCATATAACCAGAAACAAACATCTGCCAGTGCATTTTCTCTACTCATGCCCTCTGAGAATGAGGTTGATGTTGGAAATGGATCTTTTGAACAGATGGAAGCACACTATTTCCTGGAACTTTAAAATCCATACAGTGTGTTTGCCATGCACTATCATTCATACATCGCTAGTGAAAGCAAATGACAGCTTGCATTGCCACTTGTGCCTGTTCATTCACTGAAACAGTTCAACTTGTAATCTTGGAAAATGCTTCTGTTCTGGTACTACTATCTTGCACCAGGGATAAAACAAAGTACTTTGCAAATGTTAACAAAAGACAGGTTGACCATTTCCTCACAGATGGATAATCATGTCATTTATGTTCCAATGAATTGGGGAAAGTGGACAAAAAGATGTTAAGGACCTTTCTGGAATAGGGCTCGTATATGGATAGACCCTTTATAGCAGGTAGATGTGGATTTGGGTCTTTATTGCTGGGTTTCTGGAGGCAGGAGGAACCTTTTCAAAAGCCTGAAAATGAAGGTGACTCAACCACATTTCAAGAGAACTGCAAGAGAAAACCATTAATGAGGACACAGCCCCTAATTTTTGTATTACAGATAGCTTTTTGACTGCGCTAATGACAAAAGGCAAAATTTGAGTCACTTTTGAGCAGTCTGGAAAACAGATATTTAATGATAACTACACAGATTCAATTGCCTTCAGAGAAGGTTATGTACTGGAAGACACTTTTTCAAGTCATCAAATGTTTCATTCCTGTTTATAAAATTTTGATCCTACCTAACTTTTTATTTAAGGATTCAAGAACTTCAAAATGTTCCCTTAGTTTTATTTTAGGCACTGCAGTACGAAAAGTATTAATCTAAACATGTTCCCAAACCTGTTAAGTGACTTAGAATTCTAGATCCTCATGCTTGTCCTTCAGGAGCTATGGCTATCTCATCTTATTAATTAAAAAGAGTATTTCCCAGGTCACGACTCAAAAGGTTCCTAGTTCTTTGATAACTATGAGACTCTAAAACCTTATCATTCTTTCATGTTTTTATTGCATAGTGACTAATTGGAACTGCACTTTTGATAGTTCCTGTGCTTAGGACTTACATCATAGAGAGAAAAACATTTGGAAAACTCATTTCATGCAATGCCATTTAAAATATAACTGTACTCCTTTACTCCCCTCTGCTCTTAAAAATTTCAGCAGGAAATTTTTGGTGGTAAAGTGAAGATCTAGACAATCAGTATTAAAATTTTTAATTGAAACTGAAAGTCTTTGGAAATCTTTCCCATGATCTTTCCACTTACTTCTAGGAATAGACTGAAAGGACTAGTATAGTAGGTAATGGAAAAGTACCTCAGAGCATGGCATATGTTCTTGTAAATGATAAAGGTCTTCATCTTTAGCCCAGTTTTAAGATAGATAAACAACTTGTAGCCTGTTTTAGGAATATAATGGAAATACCCAATTCTTAGTTTTTTATGAAATTTTAGTAATTCAGTATGTGATGCTGAGCTTTCAACTACAGATGCCACACCAGACTGGATGTATTCAGATGGACTTCTCTTCCAAGTGCTGTTCTCCAGAGCATCTGCTGTTTTCCCATGAGATTGAGTAACTTAAGCTTACCAACTGGGTCTATCTTTGAAAGTCAAGAGTGTGAAGATATTTAGGGCTCCCAGAAGCATCTAAGTAGCACTCTGAGGATGCTTAGTAGCACAGTCAGAATCTCTCCAACCACCCTCCAGAAACTCTGCCCAAATGAGCCACAAGTCTTTAATGTCTGCAGCAAACTAAGCAACTGCAAAAGGAGTAAGGCACAACAATTCCTGTTAACACTGTGTAAACCTGTATTTGTACACACCTGCTGCTCTGTGAGTAATAAACCGGGGCTGGAACACATTTTCTGGAGTGGTTTGACTCTTTGTTCCTCAACGAACGTTCTGGCCCTTCCTTAGAATCCGACCAAGACTAGGACTCATCACAACTAGTGCTCCAACGTGGAGCCAGAATATTTTTTGTGTGCAGAAAAAACAAAAATTGTCATCAGGCACAGCAGAAACCTCCTTTTTCTACTTCTCCATTCGGACTTGAGGAGTTTTACACGTTTGCCTAAGAAACAAACACATGTCAAGTACTACACTGTTATGAAATTAGTTACAGAAACAAAACTGGGATAGTTGGAATATTTTTTAAACTTACAAGGAAAAAATATAAAATGACAGATTAAAACATTTCAGAATCAGAGAAAATTCTCTTAGGAAAAGTGTATGGTCTTTGAAATACCCAAACATACTCAAATTCAAACCAAAAAGCAATAGAAACTGATAGATTACACTTATTTCTGAAAGTAATCAGCAAAATTTAAGTATGACAAAACAGCAGTTGAAAAGTTCTTTGAGAATAAGTTCATACATAGACCTGTGGTACAGAAAGGAGTCGTGAAGTCAGAAGACAATTCCTTCAAAATCAAAGATTTGAGTGTGTTCTCCTCATATATGTTTAAAGTAAAAAAAAAAAATTAGAAGGTTACAGGAAACACTACAAAATAACAGAGGACACATAACACATTTCAGACAATATTCAATTCAGACAGATGGTTCTTTATCTAGATATTTGAGATAGATTTTGAACCTGCCAATAATAATTGATTTTCAAGTAATACACAGCATCTCAAAAAATCACCAAAATTTCTTGATGCTGTCTTCTTTTGTTTTCTTAACCCTTTTAACTTGAATATCATGCTTCAGAACATTGAAAATATACAAGATTAAACTCAAAACTTTAAAAGTTTCTTGCTTAATAAAATCTCTACATACTTGAATACTATGAAATCAATTAATACAGTCCTGTGTTCATACTTCCTTGAACTGGATAGTTTACAAAATAAAATTAATTGGTACAACTCACTGGGATAATTATGATAGTGAATAGCTGATGAAGATATATGAATTACATCAAGGCTAAATACAATTCATTAGTCCTTCCTATGTACTCATTATTACTGTCTTCCAAAAGGTTATGCCACTGTATTGAACATATCCTAATTTTCTCAATGTTTCTGTAACTTGGTAGAGAACAGAGTTTATGGCAGAATTATTTTAATGTAACACAATGTTTCATTTACAGACAACAATTTTAAATTAAAAGAAGACTTAAACAAAAACCTTATTTTACTTTCTGTAACAGATAATAACTGCAGCAATTCAGACAAGGATATATCCTCTTGAGGTTTTTATGGTGCTCACAACTCCATACTGGGACTGCAGCATGGCGGCATGAAAGACTGCAAGACAATTAATTACATAAATGTAATTTTTTTCTCTTCTACACCACTTATCCTGCCTAATCATCCCAAGTAGGAGATAAAAACAGCCTCTTTCCTTTCAACATATGAGGAAACTGAAGGATAATAAAGAGTCATGTTACCCTGTCAGGAAGTAAGTGGGGAGATCAACACAGAGTCCTTCTGTCTTTGGCTTTATCTGACTTCATTTACCTATAGAAAAGGCTACACTTGTTCTTTATTAGAAAGGAAAACCTATAACAAGCAGTTTCCTGTGTTTGCATTCTAAATACTAAGAAGCAAAACCAAAAAATTTAAAAAACTGAATTCAGCCTTGTTTTAAAACTAGACTAAGGTTCTAAACTGTCTGATAGGCATAAAGGATTTTCATCTTTTAATACATTTTTCTAGAAATGGGGTCAGACTGAACTTCCAATTATCTCCATTAAAAAAATCAAGTAGTCTAAGTTAATCAAATTTGAGATCTTTTTCTTCTTCAAATTTTATGCTGTAGGGCTTTTCCTGGTATTTTGAATGGAGAGTAACAAGCCATTTGGATAAGTTCAAAATAGAAATGTAAAGTGTTTCCTTACCTGTAATTTTATCTTCTCTATAAGAGTACCTGCTGTTCTGTTACTGCAGTACTGATGTGTTTTCTGCCTTTGTCCCAAGCTTCAGAGATTCCTCTGGTGATTTTTCCCCACTTGCTTACCAGCTTCCACGGCTGGCATTTTGAGGAAGTGCACTCACATTTGGCTCCAGGAATACTGCCATAGCTGAGGGAATATAAGATAACTAAAAAACAAGTTAGAAAACAACAGAACCAATATCCAGGAAGGAAAAATTATTTAAAAACAATGAATCAGTGATCAACTTGAATCCCTTTGATCATTTTCCTTTCTCTTTTCATCCATTTAGAATTTCCACATGAAGAAAAGACTTCTGTGCTTGGAGAAATTTTGGCTTAAAAATGGGTACTGACAGAGTAGTGGGTACCCTTTCAGAGAATATAAAATTAATTTCAGGAAATCTAATTTTAATCTTCTCCTGTATGAGTACCCATCATGCCATCACTCCAATACAGATAAGAAAGAGAAGAAAGAGAAGAAAGGTGGCAGATTTGGAGGATTTCAGAAAAATCTCTCGTATCTTTTCTCAAGTCCTGATAGAACTGTGAAAAAGGAAGACTTGGCTTTTCACTCAGGGGCTGAACAATAAGAAGGATTTCTCATTGCCTAGAGAAACAGCACATAAAGTCTCTTTCACTAAGACATAGTCAAGATTATGTTTTCTGATTCCCAATAGTTGTAGTCATCTTGGTCAAAGATGAAAAAGTACTGTCAGTTTAATAAGTAAATGTTTTCTTGCTTGAGCATTATGGAGGCATCCAGGTGAAAGTTACAAGACCTTATAACATCTCTGTACTCAGGATCATCTGGATAATATTGTTGAACTTCACAGTACACAGAAAAGAAGGGTTCTGTCAAAGCTAAAAATGAATGCTAGAAGTTTCAACTAAGAACCTACTGTGGTATTCAATTTAAATTGTCTTTCTTATAGAACATGTCCAGTTGTCTTCATATATGCATTTTCTAACTATCTTATCTAAATAGAATGTGACCTAAGACAAAGTATGAATTACTCAAAGTAGCTAATTGCAATTACTCTAGAATTCTAAAATCTCATGTAATGAAGGAAAGACCAAAAGGCTCAGAAGAGGTTGTTGCCTTCAAATTTCAGGAATGCAAGTACCAATGATGTGCTTTAAGGTTGGAAGAAAGAAAAAGGATTCTGGCAATTTCCTGATTGACCTTCGAAAAAGTAATTGGCTTTCCAAGAAATAGGCTTCAAATTTGTCAAGTTGCATTCTAGAATGAAGTCTCCTGCTCCTTTTTTTGTTCTTTGTGAATGAGGAATAATAATTATTAGCAAGTAGAATTGGAATGATGCCTTGAAGATGAGAAATTTGCATTTTCCAAGGTGACTCTGAAAAGGTGACAAGGAATCAGGACAGACAGATGTCAAATTTCTAGAACAAGTAATCTGATTTTGGAGTGGATTTGCCTGAATTAGAAACAGCATGAGTCTTTTGGTCTTCCTTTGGCAGGAACATAGTCCTAAGACATAAAGTTTGAATTCAGGATGAAGAAACAAGTTTTTCTGGCTGGCATCAGTAATTTGTCTTTTGACATTCTTCAATCTGAAGAGACAAAACTGTAGCTCTATTAAAATTCTCAGATCTCTTACTACTGACTTTGTAGATACATGTTGATTAGACACATGCATTGTTTCCTTGAGAAGCCATTGATCTTCATAAACTGGAGATAAACTTTTGTTTGGTCTTGCCAACATAATTTTACAGGTTTCATCATACAAATAAGCCCTGGTGGACCGGATATTTTGTTGTTTCACCCAGAGTCTTCACTTCAGAGTTCTATGGCATTTATCACTGCAGATATGGAAGGTGATGGATGATAATCAGGACTGGAAGATCCAAGAAGGGATCATCCGTGTATTGTAATAATGCTGTGGAAGAAAGCTCAGAGTCCATTTTATAGAACATGGAAAGTCCTTTGGAATATTTTCTCTATACACAGCAGTAGTGTCTTTCCTGAAATTGATTTGGTGTTCACCAGGGTGGTAGAAGAGTAAACTACAAGTCATGAAAAACAAGAGCAATTTTGAAATTCTCATGAAAATTAACTCTGTGTTCGTTGTTTTCTTTATTAATTTAGTCATAGGTAGCAATCTTCCACTTATTCCTGCCTGGTTTTTTTTTCTTTGTTTAGAAGAGTTTTCACAAAGGATAGGACTATCTTCATTATTCTTAGGGAGAAATAGTTAAGATTTACAACCATGCTCACTTTGCTATGCAATGGAATAATATCTGAGTAATCTGATTCCAATTGGTTTGAGAGTTGTTTGAGTTGTTCACTCCTCCAACTCTGTAACTCTGTAGGCTCAGAATGCTCTGTATGTCTGATTCTCCACTTCATAGTGATTATTATTCATTTCCTTCCCTATAAGAAGGCAGAAAAGCAGAGCTGTGCCAAGAGGGTATTTCTGATGTTTTCTACAATTAGTCCTAATGAGTAAGGAAATACCTCAAGAAAACTATGCTGTTTTGAAGAAATGAAAGCATTACCTTTTGAACAATTGAGGGCGAGCCTCATACATTTCTGCAACTAAGCAGTGATGCAGAGTTTGTGAAGCCTGTGCCAAATACCCAGGAAAAGAGGAAAAAATTCTGCCTGCAGCTATTTAGGCAGCAGATCATGTGAGGTTTCAGAATATACTGGTCTCTCTGACCAGAAATACATCATTTCTGACTTGCAGAAATGATCCAAAGCCCCTACAGTCTAAAAAGGAGAGTGAGACAAAAAAGCACTAGTTTTAGACCATACCAGCATGATTCACATGATACTGGCATTTTAACATCATCTTGTACAGTAACTTCTGAGATATTAGAAGCTAACAAAAATTTTCCATGAAAATTTAAAAGGACTACTAGATATTCAACGAGCCCTTTTTTCACAGCTGTGAATGGCAAAGAGACTGGCAGAATGAAGCTGCAAATGGAAGTGGAAACACCTTTGATTTTGGTGTTGGGACATTGGAAAAGTGGCAATTCATGGGGTGAATGAATTGAAGAAAACCAGTCATTAACAAACAGCCTTAAGAACTTGTTCTTATTTTCCATCACAGAGGCAGAAAATTATTTTTCAGACATGAGGTCAATATCTCAAACATGCCAGCAAAGGACAAGGCAGAAGAAGAAAAAAAGTAAATCACAAGTTGAATCTTTTGGGACAAAGGCAGAAAACATCTTGGCTGGACAGATGAATTGGAGGATTTGCACATGGAAGAAAGTAATGGTTGCAAAAATCACTGATTAGCAATTAATGACATGTAATTGAAGTCTATATGCATTTTTCTTTAAATATTGAATAGTTTGCTTTGATTTGTCTGTCAATGTTCAGGTTCTGGAGAAGCTAAAATGGTGCCTTACAATGCATCCTAGCTGCAGTCTTACTTTCAGAAAAACTATTCCCTCACAAAAATGCATAAACTACAGCATATACTACTATGCTGTGAGTGTGATGAAGGGATTGCAAAACACTTCATTTCTCATTATTTCTACAGTGTGTCTACTCATGAAAAAAAATATTATATAGCCCCTTCTGAATAGATTGAGACCATACTCAGTGCATTCACAGGGAGATATAGCAAGGTAATGTATAATCAGCCTCCCTCTTTTCAAAAGATCTGTACCTGTGAATATTGCCTTTAATCCATTTTCTCTTTTGATGTTACTTTCATTCTTCATTTCAGTATCCATAGGACTTAGAACAGAACTAAACAACATTTGAAACTGAAAATGTCTTGGGATTTGAATGCTTGGATTATCCTCACCTGCCCAACAAGTTTCACTGACCTCTCAGTCCATTACTTTGCTTATTGCATTTCACACCACCACATTTCTTCCTTTAATCCGTTATTCTATAATTGCTCTTTTGCAGATATTTCAGAGTACATTTGCTTCTGGAAAAAGGGCCATGAAGTGTCTAGATTTCTGTGACCACAAAGGAACACCAGCAAGCTGTAGGCCTAGACTCCTGTCAAATGGAGATTCACAACTTTTCTTAGAGTAGAACTAGGCACAGCAACTTCGCATTAAAGAAGCAAATTTGGTATATAAAAGCTATTTTTAAGAAAAATCAGTAAATTGCATAGCCCTGAATACTGATGATTTCTTTTAACATGTGTTGGCTGGCATGCTAACTATTTCCATCAAAATGTCCAAGTGTCCCAAAAGATTAGTGTTTAGGTGCCCTACAAAAAATACAAAGCTTCAAAATGAAAGAACTGTGGTCCTAGATCAAAACAATAATTACTGATTCATACAACGGTCCAGCTTGACCCTAGAAAATGTCATCCTATTTCCATTACCAGCTTATTTGTCCCCTAAAACTTGTATTTGTTCTTAGAAAATATGTGCACACCACTTACTGCTATTTTAATGACAGATTAGATACAGTGGTCTCTGAGTTAGCAATGAGAAACATGCTGAGACAGCTGCAAATTTCTCCTAGTGACAGATTAGCCAAAGGCATGGAAAGAGATACCATAGCAACAAAGAGGCTGTCACAAGTGCAATCACTCTTTTCCATGGGTAATATTTTGCTACAGTTTGTGCACTCACTTATATTGTAATCACATCATTTTTATGAACCTCTAGGTATTGCTGGTCACTGTATATATGTACATTATTCCAATAAATCTTCATTTTAAATTAAATTTGGAGCTGAGGAGTCTATACAGAGGCTCTGAAGTGAGGCAGAGGAGCAAAGTAGTTTTACAGTGAGGTGGTTTCTTCAATTATAAAACCCCTTACACAATAGTAGGAAAAGTACTTCCTGTACCTGACACATGGCAGATCATTGATCCATCCTACAATTATTTCACATTTCTCAGTGGTCAAATTTTTTTATGTCATGTAAGTTAGTAGCAGGTTTACACTGTAAAAGGTGTTATGTGAGAAATACACTGCTTTCTTAGCACTCACTGACCACAACTACCATACATCCTGCCTATCAGAAAAATTCTGGAATAGCCTATACATTGTATTTGGATGATTAATTTTTGCTTTTTCTAATTCCATATCATTACTACTGTTTTTTCTGAAAAGCCTGGAGGAGGAAGAGGAACAAAGACATGAAGGAAGAATATATTCCACATATTTAACTTTGGCAGAAAAAACAGTAACACTTAAAGAACCTATGGATCTGTTGCTTGTGTGAAGTACAGACCAACAACTAACATTGCCGCATTGCTAACTCCAGGTAAGGCTCACTTACAAGAAAAAAGCCATTCTCCTTTCATATCCAGGGACAAATTTCAGCTCTCTTGTATTATGTTATCTTACTCAAGCAGTGGTTATGACAGCACTGGTAGCAGTTGAGTCACCACTTCATGCTGCCTCTTGATACTGGGAATCTGAGTAGCTCACCAAAATGTAAAGGTGCCAAACAAGGGTCCATCCATTCCTCATGCTGAAAGGGTTATGAACAGCATACTTAATAAATTGAAACATAAATAAAATTACTGTCTCCCCTTTCACCAGCTGTAATTAATTTAGAAACAACTCAGCATCTGCAAGTGAGAAAGAGGAGATAGAGTAAAAATGTAAGCAGTATTTATAGATAGCAACAAAACTGCACTGATTGAGAGCAGTGGGATGCACACACTGAACACAGTTTGGCTTCAAATGAAGCCAGTTGGTGTGTTCAGACAGTACATTTTCAATTTTTCCAGAGATCTTATTCAATTTTGAATTTCCTTGAAATTCTGGAAGTCATAATGTAAAATTAGATAATTAGAATATTTCAAATAACTGAGTTCAGGCTCTCTCCTATATTGTTTTGGAAGGTATAGATTCTCTCAGTATGAGTATGGATTTCTCACCATCCTGGCAATATTTCTGTTCTTTTCACACAAGTCGTCTGTCTCTGGTATTGATTTGGAATGCAGATTTGGATTTGGAATGTAGATAAATATACTCACTATGGATTTATTTTTGGCTCTGTAATATTTCTCTTTTATTTCTATCTGCCCTTGTAATATTTATTTTATTTTATTGCAGTACTCTATTTCTGCTATTGGTTTGGCATACAGTTACATAGTAATATACTAGGTATTGATTTCTTTCTGTTCTGCAGTTTGCTTTCCTCCACATTGCAGTTCCTTCAGCCCTTCTTAAAAGTGTAGGAGCTCAGCTATTCCAGAACTGAATGCTCATTTCCAGACCATAGCCCTTTATAACCTGGCTGAAAAAACTTCTTTCCCTTGTTTATAGGAAAACATTACTCACTTTCGATGTCTAGAGATTTTCAGGGGTTAATAATCAATATCTACTATGTATCTGATTTTTTGTTGTTGTTCATTCATATTATTAGTATTAGCATTACACCAACAATTCTAAACCATGCACTCTTGCCAATTTTTAGTGAGTAGTAGATACTGGACATGTTGCTCATCATAGTATGAGTCACTGATTTAGCTCATAGCTGTGTACCTTCAGCATATAAGCATTTTTAAAATTCCTATTATATTATATTGCATTTGATAGGGATCAAAGTCCAAAGCTTCCCGAACTGACAAAGAATGAATGGGCCTTTATGGTCATCTTCCTGCTAAAGACCAAATCAAAGTGACTAAATTATCTAAGCTAGCTGCTTCCTATTCAACATTAAATATCTAAACATTAGGGGCTAAGTTAGTCCTGGTAGTTTTCCTCTAGATTATTTGAGAAACATAAGCACCTCCAGAAGGCAACTCATCAGACTTTTCTTAAAACAAACTCAGTTGTCCTCTAGAACTGAACAACCCTATCTAGAAGTCTTTTTGGGCTAATTATGTCACTCTAGAGAGTCCTAACCCAAGCAAAGTCCAGTAAATTCTACCCCACATAATTTAACCACAATTTAGTGTTAAACTATGCCTCATTCCACAGGCAGTTCTACCAAACAAACTAAAAGACTGAGGACAAGGTACCATTTCATTTCTGTGCAATGGTTCAACACTGCACCAGGCAAGGCTTAGACTGAGCACTAGGAAGCTTTTCTTCACCAAGACCATGGTCATTGGAACCATGGCTTCCTAGAGAGGTGACCAAGCATATCAGTGTTTAAGAGACATTTAGACAATGTTGTTATTTACAAGTTTTAGTTTGACCCCCCCTGAATTGATCAGGTTGCCAGATCTGATGATCAGTGCAGGTCCCTTTCAACTGAAATAGCCTATTCTTTTCTATACTTTTTCTCATGAAAACTACCAGTACATATTTCTCTACATGTTCATAAAATATCAGCCTGGGAACACTCTCCCACTGTGTGGAGCAAGAACACACTTCTCCAGTCATGTTCCACTTCCGGAATCTCAAGATGAGGCCCAGGATACACCACTTTACCTTCTTCTTTTTCTCTAAATTATGCAGGAAAGGCACACATGTTTATGAGCTGCCCAGGAGCTATGACATGTTCCAAGCTAGTCCCAGGGTGGATGCCTGGAGAACTGGGACCCCAGGAGGCACTGGGACACTTTATGTAAAGCCTGCCTGTATCACAAAGATAATGGGCAATGTACTCCTTTTAAAAATACAAATAAAACCTGGCATCTAGATCTTCTCAGGGAAAAGCCCTATCCAGAAAGAGACCTCTCATGTGGAATATACCCCATAATTGAGAGAAACATTTAATTCTTTCTCTCCAGCTTTTATCTGACTGCAAAACATTAGTTTTTATTCTTTGTAAAGCCTATCTGATATAAAGTCAGAGAATTTTTTTAATGTCATTCTCAGTTTTATACATAATAACAATGTATATTTTTCAACTGATGGGAAAATTACATTTTTTTAATACAGACCTTTTCCCTTATTGCAAGAAGAAAAAGAAAACACCAAAAAAAAAAAAGAAAGAAAACAAGAAGGAGAACTTCTAGAACTAGAATAATTATATTAAAAAGAGGCTGTAGAAGAAAGAGTACTTCAACTGTAATAAAAAAAAAAAGGATTTTTTGCTTTTTTGAAACTCTTTTCTCATCATTTAAAGAGGGCAATATGACAAAATTGAGACTAGCCATGTGGGGGAAAAAATGCAATAGTTTCCTTTCACAACAATTTCTTCGCCTGGAGGAGAATGTCCAAGCGTCCCTGGTAAAATTGCAGCTATGCTCAGAATCCTCTCATAATTCTCCTAATGTATTCATGAACATCCTCTTTTGTTGTGGTATTATGGCTGGAAACACAAGCCCATATTTCTTCATATGGTGTTGAAAAATTTACCGATTTACATAAATTGTCAGTGGCTTTTTCTCCCTTCCTCTTCTGCAGGCTACATAGACCCAAAATAGTCAGTACTCATCTTACTCATACACATTTTTTCCCCATATTCAGTTCTTTTCTATGGTTAATTCTTAATATCAACCTTTTCCCGCTAATATATAAACAAATTAGGAAAATAATACCTGGTTTTGTACTCTAAAGCCAAATAATTTCCAATTTAGATTTCTTAACATTTGAATTCTGAGTACTTCTAATTAGTTATTCTTGTATGACCTTATTAGATCTATATAACTGAACAAAATACAAAATCTCAAGTAGACCACATTTTTAAAAATCAATTCGTTTTCTGCCATTTTTTATCTGGCCTTTTTTCCTTAGTGACTAATACCATAACTATTAGGAAGTCAGTATCATAATTTTTTACAATAGTGAGATTATATAAGCAAACAGAGCTGGACAAGCAAAATACCTCCTTCCTCCACTGTTTTTATTTCTAACATAGAGGTTAACTATTAACAGCTCAAGATGTGGAAATGTAGGTGTTACTTTTCAATTTTGTATCCTGTAGAAGACAGTACTTCAGCATGTAATTGGGTTATGATTTTGGCACATGAAGAAGGCAAATTTACAGAAAATGTTTGGAGGTGAAGATAAATGTTTTTTTGACCTTTCAGGAAAGCCTTGAGAATGTTTTTCTGTAATCTACTTAAATCACCCAAGCTGTTTCAGTCCCTTTGTTTCTTTACGCTTTTACATTATACATGATAATTACATATGGGCTATTTCATTTGATAATCAGAAACTTATTATTCATAACTTCTTAATATTGGCTCTCTGTACAATTTTTTATTTTTCTCAAAAGAAAAAGGGGAGAATTTTGGAAAAAGAGAGCAATTTAGAATTTTTTCCTTTTATTTATATAGACCTTGGGGAGCAGAAAGAGGAGCTACAAAAATATGGTAGTGACAACATATTAGGGAAAAGTACTCGCCCTTTGATAATAAGCTACTCCGTTAATACAAAGAACCACACATATTTCCACTAGCAATATGTATTTTACTGGCTATCAGAATGATGTCTCTTAAAAGCACAGGTCATTGATTCTGAAAGAGACACCTTCATTCACCTGTCACTGACCTGGTTTCAATGACTTAGGTCAACTTGCAGTCAGAATTTGAACTGAAGTTTGCTATTGTCTCAGAATAGCCTTGAAGCTCTGTGGGAAATGAAAGGAAAAGGAGGAAAACATACAGCATTGGGACAAACTGGAAGGCAGAACAAATAGTGAGGATTTAAGGTGACTTGTATTTCCTTTTCAGTGCTGCTAGCTCTGTAAGCAGGTTATGGTAGCCATTGTACTGAATCTGTGTTTATGACAGCAAATATAGAAAAGGACTGGCGTTTCCAAAGCATCATTATGGAAGAGGTATGAAATGAGTCCTGAGGATTTGCCTCACCATGGAGAACAAGAAAATTCCAGCTGCTGCAAAGACACAAACCTAAAAGTCTAACAACAACAAAGCCATAAGCTCCTGGGAACAGGAGCCTTGGGCTTCTTTAGACCCCTAAGAGCAGAAAAAACTTCATCGCCTCAACCAATGCAGAGAAACCTATATTCTGACAAACCTTGAAGAAGAAATCTCAACAAAGCAATCATAATTGATTTTCCCCTTTTTGTGACCTCTTTTTTCCAGCATAAATATAATCCAGGTCCACACTTTTACTTACATTTTGTTAAACTCTCTCAATACATATAACACGGCAAGTATTCTGTAACACTAATAATGCCATGTAGTAACCAGGAAAAATTTCTAAATACACCCAATTCTATTTCTATTTCTATTTCTATTTCTATTTCTATTTCTATTTCTATTTCTATTTCTATTTCTATTTCACATCAATCTGGTTCCTTTATATTATATTCTATATGCACACACATTTTACATGCATATAATCAGATTTGCATTGGCATGTATAAAGTTAAGTGTGGGCAGCATTCCAGCAAGCTCATCTTCAGAAGAAACACATCTAAACGTGGATTCAGGAAGGGAGCTTTAAAGCAAACATTTAGGAAGCGTCCTTCCTTCAAAGAAAGTCAAATGTTTTGCAGACTTATAAGTACAGAAACTGAGACACATAGCGCTCTCTGTGGAAGAGAAGAAATATAATTCAGTCAGTGCATGCTGTGTTTCACCACAACCAATGTGCACCAGAAATTTAGTGCCTGTGTAAGGGATATTTCAGTAAAATTACATAGATACTCAAACACCTGTTTAGAGTAAACAGCAATCTAGCATATTATGGCCTGACACTACAAACTATTAAATACACAAAAGAAAAATCAGTCATAAGTACATGTGCTGGGATGCAGGGGGGAAGGTGTTTATACTTAAACACATGCATATGTGTCTTCAGAGTACATTTTCATTTTTTGTATGTTGATGAAGAATTGTGTTGACCCTGACAAGATACAATGTTGTAATTTTAGGAAGTTTGTGTGTTTAATGCTTATCTGAAAAATTAGTTTTTCTTCTGTTTCTGTTAGCAACTAAAATGCAAAGTTGACAGCATGTTTACTTTTTTGTCAGGCATTGTATATGACCTTTAAATATATTTCTGTTAATATAAATTTTAACCAATAATATGAAAAGTGTCAAGTGGAAGAAAGGAACTCCCTGAAACTCTGTCAAATTTTTTTAGTAAATCACAGTTACACAAGAGGGAAAGAATCAGATCATCCTGTAATGACACATCAAATGCTTACCATGCTCAGCAGTTTCTATGTAGAAACGTGGTAATTCCATGTAACTGAAAAAAAAGCTGGTTTGCTATTCTTTGAATGAAGAGGTTAGCAAGGTGTACAGAAATAGTACAACTGATTTCAGAGAGAAATACATATTAGATTATAATGCATTTGATCATTACTCTTAGTTGAAGGGATCAACTCTACTATCCCCAGTGCTTACCTGAGAAGGTCTGGCACACAGCTTACTATGTTCAAACAATTGAAAAGTATGCTGAGAAAAGTGTGAGGGACCAGGAAGTCCAATCCCAGTAAAACTCTCTTCCCATGCTTCTTTAGTCTTCTGAACTTAGGTCTTCTTTGTGCACCCAGTTTCCTGTGCACCTTTCTTTTTTTTTACTTGTTGGTAACATGTCAGGTTGGTATCATACCTACCCTAGTTGTTTTCACTTTATTCCCAGAGGAACAGCTCCATCCCTTACGATCTGGAAGAACTTTACATTCCTCCCCTTCAAGACATGGTTGCATGTGGCACCACCATTTCTGCTCCACTATCGAAGCTACAAAAGAAAACAAATGTATTTGCATTTTGTTAAAATGGACACTTTAAGATGTCATTACGCTGCAACATTTCTTTTATTTTCCAGGAAAATATGAGAAACACGTTGACTGACAGCTAGTCTGTGATTTTCAGCCACCTCAGAACCTTCAGAAGAAATTAGGTTTCCAATTTGCAAAAGGTGCTATGTGTTTCAAAGTCAATCTCTTCACAGCATTTCTTCCCAACTTCATTTTTATCTTGCTCAGCCAGATTTCAAAGTTTTAAGTAGAATCTCTTCTTTTGCTTGGTCTATAATATAGCCTAGCATAGCTTGATTAAATTTATTCCCCAATGATGACATATTTACAGCTTCTCTGACAGCCGACAACATATCAGCATTAAAGAGATCATGTAAAGGGTGAATCCTGCCACTCTTTCAAAGAAAGAGATGTGAAAAATCAGCTAGTATTTTCCCAAATAAAACATATGAGCCTATACCAGAATTTCTAAGTAAGACACTAATATTGCACTGTGAATAGGAATAATAGTGTAGGTCTAAAAAGATGAAAAACCAGACAGAACTGTGTTCTGTTTGTTGGTTTGTTTCTTTCCAGTGAGATAAATATATAAATTAGATATAAGACTGTAGCACATGAAAATTATCTGCTTATGTAGGTTTTGTATAAATACTTTTAATTAAGTGAATTTCATACAACTCCAAGAGTCGTCTTTTTAGTTAGATCAAATTTAGCCTCTCAAGAGGCCCCTTTTGCTGGCATCTAATAATTTTGTTCAGCATTTCCACAGAGCAATAGCAAATAATTAATTTTTCCATCTTTCTCCCATTCACCTTGGATGGCCCCTTCAAAATGCAGAAGCTTTCCTACTCTTATTTATAATAGTTAACTATAATGGAGTGGGTATCATTAATGACATTAAGCCAGCAAAACTCCCAGGAACACAAAGAAAGGAAGCAAGAGAAGGAGTCGCACCATCAACACAAGAAGGAGCTGCCCGGGTGGTACCTGCTACCTGCCCAGGGAAGCAGGAACACTTCACTGTCTGTGATCTTTCTTCTATCTTATTCTTATTGCAGCATCTGTGAAGCGCCACCACTTCACAGGTCCCAGTTTTAACATGGTGAGCTGTGAAAATAAGAAGATGAACAATTTGATGTCTTTGAGAAGTAATATCATATTGTTTCGTTTGGATTTTTTTTAATTAGAAATGCATTAAACTTGGCTCTGTAAGGCAATCTGACACACATGAAATGAGAGCTGCAATGGCATTAACACTAGAATGGAGTGTTGATCTCTTTTCCAAACACAGTATAACTATCTCAGGCAGAAAACACAGGCTAAAGAAGAACAGTTGGACAAGGCTGCATATGGGCCTGTACCAATGAAGTGGAAAGCAGAAACATAAAACTAACCTAGAAGCTACATTAATTTCTGGACTCCCATAAACAGCTGTGTAGCTCTACCAATATTTTTTTTCTTTTTTCCCTATGGCAGAAACTTTGAAATGAAAGTATATCAATGCTTAAAGACCCATACATGCATGTGTTTTCACAATCCATGTCTCCAGACTTTATGCCCAGAAGAGACTTTGACATGGTATTCCAACACCTTCCGACAGGAAGACAGAGAACAACTGGCAGGATACAGGGAAAACACTCAAACAAAACCCAGAAATAAAACCTACTAAGGAATCACACTTTAAATTTTTCTGCTGGGCACTGCAAAGTTAGTTTGGGAACATGGGGAACCAAATCTTTCGAACAAGGGAGGCAACAGGACAATCCTCATTATTGCATATCTGTACCTATCACTTCCATTCATGCTGCTCTTACTGATTACCAGAATCATACTGCTAGAGTCCAATGAGAGGACCAATTTGCTAAGAGCAGAGCTACCAAACCAGAACTACTGGTTCACCAGCTAGTTACCAAAGGATCTGGAGTTTGAAAAATGTTTTAACTGAACTTTCAGCAGTTGCTTATACAAGGCCAGATATTCCTGGGGGTAGCTCATTACCATCAGAAGAAAGAGAGAAAAAAAATCTGAACTTTAGCTGATATTGACCTACAACCTTGTATGGGCAGGAATATTAATTATGTGAATATGTGTCCCTTATTTCTGCTGCTATTTAACTTTTTGTGTGCTTTATGCAAAGGCTGTGTATTGAATGCTTCAGCTATCTTTAATATCACTAGTGTCAAACACAAACAAGAGCTTCTACAAGGAAAAAGCCCTAAGAACAGGAGCCCAGCACTGATGTCTGGATTCACTCCGTTGTTATTTCACAGTGTCAGTTCCTCAAAGGCCTGAGGAAGGAACAAAACTTGATGTAGGCTACAGACCCCCTGAATTTCCTAGAGGCAAAACCCACAGATAGCAATTGAACTCTGGGTCTTTATCAGCAAAACATAAACTGCTAAACGTTTCATTGGGGAATTATGCATTTTTCAGGATAACAAATTCCAGTGAACAGTCTGTGGTCTTTGTCATCACTCAATTCATTGTACCATGTCAGGTTTGATTACACTCGACCACATCATGCTGTGCTACAGCTGAAATTATATAACACAATGCAAGTAATTAACCCATGATCCATCACATTTTGATATGTTGAAATGTTACATTTAAATCAAAAATCTAGGAGGAAAAAAATCTCTTTACACACAAAAACTGATTTTCTTCACTTTATAACTGTAATTTTAATTCAATAGAGGATGAGGAAAGTAATTCATACTGAACTTTGAAATCTCTGTTATTTTATACTTTTAATGACATTGAGCAAATATTTTTACAGCTGCTAGCACAGGCTGCCCCAAAAATTACTTTTAATTCTTTTCCAAACAATTCCACTGGTATACATGCCAATAAGGCAATTTAAATAAATACAGCCATTTTTTTCTTAATAAAACACTTGTAAAGTTCTCTATTTATGAATAGGAAAAAAAATGATCCTAGGATATATTTGGTATGTATAATATATAGTAGAACAAACACATCCCGTTTTTGCAGGTTCACATTAACTTTAATTTTGATAAGAATTACATACCTTATATCCACTCATCCTAACACAAATTCACTAAATTTCATTTTATGAAAGGTACATAAAACACCCCAGACACTGAATCTACAAAAGAAAGTAAATTTAGTGGTAGAATGAGAACTTCAAACCACTTACTTTTTTGCTATATTAGTTTTAATTTGTATTCTGTATCAATGATCCTGAAATTTTGCATCCTCACTCTCTTATCATATAACTTTATACTGCTCTACCGTGTCTACACAAACACCATAATACAACCACTAAGGGAAAACAAAGTACAATGTACAAAAGTAGCCATCAGGAATGGAAGCCAGTTAAAAGAGCGACTGTAAAATTCTGTGAGGGAAATTTTCACACAGAGACAAAAATTTTGAATGCCTCCCTTGTAGTAATTAGGAGGAGAAAATCAGGCATTGTGAGACTTATGGAAAATGAGTGCAATGAAATGAAACAGTCATATTCATATACAATACATAAAAGCATTTCAAAGGGTGAAAACACATATAAAAATGGAAGAGAACAAAAAATAACCACATACTATCACTAGTATTTGGGGAACCTTTAATAAAGATGCTTTGAAATTTTCTGGGTATAAAGCAAAAAACATCTTACAAAAATATACAAAGATGTTTCAAACATTGAGAAATCTAGGCTAACCACCCTCTATTTTCCATTTGCCATCTAGAAAATGTCATGAAAATTCCTTGACAGGAAAAGTAGGGATTTCAGCTCCTCATGATATCAAATAATTAAGTTCCAGTGCAGCAAATACAGGATCTGTCACATTTGTGTGAAATTAAAGCTTCTATATGGTAGATAAAGAATTCCCTACAACCTAAAACAAATTAACCTCATTAAGCCACTGGATCATTCCACTAAAGGAGGATAATACTTTGGGAGATTCACAGTTTGGTTTTGTTTCTTTTCATCCTGGCACAGATTTCAAAGTAGGCTGCTTGCTTTGCAGAAATTGTTTGAAGAACCAAATGTCATTTCCCACAGAAATTGTTATTCAAAACCACTGCAAACAGTATTCTGTTTGCTACTAATGCAGGCAGACCTTCCTGCAATCAGTGTGGAGAGGGACTGAAAGAGACTCAGAAATCTCTATGGGTACAGGCTGCAAAGTTTTCCTGATGATTGTGCACAACATAATATACCTATAAATTACATTCCAGAAGATCTAACGCTGTATCATGAGAGTGGAGCTTGGAAAACAGGAACAACCCTATCTCACCCATTAATGGCATATGCTGTAATTAACCTGCCACTTTTTCAGATTTTTTTTCGTGTAGAGAAATCATCAAAACCTATCTCATAAATCAGAACTAGAAGCTTCAGCGACAAGTATCATGTTCCTGGAAAAAATAAAACTAAACAATTACTAGTCTTCATTTTAGATAAAACTTTTTTTGTTCCTTCAGGGTAGCTTTATATCTTTTTCCTTCAGGTGAATAAAATTTCAGTCACATTGGCACAGTGCATCTGGCTCTAAGTTATGACCCCTACTCCTCTATTTCTGTGGGAAGATTACTCCAGGGAAGAATGGAAGTTACTACTCAAGATTGTTATTTTGTAATTCAACTCAAAACTATGAATATAAGGTATTTAGTGTAGGAATGCAAACCTTGCATTAAATCAAGAAAATCCTCTGAATAGCATCATCCATCATGATCACCTTTCCTAGCGTCAACACTTAAACATTGATGTTCATTTCTGTCACCCATCTGCTCAATCATTTGGATCTTTTCTTTCCTGCAAGTTGCACAGATCATGCATCAACACATACACTGGCCATTAACTAAGAAGAAGAAATCATGTTGCCAAGAACTAAAAAAATTAAGTCACAGCTTTATTATGTTTCTGACTACAGGATCCCCATCATTGCAGTGGGCACATACAAATAGCAGGGGAAATAATCCAAAAGGCTCCATTGCTCTTTGCAAAGACACTGGCACAGCTGGGTGATGCAGGTAAATGCATCTAATGACTAAGAGCTACTGGAAGCAAAGAAGATCCCTCGTCTCTTGTCCAGAATTCTTTCATCCCCTGCTTGTATGAACATTGTCATTTGATAGTAAAGATGGTAAGCCAGGGATTTGGACTGGAAGAAAAATTTCCCTTCTTTTAGGGCTAGTTCTCTACCAGTTTAGCTCCTACATCTTGCTGCAGAGACCAGTGAGAAGCATTTTCAGCAAAGGGAAGAGGAAGGAGATGGCAACAACAGATACCTGATTAACTCCTGCAGAAACCAGTTCCTATCTCAGCTTGCAAGAACTGCAGCTCTGTATTCTTACGTGAAATAAATGTCTCTTATTTTATTCTATTTCAGGTAGTTTTTCTGAGGTCACGGAGACTAAAATCTGCTAAGCTTTGTTTGTTTGAGTCTATGCTATAGGGGAGAAAAGAAGCATCAACAATGAATAGAAAAATGGAAATTACACTTCACCATGAGTCTCAATCCACATTGCATCTAATATTTTATACACTTAAGACTTTTTGCTGTCTTGAGTATGATCAGGAAGATTTCCCATATGAAATACTACACTAGCCCAGTCTTTCAAAGTAGGTACATATGCTTTCAAAGTAGGTGCATATACTTTTTTTCATGTAAGGTTTATCCACAGTAATGATTATAATGGAATGACTCTTTTAAGTTATCATCTACAAAGAAAAATAGACAGTATTTCAGGATATTGTCAACTTACTTCATCCATTTTTCTAAGTGGTTAATCACTATTTTATACCACAATATTCAAACAAATATGTGACTGGATGTTATTGGTAGAATAAATAAAATTAGTGTTAAAATACACCATTTTTCAAGAATGGGCTCTAGATCACTGCCCTACCCTTAAATGTACAGAAAAAAGAAAGAGTGTTTTCTTGTTCACATAGTTTATTTGTTTTGTTCATACTGATTGACAAGGAAAACAAATGTAGGTTATTTTTCTGCTACACTTCAGCAATTTCAGTATGTCATATCAGTCTCAGTGTGTCACTGTAGAGAGGAAGGATACAAACAAACTTGAAAAATCTCCTTCACACACACAGCAAACACACACTTTCACACAATATGGTTGCATGTTTTCAATATTTTAATAAGTGTTGGTAGCTGCCATTTCTAAGCAATCAAAATCTTATATAACCACTGCCAAGTCAGGATTTCCATCTAACTTGCTCTTTAAATGTCAGAATAAGATATATGAAAACACATACACTATCTAATTTCTTCATTCAATTAATTTTAGTGTTCTGCAATATTTTCTATAATATCCATGTAACAGCTGTTAGGGAAAAACTTGAATGTAGTTTATTTCTACTCTACCAGCAATGGTTCTGATATTACTGCAGTTCTGTGATGCGAGGGCACAAGCAATGTGACACTTTTTGTTAGGGATGAAATCTTTGATTTGACCAGCCATTAGTGCAGTTGGGAAATAAACAGCCAAGATTTTAGGAGCACAAGCTTCAGCTGGCTTTTGTGGCCACAAAACAAAGCACAACTCCATTTCATCTCCATGGGCTGAAGAGAGAACTGGCAGCACAGACATCAGGAAAAGACGCCTGACTCCCAGAGCAGCAGTGGTAGATGTACATCAACAGCAAACTTAGTCAACATTACCTCTAAAGATCAAATTCAAAACACTTTGAACTCAATGGTTTTGGTTTGATAGGTGGTTTTTAGATCAGAATGTCAGTGACAGAGTAATTTTATTTTTCCAATAAAGGTGACATCTGGATTTGCAACTGAGTAATTTATTCTGATGATTGAATATGCAGCACCTCTTACAATGATTGAACTATATATTGATGATATATAGTCTAGCCATGTGAAAACTGTGGTGAATTAAGATTATTAAATAAAACAAAATCAAAGAGAATTGTATTCACAAGGGTTTTTTAATTTTATTTGGACATTTTTAAATTGATTTGAAAATCTTATGATATTTTTTAAACTGGGAAAATTATTACAAAAAAAAGGGTTTTTATTTTTAAAAACTTACTTGGTGTTCATCTTTTTCTTTGCTGTTTTTTTTTTCCTTGTTTGGCCAGTGAACAGAAAAATCAATTACAGACACAGCAGTAATTCCTGTGTCCTCAGTGGTGACGATGAGGCATGACACAGTTGTGGTGCATCTCAGGAAAGGCACTCATGTTGCGTTATTTTCAGATGACACGTGGGGTTGTACTATAGTAACAGCAGGACAAAAATGCTAATTTTGTGCTATCCTATTCTACACTGTCACAGAATCATAGAATGGGTAAGGTTGGAAGGGACCACAGTGGGGTTCTGTCCTTTTGACAACCTCCCTCCAGATAGTTATACACATTGTAAATGTACACGCTGTCAGGAGCCAGCTGTTTCCTCGTGGCCCAGAAGGCCAGTGGTATCCTGGGGTGCATTGCCAGGTCAGGGGAGGTGATCCTGCCCCTCTACTCCGCCCCAGTGAGGCACATCTGGAGTGCTGTGTCCAGTTCTGGGCTCCTCAGTGCAGGAGCTCCTGGAGTAGGTCACACAAAGATGATTAAGGGACTGGAGCATCTCTCTTAGAAGAAAAAAATGGAGGAGCTGAGACTGTTCAGCCTTGAGAAGAGGCAACTGAGAGGCAACCCCCATTGGTGTATATATTATATATTCCCATACAATTATTTCTGAAAACCCTACAAACACACCTTACTGACAGGTCCTATTTACTGTATTCACATTCCCATGCTTTGTATCTCAGCTACAGTTATTAAAATCACTTGTTCACTTCAGGCACTGAAAATTCCAGACAGAGTATGCTCTACTTACACCAGTGGAGAATCAGTTTTAGGTTAAAAGTACAGCATTGTTTTTCATTTCTCTTTTACTCTGATGTCTCTTGCATCTTGGGATAGGTTCTCAGGTGAACTGCTAAAAAAAACCTATAGCTGATTGCTTGGAATATTTTGCAGTGCCACTTGTAGGCAACACACACAGAGAAAATACTGCTAACTGCAGCTCCTCCCAGGCTTTTGGATCCAACATGAATTTTTTCTCTCCTGAGAGAATAATTTTAAAGCAACAAGAGTCATTCTTGATAAGTGTTTATTCTGCAGATGCTGGCTCAGCTCCTCTACCCCTCAATTAACCCAATTAGTCCACTTGGGTGAAGGAGGATGAGCAGAGTTCATATGACAACGCTATGCACACAGCAGCTCGGGTAGCCTTTCAAACCTGAACTAATGAATGGTTCGCCACAGTCACATTGCCAAGCATAATCTTCTGCACAGTGCCAAAGAAAAATCTCATCCATCAGTTTGTCTGCCAGCTGTCATTTACAGCCATCTGTATGGGAAGACATTTTCCCTTTTGGAAAAACATCAAGGAAAAACTACAATATAAGCATTCCCCTGAGAAGAGCTTACTAATGAATCTGTGAGATTTAGCCTCAGATATCCCCATACCAAAATCTATGCACTGAAATGGACTGCTGAGATATCTCCACTATGAGAGGAAAAGACTTACTGGAATAAAGTAGCAAGCTGGCATAGTCCCAGCTGTTCTCACAAACAAAAACTACAGATGGAGCACTTCATGGAGAATCCCTTGGACCTGGGGAGCCCACAGCCATCTCCTAGCCTTACTGAGACTAATTGTCTTCAATCAGTCCTCTGGCAGGAATGAGCCAGTCTTAAATAATCTTACCTCCTCTCTCTCAGAAAAGTCAGTGCCTTTTTATGGCAATGGCTATAAATTATTACTTCATACCAAACTTTTAGCCAAAGAGATAGGAATTCAAAACACAACTGATTTTCAGGTAGCCTGAAGGATAATTTCCTCTTCTCCATATAACCCCACTCAGCCTAGAGTGTTTCCCTCCCTAGGTCCAACTTTTTAATTTTGAAATTGGGTAATCTGTAGGTTCACAAAACCACAAAGCATTCAGATACAGATCACAAGCAGAAATCATTTTGGGGATTTCCAGCTCTGCATATGTCCACACACCAGAAGAGGAGCAGAAGAAGCTTCTGCACATCATCCCAGTCCTCACCCCAAGATGGGCTCCCTGACTGCAGCCTGCCTGCTGGGTCTTACCCCAGCTCCCACTGCAGGTGCCCAGAGAGGAGCTGCTCCACCACAGCCACCCCATTTGCCAGGCAGTGGATGAGAGGATGATGACAGAAGCAAAGGCTGTGTGCTTCCTTATGGGACAGAAATGGAGCCACTTTGCTTTTTGCAGATGAGATGCTTCCCACATTTCTCCTCCAACAGCTGTGAGCTTACACAATCCGTGAGAAAGTTTGTGTAGAACCAGAAGAAAAACACTCAGGGCGAGGTGCAGTTTATAAATACGACAAGTCAAAAGCCCCGGTATCTCCAAGGTTGTTATCAAACATGTTAAGCAAACGATATATTAAAGTGTGCAGACATTTTGCAAATTACCAGGCTGATGCTTGAGATTACTAATTATATGATTTCACAGAGAAAAAAGGCTAATCCAGCTTTCAGGCACTCAAAAGAACATTTGGCACAAAGACTTTTTATTCTCTCATACTCTCTCTTTGGGCCTTCTGCCAAATATCTCGACTCAGCAAGAAGCAGTAGCACATGTCTCAGTGCAGCCTTCAGCCTTTGGCAGAATACAAAACCCCCACATCTTCTCCTCAGTCTCAGAGAGTCAGAAGCCTGTCATTTATTTACACAATTAGGGGGAATATATTTCCTTTTCCCCTCATCATTGATTTTCTTTTCTTTCTAGCTGACCCAAATGGTCACATTGTATAGATGACAAATTAACATGTTCTCAGGGATACATCAGAAAGAAAAAAATAAATTGTATTTCTACCTCCCCGTATTTGCACGACCCTCTGGCACAAGACCTTCACCCTAAGTAGTGCCTTAAGAAAAATATTGTGTGTGGAAGTTTCTATGGAATAGGATTAGGGCAACAAGGAGGAGAGGTATATTCAGCAGTGCTCCTGAACTGCCTTTTGCAGCATTCTCATCCTTATTAAAAAGTATCTCGAGCACTTAGAGGTGCCTCTGTGGAGACAACAGCCAAAGCCCAGGGAAAGGGAACTGTGATTTCCCCACAGAAAGATGCAGCTGCGTCCCTGCATTATATTTCCATTGCAACACACATCTAACTGCTTAGATGTCATCTTTCTTCTGCAATAAAGATCTTCATTTATTAAGGTCCAGAAGCTACTTTCACAGAATCTTAAAATGGCCTGGGTTGAAAAGACCTTTAAGATCATTTAGTTCCAACCTCTCTGCTGTGGACAGAGACACCTTCTACTAGACCAGATTGCTCAGAGCTCCATCCAAAGTGGCCTTAAGCATTTCCAGAGATGGGGCACCCACAGCTTCTCTGAGCAACCTGTTCCAGTGCCTCATCACCCTCATGGTAAAGAATATTGTCCAAATATCTAATCTAAATCTATTCTCTTTCAGTTTGAAACTATGCTCCCTTGTCACTACATCTTCTTGTAAAAAGACCTTCTCTACTTTTCTTGTAGGTAAAAGACCTCAGCTATAAGATGGTCAATCCATATTTAAGCATGTCAACAAGAATTTCATTATCAAAGTATTCATGTTTTATTTCACTTTTCAAAAAATTATGCTTAGCACCCCTTATTCAGCATAAGGGGTGAATAAGGGGTGCTAGGCATATTCCCATTCAGCCTAAGATTTTTCAAGCTTTGAAAAGCAACGGGCCCCCAAATTTATGTTGAAAATATAAAAAATCCCATCAAATAAAGAAGACTAAAGAGAAAGCCATGATTTCCAAACTAAGCAGCTCATTTTTTTTTCCTGATGGCAAATATGAGCATCACTTGTTTAAGATCTATATTGAAGATCTACTAATCTGATGAAACTTGCTATAACAGAAGCACTCCAGGATTTTAGTGATGACCCAACAGAAACCAGTCAGTGAAGTCAAGGTAAAGTTCTGAAAATTCTACAAATGTAAAGATTCCCATTGTGCAAAATCTTTCAAAAATAATAATCAGAATACTGAGTCCCTCACTATTCCTCTTCTATGCAGAAGGGTATTTATGTACAGCTCTGCACTCACTATTTGCATGAAAACATACCACAAGGTACTGAAAATACCTTTTAACACTTATATGTGTGTATTGATTCACCACATAAATATGTGATATTTAACACAGTAGCTATAAAAAGCATTTAATTTTTGAAAATCCACCTTTTAAAAGCTCTGCAAGATTTTTGCTTGCTTGCTTGGCTTGATCATTGTCTGGTTGGCTCATTTTATTTTACACATAGTTTTAGACAGTGTTAAAGTTTTTTGGTTTGGTGTTTGGTTTGGTTTTGTCTTTCTTCACCTGATCTATTGTCATGACTGAATAGAATGTACTAATTTAAAGTTTCTTTAATTCTCTTATGTATTTTTATAATATATTGCATTCCATTTTGCAGCTTTGCAATGCATTTTTACTTAATCAGTCAGCTAAAGAAAATTATCAAATACACTTTCAAATATTCCTCCCACAAACCATAGGCACATGCATGCACATTCACCTTCCTGACAACTATATAACTGCTTCTTTATTTTTTCATTTTTCCTTTTTTACACCCCTGCCTTCTAGGACTTCACCACCGTCCTTCAGACTCCTCCATATGTTTTAAGAGAAACTCCATAGGATGTCCCAGTACACAGTTCACTGTCTGAAAGAAAGATCTTAATTGTAAGTTTCAGCTTGCTTCTTTAGAGCCCCAGGCAAGCTCTTTGAAGTGTAGAGTCAGGAGGGAAACTTAGCTCAGGCCTTTTTAGAAAAAACTGCTAACAAGGCACACGTCTAGTTCTGTGAAATGCCTTCCTTCGGAGCGATCTCCTCTGCTACCACCTTCCCTCTACATTGTTGATTCCATATAAATAGCAAGTCTCTGAGGCATGGGTATGATTAATCAATAAGGATCTAGACAGAGGCTATGAATTGAAACTGGATGGCCTGGGAAGAGGCTGGCTATTCTTCAAGACAGAGGGAAAGAAGGCACATTCCAACAAGCCAGGTAAAAGAGGAGAAACTGCCAGGAGGGCCTTCTGGAGTCCTGAGATGAAGAATATTTTTGCCCAAGGATTCCCAGTAGATAATACTGTCAGATATGCCTTCTTGCTGAAAACATACCTTTAAACATACCTCGCAGACTCCCTGGCATTTGTTTCTGAAGGAACTCTGGTCAACAGAGGCTGTTGATGGGAAACATACACACCAGCCTCATAACTACCCAAAGTCAGAAGCTGCAAAAATAGAACCCAGAACCCCAGAAGTGTGGATTTTAACAGCTAAAGCAGCTGAAATAATTCACACCTTCAAAAATATCTATTCAAAAAAACAATATGGACCAAAAGAAATCATAATTATTCAGAGACATTTTCACACAGTGAAGATTTGGCTTCGTGCTTGGCATCTTAATCCTGTATCTTTATGGAAGCTCAAACACTGCACATAGGGATGCAAGAGGCCATACCAGGCCACCTCAGGATCCTTTTTCCTGCCTATCCACAAAATAAGCCAGGCACTTTGTGGAGCTAGACCACTGCTGGGACACAAGTACAGAGCACGGCAGAGCTTGCTGGGCATGTCTTGGACAAGAGTTTTTTGGGACTGCACACCTGGAGCAAAATAAAAACAAATTATTAGTAAACTAATTTTCTATTACACCAGAGATTTTAATGCAACTCTTGCCAATAGGAACTTGCAAGGAAGACAAACAGACAAATTACCTACTGCCCATAAAATTATAGCATCCGCTACTGGCTTCATACATTTTTATAAGTGCATATTCTTTGATCTTTTTGCTACTTTAATGTAAGATTTTCCTCACAGAGGTCAACATTAGAACCTCAAAACTTCAGACCTCACATTGCACTGAAGTGTGGTTTTTAGTGAAATAACTGAGAGACTGGGTAGCAGTTGTTATCTGTGGGCTGGTTTGAGTCTTTCAAAGTCCCAAGTGCAAAGCTGAATGCCACAAACAATACATTGTAGTGCAGTGTATTTATCTGCCAGGGTCTAAAAATGTGTCAGAAATGACAGCAGACTGTTTATAAATATCCATATCTAACCTCTTTCCAAGGTTAGATGAAATTGTAATGGGGAAATAAAAAAAACTGACTACTCACAATTCCTTACAAATATCTACACTGCCTCACAACAAAATATTTTTACTGCTTTAGTTCTAAAATGCACACCAGAAAAAATACATGACTGTTAAATAACTGTCCAGGTCCACAGCACAGATATGCTGTGAAGGGAGCCAAGTGTAATCTTCTTTAGCCTGTGGAAGACTTCACAAAACTCAAAAAAAAAATTGCCTTCCCCTTCAATTCACCACCTAAAAAGCTGAACAGCAAGGGGATACACCAGAGGATTTGACAAAATGCCATTCATGAGACACCTTGTCTGATCCCACACGAATCTAACAGGAGTTTTATCTTTACAGGGCTTACAAGTCAGGGAAATCTTCAGAATAATCCTAGCACATATCCTTCAGGTGCAGCTGTAGTTAGCAGATCATTGTAAAACAAAATAAAAATATGAAGAAATCGGAAACTGAAGATGCAGCAGAATGAGCCAGCATTTCCCAACTCCAGTGGGATAGCCTTGCTTTAACACCTAATTCTTTACGTGGAAGTGGTGCTTTCTCTAGGAACTCTTTGTTGACTGGGCACCTATAATTTCTAAGGAAAAACAAAAAAATAAATCTGGTTACTGTGAATCTTTTATTTCACACACAACCACTCTGATATTTGTTTTCTCTTCCCTTGGAGTCTTACTTTAATGAACGTGCTGCATAACACAGCATGTGTAATAATCTGGTTATTTCTGATCCTCTGCCTCATCTCTCCAAGGGAGCCACAGGTTCATCCACCTTTCCTTTCTCATACAGTTGTTTCTAGAGTCCAGCAGCAGCACACCTACCTCTATTACATTAATATATTGTCATCTGCTTGAACAGAAACCAAATTTCTGCAGTTCATGCATGGTTCAGAGTCCCAAAAGCAGTGCACAGCAGTGTCCAAACCTGCAAACTGGAAAGATTTCCTGGAATTTTGTCCCTGACTATTTTTTCTCAAGTTCTATACATAAGCATACTGACATAAACACATATACAATCAAGGACATACCAGGGTCTCCAGGTAGAGCCATCCCATGTTTTAACATAGCAATGCATCTTGACATTTTTATTCATTTTCTGATTCTTTATAGCATCATTTACTGTATCATTATTATTACAATAATGAGAGTGGGGTTTCAACTGTTCTCTACAAAACCACAGACACATCACCATATGCTGGATGTCTACAGTGCCTAATCTAAGCTGGACATCCCTGTGTGATCAATGCAGCTAGAGAAAGAAGCACCTCCAGAATTACCTCCAGAAACACTCAAATCTTAAGGATGCAAGATTAGATCCTTCCTTAAGGGAAAAAGCTACATCAGGAAAGATATTACTTGATCCCTGGTTAGTAATTTCACCTGTGAAACTGCCCTCATTGGAATCTGACATTGCCACAACACTGAAACAGGCCAAGCAGAGATCAGTGCTCTGTAATGACCATGTCTGCTCGATCATAATATATATTTGTATAACTAAACCAAGCTAAAAATGTATCCACTGATTTATTGTTCTCTGTGAAGTTGGGGTTTAAGACCTGTGACATTTGCCAGGGTGCAGCAGAGGAGTCACGTGCAGGTCAAAATAGAACACCTGAGTCAGAGGAAGAAACACACTCCCCTAGTTTTTATTTTAGGAGCTTTTAAAACTTCACTAGTTATGGTAGTAGCTTATCAAGACCGATTTTCAAAGTTCTGTTTTAAGAGTGAACTTTCAAAAAAAAAAAAATTTAAAAAGTGAGATAAACTTAGAGGACTCAGACATCCTGGATTTAAAATCCATCATCAATTTGTTTCTTCATTGTTTTAATACAGAAACACAAAAATACACAGAATCCAGAGCTTTTCAATCCCAGCTCTAAAGTAACATTTCTGCATTTTTCTCCAGGTCATCTGTAAGAAAGAAATCTCATTTTCCCATCTCTCGTCCCTTTAATTATTCATAATTGCTATGCATAACCCTAGGAGACTTTTCAGTAAAATAAAGTAAAAACTAAATGCTGAAAAAGCATAAAAACTCCATTAAAAAATATTGAATATTGAAACTGTTACCCCCCAATGGTTATTGTTATGAAAAATCGAGTGGTATTTTACAGTTTAACACCCCTCTCTTACAATAATTCTATTAAGATAAGCCATAATTTGGCATTTTCCTACATTTTTAGTGTGGGTCATAATGCTGCTTAAGTGTAGACTGTTGTATTCCTAGCACCCAGCAGAAAAACAAATTAGTTTATAATCACTCCTACAGATCTGTTCTAAATATAGATTTTAGGAGAGCTTTTCTGGCAGGCAAAAATGTCTGATTAGTGGGACCTTTAATTTTTTTTTTCCCATACACCATTATTTAGTATGACAGTTTTAAATGGGAGCTCTTCACAGGATTTATTGCATATCTAGGTTAAAAATGTTCATTAGGCTAATTCATATTTGAAAATAGAAACAAGAATTACAGTTGAGAAATATATTTCCTTCAGCAAAATCATTATGTTTAAAAATACTTACAGGAATTACTGTCAATAGTGTCCTATTGTCTAAACAGACTAGCACTCTTTATTTCAGAAAGATGAAGAAATAATGAGGCTAAAATATTGCCTGTGATGAAATAAATCACATGTGCTGCAAAAATAAGAGTATGATTTTCATAGGCCATTCAGAGTATTTAAATTTAGTTTTGCTCTCAATTTCAGAAAAAATACGAAGCACTTAAGTTCTAAAGACCTTTAATACAAACCAAAGTTGTTTATATCCTATCAGTGTAGGTCTTAGTTCAAACTAATTAAAACACTTTTGTGCTTTGCTGTTTCCAATAACAGCTGACTGTTTCTGAATATTTTTGATACTTCTACAGCTAAGAAACAGCTGGTTTAGAGTACTTTTATAGTCAACAATATGCAGTGATCCTTTCAGTTTGCTTTTTTGAGTTTTTTTTGAAAGAAAATTTAAAATTACATCAGTTTAAAAATTCTTTCTTTTCTCTAGCACTTGGAGAAAAGTACTGAACAATTAACTTTATTACACACTTGTGAAGGAGAATATACCTACCCCCTCCCTCTGGTGGTTATGCTCTTTTCTTCAGTCATGTTCCTCTTTACAAGCCGTATTTCAGAGTAAACCCAGGAAAATCTGATGACTGTGATGTGACAGAAGAAGGGTAGAAAATGAAAATGTGTGTTCTCTCCTTGAATGTCTTTGCAGAAAATGCATCTTGCAATTGGCAGGGCAAAAACTGGAAAGGCATGAAGTCATGAGCTAAGACCACTGAGCCCTGTGTAATGGGAGGGGCTCCTCCTATTTCCCCACTTTTTGTCTGTTTGTGTCTGATCCCATCTTCTTCCCTAACATTAGGCAGAGGGCCTGAGTGCCCTTCACTCCTGCAATCCCCCAGGAGACATCTCCAGGACTGGTGATCATCTAAACTCTACCATGAACAGGAGTGGCCTAAGGAGGATAAAAGGTTAATTTTTTTCTCAGATGTTTCCAGGGCACAACCTCTGCAGAATGCCCTTTGTCTTCTGCAACACCTTTCTAGCATGCAGTATTTTGTTACAATGAAGGAGAAAATATGTACCATTTACTTTTCATAACTGAGATTTTCTGGATTTTCACAGGTTTTTAAAACATAAACACAGACATAGAAAACTGTATTTTAACTCCCCTGAGACAATTTTTAACCAAAACTAGAAGGAAAAAAAGAAATTTAAACAGCTTTCATATGCACAGTGTGCAGCAGTGTAACAAGATGGCACAAAATTACTCTTCCTCCTTCCTTATTTAAACTTTTATCTTCTCTCAGATATAGTAATTTTTGCTCTTAATATCTCTGGCAGATGTTCTGGGGTGAATGAGGCAATTAAGAATCCAAAATTCCCATTTCTTCCAGATGCTTCTTTTCTCAATATTCACTCACTGGATATATATTTACTTTCCACTCTGTGGTATGTAGCAGTTAGCACACCTTCTGGGTTCCATTTCACAAAATTTCCACAGTTAATCTGACACATGCCAATGCATCTTAGATGAAAGTTTAGCACTAGCATTATTTTTTTCTATCAGTAGCATATTTACATAACAGAAGAAAATTGAACAAAGTTTTAAATAAGCTGTTAACTTAAGAAATATCGTCATTTTGTTTTTCACAGGTACAATGCTTTTTGCTATCTGTGTGATTTTTAAAACTTTGTTTTTTCCTCAGTCTTTCAGCTCACTGAAGGAATCTAATGATGGTTTTGGTCTTTTCTACGATCAGTTCTATCCACTGAGATAGAACTACAGGCTGAGGTGCTTCATGCTTTCTCCCCACTCATCAGACACATACATAGCTTTGGGTTCAAAACCTGAACCCAGAGCAATTCTGACCTTCTCAGTAATTCAGACAGCTCTCCTCTCCTATACAGCTTCAGAGCATAGACTCAGCTGAAGCCATTCTAATAACTTGCACCTAAAAATACAATGGCACAATGCACCCAAGATTTGTGTTGATCTTAACAGAGTACTTTTATTGTGTATATCCTTTCTGCAGCTCTGCATTCACCCAAAATAACACACACATTCAGGTTTATACTTTAGTCATTCAAGGGCACTTGATGTTGAAGCCAGATGTATTTTGCAAAAAGGAATTCTGAGTCTACTGCATTTACTTGAGAACAATTTGAGTACAAGAGTTATACAAATCTATGGGGAAAAAAGAACAAGACAGACTTGGCAGCTCCTGCCTCAGCCTCCTCATCATTACAGACAGAATTCTTGCTCAGCCTGGTAAAAGAGAGCTGCACAAGGCAGACTGCTCTTTTATGATTTTCCTGCTTTCTGTCACCTGAACCCCCAAGCCATCCTTCAGTAAGCATGCCATGGTTTGGTGCCCATCTAAGAAGAGAAGTGGGTTTTTCTTGGTCACAGTTAAATGGTACTTGCACACTCCCAAAGGGATGGTCAGAACTTCACTACTATTTGTTTGCAAATTTAACAATTCTTCCAGACTTTCTCTGCATGCACACAAATCTTAAGGGCTGCTGCCAAGAGGATGGGGCCAGGCTGTTCAGTGGTGCCCAGCGACAGGACAAGAGGCAACAAATAGAAACTGAAGCAGGAAATTCAATTTGAATCTGAAGAAAAACTGCTTTCCTGTGAGAGTGTGTGAGAAACTGAAATGTTGTGGTTAATGGCTTAAACACTGTTATGAAGGATTTTTTTGCACGAGGAGACTACACATGATCAAAGTGGCACAACAGATCCAGAGTCTGTTGCAAGAGACAGTGGCAAACTTGTCTCCCCCAGGAGAGTCACCTGGGGGTTCCCACCTTGCCTGAACATGTATTGATCCACTGAACTCTGTTTTAGGGCACCCTCACCACCAAGAAAACCAAAGAGGATCAACAGGACTACATCAGGTACCATAGAATGGTGACATTTTCTACTTAATCTGTCCCTCTGTCACTATTTTTGTCTCCCACCCCTCCCCCGCTTCACCTTTTTCTATTTCTACGTCATATTTACTGTTAAATAAAATCCATACTATTGACTTCAATGTATGATCTCATTTGCACCTTAATTCAGGCAGAAGCATTTCTCTAAAAGTTTTAATTAAATCAGACCGCTGGAACAGGCTGTGCAGAGAGGTTGTGGAGCCTCCTTCTCTGGAGATATTTGAGACCTGCCTGGACACCTTCCTGTGTAAGCTGCTCCAGGTGAACCTAGATGATCTCCAGAGGTCCCTTCCCACATCAACAATTCTCTGATTCTGTGCATTTTTGCTCAACAAGGAGAAACTGAACAAATATAAAATCCAGGTTTAACAGCTAAACCTTTTTTTAAACAACAGAATGACATTTGTAGAATGATACACAGTTATAAATAAATCTGTCACAGACCAGATTTCACTGGCTTCTGAACTGCACAATGAGACTCTACTTGAAAATTAGAAATAAAATAAGACCTTTAGAATTTTATTCAGACATTATGACCCTGATACAGGAGAAGAGCTTTTAGGCAGATGAAGGAACAACATCCAAACCGAGTCCCCCTGCTAAGAGACTTTCCAAAAGTTCCAGAAGCTGTCCAACAGTTTGTAAATTATTTGATATAGAAATTCAGGGAAGAATTCACAGTTACACCTAAAGCTTGAGTTCTCACTTTTTGAAAGGAATGAGCTCTGAAGGCTGTTTCAGTGAATCTAGAAGAGATGCCTAAAACTAGATGTTGTGGAAAATTCCCTGAGTTTTCATTTAGTTTTGAAAATCACCACTATTTTGTGAAACTACCATAAATAAATTATAAGCACTTAAAAAACTAAAATGGTCCACGTAAGGTATTTCAGCAATGATGACCTTGCATTTTCCTCTTTCATCCAAGTCTCTCATACCTCTTACACACATATGTATACATATATACATTGTCTTCTAAAACGATTACAAATTTTACAAATTTGCATTGAGTCTTTTATGGCCGGACTCACAACCTCAAAGGCCTTTTCCCACCTAAAAATTTCTTTCATTCTAGAATTCTATTCTATCTCTCTATTGCAGAGAAAGACTGCCCCAGTGAGCCTTAGCAGTAAATTCCCTCAGCCCCACAGTGAACACAACTCAACTTTTTTGCTCAGAAACTTTATAAACTGCATACCAAAACAAGGAAAGTATTTTTCTATGGATACTTCCCAGAATAGCTGACTGCTTCTGAATGTTTCCTTGGCACCTGTATGACTAAAGAACAGCTGTTCTAAAATGTGACATTGTACAAGCAATTACTAACACTGTTGTTGAGTAAATTCAGTGAAGAGTGTCAAGAGAGAAGAGCACAGTCTTTATACATCAGCAGCAGAAAATTAATACAAATGAAAATCAGATTAACATATGCCCTGAATGCTATAGGAATAATCTCTACACGGCACAAACCAAACAATCTGAGTATGTGACATCCTTTGAGTTGGATTATGGGGTATGCAGCTGGCACCAGCACACGTAAGGGACAGTCATTGCTGATTGTATGGAATGTGTATGGGAAAGTCTAAGGACAGTGCAAAAAACTTAATACTGTCTCTACAATGCATATGTCCCCCATACAGGAAAGCAGATGTTGACGTTGAAGATAGAATTGGTTCTAATCCTGCCATTACAGTAATTTTACACATGTGGTTTGTAGTGTAAGGGACCTTAAAGATTATCTAGTTCCACACACACCCTCTTAAGTGTGCGTGTGGAATGATGATTGACTCATGATATTGACTCATTATATTTGATTTATAAAAATGGTATGATCTTAAAATGTTAAATTATGATAAAATACAATGTAAAGGAAACTGTAAACTAATCAGATTTGCTTTTCAATTATATTCTTTTTGGATAGTTTTAGATATATTTCTTCAAGGAAAAAAGACAGGAAAAAATTAAATTGTCATACTAGTGGAGAAAAATCTCCTTGATTTCTCTACCACAGAAAACTGATTTCAGGGTCTTGGATACAAACTTGTCATGACCATCCAATATATCTCAAGATAATCCAACCATTGGCTCCAAAGCCGTCAGAAGATCTAAACACTGCCTTTTCTATTCATTTCATGTCCAATTCCAAGTCTGGAAACTTCAATCATAAGTACATGCAGGGCTTTCCTGCACATAAGGATTCACATTCTCAAGAGTAACTCAGTACACTTTAGTTACCAGAATCAAGTATTTATATAGAGACAGAAAATGGCATTTCCTCAAAAGTTTTATTTGTGTAAACTCATCTGATATTTACCTTTAAAATTTTGTAACAATTGTCCTGTTTACAGCTCCTATATTACATATCTGTACTGGGAGGATCCTCTTAAAAGACAGCGCAGCCAGTACTCTCAATGAGTAAAATTGTCTTCAGAAAGAGGGAAGGTTCTGGAGACTGGGCACAGGCAACTGCAGCAATGCCATGGCTTGCTGTGGCACAGCATCCTGCTCCATGATGTATGACAGGTGTCTCCAGGTCACTAAACAGTCCTACTCTTCCTTCCTGACCACAGCTGCATCTAACATCTTTATTTAAGACATTCTCTATGACATGATATACATTTAGGCAAATGAAAAATTCAGAATATAACTTTAAGCCCAGAAAATAATGTTTTAAATATGGAAAGGCTAACAGAAATACACATTACTATGTGCTACATTAATTGAGCACTTAAAAAGGTAACACAAAAATAAAAATTCTGATCAACAGATCCAAGAGACTATACTGCGCCACAATTTATTTCATACTATTTTTATGATTTTAGTAAAAACTGTGGCATGCAAATGTAATCACTCTATTTTCCTAGGCATAAGAATAAAGAAATCTAGAAGAATGTATTTCTCAGAACATATAACAACTCTACTGGAGGAATTTGAGACCAAGAATATAAAACTGGGAAAGTGGATCTGATTCCAGTATTAGGAAAAAGTCAACATTTACTCATGATAGGAGCAAGCACAGAAGAATAAGCCTTTTTCAGTCCTATGACCTTACAGTATTTTCTTAACAAAGAAGTATAGGAAAGTTTAATCTTCTGAAACAGAAACTGGCTAAAGTAACATTTAATTGGTAGGACAGTTATCTAAAGGAAGACAGCATTACAATAAATTAAAATATTAAAATGTTTGGAATTTGAAACTGTAGAAATCAACTATATAACTTTTAGAAGAATATAACTTTTTTACAATCATCTTCTTTACTCCACAATATAAAAATCTGAATGTATTTAAGAAAATTAGCCTGGGTACTTACTTATGGCAAGTTAATAAAAATTTGGCATAGGGATTACAAGACCAGGCCCCAAAAAAACCCCTGTCCTTTTCCTTTTCTCAGAAAAACCTCAAGAAGCCATACTACTTGCCAAATATAAACAGAAATATTTTCAAGGGATCACTACAAGGGAAAATGCATGATGCCCCATTGCAATGCTGGAACTTGTCCCTCCATGGCTGCTTCAAGGACAGACAGGATTCACAGCCAGGTGACGGAGGGAATGGGGTAAAAATGAAGGCAGACATTTGCTGTGATGGAGGTGGCACCACAGGGAAAAAATAGGCACAACTCTGCTATTGCAATGACTTCTGCACCCATGTCCTAGTAAACCATCAGAACCACTGGCACCTTAGCAGTAAGAGATTCTTTTTCCCTTTAGATCCTGGCAGAAGGCCAAGGAATGTTATCTCCTGAATTCTAACAGATATGGTATTAACATTTTAGATTGCAGTGGCAGATACTGAGACAAAAGTTTTTGACTGACTGTTCTATTTTATCTTCAAGGAAATGGCAATTTTTGGATTAGGTTCTGATCCTGATGACTGAAACTTTCAAATCAGGCTCAAGCTAGATAAGAACATCTAATATCTTTCTTTCCTACGCCTGCTAAAATAACTATCATCTTCCTTTGTTTCTATATTTAAACATTAATTACACTTAGAATTAGGTTAGTGAAAGCTGCACACAAAGCACTCTCATTTAAAAGAATTTATCTCTGGGCCAAAATTTTACAAGAGATAAGATGGTCCATGTTTGAGACAGCGAATATGACAAAAAAGTCTTTGAATGAAGCAGGACTGACAGAAAAATAATACCTGAGTGGATGTGTCCATGGGATATTTTAACAGACCCTACCCAGCAGTTTCCAGCCTCACCTGGCAGTTCCTAAGGCATCCATACACATTCCTCTTCATGCCTGCAACTTCCCTCATTTAAATATCAGACATTTTATTTTCTAATTCCAGTAGAGAACCTGAGATTATGCAGAACAACTCTTCTGTCCTTTTGACAGGTCCACACAACCAGAAGGTGAATTTATCGGCAGGGTCAGATCCCTCAACAAATGTTACAGAACAGGTACTTCAAAGAAGTGCAAGCTGAGGAAAAAACAGTGCTGCATCTGCTTACCCTTTATATTAGAGCCCCCAGAGAGTGGAAGTGGGAGACCTGAATTTGGTTCCCTCTGTAGCTCACAGTTCAAACCATGTATCTTACGTCCCCAAAGAATGGCATTACCTCCAATCGGGCTCACTCAGCTCACACCAAGGGAAACAAGAGGGAGCATGTGGCTCTCCAGTGGTTACTTAGGCGGAAGAAGAAATGTCTTATATCTGGTTTCTGTACTTTGCACTGAGACTACTTTCTGTTTTTAAATTGAATACAAATGTCCTCTATTTCTGCGTTATGAATGCTGTCTTCTACACACTGTAAAATCCTCAACAGAAAGGACAAATATAAATTCATACCAAACCCTTATAACCTCATGAGGAAGGTATTTCTACAGAAAGTTTGAATACTTCAGAGATCTCCTATGAAACCATTAGGGCTATTCTCTACTATTACCTAGACAAAGTCTCAAAAACATTAGGAATGCAGTTTCTTACTTCTCATAGTCATACCCATTCCCAAGCTCCAGGCAGGTGTGGCACAGGGAACGTCACAACACTGCTGCCAGCAGTGTTCCTGCCTCAGCAAGGCGGCTGAGAAAGGCAGACCCACTCAAGAAGGGTGACCTAACCACCAGCTTTAGGGGCTCCTTCATTCAGCTGGATTTTGGAACAGCTCCTCCTCTGCAAGGAGAAACCAAAATTCACTATCTCCGTGTGAATAGAAGGACATTCCCTCAGACTTCTAAACTGGTGCAAATTCACAGAAAAGTAGGCGCAGCAATTCTGCATCTTGTAAAATAGTTTTGTTTATCCATATAATAGGCATCAGATGAATAAGTTCAGCTTCTGAGTGACTTTTTTTAAATGAAAATAAATTATCATGATTTTTCATGATAAGTTGAAAAATATTCAATTACTTATCTACCTAGAGTGTTTTCTAGTTCTGTAACAAATTTCTTCTGGTATGTAAGCATTCATCATTAGCCATATTTTTAAGTTAGTTCTTATTTTTCCAGGATTTAAAACTAATGTCAAACTTATTGTTTTGCATTTTGAGAAATATTAAACTTTACTTAGATTCAAAAGCACTCTTCATTTAATTAGAATATTTTATTGCATTATTGATTTAAAAAACCCTTAGTGATCAAAAAGTTCATAGATGTATGTATTTTGAAAGAGTTTTTAATTTTAGGGTAGAAATTTTGTGCCACAGTAGTCTCTTCTCTAGAAAGGAGTGCTTGTAAGGGGGTATCAGTACATTTTTTCTCAAATGGACCAGTTCAACACTTGACACCTGAAACATCGGCTGTGATACAATAGTTATCAAATCAATTCATGCTCCCTATGACAGAAATAGCATAAAGTCAGTGATGCTGAACTGATGCCTGCCTGCCATATCTGCCAGCAAACACTGTATGTTTGTACAGGTTTGTTTGTTTACCAAGGGCTAGCAATGTGTAGGAGGATCAGGATTAGTCTTTATCAGTTTTTCAACTCATACACTTGACAACATCCTTTTGGAGATTGATATGCCTCTCTCCTCATATGTAGCTACTGCAGCACAAATGCTTCTGGTACTGCAAGCTGATTCTCGGGTGCACCTGCTTGGGTAAGGCACCCGTCACCATGGTATCAGGTTCCACAGCAAAATGAAAAAAAAAGCAAAGGTACTGGGTTTTTTTACACAAGACAGGATAAATGGAATATAAGCATGTGCACAGCCAGGAATCATGCTGAAGAACTTGTAATCCTGTGTGCAGCAAAAAAAAAAAAAAAAAAAAAAAAAAATTAGAGCAAGATTTGTGTTGTTTTAAACACTGTTTAACATTCTTGGCTCTTGGACTTACTGTCCAGAATGATGAAACTCCAGCCATCAGTCAAGATAATGGGAGCAGAAGTCTCTTCAAACCAGACTTCTCAAGAGAAAGAGGGGTGGATTTGGCACCCACACACATCACACTGAAAAGATGTAATCTGAAATCCCAGCTTGTAACCCTGTTGCTCAATTGGTCCTCAGAGCCTTGTTTCCCATGCCCTGCCTTGGCCTCTATTTTTCTTGCTGCTGACTTGGGAGTTTTCATTTGTGCCATATCCCAGAAATAAGCACAACAAGCCTACTCATAGCCTGTCAGAATCATCTGTTTATATTCCTCCTGAAGTCTGCCTGGAGAGCAGAATGCTCATTAAACAATTTTTCACACACTGATGATCTTTTTCTTCTTGTACTTTTTCTTTTCTTTAACAATAGCTTTCTGAAAAAGAGATGGGTTTGAAAGTTAGAGCGACTAGTGAATAAGATGAGTAAGTCAATAGGAAAATAAAGATTTTTTTTAAAATGCAGATTATTGATTTTTGGAATTGTAGGGGCTCCTTCAAAGTCATTAAGGGTTTGTCATGTCAATATGTTAGTAAGGACTTCTATAAATGAAGATTAATGATGCTAGGGATAATTAGTGCTGAAAAAACTCTCATGTTTCTCAGTATTTGGAAACTCCATGCAAAGGTGAACAGCATCAAGTTCTCCTTCAATGTACCTTACCTCCACTTTTGCCATGAGAGCAGGGGTAAGATTTTCTATGACACAATGGGAATTCAAACTCCCAGTACCTTTGGAAATCGATGGTAACTGAGCTGCATAACTCTGAGTTTTGTTTTTTTTTTTTTTTAAATCCCCAGTATAGTGAGTGCAGCTGATTTACTAAATCCACAAGCCAAAATATTTCTAAATATTTTTTCTTTCCAAAAGAAATTGAACAGGTAAAGTAGCTGCTTTTCCAAATTAAATACTCAAGTCATGCTCCTCATTATTTTTTCCTACAAAACTTCATATATTTTGTTAAAGGTGTGAAAAGATACACATTAAAGAAAAATAAGCTTTTCGTTAGCTTGCAGGGATATAAAGAAGACCTTACAGCTAATAACCTCATTTTTAAGGGGGCCCATGCACTTTTTTATCTAAAAAATTTAAATTAAAAATTCCTTAAGATATCTCTGCTCTAAGGCTGAGGTTTAAACAACAAACACTGTCCAGATAATCAATGTATAGTTCTGCTGCAGTTTCCCTCGCACAGCTAAGCTACAATTAGTGGTGGATTTTTTTTTCTCAATTATGAAGCACAAAATCCCAAAATAGTCTTTATGCTTATAATTTGTTTCTATGAAATACATGGTGATAGGTTTTACTCATCAGTTTGCCAAAAAGTACAGCAAGCATACTTTGGCAAAGTTTGAATCGCACAGAAGCAAACACAGCTTGACCAGCCCTTGCACATGGAATCAAAATGGTCTGGATATTGGCTTTTTGGATGTTTAAAGAGAAATAATCAAAGCAAAAGGATTCTGAATGCAGGCTAGGATATCTTGGCTCTTTTCCAATAGACAACTAAACCGGGAAGCCACAGCAGAAATCTGTGCTCTGGTTTGGAGGGGGAGCAAGGCTGAGGAAAGGATATCAGCACAGTTCTTCTCTGGCATGACACCCACCTGGTGGCCTGCTGGGCCACATCAGATTCTGCAGTTTTGTCTGCAGTTAAATTGCAACTTGTATAAGACTTTGCATAAGTGTCTCTGCATGCTGAAGTCCTCAGTCAGAAGGTCATTTTGAAGCAAGGCATCTTCACACAACAGAAAAATATCTAGCAGCTTGATATATATAAATACCTGCTCATAAAATCCTGTCATCAGAGTGAACATTGTAAAATGTACATGGAACCAGAGAAATCAACTAACTGAGGGGTTTTTTAATCCTTCCTCTGGGTTTAACTCCTTAGCTTGTGTCAATGTTCGTGTCCCACCCTTGCTTCATCCAGGTTGTTAAAGCTTATTCTGATCTTGTATAAACAGCCAACAGACACTATATGATGGTGAGAAATGGAGTTCAAAATCCTGTTGTATTGCAGATCACATTTGAAGTCCTATTAGTCTATAAGAAGGCATTTGTTTGTGAATCTATAGAGTTGGTTTCTTGTGTTAGGGTTAACAGAAACACACATGGAAAAAAAAACCTTTTTACAAAATTAAATAATCCATCACTGCTTGTGCTGGTATGTAATCACACATACTAAAGGCTGGGATGACCAAAAGGAAACAAATCTCACATTGTCACAAAAAGTTCCTGCTCAGGTTTAAGGAGGAAAGCATAGAAACCCGACAATACTGCAACGTGGCAGTCTTTTTTTGATGATGAAACAATCTCATTTAATACACAGTATCCATGAAGTTAATCTTGGTAGAAAACTTCACACAGAAACATCATATAAGCTACTAAAAAATGTTTCTTTCTAGGGTTCATTCCAGGAATTCATTTCCATCATATATATCTGCTGATAACTATTTTTATGAGACAAAATCTACTCAATATTTTTTTTATTTTATTACCCTTTTTTAGCATGTAGTGAAATGCTAATGCACTGATTAGTGAAGCAGTAACAGGGGAAATATGCATGAGGAGGAAAGGTTGCATAGACCAGACCCTTCTGAATTTGTTGGTGGAGGCCACAGACACAACAGTATGATAGAACAGAACAGAATTCTTACCTTTATGATGATTTGCCCCAGATGCTAATTTCCCCCACAGTGTTACAACAAATATTATTATTAGCAGTTTTCCTTTTGTTGCTTTCTGTAAGTATCTCTTATTCATCCTGAAAACAAAAATACACAAAATTAAATATTTATCGTAAGATTTCTTAAAAAGACATATTTTTTCTTAATTTAAGGACAATTGACTAAGTTTTTATAAGTTTCTAGATCACAATCTTAAAGCCTTAAATTCTGCTGAGCTCTTAATGAGGTACATAAAGTAACAACATAACCTCCCACCCTGGTCTGACAGCACTCCTCCACCCTAGTCAGTACCAGGAGAATTCAGCATCATCATAACTTCTCCCAGGGCACAAACAGTGTTCACAAGCACAGCAGACCCCAAAGCTGGCGAGAAGGATGAACCCATGCATCTCTGAGCAGGTTCTGATGACCTGAGCAGTTGCCCTGCTGTGCCTGCAGCCAGTCATGGTTGTGCAGTTGTCTCCCATCTAACTTTTGGGATTGCAGTTCTTTTTGGATTGTGCCCACAAGTCCTAAGGCAATAACAGATCTGAATAGACCTTCAGTTCATGTCTCAATCCTCCTGCAGGGAAATCCTGTTAGGAAGACTTGAGGGGTTTGGAAACATGAAGTAGAGCAGGGCAGATTCACTACCCTCTCCCTCACTACCTTTGGGTAATGAAAATATCTGATTTACTGCACCAAGGGAAATTGCACACAGCTCCCCTCATCTTTTCAGTGATGTTTTCACTGTGACAGCAAGCCACCAGAGTGGTTCAAGCACAAGATAGCACATGACTTATTTCCTAGTAACATCCTGCAAAGACAAAGTACCCCTCCACCTGCTGAAAAGACAAGCTCAGGCATGTAGGCTCTAGTGCTTAAGGATTACAGCTGTGCAGAGAGTGGCAAGAGGTACAGTAATGAGCCCTTCTCTCACTTCTCCCTGTGGAAGAGCCCTAGGGAGCTGGCTATGAAACAGCTCTACACAATGGTCATGTTTCTGTTGATAGGTCAATAGAACAACGATAACTATTTCAAACCATTTATACTAGAAAAGTTGAAAATTTGATCACTTGAACAAAATTGCTGCTGTATTGTAATGCCTGGAGCTAGATTGTTTTTATGAGCAGAAAAAAAAATGCATTACTTCATTGTGGTTGCACATTTGTTTCCTACTGTATTCATAAGAAACCCAAAGGAATTCAAGTGCATCTCTTCTCCTCTGCTTGTGTACAGTGCTATCTTGGGCAACCACAACTCTGAAATGCAGACTGCTTTAATATAGATTTAACCAGTAATATGTTGAATGTCCTAAATCATTTTCCATTCTTCAAAACAATTCCTCCCCTTTCAGCAAATTTCTTTCCAGTACAATACCACATGCTGATAAGGCAACACACACCCCAGAACTCCCCTTATGACTTCCAGACTTGAAACCAGACCACTTCCCCCAGAACTGCCAATCTTGCTCTCCAGGAAATTGATGAACAGGCTGTCTGTAAGAAAACAAGACTGAAACTAACAACCCACTGAAGAGTGCACCAAACCCTTTTAAACATGAATTCAGAGCAAACAGCACTCAGCATTCTTTTACAGAGCTCACACATTTATTATGTGCTTCCCAGAGGTTTAGATACCACGTTTATCAAGCAAAAGGAGAGAGGACTAAGCAAGTGCTGTAGCCAGATTGGTGCATGTGCCCTGGAAAGCCTGGCTGATTAATAATCGCAGCAGAGATCACAGTGTGCTATGAACCACTCTAAGGTCTGCCTTCTTGCACTGATTCCAGTGCCTTTGGAGTGTAAACTGCATATTCATCATCAGCTCCAGGTTTATGAAGCACTCAAAGCTAAAGGGAAATACATTATTTGTCACTGTAAATAAGAACAAAAAAAATGAGACTAGAATGTACGTTCAGCATATGCTCTTTCACAGCTATCTCTGTGAAAAGAATATGAATTAACTCTTTCACTCTAGATTCTCATACAGCACCTGTTATGCTGCTGGTGCCAAGTCATCTCTCATTAAAATCAAATCTTTCTTCCTCACCTACATAACATTGCTCAAAACCCAGTGGGACTTGCACCATTAAAGCAAGGTTGAATCTAATACAGTTTCTTCCTGTATTCTGCTGATGCCAGATTCCCTCGCTGTGCTGTGAGACTGGCAGCAAATGCACATCAGAAAATGCAAATGCCTCAGGAAAAAAGAGTAGTGGCAGGGGAAAGAGAGAAAACCAACCCCTCTGCCTGAGAAAAGCAGCCCTCGGGATGCATGGCAGAGTGAAGATGCAGAGAGAAGATGCAAACCCTGCACACAGCTGAGCACACCAAAAAGGAGTATGGTAACACTGAGTGAAACTGTTTTCTGCAAAGTCAGGGAAGGGTTTCAGCTTTGACACAGAAAATCTGGGCTCATTGCCATTGCTAGGTTTCCCAATCATGAGAAAAAACTATTCATCACTTTCTGCACCACAAGCCTATTACATTTTTCTGCACTAGTTATTAGTGGTATTCACCTTTAGAAGGACTAAAATCTGAACTGTGTCTAATAATAGTCTCATAATAAACATAATTAACAGAAAAATCAGCGCAAGGAGCAGTTTGGGACTAATAGTCCAGAGGCCACCAGAAGAAAAACAGAAAAAACCATGATCAGTTAAAGCATTCATAACATACAGCTGTTCAAACAGGAAAAGCTGGGTGATGTTAACCTTCAAAGTAATTATGCTATACAACTGTAGACCCAGACCTGTGATTGTGTGCATTGACACTCCCAGTGGTCAGTCCAAGGACAGGCAAGAGCCTGTACGAGCACAAACAAGATGTGAAGCTCTCTGCTATGAGAAGAGCTGCTACACACAAGGACCACATTGTAGCAACACAGCCCTAGAAACAAAAAATGAAGGGTTTGTAGTTCAAGAAGCTGAGGTTGGGATGGTTGCATGTTATTGACAAGGTGAGTCAGGAGCTAGAAAAGGAGAGGACAGAGAGGCCATGAGATATGCTCAGTATCTCACTGCATGCATTACCACCTGGGCTCTGAAAGCCTGATGCTGGTTATTTTGTTATGGATTTGCAAAACAGCCCATGATAGGGCACTGAGAAGACACTGGGACTAGGTAGCATTTGACCTCAGCTCTGAAATAACTATTAGCCTCTAGCAACCCTGATCTGTGTCGGGTAAGTGCATCCAGAAAATAAAATTGAGCCCATTTCAGTACTGTTATTACACTAACAAAACTGGCTGGGATAAGTAGGACAAATAAGCTCTAAAATGATGCCTGCTTTTACTAGAGGTGATGCAGAGCTCCACAGACAAACTAGAGATATTAACCGGAATAGTTTTCTTTTTGAGACGTTTATTCTTTTATTTACTTTCTTTTCTTCAGAACCTCTCCCTCAGTGTGATACATCCAGCCTTCAATAATGCCACATAAGCCAAAGCTGATCAAAACAGACAATAGCCATGCTATAGGAAACACCTACATGTGAAAATCAATTTTACACATGAGCTTTATGTGAAACAAAGAATTTCCTTCAGTTTCTAACCTAACATATTGGAAATAAACCCAAGGAATTCTCTACACTTTCACACAAAAGAGGACATGAAAGTCTGCCGTGCTTGAGTTCATTTTTCAATGTGCTTTGAAGCAAGAAAAAAGAAAGATAGCTCCTTTTGTGGTTCAGAAACACATTCAAAATATAACAAAAAGATGTCACCCACATAATTCAAACAGGCAGTGGCTGAGTGTGAGATGGCTCTGTTGTGCCCGGCCCTTCACTGACACCACAACACAAGGATTCCTTCATAGGATTTGTTCCTTTTGCTCCCTAAGATTTCTTTTGCCTGAAGCACACTCCATGAGACCAACACCGGTCTGGTATCATGAACTCAAGCATAGACTGTTTTAGTGATTAGTGACAAAAAAACTGCAGGACTTTTTTTTCACAGGGAGAAACCATATCTGAGGCTGCGGAGGAGTTTCACAAGCTGCCACATCAGCAGAAATCCCTCCCTCTGCCCTCTGTGGCTCAACAACAGCAAACTGTGAATACACTCCAGTGTTGCACAGCTCTCCTTGTCACTGCTCCACCTTGCTGTCAGCCCACTTTCAACAGCAGATGGGGTCCAACTATTCAGCTGCACTGAAAATGCCATGCACAGATGTGTATTTTCAATGTAGCATCCACAGCCTTTTGTGTCTCTACTTTCTTCCTTCTTTGTTTCTGGACTTGACATCAGCCACCTTGCCAACGGTTCAAATTAAAGGAGAATCAGGTGGGAATTACCTTTTATCGTATGACCAGTGCTAAACTGCCTTGCTTTCTGATTTTAGGTGAAGTAAAAACTCATGCTATCATTGTTGTTGAGGAGTAAAAACTGAAAGGAAAATACAGCTTTTATTCTTCCTTTAAAAGCTTATACACAAATAAAATTTTCATGTTCCCTATGAGTAATGGCATTCTTCTCTATTGCTCCTTGTTTTTCTTTTCTTTACATAAAACAGATTCTCTGAAGTTGTTCAAAATTCATTCATTCCTGCTTTACATACGTGGGAAGTTTCACTGTCAGTAAGGTCCATTTGCCTTTTGCAAATACACAGACCCTGTGAATGCAAGTGTTCAGAAAGAGATATATAAACCTATTTCTCTACTGAATCCTGACTAAATGCCTAAGAGACAAAAATCTGATAGAAAATTAGTCCCCCATCCTCTTAGCTTTTATGACAAATATTTTATTTGCTACTTCAGAAAAAGCCAAAATGAGTAGTAGAAATCCCTTGAGACCTAAAGTCTCTTGTACAGAAATAACGCAGCCATTTAAATTATCTTTTCTACTGGGTTGAGTTGTACATTATTTATTAGTTGTGTTTGTTGCTACATCCTACACAATGCAGGTATTTGCAGTTTTATTCAGCCTTTCCAGTGCAGACTAATGCAGATTTAAAAATGCCCCCCTGGTGAATAAGGTCACTTTGTAAAAATAACACCAATGTGACCCCTGTGCATTTGCATATATATAAATTCCCTCTATGACATTCCTGTCATGTTTGCTCAGGGAAGAAGTAATTTGCCACTTTCATTACTTCAGGTACAAGGTAGCTTGTGAAAATCAATCTTCCTTCTGCTTCATACAACACAGCCTGTAACAGACACAAAGTGCACTCTGATTCCAAAAGGAAGCTGGGGATAGACACGGACACGTTCTCACAAGCTAATTTCTTTGATCCAGGTGGGCAATGAAAGAAAGGGAATAGGCATTTAGCCTAGCAATGCACACTAGGGTCTCACAGGAGATGTGGGAAATCCCTGCACACAAAGCAAAAGGGGTGGGTTTGTTGGGTTTTTTCTAAAAAAAGTTGTTTAACAGTGTGGATATTTTAATAGCCAGAATAAGTTGTCATAGAGAGCTTAGTCTCACTACTAAGAAATGTTCAGGAATAGTTAAAGCACTGGGCAGATGGATACACCAGTCTTGTCACTCTTACTCTGTTAAGTGTAGCAGTGGAAGCAGACTGAAGATTTTGAGGCTTTAATGCCATAGAGAGATCTTTTGAAAGGCTACTGTGCTAAAACTTGGGACTCTTAGGCAAATTAAATCTTGACAAAAGTCCTTTAGCATATGATTGATATGCATGCTCATATTTTTCTTTTTTTTAAATCAGTGTAACTTAAGCACAAACATAAATTTAAGCACATGCAGAAATGTATGTGCTCAACATGAGTTCTTGGAAACAGTTTAGCAAGTGAGCTTTTATAAGAGACAGTTTCAAGAAAAGAAAATAACTCAAATATCTGAAAAATAAAAAGTTATGGAATATATGAAAACATGCAATAAACAAAAAAAAATTCTTCATTGCATACTTCAATTAGTTTCCCAGCAGAGAAAAACTGTAGACAGATGCACATACAGGTAATTACATTTGCCAACAGTCTCATAGCACTTGGATGAGAAATTTACATATATATTATTGTTTCCAAAATCTGATAAGCATGAATGCTCAGATTGCCAGGGGTATAAAATGCTTTAGGCACCTAGCTGCATTCCATCTCCCAGCTAGAAACACTGAGAGATGATGGAAAGAACTTATTTCTTCCAAAAGCTTATGAATGGTTGTGATAATAGTCTTCCCTCTAAACTGCTATCAATGTTAATGTCCCCTGTTTCCAGATTAACCCCAGTTCTCTGTACACACAGTTGATAGTAATTTTCATCTTCATTAATTTTCCAATACAACACCTAATTGAAAGCAATAAAGAAAGCAAAGACATTATAAAAGAAATACACAGCCCTTCTAGCCAGCTTCAACTCAAACAGTACAGATGTATTTAATTGACTAAATTTCTTTCTTGGTCATTTCAGGAGAATCAGCAAAAGCATGTTCACTTGGTGAACGTTAATGCTGACACATTACTCATTATGGAGAAAGAAAACCCCATTAATTTTTGGGAGGTTAGGTTCTATACTTCTAAGTATTTATGAAAATATAAAACTTGAAGTAATAATCTAGCATTAAACCTACACCTTCCATTCATTGACTTTCTAAGTACTAGCATAAAGCATTATGGAATATTTAAATATCCAAGGTATTAAAATATCTTTAAGCTTCTCAATGATGTCCAACAGCTTTGTGAAATAATCTCTGACCATGAAGTGCTCAGTATTAAAGGGTACTTAGGCTCCAGTTCTCATCATTTTCTCTGATATTATCATGCCACTTTAAACTATTTCTCTCCCAGTTTCTATGCTTAAGGGAGCTTTAAGTTGCAGGAGGTACGAGCTATTCACTTAATCATCAAGGCAGCAGTATTTGCTTATATCTTACATGTGATCCTCCTGCAGATGGTTATTTAAATTTTCTTTATTCATATCTCACTAACCAATCAAAAGCTAAACTGTGAAAAAAAAAAGATAACTGTGCAATGAGCTTTGAACAAAATGTCTCACTAAGATCTGAATCACTAGGTGTACTGTGATTTCATAAAGGCCACTGCAATGGCAGAGATAAGCCTGCAAATCTAAGGCAATGAAAGCATCAAATATTAGTGAGAATGGGAACTGAAGTGACCACATTTAAAAGCAAGGACAAAAATGATCTGGGCAAGTGTAAGCCTATTAGTCTGACCTCTTCAGTTTGCAAGAGCTTTGAAAGCTTTGAAGAAAAAGATAAATTAAAGACAGGGAAGTAAATAGAACATAGGATAAAATGAAGCAATGTTACCAAAGGTAGCTCATGCCAGACTAACTTGACAGCTCTTTTTGATAACTCATTTTCCAGACAAAGAAATGAGGTAGATATAATTTGTCTGGTTTTAGATGAAGCATTTTCTACAGTGCCACTACAGAACTTCTACATTAAGCAGAAGATGCTGTGGATTACAAGAACTGAAAGGTGGATTGAATCCAGGTGCAGTACCAGCATGTAGTACTGAAAGGGCATATCAGGGATTAATAGCATTTGTGCTACAAGTTGGGAACTTGTCATCTGAAACAACATGTGTAAAACCAATTTGTTTCTTTAAGCTGATCATCAAGAGCACATCATTAGTAATATGACACAAGATGGCTGTGAAAAAGGCAAATCCCATAAATTATTAAATTATATATTTCTAATAAAGACACAGAAGGATAAGTATGAAGTTTCTTAAACTATCATTCAGAATTATCAATGCAATTCTGGCCAGTCATCTTTATGAAAGTGAGACTGAACCCACAAAAAATACGTGGGCAGTCTTCCAGTCAGAGGAATAAAGTCTCTACCACAGGAGGAGTTTTAAAGAGCTTGGCTTGTGAAGCAAAGGGAAGGCTGAAGGGAAACAGAGAAATCAAAAGAAAATAAACGCATTGCAGGCAAAAAAACATGTCCATAAGAAGTGCATCAGATGGTATCTTGCCAGCAGGCAGGATCAGGAGACTGAGCTCAGTGATTCCGGGGTCTTGTCTCTAAATCAATACCATGATTCCTTTCTTGTACTCTAGTACAGGAACACAAGAACTAAGTTTTTTCATGTAGAAAACTATAAGCAAGTTCTTTGCAAGTTCATTAGAGATTTCTTCCATGTCATTTCATTTTCTTCAGAAAAACTCCTAAAGTAACAGAATTTCACAGTAAAAAAAACTGTGAGTGTTCTCACTAATTTCCTGAACCCACACTGTGCTCCACTCAAAAAACTAATCATTCAGATGAAGATTTTATTAGGACAAATATTCCTTTTTATTGTTTTAACATCTTCAAGGCATAATTGCCATCTCGGTGTCATAACATTCAAGGTGACCCAAAAAGTCACAGTACTATACAGGTGAATTATTCAGTACCAAAACTGCTTTTTTACTAACTTCAGTGAGTAAAGTCAAACTGTTGAGCATAAGTAAGTATTCCATAATTAAGGCTCCTTCACTTTATTTAAAACTCACTCTCTTTTCTATCACTTATATTTTAAATTTAAAATCTTTGTTGTATTTTCATTGTGTTTTTTAACAATGATAATGTGGAAATGTAAAACTGGCAAACATAACAATTGTTGACACATGAAGAAGTCTTGTTTCCCGCAAGAGCAGAAACAAAGAAAATGTAGAAAATATGTAGAAAATGTAGAGATGTAGAAGCTAAAAATTATGTACTTTCAAGTGCAAATATTTTTAGATAACAGAAGAAACTATAGATATTAGAAGTACTTTGAAAGTTTGGATACAGGAAGTTAAAAATCTCTGTTGTCATTAGATCTGTTTAAAGTGACTACTGTCTTAAACATAATATCTTTCAATCAATAGTGGAGGACTGATTCTGGGATTCTTACATGGATATGAGTATGGATGAAGGCCATCATTATATTACACAATCTTGTCAGACCTCAAATTTTTATGTTCAGATTCTATTGCACGAATATCCAGCTGAAAGTTTTTTGGTTTTTTTCTGAAGAACTCTTCTGGCAAATAACACTATGAGAGACCTCTGCAGATGAACAGGGAAGCAGGACTCCGACTAAGTTCTACCCTGCTATTTTCATGGCAATTACATCTGTCAATAGGCACAGTAGCACTTCTGACAAATAATTGTAGGTCTGAGCCTAATCTATGTTTTATACCTGACTCCTACACATTTTGGGGCACACTTGAAAGTAAGGGTTCAAGTGTAAATAAAAATGACAAGTTGCTCAAATCACAGAAAAATATGAAGCTTGCTTGTGCAATGACCAAAAATAGTTCTAACAGTTGACATAACACACAAAGCAGACAGGAGAATTGTCAACTGGGAGTAAACCTAGTTGAAACACAGCTGGAATATGTTCCTCCACTCTTTTAATGTCAAGTCCTAACCCATGCTCATTTGTCACAGCCACCACAGGCACAACCTTGAGCGAAAAAAACTGAGATCAGAGTTAGACCAGACTTTTCCAAAATATGGATCTGGTACACAATGCAAATCTCTGTTTCTGAGGATATGCATAGAAAAAGACTTTTTTCACTCTGAGAGATGCTAAAGGAAGGCATCCAGGCTGCACAAACAAGCTTCAGCCACCAGCTGGGAAGTAGAACATGAAGTCCAGCGGGTAATCAGATACAGTGTCTTGTTCTCAGCAGAGGTATGCCCACATAGAATAAAATATGAATTTTCTACTCATACAAATGAAAAATGGTGCTTTTTTCTCTCTGCGCAAGGCTTTATCAAATATTAGTGGGGTTTTGGCCCTGGCACTTTGTCTAACCTGTTGCATAGACTATAATAATAAATGCTGTCTTTAGAATCACCCTATATGCTAGACAATTTTGACTCTCGGTCTCTACTTCCTTGTCAATATTCTAAAACAATAAGATTTTATTAATACCAGCTCATACTGAAAACAGAAAATTCAGGGTATCCTTATGACAGCTTGCTAGGAATTAATTCAAGCTAGGTCATTGCTTACTGATAGCTGAAGCATCGAAATGGCACCCAGTTTTCCTTGAAAAATAAAATCTATTTCCCACCCCCTTTTCAAACATCCCCTTCTGAAGGGTAACAGCAGCTATGTAAGAGTCATATGGACCTTCAACCCTAATTTTCATCCAAGTCAGTCTACCTCAAAAAATAATGCACTCTCTTTGACATGTACCATGCCTGCCTTGCAATGGCATTTTAATATGGCTAGGAGCTCATTAAGTAGCCAGTCATAACCAGAACCTCTTAAAAGTTCTATACCCAGCTTCCTGCTGCATGATATGTAGTTTGAGACTTGTAGGTAGTGTACAACAGGAGAATTAATGACAAAACCAATCAATAAATAGCATTTTGTTCCTCTAGTTCCTTGGACTCTTACAAGGTGCACTTATATCTGCATTTCAATTTGGAGCTGGACTTTGATTTTCAAACAATTTTTTAAATTTCCTCCATTTGCTATGGTCTATATCATATCATGGAATGATTCTGGAATGTTTCACAGCAAATTAATCCCTTTTAGATGAAAATTAAGCAAAAAATGAGCCCAAGAGTGAATCTAATGCATTCCTACAGTTTAGGGGTGTTCCCTTCAGGACACAAGGGCTTGTCAAAAAAAACCTCCTCCACTAAATGAATATAATGTGGACATCATGCCCTCAGCAACAACAGTTTGGATCTACAAAATCACTTCTGCAGGGATAAACTGTTTGCTAATGTAGATGCAACCCTATAATCTCATGAGGAAGGAGATAATTATTATAATTATTTTATACTTGTACGAGATGCCCTTTAGGTTGTGATTAATCTGAAAAGCCCTTTCAGATCCTCAGAAAACCTCAATGGCATGTTGAAAGGGACCTGTCACTCAGGAGGCCCTCAGACAAGTTCTGATCTGCATTTTAGGGCCATTATTCCTACTGTGACACCATAGCATAGGGAAAAGACAGCTTGTGTACCAAAGTCAGGGAACAGTTACCTGCAGTACATCCCCCTAACTTAGAGCATAGAATACAGAATAAATTACTTCAAATTACCCAGTGAATTGTTCCCTTTTGTGAAACAGCAAAACCCTTATCTTTTAATGCTATTAACAACAAGAGCCTTTCTGTCTTTTTTTTTCTCAGGGAGTATTACCTAATCTACAAGCAACTCTACTGTTAAGAAAAGCACAGCTCATTGTAAACCTGCCAAACTGGATGCTTTACTGGCTCCATACCTGCCATTTTCAGCCATCAGAATATTGACAGTTTCTCCCTGAGTCTGATAGCCAAGCTACCAATAGCAACATTGCTGAGCAGGCTGACCCTTTTAGGTGAATGACATACAGAAAAGGACATGCTAAAATGGAAAGCCTCAGAAATTACTGACTGGCAATGGGACAGACACTGGCCAGCAACGACTTGCCCCACTCACCACCTACATCTTCCAGCCCAGAGGGAAGGCACTGGCTTCATGGTGCCCTGGCAGACAGGACCTGAGTAAAGAATTGAGCCTAGAACACTTCAGATGACTTTATCAATAAAATGTAAAGGTCATTATTCATAATTAGATCAAAATCCTTTTATTCCAGCCTAGCAATGTGAAATGTCCTTGAATTAGAAATTTATAAGAGTGAACTAAATTTCAATAAAGATGATTTTTCTTCCTAATGCAGACTTGGCTCAGAAAATACTCAGATATTACCATATTTACAGTGGGTTTAAATGTTTCTAACAAATTCTGCATTTGCATTCTTATGCATGCTTAGTGGAACAACAGAAAACTGTTCACTTTTATTTGCATATTTTTATTAAAGAGAGCTCTGTCATTATACTTTCATAACAATTACATTAGCAGCACCAGTATTAGAGACAAGGATATGCAGAATTTCATGCAACTTGTTCCTAAACAAGAGGTTATAGTCAGTGTTTGTAGTATTCATGATTAAAGAGAGGGTTGGTTTTTTCCTTTTCATTCTTCATTTTATAATAATTAATTGGAACTGCATAGGAACTCAACCAAATAATGTCTAATTTGCTACCAGTAATGATCTAAATTTGGTAACATACAAGTGCAGTACAGTCAACTAGGATCCTTTTAGTGCTGTCTTAGAAAGGCATTTTATGTGAGTCCATTAATAAGAGAGCATTACTCTCTAAATGTGCAAGACCAGAAAAGGGTCTTTAGGTAAAAAATAGAATTAGCTAGTATGACATAGGAATGGCCATAAATGAAAGACATCAGAAAATTACCAAAACTTCTAAAGATAAATGGTGAGATAGGTTTAGAATGCCATTTCAATGAAATGATGACTGAATTTTAATAAGGGAATGTTATATTTTGCAAGAGCACACTTATAATACCATTCATATATTACTTACTAAGAAAAAATGGTATAATAATATTTCCATATCATTTCAGTCACAAATATAGCTACTGCAGTGCCATCACCATTAAAGGAAATGATTATGAGTTTGCCACACTTGCAGGAGACTATATGTACAATACTGAGATCAGCAGTTCATAATATATTCTTTTAATTTTGGAAAATCACCACAGCTTTCAAAATTTAAAGAGAAACAAAATATAATCTAAGCCAAAGTGTATTTCCTTCTGCATCAACTAATTTTATTTCATTTTAACAGCTATCTGCCTCTCTCTTCCCAAAAATCCTTGCCAGTTAAAGGTGAAAACCCTTCTTACAGCACTGACTCAAGAAAGGACATTCTCTGGTTTTATGTTGCTCCTTGGATAATTTGCAGTTGCAGCTGCCAACAGAGAGCCTCCATTCCAGTTGCACAGTGAAGGAAGCACAGTTTCCCTGGTGTTTCTCTGGAGTCTTTGATATTTAGTGGTTCTCTGAAAGCTCCCAAAGTCCAGTAATTAGACAAGAACTTCAGTTCTTGTCTAATCCTTTGCAGTTTCACAGAAAATGGGGTTTCTAAAGGCAATGAAACAAAAGGATGTTTTCAAGTGTTAAAACCTTAAGAACTTGAAAAAGATGAACCTAAATTTCCAGACAATCAGATTTGGCAAGTACTGCCAAATTTTTGGTTTGGAAATAATCAGTGGAGTCGCATATTTATTTTAGGCTTCTTTTTCCAAATTATCTACAGATGCTGTATGGAAATTTATTCTGTATAGCTATATTAAGTATAATAATTTCACTTATATTGCTATTGTTCATGTTTCATTAATAGAAATGCTGAACCAGGAATATAAACAATTTGCATAAAATAAGTCACAAATTCTGGAAAGGGGAATTTTCCCATAATTTCCTTATGTAAGCTTTGAAATTTCAGAGATAAATGAAATTGAAATTTCAAGGTCAAGGTGTGTTAGTGGTTTAAAAAATGCTGCCTAAATCATAAAAATTACTTACCACAGAAATGCATATATTTACAAAAAGCTACTAAGGTAAATGGAACTGAAAGTCTGATCCTTCTGTTTTGGATTTTTCTCTGGTTCTTATAATAGTTAATAGTATGTGCTATTCCTCTTGTACTGGTATCACAGCAATGCACATTTGGGCTTCACCAGCTAACCCAAATGCTGCTAAATCTCCTGTGAATGGCAGGAACAAGGATGAATTCACATCTCAGAAATAAATCTGGAAACAAAAAGTGCCATGAATGTGTAAAGATATTGTCTTCAGGGATTTCCAGTGGGTGACTTTCTCCTGTATGTCCAGTCTAATACATATTATGTGATGGTGGCAATGCATGTTTCTTCAATAGAAAAAGGAGGACTAAACTCCAGTTGGAAGAAAACGTCTAGAGGACACTTCTCTGCACACTGAGAGCAGTGTCCTGTTCCAATCCTGTGTTCCCATTGTATTTCACCTAAGATAGCCCAGGGCTGATGAACCTGAACCGTATGCTATGACCTCAAAGTTTAGCAGTCATCTCAAACTATTTGTCATCTCATTAACTGCAAGATGTGCAAAGTATTTACATGAACAAACAATGGAATGAAGTGGGAAAGCAATTCTCCGATATGTATTGTTCCCATAAATATAAACCACTATGTATTTCCAGTGCACTGTCAGCCAGATTAAGCTCATCAAATACCAATTCTTTGCTCAGCTATAATGAAAATCTTTTACGTGAGGTAAAAGATAAATGGGACATTTGTCATGATGGCTGTAATTCAGAAATACTCATCTACAGGCAGTATAAGGAAAATAAAGTTAGTCTTTGAGCCTCCCCAATTTTTCTATTGTGGCCTGCTCTGCATAGTATTAGATTTGTCAAATACTAATTAAAAATGAAAATGCTATGTTTTATTATTGCCTTAGTGATGCCAGTCGCTATACTAGAATTAATAATTTGAAAAGCAGGGATGGATGAGATGAAACTCACTCAATGGAGTCTTTTACTTATCCAGCAAGAGTATATTAAACAGCTGCAATTTCCTCTTTTCACACAGTTACGACATCTATCTCCTCCTGGTAGGACCAGCATCACTTGCACACTTATGCCAGATACTGAAGTGTGTTTGTTTGAGAGCATTTTGTTCGCTCTAGTCTTATGTCATGCAGAGTTCTCCACTTATATTATTGTCCATAGAATACTCCAGGGCACTGGTTCTGGAAACTGAACACCCAAATGAGATTTAGAAACAAGTCTATTCTTTGACATATTTTCCAGAATACCAGAAGTCCTGACATACCCTTAAAAGATAGTCTGTGTTTGTTAGCTTGCTTTATTACTGGAAAGAGCAGAAATGATATTTCACCCAGAAAAAGCTGTGATTTCCTTATTTCAAAAACTGGAACAGTAGTCGACTATGTTCTCATGCTGGTCTTAATCTCTCTAGCATTAGATAACTGCTAAAATTTCTGCATTTTTTGCTGTCCTCAAAAAATAATTTTAAAAAATCTAAAAACAAAAGCCAGAAAAATAATCTGAATATAAGACCCCATAATATACACACTTATATGCTTTACAGCTTTTTAAACCCTTTAAATAAGAACTTTGCTTTTCTAATCAGAATTTAACTCCTGTTGTTTTAAAATTAATCACTAAAAGTGTATTCCAATTGAGAGAGTTTGATGAGTATCAAGAGTTTTGATTAACCTGGTAGCCAGATGGTGACTCTTGCTCTGAGGTTTGGTGTTACTTAGCTGGATTTTAGCTTTTGTTCTTAATAGGTATGGCAAATATTGTATCCTGCCACTACTATATTTTAGCATATTTAATTGCCAAGTTCACAAGAAACCAGCCCACTGCTTTTCCCAAACAGATGGTAGAAGTTGATTTTAACACTGTAGTGAGACTTGTTTTCCAAAATGCTTGCATAGCTTTATGAAGTCTAATTGCTGTTTGGTATGCACGTGGAATATCAGCTCATGAGCGCGTACGCGGTTAGAGGCCAAGTATGCAAGGTGTTGAGCTCTCTAGTCTAGAACTCTGCACTGGGAAAAGCTTTTGTATTTACAACTCAGCACATGCTCCATTTGCTGTGGAGCTGGGGCTACACCTACATTTCCTGGGAGACACAAGATCTTAATTAACACTGGTGTCCATTCTGGACATTATTTACCCATTCATTATATATCTACTCTTTTATTAGTTTTGAATGTGGGCAATTTACAGCTGTACGAGTCAAATAGGCATATAATAAAAACTAATTTTTAAATGAATTCTACTTTAACTTCCAAGCTAAATCTGTGGGTGCTGCAAAATCAAAAGTGATCTAGAACAATGGTATAAAATTAAAGAGTTTACATGAACTCTTCTTGGCAAATAATAAGTATGAAAAGCAACAGTAGGTAATGTGAGTCAGAAATGTATGTCCTAATATCTGCCAGCAGCCTTTGAAGTTCAAATCTGGATCTGAACCCAAAGCCCATGCCTCACCAATCATTAAGAACTGTAATATTTGAGAATAACTTGTGTGCAAATAAGAAAAAAAATGAAAGTAAAAAGCAGTAAAACCACCTCTTGACATCCCCCACAAAGCACAGGAATACAGCTAGGGACACCTGAGTTGGGGCAGCCTGTCCACCCCGATGTGACCTCAGAGCTCTGTCCCTCAGCAAGGGGTGCTCGTGTCCCCCCCCAGTCAAGGCAGCCCTTGGCAGCCCCAGCCCAAGAACCGCTCTCTGCTGGAAAACAATTGCCAGAAGCAAAGAGCACTCCAACAGCCTCCTAAAACTCCCCTTACCTCAAAGGACCAGGCCCATATATTTTATAAGAGAAAGTATTAAATACAATTGTTTCACATAAGTACAGTCCTATTATTCACTCTGAAGCCACATGTAAATGGCCACAGCTTTCACACTGTGCTCAGCACAGCACTAACTCCAGCAGCAAATGTTCAGAAAAATAAACAAGAACTACAACAAATAGTGTCCAACTAACACGAAATCCTACCAACAAGTGAACCATCAAATTAGCAGGTCGCTGATATTAATTGGAATCTTTGAATACTGCAAAATATTATTCATTTGAAAGTCTGATTCCTTACATTGTTACACAAAGACTAGGATAGAATAAATATAATGGATTAATGAATAATATGAGAGAATGAATAGTATGCATTATGCTGTGGGAAGATAATGATGTGGCATTAAATAGATCAGCTATTATGCTTCCTAGATTTCAATAATGTAGTTAAGGAAGAGCAAATAGGGCAAAAAGAAGGAGTGAAAGAAATGTAATGTTGTTATTAAAAATGTGTGCCTAAGGACCTTATGTGTATATTCCCTCACAATTTAATCTGATTAACAAAATGTAATAATTTTCAGCTCAGTACTACTTATGGGAAAAAAAACAAGTTTTCATCTTATATAAGATTTTGTATAAAATACTTCTCAGCTTAAGATAGCTAACTTGTTAGGTATTAGAGATCCTGCATAATTTTACGACACAAAGTAGGGCTTATCACACATTTCACATCTAGACTGTAATGTAAAAAATTAGGTCCAGTCATTGCTGGGTTTGACTGACTGGAACTAAACATGGTGGGAATAAAACACGCATTCTTTTCCAAATGCAAGAAGAAAGGATGTTCTCATTAAAATGATTTGCTGATATGACTTAAAACAATTTATTTAATCTTCACCTTTTTTATGTAAATATCCTTCAACTGAGAATTTAAAAAGTATAATTTAAAATAGATTTTGTAAGTATAATGAGATGCTCTGTCAGATGGGAAGACAAATTAAAAGTGCAATTCACACTGTTATAGCAGCACTGCCACCACAGAGCTACTAATCTTTTGCACAATGCTCACAGTGGAATGTACTCCAGTCTCTGTGGGGCACGTGATTATAGACTCGCAGGGAGACTGGGATTTAAATTATTCATCAATGCGGATTTCCTTTTGCAGAAAAATTAGTGTGCCACATAAATAGCAAAACTGTTAATTCTTGGCCTTTTGCAAATTAACTGCCTGGTAACAGCATCTGCTATTATGGGCTAGCTTCCCTTGCAGTTACAATAGCAATATTCTCGCAAATTGAAAGCTGTATACAAAATAATGTAGAATATCCTCACAGCCAATTATATGTCCAGAATGCATTAGGTCCTTTAAGTGCAAACAGCCGTGCATAAGACTGTCAAAGACACGATGACTGCCAGAATATGGCCACAACCTCTGTGTCCAGAGAACATCACAGCTATGGCATGCCTTTACATATGAACATCCAGAGGGAATAGGATATCAAAATAATTTGCCTGAAAAAGACTTGCAGTTTTCAAGACTGACAGGTTTGGATTTCCAGTGAAGCGATATGTACTTCCATCCATCTATTAACCACAAGGACAGTATAAGCCCATTATCTACAAAGTCAAACTTCATCAACATATTGTATTTCTTAAACTTCCACAAAGTGGTACCTGCTCCATTTGGGCAGCAGAGTTTGACAACATTTGTGATATGTCAGATCCATCAGCATTTCAGTGGAGCAATACCAGAAGTTGGTTTCTTCTACATTTGAGGAAACTGTCATAAAACTTTCAACCTATGAGATAGAATTAAATAATTTATTCCTAACAGCTTCACTGAAAGGATTCATTGGGCACAAAGATAAGCAGATGACTAAAGTCTGGCCATTATTAAAAAAAAAAGGCAGAACAAATTAGTGAACAGAATGTCTTGTCTCCTTTCTTCATGCCTAGAGTGGTACTTTGGACTTGTGGCTCAAAAATTGTAAAAACCTAGAAGTTATAAAAAATGAAAGGTTTCACAGAAAAACACTTTTGACAGTTACTTCAAAAAAAGCAAATATCCTTGATTTTAATACATCATTTAATTCACTGCTTGAGCCTTAGAAATGAAACAGTCAAAAGTAAGAATTAGTATCAAAAAGGAAAGTACCAAACTCAGCAAAATCTGCGTGAAATGGCAACATTAAAATTACAGGAAAGAAGTAATCAAAGAGACTACATAAATAATTAAGTGCAAAGAAATGCATACAGGTATATACTGGTCCAAAATACACCATCTCCAATTAAAAATGTGAAATGTTTACCTTTGAAGCCTGAAAAATAAACAAATATAAAACTTCTGCCTAGACTTCAGTTACACAGAAATCAAAGCTGTCCAGAATGAGACACAACATGGAAATTCGTCCATTATGTCAGATTTCAGTTTACAGTTCCGAGAACTCATATGACAATATTTTGTCTTACAGGACAAATTGCATTCTCATTTTAGTATAGTTCTTTAGGTACCACAGTAACCCCACAGTGGAACTTTAATGCATGTGGACCAGTCCTAGGCCAGGCCAGTAAATCCAAACATTTCAGTTAGTCCTGACCATTCTCGCCCAAAAGGTCAAAACCACTACATAAAAAAACTTTGGGAACACAATTCAGTGCCCCCAGAAATGCAGTTATATCTCATCAGCCTCCTCTCCTGCCATCTGAAGGGCACTCAGAGAACATGCAGACCAGCCAGGACTCTTGTCTTTTTCCCATGGCTGTCAATGGAGGCAACCTGGCACACAGTACTGCATTTCCCACAATAATAATCCAAATACAAATGCTTGCAGTTCAAGGAGATCTGTCTACAGCAGCTGAAAACATAATTTGGGACACAAACCAGACACTTCTAGGGGAAAACTTTGCTGAATTACACGTTGCTTTTCTTAAATGCTTTTTAATTTTTGCAAATATATTCAGGGTAATGAAGAGGGATGTATTTTTCTCTGTAAGAACATAGTTGATCTTAATCCCTAAACTAGTAAATATTACTGATTCTTCTGTGACAAAATCCATGAGGAGTAAATTGCCACCACCAGTAAGTTCTAGAGACTGAGACACTCCACCCAGGAATATACTCCTGAACCTAATCCAATTGGAAAAATGCACTGTAATACTCTTCCCAGTTTTTAGTTCAGATAACACTGCAATTTAGAAAAACATCAGGTTTCATTATCTAGAAGAGGCTTATTCGTTACCATGAACAATTCTGGTTTTTTCAAGAACAGTATTCAATTAATTCACCTTCCCTCTCACTCTGTGACAGAAGCAAAGCAAAATAGCACCCTCATGGAAATCAGTCCTGGTTCCTAGTTATTTATGACAGTTTGTAGCAATGACAGATGCAGATGCTGTTGTTATATCAGTTAGGTTTCAGATGTTAAGCATCTTTTTTCACCAATGTGTAGGAATTGAAAAACTTATTCTGAAATTATTATCAGGAAAAAACAATCCACAGAATCATAGAATGGTTTGGTTTGGAAGGAATCCCCTGCCCTGGACATAGACACCTTCTATACATCAGTTTGCTCCAAGCCCCATCCAACCTGACCTTGAACACTTATAGGGGCAGTAAAAGCACTTCTCTGGACAACGTGTTCCATAGTCTCATCACCTTCAGAGTAAAGAATTTCTTCCTAATATCCAATCTAAGCCTATTCTCTGCCAGTTTAAAGCCATTCCTCCTTGTTCAATCTCTATACGTCCGCATAAAAAAAAGTGCACAGGACAAAAAGGGTAATTCTAAATAATATTCAGGGAAGTCTTTTTCACATAATCTTCCTTACAAAATTCCTATTCAGATTATTCTAACTATCTGCACATAGATACATACAGCATATTTGTCTTCTAATGGACAGAACACCACATAGTGGTGATGACCTGAAGCATTTCTCCTGCAAATTTAGATATCCTCCCAGGAGAGCTCCAGAATGCCAATGCTTTGGACACGTGTAAGGATAAAAGAAGTAAATCCTTTCATTTAAATACAATCGGTTTTAAACATAATCTTTCCCTTTTAAATGCCATTTATTTCCAAATATGTATTTCAGTCTTCATTCCTCTAATTAAAAAGTAACATAGTGAAAGCCTAGCACTGCTGAAGAAGCACTCAGGAAAAGATAATTACCTTTCCTACTGTCTTACTGATATAAGTGAAACTAAAAATCCCAGTACTTGTGATACACCTGGAGCAGCCAGCCCAAATACAGCTCCATGCCACTGCAGCTGGATTGCTTCTGTTACTCCAGTTAGCTCATTTACCAGGAGATTAAGTACCTCAGCATTGCACAAAGAAGACTGAAGGCCAAGTCCCTTGGTAACTTTAAAGAATGTCCAAGCACAGAGGAAATTCCTTGTAGATAAAGTACAGCCTATAAACTTTTCAATTTTTCTATTCCATTCCTTTCCTCAAAGGGAGAAGAGGGCTGAGCCTGGATAATAACATTGTCCTTTCAGCATAATTACCCAGCTTTGTCACTGCTTCACACATAATTAAGTATTAATATTACCCTATAAGTAAACAATACATACATGATATCTCTGCAATGGGCAAGAAAGCATTGCCTTGTACACACACTGTTCACTGGAGTAAAATTGCAAATTGCATGCTGAATCAGGAGCCATACTATACTGTCAGATATTTTTTATTAAAATGAATTTGTTCATTCTTCAGAACAATGAACCATTAAAAAATAATTTGCACAAGGCTAGAAGTATTCATTATTGCAAGGATTCCTATACAGTGAACAGTGTGTCTAAATACATGAATTGTCACATAAAAGAAGAAACTGGACATAAGACTGCCGTTAGGAAACATCATTACATGTGTGTCCATACTGTAAAGCTGCCTCTGTGATGCCTTAACCCCAGTCAGCAGCTCAGCACCACCCAGGTCACTCTCTCCCTCCAGAAAGACGGATAAGAGAATCTAAAAGGGAGAAAACTCATGGGCCGAGATAAAAGAAGTTTAATAGGTAAAGGAAAAGCCATGCACTCAAGCAAATCAAAACAAGGAACAAACTCCAGTATTCCCTTGGTCTGGCAGGTGCTCAGCCATATTCAGGCAAGCAGAGCTCCATCACATAATGGTGACTTAGGAAGACAAATGCCTTCACTCTGAATGTCCCCCCTTGCTCTTTCTTTCCCCCAGCTTTTACTGTTGAACACAATACTGGTCTGCATTACCCCTCTGGTCAGTTGGGGTCAGCTGTCCGTGCCCCGTGCCAGCTTCCTGTGTATCCCCAGCCATCCCACTGACAGGGCAGCAGGAGAGGCCCAAAGCCTTGATGCTGTGACAGTGCTGTTCAGCAGCACCTGAAACATGCCTGTTCCCAGCACAAAGAAAAAAACATTTCCAAGGAATAGGGGCACTATATCAGATGTTCTTTGCCTAAGTGCTGATGACTGCATGGGGAAGGATGCAAAAGGCTGTTTAGAATGAGGTCTTCCATGTTCATTTGCAAACTTTGAGACAAGTCAACTTTAGAACTGCTCGGTCTGACCTCTGTTCTATATTTACAAAATCACCAACCCAGGACAGAGTTCAAACAGCATGACTCCTCATACAGCAGTCAGCAATGTATGGACTTATGGGTCTTATGCTGTACAAAGACCATGGCAATAATACCTATGAATGCCTTATCTTCCATAATTTGGTTTCATCACTTTCAGAAACTCTCTCTGTGTTTGCCTTTCAAAATATCCTATAGTGATAAATTTTAGAATTTACTATTCAGTTGTAGGAAAAAGCACTTCCATTTATTTGTCTTACACTGCTGAAGATGCTGCTCCTCATAGTGCAACCAGAAAGAATGAGAATTATGATTTTGTACATTTTTTCATATTTCATCACAGCAGTCTTTTTTCAAAGGAAAGAGTCCTAGATTATACTGTCTTTTCTAATAGCACAGGTGCTCCCTGCCTCTGGTTCATATCTGGTTAAATTCCCTGTACCCTTCCTAGTTCTTCTATACCTTTCTGTGAGAGAATGAGTTAATCTGGCATGTAGTATTCAAAAAACTCTGCAGCATGGAATTGTATTAGTTTAATGAAGTTCTTTACCTTTACATTTTAAACACTCACTTCTCCTTTTCAGTCTTTACCATTGAAGTGACATTCTGTATTAAATATATGCTGTGATTCTAATATTGCCAAATGATAATAACAATGGAAATTTTGAGGTCATTATTCTGTATGTGCAGTTAAGGCCATTTCCTCTGCATGCATCACTTGGTATTTATTGACATTGAGTTTCATTTGCCATTTTATTACCCAGTAACCCAGTATTGTTCCATCAGAATCTCATCACAGACTGTTTTAAATACTAGGCATTACTTTGTTTTGTCTGCAAACTTTGTTGCTATAATGCTCATCTCATTTTCTGAATAATTTATGAGTCTGTGATATTCTAATTTATGGACATGTTGAACAGCCCAGGCTCAGCACAGAGTTCTGCAGGATTTTTTTATAACTACACTCCATTATAAGAACAAACCACTGATTTCTATCTAGCAGTCTTTTAATAAGATGGCAATATGGGTCTTTTTTACAGGAATTTGATATTATCCTTTTCACAGTTCTAACTAGATTATATCATCTGCATCATCTTCAGCCAACATTTACCGACACATTCAAAGAACTCTAGATTTTTGGTTCATGACATCCTTCTAGTTTCCAAACCATATTAGTGCTTACTGCATCTACCTATCTATGCATCCACCAATTTTACTCTTTATAATAATGTCTATCCTAATTATTTAATGCAAACTTCAAACTTACTGGTATGTAATTCTCATCCTGAGAATCCCCATTTTAAACACTAGTATCATATTTTCCACCTCCTACTCATTCAAAATTGTAGGTTGCTTATTACTATTAGCAGGCCACCAACTTTATGCTTAAATTCCTTAGAACATTTGGATGAAAACTATCAGATAATGTTGAACTGTTACTATTAATTTTATTGAACTATTAGAAAATGTCTTTTATTGACACATTAATTTGAGAAAGTCCCTCAGATATATCATCCATAAACAATTACTTTGAAGAAGGTATTTTCCTAGCCTTTTCTGCATAATACATAAAGGCACACAACTAATCAGATTTTCATCAGAATGGCCTTGTTATACAATAAAGAATGGCTTTGATTATCTCCCTATTTTCAGCATTTTCTTGCAAATTTCCCATTTCTGTTGGGGGAATGAGGGGAGGTGTCTTTTAATTGTAGGTTTCCCTTAGCAAGTTGTCCCTCAAAACAGTTTTGTCTCATTTCATGGCAATTTTACATTTGAGCTGCCAAGTTTACATTTATTTCCTCCTTTGAATGCTAGTCTGTGAGTTCTAACAGTTTCTGTCTGATTCCTATTTAACATGATTTCAGTATTTTAAAAGTATTGTACAATTAGCCCTTAAATTTACAGTTTATTTAAATGTATCAAATTTACCCGCAAGCATTTTTATCCATGTTGCTGCTTCCTTCAATTAGTTTCTTTAAGCTTCATCTTTCTCACAAACCACTTTTTTAGTGTTAAAAGGTACACTGGAGCTTTTTAGGTTTCTTTTGTACAACATATTTTCAGGCAATGGAAATATCTGAAAATTTGTGTTTTCTGCTTTAGTCTCTGATTATCCATCTGGGGAAGCTTCATTTACTATCTTTTTCAGTAAAGGAATTACAGATATCTATGTGAAATTTTAAAATAGAAACTTGACAACAAGCAATGGAAAGGACACTTTTCATCCAGTATTTGTTGAGACTGTGGAATTCATTGTCAGATTTAGGCTGGGTGTTCAACAAAACAGTATAATAAATATTTCCCTACTTAGGCATGCCATGGCAACCTCCATAAAAATCTGTGATTTATTTTAACAGATACCATATAAAATTAATACTGCTTCTAATCTCCATTGTGTCTTACTGCGTCATTTCTATTTACTTTCCACTCTACCAATGCATGTCTCGCTCATTATCTTCTCTCCATATTATTCCAGAGATGCCTTTTATACCAATAAAATTTAAAGCTAGCCATGTTCATTTCTAAATTTGGGGTTTAGACTTAAAATGCTGAGATGGAGCTGGACATGGAAGACACACAGGGAGTTATGTGGAATACCGCTGATCAAGTTAAGTGCAGAATTACTTAACAGTTACTCCAAAAGCGAGAAACAAACATTAACTAGGAAAATGTGTTTATTTACAAGATACTATGTCATACTAATTTCATGTGTGGATCTTCTCATTGTAAAACAAGAAAGATTTATTGTAAAACAGTTTATTTCCAAAATTGCGTGTATATATATATAACATAATCAGAAGACTCTACTGCAAACAACTTTTCAAAAATCTCTCACCAACTAAATTGTTAATTTTCCTAAGTCTTATTCAGTTACAGTCGGTCTTACTTTTCTCTAAAAATTTATACAAAATAAACACAATGTTGTTCATGTCATATGACTCTCTACCATCACTAAAATAGACTGCTGTGTGCTTTCAAAAAATTGTCTGACTTCTCTTCCCAAGTCAAATTCTACAATATTTTATTTTTAATCTTCCAATTGAATGGAAATCTCAAATGCAAATTGCAATGATAAGTGTGAAGTGGCCAAACCAAAACTAATGATATAAAACAGTGAAATGGAAGGCAAATAAAGTGGAAGGGCAGATGTGGCACTTTGGGATGGGGCTGAGGGGAGGACTTGGTAGTGCTGGGTTGTGACGGTGTTCACAGGGGTCCCAGGATGAGGGAAGAGATGAGAATGTTGACTCTATGTTTCAGAAGGCTTGATTTTATGATACATATTATATTAAAATAGACTAAAAAAATAGAAGGATTTCATCAGAAGGCTGGCTAAGAACAGAAAAAGAATGATAACAAAGGCTTGTGTCTGACCGAGACAGTCTGGACAGCTGGACTGTGATTGGCCATTAATTAAAAACAACCACATGAGACCAGTCACAGATCCACCTGTTGCATTCCACAGCAGCAGATAATCACTGTTTACATTTTGTTCCTGAGGCCTCTCAGCTTTTTAGGAGGAAAAAGCCTAAGGAAAGGATTTTTCAGAAAATATCATGGCTACACTGGGTTAGTGTTAGACTTGGTGATCCTAGATGTCTTTTCCAACCTAAACAATCTATCATTTCAAACCATCTTCCAGAAGTTGAGTAAAATATAAAATTATATATGCATTTCCCTGGCTTTCAGTTCCTAGTATGTGATATTACCATGTCATATTTCTGCAGACATGTAAGACAGACAGACAGAAAGACCTAGAACCTTTCTTCAGTCCTAAAATTCTAGTCTACTATTACTTAACAAGTGAACATGAAATCACAAGAAAATATTTCACCTTCTTTCTCTCCATAGGAAAAAGGTAGAAAAAAAGGAGAAGCAGGATGTCAGACCAAACATTTGCATAACTCAACATCCTGTCCTTGGCCATAGGGAATAATGACACCTAAGGAATGATATCAAATAAAGCACATAGTGGCAATGCCATTATAAACTCTGCTTTGCCCATAGAATACTCCAAGACAGAGCTGGTCAAAGCCTCTTTTTCAGGTTGAAGAACAGAAAATCAGTCTTCATTTAAGGAAGCCATTTCACACCTTTCAAGAGTCACATACTCTTTTTCTTGTCTAATTCTACTATATATGCTATATGGTTTTCAGGACTAGAACCCCAGAAGTGTGCCAGTTCTCAAGGATGAAGACAGGCCAGAGATTTGTACAATGCCATAATGATGTTGCCTGCTTTGTTCTCTATACCTTCCCAATACTTCTTTCCATTTTATTTGCAATTTTTGTGCACTAAGCTGACTTTATCATAGAACAATGTATCATAATTCCAAGGTTTCTACCTTGAGTGGAAATAATCATTCAGAGCCCATCATTAGGAATGCAAAGTTAGCTTTTCTTTGCAATGTGCGTCACTATCAACACTGAATTTCACCTGGCACTTTCTCATACCAACCCCTTGTATTTTGAAATCTTTTGCAAATCTCACCAGTTACTTTTCATTTTTACTTCACTGAAAAGACTAGTAGCAGCACACTTTGTCACCTCCCTACTCACCTCCTTTTCTAGATCATTTATGAACATCTTGAACATCTAGGTAGGCATAGCAGTTTCTTATCAACTCCACCAATCTTTTCCTACTAAAAAAAAAATTATGATAATTTTTCTTAACATGTAACTATTTATTAGTCTAAGAGAAGAACTTTCCTCATGTCTCATGGCAGCTTTATTTGTCACTAGCTCTGATGAACAATCTTCTTAGAAACTTCCCTTCAGAGTACAAGTGAAAAATAATTTGCAAATATTTTCTGTTATTTTGATGAAAACAGATTTATTAATTTATAATTTTCTGACTTTTGACCAAATTAGTTTTCAAAAAAAAACATATCTTGTTAATTAAATATGTTTTTAATAATTTTCGTTTCTGCTTTTTTTTTGTTTGCCACCACAGAATGATTTTCTGTTACAGTTCTGTGCATTGTGGAGCAACAGTCTTCATTTGGCAAGGAACTTAACTTTATATAAGTGGGTCTATTCAATTAAGAGCTTCAAAAAAAGTACTTTATAAGAATGACTCTTTTATAAATCAGGACAATCAGTGAAGTAATTAAAACCAAAATATGAGGTTTGCTTATACGGAAGTGGGTGGAAGTTCTGCCTGCTTTCAATTTCTACACACTGAAATAATTATTTTTTTATATCATTTTCATATCATATCATTATCATATCATATCATTATCATTTTTTTATAAGTTATTTACTGGTGAGATGTTAGATCATAGTTCAGAAGGCCTTTTAAACTTTACCAAAAGAAAAATATACGTTGTGGTCAAATCCCTGGACATGTAGAAGTACCAATTTAAGACCAAAGAATGCAAAACAGCTTACAAGCTTTACCTTTAGCTAAGTTAGCTAAGTTCTAAAACCAGCAGTGTTTATGGCACTGGCCTCTACAACAAGAACAATATCAGGATTTTTTCCCCAGGATACTGCTGCAAGCTACAGTTTACTGAAGAAAGTGCCAAGCCAGCAGAGAGCTGCAGGATTCCAATACCAACTGGAATCAAAAAAATCAAAAGGTATCACTGAGAAAGCGAGGCACCTTCACTGCATGAGAGTCCAAGAAAATGGTGGACATGTAAAAGGATGATATATTCATAGAACACAGAAGCTCTGAAAAAGAGACACAGACAGCAGTTATTCTCCTCTGGACTCCTAACATGATAACTCTGGCTCTTCATGCATGGTGGATGTTGCTAGAAGTCAAGCCTGGCAAACTTTAAATATACCTATTATCTGCTAAAAATGGCAATTTTGCTATACAGGAAATCTGTCATTAACTATTATTGGCTTATGGGTCACTTAGCTGCTGAAAACACAAAATTTATAGGTCTCTCTTCCCTGTCCCAAAACGTCACGTGTACTTCTTGTGTTAGATATTTAGGATGTTGTCAGGGTGCTAGCAGTCAGTTTCCAAATTAATTATCCATAATGAGATTATCATCTTCTTCAATCCCCACCCAAAAGACTATTTACTATCTATCTTAACATTTCCAATTCTCAAAGCAGTGATACTCAATTTTTTCTTCATGTTTGAAATGAGCTGAAGTAAACCTTAACAATAGATAAATTGTTTGTGAAATGCCAGAAATCTGCCTAAAGAAATCTGTTCAGTAACCTGCTAAAACAGTCCAAAGCACAGGTTAATATTAGTCTCTATGACTTATCTTCAGGGTGTTCTATGCTGATTTGACTTTAATTCAGTGTAATTTTTATATGAGTATGCTGGCACAATATTAACATGGATACCACAACACTAAAAAATTATATCAAGAGATTTAGCTGAAGTTTCTTTGACCATTATTCTTCTAGAGTTTTTAAAAATTATTTTTTCTGTTTTGTAGTAGTCAGATGATTTCTACATCTTGTGCTTTTATATTAACCACCTCAAAATTGCCAAGCAGATATCAAACATGGATGATCTGTGAGTGTTATACTTCTTTGTGCTCTTACTTTTTAGATGAGCTGCTGAAAAAGGCTGGAGATTGTAGTGCTGCATTTCATTAACAAGGTATCAATATTATTTGCAAAACAAGATGCAGAGATTTCTCTGTTTCAGCCACTGAAGCACCAGAAAAGAAAGATAAATTGGAAGTACAACTTCATATCTCTGCTTGGTCACAGCCTTCATAATCCTAATCAATAAACAAATTGAGCTCAGTCAGCTTGCTCTCTTGCCCTCTTCATGATGAGGCAAATACCCCACTTCAGCGCTTCCTACAAGACTGCTCCTTCACAGGAAGATAAATTCAGAAGTTTTAGCAATAGAAATTATTCCGTAGTGCTCCAACCACTACAGGGCAAACTAACCCTGTCACTCAGTCCAGAACAGATGGTCTTTCCAACTAAAAAGGGAATCTGGAAGAACAGTTCTGTTTAAAAGCATCAACATCCAAGCTTCCTTTTGCTTTCCTACGGTCGCGCCTTCTTTGCTGCGTTCAGACCACAGGAGCTACACATTGTCCAAAATATAAACCAAACCCTTCAGACCAGCAATTACCTTGACTGTTCCATTTCCTCAATATAAAAATGAAACATGCACCTCAGGGTACTTTTGTTCAGAAAGAAATGGTAGTAACTCACATGAGCTACATCCAAAATTATGTAGACAGTGGAGACTGTACACTCAAAAAAAAAAAAAAAAAAAAAAAAAAGGAAATATTTTTTATGACATGGAACAGAACATTTTCCTTTCTGTTTCTCTTTTTTCCCACAAGTACTGCAGCAAAGTTAGCCAGAACTCCCAGTATCTGGCCAATTTTAGAAAAGAAAGAGGAAAATAAGGAATGAAAATAGGAGAACTCCTCAAATACCCAGATAAGCAAGGCTAGACTACACTGAAGCACAGAGAGGCAAGCATGGGGGGACAGGGTCTCAGGGATGATGAAGCAAAAACAGGTAATGCAGCAAGGAAAATTCAGAAGGTTTACTATGAATTGAAGGAAACTGTATGATTATATTTCAGTGTTGTGCTTTGTCCCAGTACTGCCTTCAGATGCTGCACTGCTGAAAGCAGGGAACTTTCCAAAATGTACTCAGTAACCTGTGCAGACCCCTCCAAGCACATGCCTCAGCATAAGCAACACCTCAACTTAAATGGGTTTTGGACATTCCGTTTCTCCAGGGGCAGTCAAGCATGGAGCATATGACATCACCTTGCTGTTAGCTGAAAGTCTTCAGCCCTGTAAATTCAATTCTGTCTCTGTGTCCAACTGCTAATTTCAAAATGTCAGTAGATATTTGTTTTTTAAGTTGTAATTCTTGTCACATTTTTTTCTTCCTATTCTAAGGCAGTACATTTTCATAGGTTTCTAAGGCAAAAAAAAAGTATTTTTATTTTTGCTTTTGATTTAAATCTGAATTTTAAGAATAAAAACCTAGTAAAGCTTTCATAAAATCTGTTAAAAGTTCCATAAAAAATCCCCAGGAAAGCAAATGAAATCCCACATAAAATAATTTTCATTTAAAATTATTTAAAGGTATGTGAAATATTCCTTGTTCATTTTCATTTAATATTCATTGTTAAAGTAAGAAAATTATACAAAACATCCTAAAAATAAGCAGTTTCAAGTAGGAAGATTATCTCTTGTCCCAAACTGTGCAACATGGCATGATCATCTTTGGCTCTTTCTCAACTCCTATAAAAGGTAAAGAGAATTGTATGAATGCAGCCAAGTGTCAATTATGCCATCTCCTATTCTATCATTGTGCTGTAACTTAAATATTTTACTGAAAATTGAACATTTTCAAAAAATCATAGCATCCTTTATGTTGGAAAAGACATTTAAGATTACAGAGTCCAGCCGCAGAATGGACAAATTCCAATACGCATGATGAGGAGGGAATTACTGTATAACATTTTAAAAGTGGTAAGATTCAACAAGAATAGATGTATATTGGGTTTAAAAACTAAGTAGGTATAATTAGGTTTTTTTAAAAAAGAAATGTAAGGTAATGATTCTCATCTATTTGCAGATCAGTATAGTGGAATGGCGAAAAGGACTAACGAGACACCTGCTCTCCTGAAAAAGTATCTAGAAGTTCAAACAAAAAACAAGATGAAAAATTTTATATTTAAATCTGTTTCCATCATACAAATTTGAATAGGTGATTTAGGGAGAAAATCCTTTAGGCTTTAAATCATCATATTGTGCATAACAGCAGAAGAAACTTTGAATTCCCCCTCACAAAGAAAAAAAAAATTATCTTAAGTTTTCCTTAAGAATTTTGTGGGTTTATTTTGCCCTAAAGCACTCTCAAATACTTAACACAGCTTTATATCTATCAAACTACAAAATAGTTCCTTCAGCTGATTTCAAGATGTAATTTTAAAAATAGTAATGATTTTCACTGTTAATGTTGTTGTAAACCTGCCCTGTAGACTCTATTTTATGACCTAGTCTCCACTGTATTAATATTGGGACTAAAAGTGATAGTCAGTAAAAGGAAAGAAAATAAAAATTCAGCTTTGTAGCACATTGCAATCATATTTGGGTGACATCAAGGAAGGTCATCTAGTGATTACATAAGACAACTGCATCTATTTATGTGTATTATAAGTTTATGATGGAATCCAGGACTACACTCATAAACTCATGGACTCATTCATCAAATTTTCAATAATCTGAAATATAAATGAAATAAATTTTACTTAATTTTTAAATAATCTTATTTTTTCCAAAATAAGAATACAAAATATGTATTATGAGATAACCCTGGAGACTGTAATTTTGGATCAGTATCTCATTGACCATTTTTCAGTCTTGGAAAGTCTCCAAATACAATTTTTCAAAGAGCAGTAAGGCTTTCTCTGCAAACTGTTTGCTTTCAGCAAACATCAGACAGCCATAATTCCAAGAAATATTGTTCAGTAAATCCCTTCTTTGTCAAGAGACAGCACCATTTCCCTTACAGTCTCCAAAGTGTACAGCTGCCCCCAGTGCAGATAATAGCTACATGACTCTGCCTCAATCAATTGGGTAACAATAAAGCCACTCATTAAGATAGTGAAAGATAACTGAGTTTCCCAGGACAGCAGCAATAATCCCACAACTTCAATATCCACAAAGCAAAGAACTGAATTCCTTAAAAAACAAAAGAAAAAAAAGGAAGAAAAAAAATCAGACAATTCAGTCTTCTGCTGTGATCAGCTGGACTTTGTAGTCCAATGGAAAATCATTTCTTTGTGTTAACAAAGATGTCTAGGGCAGAAACAAAAATAAGTATTCATTTTATCAGCACCTTTATAATTCTGCATTCCCACATTATCAGATCTCCATATTCCTGAGCCAGAGGCTGATTACTAGGTTCTCCACCAGTATACATATATCCATTCCAGGAGCTTAAAGTCTGTCTACCTGTACTTTAGCTGCTGCCTAGAGATGGTAGCAATTCTTGACAGTGTTAAGTAGTTTAAGGACATTCATAGTGGAATCTCACTTCATTATGAGGTCCACAAACCTCAGAGTAGACTTTGTAGACTGCTAATCATTCCAGATCTAGACCATTATTGTCACTCAGTCTGGGCTTGCCTCCATGCATTTTTGTCTTGAATAAAAGCCATGTAACAGACAGTATTTCAGATATTGTTCTGTGTGCTCCTCTTCTTCATGATGTCCATGCTCTCCAACACTGTCCTTTTGCTTCACTCACTACAAGCATCTGCCAAAACTACTGGAAAATCTGTTCAATGCTGGCAGCAGACATTGTACTTGAAGCATCTGCAGATGAACAGCAAATGCATCACACAGATAGTTTCAAAGCTGTAATAGCTATTTTTCCATGCTGAACAGATACAAGAAATGTTTGCTAGCAAAAATACATACCTGGAATAGCAAGAAGTAAATGAAAAATGTGTTATTGAGCCCCAGATTGCAGAATTTTTACAGATCCTTGCAGGTTTTCAGTTTTGCTAAGCCTCTACCATGGCAGAGCATCTGTGTCAGGGTAAAGAGACTGAGATCTGTTATATTGTTTTCAGTATACAAACTTATGTAATTATGGAAATTGCATAACCAATTATGAATAATCTATAGAATGAAAACTGTTCACCTGAAAAGCCTGTACAACATCAAATGAATTCATTTAGGGAAATGAATTATTCTAAGTCATAAGTCATTTGCCAGATAAATTATTCACTGTGAATTGTTCACCCCCTAGTAATCAAGGGCTAATCTGCTGTTCCTCCAAAGACCAAACCAGTAGAAGCACGCAAATAAATCTGGAAATTATAATAACCATTCATCCATCTCTCTGGTATATATAACAATGCAAGTTGATACTTCCTGTTTCTTTATAAAGCCTATTATAATAGTTCATTTGACAAAGATCAAATCTAGAAAGACGAAATACTCAAAAGAAAATAAAAAGCAGAAAGAAGAAAAAGTTTTTCTCTTGCCACAGACAGATATAGTCTGCCAGAGCAGAAACCATTCTAAACAGTCTAGGCGCTTACACTTACGTTGCGGTATTATAATCCTCTTTGCTCTCTCAGTTATTCACTCAGATCACTTACACAGCTTAAATTCTCCAGGTACTATATTGAACAAGTTTTTTTTTTCTCAAGATTTTCAGCAAAGGAATTTGATATCTCTTTGATTTAATTTCACTTTCATTTGGAGAGATAATTTAGGAGGCTGCTGCAAGACAAGCAAAAGCCAGTGTCTGAAGGTAGTTTTTTCATGATTCCCCAAGGAGAAATATCCCTGAGGCAATAGCATACTTGTTAAAATGATGCTAAATGATTCTCACGAAAACCTACCAGAAATAAAGTAGCTTAAATGATTTAAGTATGCATGGTGAAGTAGTGACCTTTCACTGGAACTGGGGTTTGGATTAGGAGTCTTCTTTTGGTTCTTATTTTCAGTTATTCTATACTAAAGTAAGTATCAAGTACCTGCAATACCTGTGTTTCTCATCTCTCTTCACAATTATATTGTCCTCACCTTCTCAGTGTTCCTCACTTTTATATGCAATACATTTGTCTCCTGGCATATCCTCTAGCTTACTCCGCTTGGTGGTTCCTAACTTTCTGCATTTCTGTCCCTTCCTATCTCCCTAACTATATTGATTTATCACAAGTTCATATTTTGTTTTCCTCTCTACTATCAGGGTACTTGTTATTCCCCAGAAGGGCTAGCCTGTGGTCAAACCACTGCCCACAGCATGCCAGGTCATCATCTGGCAAATCTTCTGAAGGTGATGGCCAGAGATGTTATTTGTGAAGCAGTTCATCGATCCCTGACCCATGTGCCTTCACTAGTGAAAGGAACATGTGTGCCCCAAGGGCTCCAGGTCACCCTTCCATTTCCAGGCCCTCCAGGTTCTCTTGCTGATACTCTGGATTCATAGTTCTCCTCACCTCTTCCATATGTATTCTCTCTGAGGCCCTACAGTCTCATTGCACCACCTTGTCCTCCTGGCTCTGGCTTCCTTGGCATCAACACCAGCAGAAGGAAGAAAATAATGGTAAGGGTCCTTTACTGGCACACCACCAGCAATGTTTCTGAAAGCAGTGGGCTCTCCCAGACATGCTCTGCTCCATGCATTTTTCCTGAACTCACTCAACCCACTTTTGAGCCCTTGACCCTCTAAACCTTTCTTTTTTTCTTTTTCTTTCCCTTGGTTGTTACCCATCATCAGTTAACTATTCACTCTATACTTGCTCAAGAGACAAATTAGGAACATCAACCAACACAGGAAGGTTCAAGCAGGGTGGGAAGGCCATCTCCCTTGATGGATATTCCTCAAGCTCTGCTCTTGTGCCCTCAGCAGATTCCTTAGGGTAGATACATCCTATCCCTTCCAATGTGCTGAAACAGATCTCAACAGGACAGTAACTTCCAAGCACACAAAAATATTCAACACTTCATTTTCCCATTGGCAGAAAACAAAGATCAAATTTGCCAAACTTTTGCAACTTGAAAATGTCAACAGAATATATTTAGTTTAAAATTCCCATTCCATTGCTGATGTTACTATAAAACAAATACATGTTTCAAAACAATTGTTTCAATTAAGAAAAACTAAAATCTTCATTTGAAAAATGGCAAAGTGTGTGGTTTCCACAACTTTAAAACTTTTTCAAAACTCATTTAAGCCAGGAAACAAATCAAAAAGGATCTCCCACAAGCAGCTCAGTTCTGTCAATGTTTTCCAACTAAAAATGGTTTAATCAAAAGTTACTTTGATCTACTCTATCTTATATATTATTTATGTTGTATTTATAATTCATTTTTCCTAAATATTTTTTAGTTTAGTTGTTCTAAAAACTTTATTGTTCATTATTTATAAACTTTATTGTTTATTATTAATTTATTATTATTATTATTATTATTATTGTTTATTAAAACTTCATATTAAAATGCATTACTAAACAAAATGGATTTCATATTAGGTTTCTCATTGCATAATTCCACCAAGATCAGGTGATGTTCAAATAGCTCCAACATTTTCAAACCTTAACTGTTACATAAAAACTGTGAGCTCTATACTTAAAAAATTCTGAGAAACAGTAGATGCATTCTTTGTTATAGTTCACATCCCAAGTTTGGTGAAAGCTTGACAGGTTAACACTGGTGCTTTGGAGAACTGAGACATAAATTAAAATGTAGCTTTTTAACCTCTGTTCTTCTAAAAATCAAATCCTACAAAGGGATCAACTTCAAATACAGACAATGCAGAAAGACAGGACCATTCCATATCACATCTTCAGATTGTAAAACCTTTCAAAGAGAATCTGACAGAATATGTAAACTGTGTATGTGTGAACATGCAAAAATCTTTCTGACTAAGCAAGCAGCAATTCCAACAAACTCTTTCATTGCTGAAATTTCATTTAATTAAAAATAGCATTTTTGCTGAGATAAGAGAATATGGTTGTTGATTTATATAATGAATCCTAGGTTTTCCCACATTAAGAACAGACTAGTTTGTCTTTAAATTGAAGGGAGAGATTGAAAATTCACCAATATAGATATTTACAAAATTATGCAACCTTTAATATAAATAAAATTTACCTACATTCAGTAAAAAATGGTAAGTATGCAGAACCACTTGTGCTTAATTTGATGTCTATTGAGAAAACATTTTTCAAATTAAGCTAATTTCAAACTATGAAATTTCAAAGTATGAAAGCAATGTGAAGGAAATACAGCTACAGTACATAGCTAGATATTGCTGGTAGCTTATGAGTTAATCTGGCCAATTGATCACTAAAAAATTGCATCAGTCTCTACACTAGCTTCAATGAACACTGAGATGCCACATTTTAACTAGTTTTCTCCTCTGCTTTGTATGTTGAGCATTAAAATTAGAGAATGCTATCTACAGGCTAGACATCTGGAACACGACAAAATAAGCTCAGTATCCTCTAGTGCAAATCAATGTGATGGCATAACCTGTTTCCTAACATTTTTGAAAAATATTATTAAATTAAAAGCCCCCCAAATAAATTTAACCTGTTACTTTGTTTTCTGAATTTCAAAACTGTAGTCTACATGTGATGAGATTTCCTTTTATTAAAACCAAAAGGCTCCTGAACAGACAAATTCTATGTAATAAAAAATAAAGCCACCTCCTTTCCTAGCTCCTTGGTTTTCATCCTGGCCTTTAGCAACAGCAGCTGAGTTTCATAAGGATACAGGTGCCAAAGCCTTGTACTTACATTTCCCTGCAGAAAGAGCTGCAGTTGTTCACATAGTCCATAACACCTGTAAAACAGCTGCAAGGATCTTCTCAAGTGCCCCACTGGTGTCTTTATGCAGAAAAACCAGTGCCCACCATGCTATATTGTTTTCCTTCTTTTATGACAGTGATAAGTGAGGCCTTGCAGCAGGAGGACCATTCATTCTGCACTATTAGATACAGCCCTTATTTGGTGCCTAATGTTCCATGACCCACAAGCATTAAAGGAACTGCTAAGAAGTATTTGATCAGGTAAAAGGAGGCATGCAAAAAAACATACTGGAAAACAAAAATGTTTCTTATTATGAATAAAATATAACACATTCAGGTTCGCCCTTCAGTGACAAAACAAAAGCAGTCTGAGTTGGAGGCGAATTCTTGCACAGAAAAGCCACCACATTCTTTGGTGGTTTCAAAGCTGCAGAGACTGTGAGCCTCAGGCATGAGAACAGCCAGCCTTGCCAGACGTGCTCTTTGACCTGAGCACTACAAAAACACACACTGATAAAGGTACGAGCAAAAAAATCACATCGTGTTTTATATTAGTCCATTAGTGCCTAGTTTCCTCTGGATTGCCAATAATCCTCTGAGAAATGGACTTTCACAAAACCAGCCCCAGGGTTAATCCCCCAGGAATGCATTGGTCTGGCAGACTACAGAATAGGACAAGCCAGAAGCAATAGCAATACTGTGTCAAAGCCATACTTGGTGGTCTGCACAATAAAAAATGGGATATACAAGGACAGTTTCTCTCTTCATCTTCCTTTGTTCACTTCTTTTCCACCAGCAAAGGAAAGGTTATTTTAGTCAGGCAAGGCTGGAAGCAACATCAGGAGGCAGGGGATCTCTACTGCAGCCACCTGCTCAAGCAGGGTCACCTTTGAGCTCTGACTAGACTGCTCAGGGCTTTATCCTGTTGAGTCTTAGAAACCCCCAAGGTCAGAGAGCACAATTGTCCTGGACAGTCTTATAGTAAAAAAAAAAAAAAATTAAAAAAATTAAAAAAAGTTTTCCTTCTGTTCAGTCTGTACCTTTCCTCTTCAGCTTACGCTCATTGTTGCTCAGTCGCCCAAAGCACACATCTCCATCTCCTCATTAACCACAACATAAGCATCAATAAACTGTATTTAGGACCCCAGGAGGCAGTAAGTCCTTCAGACTCCCCTTATAGGGCAAATGCTCAAATCTTGAGCCCTCTACTGCACATGCTCCAGTTTGTGTCTTTCTTTTGGGGAACCAAAACTGAGCTCAGTAAGACAAGTTATAATGACTGTTGAATAAGGGAGGATGATCCCTTCTTTCAATCTACCACTAGTGCCTCTATTTGTGCAGCCCAGAAGCCCACTGGCCATCCGTGGGGCCAGGGCACAGGGTGCCCATGCTCAGCTGCCCACCAGAGCCCCAGAGAGCTGCTCCCCAGCCAGCAACAATCCCACAGCCTGGGCTGCTGCAGGGGACTTCCCTCCTAGGGCCAGTGATGGCAATTCTCCTCCTTGAATTAATACATGTCCAAACACTTTACTGAAGCAGATAACTGAGACTACCAGCAAGAGAAGGAACTGAAGCTCGTACAGCAATTGTCTGCCCAACAAAAGCACCCATTTCCCACCTGAGCAGGGCCAGAGCAGCACGAGCAGCCGCTGTGCCTGTCAGAGAATCACTGGCTCTGCTGCAGGCACGGCAGCAGCTGCCACAGGATCAGGTCCAATTGCCACCCCTATGCCTGCTGGCCCAGGAAACCAAAGATGGCTACAAACAGCAGCACAAAGGCTTGCTTAAGGATATCAAATGAAGTGGCAGTCACGGCCTCAATGAGCAAAGTCCAATGAGCTGCTCAGGGAAAAAGCAATCTTCTTGTTAGCCCTTAATCTGACAAAAGCAGCACAGAGCCCATCCTGAGAGCTGAACATGATTAACAGTTATTCTAAGGTACCCCTGTGTAATCAGGAAATGCTCTGACAACAACTCCAGAAGGAGATTAAGGTCTTTTCTCTGCCTGAAAAATAGGTAAGTCTCCCTTCAATAAGCTCAGTAAAGAAAACACCTGTCTTGCAGAGGCAAGAGCTGGCCCTGCTCATGCTCTACACTGGCTCTACAGCCAGAAGCTGTGGTTGGAGTTGTTCTAGTGAGAAATCTCCTAACTTGCCCTATGAAGAAACGAACGTGCTGGCTCAGATCTAGTGTCACACCCTTCACATACCCACACAGAACTGCTCCTGTCTGCTCAGCAAGCAGCAGACAGGCAGCTGATAGGCAGCTTTTATTCAGCCATAGGTCTGCAGCCCTGAACCTTCCCTTACTGCACTGCTCCCTCCCAGCACATTCCAGGGCAGCCCAGACCTTGGGTGGAAGAAAGGACACAGCCCCGTAAGGAGGCACCTACACAAGAGTGGCAGCAGCACTGAGCCCACGGAGCTGCCTCCCACCTCTGCAAACCAGGGTCCTGGGGAGCTCACCCAGCCCAGCTGCTTCTGTAACACAATCTACAGCAGCTCCAGATGCCTGGCCAAATTTATTTCGTTGCTGCAGCAACCATTTTTTCTAGCCCCACTTGGCCTTGCCACCTCCTCTATTGGCTCTAAAAAGAGATTTCTTGGTAGGGGAGAATGAGAAGAGAAAAGCTCCAGTAGAAAAGGAAATCTGTGGGGAAAAAAATCCATATAGATCTATACAAACTGTGCAGCCAAAAAGATCATAAAGACATTTTTCAATGAACAACCACTTGAGCATTCCACATTGAACCTGGAAGAAACCAAAAAGGAGAAACAAACCACAGAACATTCCCCTTTCAGCTTTTTTTCCCCAAAAGATAATGCTTTGTACTTTATCACTGCACTATTCCAAAAGAATTAGTTTCTTTTCTTTCTATATTTTGATATGCCAGCTGACAAAGCTAGTAACAGATTTCAGTAGAAAAATTTTGCATATGTGTAAGTTTTACTCACTAAAGGTTTAAACTACACTGCATGACTCCCTACAACTGCAGTAATCATTTAATGTCTTTTATTTAATGTCTTTTATTTAATGATACCAAAAAACCAGTCTATGCTAAAAGCTGGCTTTCATAAAAATAAGGCAATTGGTTGACTTGGCAAATTAAAAACATGAAGAAAAAGTACATAAATGAGGTAATAAACAATTGCTTTCAAAGAACCAAAAGTACACAAATGAGGTAATAAACAATTGCTTTCAAAGAACCAATCATGAATTTAGTAGCTTACATAATAAAAAGAGATGGTGATGCAAATATTGTGTAGCTGCATCTAGAAATTTCATTTAATTGGTAGAATTAATCAACTAGAGAAATGACTGTAAAAAATCCAAGATTTTATAAGTTTATAGAGAAGATCTCCTTCCTGGTTGAATGGAAAATATTGTTGTTGTTCTTCTCCCATTCTAGTGACAAAATGTCAGCAATGTGTACTGAAAGTCTGTCAAGTCCCAAATATGTAATCAATTCACCTTGCAAAGTGCTAAATTTTTTGACCCAGACATGTACTCAGTAAATGCTCACTATTCACAGTGTAAGAATTCCTCTCCACATACAACAGGCTCATATAAAATTTCAAGTTAGACCTATCAAAACTCTGCATTTTCCAATCTTTTCCTCTATTTTGCCGTCTTGCCTGACAAAATTGATGTGCCCTGGACTGAAATATTATATTGAAGATCCCTTCTAATGCAAAACATTCTGTGATTCTATGAATTAAATCATTGTTTGGAATAAAGCCATTTTCTTCTTCCATGGAATCTCACACTGAGTCCTACTAATTTTCCATTAACAATGAAGGGGACTGTGCAGTTATACGGCTGCAGGCTGGCATCTAATTTACCAGAAAGTATTAAGAAATGACTAGAGCAGCCATGATTAAAATAAAATAAATTTATTAGCCTTTAATTAGCTAGAGTATTCTGGGTTTGTTAGATGATCCTTTAGCAATCCAAAGTCAAGGAGTCTCCTCTCTGATTTAATGTATTTCAAAGGATCTTCCTGACTAATTCTTGTTCCTGGAAGATTTGTTAGTCCCAAGCCCTAAGACACAAGATCTGAACTATGTTCTCCCATGGATACATTCCCTTTTGGATATCCTCAAGCTGCACATCTTGGGGACCTGGGTGCTTCCTACTCTCGTAGCAGCTGGGCTTTAAGGATCATTATCCTTTTGTTTGGGATGCCCCGGCATTTGAAATCACCCGTTGCTCAGGTACCTGTTGCACTGTTTGACCATACTTCTGGGGCAGAAAATACCACAAAATAAAATCTCATATCTAAGTCAAATTTCTCCCCAAACTTGTTCAACCCCAGCAAATCCAGAATAAAGTTTTAATATTCCTTCCACTAACTTATGACCTAGGTAGCATAGGACTCACACGCTTCTTCAGCTGGCAGGTACTACTCTTGCATTTCATATCATGCTTGGCCAATTAGGATTAGAACTTTCCCCATATTTCAGCATGAATTTCTTCTATTCAGTGAACATACTATTCTGCATCAGTCTGTAGTGCAGTAGATACAAAAATAGGAATGGGATTCATGCATGCAGCTTTTCCCTCTTTCTTCACTGAAATTAGACACATGATAATCAACCATTTCAGATGACTGAGAGTCTGAGATTGCTAGACCCCAAGGCTTCGAGGAATAACCATTTTCTAAACAGTAGAAATTCTCAGCCTGAACATTTCCTATGGCTTTATTAAGGTAGTGTTGGAGCTTTTCTGTTCCTGAAGGTTTTTTCATTACTGATTAAATGGGTATTTGGCATGGTGACAGCAGCCCCTGACTGTCAAGGATAACCTGACAAAGTGCCTTAACAAAGATTACTCACTAGGGATATGAGGGAAGTTTTAATGTCTACTTAATCCTTGTCTCTTTATTGAAACGTGAAAGGCCATAATTAGTACAAAACAAGAGAGTAGCTTTGTGATTTGGATCTGTCCACTATGAATTTAAGCTTTTCATTTCACATAGGCCAAACAAAAGCTCTCAGGTGACAACGACACTCAGACAGTGCCAACCTAGCCAGGGACATAAATCAATGTCCTAGAGGTGAAACACTTCAAATCCTGTTAGTGTGTTACTAAACAATCTATTCTCCCACCTTAAGGACCCTGGGGAGTTGTATAAACCAAGGCAATAACACAACCCAGACTGAAGAACACATTTTCACACGTCCTTTAGTATCCTGTACTGGTCAGCTTATTAAGATTGTCCGCACGTGTTGAGACAGAAATAAATATTTGGCCATTCAACTGCAAAAAGAGTTCACAAAAATTAATGGCACCTATAAAACCTCATCACTTTATTTAGACTGAGTCTATCCTTACCATGAGCTTTGGAATGTGACAGCTATATGCGCTGTACACAGGATAAAAAACGTGTTGTAGCAGAGCTGCAGCTCTGTGAAACTTCACAGGAATGTTGTTTGGGGTTTTTTTGCAGAGAAATCAATTTTAAAACCCAATAAAATTAATTAATTCACCTTGAATAAATCAAAATATTTTAAACAAATATCTGTCTCAAAACCTAATTTTTTACAATTATTTTGATTCAAAAACCCTCTTAAGTTTAAAACATTCAAAATGAAATCATTTTCTTTTGATTCAAAACAAGGTAGTTTCTAATTTTTAGTTAAAACCCACATCTTCCAACACATTTTATATTTTCAGTAGCCCTGGACAATCAAGAACACACCTCATGCAAGCATTTCCATTCTCTGCATAGTACAAATTAGGCACCACCTCTGTACTTATTTGGTAAAAACCTTCTGCTTTGGTAAGCTCAAGGAACCACAGCCATCCAACCAAAGGAATATTGTATGATTTGTATGCCTTGTAAAAAAAATTCAAGTTATTCAAGTTATTCTTTCTCTTTACAGCCTATGTATAATATTTTAAACTATTATTACTAGTTAATTTTTTAAAAAATGTTAAAATACTGCAAAATGATTCAAGAACTAGAATGTCATACCAAATTGAACGTGTCACAGCTATGCAGTAAGGCCCTTTTACTTATCAACATTAATAACAATTACAGATTGCACTTCAGATAATTTGCATCTTCAAACCTCAGCTGTGGCAATAGACACTTGTGTGCCGCCGGCAGGGCTGGTCACGTAAGAGCTCAGAAAGGACTAACAGCCTTTCCAGCTTGCAGTTTGTTCCTCCCTGGCTCTTAGGTCGTGTCAGAAGCAAACTGCTCTGCAGGGCCATGGAAGCAGCAGCCAGGGCACCTCGTACCAGCACCAGCGTTCCTCCCTCCCTCCCACACTGGGCTCCAGCGAGCGCCGCTGTTCTTGGTGCCATGGTGCCACCACTGCGCTCGCGGGAGCTGCGCTCTGCAACTTTGCTCCACAGCTTTTAATGCTCCTTGGAGAGATACCAGCCTTCTCCAACCAGTTAATCAAAATTTACATATAAATAAATGGCTTTTATAGATAAATAACTTCTTTGAATATTTAGGAGATATTTGTTAGGATAATGTCCTGGAAGACATTAAGATAGATAGGATAGGATACATATTAGCATAAATTGATACCATTTTAAAAGGGAAGATGAAGAAGCCCCAGAGGAAACAAATGAATTTCAGTGGCATCTATGTATGCTTGTGAATGTGATACTACTGTTATCGCATTACCTTTATACAGTGAATAGAGAAATATATTTTTAACAAGAAATGGCTTTCCCTTGATCAGTTTGAAGTGTGATATAAATATTTTTAACAACAGAATGTAGACACAACAAAAGGAAAATAAAAAGTCCCTGGTTTTAGATATGAAGCCCAGATGTGAAAATCTCTTACTTCACTTAGAATTTTATCACAAAGCAGGCAATTTCCATACTTTTTTTTTCTAGAGTAATATCACCCAAATATTTTCAAACAACAGGGAAAAAAAAAAAAGCTGTACTACCCTGGATATTTTTTTTTCCAAATACTTCATTTTGATAGCCATCCATTTAAAATCCATATTAAGCAGCACAGAAGACAGGGATTTGGGAAAATTACATGAAAATAATATTACTAGGTAACTATGCTTCTGCAGTAATCTCATCCCTGATGTTATTTTTTCTAAGTCATACAAGCTCATTATGTTTCCAGCATAATGCTTTTCCAAGAATTTTAACTAAGTATGTTACGAAAATTCTAATTGTGTTCTTCATAGTCCTCATAACTTGTTACTGTGGCTCTGTATACCGCTGTCAGTTGACTTGTCCCAGCTGGGGAGCTTTTTCTTGTCACTGTTTTTGTCAAACAAACACATTCCAGGACCCAAAGATCAGGAGATTTTGCAGGGTATCTTTTCAATCCATTTGTGGCACTATGTTCCTCTTCATCAGAGCACTTGCATGTTCCATTAGCATGACAGTCCCAGAGATGGATCAAGCAGCAATCTCTAGTGCATTCTTGTGCATGGCATTATGAACTGACTAACAGAAGTTGTCTTCTATTTTCTGAGTGTGGAAAAACTGAGTCAGCATTAGCATTTCTTCTTTTACATAGGAGAAAAGAGAAAAAGCAGCAAAAGGGCAGCTAAATCTAGCCCTCATTATTTTGGGATCATGTCTTGGGACCAATCTCCTCTGGCACTGAGCAGCTGAACTCTGCTGAATGAATTAATTTAAAAGTACTTTTTGTTAGATAGGTATGAAAAACTTAAATAAAAGCTGCAATAAAATAGAATCATAGAAAAAGGTGTGGTTTATATACCTAAAAAAACCCTGGGATGCTAACATTAGTCTATATTCTAAGATTTTCAAACATCTCTATAAATATATACCAATGTATATATGCCTATATATATCTATACATATATATTCTCCCTATTTTATGCCTTAAGGAACTTAAGAATCAGTTGAAATTAGGGCAGTTCATATGTTGTTTCCAGCTTTATAGATAAGGGGAAAAAACCCTAAATGTAAAGGAATATCCTTTAATTTATTCTTTACCCTTTAGACTGCTTTCCTGTGTAGACCCATCAAGATGATTCATTTGGATAGTTCTCAAGCCAGTGACAACAGCTTTCTCTAAACCAAAACCAATGATAGCCTTGTTTTTATTTTTCCTTTCCAAAATACTGCTGAAATATTCTTGTCTAAACACCAAAGTCAGAATCTCAAGCATTACAAACACAAATCTTGACCCAGATTCCGCTGGGCAATGTTCAATTTTTCATAGAAAACACTAGAGTAGAAATTCACTGTATGTTCTCCCTGCCCAAAGAAGGAAGCAGCTGAATTTATGTCATTCTCCAATGGCTCTACATCAGCCCCTTCTTTTTCAGCCTCCCTTTGATAAAATGTCTTAAAGACCATGAGAGATCCCCCAAACCATGAAAAATAAACACCCTGAGATCTGTTTTAGAAAGATATTTTAAAAACTTCCCTTTATCACCTCCTGGAGAGTCTGAAAAAAATCTTACAAATCCTTCAGATCTGTACTCTAAGGAGAGGACTGCACCTTCACTGCAGAATGCATCTGCAAGTATACTGCTGCAGACAGACACTGCAGTAAAAATTTCCCAGTTAACAAAAGAGCTGCATAGCCTTGACACACACACACACACACACACACACACAGAGAGACAGAGGCGGTTTTTTGTTCCAATGTTGCAAATTAATCCTTTGCCCAAGAGGCTTTCGTGGCCCTACCATTAAAGTTCTGCATATTGTGAAAGGAAATGTATAGATTATCTGAAGATCCTGTCAAATAAATCAGGGCTATTGTTGGATGTTTACACATCCATGTCAGATGCCAATCTGCTTCACTTGGACTATTTGCTACAAATAGCAATGAAAATGCAGGACAGTAAATTATCCAAAATTGCAATTTATAAGAAAATACTGAATTAGTTTAGATGTTTAAAACTTGAGAAAGACACATTGATCTCTCAATGCACTGAAAGAACTCAAGATCCATACTCCCACACATCTTTTATTGTATCCTCGCAATTCAGCTTAATAGTGGAATAAGAAATTTTCGTGGTAAAACATTTCTTAAGATATAACTTAAATAAATGTAAAGACTTAAGATTTAAAAAATTAAAAAAAAAAAATTAAAGACATACCACACTACTCTAATGCACATGAATAGTAAAGTTAATGAAGAAAATTCAAGCCTCTTAATTTTCCAGGCAAGGAACTACAGTTTGACATTTATTTGAGAGAGGTCACATCCCAAGAAGATCACAGTCTGTTACACCATATGGTTTAAAAAAAGTTATGACCCTCAGTTTTATCTCAGTTCAGATAAGACCATCTCCTTTCGCACCATCAATTTTAAAATAGAACAGTGCAAAGGAATCAGTAAGGAGTCTACTTAATAATTAATATAGCCAACCAGAATTCAAGCACTAGCCATTGTTGAGCAGTTCTAAGACATGCAATAAATGGTGACTATGATCAATCATATTAATTAGATTTCTGCAGCAAAACCATATATTGAGTTGTATAAAAAACCATATTTGGTGTACAGTGACTTGTTTTAGATAATTTTCATTACATAGCCATGCCAAGCACAACAGAAGAGACAGCTTCTGCTATTTGTTTTCATTAGTACTACAAGATAACATGCGATTTATTTCCGTCTTTAGTGCAAAATAACTACATGTGTTACTAAAATATGATGATTATAGATATTTCATCTTTCTTAAATAGCTAAAAGTTGGTATCTCAGCCAAGTCAACATGGAATAGATGTTAAAGAACAAAACTGAGAGTTTTATTCATAAGTTCACTTTGGAAAAGTTGTTCATGAGAAGGTAGGTGACACAGAGGGTTAAGTGCAAAAGCTCTTTGGCACTGAGTTTAAGTCAAGACTGGAAATGAGATTTACTGTTCTCATACACCTAATCCAAAGGAAGTCAGTGAGCTTCAGAAGAAAACATCAATTTGTCACAACTGATAGCCTGTTCGACAGATATATCTTAGTGAAATAAAAGAAGGTTATTCCAGGGAAAAACTGTCAGTTACATGGTGAAACTCCTATACAAAAAAAACACCTCTCAAATGCCAATAGGGTCTGTCTAATCAGTTACAAAAGGAAGTAAAAAATGTTGTAAGGCACCTAGGATGAAATGAACAGGTCTAACACTTTTTACATATTCCTTTTGAAATGTGACAAGAATTAAAATGTTTCCATCCCTTCTATATTTAGATTGTCATTATAAAAAAGCAAAGCTTATTAACATGGATACTGAATTTTTTTACTTCAAGATTAAGTCTTGATTAGTCTTCAAAAGCAAATTGTTTGATAAGAAAACACAAGAATTTCAAGGCCTTTTTTTTTTTTTACATTGGACTACATTTTTAAATTAGCACAGCTGGTTCCTAATCAAATTAAAAGAATAATTTGATCAAATAATAGAAAAATGTAGTTTAACAATGCTAGTGTATACTATAGGGAGGGAGTAGCACATACACTTTTCTGCCACTTATTATCATACCACAAAACAGTGAGATTTAACAGAAAACTACTAAAAGGTTCTGAAAATTTTGGTTATTTATTGAAGCTAGTTTTATTTCAGGTAAGTATTTGAGACTTTTTAAATCTGATGCCAGCTTCACCAAGTGGAATATAAGGTTTATTGTCTGCCAGTGCCAACTGGCAGGGTGTTATCCAGAAATTTTATTGTCCTGTGCTAAACCAGTAGCTGATATCTCATTTTGGAATTTTTCAGGTTTCTTATATTCCTTTTCATAAGCTAATACATAGTGTTCACAGAAAGCAAGGAGTGATCTGCTGTGCAATTGTCTTGCTTTTCTCAATAACTGCAATTGAGCTGGCTGATATGTTACACATACCTTCATGCACAAACACAAACATCAAGCTGAAATAAAATCTCAAGACAGTAAACATTCATCAAAGCTATAAGAAAGTGAAAATAGGGCCCTATGACAGGACTTATTAGGGATTCTGACAATAGTCAGGGGTAGTAATCCCTTTAATAAAATATACACATACACATTGTATGACACATTCATTGTTTATGATGACTAAAACTAGTTCATGGCAGCAGAGAATCAAGCTTTGTGACTTTAAGAGCCCTTTCCTGTATTCTTTCTTTAGCCTTCATAGAAATATACAACTCTGCATGAGATACGATGTGAAATTGCACAGGTAATGGCTTGTTTTGGGGATAAGTGCTTGATGGGAGTTGTAGATCAGGCTTGTAATGGAAGTAAACTTCAACCTTAACTGTACAATAGCTATAACTGTTCTATAATAAGAAAAAAGATTAAGTCTAGGTGTATTGTTTTGTCACTCTGGCACCCTGGAGTTGGTAAGAACCATTTGCACAATCCAGTCAGGACAAGGCATGCTAAGAAAATGAACAAATATAGGTTTCTAACCTTTCCAGGGGAAAGATTTGTCAGATGTTTCCTTTTCCAGTTTTGTTCTGGAAAAGGTGTTTCAAACAACTGGGGTGCAAAAGCAGACACAGTGCTGCAAAAGTGTCTAGCAACCTCCACAGACAAAAGACAGCCAATTATTTACACAGAGGTCACAGTGCAGAGTTGAGTAGAAGAAATACTGAATATTGAATTACACTGCATGTTCACCAAATGGATGATGATACATCTGTATCTTAGTCATACTTTAGCAATGATTAAAAACTATTTTGTTAGATATTTGATATTTTCAAGGAATTCTAACTTGAATATGCTTCTGTGTAATAAAAATAAAGTCAACAGAAATAAACAACTAGAGACATGCAGTGTTTAATATATAATTATACACTGTATAATTATGCACTCTGCATAATTACTGCTTCTGAGCAATCATTTTTCAGCAGACCAAAGCATTAATCCCACTCTACTACCAAGCACATTATTTTTTTAAGTTTGCTTCAGTGGGATGACAAGATACCAAGTTGCCAGCTATCACTACTACACCTCCAGAAGAATGAGAGAAACAATTAACTGCTCTGAGAACTGCTCTCAAATCACAGAACATGCTGAGCTGGAAGGGGCCCACAAGGATCATCAAGTCCAAATCCCTGGCCCTGCACAAGACTTGTTCACATGCTTCTTGAACTCTGTCAGGCTTGGTGCTGTTCAGTGCCCAACCATGCTCTGGGTGAAGAATTGCTTCCTAATATCCAACCTAAACTGCCCCTGACACAGCTTCAAAATGTGTAGGAAGGCATTATTAACATGCAAGAATTACCATTTTACTCATAAAAAAACTACCCTTACTAAGTTTGAAGTATTCTGGTCATATAAATTTTACATGTGCATAGCACAAGTCATTGTGCTTTAAATCTCTTCCTCTTAAGTCATGCCTAATGTCCTGTCAAAGTAATTTCAAGATGCTGAAAAAAGTCCTACATAGTCTTACAACAACAGTAAAAATATTTTTAGGAACAGCTTCTACTATAATTATTTTTACATGCCATAAAATGAATAAGTAACTCAGAAATGTAGGAGATGGTTTATATTCATCAGTAAAAGCTAGGCTGCTATCAGCTCACAGAGTTTACAAAACATTTGGATTTTGCAGCATTTCAAACCAAGTGTGATAAACATGGCCATTTTCTTTTGGCTACAGAAAGAAATCTGAATACAATCAACTGGATTTCTCATGTCTCCAACTGTTAAGTTACATCCTTTTCATTCTGACTAGTTTTCTTGTGCCATAAGATTAGGAGACCAGATAGTTCATTATCTCCTTTAACATATTTTGCATGTCATAAGCACACTTAAAAAGCAATCAGGAGTAAAGCTGCTTTTAGATTTGGCAAAACTGTTTCTGACCATAAATAAATGAGTCTACACTCTACACAAAAATTATTTTCTTCATTTTTACAAAATACTAATGTTCCCACAAATTCTTTTGACACATTTTACTCAGTTGTTATTTTTAAAAATTAATCTTATTTACAGTACTTTATAAACAACAACCCCAGAAAACTTCATAAGGAGCTTATTTTCATAATTCAAATTAGTTCAATAAAAATGAACAGTTAAAAGATGGAGTAACATAATTTAATTTTGAGTGAAGATAAATAGGTTTTGCTTTGGTGTTAGGAGTTACAATACTGACCTCAAAAAGTATAAAGGTGCCCTGGGTACTCTGAAAGACAACTGGAACATTTCTATAAGCACCATATAATTTATTTCCATAAATGCAGGCTGGCTGACCTTGAGATGCCATGTCTGGACACACAGTCCTCCTGTTATAAGACCAAGTCAATGATTAGAGTTGCAACTTTTATTGTACCAGTCGGAAAGTATTTGCAGAAAATAGGTACATGTAGCTTGATCTTGTTTTAGAAAATGTCTTTTGAATATACATCCATAACTGGACCAGAAAAAGCTGTATCACATACTAAATTCCTTATGAATTGGAACATAGGCATGTAAGATTTTGAGAAGATTAATCATCGACAGTTTGCAGAAAATACGTGTTTGAATCTCCCAGCAAGGCTGGTAGCCTTGTCAATGATAGGACTTAGGCACCATTTAATCAACTTAATAAAAATGGGCCACTTACAAAATCCCTCCATCCAAACTCCTGCCCAGCCCTTAGTGAACAAATAATCAGCAAGCAAAAATTCCACATTCCAGTCTCAGCTTCCAGGGTATATTACTCAGCAGTAGTTGTATGTGTAAACTTTATTAGTGGACTGGATCTGACAGTACCTTGCCTCTACTCAGGTGGGCTTCATTGTTGGGCTACTCACTGAATCCTTGTCCCTGGAAAAAAAAAACTTAGATAATGTAAAATACCTAAAAGACTGGAGAGAGAAAAAGGTCGGTAATGGATAGCAGATGTAATCAAAATACAACCAACTAATCCAGTTAATGGAGAAAAATAGCCTAGTCAGGAGAAAAAATACTTTTTAAAAATGGCCAGATGACTAATTACCCTCTGGAGATGCCTGTTGTCAGTTTCACCACTGATAAAGGTAGACTGGGATTACTAGTTTAGACTAGCTTTAAAAACCAAAAGCTGGACGCCCCCAAGCCCAGGGCTGCAGAACAGCAAGATGCTTGCTCAGGAAGGCAGCAGCCACCCTGCTACAGAGGAGGATGGGGCAGAACTTTTGCATATTCCTTAGTGGAAGATTCACTTTGTCCTTTGGAGGTTCACAAGACAATATTAGTTAATTTCCTTTTTCCCCTCTAGGAAATAAAACACTAGCGGTACAAGCCTGTTTAATTTGGTATGTAGGGAAGTATTTGGCACCTAACAGAGTTTTCCCAGGTCTCAGCATAGATACAGTGCCTTGCACTGTAGAGAGGAAGGCAGTGCAAAGCTTTAACAACCCCTGGAATCTGGTCTTTGCTATGGCATATCAGAGCCTAGCAGAGCCATCATATAAATAATCTAATATCAGTGTTATGTTTATCAGTTCCATTGTACATTTCATTTTGTATCGTTTCTTACAACTTCTGGGACTATCAAAGAACAGCAAACCGTAACAGAATAGTGGCACAAATTGGTCAAACACTACTTAGCCCATATTTTTCTTCAGGGAAGCTGGAGGGTGCAATACTTCCAGCTATGTCTACCATATCAGTAGTGAGGTTTGTTTTGAAGGGACCAAAATTTTCTGCCATTAACAGTAAAAAGCTGAGCTCCCTCCCATTAGTCTCCGAATTATCTCTACTATTATAGAAAGAAGGAATTTATTAAGGATTTACCACTAAAACTACTCTATCTCATCAAAGTCCCCACAGACAAGAGAATTTAATGACACCATGTCAATAAGCACTATAATTATTTAAGGTTCAGAAACATCATAAAGGTCAACAAAATAAGAAAGAATATCTTAAAATCTTTGTAGCTTTGGTGGCAAAAATATTTACATGGCAATTTTTTTTAGAAAAAGAAAGCAGAATGCACTAGTCATCTATCTACCTATTGTTCCTTGGAAAATCAAACAAAAAATTATTTCTAAAATTCTTTATGCAATCTGTTGAACAGAATATTATAGAAAGTTCAAGCATTTCAGTAAGAAAACAGTACTACCCTAGGGACACCATAAATTCAGACAGGAGAATGAATTTCCATTGCTAAAAGTTAAGTTTTGATTTGAGTTTAGACTTAAAATAACAAGCAATCTGCCTTTTAACACATTTTACTCTTTTTTTTACATATAATTATCTATGGTGATCTTTTTAAAATACTTTATTCTTTGCTATGATTTTCACATTTTATCATTTTATCTCCAATATTTTTTTAAAAAATCTAATTTCCAGAGAGATCCAGCATATAGATATCCTTGTATAACCTCTTTCAAATTCACCATCCACTGTTTGCACTCTACTAACACTGCCCTCATAAAATCCCTAATGATTTACTCAAAGCCTATGCTTAAAATCCATTGAATCCCCATCCTCCTTGATTTATCCACCAACTTCAAAGCATATTCTTCTTTTTAAAACACTTAATTAAAAAATTTGACTGAGGGAAAGGTTGGCACTTGCATCAGAGAGATGAAGACAAAAAGTTGGCCCTTTTATTTTTAATCTTTTTCTCTGTGGCTTGACAGAAACTTGATACTGCATAGCTAAAGTGGATCCACTTACTTGGGATGCACTTATTTCTTTGTAAGACAGAGAAATCAAAGAATGATTAAAATTGTGAAAGTTCTGAACTATTCAGACTAAATAATAAAAACTGTTTTGACCAAAGTAGATACACAGTGTTTCCTTGATATCCCTTTGAAAAACACAGAGGGAAAAGGCAAAAATCTAACAACCTACAGAGAAATCATCTCCCAAGAGTTGTTGCTCAGGGTGTACATGGCCAAAGTCAAAACCACTGCAGTGACAGCATTTCATCATTGTTTGCAAGGGCCTCAAAACCTGGAGCCCTGCTGTGCCCTGCACTGAAGGCCTCCCCTCCACAGCCCCAGGTCTGAGCAGAATGGAGTCAGAAACTGCTCCTTAGGCTGACAGGACAAGGACCAGCCAGCATCGAGGCTTCTCACATGCCCCGCTTACTGTTAGCTCATTCAAGCTGGGCCTTTTCTTTGGATGCTTAAAGAAATTCATATGAACTATGCCTTTTTAAATTGAGTTTCTCTACACTAGTAGAACTTGAGGGCACATCAAACCTGTGTTGAAAGCATCAATTATTTTCTGTTTGTGGATTGAGAGAGCAAGGAAAAAGCTAGACTTTAGAAATTACACTAGGTTATATAGTACCATTGAGGGGACATGGTCAAAGAATGTATCTCTGTATTTCACACATATCCATTTTTCTTTTGTCAGTCTTCCATTATTACTAAAGACTGTGAAAACTATAAGAGGATATTTAAAATCTGAACTGAAAAGCCAGAAATAGGATAGCAACTGCTCTGTATTATTTTCCTCTTCAGAACAAAGAGGTAAAATTCATGAATAACCACACAAGTCAAAGAGGCTGTGTGGTTTACAGAAAGAACCACTGACCGTAGATGGTTGACCAATATTCCTACAGAACAAAGCATCACTGCATTCATAGCAGGCAGGACAGGAACAGCTGTGTCCATCCATGCCATCCAAATCAGGTTCCTGTGCTTCTAAACAGAGTTTTGTGACCAAAATCAGTGGTTGGCTCTTTGTAGTCCTTGGCACCAAGGGATGAAGCCTGATGGCTGCCAGCATCAGTGCTTTCCACTCACCTCGTAAACTGCTCAACCCTGCTCACCTCTATACGTGGAGCCTGACACGTCAAAAGCACAGCAATACAAATGCATCACTTGTTAACCTCTTTCAACCCAATCTCCTTCCTACAGTCAGGTACAAAGGCTGTATCTGCAGGACACAGCAGAGGGCTATGCAGACTAGTTACTCTATTTATAAAGCTGCTGTTCCAGTCAAAGTGTGAACAGTCAGTCACCGTCTCATTGTTAGAAATTTCTTTGTATTTCCTTCTGAGCCAATGACCAAAATTGATAAATGGTAATTGATAAATGGTGATACTACCTATTGACACTAATGAGAACATGCCAGTCAACTTCTGCTAAGGAATGTTATTTGAGAGTCTGTCCTCCAAAAGCCAGGCTAATGTAGTTTCATGCTGTGGTATCTCCATACTTACTCTGCAAGGAATTATGTTTTACACAAAATCACTTCTCCCTTGAGCCATCAGAATCCCTGTAATACAATTGGCATCTTTTTTCTTTTGAAGTGCAACCAAAACCCCTGAAAATCCAGTGAGTCCAGCCTGGACCATTGCTGGAAGGAAATTTTCCACAGATACACTTAGGAGGCAGTGGGGTTTAATGCCGCGCAGGTTTTAGCTTCAGACAGTTCCAATGTCTCTCTGCATCCAAGGAAGCTGTCTTTACTAACCAAACACATCTGTGCAGATGTCAGCAGTTCCATTTAGAGGTGCTCAGATCAGCGTGGACAAAACTAGCCTAGTTACTAGAAGGGACATAACTCCCTTGGCACAGTCCTCCATGAGTAGTTATACCCAATTTCTCAGTAAAGCTGGCTGGATGGGCAGGGAAATGCATTCGCTCTGTCTGCTGGCACCTCATGGGCAGTGATCACCTTTACAGACATGCCTTTACAACTTGCTAGCTTGGAGAATTAGTATTTTTTCTCTGAACAGCACTAACACTCTTTTCCCATTTTCAGCCTCCTGCTAAAGTTTCAGAAGACTTCATACGTGAGGGTTGAAAACACCACTATTTATCTTATGTCCAGAAAATGAATCAACAGATCCTCAGTATAAATGCTTGGATCTTCCCCTTTTAAATCCTTCAAGATGACCTTGCAAGGTCCTCTCCAGTTGTTTTCAATCATAAACTCTTAGCTGGAAGACACAAACCCATGCTGTGATTCCTTCAAAAAGAAACCTCTCTGTTTCTGTCAGCATCAATGCTTCTTTCAAAAACAAGACAAACCTTCACTTTTTTTGTCTTCTGACAGGACGTAGAAGCTCCATGAAAAAATATTTCCATAGACCAGAAAACAAAAGAAAGGCTCCTTTTCAAAAGTGTTAAAAATTGATATTAATTTTTTTTTTAAGCAAAGATCAATCAGGACACTGATGTTACCAACAAAAATGATGACTTCAATTTTGAAAAAAAACAACCAACACCATGTATAAAATTCAAGAAACAGAAGAATGACAAGCTAGAAGAGTAAATCTTCATGGGCTTCTGGAAGTAACAGGCCAGTTTGTGGAAAGAGAGAAAAAAGATATGTATTTTTCCTTTAATCAAAAAAACACAACAAAAAAATTAATAACTTCCTCCTAGTTATTTTCTCTGACTTATGATGAAAGACTCTCAACTCCTAGAGCAGAACTCCACAGAAGAATTGTCATGAGGATGGTTTATTTTAAATAGAGCATTACCACACTGTGATGCAGAATTATTTATTTGGGGCTTTTACAATTCCTATATATCTCTTTTTACAAAATTAGTTATACACAGCAAATAACTGTGCAAGTTCTCAGGGTTAGGTTGCTTTCTTTTTAATAAGCTAGAATTTAAATAGATGGAAACATACAACTTTGAGACAAAAAAACAGTCAGTTCTAAAAAATTTGAATTTAAATGCTCAGCCATACTGGCTACACTTCTGAGACAATCTCTAGCAGCAGGAGATAAATCAGAGCACAGCAGTAAATTATAGTCTTAATTCATCTGATTATATAATTTTATTCTTCTCTTTCTCTCTCTTTTTAAATCAGTGCTTGAAGGAATGAATTTATTGCTGAGGCTTCTCCTCCTGTTCTGAATGATGGATTCTGCATTATTCTTGGAATTACATATATACGTAATTTAGTACTTCCAAAATAATTTTCTTTGTTTTATAACTTAGCTAAAAATATCTGCCTCATACTTATTACTGAAATATTAGAAAATTGGAGAACTGAGAGAATAATAAAAAATATGTAGATGTTCTGCAAAATGAGTTTTCATCATATTTTTTCTTTTTATTCTCATCAGATCTTATTTATTGAATGAAACTTTTCCAAAAATCTCCGATGTGAAAATCTGAAAGTAAGAGTAGCCCAGTTATTTTATTATGATGAAAGACTCAATTGAGCTAAAACTGAAAAGTTTAGAGTAAACAGATCCCCAGATAATAAAATTACTCAAGAGCTGAAGTCTATAACACACTGGCATCAGATTAAATTGCTGCAGACACAACCTAATTGTGGCATTGGTGGGAAGCAGGTAAATGCAAAGGCTGTGACAAGAGGACACAGCTCAGGGAAAGAAGCAGGTGGGTGAAACCTTGCTGGGAGTATTCTTCCCTTTACTCTTTCCAGCAAAGATTAGCAAGGTTTTCTTCGTGCCCATCCTTTCTGAAGATGATGCACAATGAAAATGCTGTTGAAGGACTTGGAAACAAGTCCTTCCAAGAGGCAAGCACTTAGCACTAGCAGGACCTGGAGACTGGTGGGCTTGGCAGGCTGCCCTTCTTACCAAAGTGGCTTTTTAATCCCTCTCTTTGGATTAACAAACCCTGGGGTTAAAATCTCCAGCCACTTTCCTTCACTAACTCTCAATACAACATCATTCAATGAAAAAAAACCCTTCTATTTTTACTAGGTTTGAGAGGTACTTCTTGTATAAGAGAATAATGGGGAAGCAGCCAGTTCCTGTAAAATATTTGCTGTTTGTCCTCACAGTTTATACTTTAGGAGATGCTGAAATAATTTGTGTAATAACCAGCTGGATCTCAATATTTTTCTCTCAAGCTGTTGATTCATTCAGTTCTCTTCCTCTTTTCAATACAGCAGTTTCCCCACTGAACTTGCTGTTCCTTAAATTCCATCTGCACTTTCAAACTATTACCCATCTGTGCAGCATGAACTGCAAATAAACCTCCAACCATGTGCTGAGTGAGCTTATTCTGGTTTTGTTATACTCTGTAGCCTCTTTCATGAGCCAGTGAATAATCATTAAACAAGACCAACATTAGCTCAAATCACACAACATGACTCTTTCTCTTTTGTAAGAAAAGAGAATTTTTTTTTTCCCTATTTAAAAATACTTTTTTAATGTAAAAATAAGATTTCATCCTAACTACAGTAAAGCCCTTGTTACTGTGTCCCCTGTGTAGCTGGCTGTCATTTTCAGAAGCAGATAGTTATCACCATTGTGCTGGGTTTGCATGCAGCAGGGTTGATTTTCTTCATGGTAGCCAGTATGGGGCTATGAACTGTACCAGTGCCCAGGAGTAGCAGCCAAAGGGACTCTCAGCTTTCTTTCCTTGGCACCAAGCTCAGCTCTGCAGTACCTCTCAGCCACTTCTCCAGCCCCACTGCACACCACAAAGCCCACAGGATGTGGGACTTGGCTCATCACAGCTTCTGGTTTGCCATTAGAGAACAAGACCAACAGCTGCACTCCTCAGCAAGGGTTTAAGGAAGCTTTTAAGCAGTAAGCAATGCAGCAGTATCTCCACTCTACAGATGTTTTCTTTCTGATAACACTATTTCCCTTTTTAGTAGAAATGGAGGGGGGAAAAAAAATGCAGAGATTACATATTTGACCTACATGTATCAAGAACTTTTGCATTTAACATATATAGCTAAAATCACAGTGAATGACACCACCCCCCTTAAAGATACAATCTTTCAGTCAGGTCATGTGTCAGCCCAGGTTTTCACAGAACAGTATGAAAGAAAGCTACAACAAAGAACAGTCACTTGGATCACAGAACACGACAAACATGTTTTGCAGGATTATAGAGGATTTGATTTCCACCGCTTCCTTAACAGGCCTACTCTGCTAGCTGCAGTGACAATTCCTCAGCAAAAATGGGATATGATATTTGCAAATGCAAAGCTATTAACAAAGCAAATGGGTTATAATACTAATTAAGAAACCACTAAGCAACCATGCATGACCTATTCTTGATTTGTGCCATGAGACTCTACACGCTGAAAGCAAATGATAAAATTCAGCAAAGAGGATGACCATGCTGAGTTAAATGAATCCGTCATTCTTTATTAAATTAGCATGCATATTCTAAAGTGTTGTTAATAATGTTTGGTTCAATTAATACTGACTCTGAATTACAGCTAATTATGTCAATAAAGTAGAGCTCTACAAATCCATGGTATGAATTCTGTGAAATTCTACATTAAAAATTGTAATTTTATATTTCCCTAATCTCTACATGTACAGTATTCAGAATTCTATTTAAAAACTGTTTATCAGTATTTGAATTAAATATACATCTTTACACCAGTATAGACTGTTTCCTTTTAAATTCTTGATTTTAAAAAGCATGCTTATGTCTAAAATCACATACTATGTAATTTTTCTTTTCTTGTATTTATCCTTCTTCTGAATTTGTAAAGCAAAGATTTTGTAGTATTTCTAATATTTCACAATAGCAAAAAAATTGCTATGGTTTAGGAATGAGTCCTTTGGGAGCAGACTGGAGATTTTTGTGCAGTTATGTTGTAAGACACAGAATTTTTTATGTACTACTAAAAAATACTATTCTAGTGTTCTGACTGCACAAGAGTCACATCCACTGTGTGCACTACATCTTGTGTCCCTTCACAGAAGTCCCTACCTCCCTAACAGTAAGAGCAGCAATACAACTCGGTATCTGGAAGGGCCAAACATTCAGTGAGAAGTATTTTTCATCCACCCCTCCCATACATACCTGAAAATTAAAGTTTCCAGAGTACATCCAGAGGTTTGAAAGAGATGAAAGATACTTCTTTGAACTAATTTTCACACATATGGGGAGGTATATTAACCAGGGTCCAAGATGGGTTTTCCCTTAAAATTCTCAGAATTTTAGAATTCATATTGAAATTCAATCTTTAATTTCTATGATTTACATTTACAAGTCCTTAATTATACTAAAGCTTCTGAGATGAACCATCATTCAAAGAGCAGGCTGTTCTATACAAATACATAACATAACTTTATTGGAGACTTGCAATCTAAATTAAATCCATCTAGGAAATATTTTACCATTCAATATTCATGCAAGCTGTGTTTAGCCAGTGGCTATTTGAATTCATATAATTCCACATATAATTCTAATTCGGTTCATACATATACATTGGGATTCAATCCACTTGTTTTCCCCAGAGAATTTTTTATGTCAATAATAGTTATGGAAAGTGTGGAACAGGTGAGAGGTTGACAAGTTCTCAAAAAACTGGTAGCACTTAAGATAAAGGTATTATACATGTGGCCTTCTAACAGTACCTTTATTACCAGGCATAAAAAACAGCTGGCTACACTGTGAAATGTCAATTATTAAGTAGTGCAAAGCAAGTTCTACATTACAAATCTATTTCAAGAACCCAAAGAAGTACACAGAGATATTGTCTAAGGATAATTTTTTTGGATATGTGAAAAATTATTTCTTTAAACAACAATGAAAACTTCAGTTTAAAAAGCCAATGTTTGAAAAATAAATGTGCATCTTCCATTGAAAGAAAAAAGGCTCTTTGGGAATTGTCATGATGTCACAGCTTGGCTGTGAGGGAGGTTGTTCAACAACGAAACAGTTTGCATGTCCCTGGAACTTTAAGAGACAGCTCTACTGAGAATTGTAAAAGTTCCTTTGGAAGCTATAAATAAAAAGAGAAAAAAAAGACTACTGACATTACAGCAGGACTTAGGTTTACTGAAACCATTACATATCAATGCAAATGTATGGAGCCTTTGAACTAAAAGAAACCAATGTTTCAGAACATAGAGCATATATGTTCTATGAACTTGATACAGTTTCCTGGCACCATGAGGAATTTTACTATGGGCCAGTGTAATTCACATTTATTATACATTAAATTAATTTGCAGTTAGGAAGAAAGAAACTTTGATAGTGATAATTCACACTGAGAGTAAAAGAGATTAGTAGCCATTCTGGATTTTGATGCAGGGTCTACCTCCAGCATATCTCTATAAAATCTAAATGCATGAGGTCAAACCCAAGTACTACACACGGATTAATCAACTCATGTTCCAATAGTGCGCTGGAACTGCAAGAACTTGTCTGGGAAATGCATACAAACAGCAAGCTTTCTTCCTAGCCAAAAATAACCCACCTTATTTGACAATTTCTCTGTCTGTTTTTGCCTGTGATCCAAGTCCCACACACTTTGAATCACTGTAGACACACATTGGACTAACTTTTTATCCTGGAAGCCTTCTCTGCTAGTGATGATGGCTACCAACCAAGTCACAAGTTTTCATAACATTTTTTAATACATGTTTTTTAATACCGCAATATTTTTCCAATACTTTTGACTATTTATAGCAAATCAATAGCTTTTATGTCTAGCTTTAGGTTTCAACTACTGTTGTCACTGTTAAATACGCTAAACAATTTAAAAGTCATAGTGAAAGTACACAGATTTTATCACAAATAAAACTGTCATGGGAAGTCTAAATAAACACAAAGGAGAGGCTAACACAGAACTGGTAGCTAGTATTAACATGGTCCATCCAGGATTTCTTATTAATCCTGATAAAAATAATTATAGAATTCTAACAACACTGTTACAAATTACTTTGGAAGATAGTAGGAAAAAAGAGAAACATAGATGTTTCATTGGAATAATGCTACTACAATCATTGTGTTAATCCACCATCCTAGCAGTATAAAATCTAATGAGTAATATGTTACTCATATGCAAATTATTATGCAAATTATATTCAAATCACAATGACTGATAGCAGGTCAAAGCAGCGTGCATTAATATTCTCCTAGTTGTACTACAATTACTGTAAAGTACTGCCTGCACACCACCAAGGCAATTTTCTACACATACATTAAATTTTTTCCTAATGTTCTTTATTTCAGTCACAATGAAAAGAAACCTTCACACTACTTCAGCATTTTCGCTTTCAGCAGGACATACAAAATATTTCCAGCTAATAAGCACTAATCCTTCTATCGTACAAGTTTCCAAATGCCACTCTCACATTACCCAGAGGACATACATTTTAATCCCACTCTTAAAATGTCTCTGTCCCAGCGAGCCAGAATTTCACAGCAGGCCAACTAAGCAGGAGTATAACTTTTTGTTTCATTTTCCCTTTCAAACCACATTACCTGTGATAAAATTAAGATATCATTACATATAACAATGCGTTATCTGTGAATAGTAACACAAGAACTGAGTATTTAGCAATTCTGGCAAAGATCACGTTCTCCAAGCAGAGCCACTGCTCTTTAACAGCCACCTCACACCACTTTGGGAGAGCATTTATACATAAAAACTGATATTTTGAATGGAAAACTCATCTTGGGCCAGGATATCAGCATCAGGTGACAAAAACAGCACAGAGAAAAATAAAAATTATGCATAATAATAGAGGACTGCACACAACTTTGAGGAAATCTCAAATATTTTCCCAATGAAGTGAGATATACTGACACTAAGGCAGCACTGCTGTTCATTAAGAAGAGATCTCCAAGTTCCAATGCTATAAACCAGACCCCTTTCAAAAAATCACTTTTTTCTTCTTATCCTGTTCCAATTCTTGTATCATCCATTTTCATTCCTCAAATAGAAGGCTAAAAAGAGAAATCATTCCTTACTTCTTTCAGCCACAACCTAGGTCATCATACGAATCATCAGCCACAATCCCTTCCTTCAGATGATTCCCTTTCATGTTATTTTCAAGAGTCTGCATAGGTTAAATATCATATCATTTGGAGTCAGATTACTGTATTTTGAATAGATCCTGTTTTGGAAGGATTTAATATTAGGGGAAGTGTTCAAGGGTTCGCTTTTTCTGGTAAGAAAACTCTTGGTACAGAACAAAAGCCATCTTTGAAATCCCATTAGACTGTGGCACAGACAATGCTACACAATGACTACTTTTTTATTTAAAATAAATCCATGTTATACTTGAAATTTCTGTATGTTATTTTATTGACGTTCAATAATCCAAGAAAAATATTCTTTTACTTGGTTTTAATATAATAACTTTTTTTAAAGTTGGGGTTATTCTTGCAAGTTATCTCTGCAAGCATATGCCAAGAGAATTGATTTAGTATCAGTTGCTACTGAAAAAAATCACACCAGCTATAGACATGCTACTCAATTCCTCAGCTGCAGGCTATGTCTGTTTTATGATGATCCCTGCAGTCTTGTAGCAAGTCAGTCTCCTAACTGTGTGCTCTCTCTATTCTACCACAACTTCAGTAGTTTAACAATCTGATTCACAACTTTAAAAGGTTGCAATGCTACTCCTGGGTCTTCTGTACATACATGCACTAAACAGATTCTTTGGCCATTCCTAACGTTTATATTGGCTTCAACAGGCTAACAAGACTCAGTAGAATGAGTTAATATGTGCACTGCCCTTAAGTTTATATTTTTAACATCTGCACTATGGTTAAGTACATCTGGAAGTGCTGTGTGCTGTTACCCACAGGTGGCTTCTCCAGCTGAACTGAAGCAGACAGACAACAGAGAACTCACTGGACTGTGGGCAAAAGGAGCTGCCCTTTGCCATGTTCTCTTTGCTTCTGGCCTCACTCTGTCCAGTTGTGCATACTAACTCCATCATATCTTTGTTTGCCAATTAAAATTCCATTAAGAATGAAGAAAATATAACTAAAGAAAAATATCCGCTGGGAGACCAGCGAATGTCATTTACCTCAACTTCTGGAAGGCCTTCAATGTTTTTTACCACAGTGTTCCTTTACAATTGGGACATTACACTCTGGAGGGGTGGACATCCAGAGGTGTAAAAGATTGCTGAGATGATAGGCCAGTAATGGTTAAAGGGTCATACTTTGTCTGCAGGTCAGTCAGAAGTGATGTTGGACCTGTCCTGATTAGGAACTTGGAGGATGTACTGGCATGCACTCTCTTCAAGCCTGCAGATGACACCAAGGTGGAAGGCCAGCTGATATGCTGAGGGTAGGCCTGCCATTCAGTGGCACCCAGGTGGGCTGGAGAAATTTGCCAACAGGAGTTTCAAGGATCTTCTTCACACTCAATGAGGAGAAAATGCAAAGCACTCTTCCTGGGAAAGAAGAACCCTTGCAGCCACCCAGGCTGGGGATGCTGACAACCTAAGGACTCTTCCAACCTGAATTACCTGTGACACTATGATTCTAAGAGCCATAAACTTCCTTCAAAATAGGTATTATATAATTTAGTCATATCTGACAGAACAGCTGTGATGTTTTACTTAACTGTACTGCTGCACCTAACAATCTGTCTCTGTCACACATTACTGCACACACACTTTTCTCAGCCTCTCCATCTCTGCTGTGAAAGCATTACCTGAAGGGCACTACCCCCTTCTAATCACTAGTTTTCACAGAAATACAGATCTTTCAAAGAATTTCCATTTCCTCTATCCAAGGATTGCTCAGTATCCCTTCAGCAAGAGATTTCTGAAATCCAGTTACTTGGATTCTCAGCTTATGAGATGTCCTTTTCCTTCAGATAATTCACTATTTAAGTATTCTCAGAAATACTGGATACCTGATGTTTGTTTGCATCCTTGAAAACAAGCAGTAGTCTGGAACAGCTATATTTCCTTTGTCTTGAGCATCAAAGATGTCAGACAGTAAGAAATGGGAGTCCAGTGAATGGACAGTGAATCTGTCTCTGTTCTCTAAATTTCTACAAGTTTCCTACAGGACCTTAGGGGACCCAGTCAGTCCTCTTATACGGAGACCACATCCATAAAACTGGAAAGCGTAGTATAAAGTCCAATTTTTAAACACTCAAATATGATAGTGACAAAGGTGGATCATATACCTACCATCAATACCTAATCTTCCAATTCTGCAATGATACAAATGTGATGCACTGTAAATTTATGGAGAAACCAAGTAAAGAAAATTAAACTCCTTTATAGGGGGAAATTAAGTCTGCTGCAAAGTAGATTTCCATGACATAAAAGTGGTATATGTGCTTGTTTTTAACATTAGAAATATCAGAAGCTGTGTTCTCTGCAGTACTTGTGTTTGTTCTGAGAGGTTTGCTGAAGGGCTAGCATTGGCTAAAGAACTCAAACAAACAAGGACAGCATACTGGGTGGTACCTTGCTCAGAGCTTGTCTATGCTTGACACTGTGCAAAAACTTCTCATCATTTTCATCAGCCATATCCTAGACATGTCAAGTAAAGTAACATTTAGGGGCAAAACCCAAGCATCTTAGTCAAATTCTAGAGATTTTAAGTGAAATTTGCAGGACCAAGTCCTTATACTATTTTAAAAAAGACTACCACTCAAATATCACACCTATGTTTGCAGTGCCATTCTTACACACTCCCAGTGGGGACCTACATGAAAGCAAAACAAAACCTGCGCTATTTGCTCAAGAGCACTTTCTTAACACTCATGATTATTTCTCAGGCAGTTATTTCCTGTTTGCAGTTGGAAGTGGCAGGGCATGATTTTGTTGGCTGCTAAGCTGTGAAGTCTTGTGCGTGACTATATTTCAAGGATGCTTCTCCCAAGTTCCACACAGAATATCAGATCCTTTAAAGAGATCTGTCCATCCCCGCATCTTACTTTTGTTTCTACAGAGGTGTTCCCAGAGGAATAGAAAATAACTCAGCATAGTTCTCCATCTAGAGAATAAACATAAACATAATCTCAAATCAAAGACTGCAATCATCTCCCAGCTATTTTAAATGGCAAGTGTTTCTTTTTCATAAAAGAACTTTCAAGTATCTGACCTATTTATTTTAGTAAAGAAGAGCTCATTATTTGAGCACTTCACTGTCTTCATTTGAGCACTGTGAAAGGAAGAACAAAAGCCCATCAACTGTTAAGTGCCAGAAACAATCTGATTGGGATGGGGACCATTAAATGCCAGAAACAATCTGATTGGGATGGGGATTGATTCCCTCTTTACCATGACCCCCAGCGAAATGACAAGAGGATTTTTAAGATTATTTACAGAAAACAGTTGCTCTTCACAATAAAGCATGTCTTCTCAGCATGAGTAGCTGGGAGACAGGAAGCCACTTAAGTGTCCCTTCAGAGCCTACCATGAAGGTTCTCTGCAGGCCAGGTTCTCCACAGAGAGGAAGACCTCACCCAGGTCCTCAGTGAGCAGCAGGCAGATTTCAGTGATAACCATTCTTTAGCAGGGCACAGAAAAAGGTTGAGGTACTCTTTTCTTCTTTGACAAACATTAGACAACATGTCATGTAAATATAAATTTTGACAGTTCTGTTTCCTGAATTCTACTCCCTTCTTCTAAAAAAAAAAAAAACACTCCAATTTATCTATTTTAATTTCCTACAAAGAGTGAATAAAGGAATATAAAAACACAGTACTGATTACCAGAATCTGTTAGATAGCCTCAGTTATGGTCCTTTGCTCTAGAAGATGTTCTTTAAAAATCATTAATCATTTTTTCAGCTGAAGAGAAAGGCAAAAACCAAAAGGACTCTCTTATTTTCTCATGAGGGCTTATAACTGGAGTTTTTAACAGCCATCCTTGCAGCCCCAAAAAGTCATTTTATTTTATAAAGGAATCCACATCAAAGATTTCATGCACTGTCAACACATTCTCATCATTGTTTGCCTACACTCTTTGAACTACCTCCTTTCAGCTACTGAAATATTAAAATTGCATTTTCCTCTGTTCTGTCAAAAAGTTGTGCAGCTTAACAGGACAGAATTCTATAGTTCCTGAACATTCCGTTTCTCTCCAGAGAAACTGAAAGTGGGAATTAAATGCATTATTTTATGAAAAATAACCATCAGAATATAAGAATGATGGGCTTGCAGTAGCATGGAAAAGTGAAGAGGAAATCGTTATCCATTATCCAATGTCCATCCATATAATAATAATAAGTAATGAATGTTACTTATACTAAGAAGTATAAGATGAAATCAGACAAAGTTAGAAACAAATACAAATAGAAATGTTTGGACAGATAATATAGCAATCACTGTCACAGGATACATAGGTATCTAAAGTTTGTATGGGTTCAGTTAGATGCACTCATGCAAGAAAATTATCACTCTCTGTCTATCCAACACAATGATGCAACCTCTGATTCAAAAGGTTCCCAGAGAAGCTGAAGGGGTGTTACCAAGCAGGCAGGACCTCTGAAATTCTGTCCTGTTTCTGCAGCTCCACAGGTTTCCATTCACCAAGGGAGTCCAGGCTGAACTGACCCAGTGCAGCCGATCTTATATAAAGCAGCGCTCATGGATGAATTTTAAATGACCACCCAAATCCAGTAGCTCAGTACAGGGCACAGAGAGCAGAGCTGTGACAGTCACACATGGGATTATGCATTTGAAATGTTTGAATTTAGCTTTAATGAACAGGTCTTACTAATTTGCTGATTAGTATGATCACATCACTTTTTTGTTAAGCATTATGCTGTAATTAATAATGATGTGCTCTCACATCCCTTCTTCTGACAAGGAAGGAAAATGCTCCTGTTTTACAGCTGAGTAGTCAAAGAACAGGGAAATCAGGCATTCCCCTTAAGATGGTCCAATTTCAAGGATATATTTGGTCAAAGATTTAAGTGTTCCAAGACAAGTGTTAAGAACTCTAAATTACTAAAGATCAGACAGAACTATATTTGGAACACAATTATTATTATTCCATACAAGAAAGCTAAATATAAACTAACCACTTAGTAAATACCACTAACACATGTGACCATTCCTATACCTTCTGCTCAGATGACAACTTTGCTAGTAAGTCAGAACTTCTTCCACATGAGCCTCACGCTTGCACAGAAAGATAAGGCAAATAAAGGGTTTCAGGGATTACAAAGAAAAGACCCAAAACAGAGCATTCAGATTTCCAAATGAGCAGTACATGAGTTCCTTAGAAAATAAAATCACAAATAAATAATGCAATCCCACAATTTTCTCATACCATGCATATTTTAGCATATGCTTGGAAAAATTATTTTATCCATTGGATTACAGTTATCTGCTTCACAGAGTCAAAGTGCAGTAAGTACTTAGAAGATAACAATTTTCATGGACTCTTCCAAACAAATATTTTGAAGAGGTAGGGTCTCTTTGATAGCAGAACTTTTCTAATCATTAGATCTCTAGACTTTTATGAGGCATCAGATATTTAATAATGTAAGATTTAAGAATTATACGCAAGTTATAGCCACAATGCCAAAATTATTTCAAACAAAATAAAGTCCCTGGATGCTGCTGGTCCCAGGAGAGTCAATGAAAAGCTGGGAGTGATTTCACACTCACAATATGATTTAGAGTGATTTCTACAGAAACAACTTCAGAGCTCTCATTGAGTTTGATCCAAAGTCTTATTAAGTTAGTGGTCAGGCTTATTTGTCTTCTTTGTCTTGGATTTTTCCTCTGTTCAAACAGAAGTATATTGCTCTGTTTAAAACCTGTTTCTTTGGATTCCCTTAATGAATTTTTAAGGTATTTCTAGAAACTTCATCACAAATTATTGTACAACTGCTAATAATGGACAAATAACTCAGAAACTCTTTGCCCTCCTAATGTTTCCCACATTGCACCTTTGATATGTGTTATATGACTAATCAATGAATTGCTGAAGAGTTAGAAGAGTCGATTTTTAGAAGTCCTTCTTTTTAAAAACTGAGTATTAGGGAATCCAAGTAAATTGATAGAATTGACCCTCCTGTGTTCCAAAATGCTTTCTTGTAGATAAACAGAGACACAAGTATTCAACAAAGTCTTTTCTTGAAAGAAAATCTAGCAGGAGGTTCACACATTATGTCTGATCTACACCCCAAAATATTAGCTTATAATTAGCTTATGATTTTCTCCAAGAACACTCTCAAAGATACTCCTGTCTACATCTTCTAAAATAAACCTTAAAAATCTTAGAAAAGATATACGAGAAATTTTGAAGCTCTGGTCCTAGAAAAAGAGCCATGATACAGCCATGCCCTTGTAGCACTGGGACTTTAGCAGTAGGAATATTTTATGTTAATTTTCATTATTAGCTCTTCATCACAATCCTATTCTTACATGTCAATGTGGGGGTTTTTGTACTGTAAAAAAAAAATATTAAATCCCATTAAAGTTCCAGGCTGTCTACCCCCATTTCCTCATGTATAGTGTCCAGCAACATTCATACCCCTTGGGCTGCCGTGGTTCAACTGCAGATACTAGTTTATAACAAATGGGTGCAAAAATTGCTTCAAAGACACTGATGCCCAAATGATAGTTTTGTGTAGTAGAAAACACTACAAAGTTTTTCAACAATTTAGTAGCTTTTATTTCAGACTACAATAGCAATGAAATGTTATGTTTAACTTTGAAGATATTTCAAAGCTGTATATTCTTGATACAGGAATATTTGAAGAGCATTAGAGAAACAAGAACTTTATTTACTATAAAAATGTGCTTTATATCAATTAAAATATAGTACTACAATAAACAGAATAGTACAGCACTATTATCCCAAATCCAAGCCAAAATAAATAAAAGAAACCATGCTGTCATAGAAACACAGACTGCACCTGTCACATACCCTTAATATACCTGCAAAAATAGCTATAGTACCCTGCATACCCCAAAATTCAACAGCTTCAAGTGAAGTGGAAAACATCAGACCCCTTCCTTGAAGAATGGTGTTCCAACACTCCAACACTGGAACGAGGAGAGATCCAGCTTGTCTGCTTTTGCCAGTCCCTAATAGGTGACCTACTTTTTCACAAGGATTAAAAACCAATTATTTTAGAATAGAATGCTGTCTCACTGGGAACTAATAGCTGAATATTGTCAGTCGCATATAACATATGCTGGAAGTGCCTCTGTCTAAGAAGCCCACTGCTGCATGCTACAACTTTCTAGATGTCTGAATATGCTCTAAATGAATATGCTCTAAATTAATTTAAACACAACAGTGTGAGTGAAACACAACAGACTCCTATCAGATCTACGATGGCACCAATGACTACACAATTATTCTGTGTTAAGAGGATGAAAGAACAATCTCTTAGTGAGACAGAGGACTGTGGAAAACAGGCCACACTTGCTCCCTCAGCTTAGAGAACGAGCCCTCATCAACTGGGCTCTCCACAAGAAGGGGCAGTTACGCATTATCTACTATACTAACTCTTTTTCCCACATCATCTTTATCAGTACAAAACTGACTTCTCAGCATCATTGATGCTGTGGAAACTGAAGAAGGATTTTATTGAAGTTATGCAGCTACAAGCAGACCTCTTTTGTCACTGTAATTCCCTACATATTTTTTTCCAATATTTAGAGCAGTGAGATTCAGCAAATCAAAGCAAAGTCCCATCTCCTTCATTCAACACCAAAAGCTGCAGCACAGGAGCTCTAGCAGGACTAAAGGTTGTATATAAATATAAGGTTAGATGTGCTCCAGAATGGTTAATGGCCACAATCCTGGGTGGCTGCCTCACTTTCACAAGCAGCAGCAGCAGCAGCGGCGCCTCCTGATCCACCGCCACTGTCAGCAGGAGCCAAGCCCGCAGCTTCTGGCACTGCAAACACACATTGCTGCCTAATGAACTGAAGTGCAGCTTAAGAAGCTTAGCAAGTCAGCCAGTAGAGAAAAAATATCACTTGAAAGAAGAGTTTATTTAAACAGGACTTCAAATTGTCTGTTTAAGGAGACAAGTTTCAACTAGCTCTACAATTATTGTCTTGTACGTATCCATACAGCAATTTATTATCCTAAAGTGCCCAAACTTTTCATGTGGGGGAAATTCCCCAAACCTTCTCACAAACAATCACCACAGTACTCCAGCTAAACAGTTAGTTTTCTTACATTACATTTATAGAATGAAGGAATAAAATTAAGAAATATTTAGTAATAAATCAAGTATATCAGATATTTGGAACAATATCAGTTTTTCCAAAATTTTCATAGAACATTAACAGATTTCAGCAATATAAACAATTTAAAATCTGATAGGTTTACTGAAGACTTGAGGCTGTTGCTTTCCCAGCTTATAAGCAAAATAACTTTATTGTGCAGAAACTCCTTTAATTTCAATTCTGCCCTTTTTAACAGTTGCTTAAATGGAAAAAAAAAAGGTGGGGGGGGTCAAGATGCTGGCAGGTAAGAACTTATTGAACTTATTTCAACTCTCATGATTTCTAATGCTGTTAAATTAGAAAATATAAAACAAGCACATTAAAAGGCACTAACCTCCCAAAAGAGGTAATGGTAAAGGTGGATCTGAAATCAATAATGCATATTATAAATCCATGATCATGGATCTTGACATTCACCAAAACATGATGTCCTCAGCTCAAATCCCACCACTCTTATATAGGCCAAACTCCACATTAAATTGGCTGAAAGATAGGTTGTTTCCCTAGTGAAGAGATGATTTCTTACAAATATGATTAAACTCCATGAAAAGCACACAGCACTCAACTAAATGTAAATAGTATGATCTCTGCCCTAAAGAATTTACATCCCAGAAATATAAATGCAGGCTATCACTGAAATACCAAACACCCAGGCAAAGGGCCCTCCAAGGAGCCTTTTTGCTTTCTCCAGTAAGTTTATATAAACAATACAGAAAAAGAAGAAAATCCTTCTATTGTGTTGGGAGGATTATCCAGTTTGAAGTAGGTTATTTTGACTTTCTCACTGCAGTGTTTCAGGGTTTGTCTCCACTGCCAGCTTCTCACTGGACAAACAGCAACAGTGCTCTGCCCTGCAGCCAGGCTCAGCTACCCCAGCCTCACAGTGCTCAGCAAGCATCCATTCCCAGCTTCAAGCTCCCTGCAGCATATATCCTGATGAAAAAGCCTATATGTTCTGCTCATTTATAGTAATTACTCCTGGAGAGGGAATCTATCCCATCTCACCAGACTAACAAAGACTCTTATTGTGCTTTGCAAAATAGACCATGTTTAACAAGGCAAGTCACCACAACGTTAGAAATCAGACTGCAAAAAGGAAATATTCTAGAATCTTTCTTGGCTACTTTGGCACCTCATGTAGAAAATCCTTTGGCTGGTGTCAGAACTTTAACCCAGAGAGAAACCTGTACAGCACACTCACCTGAGTGTGGATCTGAGCCTGGGCTCTTTCTCTGGGTCTCATTTTGTGACACGCCCAGCTCCTGCATTATTCCTTCTCTCTTCAGCAGACTTGAAAAACAGCTAACATTTTCTGTGAGCTCCTCATTTTATGCAGTCTGGGGCTGGTGAATAAAAGGCTAGATAATAGTTATTTAACACAAACCAAGTCTCAGCTCCCATGTTCTGGAGACCGTCTGCCTGTGCATTCTTCTCTTTGTCCAAGAATATCACATGTTTCAAACAGCAAAAGAATGCATTGGAAAGATGCTTTCTGGAGGCATAGTAGACTGAAATGAAATACTATATCCCAGGCTAAAATCTGAACTCTGAGGAATATATTTGATCCCATGGATTCACTGGAGTGAATTTTTTGAGCCTTTCCTAAGTCTGTATGTTGCTGTAGACCAAAAAATAGGCAGCCAAGAGTCTATTAGAATGGAAAGCTTTCATTTAGGCTTTGTACTATAAGGCATAAGCTACTTTTCCTTTGAAACCAACCTTTCAAAATTACTTTTTAGAGGTTCAGGCTTCCTCTGAAGGGAAAAAGACTTTACTAACATAAGGTTGCTAATGAGACAGAACTGACTGGCATGCATAAACACATTAGCACTATTACCCATATTGATAAAATCACTCTGATTATTCTGCTTAGGAAAGTTAAAAACCATTTTTTTTCCTCATCTACATAATACTGAAAAAGAGATCCACCAAATAGAAAGAGAATTATTTCTCTTTTTTCTGTCAAAATTTAAAATAGCTATGAAAAATAGTAAAAACACTTTTTTTACGTCTTCTATGTGGTAATATCAAAACTATCATGAAATCTGGACTGTCATTTGGTCAGTTTCAATATCTGTGATTAATTAGCTTTCAAGAATACTCATCCAAGCCCATGTTATACACTTGGCAATTAAAAATAGGAGTAGAAAAACCTGCAATTCAGATGTTCAAGTAAACACAAAGCATTTCCATGTTGATTGAAAAACAATGCAATTTCAGCTCGGAGAATATCCATGGATAATTTACTGTCTTGATGATGTACAAATCTTAATAGACTTCCTCAAGACAGCTCAGTAAATTGGATGATATATAGAAACTATAAAATGATTGCTCAGATGACAGGCTTAAAATAACAGTTTAAGATCTCCCAAATACATAGAATCATAGACTCATTTAGATTGGAAAAGACCTTTAAGATTATTATGTCCAACCATTAACCCAATACTGCCAACTCCACAAATAAACTACATCCCAAAGTGCCCCATCTACATCTTTTAAATGCCTCCAAGGATGGTGACTCACACAATTCCCTGGGCAGCCTGTTGCAATGTAATATAACAATTAATATGAGATTTTCTACAAACAGTATTTTTTAAATTTAATAATACATTCATATAATCCTGTTTTGAAGAGAATCCTCATGGTAGCATAATGAGTCAGCTGCAATTTCCTAACAGTATGGGCAGAAAGTCCCTAAAAGAGTGAATTACAGTAATCAGCCCTTGAGATGACAAAAGCATTAATTGCCATTTCTGTTACTTTATGCTGATCAAGGTCTCAGCTTGGCAGTGATAAAGAGACTGCAAAAAGGAGCCTTTGAACCAGATGCAAATACTTACCAAATGGTAAAACTAAGAGCAGTGTGACACTTTATGACCAGATGTATCAAATGATGCTAAAAGCATTACCAAATGTAATAGTAAAAGGGAAATACCAGTGGGAAAAAAATGTTTTAAATATTCTGCAACATAATTTGTGTTCTCTGAAGCGTTAGCACTGATATTTTTCTGAATAGATTACACTTCTATAAATGAAAACATAATTAGGAATAAATGGAATCATTTCTAAATGACTTAAACACTTGATCACCAAAAATGGATTATTGTTGTTGGCAGACTTCTCCATTCTTCTAATTAAAGTCAACCATTTAAAACACTTTCTTCCTATTAATGTGACACATGTGATGAAGGAACTATAAAATTTAACACCCTCTAATGAAACCATTTCCAGCTTGCACTTCTTCTCATTAAATAGTGACATTCAGTTCTCCAAGCAAAAGAAACAGCCCTATGGACTTCCCAGGGAGTGAAGCCACAGGCACTGTTTGACAGGTGAAAAAACAAACCACAGACTGCTTTTCAGTGACTTTGTTGGGAGCAAAGAAGGATGGATACCACACAGGCTATCCAGGCAACCTGCTTCACTGCCTGACTGTTCTTGCAGGAACAGCCTTTCCTTAAATCCAGTCTGAACACCTCATGTTGTAACTTTCCTTTCCTTTTCCTCCCACCATGCAACACTGTGAAATGCCTGTCTCAAGCTGACATCCTCCTAGGTGTGGAGTGGGGGGGATTTCTGTGAACTCCTCTTGAAGTCATCTTTTTTCCAGCCTGAACATCCCCAGCTCCCCCATCTTCTCACAGGTGAGCTCCCTGCAGTTCATCAGTGTCTTCTCCCACTGGGTGGCCCAAAAGCAAGATGCAGTGCTGAAAAGAGGCACATAACCCCTTCCCTTAATGTGCTGGCTGTACCCCTGCTTACACAGCCCAGGAGGCTCCTGACTGTCCCTGCTCCATGCCTACCTGCCCACCAGGGCCCCAGGTTGTACGAGGCTGTGTGACTCGTCACACAAACAGGAACCAGGAGCACTTCTCTCTCATGCTGACAGATGAAACAGTGGCACCTGGGGCCATCTTTCCTGCAAGAGCCTTGTCAGTATGACTAATGGGTTAGTTGTAGAATCATGCTTCCAGAAGGAAAGACAAGAAAAATCCCCCCTCTTCCTAAAAATCTGTGTGGAAACATTTTCCTAAGTAATTTTCAGTACGCTAGGCAACACTATTTCTTTGGGGACCATAAAATCACTGAGGCGTATTGTGGGATTCACATTCTCTGAACAGAGAGAGACAATCCTCTCTCTCAGGGTTTTCCTGGAGAAGCAGAGAAAAGAATGATCAGAACAATTCTTATCTCGTTTGCTGCTCCTGTGTTTGTGCCCAAGATTGTTTATCTGAGGTGACCAATTGGATTCATGTGTGGGTGTCAGGACTGTCAGCGGACAGTCACAAGTTTTTCAGTAAGTACTTAGAAGTAAGATGTAGTATAGTATGTATCTCCCTTTAAAATAGTATAGTATAATAAAGTAGTTAATTAGCCTTCTCAATCAATGCAGTCAGATGCATCATTCTTCCCTGCATTGGGGGATCAGCATAAATACTACAGCATCTGACTCCCTCTGAAACTGGACAATAGTAAGGACTCTGTAAATTCAGCATTAATCGTCCTTAAAGCTTCTGTGCACTCCCACGCACCTTAGGTCAGACTTCTAAATACATCAGAATAATTCTTCATGGACACTTTAAATACAGCATCAACTGAGATGAGAGTAAAAATATACTACATAAAGATTCACTACGGGGAAATCCCATAAACAGCTCTAGATAAAAACCTCTGCTAAAATTGATTAACCACCCAAGCCTCTGCTTCTCTTCCTTTAAATTATGCACTAATTAATGTTTGCTTCCTACTAAAGAGTGGCATTAATATGACAAGAAACAAGATCACAAACACTAAAAAACACACACAAAACACCTGATTAGCTCCCATTACTGAAAAAGGAACCGAACAGATAATTAATTAGTCTTACTAATTATAGCTATTCCTAAATCCTATAAGAGACCTTACATCAGTGTAACTCCTATTCCTATACCAGAATATCATCTGAGCAAACACTTGCCTTTAATTTTTAATCATCTCAGCTGTCATTTCTAGGTAGAGCACAGGAAGAAGCTGCCACCTCACTACCGCACGATCCCCCCTCATCACCACTGGTGAGGTTGCACCTCAAGAGCTGCATCCAGTTCTGCACTCCTCGCTTCATGAAAGACATTGAGGTGCTGGAGCGTGTTCAAAGAAGGCAGCAAGGCTGGTGAAGGGTCTAGAGAGTGAGTCCTATGAGAAGTGGCTGGGATTGTTTATCTTGGGAAAAGGGAGTTTCAGGGGAGACCTTATTGCTTTTGACAGCTACCTGAAAGGAGGTTGCAGCAAGGTGGGGCTGGGCCTCTTCTCCCAGGCAATTAGCAGTGGGGCAGGAGGAAATGCCCTCAGGGGAGGTTCAGATTGGACATGGGGAATAATTTCTTCATGGAATGGGTTGTTAAGCAGTGGAATGGACTGCACCAGGAGGTGCTGGACTCGCCGTCCCTGGTAGTGTTCAAGAAATGACTGGACATGGCACTTAGTGCTATGATCTATTTGTCAAGGTGCTGATGGAGAAAAGCTGAACTCAATGCTGGGAGGTTTTTCCAACCTTAATAATTCTGTTCTATTGTTCTATGATTTGCTGTCAACATGGAAACCTTCTTTTGCTAACTTGACAAACAGAAATAAATCCTAGATTCTGAATACAGGTTTAGGATTTATTAGTTTTTATTAAGATAACAGAATTGTACAGAGGCCTGCATCTGGTCATAGAACTGCCTATTTTAATTTTAAATATGCCCCCCAGTATGTGCTTTACAAGAAATCATTCTCAATGTATTTAATTTTTCGAGATCTTAATGAATAAAATAGGATCAACGTCTTTTCATATATTATTTTCCCTCCTGATATCCTGGCTCTGGCCAGAAATTAGTGAACTTTTGCAGTAGCCAAAAGGGGGTATGGCTAGGACCCAGAGGTTATTCTAGAGCACTTTGCCACTGCCAGTGGCAGGGAGAAGGGAGTTTCTTCCATGGAGAAGGGCTCTTTTGGGTCCACATAGTGTGGCAGAGGGCACAGTCAGCTATTGTCTGTTCCTAGGGGGGATTCTGTGTGACTTGTTCAGCTCTTTCTTGCACCCTCTCTCATTAGTACTGTTGCTGTTTGGTTTTTTACCTCATTGCTGTTTCCAGTAAATTGTTCTTACCCCAACTCCAGATGCTCATCCTTGGTGCCTTCAACTCCCCTCTCCAGACCAACAGGACAAGGGAAATGGGGAGCAAGCAGGAGGGACATGTTTTGGAGAGCCTCAGTGAGATCACCAAACCGGGAAATACCATTGCTAAACTATGACACTATGCAAAAGAAAAACTGGATACTGAACCAAGAATTATGACAAATTACATGCAATACATGGAATTATACATTGGCAGTAGTGTCCCATCTCATCAGGCCAGGAAATGAGGGTAGAAAGGACTCTTCCCTTCAAAATATTCTTCTAGGTAATTTCTTGAAAATACATTTCTACAAGCAGAATTTAGTGCATATAGCTTCACAAGCTTCAGGGAAAAATGCAAACAATTTATAAGCTGAAACTGAAGTGCTGACCTTACCAACAAGTTTTCTCATTTCATTAACAAAGATGTAGACTGGGAACAACAGTATGAAGAGTTGATACCAGTAATTTCTCAAATGAAATTGTGCTGCTAGGTAATTCTGACAGCTTTCAACCACAGATAGCTCACACTAATGAAGATGGATGCTATATTAGCAGAGAGATGGTGGTAAGCTAAAACCCTGCACACCACAGGAGTGGGGTCCTTCTCTTGTGTGACTAAGGCTTCAGACACCTTTTAACAGACACCTTAATTTACATTGGTTTTTTCTCTGAAGCATTGGAATTTACCCCCTTACTGGTAAAGCAAGAGAGGACCCAGTACCATGGATGCTACAGTCACACTGGAACTTCAAATGATTCTCCAGTTTCACATCAGAACGAACTTCAACTTCTCCTTCAGAAGAATCAAATCCAGTGAGGAGCACTGGACTTTTGATTGCCTCTTGAGATTGAGTTGTAGCTGGTTAAATCCTTGACATCTCCAATACAGGACGTGCACATGTCCCTCAATCTTTCTTATTTGCTTTACTGTGACATTGTAGTTGTCTCTTTTTGGCCTTTCACTACTTTTGTCTTGTCTTAGCGTTTGTCACAGAGCAGTAGGAATCACTGTTATGGATGATATGTGACTATCTGTGCAGCAGATGTTCTCTAAACATCAGATTCTATGAGGCAGCTCTTGCATGAACCCCTGAACAAGACATCTGTTGTAATAATTATAATAATTCACAGTGATTACAGGGGATTAGACTTAATGACAGAGTTAGTTTATACCTGCCCTATCTCGTGTCTGTATAGCATATTCCTTCTTTACGACTCAAATATTTTTCCCTCACTCTTAAAAACTATTTCTAGCCAATTTTTTAATTAGAATGTATTCTGAAATCCTCAGGTCTGAGAAGGAAACAAAGTCAGTTAGCCTAAACTTTAAAAGTGCATAAAAAACCTGTGAGTAACAAGTTACTGCTCTAAAATCTACCCCTTGCTTCCCCTATGCAGGACACAGCCCCCACCACCTGGTGATGGAGGACCAGATGACTTCTTTAAAGCAAAGAACAACATCCAGAGGCTCTAAGTTTTCTCCTATTTCTCCCAAGCCCCAACACATCTTTTCAGAACAGTGGATCTGCAGCTTGCCTTACAGCAAGGCAGATAACTGAAAGATCACAGAAGAAGCAAACATAGGAATTTCAAAGCTTCAGAAATTTTTTCCCAAAGCAGTCAGCACTAGCTATAGCTAAGTACATAGGAAATACATTATTATTTTCCACCAGGATGGAGTATTGCTGCATTAGTGGCCTTTTTTTTTTTTTTGGGGGGGGGGTGTATTTTCTTTACAAGATATTTTTGCCCGTTACAGAGAAGCTGTATGAGAAACACTTCAGAAAAAATATCCCATTCAAAGCAAACAAGACTTTTTGGGATTTGGTCCCATTCTCCATGCTGGCACCACAATGGAAAAGAGCATCCTTTCCACAAAAGAACACAAAGCAGCAGTAAGTTCCTGCCACAGCAGCACAGTCCAAGCTTCTCGTGATTACTCTTCTTGTGCAGATGGCAAAAAAATCCAGACAGAATGTGAGAGGCAGGGATAAGGCAATAAAAATGCACCATAGTACCAAAACAAGTGTCTACTCTAAGTCCACCTCCAGTGTCACTACAACTACAATGAAAGAGCTAGTGCTAGTAGTAGCCTGTTCTGTCATCAGAAAAGGTCTGGATGTCATTCAAAGAGCAGCATCAATTCCCACAATGCTAACATTGCTATTATATTTAATATATAACTCTTTGCTATTATATTTTGCTCAAACTTCTGTGCAAGGGTCTCACTTCTAGGAAACCGGCCTCAAGAAAACTAGGATTGTCTTTCCTACATTTTGAAAAGAGGGATGAAGAGGTTAAGTTATGGTTACCACTACTATGGTAAATGAGAAATAATGTTATTTAATTGTCAGAAAAGTAACACTACCTACAAATTCTTCAATGACCTAATTCTGTATTTTACTGCTGAATGACTTCAAGAGAGGACTCAGAAAAGACATCAAAGAGACAGCAGAAAGTCCAGCAGATCAATATTGACGTTTTAGTACTTAAGAGGCAAAGTGATTGATGGATGGCTCAAGACTGTCAAAGTCAAAATTCTGTAAACAAAAGGGGGAATTGTTTTGTTTAAAAATGTAATTACTGTGAGAGTACCGGCCTCAGTAAGAAACAAATGAGAAAGCTGGCTTAGTAGTGGGCAGGGCAAGAGGCAATCCTCACTCTCTTGTTGTGAGGTGAAAGAGTTGTTAAAACTATTTTTAGACTGAATGACCAGAGTATTTCTTATCTACTTACACTGTGCAGCCAGGACAGAGACAGGAGAGACATGACAATAGGATGGCTGCAAACAGTGGAATTCTAGTCATCAGCAATTCTTCTGAGAGATAAAATAATTCCAAAAGAGGATAGTTGTTTTCACTATTATACAAGAACCTTTTTTCAATAATTACTTTGCTGTATTGACAAGTCTGAAAAATATATGCTGAATTTAGATAGCACCTCAGTTCTTTTGGATTGATCCCGATAAAACCTTTTGAAACGGATCAGTTCTCTAACAAGAACATCACCACACAGGACTACTATGTTTATTATCTGACTACAAGACAATACCATTTACTCCTGTTTAGATATTTGCAGGCACCATATTCTCCTCCTCTGCTCTTAGGAATTTTATTTAATGCTATTCCTGAAGAAACATGCTGGCACTTTAAGTTTCACATACTCAGCATTTGATTGACGATGCGGTATTTCACTCCACGTGCTTCCACCAAGAAAGAAACTCATGCCCTTATGTAGACCAGTAAGAGGATCTCCCTTTCAGCAGCCTGCAGATGCACACAGAGCTTCTCCCCAGATGCTATTTACCAGTTACATTTTCCAAGACATACCAAAAACCCATAAGTAATGATACCACAATGCACTTTCCAGTAGTTCTGTTTCTTTGTAGAACATCTTGCTCGAAAAAATTTAGCACCATTACTTTTGTCCTTTTCATGACCCAACAGAGTACTGTCACATGTAACAAGGGAGCAGCTTTGAAGGTCAGATCATACAGAAACTAGTAGGATCAGCCCTTTTTCACTAAGGTGCTACACAAACCTGAAGCAAATAGCAGATATAGTCCCGTGTGAGAAAAAAGCCATATATGATCATGAGATGCACAGATAAACACAGAAAATCATCTTTGTTTATCTTAGCAGCTTAATAAATCTGCAACTTCAGATCTGTAGACCAGACACGAGAAAATTCGCCAACAGAGTGATTCAGGTTTATTTCATTAACAGTCTGTGTGATCATTAATTCCTTGGATATGGGACGCTTTTATACAAATGCAGTTAGCAAAATTGTCTAACCAATATTCAAAAGGTAAAAAAGAAGCAAGCCAATAAAGACTAGAAAGCCACACTACTTCAGTAAACATGATATTGTTATCAACAAATTGATAGACAGCAGATGACCACAAACTCAGTAAGCCTTTCTCTGCTGTGCAATCACTGTGAATAATTTTTGTTTCTGTGTAATCTCTCAGGCCAAAAATATTACTAATTCCTTATCATAGGATCACAAGATGTGTCTCAGGCAACTAGGTTTTTTTCTTTCCTTTACTCTTAAATACATTACCACTTTGTGCTTGAGATGTGTTAATTGTGTACTGCAAGACTGCTTTCCTTCACTGAATGGCATGCAGAAGTCCATGTTTCCTATGAAGCCCATCAAAATTAATAGGTTTTTTGCCTTTAGAGAATAATTAATGCTTAACATTTACCTTAATTCCCTTTTGGCTATATTTCTATTTCCCTAAGGTGTCATCCTTTTCCTGTGTACTGACAAACAATGAGGAAAAAAAAAATGCTTTGAAAAAAAAAAAAAAACCAAGCTGACTGGAATTAGGAGGAGTAAATAGTGTGCTTACTGGGAGGTAATTAAAAGCCATAAAGCAGGAAGAAGGCCGGAGGTGCCTAAAAGGCATTATAATTAAAACCTAATGTGTGTTAACTGTGAGTGAAGCATTGAAGTCATTGACATGAATGACAAAACTCCCACTGAATTCAATTGGGGCAGGATTTTATTCTATAAGAGCTCAAGAAGGCCAGTTTGGCTTCAGAGAGATTGATTGGAGGTTTGTGGATTAAAAAAAAACCTTGCTGAAAACGGGAACTGGTGATTTATATCCAATGATTTGCACAGTTGTGAAACAGCCACAGAAGAAATGAACAGAGAGAATTAAAATCAAATTAGTTAATCCTTAAGAAAGGGGAAAAAGAATTTTTTTTTTAGCATGATTAGGGGGGAAAAAACAAAGACCACTACAAAGGCGACAGAATCAAGAAAAATCCTGAACATGGAACAACTTTATCCAAACTAATAACCAGGAAGAAAGTGATGAAGCAGTTAAAAAGCACTGATAGCTTTATAGAGCATAGCTATTGATAAAAAGCATGTTGGGAATACTTAGACAATCTGAATTCATTCAATAGCACATAGTCTATTTAACCATGAAACAGAAATGAATTAAGAAAGAAAAAGAAAGAATTTGCCATTCAGTATATCTAATCTCCAGAGCCCAGTTAAGTAATGGAACCACTCTTCAGAAAGTCAATCCAGTTTCATTGGTTTTAGCACCGTGCTGTCAAAAAGTGGCAACACAATGTAAGTTTGCCTAGATGCAGTTGATGGATTTACAAAAAGAACCCAAATATTCTACCAAAAGTACTACTTTGTACAGGGAAACTAGCAGGCTAACAAACTAGTGTTTGACACGACAAAATGGAAGAAATGTCATACTAGATACAATGCATGTGAATAGCAAAAAAACATGCAGAAAACTAGCTAAGAACTTGGAGTGCAACTGTGGCAAGAAGGGGATTGTGTTAATTTGGCTAGTATATACAAAAATCTGACATCAACAGTCCACAAGCAGTGGGACTACTACCAGCCACTGAGCCCAAGGTGTAAAGATACTCTGTGTCTGGAGAACACTTACAAAGTCACTCCTCTCCAGACCAGCAAATCTTCCCTGCAATATAATCTTAACATTGAGTATTAATTCATGAAAAATTATGAGCTGGAATTGTGAGTAAACAACTTCAAGAAGGGATGTGAGAAGCCCTGAAAAGCTGGTGGAAAACTAGTATTTTTAACAATACCAGCAAGTAGACAATCTCCTAAAACAACATGTAACCTTTCATGCTCTGATCCTGCAAGTCAGCAACTAAAAATATGCATTTAATTACTTATTGAATTTGTCTGTGTAAGATTAAAAAAAAGAAGACGGAGCCAACTGAGGGAGCTCAAGAGCTGTGCATTCTTAAGCAATGTCTCTAGAGAGTCCTAGTTGGAGCTTTCAGCTCTGGTGAGATTTCAAAGCCGCAAGAGAAAGGGCAGAGGATGGTGCTTCTGGGGCATCGTGAGCTCTGTCTCCACATCTTTTTCTCAGGCTGCCTAAGAGGTAGTGGGTCTTCTGCAGGCTTTTGCAGACCTCATTATACTTCCTATGCAACTGTACCTCCTCTCAAAAGGGCTGGCAGATGGCTACTCTAATGGGGCGAGCACAGGCACTTCCAACTGCTCTCATGAGACACTCCTGGAATTTCTGTGCTGCACTGAAAAGGCTTAGTGAGAAACCATTCCCCTCAGACATGAGTCACAGTCCCTCTGCAGAATATGCAGTTTGTTCGTACAGCCGCGCAAACACTCCCTGGAGACCTGACGCGTATCCTCATGCACATTCTGTAGGCAACCCTATTTTTCTCTCTTCCCAACATCCACATACAATATAAAAAGTGCAAATTGGGCCGTCTAAAACTTCCAAAAGGCACACACTACTTGCTTATTCTAGCTTACTGTAGTTTCACAAGAATGTAAGAAAAAGACAACCCAACCAGCAAGCGTCCCATTTTCTTTGTCCTACATCATGTACTCATGGCTTTATATTTACATTTACAGTCATTTTTAGAATAGTACATTTATTTTTATGTACCAGGTCAGGTCATTCTAGACATACAATTGGTAGTCTTATCTGCAAATTTTGGAAGGAAGGAAAAGGTTTCTTCATACACTATAAAGAGCTGAGAAAGTGTTGACAAGACTTAGATTATCAACAAGAAAACCACCTTAATAGCTTTTCACATCCCTTACTAGTGAAGAAATTATAAGCTTCTTTTTAAGTAAGAAGTCACTTATTTCTGTTCCTGTACAGAAGTGATATTCAAAGCTAAGACTAGAATATAAGAATAATTTTTCTTGTGAGTTGCATCATATACCCTGTGTAACATTATGCACTATATTTAGAGCTGTGAAAATCAGACATAAATCATTCCTGCTTCACAAGTCACCTGTAAGGAAGTATTTAATGTTGGGGTTTTTTTCCCTACTGTGAGTCCATAATTGAAAAGTATGTACTAAAAATGTTTAAACATGAGATTCAATGGCTTAAAATGAATACTGACACAGTAAAAATAGATTCCTTGAGAGAATTAACTAATCATTAATAACTTGAATTGACAAAGGTAAGACTAATCAAATTCTGGCTTCATAGTAATTCTTATAAAAATGGATGTAAGGGGAGAGCAAGCTAATGAAGTGAGAATAGCTTCTGCAAAAATAGTAATGAAGCTACAGTACATTAACTTTTTATAGAATTATATTTTCATTTCAGTATTTCCTTTCTAGGTCAAGAAAATCACAGGTCACTTAGGGCAGGCTAAGAAGTGAAAAGATAATGCTTTTTATTACCATAAAAGAAAGGTTAGTTTTATGTTATGAAAGAGCATCAAGTGTCTGAAAGGTGCTGACCAGAAAGAATGATTCCGTTACAGACATAAATGTACAAGCTATGTTGAATACAATTTATTTGAAAACTCCATTGTTAACCAGAGCGCCTAGCTAGCAGGATTGCTGTGCCCCACCAAGTTAAAGACAAAACTGAAAAAAAAATCATGGTTTTATTCCTTGAATATGACCCTCAAACTTGACAACAAAGTCTGAGGTCTCCATGGGAACCAAATCAACCTCCATGTACAGAATTTACCAGGCTGAAATGTGCGTGCACTGTAGAGCACATGCTTTTGTGCACAGAGCGATCAGAACCCCTGTACACACAAACTGCATGGAGAGCAGAGACACAGAGCGCCTTTCAGAAGTGCCACACTCACTTTTAATGCATGGCTCTACAACACAGCACACATGTTCAGAAGCTTCAAGTAAGATCATTCCTATGTCCAGAGTCCCAGAGGAGACTACTATGAAATGCTGACGGGCAGCAGCTGGAGCAGGGACACCCAGACTATGTTTATCAGGTATCCCTAAATCCCAGGCACATTTACAAAGAATTCAAAATGTGCCAAAATTTCGAGAGAATACAGCTGAGAAAATCCAGACATACACATGTGCGCTGGATTTGGCTGGGATAGAGCTACTTTTCTCCACAGTAGCTAGTATAGGTCTGTATTCTGGATTTTTGCTGAAAACAGTGTTGTACCACAGGGATGTTTTAGGTGCTGCTGAGCAGAGCTGACACAGCATCAAATCTTTGGGCCTCTGCTGCTGCCTGTCAGCGAGGTGGCTGGGGGTGCACAGGTTGTTGTTAGGGGACACAGCTGGGACAACTGACCCAAAATGCCTCAAGGGATATCCCATACCATATGGTGCCCTGTTCAGCAATAAAAGCTGGGGCAAGAAGGAGGAAGCTGAAGGACATTTGGAGTGATGGCATTTGTCATTCCAAGTAACTGTAATGCTGGATAATGCCCTGCTCTCCTGGAGATGGCCGAACACCTGCCTGCCCCATGGGAAACAGCAGATTAATTCCTTGTTTTGCTTTGCTTGCCTGTGTGGCTTTTTCTTTACCTATTAAACTGGCTTTACCTCAACCCACAATTTTTATCCCTTCTACCCTTCTGATTCTATCCTCTATCCCACCATGGAATGGAGCAAGCAGCTGGGTAGTGTTGAGCTGCCAGCTGGGGTTACACCACAACAGTTCTTTTTGGGCACCCAACACGGGGCTCAGAAAGTTCAAGATAACAACAGATTTGATTGGAGTGTGCCAGATTGAATTTATGGCTGTTATTGCTGTTTATCTATTAATTGGCAGATTCCTTTGCTTGCAACAGGGCTTCCTTGCTACGCTGTAAATTAGAGTCTAGTGCTCGTTAGAGGCTGCTTTTTTTGTAGTGCTGTATTGCTTATGACTTACTGTATGGAGCCTGGGAACATTTCCACCCTAGCAGTGCCCATGCACTGACAGATCATGGAGGCATCACTGCTGTTTCTGCAGTGCTGTACTGGACAGGCTGAAACTCCAGAGAGCTGAAGGGAGCCAAGCCCTCCTGGGAGCAGGATGTCTCAGAGTCTGGCTGTGGACAAGCCCATACAAGGTACCTCTTGAAGCATCTGTGCCACAGCAGGTGTCCGTGTGTCTGTGCCACAGCAGGTGTCCATGTGTCTGTGCCACAGCAGGTGTCCGTGTGTCTGTGCCACAGCAGGTGTCCATGTGTCTGTGCCACAGCAGGTGTCCTCTGGAGGGACTGTGGTCCGAGGACAAATCCATGTTGGAGAACGTACACCTTGAAGCATCTGTGGCTGTGCATGATGACATGCTGGAGCACGTCAAAGTGTGTGGCTATAGCTAAGCCCATGACAGAGCAGGCACACCCCTGGAGAGATTCCAGCTACGGGTCAGTCGTGTTGGAAAAGGTTTCATTCTGAAGGGATTGTAGCCCATGTACAAGGCCACCCTGGAACAAGATGCACCTCAAAGTGGTTGTGGCTGTGGATAAGTCTGTGTCACAACAGGTATACCCTGGTATCGACCCCTATGACTCTGGCTCATAGACAGACTCTGGCTGATAATGGGGAAAATACTTTTACCTGTGTTCTACACATGCACACACAGAGTTCAAATTACTTCATGGACCTCCTAGCCAGCTTCAATTTAAAATGTTCACCTAAAAACTTCATCTAGCCTCTGCAACTGCTTCAATCACTGAGAGTCTTTCACTGGCTTGGAGCTGGTCAAGCAAAGCAAGCAAGGAGTTTGCAAAAGCTTCTTTTCTTTTTTTTTAAGCCTTTGTGTGAGTAAAGGCAGTCGCATTTATATTCCTTGAAATAAATCTTATTTGACACAGTTATTCTGTCTGACTCTGCAAGGCAGACTGGGTTTTGCCAGGGATAACAGCTGTGATCATTATAAAACTGTGAGAAAAATCAATGTTATATAAAAGGAATGGTTATTTTATATATGCACACAAACAGGGTACACACACATATTATGAGACCTTATCCTCTGCTTACAAAAACAAGGAAACAAACTGGTTACACTTGCTGAGGATGCCTTCTAACACCACTACTAGATTATTTTCTGGAGGTGGGGCTGAGAGAAAGCACCAACAGTTTAATCAGAGTTTGCCATTTTTTCTTATTAACATCAGGCCTGATAATTCAGTTTATGGAAGCCTATGGATAATTTAAAAGATCACTGTAATGCCAGTTATGCTAATGATTTTCCCTTTCTGATTTCAATAGATCAGGACGTTTACCCTCAGTTTTTTGTTTGCAATTCTGCCTTGCACAATACTGATTTTAGCTAGACATTATTTTCTCTTTTGCATTTTAAAAAACAAATTCTTCTTCTAGGGAAATCATATCTGCCTCTGGTAGTACTGTACTTAGATTTTCTTACTAAAATACCAAGCCCATCTACTTTCAATGTTTTTTAGTTTTCTTACTAAATTCCACTTTAAGTTGACTATGTATTACCTTCTGTCACAGCAGTTCTACACAGAGAATATGAAATAAACATAAAGAAATGCCATAATTTTCAAGTCTCTTGAGAAGCAAAGAATGTCTACTCTTATACAGTCCTACTTTAGACTGAAAATATTTCAAAATCTCAGATTTTTACTTAGCACATTACAACACATTTCAAAATCTCAGGTTGCATTTGACATTGCAGATTGACTTCATTATGTACAAACATCCCTCCTTGTTTGAAGATTTTGAAGGCAGACATTTCTGGCTGCTTTTTACATTTCATCTGTATTATTTCAAGTACTAAGGAAAGCTCTCTATTGCACTGCAGCTTGCCATAATTCTTAAGCATCTTGTTCTTACTCAGCCCTTGTGCACCAGCAGAACGGCTGCACACTTTAAGAAATCATTTCTACAATTGCCAGTTTGCAGAAACTCCCTGCACAGCCTCATGTTGTCAGTGAGAAGGAACCACACACTGCTCTTTGCTGACCAGGGGATGTCACAATGTCATATTAACATTTTGCTCTGCCTGCCTCCCCAGCAGCCCCTGATGCTGCCCCCAGTCCAGCAGGCAGGAGGGTGGAGGGGGAGGGTGTCACCACATGTGCCAAGGAACGTGTCGAGCACCCTAATGGCTGGGTGGGCTTTCCTCTAGCTGCCTTATGGGGGAGGGAAAAAAAAATGTAAAAAAAAAAAATCAATCTGCTAGCAAAGACCATACCTAAGAAAAAAACCTAGCAAGGAACTGGTAGTTAAAATGTTTCTCTCTCTTAACTGACACATTGGTTCTGTACATTGCCAAACAAAGGGAATTCTGATTAAATATTTGTCTCCCACTCTCTCCCTCTATGAAAAACTAACATGGACAGGATTTCTCTGATAAAGAACAGCATGTAAGGGGCTAACAATGAAAGAGTAGTATGAAGTGACAAAACATTCATTAAGGATTTTAAAAAGGAGGATTTAAACACACTGCCAAAAGTTTTATTTAAACAGGCTATTCCATCTTGCCCTCACTATACAGAGCCAAACAAGACTGACACTAGAATAAATCTCAACTCTATAAAAAATTTACTGACAACAGAGACTACAAGAGAAGAGCTTGTTTACCCTCATCGTCCAGCTCCTGCCTTCCTGAAATATTCAGCAATTTAGTGCAGCATAAATCTGTGTAACACTTCCTGGAACCTCCCCATCCAGCTAACAACTTTGGAGACACAGGCAGCGCTGGCACTTCAAGGAAAGGTGGGCAATCCCTCACTTGCTGAGCTAGAGAAACAACTCCCCCCACCCCCACATTGCTCAACACACCTAGAGGAGGAGAGCAGACAGAGGGGCAAGAGGAAGGCAGTATAACACAGCTCTATCGTTTTAACTTTCTAAAACTGGGGCTGGTGGGAAAGAAGGGCAGGTCCACAGAGAAAGAGCGAGCTCCACATCACCACCAGAATGGGTGGGAGTGGTAGCAGTGCCATGTCACCTCAGGGACCACACTGAGGTGCTTCATTCCCAATGCACCTTGCAGGGCCAGGGCATGCAGGAGCCAAGGGAATCCCACTGCTTTTCCAACTGCCGCAACCCAGATACTCTCATGCTGATTTAACTACAGCCACTGTAGTAGGCTCCTCTGGGCTTCTATTCATAACAAAAGGATCATTTTTCAATCAAGCAAGTAACTCAGTACTAATCTCATGCCTGAAAGTATCAGATTCCAGTCTAAACTTCCCAATGCCACCCTGCTGTTTGCCTTCCCCTTTTTGTTGGCATGAGGAACATTCTCTATAATAAAGGCTAGTGAAACCCTAAGAAAGATGCCCAACCCAAATACTGCAAGTTTCTGTGAACAAAGAGGCTGTACAAACACGGTCCAGGATTCTTTAGGCTCAGTTAATCATATCCTGGGCCAGGATAGGTAACATGACTCAAGAGACCTTGAGAAAACATTTTAGCAAACAAGTGAATCAGGTAGAGAGGCTATCAACTGCCTTCTCCCCTTGCCTTTCCACCATATAACACAATATCTTCAAATCTAGTTTAAAAATAAATTTTATCCTCTGCAAACGCAAGAGAATCGAAGCAGGCATCTTTTTATGACAAAGGAAAGTCATCCAGTGGAAAACATGCTATTGCTGAACTACTGTTGACATGAGCCAAAAAAACAGAATTCATCATAGACTTGCTGGCATGTCTACCTCCACAATCCCTGGAGTCCCATCCATGTGGTCCTATGACACCAGGCAGTGACACACAGGAGATTAAAATGGGCAGTGGAACAATAAACAGAACAGACAGTGTCTATCTGATGGCCAGCACAAAGTGGAAATATTGAATTACAGTAATGCTGCACTGGGCACTGCCCACGCTCTGCTCAACACTCCCACTGGAGATTGATGAACGCAGCTCTCCCCAAGGGCTGACCTGGCAGATGATCTAAAGTGAACAATGAAGTCCATGGTGGGAGAGTATAAACATGGGGAAGGGGCCCAGCCTGTGACTGGCCTTCCTTGCTGGAAACATGAGATGCAATTTGCAGACAGATCCCTTCAATGTCCTTGCCATCTCCCTGGGAAGGATGTGAAGGATTCTCTACCTTCGTGTCAGGTTTTGCTAGTGAGGGGCTACAGGGGTGGATTCTGTGAGAAGCTGCCAGAAGTTTCTTCCATGTCCAGCAGAGGCAACCTTGGGCAGCTCCAAGATGGACCTGCCGCCGGCCAAGGCTGAGCCATTTAGAAAGAACAGCCTCTGTGATTACAGATTTAAGAATTTGGAAAAAAGGTCATTGCACACACCCTTGCAGCCAGAGAAGAGTGGGGTGAGAACACATGGGATGAACAGCTCTGAGGACACCAAGGTCAGTGGAGAAGGAGGGGCAGGAGGCGTTCTGGGTGCTGGAGATGAGATTGCCCTGCAGCCCTTGGTGACACAGCTGTGCCCCTGCCGGTCCATGGGGATGCAGAGATCCACCTGCAGCCGGTGGAGGACACCCACACCTGAGCAAGTGGATGCCTGAGAAGAGGCTGTGACCCCATGGGAGGCTGGAGCAGGGTCCTGGCAGGGAACTGCAGATCCAAGGAGAGAAGAGCCCACTCTGGAGCAGACTTCCTGGCAGGACTTTTGACCCCGTAGGGGGCCCATGCTGGAGCAGGCTGTGCTCCACCCTTAAGGACTGCACCCTCACTGCAGCAGTTTGTGGAGAACTGTAGCCCACTGCCTGGACTCACATTGCAGCAGTTCATGGAGAGACCCCACTGTGGAGCAGGGGAACAACTCCTTTCCCTGAGCAAAAGGAGAAACAACGTGTAGCAAACTGAACATAGACCCCATTCCCTGTCTCCCTGTGCTGCTGGAGCTGAGAACAAGGGGAGGGTGGGGAGAAGGTGTTCTTAAGGTCTTATTTTAATTCTCACTATCCTGCTCTGATATTAGTAATAAATTCAAATAATATCTCCAATTTGAGTCTGTTTTGCCTGTGACTGTATTTGGTGAGTGATCTCTCTGTGTCCTTATTTTGACTCATGAGCCCTTTGTCATATTTTCTCTCCCCAGTCCAGCTGCAGAGGGGAGTGATAGAGAGGCTTTAGTCTTTGGTCTGGCATCCAGCCAGGGTCAACTCACTACATCCCTCCACGTGTCTGCCTAGAAAAGGATGTTCTAGGCCACGCCAAAAATACCAGCATGGCGTGTTTCCACACCACTGGCTCGATGGTTTGATCGCTGCTCTGACTGTTCTGACAGGGTGAAAAAAGAGGCTGAGAAAAAAAAATGCCAGTTACATTTAATCTGAAGAATCATTTGACAAAAGTTTGATGGAACAGTGTGAATCTTTCCCTGGTACTGGACTAGGAGATGCACTGAACTGGAAGGAGGCCAAAGGGCAGAAATCAGAAGGGCTGCAAAAGATTCAAGTGGAAATATCTTTTGGCGAGAGACCTTTCATAGTTTCTACCCATTCTTGTTCTTGAGTGTTTAAAGTACCTATCCAGAAACTAGGGTTAATTATTATCTCACCCTTAATGTTGGACATGTCATTCCATAAACTTAAGCTTATGTTAAGAAAGATAACAATTCCAAACAGTAAGAAATTAACCTTCATTTTTTGCATTTCTGTCGAGCCTGGCTCTGACAGTAAGAACTGCCCCCACAAAGCAAGCTTTAGAGAACCCTAGCAAGCACTGACATCTCCTCAGGCAATCAGAGGTGTTCAGCTCCCCAGTCTATTGGCTTCTGCCTCCCGCTCTGCTGCAATGCCCCCAAAACCTCACTGTTTGGCAGAGGAAGAATGGTGCCAAGGCTGGTGGAGTCAAAGACTTCTGCCCCAGTGTGTCCCCACAAGTGGGAGAAAGCCAGGGCACAGCACAGGGACATGAGGGCCATCCTTGAGAGGATTTTGCGAGGACCAGCGAATCCAGTGCCTCACAGCTGGAGCACTCGCAGCATCCCTCTGCCAGGAAACGAAACACACTTCAAATGATGCGTCAAAAGAACCCCCCGGCAAATGTTCAGGTTTTTAACCAAGTCCATTCGCTCCTCAGAATTGAAGAAATGTTAAACATTTTAGTCCTTTAGGAAGGGACTCACACCTTATGTTGAATTAGGACCAAAGACTTACACCTGAGATGTGAATTTCTCAAGACAAGACTTGGATAATCTACTGGACAAAGTGCACATTTGCATCCAGAAGGTTCCATTAGTTTTAAGGGGTTTGATCGAATTTTGGACACAAACAGGTTAACAAGAATGTAGCAAAAAGATGTTGCAAAAGTCAGATGTGTCCTTGAATGCCTTATTCTCTCCTGCCCTTATTTTTTTTTTTTTGCCTTTTTCTCCTGCTAAAAGACCCAAACCAGTGTGTTAAAGGGGAAGACTTCAAAGTCTGTAAGTGTTATTAGATGAGGAGCCAAAACATATCATATGGAAACTGCAAGTGAAGAGGAAAAGATTTCTATCATTAAAGACCCTGGTCTTGCCAAAAGCAAATGTAGATGAATGCAGACTGACAAGTCCTGAAACAAAGAACGAAACTGGCAGACTACCAGCTAAAAGAAAGATTCTGCAGCATAAAAAGAGATTGGAAGTTATTACAGAAAAATCCTTTAAAGCCTTTAGCCAAGCATCCCATTGTAGTAAAGAAAGTAAACAAGAAGTTAGG